>NW_027271696.1:442500-1805000 GCF_040938485.1 Diadema antillarum
CCGCCTTCAAGCCAATGAGCATTGAATTTGATGTTCTAATAAATCAAAACGATAAAACAAATAAAGCTTTTGAAATATTCATCCCCCATGTGTTCATCATTCTGAACCATTCCTCTCGCTGTAGGTATCAAAGCTGGACCTCACGTGTATAGGCTCATGCAGGTCACGTGAAACTGGCACATGCAGCAGCATTTTGTTTCCAGTTCACGTAAAAAAGACATTAGATATGACATGCTTTGCTGCATTTTCTACCTCTGTACATTAAAAAAGACGTAAAATTACATAAAAAAATAAACTGTGGATCGGTTCGATGCCATTCTACCAATTTTGCATTCTGAAGAACTGAGGGCGCCACACGAAAGCTCGTCTTCGCTTTGAACACATTCTTCGCAGTCGTGTGACTTTGTCTGTGCGTTAAAGGGGAATAAAACCTATCACAAGGATTGAGCGAATGCAGCAATATTAGAAGAACACATTGGCGATGTTTGAGAAAATCAGACAATCCGTTTAAAGGTGGAGATGTTTTAAATTTCGGTGCCGCCATTGCTGGATGACAAGACTACTACGGTTCATGACGTCACTGTAGGACAACGATATAACGAAAACACAAAGAGAATTCTACAAAATTTCATATTTGTAATGAGCAGTACACATTTCCTCAACTTGTTACCGATATATGTTATGAAATATATCATTCCCCTGTTTTCTGAATGAAGTAAGTAAGGTTTTCTTCCATTACGATAAAAAATTGAAAACAAATTGAATTTCGTCATATTTTCTGTATATTTTCTATCCTTACGTGACGTCACTAAAATGTTGTAATCTTCTCATCCAGCACCGAAACTTTACAGAGTCAAAAGAGAATATCTGATTTTCCTCAAACTTCGATGTCATCTTCTAATATTGCTGCATTCCTTCTATCCACATGTGTACTTTGGTTTAGTTGTTTGCTGACTATTGCTAGTCACTTGGAACAAAACACAAAGAGTCAGCGTCATTTTCTGAAGAGGGTAGGTAGGTGGACCACTTCACCGGATCAGCACCCTGCTCTGTGCCAGGAAGTGCAGCGGGACCTTTTACGTGCTTGAGTCGTGATTCCTTTACACACTGGTCCTCCGTTTACAATGTCCTGTCCGAGAGATATAGTACTTTGAATCTTACGAAAGGAGACGGCATGATTACACACAACACTGCCCAGCTACGCTCGATGGGAATCGAACCCGAGCCAATTGCTTGCGAAGCATGCGCTCTCTCCCGAGTGAGTCACATCGCTGCCCTACTACACAGTGTCCCCAGATGCCGCCCGGAGATGCCGTAAGTTAATTTGGAGTCGTTCCCTGATATTCAAACCCTTGCTTTTGCAGTGGTATCATGATTATGCATTGTTGGCAAATCTGCTAAGGGTATGTCACATTATTACACCCGAGACATAACAAGGACAGACAAAGTAGCTATAATATTTACGACGACGAACCTTTTCCTCATTATCAGATCTCGTACCGGCTTGATAGAATCTACATCATTTCTTGGACTGAGGCGAGCCAGTGATTGGCCAGACAAAACGTACTTTCCGCAAACACTGTTTTCTGGTGCTGATGTCGTGAGGAGAGCAAATGATTACGCTTAGGAAGTGTTTTAGCAGGGGACATATCGCGACTTATTCTCCATACGTTCAACATAGAATGTCTTTGATTCCGGTAAATGAAGTCACGCCGGTTACCATTAGTCGATTCTTTCGAGCACACTCTACTCTCTAGTTGCAAGGGAGTTGAATGGTAGTACTAGTAGCTTCAAAACGATGATCAGTTCTGAAATCAGAGCGGCGTCCGAGAAGCGACAGTAGCCGATTTCAATGCCTCATTATTACACGGTCGCTGTAGCGACGGGAGGGGTTTCCATAGGCCTTGGACCTAATGCACTTTACGTGTCTTTCATGGATATCAGGTTCCCAGCAACGCGTCATCCATGTTTGAGAGAGTGTTTTCCATCTCGTCTCGGAGTTGTATCTTCTCATGACTGTCATTCTATAGTCACTGGTTTCCAGGCAAATTCTGGCACAAGTTAAGTCTGGCTTTCAGGAGACTATGTATTGTATTTTAGTCCGCTCGTCAAGCTAGACAGGTTAAGCCTTCCTTGAAGTGTCTTGGACATAAAAGACGGAGTTACTGTCCAATTATCATTGGAATAGAGTACTGTACCAGAAGTAGGTCGTGACCTCTTAAAGCGGATTTACAAAACTAGCGAACTTTGAAGTTAACTGCTCGAGGCCTTGTGGTGAAAACCTTGCAATGGAGTTTTAGAGAGAGAAAAAAAAAACAAGAATAAGGTCAGGTTGATAAGGAGAGGTCGCTTTCTCCACAGGAATTTTCAGGTTCATTCCTGATACGGAATAATATTCTCAAGCCAATAAATGTAGAAACTTACACACACGCACACACACACACACACACACTGTATGTATAATTATAGTTGGATAGGTATAGATATATAATTATATACCTTACATTTTATACATTTGTAAGTCTCAAGAAAGCATGATCATTATTTCAAAATGTGTGAATATTGGATACAATGGAAAATGTTTAATCACTCAAACAATTTTCATCTGGCATTGTCTGGATTTTACGGATTGGATTCTATTTTGATCATTCAGATAAACATTTTTCCCTTGTGACTTTTAAAGGTTCAAAAAGGCTAAAGTCGACAGGAAGGAGAAATGTAAAAATCATTTAGAGGCCTCCTCTTTCAAAGTATGTTCAAATAACTATCAGCTTAATTTAAAAGAGCAAAAGAGCTTCCATGATGTATCTTGAAAACACATGCTCGCACGAGGCAGAAACATTCCATCAAGTCTTCTGTTAGTCACAGAGAAATGTCGTTTTGCTATTCCCCGACTAAATTTTAAGTACCTCCGATTCTTTAGTGATTCCTAAATTGAAACATCTCCATTCCATTGAGGACCAAGGGGTGTTCGAGGAAATGATGCGAGCGAGGTGACATGATTAGAAGCTTGAAGAACAAGCTCTAGTGAGGATAATGGACAGGGGCAGTGATCTCTGTATGAACGTCTGCAACCCAAAAATATCTCTCTTGTCTCCCCCATCTTACTATCTCTATCTGTCTTTTTCTCTCTTCTCTTCCTTTCCTGCTTTCTTTCTTTTTTTCCTCTATATTCCTATCACTTCTCTTATTTCAGAATAAAGCAAACTTGTTTTAATTTTATTGTCTGAAATAAATCAAGAGTGTATTTAATTCTTGAGATCTTTTAGGCAGCTGAATTTAGTATCTATTAAACTTCTCCTAAAAGGCCACTCAACAGCTGTATAAGTGCAAAGAGTTTGAATGCGGCCAGACCCAATTTCCTGTAGTCATCGATACTTTCAGATAAAGTAATTAATATATTTTTGGTAATTGAAGCTACTCCATCACAGTGAGATAATGAAAAAAAAGAAGGAGATAATTAGCACTTACTTGTAGAAAACGATATTTTGTTCATGTGTTTTTCATATTTGATGTTATGACACAAAGACCATATGCACACAGAAAGAAAATTACATGTTTTATCTTTGACGTGATTGTTTTTGATCCCTTAAGAGTTTCACCATTTCCGTCAGACTGCCAGAAGCTGAAGTGAAGTCTTAAATATCACGTATCTTTTAAATTCCGTAATTGATCTTTTTTTTTTTACAGACAATACAAGCTAGTAACACACGAGTTGTGCGTGTGTTAAAAGCCTATTACGACATGATCGACACATCATTACATTGGCAACGAGACGACAGTTCTCACGCTGTTCAGTCGAGTTTGGAATGAACCACTAAAATTGTCAGAATCTAATAGTATACAACAGTCGACGTCCATGTTTGTAGATAAGAAACCCTTTTGACACAACTTTAGGGGTCAAGCGGCAATCGAGCGACGAAAATGTGTCAGTTATTCTACTTGATAACAGGACAATGCACTTTTCATTTCAGACTATTCGGTCATTGCCTGCTGATCGCTTGATAAAAAAAGGCAGTGACACGCTAAAAGCTAAAAGGAAAACCCGTCGTTTTTGTTGTTTTTTTTTGGCGTATATACGGAAGCATACGAGATTTAGATCAATGAGTCCATTCTAATTCTGAGCATTTCGTTTTTCAGAACCCTCTCCTAATCATCGTCATCATCAGCCAGACGGCCTAAATTTTGACGGGAGGCGAGACTCCGTGCAAGAGCGATTGACGAGGGTGCTTGACTGTGAAATTTGACGGGCCGTCCAGACGTGACTATTAATGTTGCTGTCAAGCGCCGAGAGCCACTTAAACACCCCTTGGACGTTCTGTAAGCCCTTCCAAGCATGCATCTAATGTTCCATTATAGCTCGTCAGTGCATTCAGTTCGATGCATAATGGGGAGGAAAGAGTAAAACTGACGTTACATTAATGATATTACACTAATGAAGGATCTGAACACTCGACTCAGGCACGAAGCTTGTGGCGGATTAGTACGTGTAGACAGGCAGTCGCGATATTCACATCGTCGCAAGGACCGGTTTGACCAGTCAATTTCTAGCTCATTTATTGTGAAGGCGTCAAACGCACAGATGATATCCATTCAGCCACCTGGTTCTCCGCTATGGCTCGCAACGTTAACCCTTCGCCTGCTTTCTTGACAGCAAATATACCGTAAACGAGACGGAATTATCGCCAACGGTGGGTTGATTGCCTTAATGTCTCGTTCTAGCATCGCTCGGTGTGATACAACGAAATGTCAATGAGAGGAGGGTATCATCCTTTATTCATAGTGTCGCCATGCATATAGGTGTCGACTCTATAAATAGTTTCTGGGTAACCTGAAAAAGTTCACAAGAAAGATATGCATCATGCAGGGCTGTGTGTTATCCAACCCATTAAAGTAGTTTCATTCAATCTTTTATTTACGTCGTTCACACAGCTCAGTACGATGAAGTCACTCATACAACTAAATCGTATTCAGGTATTCTATTCAGCACCACACAATTATTGTTCAGTCATGATCCTCAAGTTTTATTCAGTTCGAAACAGCTCGACCGATTTAAAGATATTCCAGTTAGATATACGTTTCGAGTTATGTGCGCATGCGTGTGAGAAGCACGAACATAACGTGTGGCACCTGCGACATGTCTCAGGGTTACGGACAAAAGAATTTAGTTTAGGATTAAAATCAATCTTTCGTAATAAGAACTATTCTTGCTGCCTCTTTAGATACCATAAAACCCAACAGAGATGCTTTCAGGTCAATTGTCGTATCTTCCAATTTATCCTTTGATCTAGCTTTAAACAGATCGATCATGCGCATGGTGCGTAACATCATGTATTTGTTAATTGTGTCTACACACACATTATTACAACAGACAGACTGACCGACAGACAGACAGAGAGGAGTACAGACAGTCGTGACTTTGTCCCTTTCACTGCTTCAGCGAGTTTCGCACAGTGTAATTATATGCTCACAAATGGCTCCTCAAAACAAAACAAAAAAGTACCAGTAACTTCGTTGTTTAGTTGTGTTTTACAAATTGTATTTCATTTGTTCAGTATTCATGGATTTACCAGTTCATTTGATTATGCGCTGTCTTATTCGGACGATGATTACTTTTGCAACTTCTTGAGCCCTTTGAAGACACGTGCAACTTAGACCTGAACGACAGTGACAGAATAATCAGCAAGTTGATTGTGGTCACTCTCACTGAGGAAGAATCTCTGTAAACAGCCGCAACTAAAACCACGAAGAAGAGCCTTCGAACACATTGCTTTACCAGCTGACGCTCTTTTTACCCCCCCCCCTCTCCATTAACATGTTTACCACTAACTTGACTAATCTCATTCAGAACCAAACGACATTATTTACGGACATGAAATGAACCAATGGTCACCTTATACTGAACCAAAATCTTGCACTCCCTGAGCAATAATAAAGTCGATTGCCCTTTGGACGTGAAGTTTGATTAATATAATTTTCCCGCCCCTGTAGAGTCCGTTGAATACGCTGTGGAATCTCCTGATTTCCCTAATAATATGGAGTCCTACGTTATTCGCCGTACCTTTAAAGGAATTGTATAGTATTGGTCGAGGTGAGAATTCAGCTTTTAACATTTTGCGAAATACTTAGAAACCACTATATGAAATGTTGAAAAGCATACAATTCTAACAGGACTTCTCAAACTTTATGTGATGAAAATCAGTTTTGAAATGGCTGAGATATCCAAAAACAAAGTAAAACAAAGCAATCCTAGTAAAAGGTGGGTCCCACCTCTTATTAGGAAAGCTTTGTTTTGGATATCTAAGCCAGTTTGAAACCCATTTTCATCAAATAGATGTTGCATTCCTCTTGGAATTATAATCGTGTTTCATATTTCATAAGAGGATTTTCATTAGCTCCAAAAATAATCATCCAAAAAACGTTGGAAACCTCAAGCCCTATCTCAACCAAAACTGTACCATCCCTTTAAACCGACGTTTCCATTTGAAAGCCATGTATGACGTCATTGTTTTGTGCACCCAGGCACTAATCTGCTTATAGTTTTTAAGCTTCCCCACCTGGGATTAAGAGCCAAAAGATTAAAAGGAGCATCCATCGGCGATATAATGTAGGAGCAAGCGGGGAAGAAAATAATAGCGCGTGTTGTGTTTTTTTTCCCCTACCTTGCCTCCATTTTGAATCCTCTGCAATAGGTAACACATGACCAATATGCATTTACACCATCTTGCTCCACGAGCATTACTTTTTTGGGGGGAGGTAGGGGGAGGGGAGAGGATCAATTTTTGTCCTTGAACGAGCATTTTAAGTATCTCGTGAAAGGAAATAATGCTATCTAGGTGAAGAGAATAGAGACCAAAATATCCTTGACACAAGCAACGCCGGTTTAAGCGCAAACAAGGGAATATTTTGGAAAATGGTGTCGGAGCATTAACAGCCTTCTATATATACAAGGACCTTTAACCTGCGGGAAAAGCAAGCATCATTTTTGAAACACCTGCCTTTTTCGCCACCCTCGTATCTTTTGTATCGTCGATGGTGCTGCCCCGGCGTCAAACGACTTCTTTTGGCCTGCCTTTATGGATGGACTTCATGGACTATGAAATATTCATACCATGGAAGGGTGAGAAAATGTTAGAAGCTGTAGCCAAGCCACTGGTACCGCCAGAAAAGATGATGAAAGGGGAAATGTGTATATCATAAAGGCAAGGATATTATATGACTATAATATGAACGAGAATGTTGTTGACAGTTTAAATTTTAATCGGAATTGAGATGACGCATGAAGAATAATCCTCGTTTAGTAAATGTGACAGAGCCTAGCATTGCCTCGGGATTTTCTGATTATGATTGTTGATAATATTTTCTTCATCAAAACGAAGACCAGCTGCTATGACGCCTCCGTACACTTCTTAGCGTTTACAACAAACCATCTATGTTTGATGAGTATCCAAGTATAGATGGTCGACGGCCGCCGTAAGAGTCGGCACTGTAATGGTTTTACCTCTTCTTTTTTTGTTTTTTTTGTTTTTTGCAATGGCCATCATACCATTGATCTCTGTGCAGAAAACACACACGCGCACACATAGACAAATACACACAGACAAACAAACAAACACACACACACACACACACATACAGTACACTTGCACACATAGTGTGTATGATATGCACAAAATGTAATACAGTAGATCAATTATTATCTAATGACGCATTTCATTTCATTCACACATTACTTTTTAACAAAAACGTTTCCCGACAAGTAAGAAAGAAAATTTGTCCCAGGCTTGCTTGAGGGTTGCCCGACATAGCAAGAACTAATGCAAGGAAAGTGCATCGCAAGTTCTGAAATGCATCGACTATGCGCAGGTAGATGGACTAGCTTGCCTGTATGAAGTCCTCAGAGGAAAAATATACATAAATTCGATTACGCTTGAGAGCTGACCTATTAAGAGAGATGTCTCTGCAATATACATGTAGACTGGTTCACTAATGAATTCAAAATTTGTACATGCCTTTGCTACATAAAGGTTGTTCATAAACTCGCCTGAGACATGTAGACAAACTGGAGTCTTGATATACAAGTTCATTGAGTATAGGCACAGGCGGATGGAGTATGTCGTTACTGTCAGTCCTACCTAGAACACTAAGTTTTTAATATATAATAAACCAGCCCATTTGAGTATCGAAAGAAAGGAAAAAACCATACCCCCCCCCAAAAAAAAAAAGAAGAGAAAATAAATAAATAAAACTTTCACCATTCCATCGTGATGCGAATGTTTCGTTGTTTGTATGTTTGTTTCATTTTTTTCTCCGAGAAGATGGCTGGATAGCCCATATTAAGCTGCACTAGCTGGTCTACCATGGGGTCCAGTTAGATGTCAGGCGGAACCACTTCGCCGGGTTAAACACCCTGCTCTTTGCGATGAATGAATGAAGTGGGATCTTTTACATGATGCATGAGTTGTGACTCTCTCATACACGGGACCTCCATTTAATGTCCTACCAGAGAGACAGAGTTTGGCCTCTTTGATACTATAGGGGACGGTGTGGAGCCGGGAAATGTGCAAACGCCGGGAAATGTGCAAACGCCTGGAAATGTGCAAACGTCTCGCCGGGAAATGTGCAAACGCCGGGAAATGTGCAAACGTCTTGCCGGGAAATGTGCAAATCTCTAAATTTCATCAACGGGAAATGTGCAAACGTGACGCCGGGAAATGTGCAAATGTTCAATTTTGCCGGGAAATGTGCAAAACGTCGCCGGGAAATGTGCAAACCATTCATTTCACCTATATTATGTAGAGATGGAAGAGAAACTCTCAATCAAAGCTGCGCACGATATTACCATCTTTACCACCTGTCTTAGCGACCATCTGTCTTTTTATGCCTCCGCCACGAAGTGGTGCCGGAGGCATTATGTTTTCGGGTTGTCCGTCCGTACGTACGTCCATCCGCTTTCGTTTACGCGGTAACTTTAAGTAATATAAGTAAGATAAGTAATATTGACTGGAATTTTACCAAATTTGGTCCAAGTATAAAGTATGATAGGGTTATTATTTGATAAGATTTTGGGTGAAATCGGCCGAAGGTCAGAGGTCAAAGGTCAAGGTCAAATCATGAAATTGTATCCGTTTACGCGATAACTCAAGACTGGATCGAGCAAATTTCACCAAACTTTGTCGGAGGATGATGTATGATGGGGCAATTACTTGATTAGTTTTCTAGTGAAATCGGACAGAGGTCAAAGGTCAAATATCAAGGTCAAATCCTAAAATTTATCTGTTTACGTGATAACTCAAAACTGGATGAAGCAGCTTTCACCAAACTTGGTCCAAGGATGATGTAGGATGGATCAATTAGTTGAGTAGATTTAGGTGACATTGGCAAGAGGTCAAAGGTCAAAAGGTCTAGGTCAAATGCTGAAAATGTTGCTATTTCTCCATATCTATGCAATGCCCAAAGGTATTTTCTTGAAGCTTAGTGTAGACATGTACTACTGCGTAAAGATTCTCCAAGGAGAGTTTCATGTCATAAGGTCAAAGGTCAAAAGGTCAAAGGTTAGGTGAAAATGTTGCAATATCACTTTTCTCGCAAATGGTTCAATGTATCTTCATGGAACTTGGTGCACGCATGTACTGACTGGCAGGGATTATCTAGGGAATTTAGGGGTCGTGGGTCAATAGTCAGGGGGTCAAAGGTCATGGTCAACTCCTCAAAGTTTACTATTTCCCTCATATACTAGTATATGCAATGCTTGCATTATTAGTTTTAAAACTTAATATATACGTGCATTACCTAATGGAGATTCTCCGGGAAATTTCCAGCCAGAAGATCAAAGGTCAAAGGTTAAGTGTCAAGGGCCAGGTTTCAATGCCCCCCCCCCCCCCCAAAAAAAAAAAAAACAACAACAACAACAAAAAACTATCTTGTACTGTAATTACATTCTTTTTTCATACCTTGGAAATTACTCAATGCATAAACTTATAAAAGGGTCCGTCAGAAGTCAAGTAAAAATTCTCAATTTCCTAAATATGTGTACCTGCACTCCTAGACAATAATTATAGCAAACCCAGTTCAAGGAAAGTGAACATTCAAGATATTTCTGACAAACCTGTCATTTCAATATTTTGCCAGTTATGTGAAACTGTCATCACACATTGTGAAGACATTGTACTACTAGTATACACCTATTGGGAGAATCATGCATTATGGCGGAGGCATCAGTCGCCATAGCGACATTTCTAGTTTTTTATTACATTTTCAGCATTTCCTTGCAAACCCTACAACGATTTTTCACCAGATTTGGCAGATAACATCTTAATGGTGATATGATCGTAATTTGTCAAAATGAGCCCCCCCCCCCCCCACACACACACACCAATCCTGAGGAGGGGGAGGGGGAGGAGTTGAAGCCTCAGAGTCCCTATACCATGGTAAACGCTTGATTTTTTTTTCTTCATCTGTCGAACCGAAAAAGAAAGAGCTAAGTTAGTGCTATGAAGACATTAATGACTAAAATTTCATGTTTGATTATGGCGGACCCAGGGGTGCCCTTATCGGGGGTGAGGGGAGGAGGGGGATTTTCCACATTTTCAGCACATTCTCGAAAAATCTAGGACGGATTTTCACCCAACTTGTGAAATATAGAGACAGTCATATTTATTGTAATGTAATCTTGATTTGTCAAAATGCGCCCCCCCCCCCTTCGCCGAAGGGGGGGGGGGGGGGGACTGCGGGGGGTTGAAGCTTCAACGTCCCTAAACTCTAGGACTTCTTCTGTCAAACCGATAAAGATAGAGCTAAGTTAGTGCTATGAATACACAGCGTTAATGAATGAAATTTCATGTTTGGTTATGGCGCGGATCAAGGGGTCTCCAGATCGAGGGGGTGAGGGCAAAGAGAGGAATTTCCACATTTTCAGCATCTTCTTGAAAAATCTACGACAGATTTTCACCAAAATTGGCAGATTGCCTCTTTACGGTGATACGCACTTAATTTGTTAAAATGAGCCCCCCCCCCCCCATACACACACACACACACACACACACTGCTTAAGGGGGGGGGGTTGAAGCCTCGGCGTCCCTAAACTCAATTTTTTTCTTCTTCTGTCAAACCAGAAAAGAGAGCTTAGTGCTATGAAGACATTAATGGCTGAAATTTTATTTCAAGTTTGATTGTGGCGGATCGAGGGGTGTCTTTATCGGGGGGGGGGGGTTGAGGGGGAGGAGGGGGATTTTCACACATTCTGCATCCTCTTGAGAAATCTTTGACGGATTTCCATCGAACGTGGGAGGTAGCATCTCTCATAGGGTAATAGAGTCCCACTTTGTTCGAAGGGGCAACAAGTCCAAGTTGTTCCCCTTCCCCAAAGCTATAGGGATAAGCCCAGGGTAGCCCCCACATCATTTAGTAAGCAGAAGTGAAATTTCATCAAAGTATAGATCTACCTTCTAAAAATGTGATAAGATTGTGTTCTATTACTCTTGGTTGTATAGAAAATTTCTTTCCGGTTTTTTTTTTTTCATATGTATAGGGTTTTCAACAAAATTCTGAATTCCACCCGAACGACCCCACCCCCTCGTGTTGGTTCCTTTCAAGTTCAAGGGGCGGAGATGAGGTAGGGGGGGGGGGGGGCTCCATCTCCTCCCACTTTAGGGGTTGGGGCAGTGCTCATTTAGACAAATTGAGGTCATATCACCAGATAAATACGCTACGCTATACGTTTCAAGCTTGGCAAATATCTATTATAAGGGTTTCAAGAAGAAGCTGAATAAGTGACAAATCCGCCTCCGCCGCACTTAACGTTAATATTCATGAATTAATTTACCATAACAGGCACCAGCACTCTATTAGCTCCATCATTTTTGTATAGGTTTTTTTCTTCTTTTTAAAGCTGATATATAATTTTATTATCCGAGGGATGCGTCTTGAGTTTTCAGGAAAAAGACAAAAAATGTGAAAATTAAGCCTCCTTCCTACCCACTCACCTTGTTGGGCATCCCTTCATCTGTCATTGTAAACTTGAGCCTACTTGTACATCATGCATTAACTGTATTTACAGTACTATCACCATAAAGATGCTATGGCGAAGTTTGGTGAAAATTCGTCATAGATTTTTCAAGAAGATGGAGAAAATTTTGAAAATCCCCCTCCTCCCCCTGGTTACAGCTCGTTATTCCGAAGGAACGTTATTCCGAGGGCTCTTTTATTCCTAAGATTCGTTATTCCGAAGGTTCATTGTTCCGAATTTTATTTACGGATTAACCAGTCTTCCGAAGGTTCATTGTTCCGAATTTTATTTACGGATTAACCAGTCTTCGGAATAACAAAACTTCGAGATAAAGCCACAAATTTTCGGATTAACGAACCCTTTTTCATTTTCGGATTAACGAACCTCTAGGTATAGGGACTTTGCGTATTTCGGATTAACGACCCTTTGGAATAACGTACCTTCGGAACAGCGAACCTTCGGAATAACGAACAGCACCCCCTCCCCCTCACCCTCACCTACCCCCGATCAGAGCACGCCTAGATCCGCCATAATCAAACATGAGATTTCGGTCATTAATGGCTTTACAGCACTAACTTTTTTGGTTCGACAGAAGTAAAAAGAAAAAAATCAAGAGAAGAATAGGGACTCTGAGGTTTCACCCCCCCCCTCCTCGTCGGCGGGGAGGGGGGGGGGGAGGGGGATTCAATTTAAGAAATTAAGATCGAATCACCATAATCAATCTGCCAAGTTTGGTATAAAATCCGTCATATATTTTACAAGACTATGCAGAAAATGTGGAAAATCCCCCTCACACCCCTTATCAGCGCACTCCTGGACCCGTCATAATCAAACCTGAAACTTTAGTAACTGTAGTGTCTTCATATAACGTAGTTCCATATTCTTCGGTTCAACAGAAGAAGATTACAGATTCCAGAGTTTAGGGACCTAAAACTTCCACCCCTCCTCCCCCCCCCCCCCCTTTGGCGATGGGAGGGGGTGGAGCTCATTTTACCATATAAGACCATATCACCGTAAAGATGGTATCTGCCAAGTTTGGTGAAAATCCTTCTTGGGATTTATCAAGAAGATGCAGTAAATGTGGACAATCCCCCTCCTCTCCATTACTTCCCCTCCCCCCCACCCCCAATCAGGGCACCCCTGGATCTGCCATAATCAAACATGAAATTTCAGTCATACAAGGCACTAACTTAGCTCTATCTTTTTTTTTGTTCGACAGAAAAAGATTTTTAAAAATCCAGAGTTTAGGGACTCTGAGGCTTAAACCCCCCCCCCCCCTCTTTTCGGCCGGGGGGGGGGGGGGGGGAGGATTGGGGGCTAATTTCAATTCATAAAGATCATATCACCGTAATGAGGCTATCTGACAAGTTTCGTGAAAATCTGTCCTAGACTTTTCAAGAAGATACTGACAATGTAGAAAATCCCTCTCCTCCCCTCACCCCCTCCCCCGCGATCCGGACGGAAGTTTTTGTGGAAGTTTTTGTGATGTACAATTGTTGAATATGCAAAAACAGATTTACAGATCGAAAATTAGACTCTCAATGCTTTTAATTAGGCTAAAATATCATCTTGAGCTTAATTTGCATAATTAATTGATTTGAATTAGAAATTGATTGTTTCAAAAAATCTTATGACACAATCTTTTGTAGATTATGACGTGGGTCTCGCGCATGCGAAATTTCATCGCGATCGCACCACCAGTGGCCGAGATCTCATGGGGGGGGGGGGGGGGGGCGGTGTGAGCATAGCAAAAAAAAAAAAACATCCTAGCTCATTCTTATTTGGTTATATGATACAAGAAGAATTTCGATAATACCGTAGTTTGGGGACTTAATTGAGCCCCCCTCCCCTTTTTCGGGGGGGGGGGGTGGTGGCTACTATATAAACAAATTGAGATCCCATTGCCATAATCGTACTACCTGCCAATTTTGTTGAAAATCTGTCAAGGATTTTATTAAGAAAATCTAAATGGTGGAAGTTCATGGGCAGTTTTGATATGGAGTTTATCTATTATCTTTATACACAATGTCGCTAAAGTAAATGATTTGCACATTTCCCGGCGACGTTTTGCACATTTCCCGGCGACGTTTTGCACATTTCCCGGCAACATTGAACTTTTGCACATTTCCCGGCGTCATGTTTGCACATTTCCCGTTGATGAAATTTGCACATTTCCCGGCGAGACGTTTGCACATTTCCCGGCGTTTGCACATTTCCAGGCAAGATGTTTGCACATTTCCCGGCGTTTGCACATTTCCCGGCGAGACGTTTGCACAATTCCCGGCGTTTGCACATTTCCCGGCGTTTGCACATTTCCCGGCTCCACAGACGGTATGATTACACACAACATTGTTCAGCTAGACTCGGGAATCGAACCCGGGTTCTTTTGGATTTGGAGGCAGATGCGCTTCTGACTGACCCAGATCATAGCCCTGTTTGGCAGGTAAATGTATGGATAGCAAAATATCTTCATGAGCAAAGACTCGTCTTTGTTTCTGTCTTTGTATTTGTTTTTTGTTTAAGCAAAGAGAGAACGTGTGACTCTAACAGACGACACAAAGTGTACAGTGATGGGTCGTTTTAGATGCCTAATAATTTTAACTTAACATTATATAAAGTCCTCATGCCCTTGCACTGATGGTTGCCGTTAACAAGCAAGTTAGTGAGAAAAAGTAAGATAATTCGCTGAGCATCTGTACACCCTGGTACAGTGTTAATTCATCAAGAATCAGTATCGATTATCGATCTCATTTTTTTTTTCTCACGACAAATAAATGTCAGATTTATTTAACTTTTCCCATGTGTAAATATCAGATGTGTATTATCTAAATACTGATATTTGCATTTTAAGAGTGATCACGAAATTTGGGCACATGGCGAATTCCCACGCGAGCAACAGTGCTATAAACCTTTCTAATCAGGAAGATCTGAGTTTCCTTTTTATTTTTCGAATCAATTTTCCTTACAGAATGCGTTTTTGTTTTGTTAATTCTGTGATAAAGGGTTGGTTTAAAGTGCGTTGTGGCATAATCAAAAGATTCTGTGGCGACTCCAGGGCTTTGGACAATAATACTTCGTAATGTTGGAAGACTCTTATCGTGATAGGGTTATATTTAGGATGCATAGTTACGATGCATAATCGTTTAGACCAATAGTTCTTTGAATTATTGGTTCCAAAAGCAGTATAGTTGTATAGGAGGAGGAGAAGGCGGAACATTTCTACGAGAGAAGTGCCCGCTTAGCACGGGTACTTTGGCTGCTATCTGTTTTGGCAGCTTCTGGCCAAAATACCGTAGCAAGCAATTGGGTTCTGCCTCTAATCACATCACCAGCTCAGGGGCACAGTCAGCGCGGAAAGTGGATCAACCTCCCCGGGGACAGCGGCAGCCGAGCCACGCTGATTGCGTCTTCCCAAAATACGCTGTTCTCTTCCACTATTTTCTTGTTGGTGTTTTATGCTGATGACTGTAGACTCGGGAATTCTTCGGGTTTGTTTCTCTTTTTATCCCTCCATCCCCTCTCTCTGTATGGAAGCATCTTTGTAAAAGTTACAGTTTGAATGGGCCTTCAAGCATTGCCGTGAAAGATATGGGCCTACTTGGATAATTCCGAGTCATAGATTCAATGTAGTCGTCATTTCTGTAATGAGGTCGTCTGCAAAATGACGGTGAAAAGGTGATCGTATCGTGAGCATCATTAAGTTGAACATTTATGGTTGCCATGGGTACAGTCTCTACAAGATGGAATATTTTCGTCATATCCACGACTGATAAACTGCCCTGATTAAAGGCTTAAGCTTGTTAATGTCCGAGGAGTTTATCTTATACATTAGACACTTCTCAAAAGGTATAGGCCCAAATTATTTTCACTAGGAATTGCAGGACGAAATAATGGTTATGGTGCACACGCAAACCCAAGTTGGTAAGTTGGCTTGAGAACATCTTCCAAGATGAAAATTCAGGAAACTTGAATGCCCAATCGCACATCATCCAAACTAAAGTAGCAATCAGGAAACATAGCAGCAACTCGAAATTCGAAGAATATAAACATCTTGGGCTCGTCAACTAATAGTAATCGAAATTTGATTACAGCTGCATGTGAAACACTTTCTATGAAAACAAACTCATCAGATTAAAATTGGCCTGAACACATTATACTACTCCTCTATGTACGCACAAACGCACAACTATCGAATCGCGAAGCCTGTACAAAAATAGAAATTTCATGGAAATGATATCAGACGGCATAGGTGCATAGCATGCCGTTGCAAATTTGGTGATCAGCTTCAATTTTTCCTTCAAATGCGCGATGGATTGTCTGTAACCGCTAATGGGAACTTGAACGACTAAACAAATGGGAAATGTTTTGACACCGCGAGCGAGGTCCGCGTGGTGTTTTGAGTTTTCTTGTTGTTGCTGCTGTTGTTTTCTTCTCTTCATGTCACTTGACTCTTCTTCCGCCAGAAATAAAGGGGAGTACAGCTTTCTTTGGCAGAAGGCCAGGAGAATAAGGCGCCCTCATTCGGCGCGCTGCGTTGGCGTAACTTCTACCACAGACGGGTCGGTGACGCCATTTCCTGAACTGCGACGCGCGTTATACAACAGTGTGTATTTATCATTGCCACGATGATTCCCTTCATCAGGGGGGCATTTCATGAAGCATTTTGTCCGACAAAGTTGTCGGAAAAACTTGCTCTCAGCCAATCAGATGCAAGGATTTCAGTAGCTTGTAACAGTTTGTCAGAAAAATATCTAACCAAAATGCTTCATGAAATGCCCCCCGAACATGGTTTAAATGAAGGGAAAGGCATATGAGGGAAAAGAAAGATAAAGAGAGAGAGAGGGGGGACACACACACACACACACACATATATATATTACCTTAAAAAAAACCCAAATTGCAACACCAGAAGAGTTTGAATTATAAAAGTGTGGTTGATCCTAGAGATAGGTATTCTGTGTGACAAGTAGCCTACACCTCAAGGTGGCGTGACTTCTTCTGTGTGATGCAAACTGTCATTTACAAATGTTCAATAATCGAACATACCATGGATATATACACCTTCCTCTTGTACAAAAACCGGCGTTGATTTGTTACCAGCGGTTTGAATGAGCCGGCTCCGCAAAGCTAACCAGCACATTGTTTATGTCACGTTGTTTGGAAGTCGAAAACGATATGTATACTCGTTTACTTTAAAAGAAATAGAATACCGATATGGTCACGTACATTGCAACCAGCACAAAAAAAAAGCAATTTGCAAAAATTGCAACCAGTACGAGTGCATGTTTTCTTGTTGCTGCTGTTTTAACTCTATGCTTGTGTCATCCTCTTCGTAAGCTTCCCACCCCCCCCCAAAAAAAAAAAAAAAAAAAAAAAAACTGCCCCTCTAGAAGCTTGGAACTGTTACGTCACAAGCTTCTGATGCATCTACCATTAAGCATATGCGACCGGGTTATGTCAAAAGCTCTAGCACGTATCTCGTTTAAGGGATGAAATTCACATCCTCCGCAGCGCTTAAGATGCACGAGCTTTTCCTGCCTCGTGTTTAGATTTCCTTATGCTTGTCACCCGGGGTTGACGTAACAGCACGCAGAGATGCCTATCAATTTTGTGTTCTATAAACTCATTTCCTACTTTTGGCTTTCCATAGCCGTGTGGCTGCATTTCCCGCATGCTCTGCAAAATGTTTGTCTCTCTCACTTTGTTGTTGTCGTTGTTGGTTTGTTGTTGTTGGTTTTGTGTTGTGTGTGTGTGTGTGTGTGTGTGTGTGTGTGTGTGTGTGTGTGTGTGTGTGTGTGTGTGTGTGTGTTTGTGTGTGTGTATGTACCCTAAGTTCAATGTCTCTTAAAATGATCAGACTGGATAATTATATCAGTGAATTTCATGGTAGTCAATATTTCCATAAATCAGTTTGGTTAATAAGTGGAGTAAAACAGGGTTAATGATTTTCGAGGCCCTGAACAGCATGAAGGTTGATAAACAGCCTTTCTGTGACAAGATTACTTTCAGAAAAAAATATACGTTTATAATGGTAGTCAGCAAATTACCAAATAGAGCTTTGCAATATGCAAACAATTGTTATAATCAGTAGTGAGTATACATTGTAGTTGAATCCACATAACATCATGAGCTACTCGTTTTGATTCCAAATTCTTTCAAAATATTCCCCCACGAAACCGCCTACATTCTCGATTTTCACCGACTTTCCATTTGCAAAATTAGGACGAATTGCAGCAACATTCAACAACATTTCTATTATGATTTGCTGTTTTTCAAACTTGCACAGATTTAATGCGCAAGAAAGATGGAAAATAGATGTGCCGTGATGAAGACACAAATATTTGATGTCGTATCTCTTTTGCTTTGCCTTATTTTGTTTGATATACTTCGCTTCTGTGTGTCACGTCACATGTACGTCGAAGTCATATATGTGACTTGGCCCAATAGTATTTGAGTCAAAATAGCTTTCTTGAATATAAAGTTAAAGTCATTGACATTTATAAGACCAAGATAAGATTAATCCGGCCCCCCTTCGAATTGTGGAACCCTGGCATTTGCGGACACCTCATCGAATCTTAAGCAATTTGCTGTTATGCGCTCAGCTTTTTGTGCAGCGAGAGGAGAGAGTCTGGAAAAAAAGAAGTCGAATTGGGCTCCCTGATTGATATTGAGACGGAAAGGCAAATTAAGGGTAGCGTTCTGCTGCGATCCAACATAACGACGAACTGCCTTACTCGTCGTCTGGGCTAAAACCTTTCCGCATCGATTTGTCCCGATCTCCGATATTCCCTTGATTAGGCTTGCTTTGAGCAGAAAAACGTTTATTCATATCGGCTAGATTTCTTACCGATAGCAGTTTTCCAAGCGACCGAGGAGGAGGATTCAGCCCACGACCCCAGTTGATGTGGTTTTCGAAAATGAGCACGCTCCTCTTGCCCGGGATCGTGGAAACACATTTCCCAAGCCGCAAGCACAGAAAACTATTTTGATGACATTTTTTTTCTTTTGTTGTTGGATGCATGCCAACCCGCCCATGGTTATGATTATGCACACTGCAATCATCAAAATTTGCGGAATATGAATTTATTGACAAGATGACTCCGACATATAGCCTCTACCCCAATCCTGAGAGCACGTCGGGATTAAAGTGTTAGGCGTTAATTACCCGAAGGTTCATAAGTGAAAACAAACAAGATAAGAATAGATATTCGATGCTTCTTCGTGCATTAGGTCGGTTAAGCCAGTCAAAAGTCAACATTTGCCGGTGGGCGCATGTGGCAGTTTGCTTGACTCTTGATCACCTATACGTACAGATCCCAATAAGCATTCATACTTTTCTTCCCGCGTATTATTCTTTCTGTGTTTTATTCTTTCCACTTTCTTCTCCTCCTTTATTCTCATATTAGGTCATTCCTCCTCCTCCTCCACTTTCAGCTTTCTCATCGCAGAATTTCAGTTTATCAAGTCCTAGTTGTACATTCAACAGAGAGGAACCAACATAAACCTGCATTTTTTTAAAGCCAAAAGTACAAGAAACCGAGGTCTGGGAAAAAAATTAGGGTGAGATAACCTTTTGCTGAACATTGAAGTTGGAAGTTGGATGATAATGTCAGCAGGGGAATGGCATCTTGACCTTTGTGATACAAAAAAAAATAAAATAAAGGCAACTCTTTGTGTATGAGCTGGCGCTCGCACATTTTTCTTTTTGTTTTGTTTGCGTGTGTGTGTGTGTGTGTGTGCGTGTGTGTGTGTGTGTGTGTGTTTGGTTGTTGTTTTTTAAGGGGGATTGAGATTTGGCTGTTAACGTTAATCAACTATTTAAAGTGCAATGTGTCCGTGTATACACCATTTAAGAATCCTTTAACAGTGGTATGGTTCAAGACGATCTTTATCCGTTTTTGTGTGGGTTTTAAGAGCGTTTCTTTTTATCATTATTATCATTTGTTTGTTTGTTTGTTTGTTTGTTTGTCTGTTCGTTCGTTTGGGTGTTTTCTAGTTCTACATGCAGGTAGACATAAACATCCACAGTCAACCCAAGTGCCCTTACCCACCTGCGCACCCTTTGTGGGCATGGTTCTATTCAAATAGCTTTACCCTCGAGCAAAACTAGCAGACTAGTGTGGGGTCTCTCTGATTTCTCGGACATCGCACGTAATTGTATCCACAATGATCGGTCAAACATCGTCATTGACTTCGTCTGCTAGCAAGACCTAATGCAAGATTGCATTCTGTAAGGTTATTAACAATATTGACGATATTACAACAACATTGTGTTGTTTGAAGGTTTGAATGGTGATGTAAATAAGGAAAAGAGAGGTTTTCGGTAATATCCATATCCTGCTTATAACACTTTCTATAAGCCGACATGAAATACTAATTACAAATTGAAAATCGCGGGGTTTTGCTTCCTTGTTGTTGGAGGGGTTTTTTGCGTGTGTGTGTTTATTTTGGACGTCATGTTGCAAAGAAAGATAACCAAAGAATGATTATTATCGCATCAATAGCACAAGACAAAAGAGGACAGTTGCCTTCCTCGATACCTTATAATTTCTTTATCATTACAAACGTCTATTCTCGATTAACTTTTCTCTTTGTCTTTACATGATAACCGCCACCCATTAAAAATTAACATTAATTGAGACAGATGGTGCAAAATCATGAAATAGGAGAGCAGATGCTTCGCAAATTACAAGATACAAAAAAGCAATTGGACTTTTTTCCCCTAAGGGGTACGACTTTCTTTATTTTCGAGTATTTCAAGTACCATTGTATCCAACAAAGCGACTAAAGCTTCTTCCTATAAGTACAGGGATGGCGTATTTCATAACTACCTGCATAGTGGGTGGGAGGATTTGTCTTCCTTGGTTTTGACCAGTTGTTTTGAAATGAAAACTTCGATAATGAACTCATTTGAACTAGATTTCTTGTACAAAATGCTCTCTTTAACCATCGTCATTGTCGTCTGTTAAGAACATTATTTCTCTTTTCCCAATAATTGTATCCTTCAACATATATACCATCAATTTTCTAGCGAACTACAGACCCTTTTTCTGTATAGATTATGTAAGTTAATCAATCTTCTTTGTTTTCCATGTACGGTATCTTATGAGATATTATTTTTTTTTTTCTTAGCATGCGCATACATGTACATTCACGTGTGTGTGAACGCCTGTGCACTCACGTACACACACACACACATACGCAAACACACACACACATACACACACACACACACACGCACACACACATACACACACACACACACACACACATACATACACACACACACACACAATGTCCCACGAAGAACACGCGTCATAATATGTAAAATTATTCACACCGGTACTCAGCTTTTCGGCAGCCGCTACGAAATTATAATAATGAGAATGTCATTGTCATGTTTTTTCCATCGTCTGTATGTAGCACAGCCGCATGATGCGTCTGCTAAACCTTAAAGGTTAATAAAAACATGCTGTGTTACGACTGTGAATTTACATCGACCTATGCTACTGAATCAGCGGAACTCAAACATATTTCATCGCAACAAATCAGCGAGATATGTTTCATGGAGATATTTTCATACAATATGCTTGTGAAGAGAGAAATAGCAGTATATAGGCAATCCAGTGTGAAGCGCATCGCTAGCGTTGGTGCCATCCCATATTCTATTGGAATGGGTAGCTGCGAATCAATCAAAAGAAAAGCCCATTATTTCTTGTGCTGTAATATCGCCCATCGGAGCGAGATATTTTGGAGGGTGGGAGAGAGATGGAGAGATGGAGTGAGAAGAGGACGTCTTGATTTATCGAGGAGCAAATCTCCCCCTCAAGCCCGGAGTGGAAGACAAGTGGCATGGCGGACTGGCGCAACGAATATGAATTCTTGGTCTGATGGCAGCAACGGAGGGGCAATTTACATTAGGTGCACAAAGCATGAATAGAGATATCGGCTCAGGATTTCGAAGCATTCCCGTCGAAACTTTCTGCCCCAACATATGCCCGGCATCTCTCCTTCTCTCCCTCCACCCTCTCCCCTCTCTCTCTCTCTCTCTCTCTCTCTCTCTCTCTCTCTCTCTCTCTCTCTCTCTTTCTCTTTATATATATATATATATATATATATATATATATATATATATATATATATATATATACGTATATCTTCCACATCTCTATCTCTCTCTCTCTCTATCAATCTATCTCTCTCCATATCTTTCTCTCACACATCGTCTGCAAATTCCCCCGCGTTTTTCTACATCATTTGCCACTGTGTGTTTTTAATTACATCTGGCCCTCGGGGGAGTCTCTTTGCCAAATAAGGCGTCAAATGACTGTTAGATTATCCCCATAAATCCAGAATCCTGAAGACAGTCAGGTCTGTTCTCTAAAAGTTGACAAAGTAAAGGAGAAAAGGCAATCATGCTATACGGCATGATAAACATGCATGCTATTTATGCAGCGGCGCGGTATATTGTCAATGAAGAAATTGCTCGTAACTGTATTTGAGGTATATATCCCCTTCTCTCTTCTCTACTGTGTCTCTCACTCTTTCTCTCTTCATCTGTCTATCTATCTATCTATCTATCTATATATCTATTTATCTATCTATCCATCCATCTATCTATCTATCTATCTATCTATTTATCTTTCTATCTATCCATCCATCTATCTATCTATCTATCTCTCTATTTCCCTATCTCTATCTCTATCTCTATCTCTATCTCTATCTCTATCTCTATCTCTATCTCTATCTCTATCTCTATCTCTATCTCTATCTCTATCTCTATCTCTCTCTCTCTATCTCTATCTCTATCTCCATTTCTATCTCTATCTCTATCTCTATTTCTATCTCTATCTCTAGCTCTATCTCCATCCCTATCTCTATCTCTATTTCTTTTTCTATCTCTATATCTCCCCTCATTCTCTCAATCAAAATATCACGGTATATGCAGATAAGGACTATGTGACAGACAGAGACAGACGTAGAGAGAGGGGAGGGTGTAGACGTCAGGGACAAATAATATGTTTTCTGTCTTTCTATCCCTCCCCCCCCCCCCTCTCTCTCTCTCTCTCTGTGAGTAAGTGAAGTAAAGTGTGTAAGTTGTCTTGTATCGTAATGCTTATTTCAACAAGAGAATGTAACATATATAATCTCAACATGTTACTTCCGTTTCTAACACGGAAGCCTCTTTCTTACATGATTGTCGCCTCACGAAATGTTGCCAACTTCAATCAACCCAAGAGTGACACGAGAGTTCCCGTCTACTGACCAGCCCCTATATCTATCGTTAGATCCGATCTTCCACCCCTTCTTGACTTGTAATCACCCCCGCTCTACTTTCTCAAGTGCTCCGATGGTAGTGAATCAGTGAACTGCAATGAACAAAACTAATGCGACACAGCGAATTCTTCCGCGGGGGATAGTCAGTTCTTTCTGCCAATATTCCAAGTTAACCCAGCCCACATCTTCGTCTTTTTTATTTGTTGGGGGAGGGGAATATGTCCCCATCATATCCTCTCTACAGTGCTCTCCTTTTCAATATGTTGTCGTCCTCATAAGTTAGACGATGGGCTCTTCAATCATTGTATTAATCAAGGACATGCTCCTATTCTCTCCCGCCCTCCCACCCTCTCTCTCGCTCTCTTCCTCCATCCTTTCCTCACTTTCTCGCCTCACTATATCTCTTCATTTTTTCCTTTATCTACCTGTTCAGTTCGCTTTCACTTTGCTATTTCTTCAATTTCCCGTTTTTCTCAGCTGATGGGCAAGACCTTTATAATCTAATATCGAAGCTATAAAAGCAATTGTGGTTGTTTTATGATACAAGTGCTCTCAAACTTTGTTAGTGTGTATTGACATTTTATGTAAGTAAAGTAAGTATATAAACATATAAAAACATGAAAAATACTTTAGAATGCTTGTTTTATTTTGTTTTATTTTGTCTTGTTTTGCTTTGTTTTTGTAGGGCTTTGTGTTTGTACTTTGTTATAAGCCCTGGAATTCTTTCATTTATATTCGACCTCTGAATATCATTTGGTTGGTCTCCTAAAATTGCGCTCAAATAAGTCTAAATAAGCATGGCTTACCACCGCATTAATTTTTTTAGTGTTATTTATTTTGTAAAGGCAATGTGGTATAAAGAATAAGACTCTTGACTTTAAAACGTATATTATAGGCCCTCGGTTCGAAGTGCTTGTATTCTTGGACGATACGTTGTGGGTTTGTTTGATTGTTGTTGTTTTGTTTCCTCCTCATGATGTCTTTCTTAGTATACTGTACTAAAATGCCAAAATGCTTCCTTGCATCTCCTTGGTAGAAATTAAACGCACGGCACGTTGGAAGAGCAGTGCTAGTATTGAAGAAGCTCCTTAGGATGAATAAAATCTTGTATGATCATAATAGTTGAACAAACATAAATGTATATGCAGGAGCATGACGTCATACACATGGACACTCATACAAGGACGTCTATGTATGATATCATACATGCACGCTGTCATGATATCCCCTATACATGCAGGCCGGCTAATGTGTGACTCCTGTCGCATAATTGATGACGGTTGTCATGCGATATCGGTTCCTTCCGACCCGGCGTGCCTCTAGTCCTAGTTCCCCCCATCAGAAGGGAGGGCAAAGTCACGTGACCGCTCGTCCACGTGTTCGCAATCTATCACAACATCGCTCGATCCCCTTTATGTGTTCGCAGGCAAAATCTGCGATTCCATATCGGTTATCACGGTTTGCCGCCGCCTAACACCAACAGTTCCGCGCGCGCGGCTGTTCCGCATACAGCTCTCTTATCCTCTCTTATTTTTTGAATGAAAGCCGCCTTCCGCAATAAAGCCCCCGAAGGCGGCATCATGTGTGACTAGATAACTCTGTGGTTCACATGGTTTGATGATAGCTTTCTCGCCGGATAAAGGAGCGCGATAACGCCTGGGGATAGGAAAACACGGGGGGACTAGCTCTGCCGAGAGTGGTGTCGCCCGCCCGCAGCTTCCATAATTGCCGATTTCTCTCAAACGTGTTTATCTAATCATTGCCGATGGCGGAGATGACATGATATGATGTGATATGATATGATATGATATGACATGACATGATGTGATGTGATATGATATGATATGATATGATATGATATGATATGATATGATATATGATATCATATGATATATCATATCATATCATATGACATATCATAGATTTTGTAACAACACCCTGCTCTATTTCAGATAAGAACATAAGTTGCATACCCTTCTCACTTTGCTTTTTTTTCCCTGTCAGCTATACGTTGCATATCAAGCAGCTTTAAGCAAGGGCACCACACTGGAATGATTATTACCAAAGTCGTAATATTCTCAGATGTGGCATATTTTTGAAAGTCATGGGGTGAGAAAGACAAGGTCTTTATTGACTTAGTTAATGATCAGGCATCTCCTAAATAAACCCCTGTTTCATTAGGTGTGTCATTGGTCTACACGATATGCGTATGTTTGGATTTTGTTACATACTGGTGAATTTCTTTTAATTTTTTTCCAGCAGTCTAGCCACCAGAAATCGAGAGAGAAATCTGAAGCAATGCCACACAAACTATATCTCCACTTGTCAACCGTATCGCAGAGCATGTTTGGTTCTATGAGAGACGATACCTCTCTAACAAGTCAGCACGGAAGGTAAACATATGCGGGACACTGCACTTTTTTTATGCACTAAGTTACCATCTACACATGATAGCAAATTAGAGGCTCGACATGATATCAGGTAAAATGTGTCATTGTTTTAAGACATCGCAGTAGGACAAGATCAATATTGTCAGTAACCAGGCAATATTGTAAGACGTAACGCTGATTTATCAAGGTTCAATTTACACCTTGAGTCATCGTTTGCCACAGCAAAAGAAAATTAATAGGCGATTGACCACCACGCAACATTTGGCACTGGTTAGAATACGACTATATAGTGCTACCATCAAATTGAGAGAAACTTATAAAAACTAAATAAATAGAGTTTGAGGCACAAATGTGTGCGATTTCATTTCCAGAGAATTATTTAGGTAAAAAACAAACAAACAAACAGAACAAAATCGTGACACCAGTTCGATGAGTCCATGCATAAACTATCATGACTTCGTCAAGAGATATTCGCATGTGAGTGTTGGATTTCAATATTCGTGAATTTAGGCAAATAAAGTCAATGTCCTGGACTGGTCCTGGACTGGGACCAAGGTTTGATCATATTTTCAAAGAGGAAAAATATTGAAAGAAAAAAAAAAGAAACTGTGTATGGATACGTTGTTCTAAAGGGGTGTTGTTCGTTATTCCGAACGTTCGCTATTCCGAAGGTTCGTTATTCCGAATGGTCGTTAACCCGAAACACACGAATTCCCTGTACCTAGAGGTTCATTAATCCGAAAATGAAAAAGGGTTCGTTAATCCGAACATTTGTGGCGTTATTCCGAAGGTTTGTTATTCCGAAGATTCGTTAATCCGAAAATGACATTCGGAACAATGAACCTTCGGAATAACGAATCTTCGGACTAAAGAGCCTTCGGAATAACGAACCTTCGGAATAACGAGCTGTAACCGTTCTAAGGTACCTCACTTAAAAGGAGCTTGATAACTTCTATAAATTCCTCCTCATCAGACAGAAAGAAAAGTTTGCTCAACATAATCAGTAAAGATATGAAAAAGAATTGATCAAGTGACTGCAGTTTTCAAACCCTGAGCAATTCTCAACATCGTCGGCGCAGCGTCCGTGCCGTGCAATGGAAGAAAGAACCGCTCACAAAGAGCATCCTATAGAACAAAAGCAAAAAAAAAAAGACCACAACTGAATACAGAGGTTGCAGAGTATCTCATGTCGAAAGCGTTTGGCTCCTGCGGGGCTATAGATCGCAATGGATAAATTTAATGAAGCTACTCTCTCTACTAGTATCTCTTCGTCCTGACGAAAGCAGAATCAGATTTAAGATGAACTTCCGTTCGTAAGGTGAACAAATGAAATCAATCCACATCATGTCGGCACTTGCTCTGCGTAGTGCAAGAGACACAGAGAGAGAGAGAGAGAAAGTGAGGGGGGAAAGAGTTCGTTTATTTCTTCAACTGGCATTTGCTTACTGATGTGGTAGGCAGATTGGCCCTCTCCTGGCGTCCATCCGGGCAATTCTTCTTTTATAAGATCATCTTCTAAATGTTTCTCCGTCGCTAGTAAGATAGAATGTCTTCCAAAACTCTTAGCGTCTGGGAAGGGAAGTTCGTTAAAGAAGTTCTCTAAACAGATACCAACAAGACCAACCGGCTGGGATCAACGCCTACATGCACCATTTAACTATTTTACACTCTGTTTTTGACATCACCATGGTAACCTGATGCATGACAATTAAACTTCATGGATAACAGAGCTTCCCAAGGGTAAATACAATGCTGATACTCGATATCGTGCGCCATTGTACGGTAGATGTAGGAGCAACGAAAAGTCAAGAAAAAAATACAAACAAAGCTTGAAATCTTTGATGTTATCACCTGACAGGCATATCTCGTATTATCGATCGCTTGAGTACCAGCGCTCGGAGTGAACGACCTGCAAAATGACTGTGATTGCCAGTGTGTTGGCTGATTGGTCTTTATTCCCAGAATGACTGAAAGGTGGCACCCACCAAAAAAAAAGGGGGAGAAAAAACAAAGTGGCACTCAGTTTTCAGCTCATTTCGGTCTGTTCAAATTCATGGGTTATTCTTGGTGTCTATACTTTGAAGCAAAACCGCCGCCTAGAGATTAGATAATCATATTACATTTTTTTAATATAAAGAACAAAACAAAGGTGTTATTTGAATTGTTTTCCGTGGACATACTATGGAGTGGCTAATATCTCCCTAGGGTGAAATTAGATCAGGACTTTCTCCGAAATGCAACGGGGACCGTCGTGCTGACAAGAAATACAAAATATAGGATGAAGAGACTTATTTCGTAATTTCCGAACTTCCATGCACAGGTCTTTGACCGATAGAGGAACAACATTACAGCATTGACGATTCGAGCCACAAATCACAATAGAGTGGAAATAGCCAATCAGTTGTTATGAACATTACACCCGAGACGTACTGTTACTCGCAGCAGCAACCCAAAATGGTATTGGTTTTTTGAAGATAAAACTTACAGTCTGCTAATATGACACCACGGAATTTAGAATCGAACAGTATATCAAAGAACAGCATTCCAAGATGTACCGTGTGTCCAAAAAAAAAAAAATTACAACGGGACCCTCCGCAATGATATCTTTAAAAATATTGAATCAATCTAAATACAAATTCAGGGTATGAAACTATAACTCATTGCCCACATCTTACAGAAAACCCCATTCGATTTGCTTCAGTGGTCAACGAGAAATGAGGAATTTTATAGAGGATGTCGGGAATCTCTTCCCTCCAAGTTCTGTCTATTGTATTCACACACAACATCATCGAAGTGCTAAACTTGGAAGAATCAGACTAATGACATGCTTTACAACAATCCACATTTCTCTGTGACCGCTTAACCAAATTGAATGAGGTTTTCTGCAAAATAGAGATTATATTTTAAGACTCTGAAGTAGCATTTAGACAACTTCATCATATTGGGTGTTATCAATGCGAAAATCTGATTGTAATTTTTTGGGGGGGACATACTGTATAGAATATTTCCTTGCAGGCGGCAACCAAAAACGACAAGCAGCAATGCGTCGAAGTAGCATAACACCATTCTGGTTTTTTAAAGAGATTTCCAGCGTGGAAAAATTAAAGGTCACGTGTCATCTTCCATCACACGTCCAACACTGAAAATGCATACTCTTATTTTTTACCAAAATCAGACGTAATTGAATAATCTTCCTAAGATTACACAAATCCCAAGCCTTTGAACGCGGGATACCTGCGACATATCCCGTTCTGAATGGTTAGTCAGTTTCCATTTGTAATTCATGAGGTCCATTCATCTTTATAGGGTAAACAAGATCAGATTTTACTTCATAAGGTAAAAAAAGGGAAAAATATACCGACGAAGACGTCTGTCATTTGCTATTTGCTGCTACCATATATCTTAAGTATATCATGGCCTAGCCGTCTAGTTGCAATTTTTCAGCGGCATGCTCCGTACCGTGTCGCCAATATCGTTATCTTTCACAATGATATCCCTCAGATATGTGGAATCCGGAGTCCATTTGTCATTTTGCATGTTATTTTCGTGATCGTTTCTCTAGCTTTATGACGGAGAAAAAAGAAATTCTTGCAGCTTTCCACTGCCTCGTTTGAATTGAAAATGCAGACCGACCGAAATATCATATCGCCAGGGTTTCCATAAAGGTATTGCATGATATACTGAAATGTGATTCGTTAGCCGAGAAAGACGTCATCCGTTTTAATGAAGCAGAAAAGAGCACAAAGTCGACGACAAGAGAAAAATAAAGTAAGACTATTCCTTGTATATGACCTACATTCATTTTAGACTGTTTGTGTATTCTGACGCAGCCGTTCCATTTATTCCGATAACTTGAGACTTACAACAAGCACTGTATCGTCTCGATTGATGCCGTTACAGGATAGTGAAGTGTGCAATCCGACCAAAAATGAATTCAATCAATGCAGCATACCAAGATATCAAATCGCTCCTCTATTTACAAAGAAGCGCAGGAAACGAATTATCTTAGGTCTCGTGGTATGAATTAACCTCATTTACCCATTGTTCGCATCGGCAAAGTTTCTCTTTACAGGAAAAGTTGTTAACCGGATATCCATCCGCGCCAGTTGAAGGAATCCATACCGAACAACATCGGCTGATTAATGCACACAAACAGCATACACACACACATACACACACACACGCAAATACACACATACCATACATACACACAACACGTCACACACGCACATATACAGATGAAGTATACACTTACACACATACGCAAGCGATTGTTATTGTTGTCGGGGGAAAAAAAACCGATAACAACACAGCGGCATCACTAAACAGCCTTATTCAGACTGCCAAAATGTTAAAGGGGCATTTCAGACGATTTATATAATTTCACATTGTGTAGTAGGCCTACTTTAAAGTCGATAATGCAATGTATAGATTTGTGAAATTTATTTAGAGCAAATAAGTCAATACTCTGAAAAGAAAATCATGATTAACTGAACAAGGATGTTGACATAGGCTCACATATTCCAGTGATGTAGCAATATATTTCCATTGCAATACCACTTGCGTAAACAAGTTCACCTGTGCAGAATTTAAGCATGATTTTTTTTTCTTTTGTTCTGCTTCTTCAAGACACCCATGATGCATTATTATGTGAAGCTGCTTTGTCATCATCCTCGTTCATTGTGATTTGTTATCAATTTTTAAAATATTTTTACTTCTCATCCTTATCACTAAAAAATTCTGAAACTCTGTACCCAGTATAGATGTTCAGATGCAAAAGTCTAAATTTATCTGGATAGATATCCTTGCATATAAGTAGAAAAGCACCAGAGTCTGAACCGAATTTATACTTTATCTTGATCTTGACAAAATACGTGTTCACAACTTTTCCTTGACCGTCGATGTCCGTTTGACGAAGGAAATTTGCTGGTTTTAGTACATCGGGGTATTCCCCCCCCCCCCCCGGACAATGTACAATAGCTACAAGGTTATAGTCGGGACTCGGAAAATTCCAGCACATACTCGTTTCTCTGTTTACCTATTTTACCCCTTCAGCTTTTCATAGATGCGTCTATGGGCGTCTTTTAGTTACAAATGCAATTACGTCAGTGAGTATCTCGCGGCTAGAATTGGGAAGAGGTTCTGTATTCTGCCGCAGCGGAGAGTTGCGCTGTAGAAAAAAAAAAGAGATAAAAGAAAAAAAAAACCGCTACGGTGTCTTCCAAAGCAGGATAACGCACCGAAGAAGTTCTCCCGATCAAAGCAGGCCGTTCGGTCGTGGCAATTCAGGTCGCCATGCAGACAGGTATCAAGTGTCGCCATTTCTGGCGGACTCGCTCATCAGCGCAAATATACACGCGGGGCACAAACATGTGGGGCTCTCTCGTCCGTGATATGACAAATAATCACACACGTGGAGGCGAGAAATAACACTGAGAGGGGAGGGCACACTTTTCTCCCCGTGCTTTATTTCTCCTTCCATTTCGCCTGCCATCTTTGGGGGTTTTATTTCATTGCCCGTGTAATGTGCGCTATATGGAATACACGGTATATTGCGCTGACAGTGACGTTGTACCAAGTTTGGAACGGCAGGAGCGGCTTTTCGTATACCCCAGACGCCACTACACCAAATTGGCTTTAGGACAATTTGCTTGCCATGTGATCGATATTGCTTGATGCCATCACACGTGGCTAGACGAGTGCAGAACATTAACCTTAACAGTCAAGGGCAAATATAGTGGTTAACTTGTTACCGAAAAGGAGAATCTAATTATATGTTTCGGTGCTTTTAAAAAAAAATCCCTTTGAAGGTCCTCTCTTTCTCCTCTCTCCCTCTCCCTCTTCTCTCTGTCTTGTCTGTCTGTCTGTCTATCTGTCTGTCTGTTTCTCTTCTATCTGTACAAACAAATATCTGCATATCTATCTATCTATCTATCTATCTATCTATGTATTTATCTATTTATTTATGTATCTATCTATCTATCTATATATCTATCTATTTATCTATCTATCTATCTATCTATCTATTTATCTATATATCTATCTATCTATGCCAGTTGCATTTCTACATCTCTCCTCGTTCCCCTCCATTTCAGTGGTGTCTTTTTCATTTCAATCATGTCGCATTCACAACGCATGTATTCACTCTCTATTCAAGAAACTGTTGAATGAGGTTTGAATGAATAAAGTTAAACGAAAAAAAAATAGTATAAAAAATTAGTTTCATGAAAATAGACAGGTTTACTGACATATTCAAAGATTATGCTTGCGTGTTTGACAATAATTTTTCTCGACAACCTGAAAGCTTGCCCGAGGTTTGCCCGACGTAAAAAAAAACACTAATGTATGCAAACGTGATTCAAAGTATTTAAAAGTGTTTTTGAGGTATAGGTTAATCGAGTATTTCGTTACTACAACAGCACGGAAGAAACACCCGATAATTTGAATATGTTACTAGACGAACCGGTCTATTCGACATGCGTTATTCTGTCGTTGTTGTTTTTTTTTGTCACGTTCCAAGCAAACAATAACGTTAGACAGAATTGTCAGTGAAAACCAGATAAGGGGATGACGTCACGCATCTTGCAGATCTCACATTGGTCAATATGTCAATGTTCAATGCGCACTCATCTATATTGAACATTTTCATTCGTGATCGCTGTTTCTGTGCGTATACAAACTCAGATTGTGAGTTGGTCTGACTTGATTTAGCTGTATCGTCAAAGGCAATGGTCAGCACCAGATTCATTTTGTCCACTCCAATCCCATTTGTTTTGTTTCTTTTTTTTAACTGTTTTTAATGAATTGCTACATTTGAGCTAATTTGTGAGATATTATTAAGAGCATCTCTCTCCCAAAAAAAAAAAAAAAAAATATTAGGGGGATCACGGAAATGTATAAAAGTAAATTAGTGAAGGAAAATTGTCACACTTGTGAAATAGTCATTATCACGTGGTCCCCGCACCTGTACCCGTTATGGTGATAGGGCCTTTTCTGTTATTTCCCCATTTCTTTGGAATAAACTCCCTCTTTATATTCGTAATGCTGAAAATATTGATAGGTTCAAGTCATTGTTGCAAACTTATCTGTTTACACAACCTTAATTCTGTTGTTGTTGTTGTTGCTGTCATTGTATCATAATATGTACATAATGCTGTATCTTACTTTTATGTCATACCTTTTTCTTCTTTTGTCCGGATTGATGCGCTTAGAAACATCAGTATTAAGCGCTATATAAATGTTATTCATTATCATTATCATTAACATTTGTTACTATGAAAAGAAATGGACCGAGGGGGAGAAAAACAAGGAGGGTTATGTTTAGCATTCCAAAGCAGCGATTCAGCAAAGGTAAGAGATGCAATATGCCGGCCCTATAGATTCAGATTGTATACGTTAAAGGGACACCGCCCCCCCCCCCCCCCCCCTCTCAAACCCATCAACGTTATAAGATCTGCCGCTATTACACGTGACGGGCGCAGCCCCTCGATGTGATAACCTTATTGACCGCACACCCCCCTGGCTCAGCTCGAAGGAAATCTGGCGGGGTGGACGCAGCTTGGAAGCTGGTGCATCGACAAAAGCAAGGAGTTTGGCATAAAATCGATGAGTGAGTTTCGCGTCGCAGCGCGCCACTAAACCTCGATGCTCCTTTTCCTGAACGCGCTTTCAGAAAAAAAAGACCCCAAAAAACAAGCACTACAACAATGCGAGATTCTTCAAAATACCTTACCGCAGTGGGTAAGGTCAGTCACAGCGATAGGGGAAATATCATAACGCCTCTATGTCTAGATGGTTAAGCTTCATTGATGATAACAGTTTGATTTTCATTATCTTCCTTGCTCATGTGACAATCTAAATACACTCACATTCTTTAACCCTGTTGATATCTTCCTTTGTTATATTTGAGATGGTATTTGTTTAGGGTTAGTTAGGCTATTCTTAGTTCGTGTAAGTTAGTAAGGTTGCTATTCTTAGTTCGTGTAATTCGGTTGTACAATTTCACTTATGTGTATAAATAGCAAGTCAATTGTGTAATCGTGTCTTTTTATGTTGCGATGGAGTACACCTTACAAGCATTGCCTTTTGAGCATTCCTCTCCATTTCTAGCATTTTCATATACTAAAAATGTTGTTCTTATTGTTGTTGTTTTTCTTTTTACCTTCCTTGTTAAATTGCATACTTGTAAACTTTGTCTATTGTACATTATGATGTCAATATAGGCACTTATTAACTGAAAAGAAATTACAGATTTTGTTGAAAATGGAAATTGAATAAATGAATTAATTTTCTTTTTCACCCTCCTTGTTACATAGTTATAGATTTCGTTTATTGCACATAGTAATGTTAATATAGGCACTTATTTTCTGGTAAACAGAAGTGAGATTTAAGACTTTTGTTGAAAAACGAAATTAGATGAATGAATGAATGAATGAATAGTCATTGTTGTCTCTCTCTCTCTCTCTCTCTCTCTCTCTGTTTCTCTCTCGTAAACAATCACTACCATTCTCTGTCTCCCTTTCTCTCTCCTTTACTCACTCACTCACTCATTCACACTCTCAGTCTTTCTCTTTCTTTCTCCCCCCCCCCCCCCCTCTCTCTCTATCACACTTTTTCTCCTCTCTTTCCAGTGGAGGAAAAATACCCACGTTGATCATCACGAGGAACTAATGTGATATTCTCCATAATATGTATATTACGTTTTACATTAAGGTCTGCAGTCAAGGTTTGCCTGGCTATTTTCTGTACCCTATTCATGCATATTGTGTTGTTGTACTAGTAACTCCATCTTCCCCCCATCCTTCCTTCTAAGGCCTAAAAGACGAACAAGTGCACAGGGAGTATATAAGTGTTATTGACCGCTTACGTAAATGTTGTGTGCACCGGATTCACGCACACTTTGCGGTTTGTCGTGAAGTGAGAAAAACAGCCTCTCTAGAAATATTTTTTCCCTTTTTACTGTTTTGTTTTGTTTTCTTTTCCTGTCAAAGGCCGAGTAACGAAATAAGGAAGTCAGCGCTAATGCTTTTGACAAAGATTTTTTTTTTTTTTTTTTTTTTGCGCCCGCGCGAGAATCACAGTGAAATGAAAGCAGCACATGCTGTTCCCCTCATGAAGTGTTTCGAACTCGGTACTCGGAACTACGCAAGACGTGTGAATATATACCGAGAAGATTCTTTGCCTACTATCTCTCGGTTGATGTCGACTCGTATGCTCTGTTCGTATATCTATTTGATTATCCACACCTATCTATTCCTTTTTGGTTAACAGCACTTTCATTCTTTTGGTTGTAACTCTTTAAAGAATACACACGTATATCGAATGTATAGTGTGTCGAGAGAGTGTTTTCTGTGATGAATCTGATGGATCGATGAACACTTTGAGGTGCCATGCTCGAGTAACTTTCAGAGTAGCCATGAATATTGATAATTTTTCTTTACTCTAACAACGTAGGGAATACCTTTCATTATCATCCCACTCTATGTGTGTTCCTTCTTTTTGCTTTATTTTCTTTTAAAAAAAATCTTAAGATTTGAGAACGATGTTCGCAACGCTACATTTGTGCAGTGATTCATTTCAACGCAGATAACATACTTACTGGTATAAAATAAGATACGACACTAAGACAACACATGAAGCAGACATTTCCTGGACTAAAATGTTTGTTTTTTTTCTTTAATTTAAACTGAAATCCATCATTGTTTCATAACTTCTCTATTGTTCTTAGAATAATTTCCAGTGCCATTTGTCTGTTTAATTCTTATTGTTTGGATTTTAACAAGACTTGTAAAAATTGCTTAGTGATGTACCTTCCGAGAATACTAGCGAGTAAAACTAGGTTCATGCTCTTGACTCGTACATCGAGCTGCTCTTCCGGATGGCATCGTTAATCGCTCTCCCGGGAAAGTGTGAAATTTTAAATTTTAATCCCAGCAGATGTCTTTATCAAATTGTCAGAGATCCCCCTCAGTGTGCCCTAGATTTCCGCTTTGCCCATATCATTGAGATGTATTAAAGTTAAGAGGAACAAAATGATGTTCAGTTTGTTATCATCTTATAGTCTTTCGGTACACTCAGCTTTTGACTTTGGTTCTCCGTCTGTTTTTTCTTTTTCTTTTCTAAGAGAGGGACGAGGGGGGGGGGACAGGGAGTGGGAGAGGGGGCAGCATGACTTGTGTTTGTAGGGGTTGCGGAACCGGGGGGGGGGGGGGGGGAGCTACAAAAAAAAGCGTTCCACGGTCCCTGGTTTGTGTGTATTTGGATTGCGTGCGTCGATCATTCCTCATTCGTGATATGTGATACTTTCGTACAAAAGGTGATTCAGAGAGGTGTAATCAATATAAGTGTCTGCCAAAGTTAAAATAAGATAAATCTACAGTCTTGAAGCACCCAGTATAGTTAAGTGATGTTTATGCTTATTAATACTTTCATATACTTTCACAAAGCATACTCTAATATACACCTGGATGTCGTATGTATTTTACTTTGTAATTCTTTTGACAGGAAATTTGATATGTTAATCATTGCCTTTGTATGGCATGTGTGTGTGTGGGTGTGTGGGTGTGTGTGTGTGTGGGGTGTGTGTGTGTGTGTGTGTGTGTGTGTACTTCAACATCCTACAGCCCCCCCCCCCCCCTTGTACGTCACTGTATATGAATTCTTGCCGGCCATTCCTTCAAGCTATGCTTCATATGGCGGCCATCTGCGCTGTGCATAGCTGTTATTACCGATATCTTTGTTCCTTTATAATGCAAGATCAACTGAAATCTGTTTACATATTTTAGTTTTTGGGTACAGTTTGTCATTTCTGTACCTCACTTCATTTATTTCCTTCTGCTGTTAGAGAGTTTTGAATTTTAAAGTGTTGTGAAATATCAATTACAGTATCATGTACTGAAAGTGCATGCAGAAATAAAGTCCTTCCTGAAAGAAGGAAGTAAATCAATCAGTCAAATAAATCAACACAGGTTACATCCTGGAGTGCGTGGAAGAAATATGACCTAATAGATGGCGTGACGGATGGATTAAAACCGAAGCTTGGATCAGGATACAGAAATTCATCTTGAGGCTTACTATACAGAACAATGGTAGCAGCGAAAATGTATACCCAGCATATAAAAGTGTGTACACTACCGTCTTCAGTATCGTCTTCTGTGTGTGCCCATGTATCTGCGTGATATCTTGCAACTGGCACAGGCAATCACTGATAAGTGTGAGGGTCGTTTTATACTATGGAGCCAGGAAAAAATTATGTATACATAATCATACAAGAATGTCAAAGGTGAATCTAACAGAGGTAAAGAAATAAATAAAGCCAGAGGTAAAAATGTCAGCCATAATGACGAAAGTGAAAAGGTCAGAGTTTAATACGCCAGGGGAGAAAATGGGAAATGTGAAAAAGTAAGAGGTGAAAATGCTGGAGGTATATGTGAAGTAATGTCAGAGGTACAAACGCCAGGGGTAAACAAAAATGTGAGACTTGACAATAACAATCGCTTGGATGTTTTGACTGAATGAAGGTTGGTTGGGAATGAATGGGGAGCCTATAGCGGAGGGGAGTAAATACAGGGCAGAAAAGGCGGGCGGTAATACGATACAGACACTCGACAGCTAGCACGCAGAAGATATAGTTAGCAGCACCATGTCAGACAACAGAAGAAGGGAATACAACTCACAGCAGAGAGAAGGGGGAAGGACAGAACTTGACAGAAGTGGTGATGTTTAGATTTTTGAGGGACAAAATTACAAAGGTAGACAGATGGGACTCGAAAGGAGGTCACTTTTACTTTTCATGATGATCATCGACGTTGGGTTTAGATAAACGACATAAAAACATGGAGAGAGAACCCGTAGTGACAAGGTAGTTGTTGACCGATGTCTGATTTTCCGCTAGGCATTTCCCCCTTGCATCTAAAGTGCCTCTTGTTGTGCTCCCCGACCCCCCTTCATAACTTGGTTAAGGACATGAGGGAACATTTTTTTTTTTTTGCATATTGCGTCTGAATTGTAGACTAAAGCCATGTCGGTAAATTACATTTTGAGAGAGAAAGAAAGATAGAGAGTATCCAGGAAGTTTGGGCCCAATATGCCGAGACGGTCTGAAAAGCTTTGTTAAATTGCTGCTAGTTCATAATGATCCCAATGGAAACGATTTCATGCTCCGCGGAAGAATACCATTCGTCTCATTAGTTGGCCTCTTGGGAGGACCTAATCGATTTATGGTCCGAGAACAGGTCTTCCTATTTCCCCTACTCCCCCGGTTGACGGAGAATTCAATGTTTGGAGCATGCGATGTTAAAATCACCAGTACCCCATGGTAAATTCTCCAGGTATATGAAGCGACTCTATTCATGAAATGAGAGGTGAGATATTTCAGTCGAGCAGGAGTGAAAGACACCAATAATAGCTCGTGAGTGATTGGTTTGAGTGCATCGCTGCCCTCCCATAAGAACAACCCTTCCCTCCTCTCCCTCCCCACCAACCTTACCCCTCCCTCAACCCTCCTCCTCCCCCCCCCCCCCCCCCCCCTCTCTCTCTCTGTTCTCTTTCTGTTCCTTAAAGGGAAGATAAACCCCATGAACAATGTGGATTGAGTGAAAGCAGCAACATTAGTAGAACACATCAGTGAAAGTTTGAGGAAAATCAGGCGATCGATTCAAAAGTTATGAATTTTTAAAGTTTTGGTGTTGGAACCGCTGGATGAGGAGACTACTAGAGGTTATGACGTATGAGTGGACAACAATACCAAGAAAATATAAAGCAAATACTACAAAAATCCATTTTTCATGAAAATTACAAATTCCATCAATTTGATATTGACATATGTTAAGGGTAGCAATTATTCCCCCTGCTTTCTGAAAGCGGTTGGTCCACTGCTCCTTCACAATTCTAGAAAAGTGAATTTTGTTGAATTTCCTTTATATTTTCTTTGTATTGTTGTCCACTCATACGTCATATCCTCTAGTAGTCTCCTCATCCAGCAGTTCCAACACCAAAACTTTAAAAATCCATAACTTTTGCATCGATTGTCCGATTTTCCTCAAACTTTCACTTACGTGTTCTGCTAATGTTACTGCTTTCACTCAATCCACATTGCTCTTTGGGTTTACCTTCCCTTTAACATGCCCTTCTCGATTCATTTTTTTCTGGTCCCTTTCACGGGCTTACATTCTCGGTGGACTCTCGTTAATTGCGAGGTTTTGCGAGACATGCAATTGAGGGCCAAAATGACTGGATGTAAACAAAGGGCGGGAACTTTCCTGATCAGACGACCAGCCAACCAGGGGAGGAAGGCGGGAAAAAAGTTATGTCAACTTCCAAAATTTACCATGTTGCAATATTCGGGGTAGACCCGATATGTTCTTCTTTTCCCCCATAATGTTGATACTCGAAACACATCTCGTTAAACGTCTTATATATGAGACAACAAATGCGGTGACTAAAGTAATTGTCAAGATCTGAAGTAAGTAATTTTTACCAATATCCTAAACTTTGTAATGAAAGATGGAAAATAAAAAAACATGGCCATGCAAAAGAAAAACGTACGTACGTTTGTGTGCATTCGTGTGTGTGTATAGATGCATATAAATTTATCATTACATTTCTGCCATCGTAAGTGAAATCTTTTATGAGACGAAAGAAAATGAAATCGACTGTTGTCAGATTTGTGATGGGAAACAGCAACAACAACAACACCAACGGGAATACACCATGTACAGGACTATGTTTATTCCAATTGCTGTCATTTTTTTTTCTCTATTCACAGTCGGGTGGCGTGCCATGTTTATGATTCAAAACAAGAGGTAACCTTTCGGCAAACAATTTCTCTTTCCAGATGGAGAGGGAAACACCGACTTTTAACAATTTCTCCATGCAGCTGCGTGCGGGGAGAGAGCTGTGGCCAAAAATTCTCGATTGGATTCGCAGACAGTCGTGCCAATAATATCAAATCTGGCCCACGCAAATATATAAGTGCGTTGTAAGATCATGATAAAAACTTCCCTTGTGACATCGCGGAACAAGAGTGCTTTCGCGCCGATATTAAAGCAATATCGCTGACACAGATCAATCAGGCCCGGTCGTCTGTTCCCGGGGCTATGATGATGTGCACATACATAAACATATTATCTACAGCAAACAATGTGGCCGATACCAACTTGGGGTAGATGCCTTGGCTGTGTAGAAATTCTTGTCTCTCGGATCACCCTATACCATGCAGCTGCATGCTGTCTATAAGGTCGGGTCATATTCTGTATAGATAGCAGCAAGGTCAGTTGCTCCCCCATCCTTTCTTGAAATTTTCTAAACGAACCCTTGTTTTTTTGGGAAAAAATGACGGTTCACTTGAAATGAAACAGAAATGTAGCAAAGATCATCGGACGGAATCAAAGATGATAGTAACTGTCATACTTTGAGTACAGACATGTGAAAATACGAGAAAAAGGAATAGGGCACAGGATGCATGGAATAATACCTTCCCCCACCCCCACCACTCCTACCACGAAAGTTCCTTCGTGCGGCCTTGTTCTGCAAGGATTGTTCATATTGTGCACCCACCAGGTGGCGCACACGGACCAGCTGTTCACCCAATATTACCTCTCTTCCAATCCCGTCCAAGTATACCGAGGATCATCGAAATATGAATAATGTAACGACATTTAATCGAGATGGCTTGTTTACAGGGTCACACGAGGAAGCGGATGCGTGGTTTTTTTCTCTTGAAACTCGACAGGGCGTAGAAAATGGAACAACGTATTGCGTGGCGTCTCAAATCAAATAGGGTTGTTTACATCGGTGTTCTTTGACTCGTCGTATCTTCTTTCAATAGAACTGATGGAAAGTGAAGCTGAAGTCAATCTGATCATTATTACGCAACAAAAAACTGCATCATTTTATGAAAGGTGCAGACAATATAATAAACCCTCCTTGATATTGAACCTTCTCTGGTTGGAAACTGCATTTCGAAGATAAAGATACAGATGAAGATATCTGATGACTCTGTATCCTTGAGCCTTATACAATCTCATTTGGACTTAGATGTTTGATTAACATCACGGTATCCATCCTATATATTGCAACGACCAGGCAGGAAGGGTGGATACCATGTTCAGACTTTCCTTTACTTAATACGTTCACATTTTGTACTGATAACATCGAGAAAATTATATGATATAAACACGTTATGTTTTGAAATGTAATTTTTGTGATAAACTAACACACTAAAATAATAAATTGTCAAGTTTTATTAGATTTCTCTATAAAAAGACACAATCCAATATCCCGTTTCTGGCGTCTCTTTCTCTCGCTCTTTGTTCCCTCTCCTCCTTCTCTTCCTCCTCCTCCTCCTTCTCCTCCTCCTACTTTTGATGTTATCATGGGTCGTTTTCTTTTGTGCTTGTCAAATTTTATCTCTAAGGTGTCTCTTCAGAGACATTTAGTATAAGTACATGTATTATATTTATTATTATAAACATTCGACAAAAGAGAGATACATTTGTACATAATACAGCCAACGTTAAAGGTTTAAGACGTTAGCCCCTATAAAATGCACTTTCTTTCAGATCTGCCCCCCTCGTCGTAATCACGGGCCTGGCCAACAGACTTGCACGCATCAGTACTCTTCATTTCCTTCAACTGAGCCTGTTATTTTCCCTCTATCACGCGTCCAATTTTCCCCATCATCATCCCATCCAACCGGAGCAGTCAGTGTTCCAAGGCCGACCCTGCAGGCTGCTTCGAGAGGCATAATCGCTCGCCGATACAAGCTGTTGTCTCATAACACGTCCTCGCTGAACCCAATAACGGAAGGTCGATGGTATTTGCCGAAAAGGGGGGAAAATAAAATGATAATTTGCACCATCTAATCTGTAGGGAGATGAAAATGTCAAGCTTCGTGATTTTGGTGCAGGGAACATACGTTTTAAAAGTCTGTCACTGATCGTAAAGAAGATGGCAAGGCAAATGACGGGTAAAACTTACAAGCTTTTTCTTGCTATTCCTTAAGACATCATACTCCCTTTCACCTCTATTCTTGACCTCAATCTCATTACTTAACAGGGACAAAAGTGATGGTGGCATTGCTCCGTGACTAGTAAAAACCTCTGATCATTTCTTCAAATTCCCAAGACACCATTCCCTCCCACTACACCACCCCAATCAAACACACAAACACACACACATACACACACACACACACACACACACACACACACACACACACACACACACACACACACACACACACACACACACTCACCACAACCACCACTACCACGACCCCGCTTTTTCATTCCATGGTAGTATACCCTATACGCCTACTCAGTGGTCAATGTCCCCACCAGAGATGAGAGGTCATGTGTTCATATCAGACACGCGTCATGCTACAGAAACTTTTCAACATTTCAAACTAAAAAAAAAATGCACCTAAAGGAAAATCTTCCACCTAGCTTAAGTTGACTTGAATTTCATACAAACAAAATAAAGACAAACATAGGCCTACACTACTATGACTACGATTAAAGTTTCATTAAATTTCGGATGAAATGGGAATGAAACTGTAATTCTTTGGCAAATTGCATAATTTGCGTCTTTGCATCACAGTTCTTTCACTATATCATTAAAAAATAAATGCATGAACTTCACTTTTCCATTTTATTTATGATTTTTGCCCCAGCCATCACGACTTGTGGTGTAATACGATGACACCATCTCCCCATATAATTTGCAAATATGAATGTGCTCCATACATAACAGCTTTCTTTTAAACAACAGGAATCTATGAAAATTCCCTGACTTTAAAGGGATCGTGTGTTTTTGGTTGAGACCTAACTTCAGGTTTCTCACATTTGGGGTGAGATAATGAGAAACCTTTTATGAAATACGAAAGAATATGTAAATCCAAGAAGAATTCAACGTTTATTTGATGAAAATTGGTTTTGCAATGGCTGAGATATCCAAAAAGATGCGATCTTTATAAAGGGTGGGACCCACCTTTTATTAGGATCACTTTGTTTTACTTTGTTTTTGGGTGTCTCAGCCATTCCAAAACCGATTTTCATCAAATAAACTCTGAATTCGTCGTAGAATGGCATACTACTTCAAAGGTGGTTTCTTGGTATCTCGCAAAAAGTTAAAAGCCCAATTCGCATCTCCACTAATACTATACCACCCTTTTAAAAATTTCATGTTTTGTCAACGTCCTTCCCATGCATCTGGCATAAGATGTTTATGTCAAGCATGCAGAGGTGTTAACGTCTAAAGTGCAAAGCGATTGCTGCAATTTTGTAATGTCATTAATTAATTACTTTTCACTTTGCTTTGATGTTCGTCGTCAATTGTCGAATGCCACATTGGCATTTTCATTTTAATCCATCTTTAATCGCTGAAATGTTAGGTGTAGTGAGATTTTTAAAAATGCTGACTTTGCGTTTGAGAGCTCAGTGAATTAAATACGTGTATTGACAAGGTTGTCGAAATCTGATTAACAACTACAACCAGTCGAGGGGAAATGCGCAAATCAGAGTTAGTCCGCTGTTAAGAACACTAGCCGTCACTTTCCGCAGACTACACGAGAATTATTCTGAGATCAAAAGCACATCTTTTTTACTCACGATATCTGCAACCTTCGCGGTGGATAAAGTATACACTTATGTGATTAGAAACCACTATATATCGATAGAGATCTCTGATAATTCTTTTTCTTTTTTGGATAACTGACGAGACAGCAGTTTTCAAAGCAGATCATGCTACCGTTCATTGGAATTGACATTGAGAAAATTGACAGAAAAAAGGAGAGACTGAGGGAAAGAAAATTGAAAAGAAAAAAAAAGGTGAGAAGACGAATAGAAAAAAAGAAGAAAGGCATAAAATACCAAAGATTTTTCTATACTATCTTTAAGGCTCGGTGACATTGATTTTGAAGCAAAGATAAATGAAGCAGGTAGAAAAAGGAGAACGAGAGAATATAAAAAGAAAAAAATAAGGTGGGAAGATGAATGGAAAGAAGAAGCACGGGGGAAGACACCGATGATATTTCATTTCTGCTGCCTTTCCAGTCCGGTGTCATTGACTCTGAAGAAAAAGTCATTTCGAGCATTCATTAAAGGGATGGTATAGTTTGGGTTGACATGGGGATTCTGGTTTCCAACTTTTTCGGTGAAATCATGAGAAACCTCTTAGAAAATATGAAATAGCATACATCTAAAAGAAATCCAAAGTTTATTTGTTGAAAACTGGTTTTAAAATGGTTGAGATATCAAACATTTAAAGTTCTAATAACAGGTGGGACTCACTTTTTATAAGGACCACTTTGTTTTGCTTTGTTTTGGGATATCTCAGCAACTCCAAAACCAATTTTCATCAAATATCATATCAGGGGTTTCTAATTATCTCACAAAAAAGGAAAAATCTGAATCCCCACCTCCACCAAAGCAATACCATCCCATTAAGTAGTACGTATTTTTCACAATGTCGTAATTAGCGTGTCAACGGCCTTGTTTTTCAACACAAGGATGTCCTTTCGGAGACTAAGGTGAATACTGTTGGCGCTATGATCTAAGACCCCGACTATGGCACATGTTTACTCGTGCATTCCAAGACAACATGACAAAATGGTATCGTTCTTTATGATGAAAACCTTTAAGCTCCTCAAAACATTGGATCTGGGATGAATCTTGAAATATTGGCTTTAATAGCGTTTCAAAGAAAAATGAATAGTAATAAGAAGACAAACAAATAAATATGTATATGAGAATAAGATAAATAATAATGAATGTCTTCCTTATTACAATTCGGAAGTTATTTCATTTAAGTTCATTGCATTGCATTGCATGTATTTCAGTCCCAACAAAGTATAACTACAGCGTAACATTTACAAATACAAAGTTATAGGGAATCAAAGAGACTCATTTCTTATATATGATAATCCCACACGCCTACACAGCCATACAGCCATACAGCCCATACAAAGCCACGAGCAACCGGTCGTGTGGTCAAGATATAGATCATTACTAATTTCAACGTGGTCGAGGATTCGGGATTGACACCCTCAATTTCCTTTTAAATAGGAATTTTGAATCACGTAGGGTACGTCATTCCGGTCCCTGTTTATGACCAGAAACTGCGGGAAACAAGAGTAATTTGTAAACTTTTCCGTCACACTGGGAATTTGGGTCAACTAAGTTTAATGACACTATTAATTTTCTTTATTTGCCATTAGATCTACAGCAATTACTGGATGCGCCCATGAAATTCAGCCTTATCATGGTGAGTGGCCTTAGGCTATAGCAATATCAACGACACTACAAGTTGACCGTGACAACTGGACACAAGGACCAAACTACGCTGTCACCGTTCATTGAACCCGTGATGCGACCAATGGTCAATATATAACGCCGCGAGCATTTTAACGCCCCGCTGACCGTTTCCTGATGGGGAGGACGCCGCCCCATTGATGCTGCGTTGATGACCACTCTCACGGCGTAGGAGATTATGAGATCAGATTTGGTTCGTCAAATTTACGGCAGAACGCTCAGGGGCTGAAACAAATGGCCATATGTCACCAAGTTTGACAACTTGTCAGCTCTGCGAAGTGAACTTCTCCTTCACCGATGTCTTTGGTCTGTACTAACACATGGATCTATCACACACACGCACACGCAAACACATACACACACACACACACACACACACACACACACACATACACACACGTGTATATATATATATATATATATATATATATATATATATGTTTATCATTTGCATATATAAATATATATACATGATCAGAAAGGCAATCAAAGACAAATTCTAAGAAGAAAAGATACTGAAAAGGGATGAGCTAAAAGTCTACGTTGTCATTCTACAGAACTTTGTATTCTTCAAAGATACCACAGAAAGAATGCAAATGTTCACCGAAGAATTGCAAAAGCAAAGTTTTTAGGGAAAGTTTGCCGGAGTCGAAGAAAACAATTCTACTCCTATTTGGCATCGTGCACCAAAGTGAGATGGAGGTGGTAACTGTACACGTTAAAAGGGTGCTTATCAGTTTAGACCCTGCGCGCTGACGGCTCTATGATAACAAAAACCCACTCCGCGATTTCCCGCGCACCCGAGATGCGTAATCAAAGAGCGATTAGAGCTAGTTTTATAATAGCTTCAGTTTGCACATTGTCAACTCGGGAAATCTCGCCAGGGAAACAGAATTAATTGCTTTCGATCCCGAGATTATATCACTTTCACCCCCGTAACTGCCATGAGAGAATGACGTTTGCTTCCTTGTAGGCCCTTGCATTTCTTGATTTCACCTTCTGGCGTTCTTTCGCTTTTCTCCTCTCCACCCCATCCCCCCCCCCCCTCTCTCTCTTCTGTCAACTTCCGTTTTCCTTGTCCCCCCCTCCTCCCCCCCCCCCCCCCAAAAAAAAAAATGAATGACGGAACTACGTTTACCATTCCACTTGTTTTTCCATTCTTATCATGAATGCTTCTTTTTATAAAAACATCAGTCAATCTCGCTATCTTCCTTTTCCTTTTACATTTGACGGTTGGTATCCTCTTGCCATCACATTCAGTTTGTCATTTTTTCTTGGCTTTCATTCATTAACTATACAAATTCCTTTGCGGATATATTGAGTTTGAATTAGTTCCATAGCAACCGGAAAGAAAGAAGAATAAGGGAAATCACGGACGCTGCAAACTCCTCGACAGTTCGCTAAACATCGGCAATTCAATCCATTTCCATAAAACCTTCGGGCAGCATTTTGTCATTCTGTCGTTGGCCGAGGTATCAATGACCCGAGTGTGATTGAAAATTGAATCACGGTAGGCCCATGAGAAGTCACGTGATCTTGGAAAGCCCATGTGACGCAACAAAGCGAAAGTCTGCACAGGAATGTTGTCTTTGTTTCTGTTTGGCTCAATCTCTTTGTTTTTGATATGTTTGGTTTTTTGTTTGTTTGTTTGTTTGTTTGTTTGTTTGTGTGGGCTGTATGTTTTGGGGGTTTAAAAGACATTTAAGGATAACAAATAGAAACTTTCGAAAGTTTTGTAAGTTTTAACCATGAAAATAATTTGTTTTAAATCGAATGAAAAATTACAGAAGTCATGAGATTGTGAAGTTTCCTCTAATCTTCACAATCTTCCTTAACAGTTCATGAACAGTCAGTATGAATGTGAGTTGATGATGTCATCGCCTCACAACTTGACATATAGGTTGTCCAAACAAATCTTCCAGTTTTTTGTTCAAACGCAATTATCCCTGCATCAAAACTTGATATATCTGACAGATCATTATTTTGAAGTTATCCATCCTGGAATAAGATTATGCTTGAAACCTTTCCAGCAGAAAATTAAATTTTCCTCATTTTTTTATGCGATCGATGAAATCAATTTAGCTGATAACATCAACAGCTTTCTCATTTGCACATTCATTTCAACTGTTCAAGAAGTGTTTTCCACAAAACAAAACAAAATAGCTGGTCTTTAGCATTTCATTACTTTCTTATTTTTAATCTGCTTTCGATAAACATTTTCCGTATTGTGCTGGTAGCATAGTTTGTTTACCTGGTACAATTCTTTTTGGTTAAACTAAATGATTTCTGGTCCTGAATTCTCCTAAATAATAAAATTCCTATGGACTGCCGCGGAGCAGACGTATATTATGAGGAGTCGTTGCCTTCCGTGAGCGTAGCAGGCTTGCGAGCGAAGAGTTCTGTGCGGCTGATGGACGCTGATCGATAATACTCAACGATGACTTGAAACTTTTCTCGCGTCTCCGAGGACGAATGTAGAGAAATTTCTGTCCTCCTCAATCTCAACATCCATCAATTTATACAATTACACCATTACTGCCTCTTAATGACCCCCTCCCCTCATCCAAAATTTCTGTTGACTTGGACTGCTTTAATATCTCTTCTAATTGCACCAATTTCTACTTTCCGCTACTCATCTTTTATTCATACACAGTGTGCTTCGGGTTTTAATAGCCCCTCCCAACCGGCGTTCCCGCTATCGTTGATGAATAATTAGTGAGATGGATTCGAAGAATAAGCACATTTTGATGTCCATTTAAGCAAACATATATAAAACATATATGATCCTATATCTCTTTGAAGATCATATCAAATAAGCGTTTACATAACCGCATGTCGACATCCTCGTCATTAATCCCCCGTTAAGGAAGTTCAATCGTCTTCTTCAGGGAGTTCATTTTAAAGATATATCCAGGGTTATTTTGTTCCCTTAAATTGGTATGGTGAGTAAGGCTCCGGATTTATAAATACACGCAAGGTCATGGATTCGTATTCTGCCAGGTGAGTTCATCCTTGGACAGCAGGTCTCGCCCACAATGTCTGTCTCGAACCAGGTGTATTTAACCGTCTGTGTGCCACATTAACTACCTCCATAGGTTTGTGCGTGAAATTTGTACACATTTGATTCATTGGCAAAGAAAGGGTTAATGGATACTTGGCAATTAATGCTTGCTCATGGGGTGATCATAACGCCAGGGTCCAGGGGGAGAGCAGCTTGTGCTAATACTGACGAAGCTGTACCCTGGTTGAATAAAGAAGATCATATTGCTGTCGTTATGTTACCAACGCATTTCAGCTCCATGATATCCTTCTTTATTTGTTTTTGTTTTGTTTTGTTTTGTTTATCATCTTCATCATGACACCCCTCCCTTGCCTCCCACAGCCTCTGCTCACAGTTTCTGGAAGTTGCAGGAGATTTTTTTTCTTCTTCAACTTCTCTATTCACTCCACAAATTTCACTTCTTATCAACTCATCTCGCCTGCTCTCATTCTAAGGAGGCATCAGTTCGGACTTCATGTTTAATTCATTCAAGCGCCCGGCACTGATCGGGCGCTGATGCGGAGAAAAACGCTTTGATAGACTGCGAACTGCCATTCATCCTATAAAGGGATATGTTTTGATCCGCTTATGTGCATTACATCAAAGCTTACTGCTTCTACATAGATGGTGAATCATATGGCGCGGTGCACCTGTTCGTTTGTTCCCATTCACTGCCAATACACTGTTAGGATATAGTCCCACAGAGCTTATAGGATGAGTAGGTGGTGAGGAAAATCTCTATATGGTTAGTCCTACCATATGCACACACATTGCATCTGAGCTCACGTTATCTTATTGAAAATAAGCATGGATATATTGCCTTCGATACAAGTCGACGGTCATTAAAGAAAGGAAAGATATGTGTGAAATCATTTCGAAATATGTATATGGCGAGAATCAGTTAACAAATTAATTGTTCTATGAGGTTTCATTTCAAGCATGTGATGTCAGATATTGAAATCTGTACATAATATACATATTATAGATCACATAGTGTATAGCACACAGACACACGCATACACGCTTAAACACACGCACACCGGCATAGTTCACAACTTTTTATGAATTAAGGCTTATCACGTGGGTGTTTTGTTTTGTTTTGTTTTTTACTTCATTGTTATGAAACGAACCCGAATGAATTCAAATTATTAAGGACGTTCTGCAGATTGTAACAGACAGTTAGCAGCCGACGGTGAAATACAATTTGAGGGCGTTGAGCGTGTCTCCCGATTGTAATTTTCACTAATGCGCTATAGTTTTATTACGTGCTAGTTTTATTACTCTCGGCTCGTTCATTCACCATCAATCCTATCTGGATACTGTCTTGGCTGTCGTCTTGTTTGCCTTCATTTCCAGATTAATCCAATTGCTATTTTTTCTGTCATATTTTTCTTTTCTAAAATCATTAATTATCTCTGATACACTGAACATCCGGGTCACTTTCTCTAGTGTCGTTGTTGCTCATTGAATCCGTCTCAACCAAAATCAAATTTTCTCCAGTAATTAGGTAGGTGTATAGTTTCTCTTGGCATAGACCACTTCCTGCGCGCACTTATTAATCATATTCCGATATCAATATCCCATATTTTGCCCACGCAATCCATTAACTTACCTTCTCGCAAAACAAAAGAAGCGTTTAAGATAATGTGCAGACTGCATGTAAAGGGATTGATATATTAGGTCTTCAGTTGGAAACTGTAAGAAATCAAACGTACTGCAGCATGATTGAAGAGAAGGTATGAATTTCATCTTTCCACAATGATATCTGATTGCCTATGCTGACTTTTACTTGTTTTTGCTTTTTTTTTCTGTTTGTTTTTGTTTCCTTACTTCTTGGTTCGATGTTCGCGTATTCCCTTATATAATCTACGAGTTTGCGATCCGTTATTACAAAACAAAACAAAACAAAACAAAATAAAGCGGGAAAATAAAGCGACAGTCAAATCTCTGACTCACAAAAGCAATCGCATTACAGCTGGGACTTATAATAATGATAGTAGTAGTAGTAGTAGTAGTAGTAGTAGTAGTAGTAGTAGTAGTAGTAGTAATAATAATGATAATAATAATAATAATAATAATAATAATAATAATAATAATACGGTCTTCGCCATCCAGGGAAGCCTCTGTAGTGTTGCCACTGCTCTACCAGAGGGCCCCGCCATTGTTATTACCCCAGCATTGCCAGGTACCCATTCATACACCTGGGTCGAGAGGGACATGGTGGGTAAAAGTATCTTGTCCAAGGACGTGAGCACTGGGCGGGAATCGAACTCGGGTTCTCCGCTTTGGACGTTGGAGTCAAGAGTGTTATCCACTATGCCTCAGTGCCCCCACTTAGAAATAACTTAACAAAGGGACTCATTCATCCTAATGCACATTGGCAGCCCCTTTTGTTGTTTCAAGATACTTAGTAGCATTGAATTAGCCGGCAATTTTATCAGACGGTTATGCCATATTAAAAACACATTCGAAAAAAAAACCAATATAATGCTGATACATGTCATATAATACGAATCAGACAACGAGAACACACAAAAGGACAAGCTGCTGAAAATAGCTAATATTGTAATTCATCTAAATAGAATCAGTGGACGAGTATAACTAAAAGAAAAAAAAGGGAGAAATCACCACAGGAAAAGACAAGTGTGCCCTGTGAGTGTCTCGGAAATGAAATATCGCGTACCTCGTAATTTGATTTGCTATACTTCAAGCGCCTTTGTTGATTTGTTGCGGCTTTCATTTCGATTGACGTAAATGTAACGGAAGAGGACGTGAGATGAAATGTTGAGAAAGAAATCGGGGAGGAAGAAAAAAAAAACAGAATGTGTGTCTCAAATATTTACAAGAAAGCTGATTTCTTGGCAAGTCAATTGATTAGACTGGCTAAAGTTTCATGACTAGCCCGGATTGGTGGAATTACCAATCTGCCAAATGAACACATAATATGGTGTTTGCATGTCCTGAGTCAGCGAGTTTTGGGGAGGTTTTCGTGTATATAAGCAGTCAGTGTGTCGATGCCATGGCGTGTTTTGCCGAGACAGAACGGAAACGGAACACCAAATGGAATCATACCTATGAAAAATATATAGTCCTAGACTCTTACGAAAGAACATACTGCTGAAAATTTTCATCACTATACTATTCATTTCATTTCATTTTATTTCAGCTATGTATGTTAAACTAAAATGGTGATTATAACAAGGATTATTTCTTCCCTGCACTTGAGGAGGAAGTTATTTTCCTTTATATTACCATTCTTGTAAATGAACTCATTGGTCCACAGTGTGCTATGAATGCTTTAGGTATAGTATGGACAGACTTAGAGCGAGTTTCCACACCATCCGGTTGACTGTTCAAAGCGAAAAGTGTTGAAGATTCTTTAAAAATTAGGGCATAAAATAATAGTTACGGAATTTAAAGGTTTCAAAAGTTGTAACTTAAATTCAGCAGCAGCTCCAAATTAAAATCAGATGGCATGTCTATTTTTGTAGAAAAACTGGCATCTTTCGCGGTGTTTTCTCTTTTCTTTTTTGTCATGTTGCATTAACCTAAAGTACTGTCGATTTTTAGGGTTGTGGTGCTTTGTTCGCAATCACGTGATATGCAAATTATATGAAATGCCGATGTCATTAGCTTATAAAACATTCGCATGGTTAAACATTTCAGGATGTTTTGGTCAATAATGACCGACATTCCAGCACTCCAGAAAATCATCTTTACTCCCTTATCATTAAATAATGCAAAAGATTTTTTTTTTTTAATTTTACCTTAAAAACAAGGAGTCTAGTTTAGGTTTATGCTCAGGTCAAAGGAATATAATGTGGGTGATGATGTTACTACCTCAATTGATTAACATAATGTCGATACGTCTTGCATCGATATACTTCCTAAAACGCGTTAATCTGACTAAACCTCCTCCACAATATAAGTTGGTATGACTTTATACTATTCATTGGAGTCACCTCAAATACGGTGCTGATTCGCACTTTTTAAACTCTCCCTCATGGGAGCCCTTTTAAGAAAATAGAGGCTGCCCTTCCCTACCAAAAAGTGGACGAATCAGCTTTCTCATTATCATGCTAGTATACACCAACTCCAGGCATTACTGCCATAAAATATCTTACACTAGATTTTCAGCTATTCCCCGCTTCACATCTTAAGGAACAACGTGATTCAAATGACAAATTTGTGACGTTCTTTTTAAATTCAATCAGAGACATCATTCAGGCGATATAAATCTTATCACGTGCATTTCCTAAATTAATTTTTGGCATCGTAGAGATTTTTCCACCTGCTATGCAATTCTGCCAAAGTTCAGCATATACACCTGTAGAATTAGATTAGCAGATGTGGAGAGCAATGATTTTTGTCCTGCACTGCTTCCTACTCTGGCGAGGAAAATGGTGAAAATTTTGATGTCCGCTTGCATGCAACAGCACATGGTCGTAAATCTAATGTGATATTTCAGTTCGATAACACGATATTTTTGGTTTTTGTTGTTTAGTTTGTTTTTTGTTTTTTGTTTTTTTGCTTAAGTTTTGATGAAAAATAGAATTGAGTTTCATCGACCCGTCGTCTCCTGGAAAGTAGACCTTAAGGAAGGAAAGGAGGTATGCGAAAGCAAAGGTGCCCATCAGACAGAGTCCCAGAAAACCATTTCGATAACGATCATTACCGCAACATTCAGTGACATTAGCGGATAAATACCAACACTTGCTGCTTAATGAGAAATTCCGGACCGTGCACTTGTTCGTCATTCCGAAGGTCCGTGAATCCGAAAATGAAAAAGGAAATTGTCGTTAATAAGAACATTCGTGGCATTATTCCGAAGGATCGTTATTCTTAATTCCGAAAACGAAAGAAAAGGGTAAATTCGCTATTCCGAAAACGAAACGTGGTTCCTAATTTTGAAGGTTTGTTAATTCGGGGGAAAAAACAGTCTTTAAATAAGAGTAAAAGTTTTTAGTACACAGTGAAAATTTGATCGAAGTCGGATAGAAATTAAGGAAGTTATGAAATCGTGAACCTTTGTAACTTTTCATAAAACACTTCTTAACAGGTCAATATGAATATGCGCATGACTTGCGATAGTTGATTATATCGTCGCTTCACAACTTGCCAAAGAATTGTACATAATTTCTTGAAATTTCTAGCTTTTTGTTCAAGCGCAGTTACGCCTAAGTCCTAATCCCAATATGTCTTACCGATGATTATTTTGAAGTTACTAGAATATTCAACCCGAAATAACATCATTTTGTAACACCTCCACAGCAGAGAAATGAATTTTCGTCAGTTTTGTGTACACGATTAATTGCAATTTATGACGTGATGACATCATCAGCTCACTCAAATTCGTATGAACTGTTTTGAAAAAATAAGTGCAACTTTACAATTTCCTAACTTCCCTTAATTGCATCTGATTTTGATCAAATTTTCACTGTTTTGCCGACAAAGATCTTATTCTTCTTCAAAAGACTTGTACACGAAATCTAGAGAAAAAAAGGACTTTTTTAAAAACACAAAACCCATTGATGGTCTCAGCTATAATTAAGTTTGGATCGATCACGCAATCTCAGCTCAAAATTTCATCTTTAGATAAAACTTATCTTGGTTAGAAAGAAACGAGGTTTGTACCTGAAAAGGTTTGAAGTTGTTTTCAGTGAGGAAAAGAAGTCTGATAGGAATCTCGAGGGGAATACAGCTTAAGATTTAAACGTCTGCTGCTCATTATCATTATCATCATCATCATCGTATGGCATAAATTGACATCAGAAAAATACAGTACCCTCCGCTTGATGGGACACGGTCGGATAGAGCTTAGCGTTGAACCTAATCAATCTCCGTATTCGAATAGCTGTTGGTAAAATGTGGCCTGACGCGTGGAAGTAATCCGGGTTTTAGGCGCTTACAACAGAAAGAGAGTGTGCGTAATACAGTTGTGTGTATGCGCGTATGCACAACACCTATCCCAAATCTTGCAAAGGCATTAGAAAGTCGTCTCACAGACGTCCCAATTTTCATGAATCTTTATAAAACTAGACCATTTTTGGCTATTTCGATTAATCATTCCAGATAATTTTTTAAGTGTTTTCATTAGCCGCGGTCACACTGGCAAAAGACCGCGAAGTTTAAGATCGCGATCTTTAAGATCTCGATCTTTTGCCAATATGACCGCGCCTATTAATACTCATTTTATTTTCCTTTTATCGTCCTTTAACATTTTCCTTTTACCTGAGTCCACAATCAGTACTAACAAGATGATGAACGCTACATATTCCACGTGTTCACAGAAGACGGCTTTACCAGCTGGCATTGCTATTGTCAAGATTTGTTACTGCTGCTGCTGAAGACATTACCAACCTAGATTTAGCGAATGAAGACAATAATGACGGAAAATCACGACATTCGGATTGGTCATGAATGTAGGCAATTTTTTTATCAAGGACAATGAAGACCAAAATAGACGTTGCAACATTCTGCACATCTGTCTTGTCCATGCAAAACCTTTTAGATTGCTTTTGCATCATACATAATCCAGAAGTATGCATTTAAATGATGATCAATCATTACCTCGATATTTTTTTTTTCAGGACGGACAGCTGCTTCACATGAAACTATAGATATGACATGGCCTTTTGTGATTCTGTGTAAAGACACATTCACAAACGCGCGCGCACATACATAGACATTTATATGTAATCCATCACGCGCGCTTACATGAACACACACACACATACCATTGAGTGGAGGTTGTCTGCGATACCAAATTAACATTTGAGGTAAACTTAGACTCTAATGTCTAATGACCCTTTCGCCATTTTACACTGTAAAAATTCCGTAAAAGCTAAAAAAAGGCAGTTGATGATGGTGAATTGCATAACGTACACGTACGTGAATAACCTTTGATTGATCAGGAAAAGTTCTGTTGATACAAAAACAGAATACCCGGTCACTAGGTTTAAAAAGTTTGTTGTGGAACTTTTGCCCTGTACGGCCTCCGCAACGTACTGCTACGCGGAACATTTGTGCAAGCGGTACCCAATTACCCGGAGAGCACTGCTATGCAAAGGAGAATTTGCGGAGTTATGTCACCGGCCGTAAGTCTCTATAGCTCACGGTGTCTTAAATCGGGATGTAACTCTGAAATTTCAATCAGGGAGAGCTATGCGTGAGCTACGGATGGGTTAGGATGACGTGAGTAATGACAAGATGCGCTTTTCAGCACAGCTGCAGATTGCATAATAGGCAGAATGGCGCTCAACCCGGAGCCATGATATTGCCGAGAAAAAGGAGAACTCCGTCACCGACTGACGTCATAGGCGTCGCTGAAGCGTGACGTATGATAGAGTGCTTTGACAAATTTGTGACTCAATAGAGGGCTAACGGGAAAATCAGGAGCCGCTAGCGCGCTTTGTTGTGTGCCGAGAAATTACGGAATGGTGCGCGCGAACCCTGCCCGCGAAAAATTCAATCAATCACCTCCAGCGACTCCCCGTTTTTAGACCCAGGAGTGTACTTCGAGGTCCTTAGCTCGGGTGTTTTTTTTTCTTCTTCCTCCTCTTTTTTGACTGTTTATGTTTTCGTGTTTTTGCTGGCTGGAGGGGGCAGTAGGCTGCTGGGTGCAAATACACGGAAAGACACACTTCTGCAGAAAAAAAAAACAATGAAGCTGACGAAATCATGATGACGATATTGACGATATTGTGAACAGTGACAGTACTAATGATATATGATACAGGAACCACGTCTGACTTGTAGAAGGTAGCAGTCTACCATATAGCAATGTTTTATGACATTCTCTGTTCTATTTTATGGCTCCGTTAATGACACTTTGTGCATATACGTCGTAAATGTATACATGGCTATTAGCATGTTACATTATTTCCGTGAGTACTATAGAAAACATTAGGAAATAGTGACTGAATGCAGCGATGAAAAGGCGAATACACACACACACACACACACATAATATATATATGTATATATATATATATATATATATATATATATATATATATATATATAGAACATTTGGAATAGTTATGCCTTGCCTTTCCATTATATAGTACTCAAGGGAAGTGTGTATCCACGTACTTCCCAAAGACCTGATGTCCGTACCATGGCCTTATTCCGTTCTCTCAACCTACAATCTGGGCGCGGAGAGGGGGAAAAATCATCCTTCAACCTTGAAAGGACATGACGTCTGTGTTTCCTCTCCACATTGTTTGTTCACGATCTCAGACGAGCCAAACTGGAAGCAAACACTCCAAAGAAAGCAAGACACATCGCATCTATATACCTGGCTTCAGCGATATCATAACAGCGGGCCCAGTGGGATGTTGGATTTAGGCTTCGGACACGAGATCTTAGATTCGAATCCCGGTAAGCTCGTACATCCCAGGGGGCCGCGGTACCAGCTCATTAGCAACTCGTGAGAAAAAAAAAATATCTTGTTCAGTAGACTATTGATAAGTCAACGGTCATCACCCACTTAATGATTAATTTCCCCCTCCCATTTCGGCCAGATTATTTAACTATTTTTTTTTTATTTATTTATTTTTTTTTTTGGCGTTGGGTTTTATTGACTAGGTGTGTTCATTTTAAAGGTCCTTTACCCAAACCGGAGCTGTATTATAAAATTATAAAAATGACAGAAATGATAATGGAGTTACTTCAGGAAGAGGCGTCGTCTACACGATAAAATTTCGAAATTGATGTTCAGATTCAATAAGGAGCTCTCTTTTATTCGATTGGCCCCCAAATATACAATTGCTCTATTTGGTACGAGAGGCGTCATCTCCTTAAAGCACCTCCAAAAATGTTATGACTGGCTTTATTCTTCTCTCGACGTCTTTCAACAATTGGAGCATTGTTTGGGCAATTGTAATAACGATCATAATGATGATAATGATGACAATTATTTAAATCATCATCACTATTATTATCATAATAACAATAACAATAACCGTGATGGAAAATAATAAGAAGAATATATGACACTACCTAATGCATCAGTGATTTCACATCTTCATGCGACGAGTTGACGCACTTGACAACACCAAGGAAACTCTTGCCGTCGCACTGGCCCGGTACCTGCCCAACGTCTGCTGACCAGCAGCAGCTCTCCGGATTGATGCTTGAGATCAATATGGCGAAGCAGTATCAGTATTATCAACCGCAGGAGATTTGAAGATGTGCGAGTCAGGTTGCTCGATAGATTAACATCTTCTTTTTTTTTTCAAAAAATAAACCAAGCTAAATAATATGTTCAAGAGAATGAGGCAATATTGATTTTATTTTAATGTATTTATTTGAGCATGATTTGTCCTTGCTAAAGGATTTCTTGATTTTCACATGGGTTCTATCTTTTGGTTGGCTTTTTGATGAGCTGCATCATCTTATACATGCGCAATCAGATACAACTGTAATATGACTACTGTTTAGAACGTAACTACATTTTCTCTGAAGAAAAAAAATAGTGCTCATTTCGTTCATTTTATCTAACGTAGCATACAACTATAGTTTACCGCAACCGGTCAAGGATTAAAATCTTTAAATCTTGGAGTGATTATGCTTCATGGCGTGTCCAAGTAGAGATTCGAATGATTCAACTTCAAGTTGAACGTATCGAATGACTGCTACGTTTGCACATTATATGCAAATAAGAATCACATCGCAACATTTCTTTGAGGGCATTGAATTTCGTCGACCGCATTTTTATCGGCCTCTTTGGTCCTCCGAGTAAATTAAATCGGTTTCGATTACCATTTTTAAATTCCAGACCGCGGCAACAGACTGTTCGGTTCCCGGTTTGTATCACGTGACAGGCAAAACGTCCTGGCTTAATTGAACTGAATTTTCCTATGCGTGCACTGAAACAACAAGTGTCGGCCGAGAGAACGGAGAAGGATGATCCTTGAATAAAAGAACAGAGACTCCCAAAACAAACGCATCCCTATATATGGCAAACCAACATGTGTAGAGAGGATGAAACCTATCCCACCTATGAGGAAGGATACCACCGGATCTACTTTCCCTTAGCCCGGCAAGAGACTGTAACAAATTGCTGTCGTCTGGTGTAACTAAGGAAAACACTAGTTGGAAAACTAGTGTGTAGCATTACTATATCACAATATAAAACTGCAAAAGCAAACATAAGTTGTGAGGAAACAGCAAAGGATAAGTTGACTGTGGGGCAAAGCGGACAATATAGCGAAGAAAAAGAAAAATGACAACTCATGACGGTTTCAATTTAGGCGCAGAGATGAGAAACATGGTGGTGTATTATTAAAGGCTATGAAGACTATGATGATCTGCAAATTACGAAAAGTCAAAACAAATTTCTGTCTTAGTGATCATGTTGCTTGAATTTTTTGATGTCAGCTATCTTGTTGACAGGTAAAGTCTATGGATTTATTACCTTATTCATATAGACAGTCCAAGCAACTACCCTGTGAAGGATAACGCCGAAATACCCTATAGAGGATAAAACGGGAGAACCGAGCGAGCTCGCCGAACTTGGCTCAGTGCCAAGAGAATCGCCTTCACGTGTAAAGTCTATGGGAACCGACAAAACCGCTTCGACATGCGTGTGTTTAAACACACACCGTGTATTTTGCTCCCCGCGGATTGCGCTCGTTTTCCCTTAGAGAGAAGATTATTAGTCTTTCCTTTCATAGACCCTTTTTAAGGATAATCCGCGGGGAGCAAAATTCACACGCTCTCTGTCATAGCACAAAATGTTCGAAAATTTTGTCCCCTTAGCCTCATTCAATCCGGCCTGAATTTTTCAGGCTATCGCTACTGAAACAGAAAAACGCGCGCACACCGCGTGCCTCCGTGCAGTTAGCCCACGTGGAATGGTGATCGTATTGCTCTCTGGCTCGCCTTGCTTGCTTGGTTGCTACTTTCGTGGGCTAACGTTGGCTGCTGTACGAAGGAAGCTCGCTCATCTCACATTCGATATAATGTACATGTAATCACAACTGTAAATTTTGGAAACACATTATGTAGGATGAAATCAATGCTTACATCTTTATAGTATGATCTTCAGGGGACATTAAAAGATGGTATCAACGCAGTTTATCAGAAAAATCAAATGTGCATTGATTACGTCCCTGCGTCGATCTTGAGAAAGTGCTGTGACATTGCACTCTCGCTCGGCAGAGTGTCTGCTGTGGAAAATCACTGTGAAACACATACACATACCATCCAGGCCCTAATCAACCGGTGGGGGTGGGGGAGTAATGTTGTTTTTGTGTTTTTATCTTAATTCCTTAGTCGGGTTTCCTCGATACCAGTCAGCTAGCTGCCACTGAGACCATACACGGTTCAGTTTATCCCTGTGCACTAACTAGGCAGAATTATTCAAATCTCTTTCCACCTCCCTGATGGTATGGAATATACGCTGTCATGACTGCATCGATAACATTTTTTGAAGACTAAGATGGCGTTTTGTGTTATATCTACTTGGGACTGTGATAGTGTCATAACTGAAAATACAGCTGTAGTTCCAGTTGAGGAGATGTGTGATACCATCGCGTCTTTACAGTTCGGCGAGTGTACCGGCCACGGGCAGGTAGGAGAACGAAATCCATTCAGTTGCCAAAACTGGGTTTTGAAATTGCGTTTGATCGTCTATAGAAGATGTTCTTACTCTTATATTATAGATGCGTATATATTAATATGTCCACACTGCAGATGGCTGCTTTCTCAGTCACAGAGCGGTACGTTTTGATACTGGATGTGACTATTAAATACAGATTTAATAATTGATACATCATGAACATGATTTGAAAAGAAAAAAAAATGGTTATACGTTATTCTCAAGATACAAGTCACAACTGTATCTTGAAACTCGAAATCAACACGTTCTGAATGATGCCAGTTTTCGTTTTGTTTTTGCTTTTGATGTTGTTGACACCCTTGTTGTTTTTGCCGTGGGTGCCTGTGCTTGTATGCGTACGTGAGTGTGTGTGTGGGGGGGGGGGGGGGACTGTGTATTTTGCTTATTTTTCGTGGTATCATCATGCAACGACTATGTGCGATCGCAACGCTTCGTTGAGCCGCTGAATAGCCCTGAGAGGGTATTTCAGGTTTATCCCTCACAGGGTACTTGCTTGGACTGATAGAGTAATCGAATGTTAACCTTTATTGTCACTACTGTTTACATTAAGCCTTTTTAAAGTCTTATCTCTCAGACTCATGACTTAATAATTCCCACTTTTCCTTACTCAACTTGTATTCAGCTTTTCTCCTTGCTTTATTAGTTTTCCCCGGCTGTGCGTTCATACATTTATTCATATCATATTTATCTATTTCGCTTGATCTACTCTTGCAGACTTATACCTGGGCTCTGTTTCATAAAGTTGTTCGTAAAGTTACGAACGACTTACGAGCGACTGGTGATCAGTTCTTGTGGTGAATTATTGAAATTCTAGTAAGTATAGCACATCGCAACTGATCACCAGTCGCTCGTAAATTGTTCGTAACTTTACGAACAGCTTTATGAAACACCCCCCTGTACATACATAATAAACGATTTGTTTTTACCCCTTTTCCGTCTTTACTTTCCGGTAGTATTCAAGTGATCATTTTACTGGGGCCTCTTTATATAACAATTGATTTCTTGGTGCTCCTGTCATGTTATTCTTCTTTCTTAGTCTTAGTTGTTTTGTACTTGGTAATAATAATAATAATAATAATAATAATAATAATAATGATAATAATGATAATAATAATAATAATAATAATAATAATGATAGTAATAATAATAATAATGATAGTAATAATGTTGATAATAATGATAATGATAATAATAGTAATAATAATAATGATAATAATGATAATAACAACAATAATGATAACAATGATAATAATATCAATCCATAAAGCGCAAAACCTATGTACATATCTTATTCTGTGCTGCAAAAGCTTCTGATATACTTGATAATGATGCACAGTTAAATGGACAAAATGTGTCTTGAGTCTTGATTTCAAGATTATATGTTGGTTATATATCTTTGTGCATGTTTTTATAGTTATATTTCTGAAATGATGGTGAATTAAGAATTCATTTAAATCAAAATGGCTGTGGAAGACAAAAGAGAAATGGATCTGATCGATAAGAACTCTTTTCAGGGGTCTCATATCACCTCCCTTGAATATCCAATGAGATTGTTCGGTTCAAATATAAATGAAATGCACTTTATAATGGACACTCTCGTTAAGCAAATCCCTAGTGCCGTCAATGTGCCCTCGGATCAAGTTTAAAGGTTAGTATCTGCGGCAAGATATGTTATAAAACGTTGGGTTTTTTTAACTCTCTATCTCTATGTTCTTATTCTTAGTTTCAGCTCAAATATATCTGCCCTGGTAAGACAATGGAATGCAGGCTACAGATAACTCCCAAATAGAGGACTTTTCCCCCTCATTGTTCTCTCAAAACCATTGAGCCCTTAGATTACTCCTTCCTCCATTCAACCTCCTGTTATGCTTTAAACAAATTCATCCATCCTCCTGTGATCAAACAAAGAGAATATCACTCACTTAATCACGGAAACCTAAAGCGCAAATAAAAGTACATGTAAAATTTAAGAACTAAAAAAAAGTATAGTTCTTCAATTCTATTGGCTTTATATTTACGAGGTCTCGTCCCCTGACGATATATTCCAAAAATTATTTTTGCCTCAATTAAGAGGCCAAGGACGCGAATTCCCCCGCAGAAGGAGACTTATCAGATTAACATCCTCGAAATATCATACATCCAGAACGATTAAATCCTAGAAGATGAGACCATGGAAGTCATTTCAAGACAAAACACAATCATTTCTACTCTTTACCCGTGGGGAATATATGTTAATATATAAACATAAAAATATTAATGTATGCATACATACGGATGAACCTGCTGTATATATACTTCTGTCTAGCTCTTCCTTTGTGGATATCGAGCACTCTTCACAGAAGGATAGAATCACCAAGTGTATATATATATATTATATATGTTTATATAGTGTGTGTGTCTACTTATAGATAAATAGTTACATAGATTTATCAATTATGAATATAGATATGAATAAACACATACATACACACCTAAAAGAAAGTAATAAGAAGTACTCTCCCCCCTTTTTTTTCTGCAGAGAGTGTCACGAAACTCACTGCATGTGTACAGAGAGTCCCGTTGTAATGTCAGCAGAGCGTATACACTGTACGCTTTGGAGCAAAATGCAGTTTTATGCAAGAGAAAACCAACCACCGTTGGTGATATTGTGAAAATCCCCAGAAATAGTGTCGGCTATCTCGTGACACGATTGACTCCGTGATATCCCTTTCCTTGAAACACTGGACCGAGCGTCATTATCCCTCCAACTTGCCTACATAACCTCGCCCTTAGTCAATGGTTATCGAAGGAGAAAAAAAAATGGAGGAGGAGGAGGAGGAGGAGGAAGAAGAAGAGGAAAGGGACGACGAACAAGACAACAAATGAATGTGAGAAGAATGCTCGTGAAAATCGCGTACTTCTTTCTACTGGTCTGCGTGTGAATGTAAGGTTTAACAAGTATCACGTTGTCGACATCCCCCATCATTCCCTGACTCCGGTGTTTTTACGATGATATCGAACAAGTATCAGCATTCTTTTCACCTAACAGAAATCAACTAGATTTTACCTGATGCAGTCTGGACTTTAAATTTTCGAATTTCATTATTGCCCTTTTCATAGATACAGAAAAATGGTCTGTTTAGCACGTAATAACAAGCTGTTGTTTTGCTTTGTTTTTGCTCCTTTAGAAAAGAATGTACTAGGTTGTTCATGAAAAGGCGGACTCTCCTCTTTGTTGTTGTTGTTGTTATTATTATTCATTTGATCTTCATCGTATGCCAGTTTTCCCACGAATGTGATACGCGCTGCAGACGTGAGAAACACGCTGCTCGGCGTTATATTAGAACATCTCTGCCACGGCACGCCTTAACCTTGGCGAAGCGATACACTGATCTTGGAGCATGGGTAACACATAATCCAATTTTCATTCCTAATTGGTGGATTAGCCTATCGCTGTAAAAGGACTTTCCCGGGCTAAAATGTCGTTTGGAGCGAAAGCGTCTTCTCCCGACGACACATACACATATACACACACACACACACATAAAAAAAAAGAAAGAGGCTTCGTGCAAAGTGAGGTTACGTAGCGAACTCTTTCAGGAATGAGCGATACGGGCTTGCCACCCAAACATTTAAGGGGACCGCATTTTAGATCGCGGTTTTGCTATATCAAATGAAAATTTATCCACATTCTGCAACGCATAATGGCCTTAATGGGGTTAAATGCGTGCCCACAAATGATCCACAACGCTCAGGCGCATTGTGAAACAACACTGGAGACGATGCATCTTCATTTTTGGGCGCCATTTTCAGAGCCACCTGACAGGCCATCGGTGAGTCGCGCGCTAATTCGGCAATATTTTCGTCTCAATGCACCCCTGGGCTTGAACTCCCTCCTGCAAATTGGATTTCTTGTCTTTCTATAGCGTCACCATTGTACAATGTTTCAAAATGACAACCCCCTCCCCCTCCCCCCTCCCCTTCCGTCGCCGACACAGTTTTATTTGCCAATGTGTGAGTTGGTCCTCCCTCTCTTCCCGTACGAACAGAAACATAGATATTATCAATCGCCGAGAGGCCCACACACTTCTGCCAAATGTTGGCAAATACATTCAGCTGCTCACTCCCGGTGTACACAGAAAACACTGCGCAACATGTAGGAATAACACGTCGGCTGTTTGAGTGTTTTCTTGGGGAGGGGGGGGGTCTCTCTCCCTCCCTTCTCCCTCCCTTCTCTCTCTCTCTCGCATCGGAATGGAAACAAATTCGTACTCTTCGCCTTGCAAAAAAAGAAATAATAAAACAGAAAGTAAGAAAAATGGTGAAATTGGCATTCGAGACTATTATTGTGACGCCACGTCACAATGTGGTTTTGCCCCCTTGTTTCACAGCTTGTTGGCTGACGAACGGCGCTGAATTGAACAGACTCACGATCGATACGAGCGGGGGGAGACGATAATCAACGTGGAAGACACAGCATATTTGCCGAGAAACATATCTGTGTGAAAGACATTATCTTAAACTCTCACGCATCGCTTCCAGTAATCAGATTATCTCAATTCACCATCCGCTCTCTTTCTTCTCTTTAGGTTTGCATCCCTCCCTGTTTGACAGTGCTCGATACGTGTGTTCTTGCCTGTCGCCTTTATTCATTCACCCATTATTCAGGTGGTAAAATGCCTTTTCCACAAATTTTCCAGAGTATATTCTCCTTCCTTGTCCAAAATCAAGCTCACTTCCGCTCCCCTTTGTAATCGTCTTTCTTCTTCAATTCCACACATTGTTCAAGCGTCGATTCATTTTAACCTTTTCAATCTTGGCGGGAAGGTGTTCTCACTTTTTTTTTCATCGTTTCTCCGTGACTTCCTTTTTTTATTCAAAAAAAAAAAGTGCGAATGCTTTATTTCCTGTCTCCGAGGCTTTTCGGAAAATAAAACGACGACACGTTTACACCACTTTCATTTTTCACTTACACTTAAAAAGATCGGTAGAAATCCTCACAATGAATACCGTACAATATTCAGATTATGACTATATCCTAGATATTTCGTTGACAGAACAGATCTTCTCTCTCTCTCTCTCTCTTTATCTTTCTCTATATTTCTCGAGTGAGTGCACACAGGTTGTGAGTGCCTTCAATTTTCAGATGAAATACATAATCTCTCAGATTTCAGAAGGTTAAAAAAATGAAGAAATAAAAAGAAGTACCATGACTACTTTCATTCCTCAAGTGACAATCCCATGGGTGTCCTCACTCACCCCGATACGTCTTATTGTTATGGCAAAGAACCTTCGTCAGTTAACATATCTGATACTCCGGGGGAAGTCTGCAAAAGAGACGGCAAAAATATCTTCAAAATGCAAGTCTGCCGTCTCGATAAAGTTTTTGGAACTTGAAAGCCTGTCACACCGGTCCCTTACGGGTCAAAGTCGGTTCATTACATTTTCGAATCGCATCCTTCCATTTATACCGCTCTTTATTCTCCGCCATGCACTCACAGTCATTAAAACGATGCGGCATGCACATTATGATCTTAATCAGCATGGAATGCACGAGACCATGAGACACGTGAAATTAAAAAACAGTACTTACCGTTGCCGATGCAGAGCACGGACATAATGAGAGCCATCCAGTGTAGAGCCATTTTGAAATTTTTCTGTCGTCGTTGTCGGGGTATATTTTTTTAAAGATTTGCTTGAATACTTTCAAACAGAGAGCTTGAGTACAAATGTCACGAAAGTAGCGAAAGCTAAGATGAAGCGGCTTTTACTGACTCTCCACACAGCTGGATTTCAAACTGCTATATCCGTCAGTGGAAAATGATATGATATAGCTCAGCGCAACATGAACTGGGGAGCTCGGCGATGACAAAATAACGACTGCTACAAATGGAGGTGTAACTTGGCTCGGGACTCTTCCTGCCTTTGCCCTCGAGGATCCACCTTGATGTACTTACAGTAACTGTCAGGTGGTGCACGTCCTGTGCTGCTGCAATTCTTCGAAAATTTGACGCAGCTTTCTGGTCAGAGAGAGGCGAAAGATAGCGCAATCCAAGTGTCAAAATTACGCGAGGTTTGGTTTGATTCCGCGTGGATTGAAACAATGTACGCTTCTTCTTCTTCTTCTTTTTAAAAAGAATCGGCCGGTAAACCCCTTTATCGTCATTCATTCAGTTTATTTCATTGTCGAAGATTGTGGCGGGAAGGTCCACTGTGGAAAGGGAGAAATGCAGAATTCTTGGAGGGAAGAAAAAAAATTAAGAAGAGAGAATCATCCACTTCGATTAGATTCCTGTCGTCTGTTCTTGTGTGCTTGTGTACATTATTTAGTCTGATACAGCTTCATGAGCCGGTATCGATTTTTGGAAATACCATGCAAGGTGAGCGTGTGTTTGTGGAACACAGCGAAGATGAGCTCGTCTTGCGAAGGGCGGGAAAGATGTCTGTGTGGTATGCTTCCAAAGATCAAACACAGTGTCGTCTGGTTCGCCAAAATATCGATGTTCGTTCGCTTCGTCATTTCGCGTCGCGCGCCGAGCGACGGGGAGCAGTGGGGAAGAGAGAAGGGGAGAGGGGAAGAGAAGAGAAGAGGAGAAGGGACGGGAGGAGAGGGGAGGATGTTGGAGGATGTTGGAGGAGAGAGGAGAAAAGGGGGGAGTAAAGATGACTCGGAGGGGGGATCCGGAAAGGAGAAGAGAAGGGAGGGGAGGAAGAGAGGGACAGACTGGCAGAAGAGAGATGGAGAGAGAGAGAGAGGGAGATAGGGTGAAAAGAAAAGGAATCAGAGAAGAGGATATTAGAGAGGAAATGGAAAAAAGGAGAGAAATGTGTCTATTTGTGTTGCCGTGTGTGTGTGTGCGTGCGTGTATGTGTGTGTATATGTGTATGTATACGTTTGTGTCAGGCAAAGAGAGGGAGAGAGGGGGAGAACGATTCAATGTATGAAATGACTCAAAGTTGATATGCCCATTAAGGAATATTTTAGACTTTATGATCGCGCGTTTTATGTACTGTACGTTAATTTCTCTGAAGATAGGCACTTCCATAAAGAGGGAACGAAAGGGGGAAGAGACACTGTACACATTGGTAATGTCTTCCTAAAGTGGTATTTGAAGGTTCGTAATTTTTCACTGAGCAATATGATTAAAAAATCAACTTTCTATTTGTACGAATTACACTTACCAGTAGTAAAAATGGTCCTTACGTTTTGGCGAGCCCCACTATGTTTTGTGAAAGCTAAAATAAACGACTCGCAATGAAAGCAATGACACAACAGCCGCAATTACAGCAACAATACACAAACAAAGCTAAAGAGATTATGTGCAAGCATGGCAATAGTTTAAGTTTTCTCTGAGCATCAATTAACGCATCGTAGCCGCTTCGTTGCTATAGTGCCGTTCTCCCCGAGGGGCTAGTCATTGCGACCTCCTCACTTATCTACACCTGCGTCAGGATCGGGCATGTACCTTGAACTATCTCGTCCAAAAATGTCAGTCTGCACCGGGCATGATTCGAACCCAAGACATTCCGGTCTACGAGTTCAGAGTCTTAATTCGCACGCTATACCACAGGGTTCCCATGATGACGTAATACATGTAATTGATTCCCGATGATTCGTCTGCTCTTTTTTTTTGCACGGGGAGAAAATGATGCAACCCATATGGTGGAGACAACACGAGTCTTCTTGAAGTGGCGGCTACCATCTGCGAATGGTGTGTCGAATTTTAGCTTGTTTTTACCCATGATTTTAGAGGTGATATCTAAAAATGTTGCGCGGTTGAGAACGAGAAGGAGTGATTGTTAGAAATTACTTTAATCATGATAACGACTAAAAAAAAAGTCACTGCAGCAGCAGCAGCAGCAGTAGTAGTAGTAGTAGTAGTAGTAGTAGTAAGTAGTAGTAGTAGTAGTAGTAGTAGCAGCAGTAGTAGTAGTAGTAGTAGTAGCAGGTTGCGTATACCAGTACTGTAGGAATACTATGATTTTCAATTACTTTAAATAGCAGTTTTCATTGTCATCATTGTGATGATAAGTACTAACCTAAAAATGTCATCATAACTTATGAATAGTATTGATTGCGCATTGATCATGCATGCGCAATGTTTCACAATCATTTTAAAGAAATGATCGACTCACTTCTTATATCAGCACGTTGGGGAAAAAAAAACCGCTCTAGCATTCTCGATTGCTTCTCTTACTGCGTATCACGTGATCATGCAGAAAAACCACATGGCATGCAGAGAGAGAGAGAGATAGAGATGATATACACTCAATCAAAATTACGCCTAGAGTCAACAGTGAAGATGATTTCCATCGCAGTAAGTAAACTGAATCTGTGTAAGTAGTTGCTCTCTTTCTGAGACCCTTAAATTCTCACAAATTTCCCTCTGGCGTGGGCAATTGATGAAGAAGGAATTGAAATATCGGCTGTGCGTGAATGCTGAACACGATTCAGAGAATCCTTAACAGAAGCTTTTACCGACGACTGCATTCTTTTAAAAATCTATCGATCCGTTAAAACGCATACGGCGACTTGAAGCTAAGTATGAAAAAAAATCATATACTAGTATGTGTATATATACATATATATGTATATATATATATATATATATATATTCATTCATTTATTTATTTATTTACATATATATATCATTTATGTGTATGTATATATTATATATATATATCGATGAATTGAATTGAACTGATCACATGTATTCATTTATCATAGACTTATGACTCGATGTTCTTATTTCACGAATCCTGTGTGAGAGACTCCCATCATGTTTCCTGATTGTATATTACAATTTTCGTTTTGTAATGTATATGTGTGTATGTATGTATGTATGTATATATAATTATAATCATATATATATATATGAGTAAATGTATATATATATATATATACAGAGTGTTGTATATATATATATATATATACAGAGTGTATATATTTATATATATATATTGTATCATTGTTCTGCATTAAACCGACCAAAGCGAGTCAGTTTTACCGTCCAAACCTATCTCCATGGGAACGTGAAAACACAAAACACCACCTGCCCAGACCCTGGTAGCTGCCCTAAATGCGGCTACCTGAGCAACCAACCCTCTCTGTACCCCCAATCCTCGATCTGCTTTTACAAGGCGATTTATTCCGCCATCTTCAAGTCTTCTGCTTGAGTTTTATAGCTTTTGCCCCCGGCGACTCTCTCCGATGTTCGAAGAACTTTATCACCCAGTGTTAACCTTCTTATGTCGACCTCTGTTTTGTCGAATATAATTTGTAAGCAGGTTAGACGTAACATGACGGTTCGCAAGCGAGTATTTTAACAGTGCTTTTTTGTAATATAACAGGCTTACTTAAAAAAAATAAAAAAAAAACGTTCTTAGATTGTTTTATTCTCGATTGTCCCTAAGAAAACAAATCGCTCTTTAACAAATCATCTTGCCTTTGTTCACCCAAAGAATTGGAAAAGTAAAATTTTGGAATATATTCTCAATAGGAAATCATGCAAATAAAAAAAAATAATAGTAAACAGTAAAAATCCATAGACAAAAGAAAAGAGGAAGCGTGATAACGCGAAAGCTCTGTAGCACTGATGTATCATTTCAATGCATTCACAGGCACGATCAAATTGATGTGATTATCGGCTAAACACTTAGAGAAATTGTTCGGGGTCTGATTACTTAAACGAAGATAGACTTCAAAGCTTTACAGAAAGAATCCGAAAAATCCAGTGAATGATACTACTAGAACATTGATCACCGATTGATTCCTGTTGTGGTTTTTTTTTTTTTGACGTCATTATAGCGCTCAGCAATCAAAATCTAGACGGTGTAGATATCTCGACTACTCAAAACTATATAATCATGCAAGCTCTCAATGAGGCGACGGGGCCAGTCGGCATAGTTCTGCCATTTCTATACCTGTAGACAACTCCAGAATATACATGGAGATAGTAATCTTCATCAAATTGTTTCTGGACATGTGGGATATACCATTACATAATTTAATAAGGCATAATCAACAAATGCTATTATTAAAACAAAAACAAAATTGTACTCGGGAAAATTCATAAGTTTATTTGAAGTGAGAAAACATATCACCCCACCCCACTTACTCCCTTACTAACCTTAGCGTAGTTCAATATGAGTCCAATGATCCAATGAAATTTTATGCCTATGCTAAGTTTAGAATCCGAGCTAGTATCCTGTCGAAAAAAAAGTAAACAAATCAAAGAAGAACAAGACAATTTCCGGCTACCATGAAAATTCCACCACGTGATATGGATAGATATTACAACGAATATATTATCGATAAATTGGCTCATTATATATCATGACGATCTCTAAAAGATTGTTTTATGCGCTCTTCGCAGCAACGTCTTTCCCGGGAATCTCTCAAACCGGCCTCTTAACTTCCCTCTAAACTGCCTCAATTTGCATACGAATTAAACGTTGTGAAAATGATGATTCCATACGTTACCATATGAAGCCGTACCTACACTAACGAATAAAAAGTTGATGATATACCCTGCTGCATACAGCAATGCTCACGAACTTTCCTAGGTCTTTGCACTCCGACCTTCCACTCGAACGAACAAAAGTGCAAGAGATGACTACTGCCCTCAAGCGACAATAAGGCATTGTGGTCCCATCGAACTAAAATTCGCTGAAGCAGGTGTTGCATGAAAACCACGTAAAGAGTGATACACACGAAATAATACTGACACAAAAGGTCTCCCTGTTGTTCGAAGAAGGATTCGAATATTCGGAATAGTAGTTTAAAAAAAACATACATATACTGGTCAGGAAATCCAAGCATATTTATCTCCATCTTAATATCTTTGTTGTTGTTTCATTGAGCGATTTTTTAACAGCCGTTAAACAGGATATTGATTTATTTCACACGTGGCACATGGTGAGAGTTAGATCGTATTTAGTTGCGTTATATTCTATATTGAGTCATAAAACTAGTAGATAACATGAATTAGTTATTTCCTCTTAAAAGTAATGAAAGGACAGAAGAAGCAAAAGAAGAAGAAAAAAGAAAAGAAGTGGAAGCATAGAACATGAGGAGAAGTGAAGAAATATAGAAAGTAAAGAACGATACAGAACAGGAAAAAGAAGAAGAAGAGAAAGAAGAAGAAGAAGAAGAAGAAGAAGAAAGAGAAGAAGATGGCCTACAAACTGAAAGGAGGTGAGGAAGAAAATGAGGAAGAGTATGAGCGATTATGGTATTTGCGATCTCACAAACATTCTATAGCTTGCATATACGGGACAAATCCTTATAAATACAGTATGTCCAAAAATAATTACAATCGGATTTTCGCATTGATAACTCCCAATATGATTACACTTTCTAAATACTACTTCAAGGTCTCAAGATACAACATCTTAGCTCTATTTTGTAGAAAACCCCATTCAATTTGGTTAAGCGGTCACAGAGAAATGTGGATTATTGTAAAGCATGTCATGAGTCTGATTCCTCCAAGTTTAGCACTTGGATGCCCTTGAAATTCACAATGTGTGAACACAATGGACAGAACTTGGAGGGAAGGGATTCCTGACATGCTCTACAAAACTCCTCATTTCTCTTTGACCATGCACTGAAGCAAATCGGATGGGGTTTTCTGTAAGATATGGACAATGAGTTATAGTTTCATACCCTGAAATTGTATTTGGATTGACTCATTATTTTTAAAGTTATCATTGCGGAGGATCCCGTTGTATTTTTTTTTTTTTTGGGGGGGGGGGACATATGGTATAATTATGTCATAGTGTCTGCGATCTCCCGACAGCTATATATAGTGATAACGGACCTCTTTCAAAGCGGAAGTTTTGAAATTCAACTTCAATCTTATATTCAATTTTATTTTCAGATTTGAAAATAAATGACCGATGAAAAATACATCAAATATGATAAAGGAAAATCATACATAATATCCAGCTATTTATTGGGTGAACAATAGAATATTACAAGCATATAAAACATGGTGGTGAATCTATTATATGGAAGTTTGAATTTAAGTATAAATGCTGAAGAAATACGATGGAACACATCTGAAAGCAAATCATGTTGTGTAAGAGTAGGTTCGCATATTGAAACCGAGTGTAAAGATCAAGATAAAGGGCACGGATCCATAGGTCAAAAATATAGAAAGCAAAAAGAACAGATTTTGTTGTCATCTTAGGTTTTCGATATGTTCTCTTGTTTTGTATAATAAACACTTTTTCCTTTCCCTTCATTTTTCTTGGGAATACGACTTTGCAGTTAATTGAATAAATGGTCTCGAATATGAGAAAACGAGATAATATTGTATTTTCTAAGTCTTAAACACAGCGATGCCATTTTTCTCCATTCCCCTTGAAATGTTGTACCCACATAATTATATCAAAGAACTTTAGCTTTTGCAAAATGTATACAAACAAAAAAGTGACACTTACCGAAAATTTACATGTCATTGCGACACCCATCTAAGGCCCCCACAACCACATATCAGTAGGCCTGAGCGAAGACAGGTCGACGACCGTCCGAGAAAGTCTGAGATCATTGATTTTCAGTAGGTTTTGGGAGGTTGTAAAAAATGGTTTTCCTAAATCGGCAAATCGAGGTGACGTGTCCTAGTGGGTGGTAGAGGCAAGAAACATTTCTTATGTTTGGATCTTTCTCTTTGTTTGTGGTTTGTTTGTTTGTTTGTTCGTTTGTTTGTTTGTTTGTTTGTTTGTTTGTTTGTTTGTTTTTATTTTTGTTTTGTTTTGTTTTGTTTTGTTTTGTTTTTGTTTTTGTTTTTGTTTTTGTTTTTTTTGTTTTTTTTGGGGGGGTCTTTTATTGGCACTGCTCTTCGGTGATAACTGGCCCTGACAAGATTTTCCCAACCAGATGTTGATCAATCAAAGATTATTGGCAACCATTTTGCCAACCAGAATAAAGCAATCTGGCAACATAATGATCTTTTGGTGATTGTGCACGTATTCGTGCCAGGACATTTTGATGTTACTTACGACAATATATATTCATACGCCTTTAGATGCCCAAGCAAAACGATCCACGCCCCCAAATCAAAATTCCAAACTGCAACATCATTGTCTCCCGCGCCGATGTTGAAATTAGCATGGAGTGGATGGTCAAGAAGTCTACTTTAAAAACATTATCGTGAAAATATAGATATTCTATTTTGTTTTCACATGCTTCTATGTGATTATCATAATATAGATCGATCAGACCAGAGCAGCAAAATCCACCAATGCTGCATGCGGCGTCCCATGCGTGCACGAATATGCCAATGCATGTATTACAGCGAGCAGAAATGATGTTCTCTAAAGACGAACTGGACGAGACCTACATAATGCTTTCTGAAAAATCACAGACTACTGAATTTCATTTACATCACTTGATTGGTTTAATGAATCATGTTTCATACTCTCATGTCAGGAATACGAAAAACAAACAAAACAAAACAAAACAAAAAGCGTTGAAGTACGAGAGATGAAGAAGGCTGGGGACTGATGCCGTGTCGATATACGTGTGCTCCGAAGTAATTTCATGTCGTCACTGTATAGCTAGAGCCGGAGATGGCGCTATTTCTATAACTGATTTGCCAACTTTGCGTTTGACAAAGAGCTTACGGACCTATAAAAGCTCATACACCTGATAATGCATGGCCGGCGCCACGTTTTCAAAAGTGGGGGGGGGGGGGGGGGGCACTTCCGGGTTTCTTCAGCTGACAATTTCTAGTGCCACTTCCGGGGTAAAAAAAAGTAAATAAATAAAATTATGATATAATGTTGCTTGAAGGATTACGTGGTGAAGTTGATGAGAGAGAAAGGTTTGCGGTAGCACCATGTGTATACATGTAGTCCTTGTAGGGATCGTGACTTGACAAAAGAAGAGCCTAGAAAGAGGAAAGTTGGGGAGGGAAAGGGAGAATGTAAGGAAGGCAAATAGTGACAAGTGAGGGGCAGCATGAGTGTGCTGGAAGTTGAATTTGAGAGGTGGAGAGAGGGAGGGAGAGAGAGGGGTGGAAGGAATGAAAGCTAAAAGAGTGAAGGGCAGTTCACTCTCTTAGCTTTCATCCCCCCCTCCCCTTCTCTCTCTCTCTCTCTTTCTTTTTCTTTTACCGATATAGTCATATCCCCCTCGACTTACCTCTTTCCTTCCCGATTTATTTCTCCATTCGTCGTTTTTGATATCGTGTCCAACAGTCCTTTGTTCACTGACTTCGTTTTTCCCGACAACCATAGTCATAACCCCCTCGACTTACCACTTTCCTTCCCGATTTATTTCTCCATTTTTGATTTCGTGTTCCATAGTCCTTTGTTCACGGACTTCGTTTCTTCCGACTGGTTTCCTGAATCTCCATCACTTCTCTCTCCTAGCTCCATGATTTTCTAACCTTCAACTTCTCCCTCTCCCCCTTCCCTTCTATTTCATCTTTCTCCTCCCGGCGATGTTCGAACCTTTTTACTCGATTTTCACGATATTCACCCTTACGACTCTCTGCTGTCCCACTTTCTCCTGTCTCCACTAGTGGCATTTCAACTTCCAGCTCTCTGCTGCCCCTCACGTGTCACTATGATAGTTTGCTTTCCTTACATTTTCCCTCTCTTGCTTCCCTCTTCAACTCTCCTTTTTCTATAGGCTCTTCTTTAGTCAAGCCACGATCCCGACAAGGACTACATACTATATGGTGCTACCGTAAAACCTTTCTCCCTGAAGCAAAACTTGTTAAACCACGTCCCAAAGAATATAGGATACTATGCAAATAAGTGAAAGTGAAGTATTTCAGAAGGTAGGGCTGGGATAACTAAGTGGGAAGTGCAATGGGAGGAAAAAGAATCGAGTAAGCATACCCGCATTATAAGAGATAACAGAGCGTATATAGTGCAGTTGTATATAGCGTTATACAGTTCAATTCAATTCATTTCAATTCAATTCAATTCAATTCAAAATGAATCTATTTCCATACAAAGTAATACAAAATAATATACATAACGCTTACACGAGTACATGATATCTAAAGGAGCTTTGAATCTCGTAAGTTTCAACAAAACATGAATACAATTATTATAATGATATCAATTAAAGTAGCAAGTTACTCATGACTGACTATACACTGTACGTGATTGTACTGCGTTGGTTTATGACAGTAAATGATGATGATGATGGTGATGGTGATGATGATGACGATGATGATGATGATGATGATGATGATGATGATGATGATCATTCAAATGATGGCTTCTTGTATGTATCGCCGGTATCAGTCTTTGAAGTGCTCTCGTGGCGCTGGATCTAGGATGTCTCAAATTCAACATTCCTGTTCAGTCAATATCATGACGATGGGATATTATTTTAATTTCCATTATCCGGAGTCAAGGACACGGTACCGAGGTTTCGTATGGAGATCATAAGCAGCTGCTTTGGACACACATGCGATGTGTTGCTCCATTGTGAGTGAAGAATCAAACGTCACTCCGACATTTCTCATTTGATCAGAAGGTCTGATTGTTGAGCTGACAAGTTTCAGATGATCAATCTTCACTAAAAATCTGAGCTCTTTACTAACAATGTCATGGTCCAACAGTAATTCTGTTTTGTCCTTATCCAGCCATATCTATCTATATATATATATATATATATTTTTTTTTTTTTTAATTCATGTAAGTTTGACACGTCACGAACCTGACGGGAATACTTTTATTTGTAGATCGTAGAGTACTAAAAAGGTGGCTTCTTCATTTCAACTAAACGAGTTAAGGATGTTTAGAACACAGAGCAAGTTTGACAATATTGAATGGCAAGACAGTTGACTACAAAAGTAATGCTGCATTTGTGAGAAAAAAAAATACACATTGGCCATTAAGGCTTACATAAATTATCATGGGGGGGGGGCAGCGGCGGATCTACGGGGGGTGAGGGTTTAACCCCCCCCCCCCCCCTTGGGCTGCCAAGTAAAAATTCAAAATCTGAAATTCAAAAAGTAAGAACACACACTGGAGAAGAAAATTTCAAGTGCAAATATTGTGAGAAGATATATTATTCAACTCATCTGGTAACTTGTTAAGTTAATAACCAAACACAATGATAACTCTGGATATAACTTAGTATTAAAATGGGTAGTACTTGATATAAAAAGACGTTATCATGGATTGCTTTTTATGGTCTCAATTGCGTTAGTAGATGCCAGGAGAACATCACTTACGGGGTTCAAATAGCCCCCCCCCCCCCCCAAAAAAAAAAAAAAAAAATCGGCGCGCCGCTACGCGGCTCTCTGACATCGCCGCTTCGCGCCTTGTGGACGATGCTCTGCATCATCGATAGGTCAAACCCAGGGACCGCGGAACCGGAGGGGGGGGGGGGGGGGCCGGGGCGGCTGTAGCATCCCCCCCCCCCAATTATTTGGACAAAAAAGAGGAAAAATAGATCATGCAAGTATGCTTAAAGTCGCAAGCTGGCAACCCTACAAATGGAAAAAAAAAACAAAACATCCTTACCGTGGGAGTGAGAGGACCCCCCCCCTTTGAAAAAAAAAACTAGATCCGCATCCCCCTCCCCCCCCCCCCAAAGGGGGGGGGAAGAGTTTTAAATTCGAGTCTCAAAATACAAACTGTATTCCAAAGCTTATAGGATCAGAACAGACAAGTGTTTTGTGCAAGGGTGGTATACTAGTAGGCCTACGAGTTCTGCTGGCAAGTAGAGTGACTGTTTTTATGATATAAAACTGAGAGTGCAGTTGGACACTAATTCACGATAGGTTTGAACGTCACAAACCTTTGGAATAACGAACTTGATGGTAATTTCTGGTATAACGAACCTTCGGAATACTACCGGTACTAATCTCCTGAACAACGAAGTTTATTTCATATTTGGATTTACGAACCTTCGGAATAACGAACCCTATTTCGCTTTCGCATTAACGAACCTTTTTATTTCATTTTCGTGTTATGAAGATCCGGAATCTTGAACAGTGGACCTAAGCATCATGCCAAGGAAATGGGTCGCCACTGTCCATACTGGAGCATCATGTGCTTGAAGGAATCCAACAACCGGAAAATAATAGTTAGTGTTGAAAGGCACTTGTACTTTGTTTTTAGATTTCTCAGCCATTCCAAACCCCATTTTCATCAAATCAACTTTGAATTCCTCTTAGAATGGTATGCTCTGTACTATTTTATAAGATTAGTGTTTTCTTGGTATCTCACAGAAAGTTAAAAGCCCAAACCTAGCTCATCTCCACCAATACTATCATCCCTTTCTATAGTAGAGAAAGGGTAGCGAAAGGCACCCTGATCCTCTGGGGATACAATTAATGTTCCGCGGAGACTACGTCAGGCTTTACGGGATCCTTCAAAGCAAAAGCAAACAAACAAAACAAAAAATCAAACAAACAAAAATGCTGTAAAAAACAGACGGATTTTTCTGTCGAAGGAAAACGGTAGAATCACCAGCGCTTATAACTAGATATAAAAGTTCAGTTACGACTATCTGATATTCCGTATACCCGTCCCTTTCTTAGTCCACGTAATATGCTAGTAGACATAAGAAGTACATGAAAGGTTGGGGGTTGTTCTCCGATTACTGAATCCTCTCTTGAATGTTTTCCCAGCTAGATTAGATTTGGAGTTTCCTGACAGTCCCTGAAGCACCTTGAACAGCAAATGAATTCTTAGAGTGGCAGTTCTCTGTAGGCCTATACCGACTCTACGTGGCCGTAGGTTGGTCCCTCGAACTACAATAGATCATTGAATAAGTACCCAGCCCAGACACTTTTAGAACTTTGTTTGTGGTGCAACTGCGCTTTGTACCAGACGTACCCTAAAAACTTTGAACTTCACTGATGGAGGCAGTCATGTGAGACCATAGAGCTGTGTTCATTAATAATCCAACTCTATGTGTGAGACACGGGAGGACAAAGCGCGTGCGTTCCGGGCCCAGCTTTCACAGCACGCAGCTAGCAAGAGCGGATGTAGTCTTGATAGGGAAGTAGTGGGATCGGAACGTGCGTGATAAGTGGGATTCGCCGGTAGCTAACGCTACGGTACTAGCTGATCGTAAGCTAGCTAGCGACGCAGCCGTCTTGCTTGGCAAGGTCAATGATAAATCGCGTCATTGCTCAGTTCCTGTCGTTCATTCGTACCCGACAATATTCAGTAATGGCATCTGCTAACAAGTATGTCGATCTGCCCAACGGAAAAAAGATGCCCATACTGGGACTGGGCACTTGGAAGGTGAGAGATACCACAATTCCATGTTCTAGAACAGTTATGTAAGGTAGGATTCTTTGACGGTCCCACCTATTGATAAAAAAGTAATGCTGTCGTTTGTGAGGTTGCATGTATGTAACTGTCGAGTGTAACAGAAGTTATAGAAATAATTTACTCAGAGTAATAATGCTATACAGAAAACTGCATGGTGTCTATATAAGCAATATGATACATGACACGTGCATTTGTGAATGTATCAATTTGATTGGTTTTTCTGTAGCTGATACGTATAACTTAGTGATAAACTTTCATTTTCACAGCCTATTACAATGTATGTGATCATAAGGACAGACTGGATTATTAAAAAAGGTTAACTCAGCAACATTTTTGCACACACACACAAAAAAATAATAAAGTACAGCAAACAAACAAAGGACTGGAATTTACCCTCACGCCTCACATAGAATCTTCATTCCATGAAGCAAAACTTAGCCAGTTCCAATATACACAATCGCTGCATTGTGAAAAGAAAGCCACACCCAGACTACAATCGGGTGATTAATATAAATTCCTGTATTTAAATCTATAGTTGTCCCTGCTGTGTTACCAACAATATGTTGGTGACACAGTATCGTCATCATCATCATCACCATTCACTTCTGTCATAAACTTTGACAGAAGCAGTCAAAGTTGCCATTGCCAAATGGGGGAATTTGTTGCGTGAAAGTCAAGCTTGATATATTTCAGTGTTACTGTAAAACGATCGAGAAATGTTCATGTGCATTTCAATTTCGAGAGAGCCAAGATTTGCAAAATTAAATTGCATGTGAAAGTTCTTGTCTACACTACACGCATTAATTGTTAGAGGCAACTCGCAAATATTTCGTGCCACGAAGATATCGTGTCTTACAGTATAATATTCTGACATCGATGACCAATCTGGCTATATTAGTATAACTCTTTCTCATTGCAAAGCTCATTAGAAATACTTCACCTTTATAGGAGTTTCTGTGTGCTTAGAATGTAGTATAATTATTAGTTAACCATGCTAATAATTGCTGATTTGCTTGCCCAAGAGCTGGAGTTCATGCTTCAAACCCAGGCCAAATCTTGTGGTTCGTGCTTGTGATGGTGTTATTTGAAATACAAATGTAGTGTCAATCTTATTAATCCAGGTAAAAGTGACTGTTTTCATGCTCACTCACCCTGCTTGTGTGCGTATCTATGCTTCCTTCAGTCTCCAGCCGAGAAAGTGACGGAAGCGGTCAAAGTTGCCATCGACACTGGCTATCGGCACATTGACTGCGCTCACGTCTATGGTAATGAGGTTGCTGTTGGAGCTGCCATCAACGCCAAGATAGAGGAAAACGTTGTCACCAGGGAAGACTTATTTGTGACCAGCAAGGTGCGTAGCGTCTTTGACACTCCTTTTTATCAAGAAGGTTTATGCATGCAAGAGTGACTCTGGTGTCTGGGAATGGTGTTAACATTGAAGTAAAAATGGAACCTAAAAGATGGGGAAAGAGAATGGGTTATTAGTTTGCCAACATTAGCAACAAAAAAAAGAAAAGTGGAAAATACGCATGACACCTTGATTATCTGCTCTACGGTGTGTAGTCACGGGGATAATATCTGTTCCCATATCTACCACATCAGTTTAATCAGTAAATTATGATATGTATGGGTTTCAAAGTCAACATTGGTTTTGTTGTTGTTGTTGTTGTTGGTGGTGGTGGTGGTGGTGGTTGTTTTTGGTTGGTTGTTTGTGTGTTTGTTTGTTTTTTGCTGTTTTTGTTATGAGTGGTCAAGTACAGTCAACCTGAAAGTTAACCATTAAAACTTGCCATATCCCTGAGTTTGAAGAGGAAGTGTAAAGATATTTGGCATAGTATCTCTACTCTTTGCACACCCATCTCTCTCTCTCTCTCTTTCTGGCTACAGCTCTGGAACACCATGCATCATCCGGATGATGTGAGGGGCGCCTGTGAGGAAACGTTGAAAAATCTCAACGTCTCCTACATCGATCTCTACCTTATCCACTGGCCAATGGCCTACAAGGTTGGTGTAAAAATGATTTGCCTGTGTTTATTGCTAAAAATGCATACTGGTACACAAATGATAAACTCATAAGAGGATGATTGTGGGAGTACCCCTGTTGTTTATTTCCTATAGACAAATACACCAATTATGTCAATATTTAACCCCTCAGTACTGACTAAATAGAGGGAAACATAAAATGAATACCCTCACAATGTACCTCTTGCTTATCCACACAAACACACACAGACAAACACACCCACATGCATGCAAGTACAAACAACGACTGCTGCATAAACATCATTGAAAAACAGACTTTTGAATGCGAGTGTATAATTCATACTTTTGTTTTACCATCTATTTACAGTCGTTGGTACAGATAGTTCATAGATTAGCGAGGGAAAGAGGTATGTACAGCTTGCTTTTTGAGCACAGGTTCATGAGGTATTTTTTTTTCTTTTTGTTGCTTTCTATGGCTTTATTGTAGTTTTATCCACATGGCACTGAGTGATAAATGGATTTTAAACACATATTGTGATACCTACATTTGTACATGAATGATAGCTGTATAGGACATGAGGTGTAGTATTACTGTATCATATTTTGGAGAGATTTTATTGAAGACTTTATCATACTAGCTTTTACATGATTTCATGATAATTTCTTTGTTTTGTCTTGTTTTCATTTTTTCATTATCTTCATCTAAATCTTATGCAGAGAGGAAAGGAGATGTTTCCCAAGGATGAGAATGGCAAATTTATCCCAGCAGATATTGACTACGTTGACACGTACCTGGTAAGTTTGACTCAGCTGTTGATCAAGGCTCATGTTATTAGAGGTTTGTGGAGTTCTGAGGTAACTTGCACACTGATGTTACATGTACATATGTGTACATGTATTGTCAAAGTCTGATCATTCCAGCTTTTACAGTAGTAAAAAGCATTCATTTGTAATATGATGTAATTACCCACGCCGATGAAAATCGGCAGGGGGTTATGTAAAGGGTTCCGTATGTTTGTTTGTTTGTTTGTTTGTTTGTTTGTGTACAAGATAACAAGAGAACGGGTAAATGGATTTGCACGAAATGTTCAGGGGATGTTTGGATAATGGCAGGAAAGAATCGATTAGATTTTGGTGATAATCGGTTGACCCTTGCAAATTCTGTGTGACCTTGAAGTTTTGACCCCATGGTATAGTGACCACTCCGAAAATTTCCTGTTTCTCACTTTGCGATTTTCCGCTACCATACGAACACATAAACTCCCAAACGATCCGACTTCGCTGCTCAAATGTTCGTAAGAATTCCGAAATTTACGTTTAGGCCTATTTGAGGGACTATGTCCTTCTAGATTTATGAAAGTTCGTTCTCCGTCGTCACAAACTGGCCCGTATTTTGATGATTTTTCAAATTAACATTGATTGTTTTTTTTCGTTGGACGAGCATTTGCTCCGTCAGTCACACTGCACGATATGCGCGCTCAATGTCAATGCGTGTGCAAGGCCGCTGAAAATGCATCGCGCTCTACACTGTCAGTGCAAAATTGCATCGGGGACGTTGCGGCGCTCGTTGGTGACCGAATACTGGTGCAGTAGACATTTGCATTCAACCCTTGCATTGAATAATTTCCGTAGACACTAATCATAGGGGTAATTGCCTAGGGAGTACGTAAATTTTGTTTTTCTTTTGCGCTTTTGTGGATGCCATCAAAGATGATACACTCATACAACCTTTGATATCATCACACTCTCGGCTTGCTATGAGCAAAATATCCTGCAAGAAAACGGCGTATTTCTCGATTTTTAGCGCTTTTTAGGCGACCCGTCGCGTAGACAATACTCTTAAAACTGGACTTAATTCGCGCGCGCTTGGAAAAGTTCTGATTCTGCACTTTTGACGGTGGTATTTGGGATTTTCGATGGATTTTTGGAGGAGACTAAAGGACTTTCCTGTTGTGAATGAGTGTTACCGTATGTGAAATGATGTGATTTGCGTGTGATGTGACTGTAGACCCAAAGATCGTACACTTCAGTGTATGATCTTTGGTAGAACTCACTGGCTGGTGATAAAGCACACTGGCAATTAAGTGACCGAATTCTGGTAGATGACCGAATGCACATTATGTTTACCCCGACTTTGTACAAGGCGTGGGTCTGCTGCCTTTGACGGCCCCTCTCTAGTTGTGATTATGTTCTTGCATTTTGATCATAGAAATTTACGTCTTTATATTGGAACTCTATCTATGTACAATATATATCCAAAATTCTTTTTATATTTTCACCTGCTAGAGCATCTGTTCGTTTCTTTATTATTTCCTTCTTTCTCTATACATGTACCTCCCGTGAAATATAATGAGTTTTTATGGTCAACTGTCATACCTGTTGTCCTTTTCCTTCTCATTTTCTTTCCATTTTTTCATTCTGTGTATATCCCATACAGTATTAGGAGTAAATTTTATGATCAGTTTATTAGCAAAATCAACAATGTTATCATATATGCATGATATGTCTTGTCTTGAATCATTTTTTTTTCTTAATGTAAGATCAACCTCTGTAAATGCAGATTATGTATGTAAAGGTTTATGGACTTTTTACAGCTGTATTTTTTTTAAATATATACTTGTATTGAAGAAAAAATTATGATAATCTTGCCATCCATCATTTAGGCAATGGAGAAGCTGGTTGCTGATGGACTCTGCAAATCCATCGGCCTCTCAAACTTTTCCGCCAAAATGATCAAGAGAGTTCTGGAAAAGGCGTCTGTTCCTCCCGCCAACCACCAGGTAACTGTCTCAGGCATTCTGCCTGCTTGCCCAGCTCTCTTTCATGTCACAAGGTTAAAGGGACTGTACAGTACTGGTTGAGGTGGGGATTCATGTTTTGAACATTCATAAGTGAGATAATGGGAAACCTCTTATGAAATATGAAAGAGCATGTAATTTTAAGAAGGATTCAACGTTTATTTGATGAAAATTGGTTTTCAAATGGGTGAGATATAAAAAAACTGATAATAGTAAAAGGCGACAGGCCACACCTTTTATTAGGATCTCTTTGTTTCACCCTGTTTTTGGATATCTCAGCCATTTCAAAACCGATTTTCATCAAATAAACTTTTGATACCCCTTAGAATTGCATGCTCTTTGACATCTCATAGAGTGGTTTCTGAATATCTCGCAAAACGTTAAAAGCTAAATCCTCACCTCAACCAGAACTGTAACACCCTTTAACAGATTCCTTGATTTCTGACTGCTAGTACTAGATCTTCAATCTCCCTTTTGTCTGATTTTGTTCAGTTTTACAAAGCAGCAAACAAACAAACAACAATATAAACAGAGACATTTAAAGCCCAATAAGACCCAAACCTGAGGTGAATGGGACTCCGTTTCCTTTTCATCTGTGCTTATGACATTTTATCTTCCCCGGCAATCCCTTCCACAAACCACACATACACTTGTCACTAAGGAGCAGCTCAGAAATCGTCATCACTCCCTTATCTTGTTCTTAGCATAGATTTTTTTTTTTTTTCAGTATTTGTTCATTTCCACTTCATTCATTGATATACATTCCATGTGAATGCATACATACATGCAAAACAAATGCGCATAACATAGCATCTTACGTCAAAGAATGCGATGAACAGATTTGAATGTAAGTTGTTTTTTTGTTTGTGTTTTTTTTTTTTACAAAAAACTCTCCCCACCCCACAAATGTATGTATACTAATCATTAACTTCTTTGATCATTTTGCCATCAAAAGGATTATTGTATGATTTAATTGATAATGATAATAAGAAGCAAACAAATGAGATATTCCTTTTCAAACAGTTGTAAGCAGTAATGCAAATTGAACATTGACAGAATCATAGAAAAACAGCATAAGTGGTATACATAAACACACATCACAAGTTTAAACTTCATGCCCTTTTTCATTATATGAATGTTGTCGATCACTTTGTTGTTATCACCATATTGACTGAGATTTAACGGTTCAAGATTTTTTTATAGTTTTTTTTAGTGAAAGGTTGAAGAAATTGCGTAATATGCAATCCGTAAGAAATTGCATAATATGCAATTTTGTATCAGAGCAATCAGCAGGATTTTTTTGCGAACAAGATTCGTAAGATGCTATTCTGATAAAAAGGGTTGTACAGTTTGAATATGACAAGGAATATAAGAGGCGAGATCTAGACTGCATTTGAATAGGCATAGTATAATTAGTATTTCCATTTTTTCAGTTGACATTATTTCCCTGTTTATTTCAGAAACTACCAGATTCATTCAATCTCTGTAAGGTGTATGAATGAGATTTTTCCTAACTATTTTCATGTTACAGTGAAAGATCCTAAGAGTTAGATTTGTGGCTCCCATGGACAATTTTTTTTTCTGAGTATTATACAATGCATGATATTCACTCACCTGTAGCTACTCATATCTAGTATGCACTCAGGAGGGATACATGCATTTGCATTTTATTACACTTGGTATAGATTGTATTCCCATAAAAAGATATTTACAGCCTCCTTTAAGAACTAATGATCAATTAACCAAGAGGATCTGGTTAGGGCCAGTTGCTTCAGCTGCAACTCAAAAGTAAATATGACCTCACCAAAAGATTTTGGCCTTGCAGGGTTAACTTCCCCTCCCTCCCTCCCCCCCCCCCCCCCCCCCCCCAAGAAAAGAGACTCCAACATCTGTAGTACTTAATTTTCATGAATACTCAGTGTAACAAGGTGTTTATTTTGATGTCACTTATTTTATACAACAGTACATGGCTATTGTCATACTTGACATTCCATCTAGTTAAACCAAGTTGAGTATTGAACAGTTGAATCTAGATGCAGGTAAAAAAATGTATGCATATAAGTATACAGTGGTACAGTGGTACAGGTACAGTTTACCATTGGGAGCAGTGATTTTAAAAATGTTTGAGTTATCACATTTTATGCATGTGTGTAGGTCAGTTGTATCACAAAACATCTTACCATATTAAAAAAAAATTGAAATAAAGCCTAAAATATCATGAGATATCACCATTTTTCTCAATAAACCATAACTGTAGATGGTTTAGTCTAGAACATTCTTATTATAACTATTGTTCACATTTTGTATATTTAACAATACTTAATATTGATTATATTGATTCAAATTTTTACATTGGTTGTTTGTATCCTAAACTCACATCTTAGAACTATTTTGAAGCACTAAGCTGGGTTTTTTGTTGCATCCGCAAATGGTGAATAATGCCTTTAAATTGTAATTCTGAAGGTCTAAGGTCACCTGTCAGGGTTTTTTATGGGTCTGCAAAGTTCAAGAAACTTTGAATTTGACTTTAATTTCATTACAAGGTTTAAGGATGAAGCCAAGGCTCATAATGCACTTACCTTTCCTTTTTCTATTCTTTCTTTTGCGTGTACTGGTGTGTTTGTTTTGCCACGTCTGGCTGAATTGTTAGCTTCTCCACAGGTGTTATAATCAGTGAACTTTGTGACACTGATTTCAGGATATTTTCTGCATCTTGCATTAAGGTGTTTGAAGGTACAGAAATAGGTAATTGTTCATAGCAAAAAAAAGAAAAAAGAAAAAAAAGGGTTTTGGAATGGAAACTCGCTGAATTTAAACAAAGCTACAGATAATCTCTAAACTCCTTCTGTGGTCACCAGGTAAGATAAGACTCTGATTCTAACATCGTAACAGCTCATAGGTACAGTGAATTGTAGTGATTTCATCAGTACTGTCGACTATTCCTGCCTGGAATATGAAAAGACTGGAATTGAACATGGGCAGGCAAAGCGTTGCAGGGATAAAAAGACTTTTGCAATATTCTGCTTGAAAGTAATCTTGATTAATTGACCAAGAGAAGGTGAAGAAATGAATGCTGACTTGAACGTGCTGGATTAAATATTTACTTGTGTGAGATGTGCTGGTCAAAATCTTACCTACGGAAAGAAAAAAAAGGTTTTAAAATTAAAACAACTCATTCTCTCAGGTGGAGCTGCACCCCTACCTTACCCAAGAGAAGCTGGTGAGTTTCTGCAAGGAGAACAATATAATTGTGACAGCTTACAGTCCTCTCGGCTCTCCGGACAGACCATGGTAAGTCCAATGGGGTTGGCGTCTCGTACTGATCTCCGCACTTTGAAAACCTAGTGGCTGTCTTCATGTCTTCACCTTTCCATGGCAAAATCCAGTTATCCAGCAAAAAGGCAGTTACCCCCATGATGAAAATTTCCTGGTGTGGTGTGAGCGGTATATTCAAGGCATTGCATACATTGATAATCTATGTCATCTCTCATAAAAATTAATTCCAGTCTTAGTGTACGTAGTGCAAGAGTAGAGTTGGAGAATGAAAGTGCAAGATACGGATGATCATTCTTCCCATATGCGGGTTTTCTATCCATTTCCTGAATGATGCAGGGTGAAGGACGACGATCCGAATCTGATGCAGGACCCCGTCGTCAAGGACATCGCCAAGAAGCGGGGCAAGAGCGAGGCCCAGATTCTCATCCGGTTCGCCCTGGACCGCGGCATCATCTGCATCCCGAAGAGCGTCACTCCGGCCTACATCCGGGCCAACTTTGAGGTGAGCCATATAGTGGATGCTCTCTAGCACTCATCTTCTACTATAGGAGAACCCCATTATAATGGGGTCCTCAAATACATGACAATTACCTTGATATATCAGGCTTAAGCCCCAGTCACATACACGTGCCGGATCACCCCGGGTCTGGTCCGGGGTGATCCAGGGAGAGATCCGTGTTGACACCTTGGGCATTCTTGGACATTCGGGAGGCCAACATGGCAACTTTTGGAGGTCAAAAAATCTGGCGTCATCCGGGGACTGCTGTGTTGGCTGAGCAATCCAGGATGGTCCGTGTGGCCGCCGCATAGCTGCCATGTTGGTCCTTGTAAGCGCTGTTTAGATGCGGTGTTGTTCAGCCTTATTCGTGTAGTTACCTTGTTGATGCCGTGTGTAGAGTCATCAACGCTCGTCGACGCTCCATCCAGGGCGAAACTATCCCAGAACTCCCTGTAGCATCGTGTAGATCCTTGAGGATCTGTGTTTATATGTGACTAGGGCTTTATCACTGTTTCAGGGCTAAAAAAAAAAGAAATATAAAGAGTTGGGACCTGGAAAGTTATATTCGACCTTTGTATTAAGAGGTTCTATTGTACTTGCAACAGTCTTGTGGCCACATGAACCCCTAAAAGTGTGCTGTGTCAGTCGTGAAGACTTGGAAAAGTGGCTATGATGATGAAGATGTTGTTTAATGATCTCGCGTCACTAGTTTCACTGCTGATGTGCCCTTTTCATGTGCTTGGATTTTATGATAGCATATTAAATGAAAGTACATTCATCTACTTAAACAGAATGGTGTATTTACCGTAAATAACAATAAAATTGGTAACATGGAAGATGGGGTACCAGTAATTTCTGTGTGTGATGTGCTACTAGATCTGTATTTGCAGTCTCGTAATTTATGCCTCCACTGTATGCACTGAGTAGCCATATTCAAAAAGTATTACAATGTATGTATATTGTGCAGTCTTTACCAGTACTGTAGTGCCAATTATCTGTATACTGCATTAATGTACAGCAAGACCTCAATTATCTGGCCACGTAATTGATTTGGCTGGATATGAAAAGAGATATGCTCAAATACAGCACTTTTTAGCATGTCATGCTAGGGGTATTCACATGTTATTACCAATTTCCTAATATCATGACTATCTACATTGCATTGTCATGTTTCATTCTTCAGAAATTGATATGGAAATAAAACGAATTACCAGTAAAATATCCCTTGAATGATATTGACCGACAGTGAGATCAGTATTGCAACTCGTCGAATACTGCCACTGCATTAAACCATAAACACTGCTGTGCACTCAGTGCCAGTGACAAGCCTGGTACCAGTCTTTGACATCGTCTCCCGAACTGACTAAAAAGTTACAATCTGCTTCGATGATTGGAGTATATATCCCGTCATGTATTTGCACGATAATGATTGAACATGTGTTCGTCTTGATTCAGGAAAATGTTTTCTGCTGCAATGCAGTAAAATAGAAGAGAAATGAATTAAAAAAAAAAAATGTCATCAGCGAAAGGTTTTGATAATGTTATCTTCTCTCTCTCTACATCTCTTTTATCTCTCTCACTGATTTAATAACAGGCTTTGAACTTTGAACTCAGCCCGGACGACATGAAGCAATTGATGGACCTGAACACTGGCTACAGGGGCTGTGGACTGGAATGGTAAGTCAGCCTTTTAATGTTGTGAGCAACAAGAGAGAAAATTCACTGTACTCTAGACATTAACATCACCCATCAGTCCAGTACTCGGTTTGTAGTACAAACAAGGTACGGGTGTTGGAGATCTCTGTTAAGTCAATACTCGCCGTTACTATTCTTCATGCAGCATATTTCGACTGGGCTGTGACACTCGGAGCACCTTGCAACATATGCGCAACAGTCATGGCGCGAGGTTGTATGAAATGCCAGGATATTAATCACATTAATCATACACTTTTTCTTCAGGCAAGCGGGAGATATCATTAGGTGTCACAAGGAACTTCTTTCAGTGATTGTAACCACTTATTTGTATGTCATCGCCAGTCACAGGAGCAAATTTCACCCTTATGCAGATATCACATTGTTCCCTTCATTTGGCTGAATCTGATTAAGATTTCCTTGCATGATAGACAAATAACAGTAGTTTGCCATATTTACAAAGCTGATAGATTGTGGAAAACACAAAGTGTTTTATGTGGTCTCATCATCAAAACTGGACTGCAATAGTTATATTATATTGGATGGCTATGAATGGGATACCAGGGGATATTGCATGAGTTAGGGCCAATATTGCACGAATCGAAGATGAGTGCAATATTGACCCTAACGAGTGCAATATTCCCTGGTTTTCCATGAATCAAGGCCATCCAATATAATTATTATCATCTATACAATCAAGCAGAGCAAGCATAAACTGCACAAAATTACCCGGCTTCTACTCGTCTTTGAAGTTGACTCGGCAGTCCCATCGATCCCAGCGCTGAAAAGGGGAAGCCCCTAAAACTGCGTATGAAACAAACAACTAGCAAGATGTTTGTGCGCTTGTGAAAAATGTAACAAAATGACGCGCACTAGTAGCAAGCGTTTGCGCATTCAGCAAGCGCTCACGCAATAAACGAGACAGAATTGAATATCGTGTGATCTTGAACGGCAAGTAGCAACGGTAGTCTATAGGGAATTAATACGTTGGTCTATTCGATTCGTTCAGTAAGCTCTGATATTGAACGGTAAAAATTGAGCGGAATACAATACGCGTTTTTAATGCGCCGCTAAAACGTCCTATATAGATGATAATAGATGATATGGTGACCTATCCTCAAAAGCAAGAACGAAGAGCAAGTTTGTCGCTCAGAAAATAGTTCGGATAAAGTTCTGTGCTATACTTCTCTTTACATTTTGAGTATGTTCTGGAATTGGGTAGCATAACCTGCTGAAGACGAATACCAAGTATACTCGGGCAGGTGTCTATGGGAAATGTGTGATGTAGCAAAATCAGCCCGACCTCAATGGGTCAATCCATGGACAGCTGATGTTTTGACTCATCACCTGCAAGCTTTGATGAGTTGGCCAGGATGTCGCTGTGGAGTGATAATTACATACAATTGTACATTGAAAGCCTGAATGAGATTCATTGTGGAGAATTGTGTAGCTTTAGGCTCTCCAGTGATAATGAGAATGCAGTCCACTCTATGTGAGGTGGCTTCTTGTAAGTGTGAGCAATGTTGTCTGAGAAGGTCTTGCCATGATTATTACCCAGGCATTGCCAGGTCCCCATTCAAATCCTATCATCAAGAGGGACATGGTAAGTGGAACATTTTATTTATTCATATCATTTCATTCTCAAAACAAATATGAACCTGAAATCTCCCCAATGCAAGTCTAGATTCTATTCTACTATACTACAGTGCTGGCGATGATAAAAAACAAAGTATTAAATCAATTCTTTTTGTCCCCGCCGAACGAGTTCGAGCAGGGGACTATGAAACGGGCTCCGTACGTGTGTGTGTCCGTGTGTCCGTCCGTCCGTCCGTCTGTCCGTGTGTCCGTGTGTCCGTCCGTGTGTGCGTCCGTGTGTGATCAAAATCTTCAATTTGCTACTTCTCTGTCATTTATGAGCCAATTTTGATTCTGTTTGCTTTATATGATAGCACTACATGGGAGCTTTGAAACTTCTACACAGAATTTCAGTCGTGACCTTTGACCTTGACCTTTGACCTATATTGTACATTTTGCTACAAAATGCTACTTCCTTCGCCATTTCTAACCAGATTTCGATTCCGTTTGCTTTATGTGATGGCACTAGGTGAGGGCTTCAAAACTTCTACACAGAATTTTGACCTTTGACTTCTTTGACCTTTGACCTTGATTTTTGACCTGTATTGTACATTTGGCTACAAAATGCTACTCCTTCGCCATTTCTAACCCGATTTCGATTCCGTTTGCTTTACGTGATGGCACTAGGTGAGGGCTTCAAAACTTCTACACAGAATTTTGACCTTTGACTTCTTTGACCTTTGACCTTGATTTTTTTGACCTGTATTGTACATTTTGCTACAAAATGCTACTCCTTCGCCATTTCTAACCCGATTTCGATTCCGTTTGCTTTATGTGATGGCACTAGGTGAGGGCTTCAACACTTCTACACAGAATTTTGACCTTTGACTTCTTTGACCCTTGACCTTGATTTTTTGACTTGTATTGTACATTTTGCTACAAAATGCTACTCCTTCGCCATTTCTAACCCGATTTCGATTCCGTTTGCTTTATGTGATGGCACTAGGTGAGGGCTTCAACACTTCTACACAGAATTTTGACCTTTGACTTCTTTGACCTTTGACCTTGATTTTTTGACCTGTATTGTACATTTTGTTACAAAATGCTACTTCCGGCGGGGACATATATTACGCACCGCGTAATTTCTACTTTTCCTTGTTCTTTTTATTTCTGCCTGTAGGGTCTCACACCGTCAGCATCCCTTCAGTGGTGAGGAGAGAGACGAGGAGTAACTGGAGGGGTAGGTCAGCTGAGGATGACGGGGTGTGGTCTACCTCCACCAATATCAGGAGTCTTTTTTTTTTTCGTTTGCATGGGGCAAACTTGTTTTTAATGTTTGTATTTTCCTTTCTCGCAGACTTTCCTTTTGTTTTTAAGGCAATAATTTTGCATCCCTGATATGAAATGAATCACAGCTATATCTTTCAAAATGTGTGTATGTATTTAAAAGGGCCAGCATGGTTGGTTTGTTTGTAATTTTTTGTTATCTTTTTCGTCATTCTAAGCAGTTAAAAAAGCGGTTTTTGTGTTCAATTAATTCTTATCTTGACTCCCAAATGGTTCATGAAACAAGAGATGCAAATGACGTTGTGGAGATGGGATGCATATGATGCTGATTTCTGTGGTTTGGTTATGGTTTTAACAATTCACTTCATACATGTACTATTTGAACCAGTGTTTACGCTAACACATTAAGGTACGACGCACAATGTAAGGCACCGAGGTTGGTTTTTGCACACATTTTACTCTGCAAAAGTTCTTTGTTTGTGGTCTGTTCTTTGTATCGTTCGTGGTTCTGCTTTGGCACGGTGTTTCAGGATCTATAGCTTCAAGTGCTCCAGTGTGTGTGAATCTTAAGAGGTGCTTCTCTATCTTCTGTCCAGTATTCGTTTCTTGCCCATTTCCAAATAGGTGGGATCTCTTTGTCACTTATAAGACCAAGATTTATCACAGATGGTTTGGAGAGAATTTGTGCTATGGTAGAAGCTATCGGGTAAATTCAGTATGATAGCACATGGTTGAATGTGAATAGTATCAACAACTCAAGAAAAGAAAAAAACAACTACGGGTAGTGCTAAAGTTACACAAGGAAAGCCCTTGCATTATTTGATGTACATGTATGTGTATCTTTGTTTCACATGCCCTTTAGCACAATCTTCACAAATATGCAAAGATGGTTTGATATGTACAGACATGTATACTGTACTTTCATACATATACATGTAATCAATACTGGTATGCATCAACTCGTATGATGTTGATGTGGTATTTTAGCAATATCTATTATTTAACAAGATTTGAGGGATGTTAGTGTATCCACCCTTCATATTTCAACCTCTCTGCACTTTATTTCTGTGAAAGGAAATAAAAGGGAATAATTTTGTTTAAACATGAATTGATATGAATGCAAAGTGTCTCTAGCACAAACATAACGTACACATCCACACACTGGCAATTGTTTCTGCTCATTAGTGACAAAAAGTAGCATCCATGTTCACATTTTGGAGGATTCACAGGCTGTGCTTTGGACCCTTATGACCACTCTTGGCCAACAGAATTGTAAATTTTGGATGCAGGCATGGTGGAAAAGGGCGGGGCTTACCATGTGTGACAGGCGACGGAGCCCTCTTTAATGACGGATCATGATTGTAATTGGTTGGATTGTAGAAGCATTATCTTTCAGAGATTAACTCACTCCATGTCTAAAGATGTCTTTCAGTCTTTCTTTTCTCATTTTAATTTTGCTTCCCTCTGGCAGAATAACTAGGCAATTACAGTATAACCATGGGTACTATGATTTTGTATTGAAAGTGGGAAGTACCCTGGGGAGAAAGAGATAAGGTGAAGTAACAGATGGCAGAAGATTTGATAAAGCAGTTATGACCATGTGCCTGTCAGAGTCATCGACCATGTCATCGTTCGTTAAGTAGTCGTCTCAAGCCCCGTTTTAACAGATCCTTTCGAACTAGAATTCCTGCGGCAACATCTGGGTAACGGTCAGGGTACTGTAAAAGTGGATATTTTCGCGCGACTAATTTTTCGCGCTTTGCCGGGTGAGAAGAGTTTCGCATGTTTTTAATTCCGCGGATTCAAGACACCAAGTACACGAACATACAGCAAGCAAAAATATTCGCGTGCTTTTATTTTCGCGCTGGTTTCTGGTTGCGCGAAATGCACGAAAATTTCCACTTTTACAGTAATCCTTTTTCACCCTGCCTGTTAAAAATGGTCCCGGCAAAATGTTGCATGGACATTGTCGTGGTAACTTTTGCCAAATTCTACCCTAGCATTACCCAGATATTACCACGACACTAACAAGGCAACCCTTCTACCAGACCGCAACTCTGGTAACATTCCTTTGATACACTCGAGCTGCATGCGCAACATTGCAGACAGAGAATGACCGACATGCCACGCGTCGATCGCGTGTATGGATTATAACCACAGAGATCAGTGATTGTGTGTGCACAATCTAGATCAATAGGCGGCGCTGGCTGTTCGGTGTGATAGTCATCAGTGGACACACCCCCTTCGTTGAAACCTACCCGAGTAAGGTTTTCGGTGTGTGTCTGTTAAAACGGTACCCCTTGCTCTCCCCTGCGGTTTTATAATGAACTTTTGGAGGAATTTTGTTCTCCGGACGTTGTCGCGACGTTGCCACGGTAAGGTCTCTTAAAACAGGGCTTTGAGTTGTATGAACCCGACAGTATGTGAATCCCCCCTAAATATTGTGTGTGTGGAAAATCACTTCTTTCAGAATTGCCCAAGTGAAGTATCCCACAGCGCAAGTTCTGCTGATGTTTGGTGTTTTCAGACACTAAAATATTACAAGACGCCATGGATATTACTGTAACCTGGTAACTGCCTGCAACATCTTGTTATTCCAAGGGAAATAAAGCATGGAGCAATCATAAATGAAATCGGTTGTGTGCCTTGTCTTCCTTCTTCCCGGTAGTAAGAGTTGCCTTCCATATTCACAAATAACTGTTTGCAAAATTTCAAATATGGAATATAGAATGTATGTATGAACCTCTGGCACTGAGTTAGTTTAAAGCTAGCTTGAACTGGTTGAAGCACTCTAAAAATCAAAATACACTGTACAATTCAATGCCATATTCATACTGATTTGAACAAGTACGGTGAAATTAAACATGCAAGAGTAAAAATTTCTTCAAAATTGGACTTACAATAAGAAACTTTTAGAATCTTAAAAATTCTCATTATATTTACCAAATGCATGTACTAATGTAATGATACATGTATTTGTCACAACCACACATGCCAATGAGCTTAGATGAAGTAATCACCTTGCAACTACAGCGCACTCCCGTTATAACGAACACGGTTATAACGAAATTCTGGTTACAACGAAGTAAAATTTAGGGCCACAACATTGTCAACTCTATGTATTTTTGTTTATTCATTCGGTTATAACGAAATTTCGATTAAACGAAAGAAAATAGCCGGTCCCGAGGACTTCGTTATAACGGGAGTCCACTGTATCCCATTACATAGTCTAAGAACAAGGAATATACATGATATGTATTAACAAAAAAAAAAAAAAGAAAAAAAAATTGGTTTACACAGCATTGTAGTTGATGATTAAGCAACTACACACTGCTCACCCATAGAAATCATCGCTTGTGCTTGTTGCCACACATCCAAAATTTGATGCATAGGGATATGTGTGTGTTCTTGTTTTCCTTTTTATTTCAATATTGTAGCCATTTAAAGTTATTAAAGACGTGTGTAGGTTAGTGGCAACTTGTGAGACTGTATTTAGGAGACGGCCTGTCCACAACCAATCATATCTTATCATCACTTTGGCAGCCTGGCATGTTATACAACTTGCAAGACAGTATGAGACAGAACACACCTCCTCACACAAAAGCACACGGCTAGGCGACTGAACACAAAGAACAAAGCTGGGCAGCTCAACACAAAATGATACGAAGAAAGAGAGAGAGCGCATTCTCATTATGGTTGTCAGAGTGTATGTTTGCTTTATTATATCATACATACAGTTCAGTGGCAAGCATTTCAAAGGACTTTTACATGGCACTCTGAAGTATGTGAAACAGTACCATTTTTAAACGTTTCATATGGCAAAACTTCCCTCAGATACCAAATTAACCCGTTGAAGACGAGTCCAGACAATATCCGAGCAGGCCTCTATGGGAAATGCATGTTATAGTAAAATCAGTCCATCCTCAACTGGTCAACTGGTTAATATGGCCTCGTCAAGAGTTGGAAAGCAATTAGTGTCTTTGATTCATGGGCAATGGATAGTCCCATTCATTTAGCCCCCCCCCCCCCCCCCCAAAAAAAAAAAAGTAACCACGATGAAATTGAATAAACACTGCAGAAGGGAATGCATTGCTATTACACAGACTACTACATGATAACTTCTTCAACTATTGCATGAAGAAACACTACGAAAACGTTGGTCAATGCACTATTTCAGAGGGACATTCGCATATCTTCAGTTTACACTGGCAATTGACTACGTCGGAAAGTGTTTTATAGTATTAGCTGACACAATAGGGTACTTCATACTGGTCGAGTAACAATTTTGCAATTCACAGCCGGGTTTAGACTGTACAATGGCTCAAAACAGCTTCATACTGATGTAGTTTAATGACCACTCCAGTCCCTGATATCAACATACACCACCATGGACTCCCTAGATGCAATGAGGCATTGTCGTTTTCATTGATACTTGTTGAAACACACATTGCACACTTCTTCATGTTTTAGTACAGAAATTCAACTGATATTCTATAACGCTGCCTCAACACACATGCAGACATGGGTGTGGGAAAGAATCAGAGGATATTTCCTAGCATTAATCCTCTTATGACACCATTACAGTGCACTCCACGAACATGATTATTGCAACGAAACTCTCATTACAACAAAGTGAAAATTCAGGTCCCTAAACTATTGTCTCTATATCTTTATATATACTTTACTGTATTGTCTCTTTATCTTTACATAATTTATTGTTATGCTGTAATAAAATCCCAATATAATGAAAGAAAACTGCCTGTCCAGAGGATTTCGTTACAACGGGAGTCGCCTGTGCCTTACAAAAGTACCCCCAAATCTTACTCAGTGAAGTAATAACAAGAGTCAGCAGAGAAAGTAAAGCCTTGCCACTGCACATACTGGCACTTTATGATCTTGATAAACAACCAGACCTGTCAAATGTCCACTTTCATTTCTTCAATGTGTAAGCTTCATCCATATTATCCAGATCCATTCTTTAATCAAAGTTCTCTTACGGATCGCAAGGGAACGCCCTTAATTCAGTGACGCCATTATGCACAGTGGCATTTCTACACATATGGAATGCAGATTGCACATTTCAGTTGTCGCTTGCACGCACGGACACACCCTGATGAAATGTCTTTGATCACGCATTAGGGTTTGCAGATTATAGCTACATTGTGAATACACTCAAGAAACAACCTAATGATGGCTATACATGTGATTGCCCCTAATTTGATTTAGACAGCATAAATCTACTAATATCATGCCTATATTTTTTTTCCCAATTCTTAATGGCATATACTTGCAGGACTACCAGCGTCAACATAGGAAATTAATGTGTGCTACCTGCCTTTCAACATGTGATAGTAAGTACAAAATACACAACGGGCTTTGGCATTCCTTTGTCAGGACACCAAGAGATCATCAATTTTTTAGAGAGCATCCTACAGAATCTAGGGAAATATGGCAGCTGTGCATGGAGTATTATTCAAAAAAGTTGTTTTGCATTTAGTTTCAACACCACAATCCAGTAAAATACAGCTTGTATCATGAGCAAAAATTATACATTTTTCACAAAGTCTATTCCCACACACACAGTTTGAAATCCACGCACCATTCATGGAATTCTAACAGCGTCTGTGTTAATCATGACTCTCCCTCATCTGAAGTGTTCCAGCTAGTTTGTGCCATTATTTTGAATATTTTTTTTTACTCCAGTTTAAAGTGTAATACCACTCTGTGTTCAAATTTTAACTAAAAGAATCACACAAACAAATTGGCAGAGGTATCATTAAAATCAGACACAAAGACATTGTGGAATTTGAAACTCAACGTGTTTCAAAAAAAAAAGTGACATCTACTACAACAACAAATACAAATTCAGAAGAATGATGTCATTGCCCCAGTATTCTTCCTTTGGCTTGTACATAATAACATATATCAGAAATCATGTTGTTTAAGGCTTGAAGTCAGCAACTGCATACCCTACCCCTAATATTATTGCTTCAGATACGTGACAGTTCTGTAATCATTCATAATGGATGTAATACACTAATTTTTATTTTACTGCCAAAAAAAAAAAAAAAAAATCATGTAGTGAAGGTTAGTGTGCAGGTCAGAGGAAAGTGAGAAAATGACATCATCATTTTACTCTAATCTGCGTAATCAGTGTAATTTTAATCTAATCAGCATGATGTGACCATGAAAGACATTATTATTTCAAGAAAGTGTGTCAAACTTCAAAGTTCTTTACACTTTTGTATTCAAACTCCAATTCCAATCAAACCAACCATCACCATTATGTTTGTGTGATTCCTTGTCTTTTTGTGTTTTTTTTTTGTTTTTTGACTTATCTACTGAATGAAATTTGAACATGGAGTGGCATTCAATCAAAGTACACCATATGATATATGAACTATGAAAAAGTAGAATAGAATAAACGTGATAGAATCTCATATGTTCCATATACTTGGATTTCTCTTGGTTATGTACAAAACACACATGCTCCTAACACTCTTGAGCCACATAACTAAGGTTATAGAATGCTATACAGTGCTATACAGATACAGGAAAAATTTCATGTTCTGAAAATATTTCAAGATCGTACAAGACGGACATGTACAATATCTACAACATGCAAAACAATAAATAACTTTAGGCTTTTCAAACAGAGGGTACAGAACATTCCAGAATACAGAGATTACAATGTTTGGACATGTTCTCGATATCACATTTAAAACGAAGGGAACAAATCTACCCTAAACCTACTATACAAGTCCACCTTTTGGGTCTACTGTTATTAAAACTAGTTTTTGCTCTCCTGTGTGGGCAAGAACGTCAGAACATCATCATTTTTAAATAACTGCAGACATATAACAATCTGATAAATGTATGCAGACTGCAAGAGAAAACTAGCAAGATTAAATCATAAAAATTCTATGTGTGTAGACAATGGCATTTGCAAATATCAGTAATTTCTCTACCTTAATCTCATATATTTCTTAATGTCGCTATTGATGAACAGATATTTCATGGTCCAATTTGAGCAGGTAAATGGGACAAACAAGACTTCTATGACGAGCACATCAAAATGCAGGGCCAGAATATTTGGCAACTAAGACAGCAGTTATGCACAGGACTGGAGAATCATCATCATCATCGTCGTCGTCGTCAATGCAATCACCATTCATCATCATCATCATCATCATCATCATCATCATCACCATCATCATAATCCTGCTCATCAACATCAGTAGCACGCAAGGTGCCGAAAGTTCACTTTCACGAGCTGGATCGCAGTGAGTGGAAGGTGAACAAAGTTTTATAGAGATGATTCAAATCCTACCAGTCCTGCCAGAACTAATGTTAAGAGGAGGACATTCCTCCATTGAGCCGTTACCACGACGACGGGCGACACCTTGCGAGAGACCCACCTCGGTCTGCAAGAGTCAGCTGCTGCTTTCAGCATGATGTTGCCCTCGTGTGCAGCACGGTGGCGCCTTACTTGCTGGAGAGAGGGGGGACGAGCCCCCTGAGCTGCTTCAGCACCGTGTCCATTAATTTCTTCCGGTCCCGCTCGTTCTTCTTGAAGGTTGTAAAGAGATTCTTCTTCTTGTCCGTATCTCTCATTCTACAGTATTGGAAGAATGGAAGAAACATCGGACATTGTCACATCTTAATCTTTTGAACCGTCATACTCTTTCACCATGTCGAGATAGCTGCTTCAGTTTAATATCAACAAACAACACAATCAAGGCTTGGTCATAGACACCCATGATTCAGAATGCAGTCAATGACTTGACTTTTTTTTTACAACTCATTCTTAACCCGTTGAAGACTAGTCCCGAGTATACTTGGGCAGGTGTCTATGGGAAATGCGTGCTGTAGCAAAATCAGCCCGTCCTCAACGGGTTAAGGGAGTATTCAGACAATGAAATATGGGAAGTTTAGCTTTAAGGATCTTGGCCGTCTCAAGTTAATTTGTGAAAATTATCTTGCGTCAGCAAATCATTCTTCATTGATCAGAATGCGCTAGATAATGGTATATGTTATGTATGGATACAACTTTATGACTATGAGTTTCTTTAACTATATTGGGTTATGCTATTCTAGTTTCTATATATACTACAAGTACTTCTCATCAGAGGCTCAAGTAATGCAATGTGTGCTCACATTTCTTTCATAGGCCTGGCATCTCCATAATACTTAAAGATTTCAAACTTTGGAAATAATTAAAGATTTCAAACTTTTGAAAAAGTGATTATCATAGAGTGTCATCATCCACAATGGTACACAGGAAATATATAAGTAATAATAATAATGATAGAAGCGTGAGTATCATTCTTATTCAATATCGACATCACTACTCATCTGATATTTTAAGGTAATACGCATAAAGATGTGATATTATATTCCCGACATACTTCGCATGAATGAAATGCTCTGATGGTATCAATGCTATCTACATGCAACACAACACCACACAACACTCACTTCTCAAGAACGGTGATGGCGGTCTGTGCATTGACCCTGTAGTACTTCCCAGTGGACTGTCCATAGTCGGCAAAGTAGGATGACCAGTCCCAGGCCATGAAGAGGTCCAGCAGCTGACGCAGTTCCAGGAACACCATCTGGAGGGCACCATCCCGGAAGCCTGGTACAGGTTCCGAGTTGGCAAATTCTGTTGTTGTTATATTGTTTTTTTTTGGGGGGGGGATAAGAAAATGGATCAGATAAAGTGAGATGTCAGCAAAATCAGAACTCTGACGACTTTGACAGCTGTGGCATTGATCCTGATGATGATAAGGAATAAATGGGTGATGATGAGAACAAAGAATGCATTGGTGACCATTATAACAATGATGACGGTGGGACTGATAATCTTGATGATGATGAGAATGACAAATGAATCTCTGATGATGATGACGATGAAAAAAGGTGGAGAAGGGACAGACTGATGACAATGATGATGATGAAAATGACAAATGAATCGATGATGATGATGATGATGATGATGATGGTGATGATGATGAAGGAGAAGGAAGAGAGGACTAACGTTGACAGTGATGGTAACATTTAATGACAATAACGATAATAATACGCGATAATGGTAATTATGAAGGGACTTGTGATGGGATAGATGATGATGCTGATGATGATGCTGATGATGATAGTCAGACTGATGATGAAGATAATAAGAATGATAATGACAATGATGGTCATGTGTGCATGTGCGATGATAATGCTGTTTAATGATAACTACCCTGCTGGCATTCATCGCAACAGTGATAGAGACGATGAGCTATGCACTCACGGCACTTATATAGCTTGATCATATTTCCCGAAAAATATCTCAGTATTGAAATGTGTTTGGAAACAAAATACTCACGTTCACACTGTATGACGTCAAGACTAAACTGCTGCAACGCTCCCATGGAAATGAAGCGAATGTTGGTGTCCAGTAAGAAGTTCATCATAGCCGAAGCCAGGTGCTTGCAGGTGGACATACAGGCTGTCTGCGCTACCTTGCCCTGTGGGATGAAATAAGATTACAAAAAGGGGGGGGGGGGTGGGGGTTACACTCCGGTTCTAACTCAGCATTTGAATTGATGCCTGGATCGCATTAGGGAGCTAACAATTTTGGCAAGCTTTAATAATTGACGTTTACTACAACTGGAATACTTGCATCTGACCGATTTTGCTCAGCAGTGGCTATGGATTCTGTAACTACAGTATACGTCATGCCACAATCTTTAAATCCACTCTGTACAATGGCAAACAGACATTGCAATATAAAGCACTCTCTCAGACCTGTCTTGGCACAAAATTGTTCCCACTCGTAACATCTCTGCTACGGGAAGTTACCCCCCCCCCCCAAAAAAAAAAAAAAAAAAAAAAAAAATGTTTTGAGCAGGATGTAAGACACGTTAGAACTGACTGAATAAGAGAATTGTATCATTACATGTTTACGTCACCAAAGCCCTGTTGGAATCTGTGCAGTTTGACACAGATTTGGTAATAATTCTTATGGTTAAGAAATATATTTACAGCTACACAACAAATCATCTTGCTTTAAAGTGGTCTAGTCTGTCTCATATTTCAGTTTATACAGTCACATTAATGCTGTCGCTGATTTGTCCATGACTGAAAGAACACTATTCTTCAAGATAAAATAAAAAGCTCTGCAAACTAAAATCATTAGCACAATGCCCTCAGCATTATTTCTTTACTCCTTTCTGAATACATATGATTGTCACAAAACAAACTTTTTAGTATACAAACATCAAATATTGTGCAACTCTTAAACTACAAGATACAATTTTCCACAAAGTCTTTGCAGAAGCAAGGGCACACTGCACTTTCTACAGCTCAATATATGAATTCATAATGCAAAACTGACAATTTTTACAGGGCTATGGACATCCCATTATCTATCCATTGTCAGATACTCAAATAGAAAGGGTCAGTCCACTCCCACTTTAAATACCACCAATGCCAGTACTCTGTGTTTAAGTCACACAAAATGACCACATCATCTTAATCTTTAAACTCGGTAGAGAAAGCATTCCAGAGGTATTTCATACTTACTGTCGATATTCACATGATCATATTTTCTTTTCTTTTGAGGGCTTACACACAAAAAAGAGGAAATTTTTAACACATGCCCCTTTTGACTCTGGAGCTCATCTTGTGGATACAAGGCATGTTACAGAGTAACTTGTCTTGCAGTGAAGTTCCTTCCATAAAAAAACAAACAAACAAAAAAACTAGAAATGTCGCTATGGCAACTGGTATGCCTCCGCCATAATGCATGATTTTCCTAATAGGTCTAGATAGTACATGTGGACAATGTGTGATTACATTTTCACAAAACTGGCAAAATATTGAAATGACAAGTTTGTCACAAATGTGTTGAATGTTCACCTCCCTTGACCTTGGTTTAATTGGATGAAAAGGAGAGCATGTATTTGGGGATTTAAGGACTTTAACTTGACTTTGATTCATTCATAAGTTTATGCACTGAGTAATTTTCAAGGTATGGAGAAAAAGTGCAATTTCTGTATTGAATAGTAAATTGTTGCCATTTTCATCTGGCCTTTGACCCTAAAATTCATATTAAGATAATCACTGTCAGGCAGAACATGTATATACTATGTTCCATGAAGATACCTTGAACAATTTTCCAATTTACAGAGAAAAAAAGAAGTTTTAATACTTTTACTCGACCTTTTGACCTTTGACCTTTGACCTCATGACCCAAACTTTCACCAGAGAATCTAAATTGGGTAATACATGTATACACTAAGTTTCAAGAAAATATCTTCTGGCATTGCATAGATATGGTGGAAATAGTGAAATTTTATGTATTTGACCTTGACCTTTTGACCTTTGACCTTGAGCATGTGCACCCAAAAGTTGATAGGCACAACTTCACCCCCTAATACACATACATGCCAAGTTTCATTAGGATACCTCAACAGGTTTTGATAGTTACCTTGTCCACAAAATTCATTACGGACGGACGGAAAGACGGACGGACGGACGGAAGGACGGACGGACGGATGGACGGACGGACGGACGGACAACCCGAAAACATAATGCCTCCGGCACCACTTCGTGGCGGAGGCATAAAAAAACAGAACAGCAACCAAAAGCCTCCTACAATGTAGTCCCATCTATGTTTCAGGAAAGCGCAAGTAGGATTGGCATTTGGTACATGATGGCATGGGTTGGGGAATCATTTGCCATTTACTGGCAAGAAGCAGGCATTAGATTCCATACTGAGGAAAATAATCTGAAATTAGTGTCTTGCGCTTTTGTGAATATATATCAATTGCCACTGCTTCCTTGTTGCAATATCATCATATTCAAAGCCAGAGTATGGTGTTCAGATATGACCACTTCCAATTTTCTTTACAATCAAGCAAAACGAGATAATGTCCTGACAAAAATGGAGCAAATAAAGATTGCTGTTTAAAAACCACTTCTTCTGTTATGATATTAATTCATAATTTTGAACCCCCCCCCCAAAAAAAAAAAAAAAAAAAAGAGAGAGAGAGAGAGAAGAAAATATTCTAGTCATCCGTAAAGAACATATTGTACTTGTTATCATAGTCTTCAGGAAAGTTTTCATGAACCTGTTTTAATTTCCCAAATTTAGACTCCAAAGAAGTGCATGGAAAAATTGACCAAAGTAGCCACTTGAATGAAAATTTGACCAGAGTGACCTGAAATAGAAATGTATGTGACCCAAACTACAGTGGGTATTTGACATGACTGAAAAGCATGAACAGCACACAATACATGATACATTGTAGGTGAGTGTATCCCGCAACCTTATATCTGCACACATACACAGATGTGTTCTCAGCATTAAGTGAGCTAGTTGTACAAGGAGAGATTGACAGAGTTAGTGAGATACCAAACTACATGTATGGTGTGCGGACACAGAAGTGGAGTGTAGTTTTAGTTCGTGAGCACGAGTATCACCAGTTACAGTGGTGTATCCATTTAAGGAAAAGATGACCAACTGGAAAAACTCTTTTAGAAGCTAAAATAGTTCTTCAAATAATGTATATGCCATATATTTTGCAAAGTTTTTATTCTCATGAATTTTGTGGGTCGGATATTATTCCCAAATTCAAATTGAACAACACACAAAATGTTGACTCCGATCACAACATGACTACAACTTACACACATACAAATCTATGTTCATTACTGATCACAAATTTAACAATTTGTAAAATTACTGGGAAGTCTTAATTCAAGAAAACTTTGACTCGCTAAACATATGGCATATATACATGTACAGTATGGGATTTAACGATGTTCTTCTTATGATCTCTACAAATTTCAAAGAAATGAGTAGAAACATTTTAGATAAGAGGACATCACAAGATTACCTATTTAAAGCAGACACCACATTTTGCATCACACAGTGATGCAAAGTTTTAGTTCTTCGCAGCTTCTAAATTTAAATGCATCCATAGCTTGTGCCATCAAATGCAAAAGGTTTCAGCAAAGAGCATTACCACTACATGGGGAAGAGCTGAATTGCATCTAGTTGTGGCAAAGCAAGGATATCTTTAAAGTCTTGTTTCAAAGACAATGACTATTGACTATCCAGATTTCTCTGCTTCTGCAGCTGTACACAATATCTTCACGGCAGTGATCTATGAGGGGGCTGGCTGGGGTTGAGGTTGCAGTTCAGCAGTTGGGAGCACGTATGGATGATTTGTACAAACTGTACACATACATATGGCCTCAAATTATTATCATTATTTTTTTTTTAATGGTGACTTTTCATGGGAACGGTATAATAATGAATGAGAAAATATGGAAAATGACAATGCATATATTTTGCTATGATAAACGGCAAAGGCAGAAATTCATTACATAATATGATTGTATGAATGCTTTTTCACACATGATAATCCTTTATAGCGCACACAAAGTCATGGGTGCTAATCAGTAGTGATAATGATGATAACGAGGATTAATTGAAACAAGGGAAACATTTCTGTCAGTATCAAAGTAACGATCGGTCATAATAAACTGATGATGATTATGACATATTTCCAGAAAAGGTTTGTTTGTTTATTTATTTTGTATATTTATGAAATGAGAGGACATCATGGGAAACTGTAGTTGTTGTTTTTTTTTAAATTTGTAGTATTTGTCTGCTAAGTTCCGATCAGGGCAGATGTGTTATTCACAACTTAAATACATGACTGTGCTTTTGCTCCACAAGTTACCTGGTGCATGACTTTCTCAGTAAGTAAAGAGAGTTGGTTGGGGTGTGGGTGTGGGTTTAATATTAAGCATGACTGCTCCTACTGAAGTTAATATACCTTAAAGATTGCTCACAGTTTGCATTTACAACAATGCATTTACATCTCTAAAGAATCATCAGAAACATCTTTACACAATGAAATTTCAAGAGCTCTGCTCTGAGAGGTCCGTCAATTGAATTTGATATACATTATTGCTACTAATTACAGGAAGGATACAATATGCTAGATTAATTCTATGGTGGACTATTACATCACCATCATCAGAAAAGGACATTGTACTACACCAAGCAAAAAGTGAGATAGCCTCATATCAAATGTATCTGTGAATGTGTGTAGTCATTACAGACATTATGATCTACTCGTCCCTTTAGGTTAAGTATAAATAGAGCTACAATACACAAAGCTAGCTCAGTTTGTTCCTATATATAGAATTTATTGTCTCAACTGCTCTACCATTGGGTACATAAGAGTTCTTACGCTTTGTGATGAAAATGGGTTGGTAGAAAAATTAACATGGCATTAGGAAAACTAGACAGTTAGCATATATTTCACAATAAAAAAATTTTCTACTTCTGTTACAGAACAGGGTGGTGCATGTGAAAGAAAAGATCATATTTTGGCACTCAATGCACGAGGAAGACCCAGTTTGGCTGTTAGTGACCTGGCCCACTTGCAAGAGTGTGTGCCACTGTGTGTTTTAGAGCACCTTCTAGCAGGACAGACAGGTGGAGACAATGTTACGAGACAGAGAGACAGACAGGACAGACAAACCACACGGACGAGTACCACAGCAGACTGAAGGTGATCATGTGATTGAGTATATGTCACCATGGCAACATACAGTTGTACCTCCTTTAGAATAAAGGGGTACTGCTCCAAAGCACTTATGTACCAGTTTGCAGGTATTGGAGTTGATGGAGTGCTCATCATAACATGGCTTTGTGACTGTAGATGCAAATATCGCCCTTTAAAGAGGCACTAGCCCTTTTGAACAAGCCTTTCAAATTCTTTCACACTGGCCGAATGGAAAATTATAGCCCAAAGAATATGTACAAGGTAATAAGCTTCTTTCTTGGTGAGAGGCAAAAAATTGCATTCAAAGCTCAGTTTAGTTTCACTTTTCTTTGAAACTGAAGACATGTCCAACTTAAACAGGATGGTAATGATTAATTTCTTACTTTTTCTTTCTACAGAGATCCCCTTTTTTTAATGTGCATGTGAGCCTGATATGATGGTACAGTGGAAAGATACACATATACCTTCTAACAAAAATTTATGCCAAGTTTCAAAGCTACAAAGCATTTATACTTGTACCACACAGCATTCTCAAGCAACACATAATACACCTACATTTTCTGATATGATGGCCATATATATCAAATTCTACACAAGAACAAAAAATGCACCCTTTACCTGCACACATTAGTACATGATATGATACAGAGCTATATAACTGTGATGAGAACAAGGTCCACCATGTGTGTGTTGTTGTTTATTTTTTTTACCAGTTCGTTCCCAGTTATGCGAAGACTAAATAATGACAGAAACCGTTGACTGAAGATGAATACTAAAGACCAGTCCCGGCTGTGGTGTGTTATTTGACTCAACCTTCGGCTAATCACACAGAAGTGAAAGAGATAGGAAAAAAATGTGCTGGTGAGGGACACTGAAAAAAAAAAAAAAAAAATATGCAGATAGCAGTTCTGTCTGTGTTAGAACAACATCTAAAGCAATCAGAGAGATTTTTGCCTGTACAGCAGACGGGTGAAGATGACTGAGAAGAGAGAACAGCGAAAAAAAAAAATTGCAAAAACTCACCACAAAGTCCATAATAGACGAAGAGTCACTTCTCTGCGGAGTAGTCAAAAAAAGTATGTGTGATCATAAAAAAAAATGTATATATACATATTTTATCACAGTTACAATAACTTGTGCTATCTATTTAGATCAGAAGAATCGCAGCTTACTGCAGAGCATTTGTGTTCCCCATCAGCATCAGGTATGCAACTGCCTATTTACAACACAAAGTTGCACTTGACAAGGCCTTTCTTTTTGCTGCAACTGACCGTGTCTGTCTTCTTGTCAATGCAAAGTTTTGAGGGTAGGTAATCATCCTTCATGGTTATGCTTAAAGGTGTCTTAGTATACATAATAGCAAGTAGCTAGTGTTCCACGCTCTATGTCACACCTGCTGTTGTCATAGAAACCTGCACGGAAAGGTGGCTTACAAACATTACTCACCATGATATGTTAATTATTCACTAAGTCTTATCAGTGTTAGCCAAAGGGTTATTTGATTTGCTTTCTTTTTTTCCTTGATTTCTTTTTTTTTTTCAATCTAATGAATTTATACCATTGATTCCTTAAAAACAATTTTAGCATTTCTATCCACAAATACTGAACTATTGCAATAGTATAAGTATCATCCTCTTTTTTTTTTAATGTTGACAAAACATCATAGTTTACTGTACAGGGGTGTATGAGATCATATAAGGACAAGGGTGACCTACCACCACGGAAGTCTGATAACATTGCCAAACATTACATTTTTCTGATTTTGGAATCATTCAATTCTCAGTACTTCATGCTTTTAGAAGCTGATATTTGAATAGTATCTCAATATACCTATGACTCAACTGGTTAGGGAGCCAGCTATCAGACGTTCAAGGGTGCCAAAAATTTGCTTTGAAATTTATATGCATCATGCAGGCAGTGGATTTTGTAGCCATGTAAACACATTGCAAACACAACGCTGTACTAGCATGCTTCATGAAGATAAAATAGATTTGAGTTTCAAAGTATCCCTAGATTTTGAAATTCACATCGAAAGTAGCAAAGATATTAAACTTTTGCTTTTTGGAACAAATATCACATCTAATGAGTTTCAGCTAAATTACTCAATTCTACACTTTTCTCAGATTATGACTTAACCAGAACAAAGTGGTGGCAGGTCACAATTAAATCACACAAAGATTTATGAGTGCATTATTCAGTCAGTTTCACATCAAGCACAAGTGTGGAAGTGAGGTTCTACAGCTCTCCTCTGCCGGATTCACGGCAAGTATGGCCGAAAGATTCCTGTTGGTTGACACAAACCGACTTCTTGCCATCATGCGCGCATCACCTACGCACGGGAGACCTCTCCCTCCCCGCGGCAAAGATACGAGTGAAACACAACGAGCCCTCATTTGCATTATCAAATGTGTAAAGATTGAAATTACAACTTTGAAAACTGGCTCGCTGACTTGTCACAATTACACACTCCATGCCAAAGCATAGCCAGGAATTTTGGTAGCAGCTATATATATTAGTCTTTAAAATTCCACATCGTGTACATAAATACTGTATATATCACAGCACTAAAACAAACTGAAGGTCAATTTTATCTGATAGCCAGTATTTAAATGACTTGACACCAAATGCCAAAAGCACCGAATCGTCAGACGTTCAGAACAAAAATAGCATTACAATGAGAGTCTCTTGTACAGTCTTAATGCCCTTCTGGTTCTGAGCTGATAGAATCATTCTTGATGGAGAGATTTGCAAATGAGGGCTCCCAGATATTACAAGGAAGATACAGAGATGATTTACTAGTATATATAGGGGTTAGACTTCTATAGAAAAGGATATGTGACATCCCATATATCATGGAGTATAACAGATACACTTAAGCTGTATGCACCATAAATGTAGCAATCACCAATATGGGAGATCAAATTGGTTCCTTTATCTACCATTAATAATGCAATCATGAATTACAAAATACAGACAAAAGGCTAACAGAAAAAAAAAACAATCCTCATGTTTGTTTGTTGGTGTGTGTCTGTGTTCCTTTTTACAAGAATTAATGTCAAATATATTACAAGTTTGGCATAAAGCTATTTAATGAGACAATGTGATTTGTCTGGCAGAGTAAAAATTAACAGCTACGATGTATTGAAGAAGGACATCTGTCGTTAAAGGGTACTGTGTATCATGTTCAGATTTCTCAAGTACATATGAACACATAGGTTCTTTACAATGCAAATAAGGCCACAGCTCCAATCAAATCTAATTAATTCACAATCTAAACTATTAGGTGTGGTCATTTCCCTGCCAAACAAAGCAAACCGTGTAGAAACTTCTCTAAACAAGCATGGTCTGAAACACACACACACACAAACACACTAGCTAAAGACACAAGAACACCGCTACTTCTATCATAAATCCTAAGACATATTTTGGTGGTTGTTTGTTCATTTGTTAGTTTGTTTATTCGTCTTTTGCAGGGGGATGGGTGGGGGTTGCTTTTATATTTCTTTAAAAATCTCCCACAGTCCTACTGAATTTCCACATTGACACTGGTATCTGCTGTCTCCTCTCTGTGTTTGTTGTGTGATACTTACCTATAATCCAGTTTATATGAAACAGAGGAGCATAGCATAATAATCTAACATAAACCTTATACCCAGATGGAAAAGTATCAGTATATGAGCAAGCAAAAGAGCTTTGATATCTTTGTATAAATCATGTACGTATCTCTGCTGTTCTGCCCATAATATTGTCCTCTGCATCATTATTGTGCTAAAATTTGAGATAATGGGCAATACCCATTTAACATGACACTGCTGTCAGATTGAATGTGAGGACAATTCAGATGATACAGATAAAGATAATGCTTCTAACATGGTACCTGTAAAAGCTACTCCCAGCAAAATGATTACAAACATTCCTCTGCACTGCATGTTGAGAAGCTTACCATGAACTTGCATAACCTAGATGTCACACCATTACAGATTAGAATGTAGATAAAAGTATTAGTGCTCATTAGTATCCAAACAATCCAGACGGCAGCAAGAAATAAGACAGCAGAGTAATAATCTCATGAGATTCGGAGAGGGGAAAACGAAATTCAAATGTTGTCTTCAGTCCCACCTTACTAAATGGTGCTGTAACTCTAGTTCCACACTACATTGAAAAGCAAATAAATAATAAAAGGAAAATAAACTAGTGGTTAAGTCTATCATAAAGTCAGTATTCAAGCAATCATAACAGACAAGAGATATTGCACTCTCCTGGAGCAACATTCGAATGCATAAGAAAACTAAGCGTGCTCGGAATCATAGAAAAGGCCATAGAGTAGTAGCTTTTGACACCACATTTAAGAGACATTTTTGCATACCTTCTCTTCCAAAAAGAATGACATAACATGACAGAGGTACATGCAATATGGGAGATAAAGCCACCCCAGATCAGAACAAGGTGAAAGAGAATTAGGAATCAAATATTAAAATTGAGGTGTCACTAAAATCTGGTGTGTGTCTACAGGGTTAACAGAAATTTGTTGCTGACTTTTTTATTGCAGTGAGCTGTGAAAGTTAAGACACAAGCTTTGAGGAGTCACTGTTTTCAAGAGATTCAACAGGTGTAAACATTTGACATCAGTTGTAACACTAATCAACAGATATGCTCAGCTTGCAGATTTGGAAAGATCACAAGACTCCCATGAAATACGCCTGACAATGCAAGAATCTCAGTCCACAGTACATGATCATAAATTTGTGCCGCCTTTCATATCCAGTTAAGAGTCAAGTGAAGCCCAAAGAAATCAATGTTCTTGATAGATAAAAAGTAAGTGTGTAATTTTGACAGAAGAATACCTGACAGCCATATTATAATTGGTGACTCATACGTTTACACCATTACACCGATATGAGAAGTTAGCTGTCAAAAAAAGAAGAAGAAAAAAAGAGGTATATTTCTTGACTTCCAAGAGCTGAAAAATTCAATCAAGCATCTGTTGCAAACATCTCCAAAATTGTGTTATTGTACAGAAAGTTACTTCAAGTGGGCAGCAAGCTACGCTACCACAACACAGATGCAATGTTTGACACAATGGTCCAGATTGAACACTTGATTCCTTCCACATAAACGTCTTGACATGAGGCCTATCTATGTTGCAACAGTATTTTCTGCTTTGTCCCTTCACATTAGCAACATTCAATAAAGATGATTCACACACAATTTGAAATGACAACACTGTCAATGTTATATGCAACAAGACATGCATACTTCAAGGAAATATTTTGCACAACATATGCAGCAACCACATAATAAATTTCTACTGCACTGATGTTTTGACATAGTTTACACATATTGGAATCATTAACGAAAAGCGCTGGTTTGCTTTTTAATTGCGCAACAATAAGTTCATGACTGAACAATCCATCTACTGCATGAATGTGAGAGGATAGACAAATGACGTAACAATAGAAAAGCAAGCACAGCTCCTTCCCGGAATCCTCCAGACATTTTACAGTGGGAATTGGTGCATGATTTTTTTTTTTTTTTTTAAATGGGGGGGGGGGGGGGATGGGGGAACTCACCGGTAGATGGTTAAATGCCTTGAAGCTGCCCTCCAAGAAACGGATGATGTCCATAATGTAGCCACTGGCGTGACCCTGAGACTCATCGAGGGACCAGTCATAGGATGCCAGCTCCAAGAACTCGTCAACCTTTGGGGTGAGGAGAGAGAAATATTATAGAGAGAGGAGAAAGAGAGGAGGGGGGGGGGGGGAGAAGAAAGAATAAAGTCACATACTGTAAAACACGATAAATTCGCGGCATGAAATTTTCGCGAATTGGAGCTGAAGGCTTTCTTCGTGGCATGAAATTTTCACGAAGTGCCACTGGCATTCAATGCATGTAGTGTAGGCAAGAACTTTCACATGCATTCTAATTTCGCGAATCTTGGCTCTCGCGAAATGCGCGAAATTAAAATGCAAGCGAACGTTCCTCATTTTACAGCAGCCTTGTCTCAATGGCATGGAAACCTACCTGTAAGAGACCCTACCCCACAAGGTCCAGTAAAGTCAGCCCTGTCTGTGAACACCCTTCCAGGGCAACCAACTTATGACCTTTCTGGACAGACGGCCTATCTAGACAGATGACCTTTTGTATACTTTTGTATAGTGCACAAATACAATCTCATGAAAACCATGTCGTAAAGCTTTACATACAGGTAGCTGCTTTTGAATACACACACTGACTGAAATAGTCCCTATGACATTTTCCTACATATGTCAAAACATACATTTTTTTTTTTTTTGTGACCAGATGACTTCATCCATTCTGGCTTCAATAACAATGACACAGCTGCAGCTGACGTTCTATGCCACTGCATAATTTGTCAATATTCATACAAACTTTGTACACAACAGTATATCTTGATATATCCAAACAATTGAAGTGACACATCCCAACTTCAGAACATCAGAGAAATTTCACCATTGCATAACCTGTGGTAAAAATCTGATGTACAGGACAAAATGACTCAAAGCATGGACCTACAATGAAAGGCAGCTTTTTATTTATTTTTTTTTTTCAGATCTTCATGTGATCAATTTCAGGTTAAGTCTCTGCTCTTGAATGTGAGCAAATGGTTTAGTGTACACTAGTTTTTCATAGAGAACAACCAACCTTCTCGTTGAGTCTACGGTAGATTTCTTGCTCTGCCTCACTCCTGGCATCCCGGAAGATGTTTGTGCTCTGCAGACCAGCTGCATGGATGTTATCTCCCGTCGTCCTGCCAGGTCACAATCCGATCAAAAGATAAGAGAGGGGCAACATTTTGGAGAGCAAAAGAAACTCATTAGGCTTATTAAACTAAGCACATTAATTGCAATGATTACATAATCACAGTAAAACATATATTGCCAACTACATTATATTGCCCACTTCATTATATTACCCACTTCATCATATTACCCACTTCATTATATTACCCACTTCATTATATTGCCCACATCAGGAGGAATCACCTCCTTCCTCATGGTTTCCAAAATAGACACTTTCAATACAATGTATTTCCAAAATAGACACTTCCAATATTTGTTTAAGTTAGAACTAATTTTGCTTGCAGATGCTCAGTGACTGACATTACACATTGACATGTAGATTGATTACTCTTTACAGATTATTTGACAGTATGCACAAGCAGCTTTTACAATGACAATTAGAAAAACAAACAAAAAAAATATTGACCATCTCAAGGGGAACAAAGAAGTTGATATCTGACAAAAAGGGCAACAAAATAGAAAAGATCAACTTAAAAACATATAAACAGGGCATGGCCTTTTTCAGCTACTTTCTTCGGTTGTCACATTTGAACTTTGCCATTTTGTACTCGACAACGCACGAAAAGGAAACCAATGGTGCTCTCTAATTAAACCACCTTCCCAGCCACACGGAACGTCCTGACCCACCATCAAACTACATCCCAGCATCTATGGCTTCATCACCATGGCGACCGTTTCCCAACTCACCTTGTTATGTTTGAGATGAAATCTTCCAGGTACTTGCAGGCATTCTCTAAGTGAATTGTGTTGACTGTAACTTGCACTAGCTGAAGCACGGACATAAGAAAATGAATTTTCAGAAATTTATAAGGGCATGGAAATTGTGAATCATCAGTACACTAATACAAACATATTTGCTCATTCTACTGATGAATTTTGTGAGCACAGGCATTGTTAACCATCAGTAGATCAGTTCAATAACATATTCACGTTTGTGTACACCTGCTTGGCAAACTTATTCATAACAACCTATAGTATCTCTTGAGGCTGATCTGATCATACACTAAATAAAAATTGTGAATCTGATTTGAACATAACCAATGGGAATAAAAAGCCCCTGCAACAAATGTCACAAATGAAACAGTACAAGCATCAAATCAATAACTCTTGAAATACCTCTAGTACACGTAGACTGACTTACAACAGATATAAAGTAAAATGTATCAGGGCAATAACCCCCTGGCAAATTACTGGTTAGAGATAAGGTTAGAGGAAAGGTAAGGGTTAGGATTAGGTTCAGGATTAGGATCAGGGTTACGTTCAGAGGAAGGGTCTGGGGTAATTGTCCAGGAGGTAATTGCCCTAAAACCAAGTAAAAAAGTATCAAAGAAAAAACAAACAAGGAAAAGTAGAAATTACGCGGTGCGTAACATATGTCCCCGCCGGAAGTAGCATTTTGTAACAAAATGTGCAATATAGGTAAAAAATCAAGGTCAAAGGTCAAAGAAGTCAAAGGTCAAAATTCTGTGTAGAAGTTTTGAAGCCCTCACCTAGTGCCATCACATAAAGCAAATGGAATCGAAATTGGGTTAGAAATGGCGAAGGAGTAGCATTTTGTAGCCAATGTACAATATAGGTCAAAAATCAAGGTCAAAGGTCAACGAAGACAAAGGTCAAAATTCTGTGTAGAAGTTTTGAAGCCCTCACCTAGTGCTATCACATAAAGCAAACGGAATCGAAATCGGGTTAGAAATGGCGCAGGAGTAGCATTTTGTAGCAAAATGCACAATATAGGTCAAAAATCAAGGTCAAAGGTCAAAGAAGTCAAAGGTCAAAATTCTGTGTAGAAGTTTTGAAGCCCTCAACTAGTGCCATCATATAAAGCAAACGGAATCGAAATCGGGTTAAAAATGGCGAAGGAGTAGCATTTCGTAGCAAAATGTACAATATAGGTCAAAAATCAAGGTCAAAGGTCAAAGAAGTCAAAGGTCAAAATTCTGTGTAGAAGTTTTGAAGCCCTCACCTAGTGCCATCACATAAAGCAAACGGAATCGAAATCGGGTTAGAAATGGCGAAGGAGTAGCATTTTGTAGCAAAATGTACAATATAGGTCAAAAAATCAAGGTCAAAGGTCAAAGAAGTCAAAGGTCAAAATTCTGTGTAGAAGTTTTGAAGCCCTCACCTAGTGCCATCACATAAAGCAAACGGAATCGAAATCGGTTTAGAAATGGCGAAGGAGTAGCATTTTGTAGCAAAATGTACAATATAGGTCAAAGGTCAAGGTCAAAGGTCACGACTGAAATTCTGTGTAGAAGTTTCAAAGCTCCCATGTAGTGCTATCATATAAAGCAAACAGAATCAAAATTGGCTCATAAATGACAGAGAAGTAGCAAATTGAAGATTTTGATCACACACGGACGCACACACGGACACACGGACACACGGACGGACGGACACACGGACGGACACACGGACACACACACGTACGGAGCCCGTTTCATAGTCCCCTGCTCGAACTCGTTCGGCGGGGACAATTACCCACGCATCTAAAGCAGGCCGACGCAGAAGATGATTTTAACAGTCTTATGAAAGTATATTTCTTTTTAACTTGACGATGGATTAGGCTTTGTGCTGTATGTCAAAGTTTTATCATTTCTCATCTTAACTTGTTTCCTCTTCTTTAATGTCTATTTTCCCTTATTTCTGTAATTTCCTTCCTTCATGTGCATAGAGACTTTAATCTTATTTTTTGTGATATGCACTGTATAATCATGGTTTATCATTATTATCATTATTACAAACGGAGACAAAAAAAAAAATTGTGAACGTCTACCGTGAGTTTCAAACACGCTCACCTCAGTCAGGCCCAGGCAGCGCTTGCGTATGAGAGCGTTGAGGCAGCCGCTGAGGGTGCGGGTGAGGAGGACGTTGGTGGACTTGCGGATCATGTCGTCCCGCTCCGTCTGGGTTAGATGGAGGTCCTGGGAGAACTTGTGGCAGGCATAGATGAACTCCTTGATCTGCCGGTACACCTTGGGCACGAACTCAGAGAAGGGCAGCCGCTTCGGGTAGGGCGCCTGAACAGACATGGAAGGGTGGGGTAGAATGCTACTGTCTATTGCATTCAATGAGAGTATGGTACAACTCAGTCTGATGCGGATACTAACCGGTACTGAGCTCTAACTGGCCATTTAAATCTGTTGTTGCCATTGCTTCATGTTGGAGGCAGAAGGCCAATATTTCCACAGAATTCAGCATGGAAATTATTTCAATTGTAATTTATCTACCCTCATCTAAAAGTGATTATTCATGTCAAAATGAACAGGCTACTACAATCTTGTCAAAGCAGAGAGATATAATGTACAATGAAGGAACATACTTTACAAAGATTTTGGCAAAATCGGGACAAAAGATAAGTATTTAGTGTTCCAGTAATCAAAAAGCAAACATAATGATCTTACAAAGATAAAATATCAAAAAACAATTTTTAAACAGAATCCAAAGCATTTTCTTTCAATTCTTCTCAGGCAGTTTTTACCACAACCATAAAATTTGTGTACACTTCACCAACATTTACAATGCTTGTCTGCGCTTTAAAGCAATAGTGCTCAAATAAAATCAAAATGGATATCACAAAAGTATCCTTCTTGCATTATTACTATTTTCCAAAGATGACTATTGAATGATAGGATTCATATTGCGCTGACTCCCTATACTGTATACGCCATATATTTTGAGAGTCTAAATTTTCGCGAATCGAGACTTCCCGACGATTTCGCGAGTGGTTAAATTCGCGACCGTGGAGTCCTTTACTGAACGCAGAAATGTGTACGCGTACATCCCATTCATATCTGGATCAGAGTCAATATTTTCGCATGTCTTTAATTTCGCGAATTGCAGCTGACTCACGAAATTCGCGAAAATAAAAACCTCGCGAAATATTCGGCGTATACAGTAGTTTACCTTGTCTATCTTCTCATCCCTGAGCGGGAAAGACCTGATGAGATCATGGTACTCTGTCTCTGATTGGACGGCCATGGCGGTGTAGTTATCCTCATCAAAGATGTCGCTGCATGCCAAATGAAAAACAGGACATCCGGACATTTAAAAAGGGTAAGGACAGAGTTCATGTATCCCAATTCTGTTGAAATAACCAATAATATCTACATGATATTTCAATACTGGTTTTACACACCCAACATTTAAGAAATAGATCAACATTAAAGTCATTAAACCAGATAGATAGATTATGGATGAAATACAGACATGGACAAGGATACAGATGCAGATACTACTGCAGATGTGGAGAAAGATGCAAATATGGATACAGATATGATCATATGGATATGGATACTGATCTGGATATGGATATGGATACTGACATGGATCTGGATCTGGATTTGGATATGAATATAGATATGGATATGGATATGAATATTAAAATGGATATTGAACAGATACACGTATGGATAGGGATATGAATATGAAAATCGATATCGAACGGATGCATGTATGGATATGGATGTGGATGCGAATGCAGATGTGTATATGGATGTAAATGTAGCAACAGATGGGGCTACAGATACAGATATATGAGTGGATACAGACATGAATACAGATATACACATAGATGTGAGCTTAAATCAAACTTTTGTGCATTACTGTGTCTTCTCTTGATGGAAAATACGTAAAGCTGGTTTTTCTCCTACCTGAAGACTTGGACCCATTTCTTCATGAGAATCTCGTTGTATTGATCCTTGAGATCCAGCAGGAACTCTGTGAGAGGCCCTGTGTTGAAACCATAACTCTGTGGAAGAGACAGAGGATTGGAGGAAAGAATTATCAATGTAGGAGATTTTTAACAAGCACAAATCGTCTGTTGAGAATGAGAAGGGTGTTAAGTTGTCTTGAACACTATGGGTTTAGTGACAACTTAACGCCCAATATCATTCTCAAACGACGAAATATAGGGTGACAGGACGTTACACAGCTCCTTCCACCCACGTGTCGAAATGGGCTGCCAGGCAGGGGCCACATACTTCTAACACTATCAAGCTAGTTCCGTTCGTACAACTTGCCCAACAAGTGTTTCAATTTGCCCTGGAAAAGTGGGCCTGAGAGCTAGTAGTACTCTGGGGGAGTATGACAGTGTATAAATATGTAAATCTCAGGAATGGGCTTCAAAATGCAATTTTGTTCTAGGGCTATTCCATTTGCAGATCAGTTGCCATTTACATATGGTCACAAAAATACCATCTATATCTCACCAGAAGTGTTCTTGACCTATATCCTTTGCTTTGGACATGATCAAGGACAAAAGATAAAGTCTCAAAAAGAACATCACATGCACAAGCCATTCAAGCCATTGTACATCTTCAGAAGCATTCTTGGCTTTCCAAATTGGCACACAAAATGTGCTCTCTTACAGCCATCAATTGCAAATTTCAAGTCAAAGTTATCAGAGGTTAGTGAAGACAGCAACTAAAAAATGACAGAAGACTGGTGAACATTTTCTACCACACAGCAATAGCCTGGACATGTGTGAAATAAGATCAAAATCAGGTGAGAAAATGACACCATTAATTATCAATGCTGTGCTTGAATTCCAAATCTTCACTTGGATGTGAACAACATACAAATGACTTTATGGTACGTTGAGCATTGTACTCACATTTACAGTTTGTACAAAGAGAACTACCAGGTTCTTGATCCGTAGGAGCAGCGTTGCATCCGTGCAGTATGCCTGTGGTTAACACAAGAAGTGCATCAATGGTTTGAACTGTGTTTGTACAAACATTTCTTTATCATCATAAATATACATGTATTAATGAACTACAATTATCATTTGCAGCAATACTGCTTGCAGTAGTAATAGCTGCAGCTCTAATTTAATATTATTGTTTTATCATAATGGTATTACTATCACAGAGTTATGGAATTACATAGTTTTAGAAGCTTTTCCTGAAAAAAACAAAACAAAACAAAACAAAACTTGTGTTTAAAGGGACTGTACAGTACTGGTTGAGGTGGGGATTCATGTTTTGAACATGAATTAAGTGAGATAATGAGAAACCTCTTACGAAATATGAAAGAGCACATGTAATTTTAGGAAAGATTCAACATTTATTTGATGAAAATTGGTTTTCAAATGGCCGAGATATCCAAAAAAGTGATAATAATAAAAGGCGACAGGCCACACCTTTTATTAGGATCTCTTTGTTTAACCTTGTTTTGGATATCTTGGCCATTTCAAAACCAATTTTCATCAAATAAACTGTTGATACCCCTTAGAATTGTATGCTCTTTGACATCTCATAGAGTGGTTTCTGAATATCTTGCAAAACGTTAAAAGCTAAATCCTCACCTCAACCAGAACCGTACACACCCTTTAAGACAAGAAGAGATGTAAAGAGCAACTCACTGAATTGTTTCTAAGCGTGCTACCGATCTTGGACAGAGCCGTGTTCCACAGGTCGTCCAGGTACTCTCTCGTTACGAGTCCTTCTGTCGTGTTGAGGACGTGGTCCTCCAGAACGAAAAATCTGAACACAAACACACACATGGGCACACAATCAAACTTACAATGAATGCATCAAGTGATATCCTATTTTTATAATCATAGTTAAACTTCTACCGATAGTGCGTTATGAAATATAAATGTTCCCTATGCACTTTACAGTTATCTATTTTACACACACACATTCAAAAAAAAAAAATTATAAGCATATCGTATATATTATATTACATTATTATTATACAGAGTATTCACCGACGCAATCCACAAAGCAATACTCAGATTTGTTAGTGTGATGGTAAATGTATCAAGATTTGTTTTGTGTGAATAGTAAAAGTTCTAAAAATCACAGGCCATATGTAAACACCTTCATACATGTGACAATTGTCATTCACCATCATAATGCATCTAAACACTCCACACACACATCACAACACATATTACATTTGCATTCAATATTGCAATGCCCTCTCAGCCAATCACTCAGCCATATTACAAATGAATCATACTCACCCTAATATCTGATGAAAGTACTTCTTGTAGTGATCTAATGATTCATACTGCAACAGGAAGAAAACGAACATAACAATTTATAAATACATGAAGAACACTGATGTCTAAATATTAAATTAAATACTACGAGTAAATACTTTTAACCGAAACAAGTCCAATCATCACTGAACACTGAAAGTAGAAATACCGAAATAATGCATACGAAGTAGGACTGTTTGTCATCAAATGATTGGCCACTAGACCTGCGTTGCCACAACTGCATTATATTACCAATCTTTCAGTCACAAATTCTACTCTTTTATCATTTCGATGATTTTGTTTAATATCTGAGATAATGTCATTGGAAGTGACAACAGCTTACTTTTCACTTCAGATTACGGCATGCTTTGCAATTGAAGTGGCTGATGTAAAATTTCAATACTTCATCATGACATATTCAATGGTCTTGGACATATTTACATCTCATAGTCATATGATTTCATAACAGTTTCAAAAGTCTTTTAGAACTCCTTTATTGGTGGTCATTGGTCACAGGTATGTGCAGTATGTCTGCCCCTTACATCAACCATCTCCACCTATACATTAAGAACACCAAATTTATCACTACAAATTTAAGCTTTGTTCAACCATTACATTTGAGTGATATAATGCCGTTCTTGGAGCTTATATTTGTGTTACTGGTAACAGATATATACAGCAATCTTGCCCATTACTCCAACCACTGTAATCCGCAAATTACGACCACTAAACTTGTCACAACAAAATTAAGCTTCAACCAACCTTTGTATTTGACTGATACAAAGGTTTATAGATGAAGCTTAAAGTTATTGTAATCTTTCCCAAACCAATGAAAGCTTTTTGCGCCACCAAACTTTGCTTCCTTTCAGAACATCATCCATGTAAATATGTCTGCCTTAAATAACGACAACCTACCAATGAGGTTCCCTCTCTTTGTCTCCCTTGGGTGTCTTTTATCAACAGGTTTCACAGTGTATAAAGTGGAAATGAATCGTTCTTTCTCAGTGGGACTCACCGTGTTGCCCTGAGGTTGTATGGCCAGCTTGGACTGCTTCGTACGCTGCTTGCGGTAGTAGTTCTCAAATACCTCCCTCTCACCCAGCACGGAGTAGATGTGAAGGCATCGGTAGACGGGCGAGAAGTCCACCTTGTCCTGTGGGCTAACCTCCTGTTAGTTACAGGGAGGAGGTCAAGTGTGGAAACAGAGAATGTACGTCAAAGGTTGTCATGTCTGTCCCGTGGTATTTACCCCTTCATGAGGAAACACGGTTGTTTATGGAGGACATTCCATCTCCCCCCCCCCCCCACCCCCAAGAAAGATGTCGTTGAAATAAGCAAATTCAGAGCAACAGACCAGTGCATGTTTGGTATGCTATGGAGACATCGCAATGGTTGCCGTTTTCAACTTCCTGACTGTGAATTTTTCATTGGTGTGACCTCCAAAATTCAAAAACAGGACTTTTGTGCGAAGCTATTTCAAAAGGCATAAACTTCCTTTATCATGAGAAATTTTCCACGAACAAGTAGCCCTTGACATACAATGATCCCAGTAGTGAAGAAAACATGGCTTTAAGAAAAACTGTGAATAACTGAGAAATAAATCAGAACAGAAATGATAATCACAGCCAAAATGACATTGCAGAAACCATGGTAAGTTAACCGAAGAGTTAAAAAGTTCAATCATGCTAAGAGTTTAATCAAGTGAGAGCATCCAAAGCAAACTGAGAGGTTAGCCGGGTTCACACGTACAAATTAGCAGGATGACGAACGCGATGCTCATCCCGAGTTTTTTTGCGAGCGTCCACACGTACCAAATTAGCGGGATAGCGATCGCGATCGGTATCCCGCTAATTTGGCGAGCGTCCACACGTACCGAATTATCCCGCTAATTGCCGATAGAGATAACAACAAAGCCTGCAAACTGGGTCACGCAGCGCCCTTCTCTATCACTGCTTGCGCGCACTTACCTTTGTCCATTGTCTTTTACGCGTCAGTGGTGTGGTTCGCGCGCTGTTGTTGTTGTGCTCCAAAGAGGTGAAGGACCTCTTCGCAGAGGCCTCGCTGTTGTGATGTGCGCATTGCATGATGGGATGTAAAAACTCGAGATTCTAATCCCGACCGTTCACACGTACCAGCGCGCGGCCAATTATCCCGCTAATTGGCGAACCAGCGCAAGATTTCTTGGGATTAGCATCGCGATGCTTATCCCGCTAATTTTCGGGTTTTTTCTGTCCACACGTGCAAAAAACTTGGGATGACGATCGCGATGCAAATCTCGAGATTTGTATCCCGCTAATTGGTGTACGTGTGAACCCGGCTAATATGTGGACAAAATTTGCTCAATTCATCCATCCATCCATCTGACATTGTTGACATAATCTCTCAACATGTCACTTGGTACATTCTACTCACAAACCAGAGACATCTACAAGGAGAAGAATTGTTTTGTTATAACAGACATCTGTTGCAATGAATCAGCAGTTCACAATGCAATACTTGAAGAGTTCAACAAACTTTAGGAAAGAAAAGATGGCCACACCTCCACATGATTCTAAATGGCTAGTGGCTGCAGCTCCATCTGCCATCAGCCAATGGCACGCCTCTATTTCCCCTGTCAGTCACTTGGCCACACCCTCGCAGCACATGTTTGCATTGTGATCACCAGATACCCTGTACTCACTTCCTCTTCCTCCAGCATGAACTCTCCCACGGAGTCCTTGTCTGCCTCAGTGAGGGGTGACTCCGCCTTCACGGTCCGGTGCCTCGCCCGCATGAAGGCTGACGTCTCAAGTGTGCTGCGCTTCTGGACCTGTGGGAAGAAGTCAAGAGCATATAATTCTTGACAAAAAATGCTAAACATATATGGAAGAAATGTGTAGAGTATTTTTAGTTTAAATATTCATCTGGCCGGTGTTTCACACTAAGATGAATTTACATGTACTTATACTAACTTTCAAGCAAAGCCTTCCACACACCACTCAGAGTTTTTTTGGTTAGGAAACAAACCTGCTTCCTAGCTTCTCTCCCGATACTGTCAAGTTACATCTATGAAAGTCCACACATCGTACGACAGACTAACAAATGAACACTCTACTCAGCCCTTGCCTTGTTACACCCAACCTTCCCTCAAGTTGAACTCTCATCCCCTCTCCAATATTGTCTCACTCAAGGCTGACCTCCCTCTTAACCTCATCCCTGGTGAGGAAATGTTGGCATCATTTGCGCTCTACTGAAATGGCATCAAACTAAGAGCACACTAATATTTTTTGGGGAAAAATCAGAAAATGCACTAATAAATTCCCTCATATGCAAAATCACCAAGCAGCTGATGTTCACTGAAATTGGCCTAACATGAAAACTTGACCAGAAGTCAAAGTACCTGCATGGATCTCTCCAGGTGGTATCAGATGCTCCTACCATATTACCATTCCCATTCAACTTTCTATTTACCCCGGGCCCCCTCTGTTTATATGGCATTAACCCGTTGAAGACTAGTCCCGAGTTTCCTTGGCAGGTGTCTATGGGAAATGCGTGTTGTAGCAAAATCAGCCCGTCCTCAATGGGTTAATCAGAAAGAATGATGCACCTGTTTCATAGCTTCCTCCCCGATCCAGTCGGAGTGCTTGCGGATGCTCTCGAGGAAGTCCTTGAGGTCACTCATGGAGGCCTCCTTGATGCTCTCCCGGATGCGCGGGATGTTGTCCGCCATCCGCTCGCAGAATCGGTACCGCCGGACTCGGGGCAGGTATGTGTGTTCCAGCTGTTCCAAAGTCTTAAGGGCGGGGTAGTACCTACATCCCACGGTTACGGACGGTAATTTGAATAGACAGAGAATGATGAGGAATAGGGGCAAGGTGCATACACACATGATGAAAGCGGAACATTTAATACAAAAAGTGGGTCACACAAATTTGGTACTTTTAAAATCCCTACTTCAGTTTCATATTTTATGAAAAGTATGCATCCCCTCCCCTTTATACTGACATATGTTTAGGGTAATATGATTCCCTCTGTTTTCTGAAAGAGGTAAGGCAAGTGTTCTTTCATTATGCTAGAAAAAAGCAAGTACAGGTGATGTTTCATTCTTCAATTGTCCAAGTGTGATGCCATGAAATGTTGTAGTCTTTTCATCCAGCAATGGTGGCACCAAAATTCAAAAACTCATATCAGCTGATATTAACAGACTCCACTCATGTGTTCTACTAATACATTGTCCTGCTGCATTCACTCAATCCAGGTTTGTATAGTTTGGGATTTCATTCTCCTTTAAAGTGAGCGTGAGTATTCCTACAAATCAGCTTCTTTCTAATCAATCACAAACTGCATATTCCAGTACGTGGCTTTATACACATACATAAGCTGTAGGTCTTACTGTACATAAAACACACAAGAAAATACTGTAATGCCATATAAATCAATGCCTATCTACAGAAATTTCCCAGCCACAGAAAATTCTCACCACATACACATGTAGAGCAAAGTTCAGTAATTTCTCAATGCAAAATGTCTTGTTCGCTGTGTAAATAACTTCTTTCTTCATTATTCCTTATTTCTGACTGTACATGGAAGAGTGAGTGCAGTAGACAGAACATAATGCTTGACTGGGAGAGGGGCCCACCTCTTTCTTTCATTTGTGTTAACACTGAGCAGGCTGAGTATTTACAATAGATGTACATGCACACAGACTTTCAATGATGTGAAATGTCTCACCGTTTGCTTTCTATTTGATCGTTGAGCTTGCAGTACATTTCCAGCACTGTGGGCAGAAAAAACAGAAAAACGATGCAAAGGGGGAAAAAAAAAATGAGCTGATCCTTTGCCTAAACCATGTACCTCATTTAAAGCACACTGTTGGCAAAAGACTACCTCGAAATAAAATCAAATAAGACATTACATGATGCAAATAATTGTTTTTGACTTGTCACGCTATTGAACCATGTTTACGTGACAAGTGCTGCTTCCATAACGCAGGCAGGACACTAGAAATTATGATTAAAATGGAATCATCTCCCTTCAATGGTGCTACTGTATTTCTTTCATATAGAAAATGGCCAGACTTCCCAAAATATTGTGCCAAAATATGGTTGTAGTTTTTAATACAAAATTTGCACTCGGCAACTACAGCATGACTAGGAAATTTGAGGGTTTTTTACCTTCTTTCTATCTTTTTTGTTGTTTGTTTGTTTGTTTGTTTCCGTCTCTTAAGCAAATTATCAGAAATGCATTTTGCTTCAGTTTACACGTCAGACTGATCTTCTATATCATACATACTGTATCATTAAGAGAACTTATCAAAGTACAGGTAAACAAACTTTATTGCTAATCTTCACAAAGAAAGACTTTTTTCTCCCTTCTTCTTTAATCATATTGACACATGTTTTTATTCACTTCTTAAAGAAGAAATATCCTCTGTGATTGAAGATGGTCACCAAGACTACATGTATTCCTCACTGTGTTTACAAATGTACATCAAAAGTTGGTACATTTCATAACAAACATGGAGAGCTCATTATGCATCTATTAGTATGGAATACAATACACACTTAACTTCAACAGAGACTTGAATTCTCAGGCAAACATTGACACAGAGACCCATGTTTACAATCAACTTATCATTTTCTCATATTGCCATTCATCTTGGTATGTGAAAGCATACTCCATGTAAATCATTGACAAAATATTTCCTACAGTACAATTGAACTCCACACGGCACAAATCATTAACCAGGGTGCCACTTCTGATCAGCAGAGCCTGGACAAATGCGTGACAATGTTTGGCTATTTTGGTTGAGTCATCACATATAATATGCCTTCAACAACTAAGATCTCTCCCAGCAGAAAGAGAGGGAAAAAATGTACACATCAGTATGTCTGTGTTTGTGTGTGTGTGTGTGAATGCATATTTTGTGTATACAGACAAATGCAAATACCAGTTATTTTGATGGGTGCCGAGTAGCTGTACATTGTAAGTCTTTCACTCCATCAGCATGCATTACACTTTCACTGGTATCCACCAATAATATCAAAGTTTATCAGTATTAACTATTCTGGATCACCAGATAAAGAATAGTACCACCATCTGGATCAAATTTTGTGATGCTATTTAATTTGTTATTAGGTTGTCCAGCATCACTCTTCTTTTTTATTCTTCTTTCTCTGTGTTGTTATTTTGTTGTTGTTTTTTTCATTTTAATCCCTTTATTGCCCTGTTTTCTCTTTAGATCAAGGACTATACAATGAATCACTCACTGCATACAAATGCAAAAATAGCATGAAACTTCAAACTTCTTCCTTCACTGGAAAATGATAGATATTGCCAAAGGGAAAAAAAAAATCTTGGTGTGAAAGGGTTAAAGTAATTGTCATACATGTCTGTGCTTCTATAAAGATCTCTTCGGGGGGGGGGGGGGGGGGAGGAATGAGATAACTTGTTCAGTTCAGTTCACTGCTATTACATTTTCTGAATTTAATCTATTGTAATGTTTTCAAAAACTATAATCGAGCTTTTGAATAATCAAATTTCATGTCTTCCTCCTGTAAAACATTCAAGATATTTCCCCTGGATCAATGTAAACCACAACCACATATCATCCATCATGCAGTGGGAGCTGTGTGTTTGCTGAGTCATCGACACAACCTACCAAAACCTATCACTACTAGTGTGTACAACCACAAACCTTCGTGTTTAATAAGAATTTGAGGACAATGGTTTGTGTATCCAAAGCCTTCCACCATTAATAGACTTGGAGGACTTTTCCTTATCTATTCTTCAATCACAAAACGGCAAGAGCAGAGCAAAACTTTCTTATTTCCTGACATGACTGCTACACACAAAACTTAAAGGACAAGTCCACCTTCACAGACATGTGGATTGAATAAATGCAGCAATATTAAAGGGTGTGTACAGTTCTGGTCGAGGTGTAGATTTAGCTTTTAACATTTTGCGAGATATTCAGAAACCACTCTATGAGATGTAAGGGGGACTGCAGTTCTAAGGGGTATCAAAAGTTTATTCGATGAAAATCGGTTTTGAAATGGCTGAGATATCCAAAAACAAGGTGAAACAAAGAGATCCTAATAAAGTTGTGGCATGTCGCCTTTTATTCTTAGCACTTTTTTGGATATCTCAGCCATTTGAAAACCAATTTTCATCAAATAAACGTTGAATCCTTCTTAAAATTACATGCTTTTTCATATTTCATAAGAGGCTTTTCATTATCTCACTTAGGAATGTTCAAAACATGAATCCCTACCTCAACCAGTACTGTACAGTCCCTTTAAAGTAGAACACATCAGTGAAAGTTTGGGGAAAATTGGACAATTCGTTCAAAAGTTGTGAATTCTTAAAAGTATCTGCACAGTCACTGCTGGATTAGAAGACTACTACAGTGTATGATGTCACATGCATAGAATTATCTCGAAAATAAAGAGAATTCCACAAAATTTCTTTGTTTGTAAAAAGTACACATTCCTTCAACTTGTCACTGACATATGTTAAGGGTAATATCATACCCCATGCCTTCTGAAGAAGGCAAGTCAAGCACACTTTTATTATGCGAGAAAAGAGAAAATACAGCTGTATGTTAAATTTTCTTTATACTTCCTTCATATCATTCTACATTGTATACACGTGACATCACAAGCTGTAGTAGTCTTCTTATCCAGCGATGACGGCACTGAAACTTCAAAAATTCATAACTTTTGAACAGATAGTCCAATTATCCTCTGACTGAAGTGCTCTACTAATATTTCTGTATTCTCTCAATTTACATGTAGGTTAAGGTGACCTTGTCCTTTAATGTTAAGAGACTACTGAGCACAATGGCTTCTGTATCCAAGGTCTTCTACCGTTAAAAAACCTAGAGGATTTTTCCTTATTTATTTAATCACACAATGACAAGAGCAAAGCAAAACTCTCGTTTCCTGATAAAACGGCTACACTGTACATGGAAAACTCAAAGTTAATTTCCTAAAACTTTTGAACAAAAAGAGACTGCCACCGCTGCAAGAGAGACACTCGATATGTCAGACAAATCGGGAACCATTGCTACTCACAGGGGAAGGGTGAGTCATGGAGGTATACACACATGATCGCAGCGATAAGGCACGGCCAACAGGAAAGTGAATCAGAAATCAAGTTTTCGTCTTTTTTTTCTCCAGAACAGGCCACTCTGTAATGGCCATAGTGCTGTCATACATGTACTTGTAGCGTAATCCTAACCAGAACTGACTGTGAACTGTACATATACATGTCAGTGACAGTATCATATGCAAAGAATTTATACAGCAAGGTGCACTGTATTTAAGGTCAGGCCAATATCGTGTGTATCTCTCACAGTAATTCCTAATATCAGCATTTTAAGTATGTCTTTGCCTTTATGAATGCCTCAAGATTTTTAAAAGGAATCAATTGGCAGACACAGTGTATCTACAAATTTGTACAGTGTATGATTGAGTTAATCTTTATTCGCTGGCCACCATGGTATGTTCGATAACCACAACAAGTTCAGGTCTGGTAGTATAGAATTGTGCTACAGTGAATATGTGCACCGACATATAAATAACGGTATGTATCCTGCAGTGTATGCATGGATTATTAGCAGACTGGACAAAAGAAGTCCATATATAACCAATCAATAATCTTTTCAGAACTTGGCTGCTTGCGACAGCCTGTTGTCTGTCAACATTTTCCAAAGATGTATCATGGATTCCCGAGTCTGGCCAACCTTTGCATACATACAACGTAGTTTCCCCACATGTACACACAAGCACAATGGCTGTATATCACTGGACAAAATACAGCAGCATCAATGTACAATGTACATGTACATGTAATACAAAATGTACAAGGCCCAGGGAGGTGCCTTGGACATTATCATACATGTATCTTAGGTATAATACTCACATACATTGTACTTATTACAACATCAGAAAACAAGGTGCCTACAATGGTATGTTGTCTGAATGTACAAGTGTTCACGGTACATGCTAAAATGGAGGTCATTACACTTTGAATGGCTACACTTTTGCGTGGTGGCGTAGTCTACAACTGTCTTAAGATGCAGCTATTTTTTGTACTTGTGGCAACCACAGGGGGACTAGATGAGGACTAATACAGGAGGGACCAAATCAATGATCAGTTTTCATATATTTGACTTGAACGTCATGTATGAGAGTAAGCTAAATGATCTTCACACAATGATGAATAATCAGTCACATTAAGTTCAAATGAAAATTTGTGTACAACCATATCAACTGTTCTGGTATTCTTGTGTTGTCTGTCATACAGAGATGACATCTTTTCACCAAAATCATTCTTCTTATTCCTTGGCTGCATTAAACTCAAGGCAAAACTATTTGTTTACAGGGCCCATAATAATACATGTAAATATGGAATATTGCATACTGATCCCACAAGTAATACTCATACTCAACACTCTCCAGGTAGATGGACAATCTTTCTTAGAACTTATCTAATACAGCATGATCGTTATATTGTGATCAGTTTATATTCTATGCATATTGTTAAAGGTTAGAACTCAAGGGAATATGAATATAATGTGCATACATTTTATGTAGTTGGTGGGTTGTTTTTACCATACCTACTGCACAAGGTATGCTGCAATCAATCAGTTTGCACCATGTACACATAACCCAGGCATTCATTGCATTATTCTATCAGATTCAAACAATTTGCAATTTTCATTCCAAAGCATTGTACAAAATTACAGCATAAATCTCCTACGAATATATTCTACAGATGAAAAGGCAACACTCAAACTGATTTTGGTTCACAAGGGGCACTCTGAAATTTTATTTTTTTTAAAAATGTTAAGAAATATATCAAAAAGTGGACTAACAATGGCTTATATTCTACATTGTTTATACTTTATGTACAAAGTAACTCACGCACACACATACACAGCGAAAGAAGGCCTACCATTACTATATCTTGGTGACATGCAACAGTAGACAAAAAATAATACAAACAACACACAGCATGCAATGCAGTCCAAAACAAACATTTTATACAATAAATTGTGTTAAAGACTGAAATTTCAAAAACAGAAGAAAATAATTCCAAGTGAATTGTTATGGAAAAACAAATCATTCTCTCTTGTTCATTGTAAACTAGCACATACATGTACTGGAAGTTCATAAACTGCAAGCGGCATCAGAGCACGGTCAAAAGTGGTAATTTTTTTTTTTTTTTTTTTTTTTTTTGCTGTGGTCATACCTGGTAGGCAGGTCTGGAGATGGTCAATGGTGGCCATGATATTCCGCAGCTTGCTCCTGGTCATTTGTAACTCTTCCGCCTTCTCGATGACCGGCTGGCCAGATTTCTGCAGTGCCTGGTTGGTTGTGAGCACACCATCCTGGAACAGACAGGCCATTTTAAGATGTCAAATTACATGAATCACTTTTCTTTTGAAGGATGAGACATTATCAATTTGATGTTGCGACGCACTGTTTGGGTGAACCACTTTCTGTTCATGTTGATTGGTGTGCAGCTTTCGTATTTGTATGGAACACTAGCTGCAGTCACACTGGTAAAATTTCACAAATTTTAAGTTCTTGAAGTTTTGCCAGTGTGATCACAAACTTCCTGAAAAAATACAATGAAACCTCTCGCAAAATTTCCCGCTAAAAGAAGACTTGTATTTTCCCAAAACCCTACAAATCTTCTCGAAGTTTGCGCAGTCTGGAAGGATGCAACTGAAATTTCGTGAAATTTGTCACATGACCTGCCCATTGTAGTGCCTCTGAAGCAAGCGCTCAATGGGATGTACATGTGTGCATTATATTGTTCTGTCACAATCAGAGGTTGTCAGATGGCATGCACTCTCTTCTATGTCGAGTTTTGGCACCAGTGACCCAAACTACGCGAACTGAAACTTCAAGAAGTTTGGGTGCCAGTGTGAATGGACAAGCAAATTCTGCAAAGAGTTCTCAACATTGAAATTCAAAAAGATTTGCCAGTGTGAACGTGGCAAGTGTGTCTTGCTTTTATTTGTACAGAGAGGCACAACACACAATTTTTAATGTGTAGACGTTGACGCACCATCAATATTCATATTTTCATGCGTGGATAAAATCGCTGGAACTTGTTTCTATTCCAGAGGACTGCAAATTACTCATGCATGGGACAAGAGAGTGCATTCATATATACTGTACGTACCTTCAGCCTCTTTGCATGAGCTCTGACTTGTAGGAGCTCGCCGACACTGTCCACAAAGCCCTGGTAGTGGAAATTGCACATCCGCTCGATGTCGCGGTCGTGGTCGGCGATGCGGGCCTTGAGGTGCTCGCCAAACTCCTGCTGCCCTTTGCCATCTTGGATGGCTCTGGGGAGATACAGCAAGGGATTGCAGATGGTATCAATCACCGTTTACTCCCCCACAATCCAAAGACTCACATGAACACATAGGCAACTCATATGAACTGGGTGCAAAACAAGCTGGTCTGTACAGTTTATGTGACAGCAAAAAATAAATTTATAAATAGATAAATAAATGAATAAATAAAATAAAATGAACAAATAAAATGGCGATTTGTTCAAGGAATGCAACTGAATGTCACTCTGACTAAAACCACTGACTTCTGAACAAAATCACATTCAATAATACAATAAGTAACATTTTCTTGGAAATCCCTCGCTTTCAATTACTGTGTATTTCCTTTTTATTTCTATTTGGTCATTTGAGACTACTCTCAGTCAACCCTGGGGAATTCTATGACTTTTATCAATGAAAACAATGAAACTGATATCATCATGGATAGGATAGGAGAATGACACGTAATACAAAGTCTGGGTGCTTTTTATAACACTTAAGGATTCTTGAAGGTATGCAGTCAAACAAACAATGAACAATAATATGCTTAAATTGTGAAAGAAATGAAATGAAACGAAAGCTTTTCTTTACTCTCCCTTATAGAACACTAATGACAAATAGTAAAGAAATTAAATTACAAAAAGATACATCATAGTGCAATAGCAATAAAGTTTCTGGGAATTAATAGATTAACACCTTTGCCAAAGATAAAATAATGGAAATTTGCTGACACCCTTTCATCAACTTTAAGTCACACATTTAATAGCACATTATCAAATGTCTGGGTGCCACTTCCTAATTAATGCTTCCTAAACACTCTCACTTTCATCAAACAAATGCATTGAATAAAACAAAACACACACACACACAAACACACACACACACACACACTGCATACAATCATGTGTACATGGCTCTGAACCAAATGACAGAAATACTAAATTGCAAACCTTTCTCAACTCTCACCCTAGAGGCTAGAGTCATTACTGTGCAACACTCAAATAAATTGCTCTACCGCAGATGTTTATCACGCATCACACCTTCCAAAGACCATGAAACAGTCCTTGCATTACAATGTTTTCAAGTATTACTTTCCAGAAACATTCCCTCCCTATTTATCTCCGCCCCCCCCCCCCCCCACCCAACACACAAACACATTTACATTGTAACACTGCCTACACTGTCGCTACAAGCCACACAAACTTTGATTCACAAAATTGGAATTTAAAAATGGGTCAGTGAAATATCATGATCGGTGTTTGTCAAATATCATCAATTTTAATATCATGCCTTATCATCCAGCTTTCTATCACAACAGCATTCTGATTCAGCTTGGAACAAAGTGCAAGATTACATGTACTAGCTACAAGGTAATCATTTGATGCCTTGTAGCAAAATACATAATTACAATATAGCCATTTGAAGTCACAGGGTGTCATGCTAAAATTACTGACATTTGACATGCTCATCACATGCTCATCACATAGAATCTCCCATACCATACATTTTCACAGAGGGGAGGGGGGGGCATTTCATCAAGTGTTTTGTCGGTGATTTTCACTGACAAATTTGCTCTCAGCCAGTCATATGCAAGGATTTCAGAAGCTGAAAACAATTGTCAGTGACTGACAAGTTTCATGACATGCTGCCCTGTTGTTCATCGATGAAATAAAAACAAAAACTGCCTCATTGGGCAAAATTCCCATTTTTATACAAATCTTGCACAGAGTTTCACTTTAACAGTACATACCGGTAAGTAGATACATGTAATGTGTGACTGATACATACAGGAATGAAGTCCAGTACTTGTGAATCAATTGTATTGTGCTCTGGTGTTAAAGGCATAATTTACGATTTGCAGAAACAAAACCCCAGCATTAGTGCTTTAAAATAGTTCTAAAATGTGAGTTAGGGATAGAAACAACCAATGTAAAAATTTGAACCAGTATAATCGATGTTAAAGGGATTGTACAGTTCTGGTTGCGACCTAATCTCAGGTTTCTAACATTTTTTGGTGAGATAATGAGAAACCACTTATAAAATATGAAAGAGCATGTAATTCTATGAGGAATTCAATGTTTATTTGATGAAAATTGGTTTTGAAATGGCTGAGATATCCAAAAAAGAGCGATTCTAATAACGTGTGGGACCCACACTTTATTACGATCTCTTTGTTTTACTTTGTTTTTGGATGTTTCAGTAATTCCAAACCCGATTTTCATCAAATCACTTTGAATTCCTCTTTAATAAACTGGTATGCTCTGTACTGTAAAATACATGTTTTCTTGGTATCTCGCAAAAAGTTAACAGCCCAATTCTCATCTCCACAATACTGTACCATCCCTTTACAGTAAGTATTGTTAAATATACAAATGTGAACAATAGTTATAATAAAAACGTATCCAGACTAAACCGTCTACAGTTATGGTTTAAAGAGAAAAATAGTGATATCTCCTTATATTTTAGGCTTTATTGCAAAAATTTTATATGATAGGATGTTTTGTGATATACATATGTACAACTGACCTATGTGACACATATGCATCAAAAGTGATATCTTGAAAATTTTTTAAATCACTGCTCCCAAAGGTAAACAGGACCTAAGATCTAAATTCTATTAATGGTTACATTTGTACTTTATCTAACAGTACCTTTAACTTGTGTTTGGTCCTGGCATCATCTGTTGCTGGACCTACAGGTGTATTATCATATCCTCATAATTAAACAGAGTCAATATTGAATCATCTAAAACCTACTGATATCAAAATCTGCCTGAAATACGACAACAAAACTGATGCAAGCACTTTTTTTCGTGTGTAAATATTGAGTTCAAACAAGTTTTGCCTATTTCAATATATTCTGTTTTTATCAGAACAGATCAAATGTCATTTGAGTTTTCCCTGTTTTTTAATCTTATCACCTACCATAGTAAAATTCCATATGAATGAGTAAGGAAGGTATACAAGTCTAAAAACATTGTTAAAGCATTTCCACAGGAAATGCACTTCTATCACTCATTTAAAAATGTGCCAAGTGTGAACCAAATTTGCAATTTGCAAACAACTGAATTCATAATATTCTTAAAATCTTCCAGAATGCAGACTCACTATCATTCTCGATAAATGTGATACATCATGACATCTTGTACCCTCATATCAGATTTACCAGTCATACAAACATGTACAGTTGTAAAGCTTACAGCTGGTTTCTCCAGTACCCATACCTCAGTAGATTTTTTGTTTCCCTCTCTCCACATACAAGTTAGAGATTATTTCAACAACCACATTCTTCATGAAATACAAATCTCTATTTCTACTGCTCAAACATTGTTATCATCACTCTAGTAAAGTAATGCTTTCTTTGAGTGGAGATCTCATAGATAAATTTGCGGAAAAAACAAACAAACAAAAACATGTTTAACATCATATCAAAATCATACTTTTTGAAGATAACATCCAATGTAATTTCATAAGAGCAGCAGAAAAAAAGGAAGGATAATGGCAAGATGTCAAGACTTATTGTCTGGACAATTCTGGAAAGGTCAACAATACACATTGATACTTCTCTTATTGTCGGGGGGGGGGGGGGGGGGAATTTCAGCATTTGTCACTTTTATCTGTAAATTAAACCTTTATACCTGCATATTGTATACCTATAACTATGAATGAAAATAACATCATCAGCATCCAATATCTTCAAAGGCAAATTCATCCAAAAGCTGAACCAAACAAATACTAAACTACAAAACATTGTACTTCAGCTGGAAATCTATTTCACATGGGCTTCTACTACACAGGAGTCCTCATACCTGCGAATGGTTTGTATGAATATCCACTCCTCTGCCCGAAGCACATACTCTGGATGTGTGACATGTTTAAAAGCACATGATATCCAATACCTGAGATCAGCAATCATTTTTGGACCGCTTTTGAAAATTTCACGCTGAGTAACTATTTGATCGATCTTTGCACGCCACATATGACTGATTGCAGACTTGCGGTACAGGCTCATTCTTGAGGTGGGGATGCTTTACCAGTTTACAATGTATAATGAGAAAAGTTGTATATTTGTCCGAGCTGTCCTGATTACAGCATCTTTGTCGACAGCAAGATCATAAGTCCACAGTCCTCACTTTGTAAGAGTGGCAATTTGAATGAGTATTCAGTGCGTGCTGACAGAAAAGGCAGACAACTGCACAACAAGTGTATAATTCTTGGCTTGGCCAATTTCAATATGGCATGACAAGTGTAAAATTCTTGGCTTGGCCTATATCAGCGTGGCTAGCATGTTAGATATTGTTAGAGGAAACTTTCTGGCCCTATGCCTGATTTGAATTCCAGATTGATCTTGTTTACTCAAACATCACGGCCATCCATCTTGATTGTTTCTTGTAACTAAGTCAGAGAACTTCTCAGACTATCAAAATATCATCTTACCCATACCACTTTGTCATGCTTTGTGAATGACCTTGTGTAAATACAGAGCTTGGTTAGACTTGCACAAGAATAAATCCTCACAAGTTTATCTGCTATTAGAGCATTAGGCTCTTTGGTGATATAGGGATTAGACAGATCTCCAGAGAGATTCAGCATCAGATTTTCTTCCACAATGAATTTATTGATGTAGCATATTACTGCATTGATATACAACATACGCTACAAGATCAATTACTGTTTTGACAGTCAGTCTGGCGAGCAGACGTCTGGCTCTATCAAATGACACAAACAAATCACTAGCCCGACCAGACGCGGTGTGAAGTACAATGTACGTACGGAGACAGGGCTGTGTACAGTTAATAAATCACAGAAATTAATTCATATCTTGGACATGACTTTCTATCGAATCAGGGGAGAAAAAAATAACAGCTAGGCTAAGCAATTGGTGTTAAATTGTAGGTTGATCGCAAATCAGGAAAACAGCTGGTATGATTCTGAATGATAGTGTCACAGACTCCTGAGGAAAAAAAAAAATGCATGATATAGAAAAACATCTGGCAAACATTTCAATGTGAGCTTCGATCTTGGCAGAAGAAAAAACACAATTCACATCAGATCATGCTACAGTCACATCAAGCAAAGCCATGCAATGCAAATTTGGATTCTGACCCTTGACCAAAGTGGCTCATTAATTCATTGGCTTTGGCACTTGATATCGAATCTGGTAGTGTATTGCACCAGTGTTCAGTGGCACAGCCGTGGTCGTGGATGTATCGCAGGTGAAAGTGCACTGACGAACAGGGTCTATACTGTAATTGCTACACGATTGAGTCTAGCCCAAAGAAGATTCCCATCAGAATAATGAATAATTATACACGCCATCATTTCGTACATACCGGACTAACAACGCAGCAGCTGTGCTGTACACCGCAGTTTGGCTAAACAGCATATTGCTCGTGTACCCCAGCGAGTTGAATCTAATGATTTTTCTGCCTTACACACATTCTCTCAAACATACAGAGCCCACACTCCTGTATATCGCACGATCACAGCTTGCGATAATCCTTAGACCCACACACACATACTCTCATCAGGCGGCACTGAGTCAGAAATTTATCCAGCACTTCCGCTGCCTTGGTTCATTTTACCACACACTCTTCAACGACAGGAAGGACTTAAACCTGAAAATCTGGCCGACTGAAGTCGAATCAGAGTCTTCGATGATGCGAATAAGCCGCTCGAAGTCTTGTTTCGGCTCCTCCAGCGAGCCTTTCATCCTTTGGTCTCCGCCAGCCATCATACACACAGCAGCGGTAGCCAGCTAGCCAGCGTACACTACGCCTGTACGTCTACGGGTGCCACCAAACCCCGCCTGTATACATGGCCGATATTACTCAGGAGAACCCCTCTCGCGGATTTCTCGTACGATTTGTGCGTGAACAGCAATAACCCCACACAGAATTTCGAAATGACCCGTAGAAAACTCATCATTTATTCATAAGGTTAGAGAAAAGGGGTAGGGCCTATGAGAGCTCCCCGTTCATCAGCCAGCGGCAGATGGAAACTTGAACTTTGCTTCTTGCCAAATGTTAGTTTCAAGAAATAAAGTTACTTTGAAGATTGATGATGTATCATACATGTCTCAGTGTAAGATTCACAACACAACAAAAACGAATATCGAGTGTGTAATACACGCGCATTATACTCAAATCACTGCAGGGCTGATTGGTACGCCTGCATTTCAGTGGCGCCACAACGGAACCACTTGTTGGTTACACAAAAACATATAAAACAATATTGGTATGCACCTGTAAACAAACACACATAAAACAATTAGAAACGAAAAGGAAAGATGATACACATTTCAGACATTGTTTCAGTATAAGTAGAGCAATAAAAACAGAAAAACGTTAGGTTTTATGTGTATGAGACATTTGTATAGGCTATGTGGCATTACATAATGGTAGTAGAAGGTGGAGGCATCTATACGACTGTATATACCTTATGATCGGAGCTATCAACTCATCCGAGTTCTCGATATCCTGGATGACAGTCTGAGTATGAGTTGCTGCCGCATCGACGCTCACCATGGTCGCAAATGACACGGCCAGGCCCACTTTTCTCCATCGTTCTTCCGCCATCGTGGCCATGGCTGCCGCCAGACAACCTTACACCAACAACGAAGACACACCTCTTTGTGTACCCTTTGGCAGCCGTGCCGTGTTTGCATTCCGTAAAGAGAGTTTATATTTACACAAGAACGCTATCGGAATTGCGAGGAAAAGGGCACAAAAGACCTACTGGTACGTGTAGCCAGCAATCACAGATCCCATGGACGGAGGTATATAGACACACAAGAGAGATTTTCCTCTCTCTCGAATTCCACCGAACAAAAGATTAGTCAACCATAAAAACAGGGCAAAACGCCACTTGCGGTGTGACAGATGGTGGCATTCCCTCAGATCTACTGAGGGAATATCTTTAACTTAGTCGATAAACACATGGGAGAATAATGTTCATAATGTTTGTTTGTTTGTTATTTTTCTGTATTACGCCAAAAATTGTTATTGCCTTAAAAAAAAAAAAAAAAGTTTCGTTATTTGCTCGTCTTGTGTTTCCTGCTGGCGCATTCACTATTGTCATACTTGAAAATCGAAAAAAATGCAATGTATACTTTAATATTTGATATGCAAAACAAAATGAAATATCTCATTATGTCGGCATAATGATCGGATCGTTTGACGGTCTTGTTGTACTCCATGGAAAGCTTGGAAAAGAGCATATTATTTAATACAAACAAAAATATTTGCATTACTATACCCAAAAATGCTCATGATATTCCGCCATCCATTCCGCCAGCTCATTGACCAATGATTTGTTGTTGTTGTTGTTGTTGTGCTTTGATGTTTGTTTGTTTGTTTATTTGTTTGTTTGTTTGGCTGGTTGGTTGGTTCCATGTGAACCTATAATAATTATGTATATAGTAATGAAGGTGTTGCTATGATACTGAATTCATTTGAACGTAGATTGGCAAGTATCAGACAAGACATGGTCACGTTATAAACAACCATGGGATCGGTATGGATTTGGAATGTCACCATAAGCATTGAAGTGTTCACGGCATAAGCGCAAAGAAAGTATGCAAATCTTTCGATGAAAAGTAATTTGATTTAGCAGCAATTGCTGAATGTGTTGTTCCTGTTAAAACAAATACAAGAGTAATGGCGATTGTTCATTGTTTTTGCTTATTTCGGGATATTCAACGAAAACACGAAATTTAGTATGAAATAACGATGGATGATTGCAAGTACTATATAAGTGTGTAGTTAATGAAATAAATCAGCGCTCTTGCTCAATGCATCAAAGTACTCACAAAATATCTACCTAAAGGTAGTTTATAGGATTTGTAGACTCTTAAACTGTACCATAATACTATGTCAAAAAAATACAACCGGACTTTCTGCAACGACAACTTTAGAAATGTAACATAATATCGCGTAACATAGGTGTTATAAATAGAGTGAAATTTCATATTCAACAAAAAACATTACTTATGTTATATTCGTCGTTAAAGGGATCGTACAGTTTTGGTTGAGACCTAATTTCGGGTTTCTAACATTTTTGGTGAAATATGAAAGAGCATGTAATTCTATGAGGAATTCAACGTTTATTTGATGAAAATTGGTTTTGAAAAGGCTGAGATATCAAAAAAAAAAGCGATTCTAATAAAGTGTGGGACCCAAACTTTATTACGATCGCTTTGTTTTACTTTGTTTTTGGATGTTTCAAGTCATTCCAAACCCGATTTTCATCAAACAAACTTTGAATTCCTCTTAAAATGGTATGCTCTGTACTATATCATAAGTGTTTTCTTGGTATCTCGCAAAAAGTTAAAAGCACAATTTTCATCTCCACCAATACTGTACCATCCCTTTAATATTGCCTCATTTGAACTATGGAGTTTTAGTTTGGGGCAACACGCATCAGAATTTACGTGAAAGAGTGTCCCTCTTGCGAAAGAAAGCCCTCCGCGTTATATGCCATTCCCCTGTTAATACGTTCTCATACAAATACGTTGTTTGCCTCTTAGCTAACAAGCTCTTAAAGATTAAAAATCTGTTTCAGTATAATTTATGGCAATTTATGTACAAATATAGCAACAATTTGCTTCCGTCCATTTTTGATTCTATGTTCCTAAAAAATCAGTCATTTCATGAATATCCCACAAGGCGTTCCAATGAATTTCATTTACCCCTTTTACGAACGATCCTTGCTAAAAACACACTTATACAGGCCCAAATTATTGGAATTCTTTGAATCATGATATAAAATCGCCCCATCCATATATTCTTTCAGGAGGAGACTGAAGTCCTTTCTATTGCAATCGTATGACTATGCACCACTGAACTATAACCATTTGGTCTTCTTTCTCACATACTGACTTACTCACTTTTTCTCCTCTTTGTAGAATAGATTGTAATCTTTGGATGTCTGTTGTCATCTATGCTATTGCTCAAAGTGTCAAAGAGTTGAATTTTCATCTGTTACTCCTGTTGATACGTTCCTCTATTTCATTGTCTTTCTCTTTTCGGGCATTACAATATCACGAGTTTTTTTTTCACAACTATCATCTCTTTCTCTTGGCATGCTTCTGCCGAAGATCGCTGTCTCCGTTGTGCGTTTTTGTTTGCTATTTTGTCTTCTGTCTGTTAGTCTTGTCCAATCCGTTTTGTCCCGTACAGCCTTTTCTTCAGTAGTTGTTTTGCTGTCTAGTCTTGTTTCATGCTTGTTCGCGTTTGTTAGTCTTGTCCATTCCGTTTTGTCCCGTACAGCCTTTTCTTCAGCAGTTGCTTTGTTGTCTAGTCTTGTTTCATGTTTGTTCGCGTCTATAGATTATAATATTATGAAAGTAAGTGTATTCATCTGTGAATCTAATTCTTAGTGGGCTTCCAGATTTCTTCCTCTTCTTCCTCCTTTCCTTTTGTATTTATGATGCTCCAATTAATCTTCCCATCGATGTTTTTTTTTTTCCAGAGGGGCCCACATTCTACAAGCTCTGTCTTTTTAGTGGTCTCTCCATTTTTCGCACTTTAAGCAAGGTTATACATGTACTTCATTCCGACCACTTCTGGGGTTTTTTCTACAATGCATAATTACTATATTAAGGTCCTCAATTATTGTACAGTCTTTTCATTGCATAATGTTCTGTTTACCTTATTCTCTGTTGTCAAAAGAAGTGTAATATAATTATATGCTTTGTTGAAAAATGAAATAAACTTTGAATTGAATTGAATTGAATTGAATTGAATTGAATTGAATAGTGAATCATTAAGATGTAATTTCATGATATCAAACTATGTCACATAGAAATGAAGATCTCTGTAAAGCATGTCAAAAGTCATTTCCCTCCAAGTCTTGTAAGGAAATGCGTTGCCCATTGTGTTCCCACCTTACAAATATAAAGTTGTTCATTGTGTTCTCGCACAAAAAAAAAGTGTCTTTCGAAAAAGTTAATGCTTGTTTCTTTTTATTTTCAAATAACAAAATAAAATTGAATAATTATATATCATCAGGAAGAAGATTTCCGAGTTTTGCAAACGTTGGTAAAGTGTAAAAATGAATGATTAAAGAAAGATATCAAACTATTAAACTGTAAGTTATTACCTTCATCTTACAGAAACCCTTGGTGTATGCATCAATGATTTAGGTAGGGTTCCCCCCCCCCCCCTCTCTCTCTCTTCCTCTTCCTCTTCCTCTTCTCCCTATTTTCTGTTCCCTTTTTTCACACTTTTGCTTTCTTCTTTTTTCCTTTTCCCGATTTCCCCAGTCTCCCACACTCTTTTGTAGTTGTAAGCTTTTCACCCCCTTATTTCCCCCTTCCCTTAGAGGTACCCTCATGATACAAGCATCGTCTTTTGAGTGGGTACCTCCACTTTTTTCACAGAGTGATAAATACGATTGTATGTTTCTTTTTTTGTACTGACCATGTAGACATGGACATGTTGTTATCCCTGGCTGGCTATGTAATATCCTCAACGACACGCATGTCAGATTTATCAAATTTCTTTGTACATTCTGTTGATAAAAAGTGAAAATAAAGTTTGAATTTGAATTTGAATATGAATTAACTCATGGAAGACCGGATTGAGCTCTTTCTCCTTTACGGCTTTCTATTTGTGTAATTATTGTGAAAGTTTTCAATGCGGAAAGTCCAATCGTAATCTGTTTTTGAGACAAACTGTATATGTGGGTTAACATATGGGAACAGCAAAGACTATGTATGAATAAAACCGTTTAATTTTTACAGTGTTTGAACAATTAACCGAAGCTCATGAGAAGAAATATTAACTGGTATAAGCCACTTAGTAATTAGGTCACGTGCACATTGATTAAAAAAAAAAATGACATTTCTTTTTTCTCAGTTGCAATGGTCGGGCACTTCACCCGTTTTCAATGCGACATTTTTATAGGCCTTATGCATAAGCTTGGAATTCATGTCCAGAGAATGAACTTTCGCGTCGGATATAGAGCAGGTAACCAGAATGGTCCGTCAGTTAACATTTGGGAAAGCTATTCATTTATTGTTTTGCATTGAATGCATGCATGAACAAACTTTTCTTGTAATATTGCCGAATTCTATAGGCTTTAATCGACACCTTGTCGCTGTCAGATGTATGAATAATGCTGGGAAGCACTATTTATAAGGATTCATTATATGAATAATCATTACATTGCAGACGCTTAATTAGTGCATTTAAAAGTCAACATATTGGGTGCCTCTCCTGATAGTATACAAATTACCTTTTTTCTTCTCTTGCGTAAAGTGAAACTATGAATAGGCTCATAAATTGACCTCCGCTATAATACATTTATGGAGAGGATATAAATCAACACAATTACAAAGAAACAGAAAACAAACAAAAAGCTATAACGCATGGATATGACGCATAAAGAGGAAGGCGAGTATTTACATGTGTATGGAACTGAATTATGGTCTCAATGTGAGCTGCAGTTTCATAGTTCTGATAGTGATGATAATGATGTCACAGAACGCAAATAATAAATTAGCAAACAAGCTCACCAATAAGATACAATCATTCCATTCTCTATCACAGAGATTCCACAAATTACGGATTTTTTCCCTCATCACATTCACTCGGTGGAAGGCAGTCTAAAATTAAAGTGTTTAACGCTTCAGAATATTGATTAAAATTCATAGATTTTTTTTTTTGTTAGGAGGCAACTATCATTAACATGATCAAACCAAAAAGTTCTCCATTCACTGTTTTTCCCTGTAGATCATTACATGATAATTATCTAAATTGCAAATGGAAGCCAGGCTCTGAATGAATTATTGTTACAATTTTGTTTCAGCAAATTTACGTTGGGCAATCCATTTGAAACTTGTCCTGTAATGTTGTTAGAAAGAAGTATTTTCATGAATATTTACATCATGAATATTACGTGGTATACTGTATAGGTAAATTGGACTGTACAGTTGGATAAGCTGCAGTATCGACAATTGCAGTTCCATTCAGATTGCATTGATTTCACCAAAACTTTGAAAGATTGATATCTTATGAACGGATTGTCTGATTTCCTCAAATTTACAAATGTGTACTTCTTGCATTTTCTGCATTTGAGATGATTACTAACCTCGAAATCATCCTCACAATGACGTCGGATTGATGGGCAATGCGCCCTCTGCGTCAGGAGATGACTATTCACTTCAGGTTGGTGTCACGCCGTGTTGTTGATGCTCTCTATGCCCGTTATGCATAATGTAAAACAGATTATCTAACCAATAGGTTCAAGAGAATGGAGTCACAACCGTCTCATTTCCTTTGCTAGATGTTCGATGCCGCCGCTTAAAAATACTTGAAGCATGTGCCAAACAGGATCTGCCACGCAGATAATAATGAAGACAATTGACTCGTGTCTCATTGCATAATCACCAGCCACTTTCTGAGGAAGATATGTCTTTGTGATGGTAATTACTTTTCGCTATCCCTTCTTATAAAAGGTATAGGTGGTACAGACACGAGGATGCGCGAATAGAAATTGCGCAAAAGAATGCTGAAATAAACATGAAAATTACTCGACTGGGCATACCCGGGCACTAATCTGATATATCTATCAATAAAGAATTATACTTGAAGATTATTCCATATTAGTTTTATTTGTGGAAATTAAGTGAAAAAGTGATAAACCGGCTATCCAGGATGATACAGTTTTAAACATTTTCACATGATACAGCTCTGATTTACACTTTTGCACAAATTTCTTGACGGGCTTGACTTTTGTTTTTCATGCTTTATCATTAAGTGAAATTTCATTTCATTTAATAGATAAATAAGCAAAATATGGCCAACATTATGTTAACGTTCAAAATGAATCTTCGATTGCTCAGCAAGACGGCGGCGTCGAACATCGATCATCAAAGGCACAAATGCACCTGTTAAATTCTTTTGTACATCAATAGAAATCTGACAACTGTTTGAATTATTACAGCCAGTTGGAACTCCATCTCTTAAACCTCCTTGATCTAACCATGGACCTAATATACATGGACTGTTCACGGCAGTCTTTCTTTGATGTAATGATCGTCGCCGACACATGATTATGTCATAATATGTGCATCTTAATGAGTACATTCAGGTGTCTGGACAATAACGATTGTGTGATCATGTATCGTCACTAACAAATGAATCATTTAGCTCATTTCAGTCTTGTTTCGCTGATGTGCCTTTTTCAGAATGAAATGTCTTTGAATAAATACAGATGATGAGGAGCAGCAAACCTGTGATCATGACAAATTTTGTGTCAAAAGATGGGTAATTGCTGATTCGCACATTGGCGCACACGCATAAGACCTTGCCTAATGGCAAGATATACCTGTTCTCTACCATTACCGTCCCTTTTTGCTCTGGAATAAGCTGCGGAAAAGTGAAATATTGAGATCACAAATGACAATCATTTTGCCAAACTGTTCGCTTTCTTTTAAAAACTGACTGCTCCTCCCAAGCGAAATTGTTTGAGGTATGATTTTCTAACATATTTTACAACTACGCACTCACTTTACTTGATTTTTGTGAGTTAATTTCTTCTGCGCATATAGTTTTAGATTTCTCGAATCTCCGTCTTGTTCTTCTCCCGGCTTGCTGGCGGTGACGATCATGGGATCAAAGCAGTGAAGCATGCTAAAAATGTCTTTGTGGCGCTTTTGAGATGTACAGGTGCATGAATTATTTAACGATACGATGAACGTCCTTGTGTATTAGGTCCATGGTTCGAGAGATGGAGTTACAACTGACTATAATTATTCAATCAGCTGTCAGTTTTCTATGGATGGACAAACGAATTCCACAGGTGCATTTGTGCCTTTGATGTTCGATGCTTGAAGCCGCCATCTTTCTGAGCAATCTGAAGATTCATTTTTAACGCTAACATGATATCGGGTATATGCTGCTCGTTTATATATCAAATGCAATGAAATTTCACCTAATGATAAAGCATATAAAACAAAAGTCAATTCCGTTCGAAAATATGTGCAAAAGTGTAAATCTGAGCTGTATTTTGTGAAAGTGTTTGAAATTTTACCCTCATGGAAAGCCGGTTTTATCACTTTTCTCCTTATTTCCGCCAAATGAAACTAATATGGTATCATCTTCAAGTATAGCTCTTTATAAATTAATATGTCAGATTAGCGTACAGACACGTACAGTCGAGTAATTTTGATATCTATTTCAGCAATATTTTAGCAATTTCTATTCGCGCACCCCCGTGCCTTTACCATTGTCTACCGCCCATCGTTTGTAAGTAGGGATAGCGAAAAGTAATTACCATCATAAAGACATATCTTCCATTGAGAGTGACGAGTCATGATGCAATGCCACATGAATCAATTGTCTTCCTATCTGTGAGACAGCTCCAGTTTGACACATACTTCAAATATTTTTGAGTGGCGGCTTCGAGCATGGGATCAAAGCGAATAAGACTGTTGTGACTCCATTTCTCGAACCTCCTTGATCTAACCGAGGCTACATCGAAACAAGTCACTGTATGAAATACCTATATAGCAGTTTGTTGTTCAAGAAGTAGAAGTGGATTTTGTTTTACCACACTTTTGCATGATTTTTTTTTCAAGGCAAGGTAACTTCTGCTCCTCAGGAGCCAGGCTACAACATGATAATAATGATAATAATAATAATAATAATAATAATAATAATAATAATAATAATAATAATAATAATAATAATAATAAATGTATTCATATAGCAAGATGTGGACTAACACAAAACTGCACCAACATTGCGTTGAAGTAAATTGAATGGGATCAAATCAAATTGATTTGATCCCATTCAATTATCATTATCATTATTGTTATTATTATTATTATTATCACTATTATTATCATCATTATTATGACCTATCATCATCATCATCATCATTATCGTTGTTATCATGGTAATTTCTATCACTATTGTTGTGAAGTTGAGGTAGCTCCATTCTTTTTGCTATAGGAAATTATGTTACCTCAGAAATGGTGATTATTGCACTCTTTTACGCGTTATACATCAGCTGTGTTATAATTTTGTTTTAGTGTGTTTGCAATGGACATCTGCTTCACTTTTGCATAACAATGCATGTAGGACCTATACTTCCTGTTTATAAACTTGAGCTTAAGTCTATTGATTAATAATCCCCCTCTTAGATTGGACTTGAAACGACAACCTTCTTTGATTAAACAGCAAAAATAGATAGATAGATAGATAGATAGATAGATAGATAGATAGATATGTAACGCGACCGTTATTTATGTTCGTATCAGGGATAGCTCTTCTTACAAGACACGTCACTCCACAATTAGGAATCGATTGAACACCAATTTAACTCATGAATGTGGTTTAATACATAGAGTAATGATAATGGAGCCAGTAAGCAATTACAAGCTTTTCTTATAACATCACAACATACATTAAGAAACTTCTCGTATCACCGGCATGTCGAACTATACTAAGCTCATAGTGTACTAGTGTATAAAACACAGTTTTGGCCACTTCACAGGCCTCTAGCGGTTCATGTGTCAAGTTTAAATGCTCAGAATCGTGAACGTGCATTTGTTTGTGCACTTTAACTTAATATTTCATCCATTGAGGGTACTACAGGATCATTTTATACACAAATTTTGGGTGACATATAACATGACAGAAATCAATATCCGATATTTCCATGCAGAGGATTATTACAGTCCTTTGGAACTCTTTTTCCTGTTCTTACACAATACCGTCAGGTCCCAAATGTGTTTGACTACTCCCACAACATACAATCCATATACTACAAGAATCGCATAAGAGGGATATGACATTAACCTCACTCGTCTACATTTATATACATTATACTACACATTTGCATAGTACAACAGGGCTCATACACAATAATCAGTGATCATGTAATATAATTATAAGGCACATATGACTCACATTCTCATAGAGAGTCCTCCACAGTCCACGCGGCAGATTTCTATACTATCGCCGATGACTAGTGTCAAACATAAAGCTCTCCTCACCGCGGGACCGGTTCAGTGTTGGGGATCCAATGACACGAGATTCACGCGACTGGTGGCACTCTGCGACCATACACCAATGCACTTTCACTTGGGTTGATTAGCTCCGGTAAACAGTACAAACACAGTCATAGCCATCCATAAAGCAGATACTTTCCATTTCCATTAACTGCGATTCCGAAGTAGGACACAATTTCCAACGTACAGCAAGCAGGATACAAATGGTGAAGACAATATAACGTGATATGCCCACATATCTTTCACACATATGATGATTAGGGACGAGTATAGCGAAAGAGAGCAATGTGATTTTCTAGTCTCAGGTCTGAAGGGCGTTTATATACAAGCGATGTCGTCCGAGGTAGTTTCTCCTTCCTTCGCCAGTTCACAAACCAAGCAGGTCGGTAATCACAAATGAACCACCAGAAACTATACAGTACAGATATAATAATGACATATTTACAGGTCGAAGCCACTAGTTAGACTCCTTTCAAACAGAACCACCCCACGTTTCTTGCACTGACATGCTGCCTAACTGGTACCAGAATTGAGAGAGAGAGAGTCTCGATATTTTACATCTGCTATATATTCTCCAGCCCCAGTGGTCCCCATCCCCTTTCCCCCCTAAATTTTCCAAGAAAGACATAAAAGATAACAACACAGCACTCTGCACTGCCCTCCACCAGTAGAGCGATGACCACAAAGATAAACAGGAAGGAAGATAAGAGACAGGGGGCTTTAACCACAGCTCAGGCAGGGGATGGGGAGAGGGCTAGTCCTACTGCTACGAAAACAAATCATTAGTGTTTTAAATGGATGTAACACTGCTGAACTACAAAATATGCTCACTTATATACACTATGTACAACAATGTTGCAAGAAATTTCATAGAGAGGTCTACAAGAGCAAGTATAGAAATATATTGTATGCATGCTGCTGCATTGGCTGTCTGATCAGAATTGTATCGGTATTTCCAACACTAACTTATCTATCGACAGACTTATTTTCTCAAACAATGTGAATGCAAAGGGGACATACTCCTTGGAGGGCACAACCATATATAACCCTTCTTTATTGCTGTGTTACAGATAGATAGATAGATAGATGGATGGATAGATAGATAGATAGAGATGGTGAAAGACAGGGAGAGAGGGGCAGGGGATCGGGGAATAAGAGAGGTAAAGAGGATCATAATATTGGCAAGTGGTGAGATAACAGTCCGAGTATGAGTATTTACGTATGTCATCAATACTGAGTGCTGATGATTCTTTTCCGACATAATGTGTAAAATGGCGGCGGCGGGGGGGGGGGGGGGACGTTCCACCACCCCAAAATGAAGACAGAGAGAAGTGAAATGTAAGTATTCTATCTGGATCTTATATCCTGACATAATATCGTGGAATTGTTAAAATGAATGTAAATTTTTACACGGTCAACTGGGCTTTCAACTCTGAGGGTGGAACAGAATGTCCGGCTTGGCCAAGAATATAAAGACATTTGTGTTCTATGGTAACTGGAAATGATGGTCATAACACTAACAGGAGCATATATACCCTGAGGAGTGAGGACCAAGATTTGATCACTGTCTTCATAGAAAGCGACCCTTGTTTTACATCCCTGATTACTTTCAATAATCTACCCTGTAGTCTGAACTTGGTCATATTTTAATAACTTGTAGGCCCTGCCTCATTCTCCACTCCTCTCGTTTCTGTTTTTTTGTTTTAAAATAATTACTAGATCTTTGCAACCTCCCATCCACTTTCGCGTCTTCTCGATCTTATCCCACCCGCACAAACTTTTGACCAATCATTGTTCGTTGTCGGCAGGTGTCGAATTATGCCTTTTTCCCAGAATGCACAGCGATATCCACAAGATGTCTGCCTCCATGGGGAACACTGTGTGGGGAACTGAAGGCCGCTGTTCGCATCGGGTTGTCCGAGGTAAATAGAGGGTCTAGCGACATATTTCTGCATTTTTACTAATGGTTTGGGATAACAAGAGTCATGAGTAGCCGATAGGACAAGATAGCCGCTGGCTATTGATGAAAAGCACAACTTTCCACCTCAATTATTAGGTCCGAGGATGGGAATGAGGTTCTCACGAGCCGTGTGGGCAGGATGGGGGCAGCTGCATCGTCTTCCCTCGCATCTGCCGGGCCGCTTCCCCGCTGATCCCGTCACCAGTCGCGTCGGCCCACTGTCCGCTCCTCTGCGTATTGTATTTTTAGGGACACCTCTCGCCGCATGCTTGCTAGACACGGGATATGAACACGGTTTTTTCCCCTGCAGAAACTTACATTTGCACCAATAATGGCAATGCCAATAGGGAGTTTGAGTTCAAATTAAATATTATGCCACTTTCTGGTGTAGATGGTGTAGACCCTAGTAAAAATTAATATTTGTCATGATGCAGAGCAGCCCCATTAAATTGACAGTTTAGGAAAGAGCCATTCATTGTCAGAAATTGAGAAGGCAAGGAAACTGAACAGTAGACACGGTAGAACTGCTAGAAGTAGGGAAGAGGTTATGTCATTTTGAATTTGCATGTCTTCACAAAACAATGTCAAAAGGGCAACCACAAACCTGCAAGCTTAGTCACTTCCAAACTTTCCATGGCATTGTATTGTTCATATCTATCTTTTAAGAATCATAGTTTGCTCAATTAATACAGTACAATCCCCCTCCAATGATTTCAAGTCATCGTTGCTCGATTATTTACAGCAAAACAACAATTTGATGTGAATGACATACATGAGTCTTGCTTTATAATTTCATTTCAACTATTCAAGTAATGATATTTCATTAATATTTGAGTGCACATAAATGGGAGACATGCAGGGTGATGACAGCAGAAGCATCACATTCACTTCATTCTACCACTGCACCAGCTTATCAAATATCGTTGGTTGTGAGTAATCAGGGCCGGCGCAATGTTTTCAAAAGTGTGGGGCCCACTTCCAGGTTTCTTCAGCTGACAAGCAAAAAAAAGAAAAGAAAAAAAGGTCCTCAGCTCATTCTGTCTCCCCTCCCATTTCCGGGTGTTTTCACCTGACAAGCAAAAAAAAAAAGGTCTTCAGAGAAAAAACTTACCGCCACCATACTTCAAGATCTCTATCTATTTCTATTTTAGTGCCACTTACGTACTTCCGGGTTGAAAAAAGTGTGGGGGCCCAAAGTAATGACACCTTATGTATTCCTTTGTATGGTGCACAAAAAGTGTGGGGGCCTCAAGCCCCCACGGCCCCCACGGCTGCTCCGGCCTTGGTAATATCACTGTTTTGTGAAAAATGTGAAACTTGGAAGGTCCTGTAATCTCATTTTATGTCCAGTTGAAATGAAACTTCTACTGTTTTGCCTGTTAAATTTGACGTGGACGTGGCGTGGGCTTGCACCTCTAGGTTGGACTAAAAGAAATTGAATTCAGGAAAGAGTTTCTTTTCAGCAATTACTTCCTTGTTGGTTGAAAGTAGATATGGCTGTAGCATTGCTCTTTTAAGCTTTACATGTAGTGGTAACCTTTGGGATCAATCTGATTGAAGTAAACGATTTGTATTAAAGTTGTCTTCTCTCTCTCCCTCTATCTCTCTCTCTCTTCCTTTCTCCCTCCTTTGCCACACAGGTTTTTGAATCATGGAACTTATACATGGTTTTCTGCCTTCTTGAAAACACCTGCAGCAATGAATTGTGGTGTCATCCCAGGTCTTTAAAGCACAGTGTCACCAATCTGAAGTAACCATTTTTGCTTCATTTTTGAGGCAAACTGGAATGGCTGTCAATTTCTGCAATCCGGCGTACGGCATCACTGTTGCTGCCTCCTCGGTGAGTGCGGATGGTTACGAGCCGCAGAACCTACTGAAGCCTGGAATGTTTGGTCTGTGGAAAGGTTTCCTCGCCGAACACTTCATCAAGCCACCGCTGAACATAACCTTTGCCCTTCCATTCGACATCGACATCCACAGCATTGCCATCAACCCCAGTGTGGGTTCTCACCGGTCCAGTGGTATTGAAATATTCTCGGCACGTGTCTTGCAAGGAAGCGATAGTTGTGAGAAGTCTGATAGTAAAACTGGCAACAGTGTAAACTCTGGAAATGCTCGCAACAAAACAGGCAGCTCTGTCGACAGTGCCATATTTACAAATATAGGCAAGGTTTATTGCCAAGACTCTTCACCACACATTATGCAGTTTGTTAACAGGAGATACAGGTCATTGTATGAAGACTCTCTCCCCGTCCCTCCGTGTGGAAATGACGCAGACAATGTGCTGAGGAGGGATCTAAAGTGTGGTCAGGCCTGGCACGTGAATCGAATAAACCATCTTGTGATTCGCATAACTAGAGTGCAGGGAGGGTCGGTTCCTGCCCTGAAAAAGGTTGAAATATGGGGTCAACCCTCGCCATCCTGCGGCAAGATTGTCATTAACAAGATTTTAAGCACTGCGAAGCAGCTCCGTCTACTCGCTGTTCCCAGACAGCCAAACTTTCAATCTCCAAGGGAAACCAGCTCCTCAGAAAAATCTGCTATTGGAAAGCCTCAGAGTGGGCAGTCAGTAGAACGACAAGCATCAAATGCCGTGAATGGCAGCTCACCTGAATGTCCAGAGGAATTTTTCGACCCCATAACCTGCGAGGTGATGGTCATTCCCATACTGCTTCCGTCTGGACACACCGTCGATAAGGACACACTGGATAAGCATAATCGCATCGAAGCGACCTGGGGCCGGCCCCAGAACGATCCATTCACTGGAGTGCCATTTTCGTCTGTCAGCAAACCCATCCCCAACGTCAACCTGAAGGCACGGATCGACAAGTTTCTGCTGTCTGGTGGTGATGCAGTCAAAGGAGTGCCCAGGACAGCAGGGAAGGCTTCCAAGCCAGACCCAGAATTGCATTCGGGAGATCAAATTCAGTCCTCGGTTCTCCTCCATACTAACTTGCCGTCAACATCACAAAATCCTCGGTCAACAGCACAGAATTCTAGGAGTATAAACACGCATACACGTGCCTATAGTATCAAAGAAGATGAAGCATGTGTCACTAGTGAGATGAGGAAAAAGCGGAAACTTGTGGTAGAAACATTTCAGAGTGGCGTGCAATATCCGTTGCTTCACAACAAGAAATCAAAAATTTATGGAACCGACAACATTCCCCCACTGGCTGTGAGCTCAAGCAGTTATGCATCCCTGCCATGTGATAGTAAGTAATACAGGCTCTTTCTCTCCTATTCTTTAATTGCTTCATTCACATGCTGAACCAGTTAATTTTTCTCCTCTTTTATTTTAATTTGATTTTAATCCAGTGATGAAATTGCATGCTATGTACATAGATGTGAGTTCAGTTGCAGTGTCTTTCAGAAAGACAAGTATAAGTCTTTGAATCCTATATCCACTGAAAATAAAAATACAGTTAAACTCGCATAAGTCGATCTTCTCGGGACTGAGCAAAACACATCGACTTAGGCGATTTTCGACTTGTGCGTAAGTCGAAAAAATCGACTTAACAACAGTTACACCACACGTACATTATGCATAAATGTACATGTATGTTGTCTACACTGGAGCCGAGAGCTGGAGAGGTGGTGTGCCGCAGCACGGGTCGCCCGGCAGGGCCGCGGCTAACTTTGCATGGACAGTGCATTAGTATTGGCACAGGTCCGATTACTTTACACCCTTGTTAACCCTTGGGGAAGTGAATATGAACTATATTTGAGCAGTGATTGATTCCAGTTTACCATACCGTGGCTTGAAATGCGTGTAGAGGTGTAATTCTGATGTACCCGTGCCCGTAACTTTCCCCCTACTTTCCGCTTTGAAAACTCAGCAGCTTCATCCATCCACTGCATAGCGCAGACTGCAAACATACACAGACAATACACAGCCCAGTCGCTGTACGTACGTAGCGCTAGCGCGACAGGGCTGGACAAGCGGACCTCCAAACACGAAGCATGCGATCGCTTTGAATTTTGATACTAGTACTTTACACGTAGATCATTTTTTGTCACCTGTCTGGTCGGGCTAGTTCTTATGTAAACAAAAACTGGCGTCTCATGATTTTGACAGTGATTTATTGCACAATAAAATTTTATTCGACTTAGGCACAGTGAATTTAATGGTTTTTCCGTGAAAGTGTTCTTGGAATTTCATCGACTTAGGCGAGTATTCGACTTACAAAATTCGACTTGTGAGTGAATTAATACACGTAAGTCAATGGGGAAAAATCGGGACTTTTTAAAATCATCGACTTGCGCGATTATTTGACATATGCGATGTCGACTTAGGCGAGTTTAACTGTAATTTGGATTTGCAAACCAGATCATTTGAAATATTTGTTTGTTTGTTTGTTTCAATGCTGTCTAAACATTAGATCACAATTCAGAAAGAAAAAGCTAAGCAAAACAAAGACTGGTTGAGGGAAAAGTAAAAGCACTTCATCCAATGTAATTTCCCTCCTCTGTAAGGCAAGCATAAAGGCATCCACTTTCCTTAACATACATACATGTACTGTATATCCCAAACTTGTGCAGGAGCAGAGAGTCATGAGATGCTTGTGTCAAACAGTCTAAATGATGCCCTGGCCTCAACTCTGGCATCTCTTCCGTCATACAGCAAACCAAGCAGTGCTACAAGAGGCAAGTTATTAGCATTTTTGTATCTATTACTGTATTGGTAATATGTGCAGATCCAAGAAATGACATTTTGATAGGCATATTCAGATTGATTTGTATGGGTCATCTCTCTCACGGCCGAGGCATATGGCGAAACATGGTACAGTGGACTCCCACTATAACAAAGTCCTCGGGACTGGCAGTTTTCTTTCGTCATATCGAAATTTCGTTATAACCAAACAAATAAACAATGAAAAACATAGAGCTGATAATTTTGCGACCCGGATTTTTTTTTTTCATTGTAACCAGAATTTCGTTATAACCGTTTTCTTTTTGACGGCAGTGCACTGTAAACATTGGTAGGCTACCTACGGCAAGAACTTTGGAAAGGTGGCATTTTCATGTCAAAGAATAGCCCGTTTACTTTGTGATATCCAAACATGCAAATACAGTCAACTTTGCTTAAGGCAACCTCGCATTATAAGTCGAATAATCGCCTTAGTCAAAGGTCTTTTCATGTCCTCTTCTCTTTATATTCTATTGATTTTAATCCCTCAAGTTGAATTTTCTCTAAGTTGAAGCTATTTCTTCAGTCCAAATAAATTCGACTTAGGCAATTTTGACTGGAAGTGCACAAATTCAAATAGAATTTTTTCATTGGTTACCCATTGAAATGCAGTGATTCCACAGGGAGAATCTAAGCCCAATTTCATAAAGAGTTGAGATATGATAGCAAGTCTTGCTGTAAGGGCAATTGTCATGGTAACGACAAGAATCCAGCTTCCTGATTGGCTAATGCTATGGGAATTTGCCATTCCAGCAAGAGTTGCTATCCTAAATTTAAAAAAACAAAACAAAATGGGGCCCTGATCATTGTCTGTTGGCAATTAATTTCTCATCCTACCTTTCAGTCCAAAAGGGGGCTACCCCATGGATGTTTTATGATTATGTGTCGCAACAATAGTTGATAGAAGATAAAAGGGACTTTTCAGATGGGAAAGATGTCAATAAATGAATCTTGATTCATATATGATTTAGTTTGCCAAGTGTGAATAGGGTATTGCTCAAAAAAATTTACAACCAACCAATTATTGGGTGCTGCCTTTCTGTGTGATAAAGGGGTATGTGAGAGGATGGCCTGAATACATTTCAGTTGTGGTACTCCACAGTTTACCATCTCTGCTTATTCCTTCGACACTGGTTCTTCTTTTTTCCCCCTGCAGGTTTATCTCTCGAAGACCAGTTCACATCATGTGTCAGCTGCAAAACTCCAGTGCAAGACTCTGAGACTGTGTTCTATAAAATGCCATGTGGACATTTAATTTGCAGAAACTGTGTGTCTAACATTCCCAGTGGAATACTTTGTCCAAGGTGCAAGAAGTCGTTCACCAGATCAGAATTGTCAAGAGTGCACAGCAGCTGATGATCAACCTCTAGTTTTTTTGTTTCCATTTCCACAAGTGCCGAAATACTAATAGTGGTTAAACTGTGATATGTAATGCGACTGATGAAAGAAGAATGATTGGTACATGTATTGTAATTGAAATTGAAATAATGAATAGTTTTGTTCAAGAAGATGAACATGCATAGTTCTTTTTTTTTTTCTTTGCGATAAGATCATGTTGGAGCAAAATTAAGTGCCAAAGTGATGCTGCTGAAATAAGCATTATATACCTGTGTCGAATATGTAAGATTCCATATCATGGTTCTTGAGCATTTAATGGACATGTGTGAGCACATCTGAAATTCCATCAATTGTGAATCAGTTCTTTTCCATGGAGAAATCTCCTTTGAGTCCAATAAACTTTCATATCTCTGAAAATAGCCCTTGATAAAGGCAATTGTGACCATTCAGAGATAGAGAAAGAGAGCATTCAATCATGGCTAAGGAGACAAGATACAGTTAAGCAGGGCTTGACATTCATGGTAGCCTGGTGGCCCTGGCCCCCCAAAATTGATGTTGGGTCACCAAATTTGCTAACAGGTTATCGGTTGTTGGCTGGATCAGACAACTAAAATTCAAAATGAAATGCTATATTTCCTTTTATTTCAGGGCCCCGTCTTATAAAGACTTCAAATCAATCACAAGTCCCCAAATCAATCACAACTTGCATTGCAAGTCTTAAGAAACTTGTGATTGATTTCTATCACAAGTCTTTATAAGACGGGCCCCAGGCCTCTACAATTCTTTTTCGGGCCTCCAAACTTTCAAATACATGTATTTTAGTAGCCCGAACTGGCCACCGGAGAAAAATGTTAATGTGGAGCCCCAAGTCATTTGTTATGTTGAGAAGAAAATTCTTTAAGTATGGAATTCAGGGCAATGTATTATTCAATTCTGTATTATCAGAAGTTTTCAGTGGGGGCTTTTGAAATCAATTATTCTCACTTTGAATCTCAGTTTGATCACCTGTGGACTTTAACATGTACGAAAGAGGAGCACTGTTATTGAAGTTTGATAAAGACTTCTGTCTGGTTTATTTATTCATTTCATTTTTAAATCAGGGACTGGAAAAGGTGATCGAAATTCAGTGGACATGTCACATTTTGTCCATTTGATAAATCTCAGTGTGTGTTTTGTTTTTCCTTTGTAAGAGCCTTGATTTCAGTCCTTTCAGGCCACCCTGTTCCACATTTACCCTCCCATTGATATCAACGATCATTGTTTTTACTGTAGTTGTCCAAAACCTCCTACAAATCATGAAAACCAAGAGCCAGTAGGCCATATTAATATATGACCCCCCTTCCCCCCCCCCCAAAAAAAAAATAGCTTGTACTCTTTGATGTAAGGCTAAACCACTTCCTGTATACGCTGAATATTTCGCGAAGTTTTTAATTTCATATATTTCGCAAGTCAGGTGCTACATGTATTTGCAATTTTAAAGACACACGAAAATATTGACTCTGATCCCCGACACGAATGTGACGTGCACGCAGACATTTCTGCATTCAGTATTGTACTCAACGATCGTGAAATCATTGAGTAGTCCAAATTCGCGAAAATTTAGACTCGCTAAATGTAATGCGTATACAGAACAGCTCTACATGACATATTTTGTTGACATTACAGAGTATTTTTTTGAAGCTGTCGATACCCTCATAACTATAAATTTGTGTGTGTGTGCTGTGTAGATTATTAAGGGAAGTGTTTTATCTGCAACATGCAAACACAATTTTACTTTTTGAGCTGATTTGAAGTAAACATGGTTAATCCATAAATGATGTACATGTATTTCATATACATACCTACATAAAAATGTGTGTGTATGAGTGTGTGTGTTTGTACTCCTATGTGGCTTTGAAAGAACACACCAAAGTTTATAGTCATTTTCAAATTAGCAACATGCCATGTTCTGAAATCAAACTGTCTTTCAGACCTTATTTGACATTCGTTTGTACATTTACAGATGTATCATATTATACACTGTAGTAGTATTGCTGTCACACTCTTCACACACATACACAAGACACACATAAACACCATTCTCTTAAACGTTCAATAGAGCACATAAAAAGAGACAATCATACACATTTCAGTGTGTATCCCATTGACTTGGGTTTTCGAATTGTCTACACTTTGAAAGGTCTTGAAGATCTGTGTAATCCCTCCACACAACACTACTCACAAAATCAGAACCACTTCATGATATTGTACATTCACATTTAATTTTTCAACTCGTGTATTACATTAAGTCACTCTGGCCACTGGATAGAGTTGCACTATAAAAGAGGCTGGCACACTTGCCAATGACAATAAAAAAATAATGAACAATAACAATCATAGTTTTATGTCTGAAGCTCTCTATTTTTTCTTGCTGCCATTACAGCTGTGCTACCCACTTTTCATGTCCTGCAACTTGGTGACCTAAAAGCAAAATGCACTGATTAGTGACAAATTGAGCATGTTGGATGTATGTGAACAACACTGTGGTCATGTAAACATTGATTCTCAAGTTACCTCGCACAGAAACCCAAATAAACCTCACAAGAACCATTTGTCACCTGGCTGTGATGTGGCTTGTGGAGCATGAGCATTGTTAACACTTGATGTCAAGAATTTTGCACTTTCTTGAAGGGAATTCTTTTTACCTGATTTTGTTCACCATACATAGTATGTCATGGAAAGTATAATCAAATACAACCTCTGGAGACAGAGGAAATTACTTTTTTTTTTAAAATCTCCCTCATACACCTGGAATACAATGACTAATTTTGATGGATGGCATAGGTGCAGCAAATCTGGAATACTACTTTGGAAACACAGTAGTTAAGTGAACAAGAAAGTTATCTTGAGGAACTCACAAAATAAAATTTTGGACGATTTACTGACATTCACTTAAACCTTTTTGTTATTTTTTTTTTTTTCTGTTTGCACTCAAACCCTAATTATTGCCTATGAAGAACAATGATGTATGTTGGGTTAATTCTTTTGATTGATAATTAAGGCTTCAACCCAGTTGAATGGCAATGACAATAAGGTGCAATGATTTTTTTGTTGTTGTTGGTATGTTTGTCAATTCTACACCACACAGTAACATCAATATGTTTTTAACAGATCTAGTACTAAATTGATAAGGTTTTCCATTGTATACTTAATGCATTTCTTATTCAATTGTGACCTGGAAACTGACAACAATATTGTAACATTACTCCAAAACTCGCACTACTTCTATGATGAGATTATGATGGTTTGAAAAAAAAAAGCAACAACACACAAAAACGTTCAAATAATAAAGCTGATATCTTCATGTGGCCACACAAACTTGTGCTTTCTACCATAATAAGGATCAACTGAATTCGCACTCATTATTGCAAGTATACCCTGTCACTGAAATTTTCTTTAGGTCTAGGACTATGTCAGTCTCATGAGGCAAAAAAAAAAAAAAAAAAAAAGATAATAAAAAATGATAATAATCCACCAACATTTCATTGAGTATTAGCCTCTTATTGTTATTGTTGCTTGTCAATTTAGTGCAATGTGGAAACTTTGTACAGATCGTATAGAGCAGCTAGTACACGGATGCTAAGTTTGTGATGTTTCACAACTTCACATCAAAGTGAGCTTAAATATAGTACAACTTAAATATTCCTTAAACTCTGCATAATCATTCACATTTTATATTTTTGAGTAGACAATCAATGGCATGTAATTGCTCAAGGTGAATACATCTATCTGCATAAGAAGTTGCTGTGAATTTGCAACTGCTTGACAAACTGCCCTTCATCAATGTAAATACTCATCATTTCTTCAGCGTGCATAGGCATAAATACTCAAGTAATCATGTATGCCCATGATTTTTTATCATGGCCGTTACTCACACCACTGGATAATTGGTGTGTGTTTACACCGCTGAAGGGCTATTTCTCGACCAGTTACAATTAAAACAGCTTGATACAAGAATCATAAAATTAATTTGAATAAGTCCATGTGAACTGTACATGCAGGGCCTTCAGGTCACTGATGTATATGTCGGAATCTTGGACTTGATGATGCTGACACTCTCCTGCAAAAAAGCAAAAAACAAAAGCAATGCAAAACGGGCATACTTCAGATGGACTGAATCTTGGATATCTATACAGGGAACTGGTACTGTGCTTCGAAGGTCGTTGACAGGAAATACCTAAATGGGTTTCATTAATGTATACATTCATATTATATTACAGTACCTGCCTCTGTGAAACAGGACCGATGCATTATGGCTTCACAGACAATGGAGTGTAAAAATTCATTGTTGGAACATAAATCTATGATCACTTCACTGCAGCTGGACCTTTTGAATTACATCATTTCCCTTGAGTTGACTGGAATATGTCATCAGCATTTGCAAGAAGATTTTATAAAATGGGTTCAAGAATGTAGCCAATTGGAAGCGCTGAAATGAGTCACGTGTGCATGCATTAATTTCTTAGTAAATGCACGGCCGGGGCCTGACGTACGTCACAATGTTTACACTAGCAGTGCGCACTCAATCAGTTGTTACAAGTGCGTCACGGGATACTATACGCGCTGTCAATCCTGTAAACAACTTCTAGTTCGGGCTGCCACAACAGCCGGCGGCCTTTCTTGTGCATAACACGTGGCGTACGTATACTCTTATACGTACGTACAGTACTTATGTGCGGGATTTCCGAGTGCGACGTGCGTAAATGTTTGGGACGAACATCTTCGGACATCTTGACTTTTGAGCGAGTGCTACATGTAGCTGACTGGTATTGACCCACAAAGGTACGTGAATAATGCTGTTAGTTTTCGACCCATTTTATAAAACAAATGATGCACAGGATTATTTCGTGGCGTTAGTGGGTGCGCCTCGTGCATGTCGCACCATTGTCAATACTCTCGAGCGCGCCGCACCTTCACTAACACACTCTATCCTGTGCATCATTTGTATAATATTGAATTCAAGGAATGTTCTCATCTGCGCAAGACAGGGAAATTCATTGTGCTTGGCATACTGATACCAAGTGTACATACTCTTGACAAATGAAACACAAATATATTGTGAGCTCGACCATGGTACAATAATGTATTCTACATGTAGTGAAAAAGACCTGATGGCAAAGTATATTTTGTGATTTTAGATCGTAGGAGAATTGGCAAATCTGTTCTGGCAAATACACCATTGCATGAATTGACCTACTGATATAATGTGTTAATCTGACTGATAAGAGATATTTTGTTTTTATCTCTCTCAATATGTCATGTCATGAAATCTCAATCAGCAAATCACACTTGTAAGTGCTCATTCTCTTAACACCAAGAAATCAACATTTACCTTTCCGCATGCTTGTTCAATGTCTTGGAGTGATGACATGATCATATCTTTGTATTTCTTGTCACTTTGATGTTTGGCCAGCTGTAAGGACGTTGATCGGAATCAATAAAAATATAAGAAATATAAGTACTTGGTAATCTACTTGGTGCATTTGAATTCCCTTTCAACCACTGCAACAGCTTATGGATACCCAAAAATAGGAGACTACACGAAACTACTGTGCAAATTTGTTTAGGACATATCATGAAAAATGACTTATACCTATATTACTTCCATATGTAACATCTTTTTCTAAGAAGAAATACATGTACTGCTAATTGTAGCTTGCCTATTGATGTTTTTCACCAATATGTTTAGTATTTAGACAGGTAGACATTATAATTATTTGGGGGAAAATCTAGGAAAAAAATCACAGTTCTTTTATTCACACGAAATGTGAGATGTGCACAATTACTGTAGTACAAAATGTTATTATAATGTGAATTTGAACTTTCCTAGTGTACAAATGTCTGCCTATACTCCATGCCAGGTAGCCCTAACTGTAAGTACTTAGGAGCAGGAAATTCTTCAAACTTACATATGTGAGCACCGACTTGAGATGAGGGTTGAGGTGAGGTCCCACTGCTGCACTGAGTGTCACCAGAGCGCCAACAGCCCCAACGTAGACCGAGTCAATGTTTGAGCCCTGCAAGAGAAGGAGACATCAATCATAAAACTTTGAGATCGGTCGTAACATCTTTGAATTCTAGGTCAATGAGGCATGTGCTGGGTGTAGTCCTTTTTCTTCTTCTTTTAATGAAAAAAAAATCAGAAGGAAAAGAATAAGATCTCCACAATTAAATATAAAAGTAATAAAATTCATTTATATCGAAGCAAATGATTTACACAATGCATTGTAGTAAGGTGGGATCTCTACCAAGTTTACAGTATAGCTCCTATGCTATTTTTTCTATAATCTTTGGAAAGAAACACAGGAAATACAGAGTCTACACACAAGCACAGCCTGGGTTGGTTGTTTGTTTGGTTGGTTGGTTGGTTAGTTGGTCGGTCAGTCGGTCGGTTGGTTGGATTGTTTGTTGTTTGTTTCCTTTTCTTTTCTTTTCTTTGTTAACTCACCAGAGCAGCACGGAGGGGTGGGATGAGTCTTGAGAGGATTGGTACTGCCTTGATGTCAGCATCAGATATCTGGAGCAGCTCTTTAAAACCCTGCTGAGCCACAAACTGATATGGATGCTTAACCTCTTTCAATCCCTAGAGCACATGAAAGACAGATAATAGACGTTTCAAATCCCTATACAGATACTCTCATAAATACTTTGCTAATGCACTCAGATACAAGTTGCTTGTAATAACATATGTGCAAAATCAGATTCTCCACTTAGACATAATTATTTGGATTATGGTAATAGAAGCAAGAAGTATGCAATTTATTAAAGTAAGATGCTCGAGGAACTAAATAAGTTAGGAGTAAAATAATTGAAAAGAATTGAATTGCACTGACAGTTATGAGGAAGCTGTGAATGCTTAAATGCAAGCAATCATGAGACCAATGAAAATAAGTCTTGTCAGAAGGATTACGCAGGGTAAAACTGCTGCAGCCAGCAGACTCAACCATGGACATCATTACTGAAAATTTGTGTAGTCATGTCCACTGAATCACAGCAGCTCCTTAACAGAATAACTCAAGTACTGTATCATGAAATAAATCTCACTCATGAATAGAAATTAGAGAAAGCTATCATACTCCATAAAATCCATCACAATATATTTTCTCTGCACTGAGTTTGCAGCAGCTTGTCACTGTTCAAGGAGTTTCATTGCTTACCTCGGCCAAAGTGATGAGAACTGGATCAAAGGAGATTTCCTCTGGGTTACACTCCCACTGAAGTTTGTGTTTCACAGACCCATGAATCAATCTGTTTGATGTGACAGCAGCAACAAAATGCACAATGGTATAACATAGAAAACTGACATAGATTCACTTACTTTACAGAGACCTATTGCAAGCACCTTCAACAGCATAAACTGTGTGTAATATTAGCTATACATTGAAACCTCGTTATAAAGAGGTCTGATATAAGAAAACAAGTACGTGTATATAACAAGGACAGTAATTTTGCAAGTCCTAACTTGATATATTTCTTGGTATTAGTACACTGATACAGTAAGAAACTTGATACAACATGGTTATTGTAATGGTTGTTAGGTCCTTGTTATAATGGGATTCCCATGTACTCTACTTTTTGTTGGCTTTTAAAATCAAAAACTGGGATTCTTAATCACACATTCTCAATTTCATTTTCAATTTCACTGGCAGTCAATAGATAGACTATTGATGTTCACACAACTGAAACTCTGCTTTATAAAATATCATACAGTAAAATGTAACTGAACATGCCAATTGCAGACCAAAGTCTAGCAATCTGATTTTATTGGAGTACAAAGTGTACATGATTTATTATGTAAAACAACATCCTCATCTCAAGATCTGAACAAACTCCTGTCCAAAGTTCCACTGCACACTATACCTGCATGGCACTCCTCCACTGACGTACACAGTTTCAAATGCTGACTTCGCTTTCTTCTGATTTGTGAACTAGACAATAAGTGTTAAGATAAAAGTAAAAAAGACGAGTCATTAAAAAAAGTTAAGAAAACAGGAAGTAAAACATCAATGTTCATATTTATAATTGTAAATGCCAAATGTTTGTACGCTACAAGCAGACCCCATCTACGCATTCTATACACTTGCACTGAGTTGCAGTATCACTTATCAAGTTAAATACAATAACAAAAAACAAAAAACAAGCGACAACAATGAGCAAGCTTTTGTTGATACTGTGAATGACCTGTTTCTTCATCAACATGTGAAGGAAACAACCAGACAAAGAACAGGCTAGAGACCTAGTTTACTTGATTTGATCTTAACCAACGATGAGGATATGATTAATGACGTCATCATTGGCCCACCCATCGGCAAGAGTGACCATGTGACTATTACTTTTGAGATGGATGTCAGCAACACACAGGAAGAGGAGGAGCCTATTACGAGAAGCTACTATCACGCCGACTATGACAAAATGAGGTCACAACTGAAGGACATTGACTGGAATTCCAGTTTCGAGAATGCTACAGGATTACAGGCATGGGATATTTTTGAGATGACTCTCCACAGAGCTATAGAAGATTGTGTCCCCTTGAAAAGAAAGAGAAAAAGAAACAGACCGGAATGGATGAATAACGAAGCCCTAGAGGCAGTTCGAAGGAAAAAGAAGGCTTGGAATAAATATCGTGACAGTAAGAGAAAACAACATCCTGACGTGAATCTACACTGGGAAGGAGTATATCAGGATAAGAAACATTACTACCTCAGTGATCAGGAAAGCAAAAGCAGATTTTGAAAACAAACTAGCAGAAGAAATCAAGCAAAATGCCAAAAGTTTCTGGAATTATGTGAAGAAGCAGACAAAACCAAAGTCGACAGTACCAGATCTCCAAGCACCGGGTGGAAGATGGGCTAAAGAGGACCAGGAGAAGGCTGAGACCCTCAATAATTACTTCGGAAGTGTCTTCTCTGAGGAGAATACTCACGCAATGCCATTTGTTGAGAGAAAATGCAATGATCTTCTCACTGACATAGATATTACAACTGAGGAAATAGATGACTTGTTGGAGCATCTGGACATCAACAAATCTCCAGGTCCTGATGGTATTCACTCTCGTGTCCTAAAGGAAACACATGCTGAGATTGCCGAACCCCTGCAAATGATATTCACAAAGCTAATCAATGAGGGAAAATGTCCACTTGTATGGAAACAAGCTACGGTAGTCCCTATCTGCAAAAAAGGGAAGAAGAGTGACCCAGCCAACTACCGACCTGTTAGTCTTACTTCCATTGTATGCAAAACTATGAAGAAAATTGTCAGAAATCGTGTCATGGATCATTTAGAACAAAACAAGTTGATGAGTGATGAACAGCATGGATTTCGGGCTGGAAGATCTTGCTGTACTCAACTGTTGGAGGTTTGCGAGGAGTGGACTGATGCAATTGACCAGGGGCATGCCATAGACTGTATCTACCTTGATTACCGAAAAGCATTCGACAGTGTGCCACATCGACGTCTGATATGCAAACTTAGATCATACAGAATAGATGGTACCTTACTTGCCTGGATTAGTGACTACCTTACAGACAGAACCCAAAAAGTGACGATCAACGGGCATGAATCAAAATCTATTCCTGTGACAAGTGGCATACCACAGGGAAGTGTGCTGGGACCAACATTGTTCAACATCTTCATTAACGACCTGCCTTCTACAGTTGATTCCAGTGTAAAACTATTTGCAGATGATACTAATGCACTTGTCAATGTAATGACGCACCCCACTACCCCCGGACATGGGTGCGTCATGGTCATTTTTTGACTGACCACACGGGGTTTTTGACGCACCCCCACAGTCACTTTTTGACGGACCACACAGGGTTTTTGACGAACACCTAGGTCACTTTTTTGACGGACATCCTCGGTACATTTGACGCACCCCCGTATATACTGAAAGGATTTTTGCATACGCTTTATTCAAGCAATTTCATTTCCTTTCGGTTCGTAAACACAATTTGTCAAAGTTTCGGCAAGTTTCCCTTACCCTGGCCCTGTAAGCACCGTACTGTCATTCACCGTACATCACTCTGCTGTTTCGATATTCCGAATGTATGTGCATGCAATCCATAGTCACCTGGCCATACATATGACTTGTCTGCAGATGCGCTGTATGTGCGCGGCCATATCCGTATACGATCTGTATACGATCTTTGATTTTACTATAGTACTGTCTGTGAGGTCGAAATCGGTAACAGTCCGTCTGGCTTGAGATTGAGTATGCGTGATTTCATGAGTTTGTTGGAAAGAAAATGTGAGGAGAAAGGGTGGCTTTTAAGTCATTTGCTTGCCAGATTCGAGCAAGCATTTTTCCCTCTTAGGCCTACTCCAAAACGCTTCCCGACTTTGATTTTCACTTGCCGCGGGAAAGCGCTCACTGTAAATTCACTCGCGGTACGTACGTGTATCCGGTACTGGTAGCGTGCAAAAATGCGTGCAGTTTCCCATAGCCAAGTGCATACCATGACGCACCCCTCGGTTCAGAATAATGCGTGTTATTTTCCATAGCCAAGTGACGTAACATGACGCACCCCTCGGTCAAAAATTTGACGACAATGATGGGCTTTTGACGCACCTCTCGGTCAAAAATTTGACGGACATAGCTGGTAAAATGACGCACACCTGGGTCACAAATTTGACGGACCAAACGAGGAAATGACGCACCCATGTCCGGGGGTAGTGGGGTGAGTCATTACATTGACAAGTGCATTATCTTTTACAGGATAGTGGACTCCAAAACCGACTCAGACTCATTACAGAAGGACTTACATGCAGTAACAAATTGGTCTAACAAATGGCAATTGCCATTCAACGAGAGTAAGTGCAAAGTAATGCACTACGGGAGGAAAAACCACAGGTATGACTACACACTGGATACTGACTCAAATCCCATCTCAATAACATGTGGAAGTGAAGAAAGAGACTTGGGGGTGCTGTTTCAGGAGAATTTGTCTTTCAGTAAACACTCAGCAGATGCTGCCAATAGAGCCAACAGTAAAGTGGGAATGATTAAGAGATCTTTCACAACTCTACAGAAGAAGGGCTTTCTCTCACTCTACAAAACAATTGTGAGACCAACATTGGAATACTGCAACTCAGTATGGCACCCAACACTGAAGAGGGATGAGGACATGCTAGAAAAAGTCCAACAAAGGGCAACAAGGCTTCTTCCTGAGCTGAAACAAATGACATACCCAGAAAGACTCCGAGAATTGCACCTTCCCACTCTGGCTTACAGAAGACAGAGGGCTGACTTGATACAGATGTTCAAAATTCTGAAAGGCTTCGACAGAGTAGATCCCTCTAAATTCTTCCAACTGGCCAGCGGTTCAACAACAAGAGGTCATGGTCTCAAACTTGTCAAACAACGTATCCATTCTAGTCTGAGGCAGTCTGCTTTCTCAATAAGAAATGTTAACAATTGGAATGCACTACCCAAGGAAGTCATCAACGCTACCACCATAAACCAATTCAAGTCGTCCCTAGAAAGACACTGGAGAAACAACTTAATCAAATATGAGTCCTACCTGAGACGGGACAGAACTGTAACGAGGGACAAATAAGCTTTGCTTCCAGTCTCTACACCAAAGTATACTCAAGTAAGTATGGAATTGTTTTAGTGAATATGTGCACAAAATGTTTTCGCGTTCGGGCTGGTCGCAGTTAGGCAGTGCCAGGTGGTGGTGACCTTCTATAGAATCTACTCTACAGTTTAGTGAGTTTATAATAAATTATATTCATACTATTTTAAAGAAGGATTAAAACGAAAATATCGCTTGAATATCCATATATCACACAGGTCACAGCCAACACATAACGCAGTCACGGGCATTTACAACATTGTACTGAATGGTACGGCACAAGTACCCAGTATACTCACTGGATCGACAGTTTTAGGGTTTAGCCGGTCAGAGGGTTTAACACCTCTTGACGTCCCTGCTGCGCCTGAGCTGCCGGCTCGCTTTCCATCGGTGGGCTGCTTAGCACTTCTGCTGCTACTTCCAGACGCCGCTGCTTTTTTGCTCGTAGGTGGACCCCGAGGAGGTCCAAAGGATGACATTTTCAGACAAAGAAACTGGTAATAGCTTCTTAGCTCAGCAAATCGTAACTAAATGACTAACAACTTGGATTATGAGATGATATGAGAAAAGTACAATTAGATCCTCAGAACGTAGCAAGTCTGCTGCTCTGTCCCTGGCTCCTGCAGCTCCGCGAGATCCGAAATAATTACGTTTATTCACATATTGAATACTAGTATATCGATGTTCAGATTTGTATATCGATTCTAAATTTCCTGAGATCCTAGTCACTTTTTTGTGGACTTATGATGCATTATTTTGACAATCCGTGTTCCCTCATTTATGCTTTCTATTATATACCTTACAAGGTGAGGTTAATTACCATTCTCACCAAAGAGTATAGAAGCTAGCTTCTATACTCTTTGATTCTCACTTTCCATTTCCCAGGCTCAAAACCACTGAACTCAAAACCCTTCAAAACCATGATCGATTAACCCACCGGAAATTCGCATGCATTGTGGGATCTAAACAAAATCCTGTTGCTATCACTACGTTCGACAGCTGAGAAAATGTCAGAACTTTGAGTTATTTTGATGGATTTTGAGGATGGACAGCAATATAAGACAATTGTTGGCGGCAGCTCAACAGTTTGGAGGTAGGATATGAGCTGAATTTCTTGAAATGTTTTATTTATGACCTGATCTCTGAATAAAATGCAGACTTGCGAGTGATGAGTGAATGATAAAATTGTAACACTGACGACAGAACACATTTTGCGTAGGATGGGACTATGATGAAGTGGAATAGAAGTGAGCCATGGCCATGGCCTGGGGTTGGTACGCGATGGGTGGGTGATGGGCTGGACTTACTGTATACGCTATAATTTTTGCGTACATAAATTTTCGCGAATTGCCGATGTCACACATTTTCGCGAGTGGTTAAATTCGCGATTGGGGGACCAGAGAAAATGTGAAGTGGCAAAGAAAGTGTGAATTTTCAACTTACTAGCATATAAATGATACTAGTTATACACTGCATGAAAAAGACTTGCCAAACTCTGCGAACTAGTAAGTTAGAATTCAACATTTTTGAAGTGGTTAAGTCCGTCGCGCTAGATTTCTGACGAGTGGTCCCCTTGCGATAATGGATTGGCTCTCTACAGTATTCGTATTAAAGTAGACGTGGATATGCGTAAACAAGCTTAGCCAGTATGGTCTGTTCGGTAAGCCGTGACATGGTATTCTAGTACTGAAATGTTCGTATCATCAAGGCAAGGGATTCATTTTGGAAGGTAATATTTTCGCGTGTTGTTAATTTCGCGAATAGCTCCCGACTCGCGAAATTCGCGAAAATAAAACCCCCGCGAAATATATAGCGTATACAGTACTTAGGTCTATTCCAACTGGATATGATTGGCCAATTCGCCCCCCCCCCCCTTCATTCCAAAGTGAATGACATCTTTCCATTGATATATGGTTATGTTATGAACTTAATACTTATTGTTTCCATTTAATCATAATAATATTAATGGCAAAATCGTGAAATAGGCCCCACCGCATCCGCAGTGCGCGTGCACCCGTGCGTTAGCAACCAAGGGTAGGTCCTAGGCTAGGGTTAGGGTTAGGGTTTAGGGTTAGGGTTTAGGGTTAGGTAGGGTTGTATTTATGATTAAATTGGCCGTTAAATTAGTCGAGGGACATTAGGGAGTCCTTCCGAGAAAAAAGGGAGGACGAAAGATGCTATGCTGTGGAAATCGGCCCCACCGCTGTATCAATTTCGCGTAAACGCCGTTTGGTGGGGCCGCATTCATGAGTATTATACTGTGGAAGGAAGCCCCTCCGCCGTGCTTACAGTACCTACCGATGAACGCCACACGGTGGGGCTGAATTCACAAGTATAAATAGGCGAGCCGCCGTAGTATTAGTACGGACACGCAGTGGTGGGGCTTATTTCACGAGTATGCCATATTAATTTAAACATGTAAATTGTATTAACAATACAAGTGAAATGCCCGTAGAGTTTCTAACGTTACCAATGCAATGTGCATTTAAAGGATTTATAATCTACGGCATCATTGTTTCGCTGTTGATCTTGTTTATTATCAGGTTTTTCAGTAATATTTGGACATTTGCAAATCCCCAATGAAGAATGCAAAACCACTGCATGTAGTCTCATGCGTGAAAGTTTGTTCTTTACAAAAATTAAAACATGAACTATGAAGTTAATGTTTTTAGCGTCTTGCACTCTTGGCAATAAAATTTAGTGTGTAGTGAGTAGACACGTCTACCACTAACTTCAAAAATAATTCGGCATGCATATTTTCAACACACACAGACAAAAAAAGGGAGACCCCAGCAGATGTAGCTTGTACTATAAGTTGTAGATTCAAAGGTTTTTGTTGAGTTGTTGTTGTTTTTTTCTGAGGCAGTTGCCATGGCATAGACTTCTATCTACTAGATCTACATTTTTTATTTATGTGCACTAATATCTTTTTTTAGCACTTTCTTCAAGTGATGCTTGCTGCAAAACTGCAGACATTGCCCCATTCTAATCGAGCATCCTATAGAACTACTGAACATAATAGTTCACATCCAGTTGCTCTGTGATGTAAAGGAGACTTAATGGGGAAACGAATGTGTTATGGTGATATCAAAACCTCTGAATTCTGAACACACAAATGTATATTGATTTGGAATGTTGCAGTCAGTTTTCAAGTCAGTGTTCCTTCAAGGAGTATGCTCAACTTGTTCTGCTACATATTTTTTGGTCTTTTTTTCACAGTCCAAGGAGATGGCTCTTTCTTGCACCAAGCCTATGATCTGCTCAAAAGTGCTGCTGAGGCAAAGCCTAACCCCGACGGACCCCTGCCATTCAACCAGGATCTTTATGTCCTGTGTGCAGAACTTGCACTTCAGGTAAGTGTGTTGTCTATTCCTGTTTTTGATTCCTGGTGGTTAAGAAATCACATTTTTAAAATCAAAATGTCAGCCTTAAACATGGTATGGAAGACTCTATTTTTTTGTTAAAGAAATATCAGTTTCAGTGTACATACTTGAACTGTACTCACTAAATGCTTGTGTATTTGTTTATAAATCTGAATTTTAAAGACACTGTGGCCAAAGTAAGAAAAAGAAATGTAATCCAGTAGTTGATTTATACAGCCTTGTTCAGGAATCATTGCACCCATTGCACAGTTGGATTGACTAGGGTTCTGTTGCAATGAATGAATAAAATTACAATACTGTAAGTGGTATTTTTACTTATTTCTTACACTAGTGAGTTAGAGTGTGAACAAAAACACACATTGTTTATTTGTTTTTGTTTTTCTTGAGATAGAGGTGTTGTATATTTATGAACAGAAATATTTTCGTCCACACAACTCTAAACAGTGAGGTTCACTGAAATTAGCCCAGAGGGAAAATCAATTCTGGAAAAGTTTCCACTCTCACAATAGATTATCCTCCCAGCCCACCCAACCCCCAAAACAAATAGATATTTGCTATATAATACCTTTTCTTTTAATCTCCATTTGTCACACAGAATGGCCTTCCTCACATAACCAAGGAGAGCCTGAAGATGTTCTTCATGAAGACTCCGCCGGCAAACCAGTTTCTCTGCAGAGCCTATCTCTGTCAGGCTCAGCTACTGGCCCCAACATCTGCCAATGATTCTGTAAGAGCTCATCATATTGTTTCACTCATGAATACTGTGATATTTCTTATGATTCTCAGGACATTCTCCTTCTATTATTTTTTAACAGCTCCCACTGCTTGTAAAAGCTGAGCACTGTATGTTAAAAACGATTGAATGTAAGGAAGTTCGTAAATATTGAGTACCGGGTACATTTGCATTCTAAATATAAAAAGCAGTGCCATGACAAAAGCAGGGAAATGGAAAAAGGATTATGAAGAAAGATGCAGAAAAGAAGCATCAGTCTGCTTTTTAGCTGACATTATGATCCTGTGCAATACAGGTTGCTGATATGAGGTGAAGTGGGGGGGTTGGGGAAATAATGAAAATAGTTGTGCAAATGTAAAACTGACTAGGAGCTGCATGCAGGCATGCTGCAGTGCAGGGGATGAGAAAAGCCCAGCAATGTAGAAGTCATGTTCAGCAATGTTAAGTTGATTGATTATTCAGTAGCCTTAATAACTTTATATCATATTTCCATTAATAGGCACAGTTGGAAAAGGCAGTGGTGTACATACTGAAGGCTATCAACTTTGCCAAGGAGAACACAAGGTAAGACAGTGTCAAATGTTGCCAAGTGCTTTGAGGTGAAGCACAAGTTTATTCATCATACCTCACCGTGTCAAACACAGACCCTATATCATGTCATAAATTCACATGAAGTTATCACAGAAAATACCAAACTAGAACCAAGAAAATCAGTCTTCCTGTACGTCCAGAATAGCTGTGCATACATTGATCTTTAGAAGAGCTATTTATTTGTATTTTGGTATCCAATGGGAGAAAAATTATGTCAAAAGACCAAAAATGGTGTCTATCAAAGAATTTTTCGAAATCATAATCACTAGCTAATGATAAGGATAAGAAATGATAACAAAACATGTAGAAATGAGAATAATGCACTTTGATCGTAAGGAAGGTAAAGCGAGACGTGATATAATCACTTGCAGCAAAGCCCTCCTCTTGGAGCTGAAATCATTCTTGTCTTTTTTCCTTGTGTGCGCGTCGTAGGTATCACTTCCTGGTGTACAACGCCTCCGTGCTGTACTGGCAGTTTTGCCGACCCTTCCTGAAGCCGAACTTCCGCCAGTTCCTGTCGGTCAGCCTCCACCACGTGGTCAAGGCTCTGGACGACATCGAGGACAAGGACTACGAGTGGCGGGCCCAGCTCATGCTGGCCCTCATCGAGTGCCACGTCGACGCCGGTCGCACCAAGGAGGCGGCCGAGGTCAGCAAGGCGACGTCGGAGTTCACCAAGACCCACGTTCCCCTCATGTACAAGCAGGTCATCGCCCTCCAGGTTTGTAGTCAGACTAGATAATATTACACGTAGAAGCCACTCCAGATGGAACTAAGAGAAATTCCTTTACAAATATTGAACATGCAATATCTCGAACACAGAGCACAGGCAAATAACAAGTATGCTTTTTCTGTCATATGATGGAAATTTATACCATTTATCCATGAAAACTGGTCAGTCTTCTACAAAGTCTGAGGGACTTTGAGAATCTTGTAAGGAGTATAATGTTTTGAGTGACACAACATTTTTATTGTCTCATCTGCATAGCCGAAGCAAGACATGGGCGTCACTTTTCAGTTGTCATCAGCATTGCCAACAATTTGGTGTACTCTCCATAACATTCCACAGCTTTTGAGTTATGACCACCAAACTCAAATCACAGGTACATAGCTTAAAAATGTCACTTAAGTTTGAATATAGGTGCGATAGCTTTTGCCTGTGAAGTGTGTTTAAGTGAAGCTTGGAGTCAAAATTGTGAGTCTAGATTTTTTTTTTTTTCAGCTCTTGAACAGGTTATTGTTCTGCCAACTTGAATAAGTAAGTAAGTATATGTGCTATAAACATTACCTTTCACGAACACAGACGGGGCAATTTTTTGAATGTTTTTTTACTTGTTGCCAGGTCCGTCACCAGCTCGTGGACATGAACAAATTGGCCAAGGATCTGAAACCCAGTGGAGAGCTCTCTGTGTACTTCAAGCTCATGCGACTGAGAGTGTGAGTATAGGGATCGGCCGTCAAAGTTGGGCCATGTCTTACATTCACAGCCAGAAGTCATTGTGTGGAAGAATTCATCCTTTCTTATTTCATCTTATCTTCAATCAGCTTTTGTTAGAGAATGCCACATTATGTATACACATCACCATGTTACAAAAGAATATCACATATGTGCTGATTGCTCATTAGCTCTGTGTTCCAGTTGACTTTTAATGAACAAAGTAGCAATTAAAAAAAAAAAGTAAATGATTGATAAAAGTTTATTTTCATAGGGTGCAAAATATGAAAGTTCATGGAATTGTAACGCTTCACATGTTTCCACAAGGCATTGTTATTGGTTTACAGCCACAAATTCAAATGAGATTAGGTTGTGCATTTTGGGTATCTATATCCAATATTCAACACAGGGCATGCGAGCAGGGAGAGGTCACCGAGCCTGCCCCCCACCTGGAAAGGATTCTGAAGAATATCGTGCACGATGAAGACTTCTCGCGGTCCTCAAGCTCCATGAGTGTGGCCAGTGGGCGCAAGACGGCCACGCCCTCCCTGCCGGAAGAGAAGTAAGATGCTTTCCATCATCAAGATCTTTAAACACAAAAGAAAACAATATTTAATGGCAAATGTGTGTGAACTCAAACTGCCGTTTGAAAAAATGAATACATCATGATAAGTTGACGTGTGTGTGTGCTGTAGTGAAAAAGAAACAATGGTAGATTATTTTACAGGTGTGTTGGAGGAAAGACCCACAAGAAATGCTGTGGGAGTCTGCCATATGTTCGTTTATGCTTGACTGTTTTACAGCTATGTGAGTATGCATTAGGGTTGTGTGCAAGTGAGCATAACATGCAGAAAATCAGTATAAAAGAAAGCCAACAGCTGGATAATCCTAGATGCTTGTTTATACACATCAATATGTATCTCTAGTGATGTGTTGTCATATTCAATAAAGGCTCTTTCTTTTCTTTCTTAAAGTGTTTTTTTTTTCTTTAAAAAATCTGGATTGTGGGAAACAGAATAGACTCTACATTTACTTTTAGAATCATAACCCTCACCAATGATTAAAGGCAATCTGCCCTTATATTGGGCAATGCATTCACTGATTCATTATGCATAATGTGTGAAGTTTCAAACCATATAATCTTTGCTATGAACAATCTGACAGTACTCGTGTGTAAGAATGAGGCCAAGCAAAGTCATTGCTTTAGAGCAGATAAAAAAGAGACATACAAACATCACATATTTCAGTGTGTAATTTCATGTAACCTTTCAAGTTTTAATCCAAGATTAGTCATATGGAATAAAGGAGTTAGCAAATGATTCCTGCCTAAGATATTCACACGTTGCTTTACATGAAATATTGCAAAATACCTGCTAACAACAACTTTCTCCCCGTCCTTGCCTTGGGTGTATTAATGCCATCATACTAATGTATTCACCAAAAATCAAATAGTCATAAATGTATATCAGTGCTTGAAATATTAACCACAGACACTAAGATGCCAATAAAAAGTAAGATGGGGGCACAAAGTGTGCCAGCATATAGTAATCATTTAAACCCGCTTTCAAATCTGCCATCGTTGCTGTGCTGGTGCATACAGTGTGATGACAGTATACTGTAAAACCAGAAACACTCACGGCATGAAACTTTTGCAAATTGGACCCGACGGCCTCTTTTCGCATCATAAAACTTTCGTGAATTGCCACTGGCATTCAATGCATTGTGTAGAAAGATAAAACATTGGGGCATGCATTTTATATTTTGCAAATCTTGGCTCGTGAAATTCGCAAAAGTTTCATGCACGCAAAAATGTTCTGGTTAGACAGTATAATACACTGAACATTTCTTCTAACCTGTATATCAACCCACTTGCCTGTATATATTCTGCCCCACCCTAGGAGCAAACCCACCGCTCCCACCAGCCAGGGGGCGGTTGATGGGAGGGAGGAGGGGGCAAGCTCCCCCTCCATAAGCTCTGTATTCCGCCTGGCTTCCACTGCCAGCGAGGTGTAAGTTTGTTTGCGTGTTGTAGAGGAACAAAACACTATGACTCTCTTCCACCTCACAATCACACGCCTCATCCAGAATTAACGCCCGCCTCCGTTTCCCCCCGCCCTTTTCCCTCCCCCGCCACAACATTGCTGACACCACTCACATGCATGTGTTTTATGAACCCGTCACTTGTGTGCATTTTGACTGCATTTTATTTCTTCCCCTCTTTCCTTAATATGCTGATATAATTTTGCATCAAACTTGAATTGGTTTTAAATGTTGACCAAAATATAAAAATCCATCAATGAGATACAAAGTGACTGATAATGTTTCCAAATTGTAATGCTGCTATAGAAATTTCTATTCCTGCTTGTGGATATGATCTGATGAGACACATCAATGCACATTGTGCTTTTCCTTTGCAATTTTAATATGAAGATTTCCATGACAATACAGAAACAAGTTTTGTTACCTACATCATGTTAAGGAACACATGATCAACATTTGGCATGCTATGTTTTTTGCTGTGTTTTCAAGTATGTATGGGGTCTGAAAGTTGATTAAAGTGTTAGCTAATTACAGAGCATGATTTTTGACAGGGCTGATTAATAAGTGTTCAGAAATTCTCTCATTGTGTATTGATTATAGTTTTCTCATAGAAAATCTCAGGAAATTATGCATTTGCTGCAAAGATATTTGCTTCTTCAAACTTTTCAATCTTCTTTTTGTCCCTAGGATCAAGGATCCGTAGAATTGTTCTGTTGACTTCAAGTTGACTCTTTGATGATCATTTAGTGGCTAAAGATGTCATACAAATATAGGAATTTAATGGCAGTGTAAAACTTAGTAGCACGCAAAGAACATTTTGAACATCTCCCTTGGGAAGAATATTTGTGTCAATGCAGTAGCTTTTATCATTATCAATCAAGCATGTGAAATAAACTTCAGTTTTCACATCTCTCTCTGTCTCTTTGCCTGTGCTTGTAGGGAGACTATATGTGACCATGCATCTCAAAACGTACAAAAAGTCGCACACACTGATTTTGCGTGAGGACTGAAAATAAGTGAAATGGGTCAACCTAACCGATCTTGACTTTTTCGTATTTTCTAAAAGAGCAAGTGTTCTTTTACATTATGCTAAAATTTGGGATCATAAGACGGGCAGGAAAGTGTGTTTTTTAGCAGTTTATCTCAAACATTTTTGGTAGAATAGTGTGATTAGGTGTGTCTTTAGAGTCTCTTTTTCATTTCTGAAAAACCTTGTACACACTCTTCACTTTCAACTCTAATAACTTTTGAAAGGAATTAAGTGCTACTGCTTTGAAAGTTGGCATTAATTATGGACAGAATGTGTTAATGAGGCATGCCTAATTTCAGTTAAATCTGATACTCCCTTCATTGTTGTTACTCGGGTGGTTTACTTCCTGTTTTTTGTCCCATTCATCGCACAGCCAGCACGGTTAGGTAAAGATTAAGCGCTTGAATAGAGGCTGTACTTCAGAGCCTCCTTTCTCAGTTCATACTTTTCCTGAGGTTGTGCTTTCTTTCCAATAATTAGATAGGTTGGGAGAGTCCATTTGATTTGAGTTATACATCATTTTAAAGCTTAAAGTGTGCTCTTTCAGAATATGGTCTTAACTAAAAATTCATGTCTGGCAACTTTTTGTTTGTTTTGTGGTGCAGGGTCACATATATGAGTCCCGATGCCAAAGATCATAAACTGCTATGAATTATAAAAATGCATATCCTCAATGCAGATGTTTTTGTAGGCTCTATGAAGATCCTTCAGTCCATTGCAATTGATGCTGTGCATGCTCCATTTTGTGTTGCAGCTTTGCCATTCTTTTTAAAGGTTTGCTTGTGGTTGACCATGGTACACTAATATTTTTTTTTTTCATTTTAATAATCATATTCATACCACTCTAATACCATTTTCATCTCATGCTTGCCTAACTTTTTTTTTCCATTCCATTCTGAGAAGATCACAGGCGGATTCTGGTGAAATGTAAGTGTCGAGGCTTGTGTGTTTTCGATCATGAGTTTGTTTCAGTGATATTTAGGTAGTCTAGAGCTCTTGTTGCTTAGATGTAGGTTCAACTCTCGGGTGTACGTAGCGTCATGGTAGACTTTCTGTTTGTAGCCAGTGTCAGTTTCTGTCTTGTAGAGGGGAAAGTGAAGTGCTGCCTATAAGTCCTTGTGACCAACTTTCTGTCCATTTTGCTAGTAACTAGACAAAGTCTTTGACAGATATCATCTCTGATAAAGCCAAAATATGTCATCCTTATGTCATTTCAAATAGTCTAAATCATGGTGTATTTGCTATGTTTAACTAAATACCGTTGATTGTATAGAAAAGTTTGCCAAGTGTGTGTTTTATGATTTCTTCTGAGAGAGAGGTTTGCTCGTAGAGCTAGCAATTCTTCCTTTGTAGTACTGAGTAGCAGAGTTTTCTGTGTAGTGATGAAAGAACAACTAATGCATGTAGAGACTGCATTATTTTGTGGAGCTGTAGATTCAGACCTATATCCATTTTCATACAGTGAGGATCACTATTTAGAATTCGCTAGTCATAGAGTAGATGAGGTGTTTCCTAGACTAATCTTGACGGGCAAATTTGTAGAATATACATTTTTGTAGCTTTTGATGTTCCACTTGACTTTTTCAGTGATCAGTGTTTTGTAGCTTTAATTATTAGTATGAAGTGGGCACTATGGACATTTTAGGTGTCATGATTATAATACTGGTAGTCAACTGCTGATGAAGAGTATGGTGTACATATTGGAAAGGTATTAAAGCTGATTGTGATGGAGTTGCCAATTTGATAGCAGACTTGCAACCAAAGTTTTTCTTTTCTTCTGGCGTTTTTCCTCCGGGGAAAGTGTGTTTTGAATAGGATTTTTTTTTCCCCAAAAAAATTATTTCTTAAATCTACCAACCCATTTGTTTGATTTTATAGTACACATTTTTGTGAGTGCCTACTTATGTTTGAAATAGAAGATAATTTATGGATGGGTCACTAATTTGAGTCACTTGTAGGCCTACATGCCTGATTTGTATTTCAGGTGCTTGTTCATTTGGCAAATATGCATGAAAACAATATTTGTTTGGTGATGAATTAAAGGCAAATCAGTGTGTTGTAGACTTTAACCTCCTGGGTTTCTCTTGTCACTAGAAATGACTATTTGTTGTCCTTTGAACAAATTTTGTTTGCTTCTGAATTTTGTGAGGCTTGGCCTTAGGCTATTAAATCTATAGATGAAAATTAGTAAACTTCCTTGATCTACATACCTTGGTCTGTACCCAGGTTCAATTTATAATTGTTGTGATGATACTAGTTTTCTATACAATATTTGCATCTCTATTTCATTATCCTGTTGTTGGACTTATTGCCACTAGCGTATATTATATGTGACTAACGGTCTTTAATTGCTGTAAGAAGCTTGATGAAATAGCTATATATCAACAAAATCCTGCACATTGCAATATGCAGTGATTATTTGATTTCACCATTTTGAAGCAGTGATCAAGTTGGCAACTACCACCATTAAACCACTGTAATAGTGTGCTATAATAGGTGTATGCAAATCATTATTCACCTAAAGATATTCCACAACGAAGTTAAGGTTGATTATATTGATATATACTTATATATGTGTATATATATATATATATATATATATATATATATATATATATATATATATATGTATACATATATATATATTATGTCAATCAACATTAGTGCTGCATATGTATCAGATGAATGATGAGACAAGCCATATTGTTAAGTACTGTGAAATGTGCACTGTGTGAAATCATATCACTCCCATCTAGGAATTTCCTGCAGTGCTCATAGGCAACATACACTTCTCTGATAATGATTCATTCACTGATGCACTGCCACATATACTGGCTAACACACCACACAATTCTGCCACTTAAAGTTATCATTTTTATTACATTTATTTTTTTATTCTATTTTATTTTTTTACTTGCAAATCTGTACATCTGTACTACCTTTTTTTCCAACTGATGTAATGGAATGAAATAAGCATATAAGGAATGGATAGGAAATATTTGTTTGCCATTTATCATCTTTTTGTCATTATTTAATTGTAGTAATTTTTTTGTGGTACCAAAAATGCACCGTTGACTCGGGTAAAGTAATGACCCAGAGAAGGTTATAAAAATTAATCTGCAAAGCATTTATTTTCTGAGTAAGTGATCTCAGCAGTGACAGTCTATCATCCTTTGCAAATTCTTTTTAAATTTTCTCCTTTGCATGAAGCAACACATTTCCCCTTCATCTTTATCTCCTTCACATTTTAATTTCTGCTTGATTTGATACCATTCAAATTGCTATATTCATAATCTGAATAATATAATACGCATTCTAACATTTTGCATGCTTCTTGTTCCTGTACTTTACCCCCCTCCCCAAATCCCATCCACCCCCCTTGACCCTATCCCCTTACCCCCACCCCAATGCTTCATGGCAATGCATGCTGTCATGCAGCAAGTCTTTGGTGTCCAAATGGAAAGCTGCACCTGTCGGTCCTGTGGCTAGAGATAAAAAGTAAGTCCGCTTGAGTCCTGATCTGTGCCGGGCGATAAGATAACTCTTTCTCCTCCCTGAGTGTGTGTGTGATTTGCATTATGGGCAGTTTTGGGGCATCAAACTGGCCCGCTGACCAGGTACCGGTCACTACCTGAGATGGAGTTGGGTTCTAAATCTCTTCTATCTCAAGCTCATATCCTGACTCTAAAGACGCAGTGTTGTACCTACTCACAGTTTGTTCTGCTCATTGGAATCTTATGACTGTTTCAGATGTTTCCAGTGCACTTTCTTTTCTACCCTTTATCAAGATGTTAATGTCCCCAATTCACATCAATGGAGCATTCTTCTATGAGCTTGCCTGGAGTACAGTGTTTGCCCAGGTAGCCCTTCAATGCCTCAGTTGCTTCCAGCTCATTGCTATATACGTCTGTGCACACACTGAAATTATGCATTGATGCTTTCAATTCACTGTTTATATCTTTCACCCTTTTAGATGAAATCCAAGTAAAAAAGAAGTCTTGCCCTTGTAACATGACAGGGATTTAGGTTATGCACAACCAATGAAGTCATATATTGTTATGATAAAATAATTGATTTGGTATGGTCTCTTAAATGCTTTTAAATGGTGAGGTCAGATCAGGGAGGTGGAAGGAAGATGTCCACCTCCCTGGTCAATCAGACTATTAAACCAAAGAATAGACACTAGGGTATTGTGCTAACACATTGGAAACAAAGAAGTGACTTACCTAACTTTTGTGGCTTAAAAAGAAAAGGATTGATGTCCCAGATTGTTATAAAATGAAATTTATTAGTGAGTTGTGGCCATGGGTTGTGATATTTAGAATCATATAATAGAAGAAATGGGGAAAAAAGTTGCACAATTAAAAATTTGTATGTATTCATTTCATACTGGTGTGAATGTATGAGTGTATTAAAACTGTGAAGTTTAATTTGACAGGTAAGTTGTTCCCATATATTTACAATATGTGTGCTCTCATTGAGAGGCTTGGAGAAAATGATGGACATCAACGAGATGTTCAGCTTCAACCTGAGCAAGAGTCTTTTGATTTTGGTTTCAAACTGTCTCCGTATACTTGCCGACCCATGTGCACCATGTGTGACTTCTTTCATTTTGTTCAAATAATTTATGTTGCTTGCTGTACAAATAAGGTATGTTTCGTCATACTGCATCGCATTGGCAAAAAATGCTGTGAAACACGGAAACCAAGATTTTTTTTTTCTCGAAATGTTTTCAAATCTCAAAAGTTTCATGAAGATTGTTTCAAACTCGCCACACATTCACATCCAGCTCACCTGTTCAATGTGTGTTGAAGTATGATCTGTTACGTGACGCTCAGAATATAATCGTGATGGCCACATCTCACAGAAGTTAGTGTTTTGTGTGTCATTACACACTCTCAAAAACGCTCTGCCAGTTTATTGTTCGCAAAGTGAAACATCCCTGCCTGAGAAATGAGAACAAGTCAGGTATCAGAGATGCAGTCTTCTCCAGTCACAGTTAAACTGCAGTAGACTACTGTAACTGTCTTATTTTCTCACAATTGATTTTTCACACTGAGAGGCTCTAAAAACATATTCATGGGTTCTTGAATTTGCGCTGCACAATTGCCAACCCATTCAAAATGTGCAGAGAAAATTTTGAAGATACTTTTGTGGGTTTTAGAATTCGCGCTAGCCAAAAGTAGCGCGAAATGCGCGAAAAATTAATGTACTGCTAAAATCTGTGCTTTGACAGTAAATCTATCCAAGAAGGAAGCTGCAGCAAGCTTAGATCAGACTGCAGTGATACATGATGTCTTTGTTAGAAACTGAGGTTCATATAGGATTGCGCCTTCAGCACCATGGTCTTCAGTTCCATATCTACATAATATTGTATACAATTACATATTTTGTAGTATATTGAAATGTACATTTTGCAAAGAATATGAAATACCGGTATGTTGTATTGGTTCATGTAAAGTCTCAGCCAAGTTGTATGAATTCCACTTTGTGAGAAGTAAAGACTGATTTTGTCCTAGATTAAGATATTGGGCGATGGAAACTCGGAGGTTTTTAACACGAAGAATTCCGAAGGTATTGTCAGACTTAATCAATACTTGATGGACTTGCTGCCAAACCCACAAAATTCAGCTTTTTTGCTAGAATAGAGCAGTTTTTTTCTTCTTTTAAGTACGGTAACCAATAAGATGACAACCACAAAATGATTGAGTCCAAGCAGAGATGAACATTGCCCGGTGATAGATCAGTGACGTGTCAGATCAATCGTCATCACCAGGGAGTTGATCAACACGAAAATGGAATAACAGGATTTGAAGAGTAATGTCAGAATGGAGGCCATATACCACAAGTAATGAATGGTTGTTCTACTTAAAGATGATTCACGCACTGACTTCTGAACTGCCATTTGTATAGGGCCCCCTTGCTGATGGACCTGGCCCGACTGTGTGCCGAGCACAACTTACCAGACCTCCTGGCTCGGACGCTGGATGCGATGAAGAATTTCCCCCTCAAGGTACAGTGGACATGTCTTCTGTGTTGTCTGCCGTTGGCCGTGTTTGACACACCATGTTGTATAGACAACTTCTAAGCGCAATTTGCACCCACACCGCACTGCCTTATCGCCCTCAGATCAAAGTTGATGATGGATGGAACCCCTTCAATCTGAATCCAGTCATTGCTTTGCTGATTCTGTGGGATGCTACTTCTCAAGATTTGTATGTAAAAGTGATGAAGAAGAGGTGTTGGTATCCTGGAGAGCAGAAGACTTCTTGCACAATATTCACTTTGAAAATTGATCAGATATTTAACAAATTGTAGAGTAGATGAACTGATCTTTGCGAATTGTATAAAAAAAAAAAGCTTTGTATTCTGATTGTGCATTGATTGATCAACTTAATTTGATTTATGTAGACTACTATACTAGCTAGTTCTGTATGGGGAAAGTGTTGGATCATTATCCATCGAAGCTTTCTTTTGTGGCAAGTTTTTGTCACAGAACAAAACTAAAAATGTTTAGGTTATGCTTGCCTCAGGTGTGCTAAAGCCTAAATCCTTTTTTAGTTTTCTGTAAGCCAGCTTTCTTGGTATGAACAGTATTGTTTGAAGAGACTTAAATACTTGCAGCTAAATGTTGGTTTTTCCATAAATGCCATTTGATAGAGAAGAAAAGAAGTCAACTATTTGAATGATTTCAGGACAAGGGAACATTTTTTGAGATGGAGTTCCTGCAGTGCGAACTGATGGTGAGAAACCTTCTGGACAAGCAAGAGGTCTACAGCAAGAACACGGTGGAGGTAAGGCAGCTTGAGTCATGGAAGGACCTGCCGGAGTTTTCATCTCACACTAGATATTCATATAAGCTATTGCATTGAAAACAAAAAGATCCTCCAAACAGAAGCGGTTTGAATGTTCTCTGCAAACTACTAAGTAACACTACAATTGTACCAATCAGGTCCTTTACTTCTTTTGACATCTTTGGCATTAACTAGATGCTCATCTAAAGGGTCACATTGAAGTTAGCAACCATTTTAGGGATCGATATCCAAGGGACAGAAAAAGCATTGAATGTTTGAGAAAGCTGTACCTTTACACTAAATCCAGCAAGTTCATAATTTCCTGAGATGCTGCTGTAAGAGAACTACAATGTATACCATCCTCTTATTAAGGACATATCTTTGTTGACATACAGGCATCTTGTACTACTGGGATGAAGTGGTACATTGGTGTTCATGTCTTTGACTACAAGATTTGGAAGACCTGGTATCGATAAATTGTTATCAAAGTTTCGAATATAATTGCTTCATGAAGCAGACATGTACGAATATAATGGTCGCAAAGTAGAGAAGGAACAATTATGCATTTGCAGCAGGAAATGGAAAATAAATAAGTACACAAACTGGCGATATGGATATATACCTTTCATAGTTGTTTCCTGTGTGTACCTTGCTCCTGGTGTATACCGTAGGTGCGTCTGCACGCCATAGACCGTCAGAGCGAAGCCGTCATGAACGCAGTGCGCCACGGCGACCCCAACGTGATCCAGGCAGGCTGTGTGACCCTCTGGAACCTCTGCCTGCCCCTGCTGCAGACCAACCTGAGGAGCCAGGTCCGCAAGCCCCTCACTCTGGTCGCCGAGTCTCTGGAGAACATTGACAGGTGGGTGCTGAATGTATAGACTAGCTCTGGTTCCTTGCTGAGAGATCATGTGACTACACAATCGCCTCTTTCAGACCAGAGAGTTCGTGTGTGGATATACGACATATGAATATGGCATGTTTTTTTTGTCTGATTGCTCTTACATTGATACATCGTATGGATATACGACGAACATTTGTGCCTTAATGCTCTCATATCAATAATTTCATACAAGTAGGCGGGGCTTATTTGCGGCGCTTGTTATGGGTAAGCGCGAACTATACTGATGAATGCACCACTAAGTGTAAGTGCAATGCTCAAACCACATGCAAAGTACATACTACACAAGGAGGAGACTCCATCTGTGATCCATGAGCTTCCCATCAAATGTAACAGTGATTGAGATCTGATGCTGCCGTACAATTGACATATATTATGACGTTGTGTCTGAATGCTCTCATATGAATATGAGGTATGATAGGATGCATGGATATACAATATGTCGGTGTGTCTGATGAGAGCGGCCTATAATGCCTGTTTGCATGCTATGGATTTCTGTGTGAGATTAGACAGAAAGCATGCTTACCTATTCTCTAGATATCCAGTCCATGTCATTTGTTTAAAACATTTACATCAGCATCAGTGGTGACAATGTAAAGCAATGAGGAAGGGAGGTTTGCGGGACACCATGTGCATGTAGTTCTCGAAAGGACAGTTGGTTTGCAAAAGAAGAAGCTAGAGGGAGCAAAGTAGAGGAGCAAAGCAACATAGGGAGAGTGTAAGGAAAGCACATAGTGACAGTCGAAGGGCAGCGGTGAGCTGGAAGTTGAGGTTGCACTAATGGAGATTGGAGATTAAGAGATGGGGATAGTCATAAGGATGAATAGAGTAAGGATCCAGTAAGGGGTTTGGAAATGGATGTCGGTGGGAGGATATAGATGAACCGGCAAGAAGGGAGGTGAGGGGGAAGGAGAAGGTTGGAAATATAATAAAGATAAGGGAGAGAAGTGGAAAAAAACTATGTGAAAAAAAAAGAATGTCATCATTGATGTTTTCCCCATAAATTCAAAGAACAGACAGCTAGCTTCTGAGAGTGCCAAATGTTATGATGGTTATTAGAGTTCCTTTGCTCCGCCACTCTGCAGCCTGTTGATTCTGCTGCGATGTCAGCTGCACACAGAGCTGGCCAAGTGTGAGGAGGACGTGGAGCAGATTCAGGTGGCCATGGAACACCTCAGGAAGGTGAGATCCAGGAGTAGCAAGAGCTCTGTTTTTATATGTCTGCGTGTCTGTTTGTCTGTCATTTGTATATTATTTGTGTATCTATGTCTGTAGGGCCTACCCATTTGTCTCTGTGTCTGTATCTGTGTGTGTGTCTCTGTGTGTGTCTGTTTGTCTGTCAGTTGTATATTATGTGTATCCATGTTTGTCCCCATGTGAATGTTTGTATGTGTCTGTGTTTGTGTTTGAGTGTGTGTCTGCTTGTCTGTTTGTCTGTTTGCTGGCAGTGTGTGTGTGTATACTTCCGTGTCTGTGTCTGTCTGTCTGTCTGTCTGTGTGTTTGTGTCTGTATCTCTGTCCTTCCATATGCTATCTTAGTGTGTTCATGGAAACACGAAGACATAAAAAAATGTGCATCAAATATTACTTAAAAAAAACTCTGAACATAAAAGTAAAACAAGAAAATACAAAACAATCAAATCATGCTTTTTTGTTGTTGTTGTTGTCAAAACTGAGAAAGTGGGGCCTGGTTTGGAATGAGAATTGATAATATGTCCATGCAGTGATAGACAGTTTTTATGAAGGCCAATTCATCATCAGAAACACTTTGAGTTGTCCTGCTCATATGGCTGCACTTCTTATCTGTAGCTATTGTACATGTAAGTGTCATATTTCCACTCCCAAGTATTAAAGCATTTCTTACTGGTAGTAATTTCACTGATGCTCAGATAAATTGGCATCTGCAGAATTTCATGTTACTTGAGGGTAATGAGCAACATTAGTATTATCTAAAACCATTATTGTGGTGGCTATTACTGATCCTACATCATGACTCCATCTCGTTCCTTTCTCCTTCCAAGGCCCTGAGCCTGGATGATGGGGGTCAGTACCGCGAGCGTCTGGAGACGGCCCTTCACCGGCTGGACCTCAGGGCAGAGCTCTACAAACTCCCCGAGAGACTGGAGGACCAGGCAGCTATGATCATTGAACAGGTGCGCATTGCATTGGAGGATAAAACTTGTGTTTGACAGCTTTGATCAATATGTCAGGCAGTGGTATAAAATACGACTCAGTGCAGGCGGTGCATTGGATGCAAGCTGTGAAATGAATGCAAAGGTGGTTTAAAGTTTTGGCAAACTTGACCGAAAAATTTACAAAAGGTCCTGCTATGTTTGTATTTAAAAAAAATAATAATCATTATTTCTAGTTCCATGTTATACAAGTTGAATTTTAGCAATCACATGGAATGTGTTAACAAAATAAACAGAGCAATTATGCAAAATAACTTTATGAATGTTCAAATCAGGTTTGATAATTACATAAAAAATAGTGGCAAAAATGTGCAATTGAGTTAGTCATGTATTGTGGCAATATGTGAAATGTAAAACTGGTGCTGCCATCAAATTTTGACAAATTTCTTTACTTATTTGAAAGATAAGCCGCTACTTACTTACAAGTTATCTCAAAGGAATTCTTCCTATATTACTCTGCAAGAACTGTACTTGTCATTCTGTTTATATATTCTCCATTTCAAAAGTCTGTCACTAGTCACAGTTTTGAGCATGAATTGTCCCTTTTAATCTGAGCTTTTTTTATTGAACCAAAGACCTACTCTGGCTCCTGTATTTTTTTTTTTTTTAAAGGCTCAGTTATATAGAATATGAATTTTTTTTTGTTCCATTTTTGGAAGACATCGCAGCCCATCTGCGAGCGCTTCGTGGTTGAGAAGCGCGGCCTTAAATGATGAAGACATACAATAGAATAGTATCCATGTCACTTGCTTGGTATGTCATCTTTCAGGCGAGGACCAGCTCTGACTCTGGGACTGTCCTGATGAAGCGGTCACTGCTGGTCAAGGCTGGCCAGGCCCTGTCCCCAGATGCCTTCATGCTGGTCCTGGAGAGTGAAAGGGAACCCAAAGGTTGGTGTAGAGCTTGCAGACATTCAATCTCACACTAGGACAGTGTTCAATAAAACAGGGAGATCAAGATTCATAAAGCGGGATAATGCTGTAAACTCTGTGCAACCCCTTCAAATATGGTACTGAGACAATACCACATGGTCAATTCTCTTAATTTGGTACTTTGCAAATCCTTCAACAGCATTCTCTTTCATGAGCATTTATTGTGTGAGTCTCAGAATCTTTGGAATCTGATTTGCAGATTGCCATGTAAGAGTACTTTACTAATTGTCCACATAGTTTAACATGCGTTGTTAAAATTCTTAACGTGCTGTAAAATCGATCCAGTATCTTCATGCATTGACCATGTGTCGGCAAATTAGGCTTCTCATCTGTAACGCATCAATTGAAAAGCTCTTGCCAGGAATGCTGAACGGCATGGCCTTCCTTTAATTCCTCTTACAGCCGGAGGCCGCGGGGCTGACTCCATCATTGCTCAGCTGGGGGCCAAGGCCCGGAACTACAAGAAGAGCACCAAGAAGGCCAACGGTCACATCAAGAGGATTGCCAGCGAGAATGAGAGGGAGAGGTAAGCTCCTGGGGACGCCAGTATGACTCGTATTGAAAGGCCATCACAGCAGTCAGGCTCTCCTCTTCTGCTTTGTCACATTTTTTTTTTTTTCATTAGTCCCCACCCATAGTACTTATGCTTTGTTTGCCTCTCATTAATTCTCTTAAAGGGAAATTCCATGACGATATTGTATTGCTGTGCATGAAAACAGAAAAATCAGAGAAGGAAATCAAATCAGTGAAAATTGTGACCTCTTCCTGATATATGATGATACTTGTCAAGTGTATAACATCCAAAGTTATACGATTTGAACTGAAATCAAAGTTATTGTTGAGTATCTCTGCGTCATTGTTTTCAAAGTGCTGTAAAAGTGTCTTAGACTACTCCCACATACCAGGAATGAAATATCTTTGATAACATTGATGATATCTGTCACATGTTATGATATTATCGAGTCATTTAAAAAAATTTTTGCTAAAGAGCGTTACTATTGTTATTTACCCCTGTGCTGTGATCTCTGAAGGGCTCGTCTGTGGGGCGACCTGGCCAAGACGGCCCGCAAGCAGGAGGTGTGGGACATCTGTCGCGTGGCCTCCCGCTTCTGCCTGCTGTATGACGACGATCGCTGGAACAAGCCCTCATCTCCCTCCCGACCGGAAACGAGACAAGACAAGTGAGCCCCTCTTAACCCCTTGTGTGCCTTGTGGGCCCGATTGACACAGAAAAACCCTATAGCATTGTACACACTGTCCAAATTCCCTGGCATGGAATGAGTTAAGGATTTACTCAGTGTAGTTGAGAGGAAAGAAAATATGCAAACATATTACCCCTTTCAAGTCTACTCCACTCATTGATGGCCGGTGCATCACCTGTTGATTTAAGGGGAGGAATTATGCATCTTAGCAATGAATGACTTTTTGTATGTGCCTTTCAGACCAAAAGGCCACACCGCATACTGAAAATCACAAGCTAAAAACATAACTGCCCTACGTCAGCTTGTTCTGTGTACGCAGTGATGTCAAAGCACATGTAGTGTGGTAGTGTTCCACAGCAAGTTTAGAGGTGGGTTCTATCAAGTCACAAAAAAAAACCCTTATTGATTCACTAGTTAAACAATTAGGAGGTATCCTTGGATGGTGATGGGGATAACATCTCAAGTTTTCATTGGTGTTTTGCATCTATTTCAGTAGAAGATACTTATGTAGAGACTTTGTGGTTTAGAAACGAAACTCAATGGTACACCATGCAGGTTCTCCGGTCTGGTAGAGGTGAAGGTTAACAAATTCATGTAATCAAATGACAGCCCACCACTCAATCCAGAAGATACAATTGTGTGCTTGTAGTACGTGGACTAACAAACATTAGTTCTCAATCAACTGAGGCTGAGCCATAAACCATTTTTACATCTTATATTGTCCCTGAATCCATGCAGTACTTCGTGTATTACCAGTAGAGTTCTCTCCCTAATCCTTCCAGCGCCAGCGTAGCCAGTGACCACCATCCTTCGGCCGAGACGCCCACTGGACGGAAGAAATCCAGCATGGCAATGGTCGCTGAGCCGACTATGGGACTGTCAGACAAGGATCTCGTCCGCATGCTTGCTGAAGTCCACTTCCTGAACTCTGAGGTCAGTCAGACAGAGCTCACATATTTTTGTCCTCACACTCATTGTTCTTATTTACATGCCATCTTAAATGTCACAGCATTTGTTTTTTGTTTTTTTTTTGCTGCAAGTTCTATTAAATACATGTAGTCCATGCATCTATTGGCACAGTGTTATGTGTTGAATGTGTATCTTAACCCATATCAGGCCAGACACAGGATATCCCGTAGGGGGCTCAAACCCCCACAGAGTGAGTCACATTCCAGGATATCCCATAGTTGAACAAGCAGCGATGCAGCCATTTTGTTGGAATTATGTGGAATGCTATCATCGTTGAATGAATTGAATGCCAGTGACTTATTCTCATATACAAAGACAATTTTCTCCTCTTTAAACTGATACATAACTTGCCCATATTTCATTTTTTTTTCTTTGCCAACATAGAGTACCAATATTTGTTTTGAGAGCTGTCAGTATGAATGCGCTCATGTGGAAAAGTGGCCAACCTATTTAGGTGTTTGTGTGTGCACTTGTGCTGGAGTGATGTGGGTTAAGTTGATAGCATAAGTCTAATGATAAAAGATTTGCCAAGGTTAGAATGAATGCCCGTGAATTCCTCAATCTCTCATCCAGGCCCTGATCCACCTGCTGCGTTCGGAGGGCGTGGAGATGTACAACAAGCCCATCCCACCAGTGGACAAGAGGAAGCACCCCAAGGGATACGTGGCCAAGAAGCCAGAGGAGGACCCGGACTGGCTGGACTACTGGTGAGTCATCCATCATCTTCCACCCCCCCCCCCCCCCCCCCCCCTCTTCCCCATCCCATGCAGGATGGTGGTTTGGCTCAGTCAGTATCACATCTGCCTCGCAATCCAAATGACCCGGGTTCAATTCCCAAGTCTAGCTGAGCAAGTTGTGTATAATCATACCATCCCCTCTAGTAAGAGACAAAGTACTCTGTCCCTCGGATTAGACATAAATTGGAGGTCCCATGTGTGAGAGAGTTGCGCAGCTCATACACGTAAAAGATCCCACTGCATTCATTCATCGCAAAGAGCAGGGTGCTCAACCCAGTGAAGTGATCAGTCTCACATCCAACTGGACCCTGTTGAAGACCAGCTAGTGTAGCTGAATATGACCTGTCTACAATAGCCATCTTCGAAGAAGAAAAATGAAACCAACAAAAGCAAACAAAAATCTTTTCCAGCATTCAACCTCTTCTCTTGAACTTGGCACTCGTAGGCCAAAAACTGCTCACAAAATACTAAGGATCTATTTGGCAGTGTACGGTACCAGATTTGCAGCAGAGTTGGTGTGGAGAGAGACCCCAAGAGAGGAGGAGAGTGCCTCACAGGAGTCTATCCACAGACATACTGTACAGTGTAGCATTGCTTTTTGAGATTATATAAAATTCATACATGTTTGATATGGTGACATGACATTTGCTCCTGCGACAATTGCCCCGGTCTTATTTTCTCCAAGGACTTAGGGTTATGGTAAGGGTTAGTTGTGATAGGGTTTAGGTTTAATTTGATGTAAAGATTAGGATTTTTGCGGGTAGAACTTATTTGTGTTTGGCTTTGTGTGCAAATATTTCATGAGAGCAATTGTCACAAGAGCAGCAAATGTCATGGGACCGTTAGATATAGGGAGACTAATTGACAGAGAGAGATGAAATAGAAATGATGCTGGTTGAAAGGAAATTAAGTTATGTGATGTAGGGTGTGAATTGTACTTACATTCTGCCAAGGTGTAGATAAATGTAGCACAGTGACATATGAGTAGTGTGTCAAAGAGATTTGACAATACAACAGATGTTTTACACCTTGGAGAAGTACCCGTGGCATGAGACGTCAAAGATATTGGATCAATTCAGAGTACGCTGCTGCACTTCGAGGTTTTCGGTCAGCACCAAGAAAAAAAAAGTTTCCTTTCCGACATGTATGCTTTAATAGAAAAGAAAAGAAGGCAAACAAAACACAACTATAACCTCGTAGTAGTATCTTTAGTTAATTCATGCAGGATCTCACACACTTCTCAAAAGACATGTATCAAATTAAAAAATATATTATATGTTGTTTTTTTTTCACATTTAACATCAAAGTGACTTCATCAAGGATCTGGCCGAGTCAGCCACTAGGGGTTTCCTGCGGGCCGCCGAGCTCGGGGTGACTCTGGGCGAATCCTGGATAGTGTGCAGCGCCGCGTCGTACTTGTGGAACTACACCAACCACATGATGACCGATAACAGACATCGGGAGCTCATTACTCCCTTCACCTCCCTCCTTCAGGCCCTGAAGCAGGTTGGCCATTCTAGGTAAGTAACATGGACTAACAGAGAAATGATACTCAAAAAAAAAAAAAAAAAATCATGCAGTCCAACCTTCATTATCTGGCCATCTCTTCTCCAGAATTTGCTATCATCTGGATGTGTTTATGTGTTGAAAATGAAAAAAAAAGGGTGATTTGATACTCTATAAAAGTTCCTACAAAACTCACATGATTTACCTTCAATAGTGTATCTCCAACAGAAGCCTGTTATGAATTTTTCATTAAAATATTTTAATTTCCATAAAAATGGACTGTAATTTTAAGTAGGCTAGAATAGATTACACCACTATTGCAGTGTATGCTTCCAACTTTAATAGCTACTACTCTGTCAGCAGCTACATGTCCATGAACATAAACATTGTTTCTCCCATATCCGGCCAAATCACTTATCCGGACGGGTGCCAGTCCCAACATGGCTGAATAAGAGAAGTCAGATTATGTAGTTTGTAGAATATCACTGCAGAAAATAAGGTTGATACAATGGATTGATAAATGTGCATTTTTATGCTTTTCTTCCCATAGATATTTCAGATGTGGAAAAAAAAATTATTGTTGTAAAATGTGCATAACCCACACATATGTGTTTATATTCTTTTCTGTGATGTATTGATTGAAAAAAGATAACAATAGTAAATAGGACCAAGCACTCAAAGACATTCAGCTGCTGGAGTGAGTGCTCATTCTAGATTTTTATATCCATGATTGCATTGTGATGTTGAACTTTATAGGTGAAATACTTTTATAACAGTGGTATCTATATAAGTGTGAGGAACTCGAAAATGGATTGTATATACATCAAATGATAATATGATTATTAACTCAAACTTTGTGCAACATTTTCCCTGTGTGCAGCGAGACAGTGCTGCTAGTTAACCTGTGCAATGCCTTGGCCGTGGGCCTCATCATTCCCTGGATCCCGTCGGGGGACCCTGAGCCAGAGAATCAGGCCCCTTCGGCCCCGAGGGGTAAGGGGGCCAAGGATCCGGACCCCTCCCCCAGGAAGGCCAAGTCCGTGGCTAGCCACACCAGTGGCAAGAGCAAGCTGGTCTTGACGGTGGACCCAGAGGGAGGCAATGACATCAAACAAGCCCTAGAGGTGAGTCAGATCTTCTTCTAGGGGTGCGTTTTAAGCACTCTCCGTAAGCGAAACAAACTGTACTTTACCCATGCCAGAGGAACGCTGGAACGGTCCTCAAGTGCACCATACTGAACTGAACCAAGCCAAATGTGCTCCAAAAGTGATCCAATAGCATAACAATAGTTCACGTGTGGAAAATGCGCGTAACACGCACATGCATCATAATGCAAAGAATTCATTCTCTTAGTTTGGGACATCTGTAAATGGTTTAAGCGTGTCAGGTGAATGACTCTGCTGCTACAAATGTGTGACCCCCTCAAAAAATAACTCATGAATTATGCTTTCTCTACAGATCGTGAGGGTGCTCGAATGCTCCAAATCTGGTACAGTTTGGTATGGTTCGCTTTGGTTCACTTTTGAGCGCTTGAACACACTCTGAGACTCTTAGTCTGCTACCCACCCCCCCCCCCCCTTACCTGATATGATATGACATGCCTGAACATGTCTTAGTGGTTACAGAAAATGAAATCTGAAAATGAATATGGATTTATCTAGAGCATAGTGGTGTATTGGGCACAGCTCTAGATGCTTAAATGAGAAATTCTGCATGAGTTTGAATTCCAGCTGGTGCAGATGTAATTGGAGAATGACAAATGTTTTACCCAAAATACTCCTGTTGACCCAGGGATTAATAAGGAAGGAATTCATAACTTGTCGGCATAGTTTTGGTTTCTCGTAAATATCAAGTGAAATCAGAAGTAGATAAAGAACTACTACTGTGATGGGTTATACTTTTATTCTTTGTGCTCGTGATCATCACGTTAGGCATTCTCTTGTACTCTTTTCCAATCTGTCTAGGTGTGTGACTACGCCCTGGAGGTGACCAACGGGTCCCGGCCCCTGGACCTGGTCCCCATAGCCATCCGCCACCCTCTCCTCATCACCTGGGTCAGGGTTAAACAGCTCAGCAGCAGTCAGATCCACAAGAGTCTCGGATGTGAGGACGAGGTAAGTAGACCACCGCATTTGCAGTGCCAGTGTCTCCCATCACTCGCTTTTCTTTTGGAGAATCACATCTTTTGCAGATGGAGGTGTTTTTAGTATTTTTTTGTTTGTTTTTGTTTTAATCAAAGCTAAAAATGAAAACAATGAACATCTAATGGGGGATTTACCCAACATTTAAATGTGGATTCTGTAAATGCAGAAGTATTAGTAGAGCACATCAGTAAATGTTCAAAAGTTATGATTTTTTAAAGTTTTGGTTAAGTCTATGTGCTGCATTATTGGTACTCTTGTTATCCAGAGATGACGGCACATGGATTTAACCAAAACTTAAAAACTTCCTAAACTTTTTGAACGGAATGTCCAAGTTTCTTCAAACGTCACTAATGTGTGCTACTAATACTTCTACATTCACTGCATCAACATGAATATTTAAGATTGATTTTCCCTAAACTATGTAAACAAATTGTGGCACATGATGACAGAGCTATGTCCGTTTCACCCTCAATAATTAATCAGCTATTTAAAGGCGCATAGTCCCGGTAGTGTAGAGGGCGCTGTTGATGATACTACCGATCACTGTTAGCATTGCTACGATAAAGAGGAGTCGATAGCGTAGGTCTCTATAGGAAACTTGCGCCGTACGCCCGCATACGCATTTAACTAAACCACTGGGACCATGTGCCTTTAACATTCTACAGGCACCTCAAAGAGTCTTTGTGGTCTGGCAACATCACAACCACCTTTCTTGTTATTCACTGTGTCCACAAAATACTGGTGCCCAAAACAGCATCTTACCTATCATTAAAGTTCAAGAGTAATTAATTTGGGTAATCCACAGTGTCAAGAATATTTGCATAACCAGTCGTGCAAATTCTTAATTTTCCTAGTGTGTTTGAACCAGGAATCATTGCCATGTCAAAAGTTGTTGTGTTTCTTGTTATGAAAAGGTTGGTCTTTATTACATGTAAAAAGATCCTTTTTTTTTGTTCGAAAGTTTGTGCTGTAACAAAGCTTGCATGTCAAAAGAAAAACCGTACCACCGATGCTTTTCACACATGCTTCTGCTTTGCAGAACAACATGGATGGACAGCGACCTTTGACCCGATGCATGGTTGCCCTGGAGATGCTGACGCTGAATGGGAACGGTATCATGGACTTCAAGGATGCTCCATCTCTCAATGATGTAAGGCCTAGCTGCCTGTCTCTGTTTCACTCATTGCAGTACCTAAAGAACTGGTTTTATGAAATTATTGATAATTTCACTTTCGACCAACAAGTAACATTATGGCAGAATTTCTGATATCGTATGTTGAACCTGTATTCACTAGATTATTCTTGTCACAAAGTGAAGATATTTAGGAAGTTCTTTCAATTTCTTGCAACTGATTGACAGATTGCCCTCCATGGACATAAATAAGCACTGAATTGATCGGTGTTTTAGTAGTGGCTATGACAAAAGGAAATCTTGCAATTTCATTTTCATACGGATGTCAGACTCTAGCTTCTCCTTCTTCAACTGATCGAGGATTGCTCCGAGAAAGCGTCCTTTCTGTTTTGTTGTGATGGTGACTTCGATTGACTACTGTATTCAATTCCTGATTCCCTTTCACTCTTTCGTCTGACCAGCTGAGTAACATGGTGGAGCAGTGCCAGTGGCCGGACCCGTCCGTGGAGCTGCAGGTCTGGTCCCGGCTGGCGTACCTTGCCTACAAGGCCAGGAACCACTCCCTGGTGATGCGGTGTGCCAGCAAGGCCACAGCCTTCGAGGAGGTCCCCATCAGACACAGGAAACTGGACGAGTAAGTTGGATGTGCAATCCTGTAAATTCTCTCTTCATAATATTATTCCGTCATCAATGTCCTACAATTTGATTTAAATGCATGGGGGAAGTGCATTTCCTTACTATCAGAATTGTCACATAATAAAAACAGAAAAGCACCAGTAAGTATTGTTGAAAAAGAAAGCTTAGCTCAGAGTGATTACTGTTTGTGTTACATATGTGACCGTGCACCTCAAAACGAACATAAAGTCGCACACACTGATTTTGCGTGAGGACCGAAAATAGTGAAATGGGTCAACCTAGCCGAACTTGACTTTTTCATATTTTCTGAAAGAGCGGGTCTTCTTTTACATTATGCTAAAATTTGGTATCATAAAACGGGCAGGAAAAGTGTGTTTTTTAGCAGTTTATCTCGAACATTTTTGGTAGAATAGTGTGATTAGGTGTGTCTTTAGAATCCCTTTTTCATTTCTGAAAAAACCTTGTCCACACTCTTCACTTTCAACTCTAATAACTTTTGAAAGGATAGTGCTACTGCTTTGAAAGTTGACATCAATTATGGACAGAATGTGTTAATGAGGCATGCTTAATTTCAGTTTAATCTGATAAGTTCTTCGTTGTTGTTACTCTGGTGGTTTACTTCCTGTTTTTTGTCCCATTCATCGCACAGCCAGCACGGTTTGGTAAAGATTAAGCGCTTGAATAGACACTGTACTTCAGAGCCTCTTTTCTCAGTTCACACTTTTCCTGAGTTTGTGCTTTCTTTCCAATATTTAGATAGGTTAGGAGAGTCCATTTGATTTGAGTTATACATCATTTCAAAGCTTAAAGTCTGCTCTTTCAGAATATGGTCTTAACTAAAAATTCATGTCTGGTGACTTTTTGTTTGTTTTGAGGTGCAGGGTCACATATTAAGATTATGTCTGCAATAAAACCTCATCCCAGTGACTCAAAAGCTTTGTAGCAATGTCATAATGTATACCGGTAATAAGACTGTACGTCATTGATTTGGAGTAGTGATGACTGAAGTTGATGGGTTGTTGTCTCAGCTAGAGTAAATTGTATTCCTCTTCCCACCCACACTTGTCTCCAACCTGCTAGGCACAAGCTGATGGTGTGGTATGAGATGCTGAGCTACGCCTCTTGTGTGCTGGGACAGAGTCACGTCAGGAGCATGGAGGGAAACAACGCCGTCCGGAGGGCTGCCATGGAGGCTTTCCTCTACAGTGCAAGGTGGGTTGACCCCCTCGTGAAAAGGGCTTCTTGTGCCACCATGCTTAATACTGTGCAGCCAGTTCTTAGTTGACTCATTTATATGTACACATTAGTACAAATGACCTTTTTTTATTGTTATGGTTAGGCACTTCGCACATCTTCAGAGCGACATAATGCATTAAGCTTGCCTGATGTAACAATTTACAGAATTATTCATCAGTCATGTTCATATAAAGAATGAACTTGCAGAGACCAGGTGACCAAAATGGCCCATCAATTAACACTTGGGAGGCATTCATTTTATTATTTGGCATTGAATGTATGAGCAAACTTTTTTTTTTATTGATATTTGCCTAGTAGCAGGCTTGCTGTTAGGTGGATTTGCTGGCAAGCACCATTAACCAAGGATTTCATGAATAATCATTCTGTCACAGATGCTTATCTCAGTGAATTTAGAAACCAACATGCCTGTTGGTACAAATTACTATTTTCTGCTCATTGGTAAAGCGGAACTCTGAACAGGTTTATTGCATCCACAAGAGCAACAACAACAACAACACCTTACAAAGAATGAGAAATGAGAAGAAGCTGGGTTCTTGACCTCATGAATGTGACATCAAGAGTAAATTCAGCTTTTTACGCTTTTATGTCAGATGAATTGTTGCGGCAAAAAGTTTGTTCAAGTTACATGCACATGGTAAGATAGAGTGTAGGCAGGAAAAAGTATCTTTTACGGGGATGTCTTTTCAAGCCTGTCTTCAAGCATTGAACTCAATTGTGCATTTGCACGTTCCTGAAACATATTCACCAAAGAAGCATGCATTGCATGTTGCAGGTATGGGCGCAAGGCCAACAACTATGACCTCGTAATCACGGCCGCTCGTCGCTACTGGAACGCCTGCCTGATGTTGGTCTCAGAGCCAATGGAACGCCAGCTGCTGAAGGAACCACTGACCGCCATCCTGGAATGCATCAATGCAACGTACAAGAAGGACACCAAAGTGGTTAGTCATTGCTGTGAATGGTGATGGTGTTGCAAATTGAGTTCAAAGTAGTAATGATGGAAATGATAATGTGTGGATGATGATAGTGATGATGATGATGATGATGATGATGATGATGATGATGATGATGATGATGATGATGATGATGATGATGATGATGATGATGATGATGATGATAATGAAGACAGTAATAATGATGATAATAGTGATGATGGTGATGAAAATGATGGAGATGATAATGGTGATAGTGATTGTGGTGATGATAATGAAGATGATGATGGCAGTGATGATGGTGATGGTGGTGATGGTGTTGATAATGATAGTTATAATAGTGAGGATGAGGAATGTGTTGATGATTATAAAATAATGATGCTACTAATGCCAAGGTAATGATTGAATGATAATTGTAATGAAAACATTTTTGTTGATAATACAATTAGAATGATGATGAGGATGAGGATGAGGATGATGATGATGATGATGTTGATGAGGAATGTAATAATGGTTATGACGGTGATGACGGTAATGCTGCAAAGGTGATTCTAACAATGATGGTAATGAAAATGTTGGTATTGATAATAGAATGATGATGAGGATGATCATGAGGCAAAATGTGAGTCCCAACAGATAAGTGAAAGTAACACAGTGCAATTATCATGAACTTGTTAAATTCTTTTCTCACATGATTGTTTTTTGCGTGATGGGTATTGGTTTATCATCAGGCTCGGATGCACTGTATCTAGGAAAACACAATTTCTGTGAAATGCTGTTTTTTATTTTGTCGTCCATGCCCAGAAATCAGACGATGACGAGGAGACTGAGGACGGGACCGTGACCCCGCGCACCGTGACCTCTGTAGCGACCTCTCAACCTCAGCCAGTGGTGGACATCCTGTCTGACCCTGAGGATGACCTGACCCTGCGAGCCGCCATCTACGGAGTCTTGTTCCAGGCCTATGCAGACCAGGTAATGATTCATCGTGGCAAATTGTAGTGTGTGGTCTATAGTGATAACCATTAGTAAGTGTTGACTTTGTTTGTTGTTCTCGACAAAAATCCATTGATGTACCCCATGATCAATTAAAGGCCAGGTAGTGTGGGAAAACATGAGTGGGCCAATTAAATCGATTTTCCTCTGTCGCCCACCAGGGTGCATCTGAAAATTATGAATAGCGCCCATCAGCGAATACGTGCATCAAAGCATACACTCACCTGTAACGGTCGACCCCAGTCGAGATTCTTTGGCTGTGTGTACTTACATATAGATCAGTGATAAAGCTGTACACAATTCATTACAGGGATTCTCGAATATATCTTAGTCAGTTCAGCTAGACCAGTCTTCCCACACCATGTATCCTCATGCTACTGGGTCTTTAAAAGACAAAAGTTGGTGGAGTGTCATATTACGTATTTGGTGCAGCTTTCAAGTTCTTTCAAGATTGTTTGCTTCACATTCTCGCTACATCTAATGCTAAATAAATTGCTTCATTATCGTCTTTTCACATTTCATTTTTATTGTGGCCTATCTCCAGGCTACCTGAGGCCCGTTGCATAAAACTTACCATTGAATTTCAATGGTAACTACCGTCAAAATTAGGCATCACAGCCAATCAGCATCAAGGATTATAAAATTTACCGCTAATTTGAAGACTTACCGCTAGAAAGGAGCGGTATGTCCAGCGGTAAGGGTTTTATGCAACAGGGATTTTTACCGCAGTGAGACTAATTAGTTTAATGTCCCCTGGAAATGTCTCTTCCAACATCTTTTTTTTTGGGAGGGGGGGGGGGGGGAGGGAGGGGAGTCTGCCCCATGGTCCTGAACCAGATGCAGAGAGGTTTGTAAGTCTTCTATGACCATCGACTGCCACCTCTCCTTGCGACGTGCCCACACCGCATCAGTCTACTCTTATAGCCAATAGTGCCAATGGTTATATCTAAAGATAAATGTCCCAATGAAATATTTGATATAAAGTCCATGAATGTCTTTGTTCTTTCTGCAGGGAGAGTGGGAGGCTGCTCTGGCCGCCATGGACAAGGCTGTGAATGATATGCCTCGCACCAGACACAGACTGTGAGTAACTACCAGTCATTAACCATTACTGTGCTTTCTTTGCCCATTAGCACAGACATCTGGCATAGAAATGGTTAAAGGGGTCTTTGAATTTCTTTTGTCAAGATTTGTTCCCCAAATGTCATGATACTAGTGAGATGTGTGTAAAACTAAGGAGCTAAGGCATATTAATCTTAGGTAAGGATTGTAATTAATGTGTCTCTTTGTACACTGGGTTCAGATAAGTCTTTCCATTTTGTTTTGCATAGGAATTCAAAGTCTAAGGAATTGAGATATCATGTGTGATAGTCGTGTGAATTCTTACTGTTATGATAGTGATGATGATGATTTTAGCTATTGATGTTGTTATTTTTGTCATTATTTTTCATGTCAATTGCACATGTTTACCATTACAGTTGTCATTTCAGTAGTCTGTTTGTCCTGTCAGCCTTCATCACTCATCACAATCGAATGACAAGCATTTCTCTTGCATGATGTCAATGGCATGTGCTTCCTTTGCAATATCAAAACATGATGAATATTTCATATGTGTTCCTATCCTTACAGTCTGATTTTCAAGCACCGGCTGATGGTGAAGGCACAACTTGGAAGAGACATCCACGTCGACATCGCCAAGTTTAGGGTGAGTGCAAACTCTACATTGCCCGACATGGCTATATCAAAGACTCAACTTTCACCTTGATGGCTGGTCTGGCAGCTCTCCTCCTACTCAATCAGAATTTTACATTTCCAATATTCAATTTGTCAGTTTAGTCAAAATCTGTAGTTCTTCATATTTGACTTGTACTACAATGGGTCCGAATGCCTAAATAACAAATGTCACCTCCTCCCCTCTTTAGTCAGTGGTGTTTGCATGGTATGAGGTTTTTTTTGTGTGTGTGTGTGTGTGTGTGTGTGTGTGTGTGTGTGTGTGTGTGTTTTAAACTTATTATCATGATGTATTATATTCAAGTCTTCTGTGATATGGACCCGGCCCATTTTAATCAAACATTATTTAATTGATTTTTGCTGTTCTTTTTGTGTTCTCTTTTTTTGAGTTATTTATGTTTGTTTGTTTTTCTAAGATTCATCTATTGATGTCACTGATGTAGTTTAGCTGTCAGAGACATTTATTACTTAAGTGTACATACATCGTAAATGTATATTATTGTGTTCCTTGTATAAATTCTCAGTCTCACCATGAAGTTGTGAGTTCCTAACTCTGGAGCCCACATGTGTGCCTGACTACATTCCTCTTTGTACATTCCTTTTGTAGGATGAAAGTGAGGACTATGTCGCCCTCATGTGGTACAAAGTGGCCAAGTGTTCCAAGGACCAGTTTGAGCAACTCACAGCCTACCAGAACGCTGTAGAGGCATTGCGGGTAAGAAGTGTCCGGTTTCACACTTGCCACCTGTTACTCTAATGTTTACCAATCATTTCCAACATTCTTAGAATTCACTGTCTATCCAGATATTATTCAGGGTTTGATGCACTGCCAGTAAGATAATTCCAGTGACAAATCAAATCATCATGAAGTAACAGTCACATAACCGAGAAGGGGCTGTTTCGAGGATGCCATGTTTGATTGTTCAATCTGTATTGTTCTCATCCAGACATCATGTATTGGATTTTACTCAATATTCCATCACCTATGTATCCCTTCATATCAGTGGGTTTGTTTGATCAATTTTCACATTAGTACATCTTTCCCTCCACCCTCATTGTTACAATTACTTGATATACAGTATCTATTATCATGAATAAACTTGATTTATGTAAAACACTGTCTAATTTTATCATTTTTTTTAAAGGATAAGTACACATTTCAGCTATATTGTATCACACTTCAATTAAAATCATGTATCCTCTGCAATTTAATTCTTCAACTGATATGCTACTCAATATCTACCAAACATTTATTCATGTTTTGTACCCCAATTGCAAATTAAGAATAATTACAGAGCCAACCATAACTCTATACTATCATGTCGGCTCCTATTACAAAATGCAGGCAATCTATATATGTCATCTCATAAATACTTGGCACATATTCTGACTTGAGTTGGTAAGAAATGCAAGCAACCACCAAACTAGGCCATCATCCAAGGGCAAATAAATTAGTGTATTTCTGTATGCCCTATGAAAAGTTGAATATAGTATACATTATAAGTTTGGTTTTTTGTTTGTTTGTTGCAGTCTTCTTCCACAAACTGGCAGAAAGTGGAGTACCTGGTGGAGTTTGCGGAGTGGCTGTACCTCAATGAGTTCCCCCTACAGGACTGCCAGGACCAGCTGGAGTGGGCCGTTGACATCCTACTCAGCATGAGGATCAGGACTCGCAGTGCCAAGAAGAGTGCCAGTGAGCCCTCCCCCCCCCCCCCCCCCAAAAAAAAAAAACAAACCAACAACAACAAAAATATAACAAACAACAACAACAACAACAAACAATGAATAAATGAAATAGAATTAAATTATGTTGATAGTAAATAGTAAATATGAAAATAAGAAAAAAACAACACGAGACATGATGCCTCTGGCATCACTTTGTGGCGGAGGCATGAAAATCAGTCTAGATTCTCATGCCAAGATACCTGGTAGCTTAGCAATCAGTAATACATTCTGAATGGCATCTTTTTCACTTGATCCTTTTATCATACTCGTATGTGACTCATCACCACACTACCCTGATGGCGTTCGAGACTTTCAAGCTCCCCCCCCAAAAAAAAAACACCCCAAAACAAACAAACAAACAAACAAACAAACAAACAAACAAAAGAACAATCATACAAACAAACAACAGCATAGTAAAGTGATTTGATTGAAGAATTGGAAATTTTATGTTCCAGAAGTATTGAAAGTCTGATGTGAGTATTGTGAAATAGCTTTTTCTTGACTTCACTTCCTGTGGATCGTGAGTAATACTTCCTCAGAAGCTAGATTCTATTCTAGTCAATCTAGTATGTACTTTTTTGCTTTCCAAATTGAATCATTTTTGTAACGGGATCCCCTTGAATGTCTTGCAGAATGACTTCGGTGTCACAGGTGGAAATTGAAAGTCCAGACTCATCGCTCATTCTAAATGATAAACCACAACAGGTATGATAGAAAATCCTGATGCTGGTAATGATGTAGACTGACTACTCAATCTCTTACTTCTCTGATCATATAGCATGTGGTGTGTGTTGTTGCTTTTGTTCAGCATCAGAGAGGAGTCGCAAGAAGCGAGGAAAAAGGTCGTCCAAGGTGGGAAGCCCAACCCGTGGCGAGAACCAACAGAACCTACCCCAGTCTCCCACTCTGACAGATAATAAAACCGCAGAGGCAAAAGGTAAGATGTACCAATGGGTTTCAAAGATGCATCCCTCATTTTCACTGCAATATGTGCTCTTTTCTTTTATATGGGATGTTCTTATTGAACACTGATCAATCACAATGCATGTTCATTATAAAGAACACTAGTTTTCACACTATCAGGATCCCACATCTTATATTGAACTGTCATTGAAGATCCATACTTTGCTAATATCTGATCTTGGGAAGTTTCCCAGATCTGGGTCCTGTTGCATAAAAAGATCTAATAAAACATGAGTCAGAAAATAGAATGTAAGTCAGGTACATTTTATTAGCCCATCAGAATTGAGTATTCAAAGCCTTACGTTTGATTTTCTGACTTATGTGTGATTTCAAATTTTATGCAGCAGGGCCTTGGTGTTCTTTCTCTCACTTCTTTCACAGAAAAATGGCTAGTGTTGTTAACCTCATGTGTATAAGATTAATAGACATATAACTTTCAAGAAAACAAACTTTGAATGGAAATGTGAGGCTGACAACTATTCTTTCATTGATTCCACAGAGAGTGAGACTGATGGGATGGATGCCGCCCGCTACATCCCTGTCAAGAAGGAGTCCATCATCGGTCTCTCTGCCTCCAGCCTGGACCTCACCGCTGAGGAGATCACCAGTGCCAAGATCTTGGAGCATCTCGTCCGCATCCACACCATGCTGGCTGTGGTCGCCGGGCGTGGCTCAGAGGCTCATCGCAACTACTGTCTCCTTGCCTGGGGCTTCCTCACCAGACTCATGCAGGTAGAGGAGCAATGTTCAGTGTTACTATCATCATGGTGTAGTCTATTTTTTGACGATGATGATGATTGTCATGAAGGTGATAGTGGTGGTGGTGATGATGATGATGATGGTGATGATCATGATGATGATGATCATGATGATCATGATGGTGATGATGATGATGGTGATGGTGATGATGGTGATGGTGATGATGGTGATGATGATGATGATGGTGATGATGATGATGATGATGGTGATGGTGGTGGTGATGGTGATGATGATGATGGTGATAATGATGATAATGATCAGGATAGTCATTCCGCAAAACTGTTGATAAATAATTGTAATGACAAAATTACTATGTTAAATACACCAAATTCATAGTGAAAAGGAATGATGTCTTAGCCATCCTGTGAGTAATTGTTCATCGTTCGTCGTGATAGCAACAATCAAATGTGTATTCGTATGTGATAGAGCAGTTCATTATTCATCCTCTTTTGCCATCAACAACCTTTGACAGGTGTCCATCAGCTCTGCCGGCCACGTCGCCAAGGAGCTGGCCAAGGCTGCTGCGGCCACTGACCAGGCGCCGGGCAAGGGGTCAGCCAAGGGCAAGAAGGGGGGAGCCGACAAGGGCAAGGGGGGAAAGGAGGCGGAGCCGGCCAAGGAGAAGCCCAAGCGGAAAGGACCCATCGATGCTGTGCCATCCTCCCCAGAGGACTGGGCTGGCTATGACGTGCCCGAGGAGGTAAGGATGATATCAAACATGGTGTCATTCAGCCAGCCAGGGTGACCCTTTCGAGCATAGACACTGCCCTTACCAGAATGCCCTGTCACTATCAGTAAAACTAAGATTTGTTACCAAGTTACCAGTTTTGTACTCGGGTCAAGAGGGATGTTGTGGGACAAACATCTCATCTGAGGACGCGAAGCATGGATTTCTGTTTGAGATTCAAGAGCCTTATCCACTATGCCTGGTAGTCCTACAGTAGACTTTACTTACTAGGGAAAAGTGAAAAGATCTGGTGATAAATCAAGATATCTGGCTTGCTGTACATGTAAGTTGAGATATGTGATTCAATATAGAACATGCCCCAATTGTTTCAGAAGTAACAAATTGAAAGAACTTTCATTTTGTCAGTTTGGTGCAAATTGCCATGCAAAATTCAACACTTTATCCAACATGAAGAAGATGGGAGAATAGACTAGCAGTTTCACAGTTGTGTGCAAAGATGTAAAAATACAACATGCTATTCTTTTGATTTTTAAGGAGACACATGAACACTTTAGATTGGTATCAGCCACCACACATTCACAATATGTATGATAGTTCTTCAGGTGATCAATTTGTAGGATCTCTGTTTTAATCATGGTTTTGATTCCTTTTTCTTCTGACACAGATCAGAGAAGCCTTCAAGCATGACCCGTCTGGTGAAAGTATCAACAAAGAGAGCATTGTCAAACCCGTATGTATTAATTCCATCACCTAAACTGTTTTTGTCTTGGCCCTAACAGGCCATGGACTAAAGTCCCTTTTCTGGCTGGAATTCATCAATCACTTTTTTGAAGTTTTCTTCCATTCAGTTAACTCAAATTTTCAGTGATGTCAGTGTTTTTTCTCCATACTTAATTTGTCTTTCACTGATACTTTGTAGATGTACAAATCGTAGCACTGGGATTCACACTGTCCCAAGCTTAGGGCACAAGCAACTTGTTGAATGATTGCGATGTATGCTTATTACAAATTAAAAAAGTGATTCCAAAACATATTTACGCTTCTGTCATGACATGTAATTATGTCTTTCTCTCAGATGCATTCAAAGTGGCAGCGAGTGACTAGACATTGTATTGTAGATTTGTAAATCAGCATCATACCAATTGATAACCCCAGTTACTTGCTATGTGTGTATGAAATTAACCGTAGACTTGCATAGACTTGATGCACTGCATTGCTTTCTTTTGCCAGACTCTTACCCTGTATTACCTGGAGACCCTAGTGGCGGAGCTACGAGCGGCAAACTACAATCACCTGGTCTTCCCGGCCCTCAACATGGCGGAGGTCGTCGCCCGGGACCTGGTCCTGTCCGAGACCTGTGCCAAGACTTATCGCCTCATGTAAGGCTAGCTGCTGTGGTGCTTTACAGAGTGTCACCATAGCATATGTCGCACTCCGAAATCTCTATGGCAAAATCATAGTCGTGACCATGCATGTACCCAGATCAACCATGTTGCACATCGATCATGGGGCTAATGATTTTCTCTCTGCAAACCATTTTTTTCCCCCTGCACAATGTGCTCACTTTCATCTCTTTTGGTCATTCAGTCCCTGCCTTCTTTCTTGTAAAACTGATCTCCTCGATAAGAAGTTAGTTAATGATTTTAGAAGGATTTTAAGGCGGAATTCAGTAACTGAGGTCACAGATCAGACAAGACAGGATACAACTTAGAATCAATCGCTCTCTCTCCCCAACTTGTTTGTTTGTTGTTGTTTTTTTTGCTATAATTTTCAGATCATCTCATCCCCCTCTTACTTCCTTCTGTTACCTCTGTATTTTCCATGATGACATCTCTTTCCTGTTCAGAAATAACAATCAGAATAGTCATGTTTGTAGATACAACTGTCGTTGAGTGATATAAATTGAGCTCATCAATGCAACAGTCAGTTCTTATACTATTGCTACCCCGTATGAAAGCATCAGTGTGTTAAGACTTTCAGTCCATTCTAAATCATGTTCTAGATCTCCATAGTGTATGGGGTCATTTTAAATATGTTTAACTGTCTCAACATTTTGTCCATTACCTTCCAGTGCTGCTGAGGTTTGTTGGGAGATGAATCTTCCTACTGCAGCAAAATTCCACGAAGCAGTTGTGGGACCCACAGCCCTCAGTCAGGACGAGCAGGCAAAGTAAGGATGAATTCCAGTTTGAGGGAGGCAAAGAGAATCCTACTGCACACTTCTCCTTGTCTCAGTTCATTTGTGAAATATGTGCTTTGGTGTGACTCTGTTTAAACACAGATACAGCATTCCTACTGAATATGATGTGAAACAGCTAATTTTGCTGGCAAAATGCCTACCCGTATGTATCATGCTTAGAACCTTGCAGAATGTGTCTGGTATACTTGGAACTCATCGCAGCAGAAGAAGAAGACTAAACACATGTCATTCAGTGAAAATGAAAGTTAAACCTGTTTAGGAAGTGACAAAGGCTGTTCTAAGTTGCCTGGTGTAGATGGACAAGAATTACTTGTTGAGTGTAAATGACAGAGTAGTATGCGGTGTGCAGTGTAAAGAACAGTGTTACAATGTGTTCAGCTTGGTGTTATGAGGTGTCCAGTGTCAAGTGACAAAGATATTGAACTACTACACTTCATTAACACTTTCCTTACACCAGGTCCCGTGATGAGATAGCCCAGCTGAGGGAGAGACAGGTCCAGGTAAAGAGAGAGGCCAGTCGGCTGGAAGAGATGAAGAGAGCCATGACTGGTCAGCAGAAGACTAGGACTGTCAGGACATTCATTCCTCCTGACCAGAAGGTAAGTTGGCCAAGGGGGCCAGTATGATCACCCCCAAGCCCTCCCCCCTCCCCTCCCCCATGTAGGCCTTACAGAATCCTTCTCCTCAATCTTTCTCCTTCCACACTGGGCCAGAACAAGAGTAGGCTACGGGGCCATACCCCCCACCCCTCCCCATCTCCCTGTAAGTTGGCTATGTCACATTGCACTCCTAAAGTCTCTCCTCCACCTCTCCCCCCACCCCCCTTCCTCTGCTCAACTTCCCCATTCTCCTGTGAGGAGACGTGTAGGCCATGAGCCATTGACCTATCCAACACCCATGATCCGTCCCCATCCATGACCAGAAGGGAGGCGGACCATGGAGCATCCATCCTCCTCTGTGAATGACCCAGGATTTCTTTTTATACCAGGATGATACACAATGCACAACCTCAGAAATAACCTTCAGAGTGTATCCTCACTCTCTAGTATGTTCAGATATTCATCTAGTAGTGGTCCTCAGAATAATTACAGCATCTTTAGCATTTTTCCTCTAGGCTGTCTGACAACAGCTATGTGAGATGTTGGGACACACCAAGCCTTTACTTTCACTTAATTTCACCTTAATTACTTGCAGACTGACATTGTTGAGGCTGTGAAGGGATTCAGAAAGTCTCTAAGTGCGTTGACCTTCAGGCAGGCATGGACTCAACAAGCAGAAATCCTCATCAAACAGGTTTGATGGCCATTCTTTACTTTTTAATTGATTCCTCTCATGGTACCTCAATCACTTTATACGGCTGGAATCTACTATTAACAGTATATGTTCATTGATCATATCTTCTATGATATGATGAGATCATCAAGTGGTTATATAAGATTGTGAGCATCATGTTCTACCAAACACATGCAGTTTGTACTGTCGTGCTACCATGAACTGTATACACCATATATTTAGCAGCAGTTTTGTTTCTTATGAATTTTATGAGGCAACTGATTTTGGGAAAATTAGTTACATGCCAAAACCTTACCTCTCGTAACACAAATGCAATGTACATTGCCTCCCGAGTAGGAATTCTCGACTGGCCTTGTGAAAAGGGATGATGATTATTTCTCGAACCTGTTGCTATGGTTCTTGATTGCAAGTTTTGCATATAGCAAAAATTTTCTCCCGAGTTCCTATTTGCAATAAATTATACCTTGTGCAGAGATGCCAACTGTTAGTTATTTGTGGCAATATTTTGTTTTATATATTGTCTGCCAAAAATACTGCAAGTATCTTGGGAAAATGCTGTTTTTCCAAAATTGTATTACTACACATGTCTTTTGCAGAAAAAGGTAAAAACACAATTTTTCCATAAAGAATTAGTCTTTTACCTGTCAGAATGCTGCAATGCTTTTAACAAGGTTGGCATCCCTGCTTATGAGATTCATGGCATATACTGGACTGTGGAATATTTGTAGTACTCTGTACCCTTCAAATTACAAATCCCATTCCACTATCGGGATTGAGGTCCATATCGTACCTTCCCTTACAGGGTTACTACCAGTCGGCCCGTGAACTCCTGAATGAGGCCTACTTGTCAGCCCAGGCCTTTGAGGACACCTGGACCCAGGCCCACATCCTGCTAAACCTGGCCCATCTGGCCATCTCGGATGAGGCCAACTTTGGCCAGGCCATCAACCTGCTCAAGGAGGCTCAGGTCAGTGAGTGTGACATGACCGTCTGGACTCGTCCGAGATCAGCCTTGGCCTCGGCCGGCCTCAAGTGCAGCACCCTGGGGCAGCAAAAGTACTGCTCTTGAACTCTTTGTGCGCTATGGTGTAACCCCTCGTGTGCTACACTATTTTGAGACTGCAATGTATGACAGCACTTTTAGAAAACATTCTGTTGTTCAAAGCCATGTAACTTGTTATAAAACATCTGTAATAGAAATGCAGTACAGTATAGTCGTACCGAAAATTGCATAGCTTCACTGTCATGTCAAGTTATGACAAAGCTATGGCTGTTTTGCTTGCAAATGGCCAGTTTTCAAAACATACGGTAACCTCAAGTCGACTGCAAATTGCATTATTGTGCTAGTTGTCTCACTGCTAGTTGCACATGGTTACCACACATTGAGTTCTGTGTTGCTGTGTTATCATGTTTGCATGTGAGTGACTCCCCTTTTGATTTGTACCACTGACAGACCTTAGAGACAGATGAGATGTTCTGGCTGGACACCACCCTGCTGATGGTGGAGGCCTACCTGGGAGACATTGAGGACAGGGAGCGCAACAACAAGGCAAGGGCGCTCCTCATGAAATCCCTCTCGATGTTCAGCGCTCTGACTGAGCAGAGGCCCAACAAGGCTGGACTGATCTCTTACATCAAGGCCACCCTAGAGGCAAAGTGAGTTCAGAGATCCTCTTACAGAAGATTTTCATATTGCTTTTGTCATAGAAGTTTTGCACTATCATGAAACTTGACTATCTACAGATTCTCTGATTAGAAACTGACATAAAGCATGATTTGTTGATCAAAAATACTCTTCAGAAGAAAATTTGCAGCTACAACGTACCATGGAATTATTAGATATCATGTAGCAAACATTACCTTGGCATTATGTATCACGATTAGATTTGAACACGACAAGGTTTGCTACTTACAAATATCTGAATTTCCAGTGAATGTGCATGATGTTTGACTGAGAGGAAAATAAACATCATGGCCATCAGCTGAAGGTGCGATCTCTCTTTATTTGGACATGTATATACTGGCATTTTACATCACTGAACAAATCCATCTTTCCATGTAGTTTTCTCAGCCGTCAAAAAGACTGCATAACAAGTCTCAGGGTTAAACAGACTAATGAAAAATGATGATTTATCTAGGGGTCTTTCTTGCTTCTAATTTACAGTTGTGAGACACTATCTGTTTGTCACCATAAAGAGAGATATATTTCTCTGATGCCACATGCCATAAATAACTGGAAGGCTGTCACAGTATTAAAGAGGAATAATTGCTATTATAGGCTTGAGGCAAGGTCAAAGATATGTTATTGTTTCTGGTATACTCCCTCCCCCTGCCCAGGTATGCCAGCATCCAGGTGAACCAGGTCCTGCACGAGACGAGAGACACCATGCAGCCCAAGGCCCACCGGGAGCTGCAGACTGCCTGCCAGAAGTTTGAGCACAGCGCCCAGGAGATGAGCCAAGCCGGCTACCAGAGGGAGGCTGTCCAGATTATGCAACAGCACGCAAACATCCTCAGGTATAGGCCTACTTCCCATCTTTGTTTAAAGCCTGATAAGTTTGAAACGCACAGCAGTTTTCTGACTAATATGACGTTTTTTAGATTTTTCACGGTGTAAGCTGTCCGATGGCATATAGTTTGTATTTATTTCATTCATTTATCAAATTTGTGCTTTCCAAACTTACGCTCACTGATCAGCAGTATTACAGCTGAAAAGATCAGTGACTGAATGAAACAAATACATAACTTACATAATACACACTAGATAGATAAAAAGGTTACCAGTAAGACAAACTAATATATTCATACACATATTTTATGGCTTTATGTATACATGTATATTCACACACACACACACACAAAAAAAAAACAACACAGCATGAAATCATTCTAGCAGTGACGAAGTGAAAAATGAATCTGTATATCATTGTTACGGAGAACTGTGACGTCACACTTAAAAAGAAGGAAATACATTGATCATTTGAACAAATAAGAGTAGGCCTACAAAGTCACTAAGGCCAACTGTCAATCCATTATAAAGTATTGAAGATATTATGAACAATTCAAGTGTGACTTGAATTAATAATTTGTTCTGCTTGATTTTCGTAATAAAAAATAACCACAGAACCAGCAAAACAGCTGGCCTGCAGATGAACATAGTTTTGAGGAGGAAAAATATTAACTTGGAAGTTTGAATTAAGTATGACCTTTTTGCTCAATAAATGTCTTTGACTTTATCATAACTCTGGGGTGACAGATCATGTGTAGAATTACAACATGCTTAAGTTAGCCACTGAGAATAAGGCTGGCTAGCACATTTCAAAGACAGAATGGCTGTCCTACTGTGTTTATAGAGAAGGCACACCCTTGATGTTTGATACTTCCTATCATGGAAACAAAAATTTGTGCCGCATACGTGACATGTTTCTGAACTCAAAAGAAAACAAAAACAAAGCATGACAAGTTACAGTCAAGTGTATTTAGCTCGTAAAGGGTTAACCGTTACAATCCTGTCATCTTTACTCCTGCCTTCTGCCAGGCTGTTTACCTGCAACGCATTGTAGTCAAGTGTCATGTTCAATCTGTAAAGGGTTAACCGTTACAATCCTGTCATCTTTACTCCTGCCTTCTGTCAGGCTGTTCGCCTGCAACGCATTGTAGTCAAGTGTCATGTTCAGTTTGTAAAGGGTTAATCATTACAATCCTTTCATCTCTACCCCCCACCACTCCACCAGGCTGTTTGCCTGCGACGCATTGTAGTCAAGTGTCATGTTCAGTTTGTAAAGGGTTAATCATTACAATCCTTTCATCTCTACCCCCCACCACTCCACCAGACTGTTTGCCTGCGACAGTCATGACAAGGAGCTCCAGCACAAGTTTCTGCTGGAAGCCTTCACCCTCATGAAGAAAGTGGTCATCACTGCCGACGAACTCCTCATGCGTACCCTCACTCTCTTCTCAGTCCCAGACGTAAGTCTCACATACACACACACACACTGACCCGAATTCACAAAGATGTTTTAGATTTAGGCCAAAAAAAAAAAATTGTTGCATTGGCGTAACATGAGATTTTCAAATAGGGTCGGTCGGGCGGATTTTTTTTTTTTTTTTTTTTTTTTTTTTGCTACCTGCATTTTACGTGTAAAACTCGTGCTCAGCTCAGTAAACAGTTACAACTGCTGCACCGAATGTGCTGTGTTCATCTATTCTACAAATCATTTATGAGGCCGATATTACTGGAATTATACCCCTTCACAGAATTTAAAGATGTTGAAATCCCTATCCTGAATGTTTTCACTTCATATTTTACTATTTTGACTTAGATAAGATAGATGCAAATTGACCCATATGTACGATCTTTTCATCGCACACGGCGATCTCTAGTACAGTCCCACATATACAGATTCGTGTAAGTTCTCCACACAAGAAACCTATGGCAAAACTGTGCACAATACATCGCAGTCTGAATGCTACGTATACACTGAATAAATCTTGTTAGAGTACGTGTCCGTGTTGGAAACAGATGATGTACTGATCAAGGAAGGCTTATGCGAGGCGCTAGATCTCTCCCTCGTACATCCGATATCCCCAGAGCCGTTTCCACTTCCGGGTTTGTGCGATCGCGATCGCAATCAACAAGATATTTGATATCGATAGCAAAAAAAAATAATAAAAAAACATGGGGTCGGCGGAATTTTTAGGGTCGGGCGGGTTACGCCAATGCAACAATTTTTTTTTTTTGGCCTTAGTGTATGGATTATGCAAACTTTGTATGTGGGAATATGCGTAACAGATCGCGATGCTGGCAGACATCCAATAATGAATGCACACTGACACGTGCATGTGAAGGGTACTCCTATTTTACAATGGATTTAGTTTGTGTGCTAAATTTATAACCGTAGATTTGATTTATACATGTACTACCTTTGTGAATTTGGGCCGATGTCTTTATCAAACTTTGATATGCTTTTCCTGGGAAATAAATGTCACACATATAGACAAAGAGCCCTCTAAAAGATTGATTTATGCTGCTGTGTTTGGCTGGGCAACCATAAAGATTTGCACTACGAAGATATTCAGAAATCAATAGGATGTTGTAGTGTTAGAGATGAATAAAAAAAAAGTAACAGTTAATGTTGTATAATTCCTGCTGTGCTCTGTGGCTCAGTAAAATTAAACAGCTTACTCCATCAATTTGATGAGAGGGAAGAATGATTAAAATGTGGAATTAGAGTATTCCAATGAGATTAACAATGTCATCTGTTAAAAGATCTGCCTGAAGGCATATTTGTTCTTTCTTTGATGTAGATTCATGCTTTCTCCATATGTCTTCCTTTTATGGTTTTTCTTGTGTTGTGTGTAAATAATTTTTCACTCTTGATACACAGAGCTGTATATAAAAATTTTCTCTAATAGTTGATGCTATAATTATGAACATTATCATCATGACTTTTATCAGTATCATTATCAGAATCATTGTTTAAGATCATTAAGCATCCAATATCATTACTCAGGGCAGGCAGCGAAAAAGTGTGACAAAAATGTACATTTTCCTGTGATTACCCTATTCCACCCTCTGCTGTATACGAAATAGCATGAATGGTTCATATACAGTATACCTATCTCATGCAGCAATGTTCATGTATTTTAAAAACTTTGTTTCAATTGATCAGGTTTCTTTGACTCGACTGAGTTATATGAAATATTGTGTGTGCACCACAGTGAAGGGAGTTTAGAGTCTTTCAAGTTAGTTAACTATAACGTTACATATTAGTATGTCTAACATTTCATCCCAGATGAGAAACGTGAGTCTGCCGGTGCAGCGGGAGGCGTGTGCAGCCAAGCTGACCCTGAGTGAACTCCTCATTGACATGTTGGCCATCTTCACGGAGGAGAACCGGGTCTACAAAGTGGCCGAATCAAGGAAGAGCTCATTGGAAAAGGTGAGGAAGCCTTACAGTTAAAGACAAGGTTGAACACTAGGATGGCTTGTAGTCTCCAATTCTGTCATTTTTTTTTTCATGCTAACGGGACATGTAGCCTGACAGATTTACTTGTGCCTGTTCATGATTTGTATGTGTAACCTTAACCCTATTTTCCCCTCACCATAAATTGTAAAATTTGGCCAGTTCGACCATTGATGATTCTTGGTGCAGATTCACAATGAGTAGGGATTTTGACCATGAAGTGAGAGTATATGGAAGTGTAATGATTTTTTGTTGTTTTATTCCCCACAGTGCACAGCAATTGTTATGCAGTCATGCTAAGTCCTTTCACTATACAGTTTTGATTTCTTAGCCATTTTAATACAACTTTTGATATCATGGTCATCTCTGCTACAGTCCAAAACTGTTAGAGGCTTTTATGAATGTGAATAGTCAAGCAACAAGATTTTTAACCTCTGTTTATCTCGCAAACGCCCCCACAGCTGGTAGAAGAATTCATTGCTGCCACGCCAGTCATGACCGATGTCGCTCGGGACTGGAAAGACCTCACAAGGTAAAAAAACTTGACTTTTTCTTTCTTTTTGTGTGCAGCAAATATCTCCATCACTCTTCCAGTTCAAGTTGTGCTGTGGATGGAATCGCAATGTCAGAATGGCCGTGAATTATTTTTACTCGTGGCACGCTGATGTTGTGCAACCACATCATAAATTTTCATCAAAGTGAACATGCCCATGGCAATGCCATTAAGATTTGAAAGTATTTTTACATGTTTTCAATGTCTTGATATGTTTAAAGTCGGATATAATATGTTTAATATCATCTTTTTCTATCGTGTAGAATAATGGATTGTAAGTATGATATCATATGAATTTAAAGCAAATTCTGTGAGTATGCTGAACTGAATAAATGATCAAACTGTGAAATCAGTGGGTCCTGTGAGGCGTTATTTTCTGCCGACCACATCCACTAGGTGTGAGTTTGTGCAGGCATATTGAGTTCTCATCATTCATAGCCACTTGTCTTTTCCAATGTTTGTTGTCTCGTGACCACAGCACCATGGCGTCCCAGGCCCTGAGTCAGCTGACCAGTGCCTTGACCCTCACCGGTTCCATCGCCACCCTCAGGGCAAAGGTCAGTCTCAGTACAGACTGATTTGATTCTGTGAATTTATAAGATTGAAAAAAAAAATGGAAAGACCTCAATCTCTCTGTGATGTTTGATCCAGCGGTGCCGTATAGGCCCAAAGACATGCAGTTTGCAATTCTATTTTTACTTTCAATTGGTCTATTCACTCGAAGAGGACGCTGATTATGGCAACTAGGCCAACAGTCCCCTGATTCATAGCAGCTAGTCATGAATGATACGCTTAAATGATTGCCAGAGTGTGCTAATTAGAAAATCGTATATCATTCTGTCATGTCATGGGAGAAGTTTGCTCATTGATACACCTGTCGATGGAAGTTTTCTAGATTTAAAACGCAGCGCATTAAATTACAAATGAAGTTAGCAAGAGAACAGATACAATCATTATTAGGCTTTGAGAGGCATATGTCACTAAACACTCAGATTCATCACCTACATTTGTATCTAGGAAAAGCAAAGTAATTAATTTAGAGAGTAAGAGACCACCATCTCCAAAATAATCCGTGTAGGTGTAGTTTGAGCAAGTTTATTTCAAGTGCAAGAGACCAGTGCTGAGATTTTTGGGTGTAACTCTTCTTGACATACTTGTGATGATTCCATCAGGCCTTGTACAACCTTGGGCGATGTCTGAGAATGCTGGGTATTCAAAGAGGCCCCAGCGCACCCAATCAATGGGATGTCCAGTTCATGGTGAGTTCACTCAAAGTTGACTAACTATGTGGTGTTGCCTAACTCTGTGGTGTCTCAGAACTGTAATATGGCATCTCCAACTCTACTGGTCCATTTAGTAATACCCCTTATCTTGGAAGTATGTTTCTAGAGTTTCAGAATTGATATGTTTAGTTATCTGTCACTCTTTTTTCACGGGATCTTTGTTCCCAGTTAAGAAAACTACTCTTTCCAGTTTTCTTCAGCATGTGGTTTAAAAACATCATTTTAGGTCACAAAGAGAAAGCAATGAAGAATTTCTAGGTCACTAGCAAAAGAGTGAATCAGGAATATATGGATAAGACCAACAAATGCAGATTTGCAACATATTCAAGATATTTGTGTTCTTTTTTTTTCTCTTTCTCATATTCTCACAGTGTGATGCTCCCAGTTCATAATATTACTGTGCTTTGCTAGTCACTTCAGCTGAATGACGTCATGTTCATGTTATGAAATTGTCCCTGACATATATGGCAGAGAGTGTATAGAATGTACAACGCAATCCCATTTGAATATTATATTATATATTATACTAGAATGAACTGATGATTACACAAGTCTCAAACAAAATTTCCATTGAATTATAATTGTATCCCTCTTTTCTTTGTACTTATCAGTGATGTTATATGCATCAGTGGTATTATGTGAATCAGACACACCATCAATTTTCAGTGTCGTGATCACCACAGTCGAGTACATTGTTTACAGAAATAAACTACTGAAACCGACCCTGTCTGCCCTAGAACCTAGTGTCTGCCACGACGGGGACCGCCAACAAGACCGCCGCCCCGCCTCCCCCTGCAGATGGGGAGGAGGAGGCTGAGGCTCCGCCCGAGGCAGAGAAGAAGGAGGAGGAGCCATCCCCTCAAGAAATCAGACAGGCTGAGAGCATCCAGAAGATGGTCAACCAGTACAGAGTGAGTAAAAAAAAAAAAAAGAAGCTAGTTGACAGTCATTGCCAAGATCCGACAATTGCTGCCGTCATTACAGCCTAAATTTGTGATTATCATGACAAATGCCCCCGTGCAGATCATCTCTGTCATTATCATTGTCATCTTCATTTGTCTATTTCCAGTAGTGGTAGCTGCAGTGGCCATGTCGTCATCACCATAGACAGTGTTGTCACGGTAGCAAGTGCCCTGACTTTTTTTTCAGGCATTGGTCCTACTCTATCCACCTTTCTTAGCCACAAGTATTTACAGTTTAGTGCTGGCTTTATGTTGAACAAGAGCCATTGATTTAAAAAAAGAAAGAAAAAAGAACTATTTATGAAACTCACCACACTCATTATGAGCCTATGAATGGTGCTAGGTTTTCTCTGTATCTTTATAAACCTTTATATTATATGTATGCTATCGGTCTAAATCATTTTGGTGCCTGCAAGGCCCAACCATTTATCGTTATCATTATTTTTTGCTTGTGCCACTGTACTACTTCTATGATTGCAAGCTAAGATGACTGAACTTTGACCTCTCCTTCCTACAGACTGAGCAGACGGCGTCAGAGCTGTATTTGAGCCAGGCCACAGAGGTCTTGGCTCAGAGTGTGCAGCTAGCTTTGCAGGCTGGGTTGAAGGTATGTATGAGAAGATTTCAGGAATATCAACAAAATACTGAGCTACAGTACCGAGAAATTTTTTTTTTTAATGATTCTTAGTATCAGTATGCTTTACTGAGACCATAAGTGAAAACATACATGTACAATGTATGTTTTGTTTTGCTTTGTGTATGAAGAAAAAAAAATACATTTCATGAAAATTTGAGCTAGCATGTTTAATGTGTGCAGTTTTCCCTTATCATAAAAAGAAATAAGAATACTTTTTACCTTTAAAATGTGATTTCTTTAAATAGGCATCAGTATGTTTTGCATTTTGATCACCAAGGTTAGCAGCCTTGTAAATGACAGTCTAAAAAATATTGATATATCCAAAAACTTATTAATAGTCAAAAATAGGGTAAGAAACAATGTATCTAAAATTATACAACCATAAATTTGTATTCCATGCCATGTTAATTTGCCATTACAAGAAAAAAATAAAAATGTATATATATATATATATATATATGTATCTATATTTCGTCATTCATAAGAATTTGTATAGGATTTGATAAGGAACTTTTTTTTAAACTTATAATGATTTAATGTTAAGGAAATTGTTAATGTTGTTTTAAAATAATGTTGACTTTAAGAAATGGGTAAGAATGCAATGATATGAGGTATTGCATTTGCTTTGTGCTTCAGGAAATTGTGCGGTCAGCCTCCATGGACATCATCGAGGCGTGCGGTCAGTACGACCAGGGCATGGCCTCCCAGTACCTGGCCCTCTACCAGAGCTGCCAGGCCTCGGTGGCCCTGGAGGACACCCTGTCCCGGGCCCAGATCGACCCTACCACCTCCCGTCAGGCCAACCTCCTCCACCAGCGGCACCAGATCCTGGCCGGGGACACCGCCAGCAACCAGGGCGTCGGCACCATCATGAAGACTGCCGTGGGCACCCTTGACGCCGAGTCTGAGGTGGGTGGAACCGCCCAAACCCTCCCCCCCCCCCCCCCACCTACAGTCTACAGAAACCATTTGTCTCTCGAGTGACCCTGGAATGCCAGAGATTCCTCTTCATTTGTATGAAAGGATCACTCACAGACATTTCATGTCATTACAACAATTGCTCTCAAAGCTATTCAGCTGCTGTTGAATTTGATGGGTTGTCTATGAATAGAGAAATTGTGTATGCATGCACAAGAAAAGGTTCTCACGCAGATGTGGATATATGGGACACATACGATAACAAGAATCATTCTCTAATAAAAAGATGATGTTACATTGTTTCAATGTCTTGCATTTTTTCGTTCAAGCTTTTTCATGACATGTTGTGCTTTTTGTCATTTCCATGAAGACCAACTTGAAATAAATATACTAAGACACTTGTCAGGGGTGATTGTCACAGTTCTGTACTTGAGTCACAACTGTGCTATTCTGTTCTGGAATTCGTTCCCTCCTCCTGTCCCCCCCCCCCCCCCCCCCCCCCCACACACACACACACACACACACACACTCACACACCCGTTATGCCTTTTTTTTTCTTTAAAAAAATATATGTTCCAGGATGTGGTCATGATTTCGTAAAAATGTCATACCTATAGATGTTGATGTAACCTTGGTACTACAAGTGTATGTTATGTTGATCTTGTACTCAAAGGCTGCACAGCTTCTTCATACTGAATGAAAAGGCTCCAATATGCTCAATCACATATCAGGACAATTACACCCCACCCCCTACCCCCCATCACCAGGACAATTCCTGCCCAGCTAAATACTGGTTATAGTGATAGGGTTAGAGTAAAGATTAGGGTTAGGATTAGAGTTTGGGTTAGGGTTAGGGTCAGGATTAGGTTCAGGATTAGGTTCAGGATTTGGGTTAGGGTCAGGAGCAGGGTCTGGGATAATTGTCTAGGGGTACATGTCCCAAAACTGCTCAAACAATATTAAATTACTACTGCACATCTCAAGAAACAAGGCTGGTCACTGTGCTATGACATAACATTGAGATATGACTGCTATCTCTATCTCTCTTTGTCATCTGCACAGGCCTGGAAGCGACTGGTCATTGCTCCGAACCATCTCGACCTCCTCAAGGAGCTGCCACCAAACTTCAACATCATCATCCTCCAGCACACGGATGACAGGTGAGTGTCTGGACAGATGCCTGCCTTCTGCATGCATGTGCATTTCTATGTAAACATGTTACCTGAAGAACTCGAGGGGTTAGTGAGAACATCCATGCTACCATATGAGTTTACATAGAAGTGTATGAGTTGGTGCCTCTCATTGCAGTTTCTCTTTTCCTGGAAAGAGGAAGGGAAGTGTATCTTGGAATCACGAATAGCTGTCGCCATCGGGGCAGCGTGATGATTTTTTTTTTTTTGTCGTGACAGTCGAAGGGGAAAATGATTGAAGCTCTGCATAAAAAAGTGTGTGTGAAATTATTGGTATGATAGTGTTTGTAGTACTTCTAGTTGCAGATAAGTTGATGTCCGTGTATCTCTCTCCCCTCCTGCCCTTTTCGAACAGATCCATCCTGTACGGGGCTCTGCTCGACAAGCCCAAGGCGTCAGGTGGCAAGGAGGGTGGAAGGTCAAAGGGCGGCAGCAGCCAGGTCTCCAGGGCAAAGGTCACCCGTAGCCTGGTGGAGCCCTCAGCCCTGGAAAACCTTTGCTACAGGTTGGTTTCTAATCAGTGATCATTGTGCATTACCAGGGTATATATTATGCTTCTTAGAAACTCAGCTCCTATGTATAACACATTAATATCGAAGATATCAAATTTTCCAGAGAACATTTGGGATAATCATGATACAAGTCAAGTCGTTCCACCCTTCCCCAAAAACAAAAACAAATAGAAAACCAAAAACCTGAGAAAGTATGTATTTAATTTGTAGGCATATTGCATCTATTAGTAATTAAGTTTCGTAAGTTTGCTCTCTATCAAATTTTGCTGTGCTCCATAAGTAGTGCTACATTATTATTACTATGAATTCTACTCTTCCACTTTTTCTTGCTGTCATGTTTTCTTGTTTTATAAACACATTGAAAAAATATGTATAATTTACTGGTTTGATTTTTTTTTAAAATCATTCTGATGGTAAATAAGCATACATATAGCAGTGAAATTGGATTCATTTTTGGCACATTTTGTGTCCTGTCATATTGGAATGAACATATTTCATATTTGGATGAAAATATAATATCTATTATATAAAAGTGCAAGAGGAGGACCCCATGGAAGACCAGCTATTGCAGCTATATGTGGGCTGTCCAGCCGTCTTCTCAGATGGAAATGAAACAAACAAACAAAACTGTATTTACAATAATTGTAGTGCCTCACTTAGCATTCAGAGGTGGTAGCCATGATAGTTTTTAGTGCTGGTAATAGGTCAAGGGTCAATCCACGTCTTTCAGTGCCCCTCTTTCTCCTCGCCCCGCCCAGGTTCCGTCAACACAAGCAGGAGGTGATGTCGATTCTGCTGAAGGCAGAGTACAAGAGATCCCAGCAGGCCCAGAGACAGCGCATGCTGGAGAACCTCTCGGATGACATGAAGGAGGTTGTCAAGGTAACCGACCAAGGGAAGGCATCACTGTGGCCTGGTCCTTTGATGCAATAAAGAACTAGAATAACTATTTTGTCAACAGTAAATTATCACCAAAACTAACCAGGATAGACTCTGTGTAAAGAGCCATAAACGTTAGTACTCTTTTGTATCTCACCAAATTAAGTTACATAACCGGTTAGACTATACTAGAAAATTGAAATATATGGGCCTTGGCAGTATTTTTCTTTTACAGTGTTTGTTTCGTGGTCATATTTTTATACCCCCGCCAAACGAAGTTTGAAGGGGGTATATAGGAATCAGCGGACGGTCGGGCGGTCGGGCGGTCGGGCGGTCGGGCGGTCGGTCCGTTGCAAATCTTGCGTCGCGAACTACTTCCTCAGTTTTCAACCGATTCCCATAAAACTTGGCACAGATGTGTGCCTTGGGTTGTAGATGTGCAAGACGTATTTTTTGACAGTACCCAAAAGTACGTTGCCATGGTAACGGCATATTATGGGCAAAAATGGGTACAAATCTTGCGTCGCGAACTCCTCCCACAGTTTTTGATCAATTTTTATGAAATTAGGTACAGATGTTCATCTGAATATGTTAATGTGCAAGACACATATTTCCGCAGTGGCAAAAAGTGCGTTGCCATTGTAACGGCATGTTATTGGTAAAATATAGGGCAAAATGCTTCATGGCAAAACTGCTTCATCAGTGTTCTTCCAATTCTCATGGAATCCATATTGAATGTTTGTCTTAGGATATAGGTCAGCATGACACATTTCTTGACAGTGACAAATAGTATGTTGCCATGGTAACAGCTCACATATTATGAGCCAAAATGATGGAAAATTTTGTGTTGCAAACTACTTCCTCAGTTTTTGCCCAATTTCCATGAAACTTGGTACAGATGTGTGCCTTTGGTTGTAGATGTGCAAGACGCATTTTTCGACAGTACCCGAAAGTACGTTGCCATGGTAACGGCATATTAATGGCAGAAGATCAAGGAAAGATCTTGCGGATTTAACTACTTCCTCAGTTTTTTGACCAAAGCTTATGAAATGTGGCACACACCTTGATCTTGGTGGGAAGATTGGAAGACATATTTTTCGGACGTGTCGGAAGCTGCGTTGCCATGGTAACGGCATATAAATGGCAGAAGATCAAGGAAAGATCTTGCGGATTGAACTACTTCCTCTGTATTCGACTGAAGCTCATGAAATGTGGCACACACATTGGTCTTGGTGGGAAGATGTGCAAGACACATTTTTTGGACATGTCGGAAGCTGCGTTGCCATGGTAACGGCATATTAATGGTGGAAGATCAAGGAAAGATCTTGTGGATTGAACTACTTCCTCAGTTTTTGACAAAAGCTTATGAAATGTGGCACACACAATAGTCTTGGTGGGAAGATGTGCAAGACATATTTTTCGGACGTGTCGGAAGCTGCGTTGCCATGGTAACAGCATTTAAATGGCAGAAGATCAAGGAAAGATCATTCCTTGGGTAAGACTGTCGTCACGGGGCGGGGGTATTAATCACCTTAAGTGATATTTCTAGTCTTTTTGAGGGTTTTCAAAATGTTTGTTTCTTTTGTTTTTTTCTTGTTTTCATAAGGGATGGATGAGATTAAAGCTGATGTAACAGTCACAACTTGTTTACGAAGTCGGGAAGAATATTCACAAAGTTATGTACGTTGTGATGCAATTTTTTTGCTATTAAAAAGTAAAAAGCTTCTCAATTTGTACCCCCCCCCCAAAAAAAAAAAAAAAAAGAAAGAAAGAAAGAAGAAGAAAAGAAGCTTAGGATTAGTAAATTTGATTCAGTGCATTGATTTAGTCTCTACTATGTTAACTCTGTTACCAGGATTTGTCCGATGATCTTGTGGAGGCTGAACAGAAACTCCAGGAGCAGTTTGTGGCACTTCTAGCATCCCTGGAAGACTACCTCAGACCTATTACATCTTACCTGGAGCCTGCTGTCAGGTAATCCATCTTCATCTTTTCTCCTCTTCAGTTGTTTTTACTTTGAAAGCAAGATATTCAGAAGGACATGGTTCAGGTGTGAGTTTCTTCAATTTGTCTCCCTCTACAAATGAAATTTTTAAAAATCACAACTGCTGATCTGTAGATTAACAAACATGTCAGAAAAAAGAACCAGTGGGACTCGAACCTGTCATCTACTGCTTTCCGGGCAGAGACACCACCACCAGGCTGTCCCTGTTTGCCGGCAGTGACACAATGACCTTGGAACAGATACCCAGCCTCTGAAATTCCGACATTGTTATGTTTTTTGTGGACTTACCGGTAACAGGTCCTTGTCACTAGTAGTTTGCTGTATGTTCATCCAGACATGTTTTGTGAGGGGAAATTTTGGAACAAAATGTTTAGTCATTCCATGTCTTATTCTGGATCTTCAATCACATGATGGGCCCAAACCTGAGATTTGTCGTCTCTGACACTAATAAACTACTACAGTGAACATTCCATTTTGTCCCTGGGGTGACAAGGCCTTAAATCTTAAAATCACAAATTTTCAGGAGAGCAAAAAACCTGTCCCATTTTCGCAACTTTCACAGAAAAGCATCATTATGTTGATGTCAAATATTGAAGAAAGATTGTTTTCGATTACATTAGTAATATGTTGTACTGTTTCAAAACTCAAATCAGTATTTTTGATATTCAATATTTTTGGTGTTCAAAATTGAGGATTTTTTGATATATGCCACCTGATATACAAGGTCTTCTCACCCCATGGACGATTTGCTGCAGTACTCGATCTACTTATGCTGACAAGTAGGTAATATCAGTTGATGCTATGATATCTAGGCAGCTTCCTGAATCCTGTGACAGTACTGTATGAAATGTGTAATCATTGTCAGTGATATCAGTAGGTGTTATTTCTTGAGAGATAGCCTATATATTGAAGGGCTAAAAAGTGCACTGATGTACACATATAATCTTGATAGTCTTATGAAAGGAAAATTTGAATAAAAAGTCTCTTACATGCCTGTCCCTATGTATATCCCCCCCACCTCATCCCAGAACCTTCACCACCCAGGGTGGTCAGCCGGCTGGGCGGGATGCGGCCGGTCAGCCCCAGGACGAGAGCATCATCATCCTGGCTGACCAGTGGCTGCTGGAGCTGCCCCTCGAGGCTCTGGCCGTCTTCTCCTCTCCGGCCATCGGTGCACTGACCAGGGATTTCTCCCTCCAGATGCTCTACAACCGCTTCTACCGGGAGCCCGAAGGTGAGGGGGGGTCTGTGACGGGGGTGAATTCAAGTTCAGTGCTAATGATCATGGTGATGGTGAACCGCATTGATATAGTGCCATCTGTCTGCATAGAACATTCAAAGGTGCCCGGCTTTCACGATATATATATATGTCACAAATTATTCACAAAGTTGATGGAAAGTAGAGATGTTTACAATGTAGTCTAGATTTGAAGGTATCAGGGTTGTTACAATTCCAAAGTCAGATTGGTGGAGAATTGCCATCACAACACTAGCACCAGCTTCGGTCCTAAACTTGAAATCAGTCGATGTTGACCTCAGGTTGACCTCAAAATTATGACATAGTTCTGATAGCCAGTGTCTGGCCTCCAATGGTGTTGAATTTCATCTTGTCACTCTTCTTTGTGGTGATCACCTACATGCTTTTTCCCCATTGGCTAACACCACTTCCTTGGGATTATCAAATTGGTAGTTTCAAGTTATGTGTTGATGTTAGCATTGCTATACATACGAGACCCACTCACATCGCTACCTGCATAGCCTAAATGCCAATCGTCGCCTTTTGAAAGTACACAAACACTGCACACATGGCCAAATAAATCTGTGGCATTTTAAGCCTTCATCAACATCACTTGTCTAATACAAAGCATTCGTGAAAGATTTCACTGTTTTAAATGAGTTTTATTTGATTTTCAGTGAAGACGCTGTGTCATATCACAATTGCTGATATTTCGTGATTTTTGCTGCTATGACTGTGTCCCAATGGTATTGTGATAATTCTTTTTAATTACAGAGGAGATGTCGGAGGAGAAGAAGAAGAAGGAAGCGGCCAAAGCCAAGGCAGCCAAGGAGAAGAACAAGGGAGTGAAAGTGGTAAATTTATTCATCGTTTCTGACTTCATTTTCACAGACAAAAATAGTTTCAGTTTGCAGGATGTATGCTTTGCTCAGCTTAGATACTGTTGATGTCACATTGATGTGTGCAATAAATAGCCAAATAAGAATCTCCACCATCTTGATATCTATTTCTTCCATCATAAGTATAGATTTTTAAATTGTAGGGCATCTCTGAAATGGTATGGTAATATCAAGATGAAAGTAATACACAGAAATCTCGTACACACCCGTAGACACCGGTAATATGCATATTTTCAATGTCCAATTTCATATTTGTACTTGTACTCTCAGTTTCTTTAGTGGAGAAAAGTCTGAGATTGGTATTTAGTTATGCAGACTGGGTCTGTGCTGAAACACTGCTGTTCTTGTGTTTTAGGTAAGTTAATAGTCCAATACTGGCGCCAGTTTTCTTAGACGTACTAGAGCATGATGTATATTCTTGTGACCGTACATGTCTGAACCTTTATGCGTCTGTCTATTCATTCATCTTCTACTTGTTTATCTGTCTATCTATCCATCCATCTATTCATCCATCTGTTCTGTCAGGTTCCTTTGGATAGACCAGTTCCACCCGGATGCCTGCCGTTGGACACTCACAGCTTCAAGTGTATCCTTACCATACAATTTGACCAAATCAAAAGATGTAAATTTACATGGTACAATTGTGGTCTTTGAAGGAATATGATTACTTCCTGCAAGCCTAATCTCATTTTACCACACACACGTACATAAGCTATGAATAGTCCAAGTTGCGAACTGTCACAGCAATTGATTAACCAGTCACTCCTTTGCAGACTAGATGTTGCCCGGCTGTTGCCATGGTAACTGCATTTGTTGAAAATGACGATGATCTTTGTGTTTGTTTTCAAACAAAATCTTTCATTCTAATCCTCTGTGAGGATTACTTCATGCTTGTCCGCTTCTCTTGCAAATCAAAGGTATGTGTGAATACTCAAAAATTGAATTATCATAGCTCTACTTGGACATCCACATAAAATCATGGCGATTGTGTGTTTCTTTTTGTCGAGCCCACTGGAGGTGCAGGGAGACTAAGGGATCGCCTGTGGCGTCTGTCCGTCCGTCGTCTGTCCGTAACGCTACAAAAACTTGAATAACTCTCTACTGAGGACTTCAGTTTCAATTAAACTTGGAGGAAAGAATGGTTATACAAAGTTACACATTTTACCAAACATGAAGGTCACCTCAAGGTCAAAGGTCACAGGCAGGGGTCAATAAACTTTAGGGCCCAATGTTAAGTTTTTATGGCGCGTTTTGATTATGGCTCATAACTTTTGATGTATATGTCTGTTTGTGACTAAACTTGGATGGTAGATGTCCCTTGGGTAGTTGAAGGTCACCACAAGTCAAAGGTCATAGGCGGGTCAATGAACTTCCGGGAGTTAGAAAAACATTAATTTCTTCTACGCGAATGGGCGAGACACATTTTGGCACTTGCCTTGTTCTGAGGAATAGGAGTGTAAATTTGCCCTTTCATCCTGTTTTTCCTCATTAAAGCTTATCATTGACAAACTCATTTCATGGATGGGTAATAAGAAGCTGGAAGGAAGTGAGTGACAATATTATGACAAAGATGATTTATGCCTCCGCAACGAAGTGGCCGGAGGCATTATGTTTTCGGGTCGTCCGTCCGTCCGTCCGTCCGTCCGTCCGTCCGTACGTCCGTCCGTCCCGTTTTGTTTTTGTCGATATCTCAAGAACTGTGTGGTGGTTTTACATCAAACTTGGTATGAGGGTATATCCTTGGGGGATAATACTTTGTGTGGATTTTAGGGTCACAGGGTCAAAGGTCAAAGGTCACAGGTTATTTTGTGAAAAAAAAAATTGAAATTTCATGTTTTTCTCCATATCTCGCAAATGGTTCAAGGTATCTTCATGGAACTTAGTATATATGCTTGTACCGATGGGCAGTGATTATCTAGGGAAGTTGGGGGTCATGGGTCAAAGGTCAAGGAGGTCAAAGGTCAAGGTCAACTCCTCAAAATATCACTACTTTCCTTATATTTATGCAATGAATGAAGGTTTTTTTTTTTTTTAAACTTGATGTATACATGTATTACCCATTATATATTCTGTGGGAAGTTTCTTGCCAAAAGGTCAAAGGTCAAAAGGTCAAGTGAAAGTGCTGAATTGCACTTTTTCCTCCATATCTCAAAAGTAACTCAAGGTATCATCATGAAACTTACATATTTATGCATGTTCAACCTAACAGTGATTCTCTTTGGAACTGTGAGGTCAAAGGTCAAAGGCCAGGTTTAGATAATGCTACATGTATTTTCCCATTTGATACTGAAATTATACTTTTTCTCAATACCTTGAAAAATTACTCAATGCATAAACTTATAAAAGGGTCAAAAGTCAAGTAAAAATCATCAGTTCCCCAAATACCTGCACTCTGACATTTTAATCATTCATCCAATTGAACCTAGTTCTAGGAAAGTGAACATTCAGCACATTTGTGTCAAACCTGTCATTTTAATATTTTGCCAATTGTTTGAAACTGTCATCACACATTGTCAAGACATTGTACTATAGACCTATTAGGAGAACCATGCATTATGGCGGAGGCATATCAGTCGCCGTAGCGATACATCTAGTTCTTCATCTATCCATCACGAATTTTTCCTTGACCTGTTTTTTCATTTTCAATCAGACATTGTTGATCCACATAATGACAGTCCCGAGTCAGGTAAGAATAGCTTTACATTTTTATCCAATCATCCACGTGCTCTATCAGCAATGATTGATGTATTTCTGTGGAAAAGAAATTGTCACATGAGAAGGTATTGATTTAAAACTGTGTACATTGTAACAAACAAACAGATGATACAGTCTAGTCTTGTAGGCAAAGCAAAAATTGTCATGCCTTCTTTTCATAGTTGACTTTATATCAAGACTGGTTGACAAAATGAAATGATGGTGGTGATGGTGGTGATGGTGGTGATGATGATGATGGTGATGATGATGATGGTGGTGATGGTGATGATGGTGATAGTGATGATGGTGATGATGATATTGATGATGGTGATGAGGAGGATGAGGAGGAGGACAGTGATGATGATAATGACAAGTGTCATCATCATCAACAAAATAGTTTTGTATGCTTTTACATATTCTAACGATAAAACTCATCTTTCTTTTGGTGTTTTGTATAATCCGCACTGCATGATATTTGTTGACACCCAGTTATCTACACTTTTCTTTTGGTGATATCAGATGATTTCCTCATATTTCTTTTTATTTACTTTTTTGCCACCAGAGGAGTATAGTCCCATCCATGTGGCGAAGGAGGCCCTGCAGCTCTACATGTCTCAGTTCACTGCCCGTTGGGAAGGTCTCATGGGTGATGACCATGTACCAAGGTGAGACAGAGAATTTTTGTTTATACAGTTTAAAAAAAAAAAAGAATTCAAAAAAAAAAAATCTTTTTTATAAACAGCAACATGGCATCGCCAAGTCATAAATCATCTCAACCGTTCCTCTGTAGGTATTTGGTCTGTAAACTCCTCACTGTTTTGTCCATAGAAGTGTAGAGAGGAAGAAACATCTGGAAAAGATAAAGAATGTGTTTAGATTGCCAACTACCATCTTGTACCTTCATCCCACCACTGTTAAACAATGTTGAGAATGAGTCTATCGACAAACATTTCCTTCCCTTGTTTCATCCAGCCTGGGAGAGATAGAAGAACAGATGACAGACTGCAACGCTTTCGTCTTCTACGGCTTGGAGAAGTTCTTCTCCCACATTCCTCCCTTCAAGGTGGCACCCCTCAATCTATCAGGTGAGCCCCTCCCCCCCCCCCCCCCCCCCCAAAAAAAAAAAAGTACGGATTGCGACAATTTCATCAAAAGATCCTGACCAAAAGGTCCTGTTGATATAGATGTTTCACAATCATTACTCTGGCAACAACTTAATTGCTTTCATCTGATTAGCTGTGCCCTGGCTACTTCCAGTAGTAACTGCATTTATCAAAGTTCAGGTGTCCCTTTTGCAACCCTGACAATTAAATTCCTTTGTAAAGCTAGTTTAATGTAAAGGTAGGTAATTCAGACCTTTCCACAGAATGATAAAATTGAAAACTTCTTTATGATGAAGGGGGGAAGGTTTCCAGTGAATTTATTCAGCCCTGAAAAGAAATCCAACATTATTCTTGGCACAAAAGTGGAGCATACTCTTGAGTGACATTGGCTTGTAGTTTTTTATTTCATCTTTAACCCGTTGAGGACCAGTCCCAAGTGTACTCGGGCAAGTATCTATGGGAAATGCGTGTTGTAGCAATATCAGCCCATCCTCAATGGGTTAAAGACTCTAAAATGTACTACTGTACACGATGTTGGGAGACATTATTCTTCAACCATTTCAAATTTTGTTGCAGTTGCAAAAGGGATATAAGACCTTGAAATATCTTACAACTGTTGCAAATATAAGTGTGAAACTGGTCTCTGGATGACATTAGCACATTAAAAAACAGACAAGGTCAGTTTTTGTCTCATCTTTTGAAGTGCATTTCTGCCATGCCAGTGGGTCATGGTGTTCAAGGAAGTGCTGCACTGAAAAATTGTATATCTATTATCTTTCCACTGCTGTGTTTGCTATGCAGTGCAAAGTTTCTCTCACATTTGCTTGAGATAGAAAGAGATATTTATCAGCTGCGTGGAAACACTTGAGATGATGTACAGATGGGAGTTTGATATTGCATTAGGAGAACTGTAGGCCTACTTGTCTTAGATAAGATAACAACGAGGAGACCGAGGTGCCTGCTGCAAAAATCAAATATAAAGTACTGCATCCAAATTGAATTATTCAATATATACCAAGGGAAGAAAAGAAATATGCATACACATATGCATAAGTATGTACAAGCAGTAGAATTATGATGCACACTGTCATGCGGGGGGACAAATGTAGGACACATTGGACTTTTGAGAAACAAAATCTCTTTCAAGAGAGGATCCCAGAGGTTTCTTTTAGAGAACTGCAGCATAGATGTGAATAATACAGCAGCCTATAAACCCCACCCCCCCCAAAAAACAAACAAACAAACAACAACAACAACAACCAACAACAACAACAACAGCACGAAGCAAACAAAGAACAGATCTAAAAATGGGCATTAAATGATATGTCGAGCGGCATATGAATTTATATTGATGAGAACAATGACAATCAAGTCCAGGTGTGTTTAGTTGTCTATTACTTTCACTGTGAACTTTGTTCCATATTACTCCTGCCGTGGAAAATTCAGCACAATGTTTTGATACTGAAAATCAGGAAACCTACAATCTTGCAAATTAGTACCATCTGATGGGAAGTTTCTGCACTGGAAGAATTCCCAAAATACTCCCGCTTCCAAATTCTTATTTTCCAAAGTCGGTACAGTTCCTCCTTCTGTGTGCTATGTGTAGAAACAAATGTACATAGAAACATCAAAAGTGTTGCTATAATGCAGGGCATTAACACTGTCCAAAACCTGTGTTTGGTTGTTGTTGTTTTTTTAATGGAGATGTACCATTATCTTTAATAAGATGCTTAACACAACAACTCACCCGTTGTTGTTTTTTTTTTGTTCTTTTATTTCTCATTATCTCCCCCTCTCTCAGAAATTTCTCTTGCAGTTGTGTTGGATCTTGTGCAAACCAACCAGAGCTTCATGAGACAGTCTAAGATTGATGTAGAGAAAAGGTAAGTCATGTCAGATGGTATGTTGTATACGGTATGATAAATTGTTTAGTTACATAGATCATATGGGTCCATGGTTACCACCGCTCACTTGTTGGTCGGGAGGTGCTCCGAACATTTGATAATCTTGCCATCCAGATTTTGAATTTTCAAGATGAGGAAGAATTTTCACGAGTTTTGTAGTTCATCTCATTGTATTGATGATGCAAAAGATATTTGTTGTTTGGCTACATAGATCATTATGGGTGCATGGCTGTCACCACTCACTGATTCGTTATGGGATGCCATAAATATTTGATTATCCTGTCATCCAAATTTGAAGATTTTCAGGATCAGGAAGACTATTTAGGAATGTCTTTGATTCATCTCTTTGTGTTGATGATGTAAAAGATATTTGTCATTAAAAATCATTAAAAAAAAAAATCATTATGGGACCATGGTTGATTCACTGATTGGTCATGAGATGCCATAATAAGTATTTGATCATCCTGTTATCCACATTTGAAGATTTTCAAGATCAGGAAGAATATGAATAGGAATGTCTTTGGTTCATCTTTTGCATGCTGATAATGTAAAAGATACTTGCCATTCAAACCCACGTCACCAATCCACATAAGACACGATTACTAATTTCAAGGTCTGATGAGCTTCTAAAGACCATAAAGGTCAAATGTTCACTGGTGTTTTCGGTGTGCGATGGCAATATTTTGTTATCTAGCCACCAGTTGTGATGTCATGTACTTTGTGAAAACCATTTTCGAGCACTTGACATGAAAATGTACACTCTGTAATAACCCATCTTGTCAAACAAAATGGAGGAAGTGGGGATGGTAACATCTTTCTTTTTAAGGGAATCTCCATGTCACTGATTTATAAGTTAACTCAAATAGTTACTCTCATGGAATCACTAGGATTTAAGAGTAAGTAGAATGTAGGAATCAAACTGTTGGAATCCCATTTACTTTGCTCATTTTCCACTAACAATTCTGACTTCACGGGAATGTCCAACCCTTGAAACTTTGTATCCTGTTAATTCTTCCAGATGTCTCAATGCTAGAATTTTCTCAATCACCTTCATAAAACTATATGAAATCTTAATTTACTGTACTTATTCAAGTCGTCAAAAACTGTTACACATTTTTAAGGTAGTGATCATATTTCATCTTCAGAAATGTGTCACTGGGATATCATATTGATTATCATATATGAGAGATATGTTGTCTGTCTATGTACCATGAATTATGTTAGTTGTTATGAATTAGTGCTAACTTTAACTGTTCAATCCATTCACTGGGATTGCCTACTGGATTATCTTGTATTGTCATATGTTGAAGTGTGTGTGTGTGGATGTGCTGATGTTATTTTACAGGAGAGCCTTAGGTCAAGAAATTAATCCACCAAAGGATCTTGCAGTAATGGAACGGTAACGAAGCCCGAACCCCTAAAAAACGTTGCAATCGTTCAGCAGTTCGTTCATGTTCTTCACGCTACGTGCAAGCAGCTTATACCTATGGAATCTTTCCCAGTCATGCAGGCATCCATCTGTAGTGTGCAGGTTCTAGTTTTGGGCTGATCAATTCCAAATTCACTCTGTCCTTAGGCAAAATGAAGAGAAATGATTACTCGGTATAACCTCTGTGTGACGTTATCAAATAGAATAATTTTCATGATGAGCAGAAACCATGATGCACGGAAACTTATTGAAGAAGATTATACCGGTAATTGTGATGGACACAAAAAGTTCAGTAGAAATGTTGAATGTTTCTTATCAGATGAAAATAGATTAATGTTTAGAATCAAAATGTCAACTACAGTCTCACACATAATCTGCATCACTGCTGATGGATCCTGCTGATTGCCAATGCAGTTGCGTATTCTTTTATTTATCACAATTCTTTAATGCCACCCTAGTGAAAATCTGGTATTCCTGATGACCCTGAAGCAAAAAACCTTTCCCAGTCTGATGAGTCACATGTGTTGCTGTATTTTAGTTTTCTTTCCCCAAAATTATTTGGAATTTGTAAGGCAAAATGATTTGTGGGGTTGACTAGTTAGCTGATGTGGAATTAAGTCTTGGTGCTTGTCATGACACAGCCCATTCAAACAGATAGAGGTATTTGTGAACTTCATGGCGTTGCAAGAATGGAAAAAGGTAGTTGTGTAATGAAAAAAATGGCACATTCTACACCTACTTTTTGTGTCTATGTATCTTGTAGACACAGAGTTATAAAGTGCCTGCAAGATGAACATAAGTAATCCTGAGAAAGGCTACAAAAGTCCCCCCCCCCCCCAAAAAAAGGGGGGGGGGGGAATCAATGGCATATTAAACAGAGTACTTGAATTTGCTTACCAAGATATACAGTATGTCCCAAAAAAAATTACAACGGGGCCCTCTGCAATGATATCTTCAAAAATATTGCATCAATCTAAATACAAATTCAGGGTATGAAACTGTAAGTCATTGCCCACATCTTACAAAAAACCCCATTCGATTTCCGTCAGTGGTCAAAGAGAAATACGGAATTTTGTAGAGGATGTCGGGAATCTCTTCCATCCAAATTCTGTCTATTATTCACACACAAGAGCATTGAATTGCTAAAATTGGAAGAATCAGACCCATGACATGCTTTGCAACAATCCACATTTCTCTTTGACCGCTTAACCAAATTGAATGGGGTTTTCTGCGAAATAGAGCTAAAATGTTATATTTTAAGACCCTGAAGTAGCATTTAAAAGAATTAATCACATCGGGTGTTATCAATGCGAAAATCTGATTGTAATTTTTTGGGGACATACTGCAGTAAGTCGCCCCAAAAATTACAATTAGATTTTCGAATTGATAACACCCAGTATGATCGACCTGTCTAAGTGCTATTTCAGGTTCTTGAAATATAACATCTTAGCTCTATTTTGCAGAAAATCCCATTCAATTTGGTTAAGCGGTGACAGAGAAATGTGGATTGTTGCAAAGCATGTCATGAGTGATTCTTCCAATTTTAGCAATTTAATGCTCTTGTGTGTGAATAATAGACAGAATTTGGACAGAAGAGGTACCGGACATCCTCTACAAAATTCCTAATTTCTCTTTGACCACTGAAGCAAATCGAATGGGGTTTTCTGTAAGATGTGGGCAATGAGTTATAGTTTCATACCCTGAATTTGTATTTAGATTGATTCACTATTTTTAGAGATATCATTGCGGAGGGCCCTGTTGTAATTTTTTTTGGGACATACTGTAGAGCATAGAGAAGACAATACATGTATCATCGTTAATAGTCAACATGCTCCTGTTTGCTTGTAAGCATTGGTCCAAGTTCTCACTGTCGGGCAGAAAAATTGATAGATAGTAATCTACACTTACATGAAATGCAAATTAATCTAGATGTGGATGTCAGAGTCTGATGGGGGGGGGGGGGGTGACACGAGGTGTGACTTGCGGCACTAACCTCCAACTTTGCCAACTTTCCACCAATCAGGAATACCAGATGGCCTCGAGGTTCCCACCTTTGCAGCTTGCCAGCAGTTCTCAGTAGACTATGGATATGAATATTTCAGATATGCAAAAAATTTCATGACTGTTACACCCAACCTACCACATCACATCTCTCGTCATCAGCTTTTCAATGACATAGAGAATCCAGACTGCACATTTCTCAGTGGTTTTATCACCGCAGAATTGCTTTGCGGACAACTTGGGTACTGCAAAAGCAAGATATTTTTGCAACATTAAATTTTTTGCGAGTTGGCGCTGACAGCCCTTTTTGCGGCATAGAATTTTTGTGAATTGCCACTGGCATTCAATGCATGTAGTGTAGACAGGAACATTTGCATGCATTTTACTTTTGCGAGCCATGGCTCTCACGAAATTCGCAGAATCAAAATGCTTGCCAACATTTCTGGTTTTACAGTATTATGTAGTCAGTCAGTGCAGATCATGGCATAAAGAATTATCATATTTGTTAAATACATAACTCATATGGTATCACGAAAGCAAATCTTTTTTTATTTTGCTCAAAGGGTAATTGCAGACATTTAACTCCCTGATTATTTTCTTTCACTTATATATTTTTGTTTTGATTTTAGTTTCTTCAGTCTGTTTATACCTTGGTGTTGATTCTCCTGCATAGGTGTTGATTTGGATTTCCAAAGCTTACAATTCTGTTAATTATTTTATTTTCTCTTTTCTCTGTTATCGAGTGCTCCCTCTCAAGCATGTTTGAAATACTTTTTTTTTGTTGGAGATTGAGTTTCTCTAGTCTGGGACAAATGTGTTTCCTTCTCAGGTGGTCAAACATTCTTGTTTGATTTAGAACAGCTAGGGCACTGTTATATGAGAAGTGCAAGTAAAAGGGGAGTTTGTTCAATGCACAGTCAGAAATTGAGTTAAGGACTTATAATAATGAGTGTCACCATCAAAAGTAAGTCATTAGGTCACATAGCCTTGCCTGGCTAATGTTATGATGTTAACGCTATAATCTAAAACCTCGTTAATTTAACCAACTGGTTTATACATCATTTTCATACCCCCTTTTTATGCCTCCGCCATGAAGTGTCGCCAGAGGCTATACTGGCATTATTAAATTGTCTAACACAGTTTATCAAATGACTGTTTGTTAGTTTTGTCATTAACCCTGTATCTTTTACAAACATTTAATTTGCCCTGTAATAGTATCTGATTCTGTGCCTGTGTGCAGTAAAGGTTGATACTTTTGTTATGCGTTGCACTTTTTGTTCAAATTTATTTTCTATTTTGTTTCACAAAATGCAGACAAGTTCGTTATGTTGTACTAAGTCTCTCCCCTAGAATAGATCTGTGTTCTGTTAACAGCCATTTTTTTTTCCTGCGTTTTCTGTAACTAGTGGTGCAAAGTACGTAGTTCCAATAGTCACACTATCATATTGTGTTTGGCTCTCCAATGTCAGATTTTGCATAATGAAACAATGGCTTTTATGTCCAATCCATCTTACACGTTTACTGATAATGGTGGCATATCAAACTGCTATGATAGAGATAAGAATATTTAAAATGTAATGTATCATGTTAGAATAAGACTGTCGGCACTGTTACACTACACACCATCTCATCACATCATACATTTGTCATCGGCAGTATAAGTTTATGTACAGCATGTTCCAGCTCAAGCTTGCTTTTTAAAAAATATGGCAAATTCATTTCCTCCAGTCATTGCAATATAGAACAACATGAATATTACATACATATATATGTTTTTGTTTGTTTGTTTGTTTGTTGCCAAATGAATGACAACACTGCGACCATGTACAATGGTCTGGCTGACATTAACAAACTACTCGAATATGGTGTAATCACGAATGGAAACCGAGTGTTTTGAATGAGCTTTGGAGCCAATAACCTCATCGCATTATCACAGAGAGATGCAGTGAGGTTATGTTTGACAAAGCCTGCAGACAAAGGAAACCTCAAAACATTGTGTTTCTAGTCGGCACCGTCCTCCCACACAGTCGTAAAATGCAACTGCATGTATGGTGTGAAGCCATTTCCACAGCTGTCCTCAAAAGAAACTCTCATTAATGGGACTGGTTGTCACTGCAGTTCGTGATTAACGGCACTATTCACAATGCCGCCAACAAAGCGAGGCATAATCTACCCCTCATTATATATTCATAAAAACTCCACGCCTGGGGGGAAGTCCATATAACATTATGGGGCTTGGAGAATTCAGAGTAAAACTTACATGAATACCATTAAAATGCTCTGCAAAAATTTTTTTTTCCCCAACTTTTCAAAGAAACTACCGCCTCTTCCGCAGACATATGGAAATTTATCACTTCATTTCTTAATGGCTCTGCTTTTGTCACATACATGTGTGATAGCATTTTCAGATCATTTCGATTACGTGCAAATGTGCCAGCATCCAAGAGTTTGATATTTGCATCTTTATATACTCTGATATGACTCATACCATAATACATATTTAGCAGTACACTTCATATTTACAAAATTTGATGCTCAATGTCAGAGCCATAATATGTATTTGAGATATTACAGCTCATTCATAACATGATACAAATGTCTCGAGTTTTTTCCTATACGAACTTCAATCGTTTCTGTGTTTTGTTTTGGTTTTTGTTTTTGGTTCTTTCTTTCATTGAAGGGCAACATATTCAGGTAGTATTCTAACACATGAATGTACTATGTTTCCACAAATGGTAGCAATCCTTTGTTATGCAAGTCAAAACATTCCCTTCCCTGCCTCCTCAGGCATCTATAAATACACGTGTATACACACTGAGAAAGATACGACATAATTTACCAGGTAAACGGAAGTGATATCTCAGGAAAGTATTGGAGTAACTGTCCTTGTAAATCGGAAGGTTCACAAAGTATATCCTGTATTGTATCCTGTAGAGGATCAAAGGAGTTGGCGAGATACACTTTGCATCATGCCCCATATAAGATTTATTCTGTTTGTTTATTTTGATATTCATATGTTTTATGTAATTGCTATCAACTGAACAGATTACATGTAGAGACATGTAGTTTGTAAAGTTGTGGGGTGATCCCATTATTTGTTGAGCTTTGATTAACAGTCAGCCTTATGAGCATGCTCTACAAGTTTAACACTTCTTTTCTTTTAATTCTGTACGAATGCAGAGAATTCATATGTACAGTGTAGTTGATTTATCATGAATTTCATTCTGAAATCACAGTATTGAGAAATTTGACTGTGTTTAAAGAGGACTTCTTGTCGAACAGCACATTGCAACTGAATCCCTGTAATTTTAGCTAAAGTAGCCCATCTTTGTGTAGCAGGATATTTCAACCCGTCCCAAGTGGGGCCTGGTTTAGTACAAGACTGCACTGAATGGTGATTTTAAAACTCTTCGCCCTTTAATTTGACTGTCTCCATAGCAACACGGACCTGTCGCTGGAGAAGCCTGTGGAGACGGCCATGCTGCTCAGTCTGGCCGGGGTGGGGTGTGTGATGGCTAACCAGTGGCACTGTAAGCTGGCCGAGAACGCCTGCACGTTCAACACCCTCATGAAAGGTAAGTAGCATGCTTTCCTATACACAGGGGTGTGAAAGTACTTGGTGTTTGCAGGGAAAAAGTCTGAAAAAATTTGAAATTTATGAAAAAAGGTTTGAAGTGCATTAAAAGGTGAAAATTTCAATGCATCTGAACTGAAAAAAAAAACAACAACAAAAAAACAACAACAAAATCAATACTCGGAAATGTGGGTTTGGAGCAGAATAACATACAAAGTTGTAGTCTGAATCAGATTAAAACCTGAACTCTCACATCCCGGCATGCAACTGTCCAACTGCTTTTAGTCTCCCCCAAAATAATAATGGTGATGATGATGATGATGACGGATCATCATCATCATCATCATCATGTCATATCCCATCATCATATCCATCATTATCATCATCATCTCATTATGATGTCATAACACACACTACAGAACCTAATCGTGCCAAACACTTTGCTCTCCTTAGCAGATGTCAAATTTTGAACAATCTGATTTCCATGTGAGAGGATTATCAATTTCCTCTGTCAGCAATATACAGTTGATTTTGATGGTTTCATACAAAGTTAGTTTGTTGTGTTTGTTTGGGAATTTTATTTGTAAGACCTCTTTGAGCATCAATCAATCCTAAGGCAGAAAAAAAAAATATAAGTAAAATGGAAGTTTCTTGAGATATCACTCAGTTATGATTTGCAGATTTTTGGTGTCGAAAGACTAATAGATCCAGATAACTGGCATAAATTGGCAAATCATACCTACATCATATCCTATTCCCAGCTGAAACCATTTCCTGAAAGTAGATGTGTGTATTTCCAGGTATCTTGTTTCCTGTGAGCCCAGCTTGTAGTGTATCTGGTAGCATTTTGAGGTTGGATTCTTGCAAAGGTGTATTTTGCCAATGTCAAAGTTACATGTTTTGGACACATCTTCACTAGCAATTCTTAATCCCCTGCAATGGGGGAAAAGGAAAGGAATAGAAGAGTAAGAATCAGCTTTGCCCCAATTCCATGCTTAAAAGAGAAGATTGTCCACAGTCGTTGTAAACAAACGTGCTGTGACATGTTACATTGTGTGGGAACCACCTTGTTTTGACCATGTGCTGCACGTTTTATTGGCAGCAAACAAGCTGATATGATCTCCTCTACACACACAAGTCATTCCAGACTCTGTGTACTTAGTGCTTGGGGTTGTTTGCACAGGGCAAATGTGGACACTCCTTGTTATTGTCAAACCGTAGTATGGCATGGTCTTGTTGCTGTCGCTGAAACATGCATATCTGTGGAGTAATACTCGACGAGTGAATGCGCTCTAGTGTCAAGACTTTGATCAGATACGAGGAATGCTTTGATGAGAATTTTTCTTTCTCGAAAATAATCTTATATAAACAGCTGATGTAAGTCCTTGTTTACTACGAAATCAGCAAGGAGCATTTGTTGTGATAAAGTGTATCACTGAGATATCTGTTTGCTGATATCTGAGCTAAATCCTTGTTTACTACAAAATTTGCCAGGTGCATTTATCATGATCAAGGGTATCACTTAGTTATCAATTTGCTATAACAAAGCTAAGGATGTGATGTATTGTGCCTTATTAGCGCGGAGGTAAATCTACTACTATAATACTCGAAGTTGTTGTTGTTGTCGGAGCCTTATGTATTTCCTGTTTTATTTCGGCGTTGCTGGTTTGTCTATCTCCTCCCGAGCCGTCGGCTCCGGGCAGTTGCGACCGGTGCCGTCGGCCGCAGGAGAGTATCCTACATCGAATGGCGTGGGTTTCGTCCCCTCTCCGCCTCCGTGTCGACGTCGAGGACGAAAAAGAAAAATTAATTAGCTACATGCATAATGCATTTTTGTGCGTGACGAAAGAGCCGAGCGTTTCAATATTCACGGAACCTGCGCTGGCCTCCTGCTTTCTCGATCTTCCATCTTTTAGCTTGCAGAGACACTGGGGGAAAGATGATGGTGCAGCGAAATCTCTGACATCTTCCGGCGGACGCGCACGCACACACACAATGTACCTCGCAGAACTCTATACACACTCTACACTGTGTGTATATAGTTCTGTGATGTACCTTTGCCTCCGCCTGTTACGTGTACTGAATGTATTCACGATGATTTCACGAATCTGTGTGTGCGTGACATGGACTACAAGGGCATTTACGTACAGTTCGCCATTATTGGCGTCCCCAAATGAAAACAACGAACGTTGGTTATGTAATTGTATTTTGCACAACTGCAGAATACTATATGCAGCTCAGGTACGTCATTTAGTTTGCTCGCCGTTTGCTCTCAAGTCCGGTGTCATTGTACGCAGACTGTTTAGACGCGGCTAAATATATTTGCCAATCGTACCCTTACATATCAGATTACACGCGCAGCTGTGTCCATTCGTTTACTGCAGAGCTGCTGTAATCATACATATTCATAAGATGAGCGGACGTAGAGGAAAACCTCGCTTTGCCGACCGCCTATTTTTACAATTGCAAGTGGAAATAGAATGTGTGGTTCTATGGTCTATCAAACCAAGTTTTGGTGACAAAAAAGAGGGAGCAAATGAAGACGAATGAAGTGATGTATATATTCTTCTTTCTTCCATAACATGGGAAAAATATTAAAGAAAAAAATACGAGGTCGTGAGAACCTACTCCCACGGGTGCCTATTAAACCTGATGACTATGATCTCCCCCTCCCCAAATAATAACAATGATGATAATAATAATAATAATAATAATAATAATAATGATAAGGATAATGATAATAATGATATAATAATAACAATAATAGGAGCAATAATTGTAGGCCTAATATTAATTATGATAATGTACAATCTCAAGCAGATGTAGTTCTATATTAATATGATATATCAAGCCAAGTTTTGGTGATTAAAAACAAAAAGGAGGGAGCAAAATTATGAAGACGAAAATATCTTATTTTTCTCTCATAACGTGGGGAAAAGAAACATGAAAAAAAAAAACAAACACAAAACAAACCGAGGCCTTGAGACCAGCCGTGGATTCCCGCGGGTGCCCGCGTGGATGCAAGAGCAGGGGGTAATCAGTCATAGTGTTAATATCTTCCCGTTTCGACGGGAACAACCTGTGGGCAGAACTTTCGGGGAATCTCATTTGCGTTTTTGGCAATTTTTCCCTGAATGTTTTTGTTTTTTGCCCTGCGGAGGTGGAAATGTGTGTGTGCGTGAGGGGGGGGGGGGGAGGGGTGAGGGGCAACAAGACAACTGTTGGACTTCAACGGGTGCAAATAACCCCTCGAAACTCAAGTTCTATAATAAAAGCAAGTAGTGGCGGGAATGATCCCTACCAATGGACCGGATCGCCTGGCATATACTACAAAAATGTATTATAAAATTTCTGGGAAGGGTGGTCATTTAGAAGACAGCACAATTAACGAAAGAGTGAGAAGACTTTTCTTTTTATTTCTTCAATAAAAATGTGCAAAATCGTATTATGAGAAAAAAAATAAAACCCCTCAGACCCGTGGATTTCCACGGGTGCTGCTAGTTTAATAGAATTTGCTACTGTTTCTCGGGCTAGATTGAGCAATTCTTTCTTGACCCTTGTGCACTTAAAGTGGACATTCCTAAATGGCCTACAGAGGAGGAAAAATGAATATGAGCTAGGACACTCATCTCTACAATTCCAAGGAGTTGAGATCTATAAGCATGACAACATGACCCAGTGATCAGTGTGTTATAAAGCAGAAGTAGTATGTTACGAGAATAAGCTGGTGGTATAGGTTTGTACAAATGTGTCTCCAGGTCGTTAGTGGCTTATCATATACAGTGGAACCTCATAACAAGGTCTGATATAGAGAGATACCTGATAGAATGACGAAATTTACAGGTCCCATTCCTTTTCTTTTTTGTTCATCCTTGATATAACAAGATACGCGATAAAATGCAAAAATTTAAGTGGTTCTAATCAGCTCACAACATAGAGGTTCCCCTGTTTAGCAATGCACATTTTGCACTAGTGGTTCAGTTTTACCAGTACCATTATACCATGAAAACTGAAGTGTCTCACCCTAATCCTACACAGGGATGCTGGAAGTGGGCAGGACCTCTGGCCAGACGGTACGGCGCATGTTCATCCCTTACTACAAGGCACCAGGCGAGGAGGAGGAAGAGGGGGAGGGAGACGGGGCCGGGGAAGGGGGCGAAGAGGCAGGAGGAGGGGAGAAAGAGGGCAAGATCGGCACCCCCTCCCAAGCCAAGGGGGGCGCTGCCAAGAAGGACAAGGAGAAGGCCAGCGCCAAGGGAGCCAAGGGGGGCAAGGCCGAGGACACCAAGAAGGACAAGGGTAAGAAGAGTGCCCCGCCTTCTGCCCAGGTTCAGGCCGCAGGTCAGGGGTCAAGTGGCACGGGTCAAGAGGTCAAAGGCAAGGATGGGCAGCAGCAGCAGCAGGGCCAAGAGAACCAGCTGGAGTTGATCAATCGGGGCTGGTTCAACTTTGTCTGTTATGGCCTGCCAAATCTAATGGTCACCCAGGTGTAGCTTCTTGTGAGGTGGGAGGTCAATGGTACGTACTTTCGACACCACCAAGGAAATGTTCTGTGTGTGCGTGTGTATATCATCTACAGTTTTCCTCAAATTTTTTTAGCCTCACAGCCCAGGCACTGTTTTGCCTTTGTACAAAAATTAAGTAAGAGTCTGCTGCGACAGTCATAACTGTATGACAAAGTATAACGGTGTCTTAGGAGCCAGTATTGTTAAAACCACAAACAAATATTTTAATAAGTTGAATTGGCTTTTTCAGGTTCCTAACAATATTCAGCGAGGTTTCTACAGTACGCCAATGTTCATTACCAAAGCTATAACAGGGTTCTTCTCTACTATCAAAGAATTAGAAACCTGTGTTATGATGTCGAGGAAACACATTATCACTTTAAATATCAGTTGCCATGCAGTGTTTTTTTTTCTATCTTTCTTTCTTTTCATTGACTAAGCAATAAGCGATATCTAGTGTTTTGCTAACTTCGGTTAAACCAACTTCCCTGACGGAAGTATTATCCCAGTAACAATGGAAGCATGCAATAGTGCATGGTGTGGAACTTGTTCCACATTTGATGCATTGTTTTACTTGTGCAAAAATAAAAATTTGCAAATAAGTTTGACATTGTGCTCTGTCAACATGAATTTTGAATAGCATGAGTGACATGTTGATAGTCAGTGAAATTAAGAACACTGGCCCGAGTTGGGGTGGGGGGGGGGGGGGGGTGGGGAAGAGTCGAATCGTTTTTTGCATTTCATTTTTCATGATATGAAGGGTAACTCTACATGTGTGAGCTACACCAAAAAGAGATGTCTGCCTTTTGGGGACTGAGTTATGATACCAATTCATGTATTGTCATTCAAACTCTTTTACATTATTCCTACGTAGCCTGATGTCATTCCGTCCAATTGGCATTGTAACGTATTTCATACAACTTCCATTGTGTATTATTCAGGATATCAATTGTTGATAGAATTTTCTGTGTATTACATATTTGAATCCTCTGTATACTTACGTGAGATCTACATCGTAATTTTAAAAATGACTTGAACTATATTAGATCATAGACATGTTGTAAACCTAGCTTGAAGCTTCAAAGCAAACTCTATTTTTCACCTTGATTCCTCTGATGATGTCATGACAGAATAAGGAATGTGTAAATGCTGTTGTTGCAAGTATTATAGAAAATATTTTACAAAGATGGTATATGGTATCAAAGTAGCTTGTGTGAAAACTGAGCTCCACACATATGCATTGGAAAGAACAAGAAATTAAATTATGCTGTGACTTCTAATAGACTGTAAATGCTTCTGGCATTTTGATTACCTTTTAATACCATCTGGACTAACTTGTAATATGTGACATTGTGAGCATCGAGCATAGCTCTGACAAAACGACAATGGCAGTCCCTGATATTTTGATTGAAATCCCATTGCTGGGCTATCCATTGGTCAACCTGACTGGCTATGGATTTTACAGACTTTACTGCCCAAATGCAGGGCAGTCAAGGTACTAGACCTCTTGCTTCAAATAGGATCTGACATTCAAAATTTGCTTGTGCAGTTAAATTCCATTTCTTTCATGTACCGTAATTTTTATGACAGTCACTTTGCATTTAAACCTGATTTTGTGCGCAGATGGTATATTCACAATTATTACCTTGACAGATTTCCACATAAAGATTGTCAATATGTATTTCCCAATGTTCTAAACAGTGGCTTTTTAAAGTATGTGAAATACAGTTGCAATGTAACACTACTGGTTCCAATTTTATGTTCGTGACTTCTGTTGGAGATACCAAGCGTTTGCTATTAATCAATAAAAACAAAACAACAACACTGTAAACCCAGAAACATTGGCAGCATGAAACTTTCACGAATGGAGGCTATGGCCTTTTTCGCAGCATGAAGTTTCACACACACACACAAAATGTTTGGTTTTACAGTAAGTGATGATATGTGTATAAGAGAGGAGAGAGAGTGTGCATCTCTGTGCGTGTGTCCATCAATTTGATGGTCTTCTAATGTATGGCTAGTCGGTATAAAAGACTTCCTGTCATACTGAAAAATATGGTAGTTCCTGCTAAAGCAACAATGAACTATTCGTAACTGTGGCTGTCACGGCAACATTGCTACTGCCTTTTTAGGAATACTAACGAGTACATCTGTCTCGATGAGTGAAAAATTAGTTTGATTCATATCAGTTTACCTATTTATTCTTGCAATTTCTTGTAGTTACAGACTCAATGGCCGTAATTTAAATCTAGTTCATGGATTAATCATTAGGCCAGTTTTGACAGCCCTGGGTGCAAATGACATACACCAAGAGACAGCCAATAATGAATGCACGCTGACACACATATGTGAAAGGTATATCTATTCTGCGCTTGTGTAATAGTCCAAACACTACATCTAAACTGTGAATTTGATTTAAACCACCTTTGTAAATTCGGGCCAATGACTCTCCTATGCAAAGCCGATGGGAAGAAAAAAGCAAGTGTTTGTAATGTGTGTGTCTGTGTGTGTGCACTGTGAGTTTCGACCAAGACCAAAGCTTGTATGTTGATGGGTAGAAGTGAACTCCACTCATACTCCAAGCCTACAAGAATGAATGTGAAAGTACATTTAAATCTCATCTGGTGTGGAAGGCCTACACAGGCCTTGCTTTAAAAAATGATAATAATTTCATGTCTGCAAGCATGCGGCTGGACAAGATAATTTACACAACCCATGCCTGAAACTGATTTCAAATGAAGCAAAAGTTCTCAAATACTGTACAGTATGTCCCAAAAAAATTACAATCAGATTTTCACATTGATAACACCCAATATGATTAAACTGTCTAAATGCTACTTCAGGGTCTTAAAATATAACATCTTAGCTTTATTTTGCATAAAACTCCATTCAATTTGGTTAAGTGGTCACAGAGAAATGTGGATTGTTGTAAAGCATTCTTCCAAGTTTAGCACTTGGATGCTCTTGTGTGTGAACACAATAGACAGAACTTGGAGGGAAGAGATTCTTGACATGCTTAACAAAATTCCTCATTTCTCTTTGACCACTGAATCAAATTGAATGGGGTTTTCTGTAAGATGTGGGCAATGAGTTATAGTGTCATACCCTGAAACTGTATTTGGATTGATTCACTATTTTTAAAGTTATCATCGCGGAGGGTCCCGTTGTAATTTTTTTGGGGACATACGGTAAAAGTGGATATTTTTGCACAACTAATTTTTGATGCTCGGCTGGGTAAGATGAGATTCGCGTGTTTTTAATTCCGTGGAATCAAGACATCAATGACTGGAACGTATGGCAAGCGAAAATGTTTGTGTGCTTTCATTTTCGCATGCTAGTTCCTGTTTGCGCGAAATGCGCGAAAATTTCCACTTTTACACCATGCGTTAACAAAAACTGGAAGGACACTTTAGAGTTGGAAGTACTATCCAAGAGCAATTTGGGATACTTCAGTAGCAGAGCACTTTGGGGGTACTTCAGGAGTAGATCACATCAACACTGTTGCCAAATGAAAGAATATTTTCGATTTTCAAAAGTAATGCGTCACTGGGGCGACAAGCCCTCATATCTACAAGATGTCAAATGTTCAGGAGAGCAAAAAAACGTGGCAGCCAAAGCACTTTATCAAATGGGATAGCCTTTCCTTTGACATGCCGTGGTGGCTTCATTTTTGGTGTAAGACAGCTAGGATTTGGACAAGACATCACTTCACTCACAAGTCATTTTCACCAAAATGTGAGATACAAGGTCTTGTCATCCCAGCAGCGAATGGCCTCCTGGTAGCCAGTGGCAACTTTTCAATCACTTAGCTTCAGTGACACACATGCAAATCATGTCTGCAAGAAGGTACAATTTGTAACATTTTGATCATGGAAATTTTGTGTCAATGAAGTACAGGCAGCAGAATAACCCATTCACGAGTCTTGAACACACACAGCGTTTGAAAGACAGTACAGGCAATTTTTATTAGACTCATTGTGGAGTTGACAGAACGTACGATGCTCGGTAAACGCCTACATACAAGTACTTCCCTGTCCTTCATACAAAATGATTAAACACTATCAACCGGCTGTGGCCAGAAAGTGCTCTGAAAATGCACAAACTGCACCCAAAAGAAACACAACCTCTTTCACAACAGTTGCTTGCTGATTAGATTGATTTGTTAGTACGATGTATTGCCTGTAAGTAGATCGTATATGCGAATAACAAACAAACATTAGACTTCAACCACCTCGAGAGGAGGTTTTTTTGCTGTCTGTCACTTTCAAAAACTAATCCTGTCTCTCAAAGCTACACTGCAAAGTAAGTATTCATTTCAGCTACAGTTACTTGCATTGGCCAAGACAAATATGAACAAAAGGCTTCACAGAAGACGAAAAATATATATAGTTCCAAAAAATATGTATGCATTGTGCACTGCTTATGCACTCCTCACTGGAGTGTCTTTGGAATGAAATTCAATAATTACACTTTTTAATCTTTCAAGCAGTTAATTTTCTCTTTTTACTAATATGGCAGGAAGAAGTAAGACAAAACAACTTGATGCAATCATCTACAGTAAAGATACAGTAGTAATGCAAAGTAAAGATCTGAACCCTTGATTGATCAGGCTTAAAAACAAATCCACAAGGAAGAAAGCGATACTGGCCTGTCTGTCTCTACTGTACAATTACGCCGTCTTTTAAAAGTTAAAAGTTTTCAGCTTGTAAAGTAAACTTTCACAAAGTTCACATAGCACAGCTGAACTGTATCGTAAAATATTTCCTTTCTATTGATAGATGCAGCTTGGAAACTGTCTCTTCTAAACCTGACCCATTTAGGGATTGTTTATTTCTTTTCTGATCTGTTTTCTTTCTTTCTTTCTTTCTTTCTTTTTTTATCAAACTATATTTATATGTTCATTTACAAGTTACGGTTGTAGGAACTCTGTACAGTAGTAATATGAAATACCTGAGTGGCACCAAAAGATTTTGATACTGACATAAACCATTTCTCCTCTACAGACGCCATGCGGTTTGTTGGTAGCCACACATAAATTATACGCTCCTGCTTGTCTCAGGTATTCTACTCCTTCACGCGGCCACCATCGCCCTCGGACACAAAGCGCTTGCGGCCCCTGCAAGATAACCAAAATTCACGAGAAGAATACAACAGTTTTGTACAATTTTCCTTTGCCACCTGATGCAAGTGAATTTCTAATTTCACACACCTAAACACACACAAAAACACATACTATTATACAGATGTCTGCACTAGAGTGAGCAGCTTGTACGAAAATGCGATTGCTAGTGCACACTCGCGTAACATTCTAACTACTCCCTGCTGAATGGGGAGCGTGCTTCAGGAATGAATATTGTATGCATATGATCTGAACTATGTTACACTTTTGATCTTAAAATACTCCAGAACAACTCATTATTGCATACGATCAGAATTATGTTACACTTTCGATCTCAAAATACTCCAGAACAACTCATTATCCTAACAAATCGCAACAGCCTGGCAAGTTTCTAGGTAGATCCTTTTGATGTATTGCAAGCAAATTTCAAATACAGTGCACTCCCGTTATAACGAACACAGTTATAACGAAATTTTGGTCATAACGAAATAAAAATCTAGGCCGCAACATTACCGGCTCTTTGTTTTTTATTGTTTATTTCTTCAGTTATAACGAAATTTTGACATAACGAAAGAAAACTGCCGGTCCCGAGGACTTCATTATATCAGGAGTCCACTGAGTGGAAGATGAATTTTGAGCCCTTCCGAGTACTGTGTTTTGACTTTAATGCGAGTTACAATAAATAATACACAAAACACGCAAAAATGAATGTACCCCAAAAAATCTGTGTCTAAAATAAATGGCCAAGAGTCAAGAATCTCACCTGCTCGGCACACGGTCCCTCATCTGGGGGGACATCAGCTTCTCCTTCAGGCAGAGATCACCAAAGGACTCCATGATCTGGTAGGCATAGGGCACGTCCAACACCAGGTCCGGCAGGGCATCAAACACACGCTCAAAGCCCTAAGCACAAACAAGCAAGCAAGCAAGAAACCAATCAACCAGCTGGTCAGTCTCACATGTGGCCTGTCCGTACAGGGGAATCCTGTTATGACGAGGTCGTCGGGACCAGCTGATTTTACTGCGTTATATCAGGACACTTCTTGTATCTGTTACACTTGGAGCACAACCACAAATGTACATTGTGTGAACTTGTTCTGCCAATGACTGGATTACATACATGGTACAGTGTAATATTGATGAACTCGGGGAAGAGTGGAAATGCGACTGGAAAGTGCTTAGAGTATTCTTGCGACAGCAACGCGAAACTGATATTCTCTAAGCATGTTGTCAAATGTTTTACATTTGACAATAATTGTGTCACAGACTTTCATTTTGCTACATTCTTATCCACTAAGCCAATCCAAGCACAGACAATCAAGAACATACATGTATGTGGCTCTTGTCACTGTTTGTGGGTAGTCACTGCAAGCTTGTACTGACTATGGAAACAAGTATAGAGAGGGTTTTATACAACAGTAGTTTGCGAGTGTTTAAAAGGTGCATGATTGTGCCCACTATTTGGTTCAAGACTCCAAATTTTCCCACATATCCACACATATTCTTTGTCTAACTATTTTTTGACACAAAAATTGATCCCGCAATAAAACAAACATCAAATTTCCAAGAGTTAACATGTAAAGTTTATTTGGGATTCGACGATTTACCTCATTACAAGCCAATTCTCATATCTAGCCCCACTATGAACAGGACCCCCCCCCCAAAAAAAAAAAAACACAACACAACAACAACAACAACAACAACAACAACAAACTTCTAAAACACAAGTCAAGGAGACCAGAGGACTATCTTTATGCAGCAGATACTGATAATATGTCTGCACATGGTACACAACCATCTCACAACTTCCCACCATCACAGTCACCAACAGATCACAGACTATATTGTTCATTGTCTTCATGATGTTTAAAGGGATGGTATACAACCAATTGTAGTTCTGGTTGAGATGGGGATTCCGGGTTTTAACATTTTGTGGGATAATTAGAAACCACTTACATAAAATATTGAAGAGCACATGGCTCTAAGAGGAATTTAAAGTTTATTTGATGAAATTTGGTTTTGAAATGGTTGAGATATCCAAAAACAAATTGGTCCTAATAAAAGGTGGGTCCCAATAAAAGGTGGGTCCAACCTTTCATTAGGACCACTTTGTTTTATGATATTTCAGGCATTTTGAAACCGATTTTCATCAAATCAACTTTGAATACCTCTTAGAATCATCTGCTCTTTAATATTTCATATAGGTGGTTTCTAATTATCCCACAAAAAGTTAAAATCTGAATCCCCATCTCAACCATAACTCTACCATCCCTTTATTAAGTGACACGGGACTTTTGGGGAGTACTCACAGCCACCAGCTGGTCGTACGTGATGACGGTGGTTGAATACAGTTCCTTCAGGAGCTTCACCATCTTCGCCGTGGTGTTCTCTCCCCCAACCTCCAGGGCCATGACCACAGACTGGGGACGGAACACGAAAAAAGTCCACTTTTGAAATCTCACAGGAAAAGCTCATTAATTATCGCCCCTCTCACAAGACTGCTAATCACACAGGGGTGCTCAACTTTCTTGATCACCATACCATAGGCATAATCCATCTCAATCATTTAGTTTTACACATTATAGAAGTGAAGATTATTCTACTGACACAAGTAGAAAATTACTTTGCAATAAAATGTGTGCACCCAACTCCACAAATTGCTTCTTAAGTAACATTTCAAAGTGATTTTATTCGACATGATATAATACTGGACATAATCAGAATTATAATTCAAGATTTGTTTATGACAAGACTGCAAGATGAAAAAAAGACTGCAAGATGAAAAAAAATTAAAGATGTTTATTATACTTTGCAATTAGTCAGGGGATAAGACACTCGTAGAATTGGTTAGTGAGAAGGTAAACAGTCGTAGAAGATATTAGTCAGTGGTCGCATAGGACAGTCAAATAAAACTGAGTAGTCAAGGGTTGGACAGGCTGGTCATTCTGAAGATTGGTTGCAGAAAATTGTTTGATCAGAGACAGAGAGTAGAACGGTTTCAGAAGATAAGGCTAGTCAACGATCAGATAGGAGAATCACAGAAAGTTGATTACTTAAAGGGATGGTATAGTACTGGTTGAGATGAAAAATGAGTTTTTCACTTTTTGCAAGATACTACGTAATCACCTATGTATTGTTACAGAGCATACAATTCCAAGAGGAATTCAAAGTTCATTTGATGAAAATTGGTTTCTAACTGGCTGAGATATCCAAAAACAAAGTAAAACAAAGCAATCCTATTATAACGTGGGACCAACCTTACATTAGGATCACTTTGTTTTGGATATCTCAGCCATTCAAAACCCGATTTTCATCAAATAAACTTTGAATTCCTCTTAGAATTACATGTTCTTTCAAATTTCATAAGAGGTTTCTTCTTATCTCACAAAAAAGTTGGAAACCAGAAGTCCCATCTCAATAAAAAAATATACTATCCCTTTAAAGGGATGGTATAGTTCTGGTTGAGACCTAACGTCAGATTCTAGCATTTTTGGTGAGATAATGAGAAACCTCTTATGAAATGTGAAAGAGGATGTAATTCTAAGAGGAATGCATCATTTATTTGATGAAAACTGATTTTGAAATGGCTGAGATATCTCAAACAGAGTGATTCTAATAAAAGATGGGACCCACCTTTTAATACAATTGCATTGTTTTACTTTATTTTTGGATGTCTCTGCCATTCCAAAACCGATTTTCATCATACAAACTTTGAATTCCTTTGAGAATGGTATGCTCTGTTTTCTTTCATAAGTAGTTTCTTGGTATCTCGCAAAAAGTTTAAAGCTCAATCCTCATCTCCACCAATACTGTACCATTCCTTTAAAGGGTAGGACAGCTTATAAGGGTCAGACAGTCAGACAATTATATAGGGAGAGGTGCAATGGCTGGCCATACCTCATAGACCAGCTCATGATGGAAGTGAGGCACCTCTAGCTCCTGCAGGCATCGGATGGCCTCCTGGACGTCTCCACTGGAGAGATACTCCTTGAGCAGCAGGACCATCTGGCAAGCGAATTATTCAAAGGTACACTTGGTGTGACAACTCAAGCACCATGGGGAAACACTACTGTTCAAAGACCCCCTCAACTCAGATTAGGAAGCAAAAACGTGGACTGTGGGGTTGAACAAACTGCCACTGCTACCACCTTATCCAAGGTCACAACTACTCTGCACTTTCTCAAAACTTTTGATCATTGAGTAACTGAGGGCTGCTGCTGGCAGTTTCATCATTTCAGCATGATTTTGGCCCACATGAACCTGTTGTTTCCTTGTAATTATGGCTGCTGCTTTACATTTCTGCATGTCATATGTTCATGTGAACTTTGGAGTGTCCACAAAGAAGTGGCTATTGCAGTAGGTTTTGAACGCAGTAGGTTTTGAACACAGCTGTACCATTTGCAAATGGGTGGTGGGGGTGTAGTATACAAAATACAGCTCTCATCAAGTTTCAACAATTTCCGCATGATTTGCATGCCAGTACTGAGGGATGTTATATTCTTCCTGCATGTAGTGATTTGGCACAAGGTCAACACTGCAGGTCGACACAAAATAAACACTGAAAGTTGATCCTCCAATCCACCAAATATTACATTTGACCCTATTTATCAATGTCACTGGGCTCAAATAGCCATGAATACTTCAGAGCACTATGCCACTATGAGGCTGTAAACCTCTAAATATCAACATGCTAACTGACACAGATTAAAAGAATGCCTCCAGCATCACTGCATGGCAGAGGCATAAAAAAGATGAGGGCAAAAATCTTACTTGGGTTCAAAAATTGAAAAATTTTGCTACATTTATGAAGTTGAAAAAACCCCAAAACAACTGAACATAATGCCTCTGGTAACGTTCTGGACAGCAACATCAAAATCCTTTCAAAAACATATTTTCTTTGTTTTGATTTAAGAAAGAACATGTCAAATGTTGTAAAGATACTGGTTGGCAGCTCTAAATAGCCTCTTTCCTTCTGTTCAAAAGCTATGTTTTGATACAAAAAACAAGGAAAAGTAGAAATTACGCAGTGCGTAACATATGTCCCCGCCGGAAGTAGCATTTTGTAACAAAATGTGCAATATAGGTAAAAAATCAAGGTCAAAGGTCAAAGAAGTCAAAGGTCAAAATTCTGTGTAGAAGTTTTGAAGCCCTCACCTAGTGCCATCACATAAAGCAAATGGAATCGAAATTGGGTTAGAAATGGCGAAGGAGTAGCATTTTGTAGCCAATGTACAATATAGGTCAAAAATCAAGGTCAAAGGTCAAAGAAGACAAAGGTCAAAATTCTGTGTAGAAGTTTTGAAGCCCTCACCTAGTGCTATCACATAAAGCAAACGGAATCGAAATCGGGTTAGAAATGGCGAAGGAGTAGCATTCTGTAGCAAAATGCACAATATAGGTCAAAAATCAAGGTCAAAGGTCAAAGAAGTCAAAGGTCAAAATTCTGTGTAGAAGTTTTGAAGCCCTCAACTAGTGCCATCATATAAAGCAAACGGAATCGAAATCGGGTTAAAAATGGCGAAGGAGTAGCATTTCGTAGCAAAATGTACAATATAGGTCAAAAATCAAGGTCAAAGGTCAAAGAAGTCAAAGGTCAAAATTCTGTGTAGAAGTTTTGAAGCCCTCACCTAGTGCCATCACATAAAGCAAACGGAATCGAAATCGGGTTAGAAATGGCGAAGGAGTAGCATTTTGTAGCAAAATGTACAATATAGGTAAAAAATCAAGGTCAAAGGTCAAAGAAGTCAAAGGTCAAAATTCTGTGTAGAAGTTTTGAAGCCCTCACCTAGTGCCATCACATAAAGCAAATGGAATCGAAATTGGGTTAGAAATGGCGAAGGAGTAGCATTTTGTAGCCAATGTACAATATAGGTCAAAAATCAAGGTCAAAGGTCAAAGAAGACAAAGGTCAAAATTCTGTGTAGAAGTTTTGAAGCCCTCACCTAGTGCTATCACATAAAGCAAACGGAATCGAAATCGGGTTAGAAATGGCGAAGGAGTAGCATTCTGTAGCAAAATGCACAATATAGGTCAAAAATCAAGGTCAAAGGTCAAAGAAGTCAAAGGTCAAAATTCTGTGTAGAAGTTTTGAAGCCCTCAACTAGTGCCATCATATAAAGCAAACGGAATCGAAATCGGGTTAAAAATGGCGAAGGAGTAGCATTTCGTAGCAAAATGTACAATATAGGTCAAAAATCAAGGTCAAAGGTCAAAGAAGTCAAAGGTCAAAATTCTGTGTAGAAGTTTTGAAGCCCTCACCTAGTGCCATCACATAAAGCAAACGGAATCGAAATCGGGTTAGAAATGGCGAAGGAGTAGCATTTTGTAGCAAAATGTACAATATAGGTCAAAAAATCAAGGTCAAAGGTCAAAGAAGTCAAAGGTCAAAATTCTGTGTAGAAGTTTTGAAGCCCTCACCTAGCGCCATCACATAAAGCAAACGGAATCGAAATCGGGTTAGAAATGGCGAAGGAGTAGCATTTTGTAGCAAAATGTACAATATAGGTCAAAGGTCAAGGTCAAAGGTCACGACTGAAATTCTGTGTAGAAGTTTCAAAGCTCCCATGTAGTGCTATCATATAAAGCAAACAGAATCAAAATTGGCTCATAAATGACAGAGAAGTAGCAAATTGAAGATTTTGATCACACACGGACGCACACACGGACACACGGACACACGGACACACGGACGGACGGACGGACAGACGGACGGACACACGGACACACACACGTACGGAGCCCGTTTCATAGTCCCCTGCTCGAACTCGTTCGGCGGGGACAAAAAAGGGGGGGGGGGGACAGAATGCTGATGCGACAGGCCATACCTTCTTGATGAGAATCTTGACGGGTCTGATCCCACCGCCCACTCCCCACACGTTGTCCATGCGATGGATGCCATGGTTTACGCTGAGCAGACTATGGGCTCGTTCCAGCGCCTTCCTACGATATCAGCACACACAAAAACGAATGCACACAAACTGACACAGGTTAGTCTTGTCACTATCTCTCTAAATCTTTCTCTTGTTCTCCCTGGGTTTGCTTCCTTAGAACAGTCAAGTCATACAATGTATATAATGTCACTTCTGTCAAACTTTACTCTATTAAACCTCAAGCATCTCCTTTAATTTTGGACAAGCTTTCAGGAGCCATAACAGACGGTAACAGAACTAGGATTTCATTCATTCGTAGCTAAATAATGCTAATCAGCTACAAGCGATTCTGTTATTGCTACAAAGCGGTGGTTGTCGCAACTTGCAACTTTTTGTAGACCTATTCATGGAATCCATCCAACCCCTTCCTGCATCAATGTAATTTTGTCTGCTCACTGGCTCAGTACATTATCATGCTAATCAGCTAAAAGCGATTCTGCTGTTGCTACAAAGCAGTGGCTGTCGCAACTTGCAATCTTTGTACACCTATTCATGCATTCGATCCTACCCCTTCCTGCATCAATGTAATTTTGTCTGCTCACTGGCTCAGTACAACATCATGGCATGCTATGTTTTTTTTATCAAGTCATCACACCACATCACATCAATGTTTGAATGCACAGCACCAAACTGACACTGGTAGCTACAGCACTCTTACATCTGTTGGCCAATTATCACTTGTGGCATCAAATTTGGCTTCAGGAAAAAGGACATAAAAAGGAGAACCTGGAGGAACACAGAACTGAGGCCGGAAGAGATGGCAGATCTAATTGGCACCTCTTTCCCACGCCAAGCAAAATTATTTCTTGAATAAATGTGGCATCCACAAATCGCTCAAAAGAAGAAAAAAAAAATCTCAAATTTCATTTTGTCCTGCTACAAGACAAGCAAGGTGCAAATATTCTCTTCTTTGCAATAACTGGGATCATTGAACAATGTTTTGCTTGCAATGACTGAAAAAAAAAATAGGTACAGTTCTTACATGGCACACAGTGAACATGAATTCAGCAATGTGTCATGTTACCTAGTAGCTCAGGGGGAAAATTGCTCTCAGCAGCAAAGGACTATTTACTAAGCCAGACCACCCAAGATGTGTTGTGACTAAGAACATCTCTCTTTAAAGGTACTGTTTACCATTGGGAGCACTGATTTAAAAAACTGTTATCACATTTGATGCATATGTGTAGGTTAGTTGTATCACAAAACATCCTACCATATAAAAATTTGTGCAATAAAGCCTAAAATACAAGGATATATTACTACTTTTCTCAATAAATTATAACTGTAGATGGGCAATTCCGCAGTTAGGTGGACATGACATGGATAAAAGAAATGTGCCTCTTTATCTTACTCTTTAATTTAGGTATCAACTAATGCCATGGATGTTCACCAATCATTAAGGTCTTTAAAATTCAGTAGATTTTATTTTTCATATTTATTGATTTTGCGAGATCTAAAACCATCATTTAAAATGTACATGTGGGACTGGGGATGCTGAAATTCACTTAAATGCCAATTACAGTGGGTTGCTTTGAAATTTGTTCCTGAAATTTTTGCTAAAAGGTAAAAGATGAATATACTTAAATACTCCAGAAGTCATGTGACATTTTGTCAATTACAAAAGGGTGAAATGACCAGCGGAATTACTCCGGACAAATGTAACGTTACTAACCGTAACGTTACTAACCATGCATTTGGGGGTCTAGCTAATAAATTATCGGTCGAACTGCTAAAAATATTTGCGTGAACATTTGTCATGATGCAATAATTGAAATTAATGCAACACTTTGTTTGAAGTAACTTTAAATTTTGCACACTTTTTGTTACAAGACATTGATTTTTTTGTCATGTCCTTTTTTCGTAACGTTACTAACCAGCCCTATTAGTTGCCATAGCAATTCTAATATTTGTTGGCTTGTACTCATTCTTTTGTACATCATAGACCTGGGGAGGATGAACATGTTTTACGACGATTTTGACTTGAAATGAATAAATGGTGATTTAGTAGTAAAAATAAATATCTAAATTTCTTTAAATGTAACGTTACTAACCGCGGAATTGCCCATATGCTTTCTCTTAGAAACAATTTTATTGTAACTATTGTTCACATTTTGTATATTTAATAATACTTAACATTGATTATACTGATTAAAATTTCTACATTGGTTGGTTTTTTTTTTTTATAACTCACATTTTAGAACTACTTTTGACGCACCTAAGCTGGGTTTTCATTTCATCTGCAAACTGTAAATAGTGCCTTTAAAAGAGGCCATGTGACAAGGACTGACACCCAACCAGGGCTGCAGCCCTCACACAAGCACAGCGGATTTTTCTCCAGGTCAATGTCTGGTTGATCTGGGATATTAATCGACTCGGAGAGCTCTTTTAGAAGAGGATGTCTGGGCGGTGGGGCTGGGATTATTGAACGCTTCCTGTGGCGTCCCGGCTCAAAGGGTCACTTTTCCCCGACCCGGACTTACCTGCCGTGCTCGCACTCCGTGTTGCTTTTGTAGCGCTGCACGAAGGAGTGGGGGAGGCAATCATCAGCAATGGCCCGAGCGATAAACTGACCCAGAATCTGACCAACGGCGAAAATCAAAACCACGCACACAAAGTCAATTCAATCGCTATAATTTTCACACCATGAAAATTGAGTCTTAATTCAGTAGAGATTCTAAAATATATAGCTATGGTGTTTGGTGAAAATTTACACAAAGAATTTCAAGACCAACACCTAGTCAGTAGTGACTTTCAACCATGTCTTTACCATTACTAGGCAATTAAGTATTAAATTTGAATAGTGTCATGGATCATTAGCAGTTTTAATGAAATAGTCGACATGTTTTCAAAATATGTTAGCATTTTAGGCATATTCACCAGGTATCAGAGTAATGAATGATACACATTGTAAGTCTTTGATCTGTAATTACAATCACAGACATAGAATATATCTGGATTCGATTATCACAAAAGTCATGGGAGATTTTTTTTTTTTTTCAAATGAATGTAAAGTATTTCAATATCCAATTCATTTTAGCAAAGATAATCCAAAATAAATTACTGGCTTTGTCAATGAAAATGTTACTTTACCAAGTAGTTGTCAACTTTTGAATGATAAACTGCTTAATATATCACATACATTGACTCTGACATAAAAAAATAAAAATATTCACAACGAAACCTCCAATCAACTTGACTTTTTAATGCCAACATTGTCAACATTGTAAGTACATGAGACTTTTCATTAAAAAACAAACATAAAAACAAAATTGTGAGACATTCAAGCAATTCTTATTTCAGCAAATCATATTTTTCCATGAATTTTTCTGTCATTTTCCGCTGTAAGTGAAAAAAAAAAATTCATAGATACAAGTATTAACAAATACACAACTACACCAGAAAATCTTCAGATGATGTATACCAACAATGTCCACTGCATGAATTTTAAACTCAACCGTTTATACTTTCGACCATTTAAACCCTACATTTGCACTGGAACAAAAGACACTCACATCTCTCAAATGCCAGACATTGTATATTTCTGGGTTTTTTTTTCATTTCTTTTCTCTCCCCTATTTTCCTTAACACTACTGTTCCCAAGGCAGATGGGTGGGGCTCAGTATGGCTCACCATGGGGGCATCGGGGGTGTCAAGAGTCAGGTCCGGCAAGTCGTTCATGAGCTTCTCAAAGGCCGCCCGCAGAGTGTCCTCGGAGATGACCCTCTTGCTGCAGAGGTCAGAGATCAGGCGAGAGGTCAGCTCCCTCTGCGTGGCCTTTTTCTCCAGGGCCAGGGTGACCACGAGGGCCGGGACCTTGGGGCTGAAGGTCTCCGAAATGGCGAGGTCGGCCAGACAAGCCTGCATACGTGTGGAGATATTACCAATATGAACCTCCATCCTAAATTTCAAAGAAATCCGCCAAGGTTTGTGGCCGCTAGAGCGCACACAAGAATGTGAAGCGGCGGCGGCAAAGACAGCAGCAGCAGCAGCAGTGGCGGCGGCAGCAGCGGCAGCGGCAGCGGCGAAGATGGCGGCGGCAGCGTAACACTGCTGAATCCAAAGTATCTTCCGGCATACATGCTGGGGGATACAACTACAAGCAGAGCAAAATTGATTTCTTCGCTTGTTAACAGCTTTGCTGCAAGGGCTTGCAGATTGTGAAAAACTAGTCATGAAGTACACTACTACATTCGCTCTAAAAGGAAGTGAACTTCTACTGGTAATTCTTTGTATTCTAGGATAATATCATTCCTCTGGCAAACATTATTGTCATTTTTAAAACAACATGTTCAAATTCTCCCTCTGTACCAGTCTTAAAATAATGTTGGGGGGGGGGGGCATCAAAACTTGATGCAGGTAAGATTATGCATTATAGCTCAACATTTTCAAACATGCCGACTCCAGGGGCCCTTTGATGAGCGGGAAATCTGCTGATAGGCGTTGTTCCTCTTGCCCCATATCTACTTCTATTGTCTGCTCTGGATACCTGCTGTGCTAAGTGCACTACTATAAGTACCATTAGCACAGAGATGCCGAAAACAGACATTGCACTCTGTCAATGCATAAACCAGGAGTTTTAAGAAATGGGACAGGAAGAAAGAGAGAAAAAGAGAGGGGTATGAATTTTGTAAACAAGAGGGAAGATTCACCATTGGTATGCATGCAGGTGCCATGCTAGGTTGGTTGACCAAAAAAAGAAAAATTTCCTATCCACACTCCATTGATTTGAGCACGTATTTGCATACTTGAATAGATACCTTGCAAAGAGATAGGTAGCTACGTAATCTTCCGAGGCACTTCAGAACACACCTTTCAATTTGCCCTAAACACACCTTTCTTTTTTAACAGAAATACTTTCAATAGGGCTCTATGGAGACTATTTTGCTAGGCTCTAAACTCAAGCATGTTATTTTGATAGTAACTAAATGGTCACCCATCATATCAACTGTGCTCAACATTTGTGAATACATGAGCTGTTATTTTTAATTCACTGTACTTTTTCTCTACAAAAATGAATCATACTTCCATAAGTCACCTCAGTCTCCCATCTGGAGTACATATTACGCAGATCGTACATGGATCGTTACCATCCAGCATCATTCAACCATTTCGAATGCGCATAAAAGATGAATCTTTGCCAAGGATTTAGCATCTTTGGAGCATGACTCCTTTGCAAAGACAACTTAACCCATTTCATCTGCTTTGCAATTACTGAGCGAGCTGCTGCTGAAGAAATCTGGTTTCTCAGAAATCATCATCATAAAAGCTGCATTCAATCAAAATAACACAATTATCTGTGGTGAACAGCTTCTTGGAGCAATCAGACTACCAAGTTTGTATTTCTTAACACTGTGGCATATTTCTATTGATATTTTTTTTTTAAAAATCCAGCAAAGCTGAAGTAAACCATGAGGCCGACATAATAGTGATAACTGTTTCATGGTGTCTTCTATCTATCAAGTATTGAATGTTGATGAACAAGCTTGGAGAGATTACCTCTTCTGGTGATCAACACTCAAGATTTTCACTGACAGAAAGATATAATACAGAGGATAGACTGAGCTACACACAGCACTGATATATTTTATGGGTATCTAATGTTAAAAAAAAAGACTTACTGCCACTTCGTCGGTGTCGCCATGCTCGAAGAACTCCTGGAAGATGGGCTCGATCATCTCCACCACCTCTTCATCACTCAGCACAGGAATCACAGTCTTCACTGTGTAGTCATCCTGAAAGGTAGAATAGTATACCAGGTTGAGATAGCCGACAGTACGTTTGTCGCTATGAAAACTACTATCTCCCAAACTGTAAATTCATACGTTTGAGAAGCATCTGAATAAAACTGCAGTATTGTATGCTTTAGATGTCTCCAGTCTGAATGAATCTGCAATTCAAATATGATCAAAGTATAATTGAACTTGTAAGAACTTTTGAAAAAAAAGATTGGTATATATTCTCTTATCACGCTTTGATATTGGGCATTTTGGATGTAACAAGGAAAGCACCTCGAACGGGCCAAATTAATGCTTTTTTAAGCTCCTGTATGAAGTAAACCAATTCCATCTAGTTTTAATAAGGGTGATACAATTTAATAATAAGCTCTTACAAGAATTTACAACAACAACCAGTCTGTGGTACAGTTGTTTGATATCACAAAGGAGAGAAGTTTAAATGCAAACCATATATGACGGAAGAATTTGTACATAACATGAGAAGAAATCACATACCATAGTGAATGACAAGAAAGTTCAAAGAAGAAAATAGCTCTCAAAATAATGATATCACATAAGATAAAAGATTGCATTAACTGCACTTAGAAAATCACATCTTAAACATCAATGTTTATTTCAACATTTCTGAGAGAATGCCTGGTGATATGAATTCTGATGGCATTGTTTATTGTTGTTTTTCTGTTAAGACTCTAAAAAACACAACACTATTTATAAATTTTGTTTTTAAAACTATTTGCCATTGTACTTGCAAAACCTGGCAAGTCCCTTAACCTGTATGTACGCCTATCATTAAGAAATAAACCATACTGAAACCCCTCTGAAGTATCTTTTTCAGGTTTGTGATAATAACATCCTCCACAACTCAAAATAATGATGAAGGGTGGGTGTACAGTGTATATGCTTCAAATGATAAACATTAGGCGTTTTCACATCAGCCCGATAAAAATCCAAGCTAGAGATATTTTTCGCGATCGCAAATTAGCGCGCTATTTCATTTCCTATTCACATCAGCCCAAAATTTTTTCGAGCTAATTTGACAGCTGAGCATGCGCAAACAGTGTCAGGTATACCAGTAGAGCGCGCGCTTTCAAAAAAATTTTCTGCATGATCGCCATCACACACGCTAGGCATGATGGGATGCATCGCGCTAATTTCTTGGGGCGATTTCACATTATCAAATAGCGCGCTAGTTCCCAAATTATCCCGCTATTTCGGAAATTTCCCGAGTTGGACTCGAGAAATTTTCTTGATCAGAGCGATAAAATTAGCGCGCTAATTTGTATTCACATTATCAAATAGCGCGCTATTTCGTGATCGGAAAAAAGTCAGAAAATAGCGCGCTATTCGAAACATCGGGCTGATGTGAAAACGCCTAGTCTCTCAAGGTCACTTTTAAATTTGAATGAGCTCCACAGACACACGCTTCTGCCACATAATGTGAAATCCAGGTGTTTTTCTTTTCTTCTTGTGATCAATTCATGTCATGTCTACACTTTGTTCCTGATGCATGAAGACTAACAATGTACCGTATGTAACATCAATACCAGATGGTCTCATTATCTTGGCATTACATTGCACAGACATTTGAGTAATTCCACACTTGTGTGCCTTTTCATCAGAATCCCTGGAGCTGTTACAAAGCATTGCCAGCATTTATCAAAATGACGACTTCTGTCGGTGCATGGATCATGTTGTAGCACTGTTTTCCAGGATCCATTAAAATCAGGCATAAAGAGTATAAGGCTATGATGGTCATAAAATATACTTTATCCTTTACAAATTATTTCTACAGAGTCTTTTTTTTTTATTCACAGCCATGAGGACCACATCACTACCCCCATACTGCTATACATGCATACAATGTATATGTACAATCTGTATCTCACAGACAAATCTAACTTGTAGAGTATGGAAAGAAAAAAAAAAGTATCCTTATTTGCTAAAATATAGGTCCACCTACTAAATGTAGCTCTGTAGTACTGGCAATACCAAGGAAGTCTGTATGCTTATACATGTATAAACTGCAATGCACTTTGCACTACCATACCATTCAATCACCTTTGTTTGTTTGTTGTTGTTTTTTTTCAGGAGATCAAATAGTTGAATAAGCAATGTTAGCTTTTTCAACATTTTAACATAGCTGGGTAAGAAAAAAAAAGGAAAGAAAAAAAATCACACATCTTGCTTTCAATAATATTGAAAAGGAAAAAACAACAACAACAAACAAACAAACTTTTGATGCTGCCCGGTGATCTTTCATATCAGTTTCCTGGCTTCAGATTGAAATCTAGTTCACAGACAACACAAGACCAGGCAGGAAATTGGAGAGCTGATGGCAATCCCAAAGACGATACTGGTTCCCTTCACCAAGGAATAATCATTTCATGACAAGGATTTCTACCATTTCTCTCTTCATTACCGGCAAAATGTGATATCCTCAAATGTTATTTCACTTCAACCCTAAAATGTTATGACATTAGCCCTGCAACAAAAACAGGAAGGTTGCCCAACTTGCAGACAGAGACTAGATTTAAATTGCACTTTGGAAAAAAAAAATGCTCAACAAGATCTGGATAGACCAATAGACATTTGTTGACAGACAGACAGACAGACAGACAGACAGATAGATAGATAGATAGATAGATAGATAGATAGATAGATAGATAGATAGATAGATAGATAGATAGATAGATAGATAGATAGATAGATAGATAGATGGGTAATTCCATGGGGTTGGGACTGAAATTGTGACATACAAGTTGAAAATTCAAGTTGGGTAAATTGAAATTTTCTTTTTCCCCCTGATTTGTTACTCCCATTCTTCAACTTATTCCACTAGAAATCTGTTTATTACTTCGCACACTTTCAGTCAGCATGGGTAAACAGGTATGACAAATACCTATGTTACATGGACTTCATTTTGTGACATCCTCAATAATTTTGTGTTCTGAAATGATAACAATGAACATATCCCAGTTTTTTTCCACCATAACACATCAACATGTTATCTGACAGGCACATGAGATCATTATTAGTAAGATTGTCCATTCTGATATCAACTGCAAGACACTTTTATTAACATGTTTTTTCTACAAACCATTAACAATTTTAACCAAAGGTTTAACTTTTTCCTCAAGAGTGACACAATAACAACAATCTTTAAAAAACTACAGTCGAGGCAAGTGAGTTGTATGGACATTCAAGTGAAAACATGATTTTATTGTTATCATCAGGGGTTTTCGTACTACAACCTTGTCCACAGTATACTACCTATGTTACACGGACAGTATGTCTTCGTAACATAGGTACATTACGACATATCAACTGATTTCCTTTGTTGTGGTGTCAGATGTTAAAACCTACACACATAGACTTTATGTATGTTCCCATGAATAACACTAATGTAACAGTTCTTTGGAATTATACCTGCTGTATACCTTTGGAACAATACCTATGTTACACAGACTTCAATTCTTTGTAACTCTGGTATGAAAGAAGGTAGACTTAATAATAATAAGAAGAATGATGTCGAGCCTTACACAATTTGACCTTATATACTCTGACTAACAACTTCATCAACTGTCAACTCAACTATGAAAACTAATAAAGAGAAATCATACAAGTTTTCTTGTCTTCTCCATGTTCTTTGTTTGAAGTTAATTTCTGCTCTTTTCTACAATGTCCATTTTCCCTCCGTGAAGTTTTCTTTTTGTCTAGTTTGTTATGTTCGCTCTTCTTTGGTGTTGCTTTGTCAGCTTCCTCTCTCTGTTTGTGGAGTGCTGTGGCTGTGCCCTTTTCACTCTTTCACGTAGTTTAATCACGTAGCGGCGGCAGAGGAGGATCCATGGCAGATTCATCGACAAACTGGACAAAAGGTGTGAAGAGAAATAAAATGAAAGAATTAACAGAAAATTTGTGTCTGTGTACTCTTTATATTCCTGTTGATGTATCTGTGTATATGAATGGAATTAAATAATTTGGACAATTTTGCTTACCTTTCTACCTCTTGTCATACCAGTTGGCTACAGTTCCATGTGTACCATCCACAAAAAAAAAAAAAAAAAAAAAAAAAAAAATTGGGTTACGCTTAAAATGATGTACAGCAGTAATGTTGATAATATTAATAATAATATAGCATGTAAAAAATCATTTTAATATTCTACGCTAATTTTTTTTTTTCACATCTATGTAAGCTAGCAAGGCCAAGGGCAGGGCGCTGCCCCCAATGTCATGGCTAGGGTTAGGGATAGGGTTAGGTTTACGGTTACGGTCCTATTCCAAATAGACCTCAAACAAAATACTAGGCCCCCTTCTTTTTTTTTACGGTACTCAATCCCCATCAAATTCAAAATTTTTGCCCTCTTTTTAGGATAGGATAGACCAATATTATAAAATGCCAATTTTGATTGCGGTACATATGGAACTATTTCCTACCAATTACCTACCCAAAATGAATACGAAACTGGCATTTTAGCTTTGAGACTTTACAGTGGGTGAACGTGGAATGGAAACAGTGAACCCATGTACCGGTACTGCTTCATCAGAGCACCGTAAAGCCATCTAACACTATTAACAGGTCAGTGAAATCTTGAAAGGAAAACACTGACATTGTAAATCTGTTCAAGAGAAAGAATCTAACAGCTCTTAATTCCCAAAATATCAACAACAAAACTGGGCAAACTCTTTCTTTAGCTCAGACGCAGTCTGGACGTCTACGTATTCCAACTTCATAGTACCGTACTAACGTTCAGCACATCTACTTGGTAGATACGAATGACATAAGTAAGGTCCAAAATTCACAAGAATCGGGAGGTAAAATAATGTTATATTGCCGTGAAGATACACTGGACATACTTTTGTACGGTTTTCTAAGAGAGGGACACATGCTCCTTTTGCAGAGACGGGCATAAAAGGGGAAATTTGGCGATCACAATTACGAACATGAACAAGTAACAAATATCTCAGTATGTGGGACTACAGCGTGTTAACAGCATCATCGTCCACCGTATATTTGGCCAGTTTAGTGGTTTTAATATCGTTTTTTTCCTCCAATACAGTTTACAAAATGTGACAAAAGTTATTTACTTCGTAAAATAGCGTACAAGCTTACTGATTGACATCGGAAACATTGAAATTCCCGATCGGAAACATCGAAATTCACGTACCGATGTAACACGGACTACAGCAGAAAAACGGGTCTTGCGCCGTCCAGGTAGGTGTGAACGGGCTGTAAGTGGTCTTCCCGCCGTTGGGGAAGTACTGCCAGTGACGTAAATACGATTGCTGAAGTTAGTAGCTCTTCTTTTTGTCGCGAGCGCGACTTTCTTATCCGATGTTACACGAAGAGGCCGGACTTCGGACGGAAGTACGGTAATATGTTCTGTGTTTTCTCTTTTATTTGGAGCTTTTTGATGCTAATTTTTGGACAATAATACTCCTAAAATATGAGTCTAATTACAGAAATCAAGTTTCTGATCATATTATGATTATAAGTGTATGTAAATCCATGCAATACCGATGTTACAACAAAAATCGCCGCGGACTTCGTTTGTAACATCGGTATGAGGTTGCTTCAAGATGCTCTGGTGTTCTTATTTTGTGACACATGTTTATGTGCCTTATAGTCTTTGTAGAAGTCACCTTGCCTCTCTTAATTATGATAGGCATAATGCTGAAAGGTTGTGTATTTCTGTATTACATTGCCATGAAAATGGCATATATTTTTGTCACAACTGGTACCACAAAAAAACCATGAGACATCAACAATGAAACAGTCACAGACAAAATAAATTTGTACACAGGCTTGTTTTTTATTCATCAAATAATTCTTCACACATCTCTCTCCAAGAATAACCACAAACCACAAGCAATTATTTGATAAAATTTTCAGAATATGACTTTTATTCCCTGCAGAACATGAAAATCTAGAGCAGGCCCAACCCCATGGAATGACCCAGATAGATAGATAGATAGATAGATAGATAGAAAGAAATAGATAGATAGATAGATAGATCGACAAAAAAGGTGTACAAAAAGAAAGGCAAAAAAGGTGCGCTCCAGATATTTGTCTTTCATCATTACACATATGGAATGTGATGAGTCAGACCTGGCAAGTCTGTGCGACATTGCAATATTAGTTGCATCAAATCAACGCATGACAAGATCTCTTCCTGGGCCAATAATCCCCAGGGCCTCTCATAGATGCTCCAAAAGAGATCACACTATTCTACGCCCCCATCCCATTCCCACCCCATCCCCACCCCAATATCATTTTGTAGTGTCTTTTAAGATTAAGACTGTTCTTGTTGTTGACTGGCAGTCATGGGCTCAAAGAGCATGGCAAGTCTGGACTCATGTTGCATTCATTTTCTTTATGAGGATTTTTGGGTTTTTTTTCCCCCATCCATTCCCAGGCCCTGAAGGATTTGGGCTCCCAGGGGAAGCGTGACATTTGAACGCACACAATGTCAATGAACCATACGCTTGATCCCTTTACAGGGCACGATGCCAGCGATATTCCATCTGCATTTTTTATGCCCTAGTTGGTCATACCTGATGTCTTGATGCAAAGCACAAACATGAAATGACTATTACAGCATACATTTCATTCCATGCCAGCACAAAAGTAGACCTCAAGAGATTCACTCACATAAGGCAACTTACTGTAAAAGTGGAAATTTTCAGTGTTGAAATTTTTTTCACGCAATTCACGCAACCAGAAGGTACCGCGAGAAATAAAAGCTCGCAAATATTTTTGCTTGCCATATGTCCCAGTATTCAATGTCTCATTTTCGCAGAATTAAAAACACACGAAACTCATCTCAATACCCGGCTAAGCGCGAAAAATTACTCACTCGAAAATATTCACTTTTACAGTATGCTTTCCTTTCTGCATGCTTTCTCAGGAATAGAGCATAGGTACTGTCACACAAACCTATTTTGATACGACCTCTGTGTAAACATCATCTTTGTGTACACTGAAGGCCAATTTTGCTAAGCTTGTGATTCTATTTTACATCGCAATAAATAGTACAAGTCTGATATTATGTTCTGGTTGCCTTTCGTGAAGAGTCATATCACATAAAAAGAGAATGGTAGAGGTTGCACATTTGCATGAGTCTAAAGTTTCAACATGTCATATACTCACAGGTTAAATACCAGATTTTTTTTTTTTTTTTTGGAGGGGGGGGGGTACACATCAAAAGAAAAGGGTATCCTTTGTATTATTTTTGTGTTGACATAACTTGCCAAAAAAAAAGAGAGAGAGAGAGAGAGAGAGACTTTAAGGATAGAAAGTTTCTCCATTGGCATCCAAAACATGACTTTATGACATTTTGTGTACAAGCTGATAGGAGGGGTGTTCAGCAATGACTGATAATTATCACATCATTTGTATGATGGGAACAAAATGTCACTGTTCTGTGAAAACATGTGAACTTTATTAGAAATTCCACATGTCTTTCTCATATTCCATCTATCTGATTTTCTGTTTATCTGATTCTACTGTTCACTATTGGTCAACTCGAACATGGTGTAGACATACTTCACAGCACCCTGTTATGGAGTTAGCGCATGAAGCTGACAGTGCAAAAGCATGCTAGTAACTTCAGAAATGTCATATTGCTGATAGTTATCCTTCATCACCACACTGCACACCCCAGCAATGGGTGAATGGTCTACTGCCTGACCAACACAGCTTTACACAAGTTTAAATGTCAATGTACGAGGATAGAAATGATGATGTGTAGTTTAAAAGGATCATATAGTTTTAATTTCAGGTCTTTTTAACATCTTTTTTTGGTGTGTGAGATAATGAGAAACCTCTCATGAAATGTGAAAGAGCATGTAGTCCAAGAGGAATTCAATGTTTATTTGATGAAAATTGGTCTTGAAATGGCTGATATCTAAAACAGAGCGATCCTAATTAAGGGTGGGACGTACACTCTTTTATCATGATCGCCTCATTTTACTTTGTTTTTGGATGTCTTAGCCATTCCAAAACCAATCTTCATCAAACAAACTTTGAATTCCTCTTAGAATGGCGATGCTCTGTACTATTTCATAAGTGGTTTCTTGGTATCTCGCAAATTGTTAAAAGCCCAATTCTCATCTCCACCAATCCACCATCCCTGTTGTTTCAATTTTACCAATGCCTCATGCTTAAGGGTCTCTATGCTGCATTGCTTATTTTCTGAATGTTTGGAAAACTTTTCTACTTAGTAATTCAACACATTCATTGTGAATCAATACAGCAAAACATTCAGGCAAAATTATGTTAAAAAAATGAGAGGCTGTCCAAACACCAACGGGACGATTTTACCCTGGCTTGTGTTGTATGATAATGTCTCTCATTTATCATTTGCATAAGTACCATTCCATCCAGAGCTCAATTCCGAATGCAAATGAGTCACGTTTCTACGCATCACTGCAAATGGAGAGAATCCATTAGGCCTACACCTTCATGAAGACAAGCTCACTTTGGGTAATTCTGCATCCGGTGGCCAACAAAAGACACATGACAGTCGTATAGCCCATGAGAGAAACCCTGATGGAGTCAATGGGATTTCCCAACGACATTGGGCAATAGTCTACGATCAGTCTACAATCCAAAATATACACCCTGTCACGGTTCGAGATCATGCACATACAAGTTCTACAGTTGCATCATTTGTCTTTGGTGTACCTAGTGACACGGGATATCCCCTCTCGAAGGTACAATGTGCGTACCTGAACTTGCCAATTGTTTGCAGAGTTGCACAATGTCAATGCATGCAGACACACATCAAACTTGTCCATGCTTGAACTTGCGCAATAAGCCAGTTCGTAGTTCTACTTTGCGCATGAGCAGAAAAAGGTCATTGGTACCAAAACGGATGATGGTTTTTAAATTCACGCAGATAAGCATCTGTCATATAATGATTATTCATGCAATCCTTGTAGGCTACATGATACTTGCCATTATATCCACCTGACTGCAAACCTGGTATTTGGCAATACGAATCTAAATATGTTTTAATGCATTCAATACAAAACAAAGAAATGGATGCTTCCCCCAAGGGTTGTTTGACGGACCATTCTGGTCATCTGGTCTCGCTATGCAAGATCATTTTTTTTTAAACACGAATTCCATGAATTGTTACGCCAGGCAAACTTACCAGTACGCATTATGTTGCTTGAATTATATGAGTGAAGTGCCTCACCAACTAAGAAAATAGAAAGGTCATTTGTACCAACGTAAACATGAGCTAATTACAAACTGGCTTATTGTTTACTATTGCACAATATGCACTCATACCAAGGAGGTATCACACACAACTATTGACCGATTCTGTGACACGCTATGTGTATTTTTGGCACGGGCGCAGCCATAGTGGGTGTATCAGCCGACCCCCCCTTCCCACTCCCCCACCCCTCTCCCTACATTAGCACGCGCGCAGAATGAAAAACTGCTTTAGCCAATAGGCGTCTCGTACCGAGTGCGCGAATGCTTGCTAGTGCGCGAGCCTTTGTTACAAGTGCGTGATAAACATGTTGCCCCGGGGTGGGGGAGAGCAGGGGGGGTCGGCTGATACACCCACTATGGCTGCGCCCTGTGCCGTAAAATGTCTGCTGCCCTCAACGAACCCGAATCGGTCAATACCTCCTTTCTCATACATATCCTTTTCACACACCCACACACACACAAACAACAACAACAATAACAATAACACCAACAGCAACAGGAACAAGAATAACGATAATAAACTGTGGGAGGTGAGTTCATTGACGGTTAGGATTATAAGACTACAAAGACAAAAACATATCTTGTATGCAAGCACTAAACAGGCACTTGCCCACTGCATACAGCACCTGTCACCTTCTCGCCAACCACTCCATGTTACAACGCTGGATACATCGCTGCAATGAGCAACAAACACTCAGCAAAATGATGATGCTCTGGTCAGGCACCATGTCGAGAGACAGTTGCTTGCACTCTCTCCATTTCTCTCTCTGTACGTCAGGTGACCACCCTCAACAGCAGGGACCCTGGCTAGCTTCCAGGAAAATGAGATTCCAATAACTATTGGCTCGCAAAGAAAGAGGCGAAGGAGCCTCTCTCCCTCTAATCAAATCTGCGCTTGGATGCCTTTCTCAGATACACTCGGTGTGGTGTGGCATCATCTACAGGGCACCACATTTCACAGACCACTGACATGTTTCAATGGGAGATATTGTTAATTCCTTGTGGCGCAGTACGACATAAACAGGACAGATGTTGTCTTTATTAGATTTTGCTTTACATGGAATGACCTGGCGCTATAGGACCATCACACCACAAAAACAAAAACATAATGGAAATTCAGAATAGAATATTTGCAAAATGTAAATTCTGAATTTTAGGTTATATTTTTGTTGTCCTTTGCCAATAATATTGTTGATCAAAGTCCTACCGAAAGAGAGAGAGTGGTTCATACTACTTATCATCGTGTGGCCCGGAAAATAACACAAATGCACACATGGAGTGTAAGGTGCGTCCAGAAGAATGCCGCATACATACTGACAGGAGGAGCTTAAGGTGTGCCCAGAAGAACGGCACAAATGCACGCAAGGTCCATTCAGTGCCTCATGTACGATTGCATCATTCTTCCGACCACATCTTACACTTGAACTCAGCCAGGCAGACCATACAATGCTCTTTTACGCTAATATGTTTACACTCACTTCTGCACAGCTGGGACAGAAGAGCATGAACTCTGGGTCCCTGGGGCAGTGGGCCCATGAACAAGCCAATGAAATTGAAGTTGTATTGCATCGCCAGATGTGGCTCTGCCATTGTGCATACCAATCAATTAGCAGCGGTGTGGCGATAGCCGAACAGGTCACTCCCAGTTCACACAGGGCAAAGTCCCCTGCACTGCCCAACAGTAGACTCCTCGGCACACAAACAACTTTGTGCCATGGGACTTGGTTTGCCGCAAACCAGCTAAAATGCAGCATGCCATCTTTGGATTATTGGTACATTTGAACAATGGGTTTCCTCACTAATCTAACTTAGAAATTAAAACTCCTCCCACCCCCTTCATCTGTCTAACAACTCTAGAGCTGTAGCTGTACCATGATCACCATGATTTGCCTTTCATTAGCAATATAACATACACATTGATAACTTCCCAGTGTTGAGTAATATATAACTGGCCAACATATGTGTAAATACAAACACACAGCACTCAAAGATAGGACATTTTTATGTTGGAGTAAACAGAAGTCCTTTAATGATAACAATATGTTAGGATGTAAGTGATGTAAGAATGATTGCTATTATTAGTCAAAAAATTAATGCTAAAATGAGGTACCTACTCCTCCCCATATGGCATGACCAGAGGACACTGAACACCACAAAAATTAATATTTTCATAATCACACATATGACCAGGTTGTAGGTGTGCATGTGCCAAAACACTGCTAAAAATAGACAGAAAAAAAAACGAAACATATGTGGCAGTCTGCCTCTACAGATAGTTGATTTGTGTTATCCCATCAGCAAATCACAACCTTCCATCAAAAGGAAATGAATGTGACAAAGCCGCCCAACTACCGCTCGCAACATTCCTCACCTGGTTTTCAGAGTCATAGTTGGGATCGTTGATGTCATAGCAGTCGGCGTCGTTCTCATCATACAGCTCTCCCATTTTACCCCATGTTCCTTTGCCTCCAGCTCCCCCTTGATAGGGATGAAAGTTGAGAAATACAACTTTACAATTTGTACTTTCAAAGACTACTTCTCATAAACTCAAAATTCAAATGTTCATAAAACTTGGTTTCTGAGGACTACAAAAAATATACAGTGTCTAAAAGTATGGCAGCTTCTTGTCATAATATGCAATTGAAAACATGTTATCTCTTAAACTAAAATGCACATTGAATGTCTGGATGAAGACGGCACACATTATCTTTTTTGTTTTTCAGTTTTCCAAAATGATGAATGATTGATTATTTGTACATATATGTACACAGTATGTACAACAATAATGTATGCTTTACTTCATATGAAAGGGAAATTAACATTTATGCTTTAAAAGAAAGAAGAAGAAAAGACCAGTCACAGTCAAATTTCCTGACACACTGTAAAAAGGAGATACGGTACTCAGTTCACTTTTACCATGCACTGAAATACAAAAATAAATAAATAAAATCTTGGAATGAAAATCACTGCCATGATTACTTTGCAGAAGATCAAACATGACAATAGAAATGTAGGTTTAAACTGGGATTATTATATGAATCCAAAGTATCACTTTTAGTCATTTTCTCCCACAACCTTTGTGTAAATTCATAGGCCTGCACAAATAACCACTATGGCCAAAACTCTCTCAGACTCTCTACTCCTAGCCCCCCCCCCCCCCCCCCAAACACACACACACCAGCTCTAACTCTGTACTCTGGAAATTCTCTCTTGCCACTCTCATCATGTGGAAAGATAGCACTATCATACACAAAACAATATTACACCAATGCAACAGACACTGTGCCTGAGCAAAAATGCACTTTGATTTGACTTCTAAGGGTTGCCCCAAACCAGTATTTTTACATAATTATCTACATCAGATTTGATTTTTTTTTTTGCTGTTAATTTTGAAAATATTATTTGACTTGCATAAATTAAATCATTTGTACATTAATTTGTTGCTCCCTGTTTAATACTTGAAATATTAGTCACATAAAATATTAGATGGCTAACTTAAGTCTGCAGTAATCAGATTGTGCAAGCAGCATAAACCACAATGGCTCCGGAAGAACTACAATGTAGTTGTTTTAATAAGCAATGATATGAATGTTGACATCGATATCGATACTTCCCAATGACCAACTAGTACTGAAAAAGTGGTTTCTTTTGCGGTGGTTTTGTTTTCGCGCTTTTCGCGCTTTGAGGTTGAACAGCGAATTTAACATCACGCGAAAATGTTTTGAACTCGTCGCTTGTTCATCGCTATCATTACTGACCGCGAATTTAAACACACGCGAAAAAGTCCGCACCAATGGAAACCGCGAAAGTTTCTGTACGCGAAAGAAACCACTTTTACAGTATTTGGTTTAAATTTACATGAGTGATTGAAGATAGGCAAGTAAGTACACACTACATCCTGTGATTTTGGTGCAAATTGGGTGTGACTTAAAATCTTGATCTATGAATATGACAGTACACTACCTCACTAGTGTCATTTTCTAGAATCTGTAGAAGTTAGAGTAAGAGATATTCTGTTTGAAAAAGAAGAAATACCGCGCAAATAAATATCTATCCAACGTGAGCAAGAGCTCTACACAGATGAGCATAGTTGATCTAAAAACTTTATAAAAACTTAATTCATAGAGTTCCATGGAGTTTCTGAAAAGAAAAAAAAAGGAAAAAAGGGCAATCGTGGGGTTAAAAGGTGACCATGCACTGTTTTGACCCGACTTTGACACTTACAGTTGTACTGATATTTTAAGTTAACAAAATGTATTCTGACATGTATCATTTTCTAAGCAATGCTATTTTATTGCAAAATAAATTTGACAATCAATACTGAAATTATTGCCATAAATAGTGTCAGATGCCTACAGAAATTGTATAGTTACCAATTTGCTCTTCTCACTCACTTCTCTTGATACCAATGCACATACAATGTACATGTATGCCCAGCATATATGCACATAATCCACTGAAGTTAGCCAGCCACTCTGACGGAAAACTGGCATCTAACACTCCTAGGCCTAGTTACGAGAAACTAAACAAAATCAGATGCAAACCCCCCAAATTATTCACAACCTTAGGCCCTATTCTCAATTTGCGTTTAAGCACAGGCCCACTGCAAAAAAGAACATTTGCATGGTTTCTTATGCAAATATCAAACGCAACTTTGCATTTGATTCTGACCAAATGCGAAGTTTCAGGCGATAAGCCGACCTGTCTTTATGTGATTGTGAGGTTCCACATCGAGTCGAGTTTCTAGCAATGCACACTGAACAGGGCCGCACCTAACTGCGACAGCCGCCACACGCAGTGTGGCGGCTGCGCCGTGCTCCCATAAAAGATCTTCATGTTGAACAAACGGGTGCCTTTGCGGCGCTATATTTCCTTAATTTTTCAACAGAAACTACTAGGAATACTTACATGGGTCGATGAAACCTAAATGACTATCATCGGCGACTGTTTGATGCATTTCATTGCTTGTGATGCACAAAATGATGTCTTATAAGCAGCTCACCGATGTTTACAGAATTCACAATCACTTGCACAAGCGCACAGAATACTTGAACTATAACAAGTGAAACTGCGGGGAAGCCGCCAGGACCGCGCCTGGCGGCGCGGTCTCCGGGGCTAGGCCGCACCCAGCCCACAGCCTTACAGATAATCAAGCACCCCGACGGTAACAATTCATCACATTTACTGCCACTGGCACTGGCTGCTTTCAGCAGAACATGTGCCTCCGCCAGGCATATGCACATAATGTACGCATATGATGAGTAGTGAGCGAGTCTTGGACTCTTGGAACTGGTAATCGTTATTTCTGCATGCACTTGGCAATGATTTAATATCACTGCTATTGTGCTAAAATTTCCTGAATATTTTGAAGAGGAGGGACGCTCTAGACTTTGCAAACAAGAAGAGTAAATTTACAGAAACAACACTAGATTTCTATAACAACCCTAAATTACAAATTAAAATACATGAACATAGTGGAGCATCCTACATTTCAACATCAATGTTATGTAAACATTTCTTGCATGAGCACCCGGGAAGGTATGAGAGATAAAACAAATAAACAAATCGCCACATAGTGCACAGTTTTGCAGCACAGGAAGTGAGCATGGCATGCAGCACACGACGGACGGACATACCACGCGGATAATCACACAACCAGTCGCCTGTTCTGACTTGGCTCACCTTTCTTCGGTAATCCCCGTCCCTTTCCAGAGCGAGATTTTCTGTCGCGTCTATCTTTCAGAACGTTGTTCAAAGCGACGTTGGTCGTACTGTGGTCTGCTGGAAGAAGTGGGGTTTCCTTCGACGGACTTCTCTTGAGTCGTCGCTTAGCTTTCTTGGTGATTCTGCCCTCGATAGCGGTGTCAGAAGCGAGAGTGGTGCCGTTTGTAAGGGCCCCTGGATTGTTGTTGCTGTCCCCATCGTCTCTATCGTTGACGAAGTCTCCATTTTCCTGCACGAGGTTGGTGGGGACTTGGGGGACAGACTCAACTTCCATGACTCCGTTCGTGGCGCAGAATCACCGTCTTCTAACCAAAATCACGCCAATGTTGCCGTCAGTGTGCTCTTCATACAACACTAAAACAAAGAAATTGAAAAATTAATCTAATTTGTGTTTAATGCTGTTGTTCGATAGTAGTTGGTATGGTACACGTAGCTTCGCAGTTGGTAAACAATACAGAACTTGTTTTGGTTTTCGCATCCCATCTGCATGGAGCACGCACTCAGTGTGCCTGGGATTTGTCACGTGGTTCTAAATCCCGATGTATGATTGGCTGTACAGCCAGGGGAAAATATAACAACCAATCAATGGCTGTGCCTGGACGCAGCCTTTCATTACGGAAAACATACAGTGCTGCAGCAAAGAAAAGAATGAAAAGAAGGAAGCCTTGTCAATAAAAGTCCCAATTATCCTCTCTCCTGTGCTCAAGTCAGTCAATGTATTGTGCTGCACAATTAAAGAAGGCAGTGCACAAACGAACCGACATTTACTTGCAATTCAAAAAACAACTAAAACCAAGCAAGACCTGGATACCACAAAGCCGAGGCAAGCAAAAGGATGCAAAAAGTTGTGCTGAACAATGGGAACTTTTTTTTTTTTTTAAATGATTGGGAAAAGTAGTGAGATAGTTATGATTGAAATTTGTTCTCATTTTACTATACGCTGTAGTTAACATAATTATTTTTGTCAATCTTATTTTATTCCTGCATTCCTTCTTAACACAAGAATATAACACACTCACACTAGTCACAGTGAAAAGTCATTAGTTATTGAGTAATATTTGAATCTAACAGCGGAAATACTTGGGAACAGGTAACTGATTGACTTACATGTACAGCATTATTTTGTTGTTGATAAAGCAAAATGAAGAAGAGCAGGTGGCATGAACATCATCCAAAAATGTGGTTCTGTAGGCGTAGCCCCTGTTATGTATATCTAAACTAAGATTTCATGTACCTTCGGTTCGAGAGACAAAATCAAAAAGCATTATCTAAGTGCGGAAATACAGGAGACCATTATCATAAGCCGGCCTAACCCCAGAAATACACATTACACAGTACGACGGGGTGGGTTTAATGCTGCATATAAAGTGAAATAGAAGAACATAGAAAAAAAAATAGAATTAAACTAGAAATGTCGCTATGGCGACTGGTATGCTTCCGCCATAATGCATGATTCTCCTAATAGGTCTAGATAGTACATGTGGACAATGTGTGATTAAATTTTCACAAAATTGGCAAAATACAAAAATGACAAGTTTGTCACAAATGTGTTAAATGTTCACCTTCCTTGACCTAGGTTTAATTGGATGAATAGGAGAGCATGTATTTGGGGATTTAAGGACTTTAACTTGACTTTGACCCATTCATACATTTATGCATTGAGTAATTTCAAGGAACCAGTATGGTGAAAAAGTGTAATTTCTGTATTGAATAGTAAATTGTCACCATTTTCATCTGGCCTTTGACCCTAAAATTCATAAGATAATCACTTTCAGGTAGAACATGCATAGATATGTAGTAAGTCCAAAGATAACTTGAGCCACTTCCGAGATATGGAGGAAAAAGTTAGTTCAGCACTTTCACTTGATCTTTGACCTTTTGACCTTTGAGGCAAAAAGAATCACACTTTCCAGAGAATTTCTATTCGGTTACACATGCATACACCAAGTGTAAAAAAAAAATAATAATCCTGCTGGCATTGCATAAACATGAGGGAAATAGTAAATTTTGAAGGTTGCACTTGACCTTTGACCCCTGACCTTTGACCCCATGAACCCTACATTCGCTAGATAATCACTGCCAGTCAGTACATGTATATACTATGTTCCATGAAGATACCTTGAAAAATTTTCCAAGGTACGGAGAAAAAAAGTTTGAATATTTTTACTTGACCTTTTGACCTTTGACCTTTGACCTCATGACCCAAACTTTCACCAGAGAATCTTAATTGGGTAATACATGTATACACTAAGTTTCAAGAAAATATCTTCAGGCATTGCATAGATATGGTGGAAATAGTGATATGTTATGTATTTGACCTTGACCTTTTGACCTTTGACCTTGAGCATGTGCACCCAAAAGTTGATAGGCACAACTTCACCCCCTAGTACACATACATGCCAAGTTTCATTAGGATACCTCAACAGGTTTTGATAGTTACCTTGTCCATGAAACATTCATTACGGACGGACGGAAGGACGGACGGACGGACGGACAACCCGAAAACATAATGCCTCCGGCACCACTTCGTGGCGGAGACATACAAAAAAAAAGGTAAATGGACGTTCCGATCTACTACGACGTAGGCCCTACATCAGAACCAGAGATGTTTAAGTCACAACTTACAAAGACAAAATGAGATTTGTTCCCGTGAACGTATACAGGCAAACTAATCACATTTGTCAATAGTCAACACCTATTATTCAATGCAAATTGCACAACCGTGTAGTCTTTTTTCTCTCTCTCTTTCTCTCCCTCTCCTGGTCTTTTTTCTTCTTCTTCTCTCTCTCTCTCTCTCTCTCTCTTTCTCTCTCTCTTTAGTCTTTGGGGAAACACCAAGAAATCCCACATATCTTGAAATTTATAGGGCTATAATGCCCGGAAAAAATTATGTTGGAATGAGGCATTTATGAATCATGCTATACTTTTTTTTTCTTTTTTAAGAATCTACCCTGTCTTAGTGTCTTGGCATAACGAGTCGTTGATGTCAGCAATAGCTCTGAGCTCCGAAAGGTAGTGGAGTCATGTTGTATAATCAGTGTGGGGTTTCAAACTCACATGGGTATGGATAGCCCTTTTAGCCACAAATGGCCTTCTACAAGGGGTCCGATCCGAGTTAAAAACATAATGCTTCAAATGACAAAATCCTTTTGCAATCACTGAAAATGAAACAGAAAAAAAATAACAAATTGAGAATATTTTTTATGGAAATGTTATTGCATTAGAAAAGGTGGGAAAACCACGAACGGCCTAAACATGAATTGGAAAAAAAAAAAATCTTCATCGAATTGATCAAATGGGAGAATTTCACAGTGAGAAGACACATACCGGTGCATGTCTGTAATGTATCCAGTTGTCAACTACTTTTGAGCGAAACGAATATAGTTACAACGTTTATAAGACATATCTAAAGGACCAAATCAAGGGGAAAGCCTCGAGAATGTAATTCAAATTAATGTTCAGAAAATCAGAGGCTAATGAAAGTAAATCCCTAAGCGAAAGGCTAACAAAGTAAATCTCTTCATAAGAAAACTGTCATTTAGACCGTAGGTTAGATAAAAATTCATTGCCATTACGAAATGTTTGAAGAAAACTGGCGCATTGAAAATTCAAACTGCTACATAAATCATGTTGAGTGATGTGGATATGTCACCATTATGAAATCCTTGTCGATCACTGTTAATCATGGTAGGCCTACATAAAAAATAACACACACGTTACTTGCAATGTTGAACCAATGTAGTTGTTTTTTTTTCCACTGTACAATACTTAAATTTACCATGCAGTTGGTTAGGACCTCTACTCATGATTGATCTGAAATATCTATATTTCTACATGTGATGCAAGTCCGCATGAATGTTGGAAGGATCTCTGAATATCAATCGGAAGCGATGTTGGTCATTAATATAATCATAGTGAGTAACTATAGTGATAGCTAACCTAAGGATAATGATATCATAATATGCTAAAGTAGTAGATGAAAATCATCACCTTAAATCATGCAATTTCTATATAAAAGCAACAAAGACAAAAGTGTCACTCTCTTCAGCAGTGATGCCAGTTTAAAAAAAAATTAGACTGCGGTAAAAACATACATTGCATTATAGACATCTACTGGTGTCTTATAATCATTGTTTGAGAAATTTCTACGAGGAAATAGAACGCGCACTTTTTCTAAATCGAAATGAGACAAGAATGTGTAATTGATTTCTTTTTTTCCATCAAAAATCTTCGTTTGTTTTGCTCTTCTGGAGAAATAACAACTAGAACAGCCTGAAACTAAGGTTATAGAGCACCGTTCCTCCACAACAACAACAACAACAACAGAAACTTTGTCAGACGTAGACGACAGATGACCCCCCCCCCCCCCCCCCCCCCCCCCCCCCCCCCCCCCCAGCGACGTGCCCGTGCGATACGAGTATGTGATAGATCTCTAGGTAGAGAGCGTACGTTGTGGAATTTGCCGATCGAGCGAGCGTGGATCAACAGCGACTTGCCTGTGGAACAGAACTTCAATCTGTCAAGATCTGTGTAATCGTGGGTATTCATCATGAGTAAAGCACATCCACCAGAACTGAAAAAGTAAGAAAATTCATAGCACTAATTTAGATACCGTAAATTCGTACTAAATTGTAGCTATTGGAAGAACAAAGTGGGTATTATCAGCGCGTTCTGATGATGAACAACTGTTGTCGCTAGTAAAACACAGCGTTAACGTTACTTGTTTTATCGCATTAATTTATGAAATTCATTACTTGAGATTTTTTTAATGGTCTGAATTTCTTTAATCTGAATAATAGGTCACCCTGTTATGTTGCGTAATATGTAATGTGCTATGGTTGCTTTTACAGGGGATGATAGTTCCTCATTAAATCAAGTTATCGACACTACGTCGCCATCGTTTTGTTCAGTCCCAGCCATTGAGATAAGTGTTGTGTAGAGTAGGTTTTTTTTTTTTTTTTTTTTTTTTGGTGGTTTTTTTTTTCTTTCATTGAAGGCTCTTCAGCTCTGAAGACTAAGCTCTGTAGTTGTACCGCCAGTAGACTGATGAATTTGCCTCTAGTTCAGTGGACTCTTATATGGCCTGGGATGCGGTTTACGGGGCGGTGGGTCAAATTGGTAGATACGGTTGGCCCCTCACAACACCAACAGCAGCAGCATGCAGCATAGCCCCGGAGACCGCGCCGCCAGGCGCGGTCCTGGCGGCTTCCCCGCAGTTTCGCTTATGTTAGTTCAAGTATTCTGTGCGCTTGTGCAAGTGATTGTGAATTCTGTGAACATCGGCGAGCTGCTTATAAGACATCATTTTGTGCATCACAAGTAATGAAATGCATCAAACAGTCGCCGATGATAGTCATTTAGGTTTCATCGACCCATGTAAGTATTCCTAGTAGTTTCTGTTGAAAAATTAAGGAAATATAGCGCCGCAAAGGCACCCGTTTGTTCAACATGAAGATCTGACATGGGAGCACGGCGCAGCCGCCACACTGCGTGTGGCGGCTGTCGCAGTTACATGCAGCAGAGAGGGAATGCAGTGGAACTGGAGGGAGTGGAAGATGATTTGTCTGTTGTGTGAGGGGCTGACCGTATATTCATGTAAGTTTTGTACAGTTTAGAATGAGAGGCCACTGAATACAATAGCATGAACAAACATGGTAAATTACAAGTTACCAAATGTTTGACATCCTAAATTGCGGAAGCAAAATAATGTGCATGATCATGATCTGAACGCATGCACTGCAATCATCGTTCGAACGCCTGTACTCATTGTTCGGCCCCAATGTCCGTGCTTCGACATTCGCGCCGTGCCGCGCCGTGCGCTCGCCCTGCCTATGATGAATGTACAATGTATTAGTGCGCTTGCCACACGCGGGAGAAACTGGGATAGTACTGTACATCGCACTACGAGAGCGCTACATGTACATGTACTCCATGCAATCCACGCACGCAGTACGAGAGATTCAACGCATACACAACACGTTGCGATCAAACCATGGCGATACCGCAAATTCTGGCATGGGTGGCACGCAAATATCGTTTAAACGTTCAAGTTTTCTCAGAAACGGCTGCGATTGTGGCTGTAGGTGTACATGCTGTACAGATTCAATGCAGATAAACGGACTAACTGTAACTTCGAAACTTAGAATGAAACAAGTCTATATGTGTTGCTATGCAACTTTACTTACCCGTTACTTACCCGTTAAACTGCTTATGCGAGCTGACCCGGGAGGGTCGCGACAATGATTTCGGGGGTCCGGCGATGTGACCCACTGTTGTGCTCTTCGGAACATGTGTGGAGGTAGTTGCATAGTTTGAATTTCGCACTTGATATGCGCCATTTTTAATTCATGAATTTCAGGGAATTTTTATTTGTAAGAGTGGTCTATTTATGGAAGCTGTCGAATCAAGGGTCACTTTATTATACAAGACAAAAGAAGAAGCAGATTTATTGCCATATCGGTCTACTCTGCTGTAAAAGTTTAGCTGACTGCCGGCTGCCTGACTAGGCAGAAAAATCTGTCTGTCTGGAAGAGACGGGGGGGGGGGGGGGGGGGGGGGGGGGAGCTTAACTACTGTCCCTATGCTATGGACAAATTGATGAGGTACATTTAATTCACAGTCGTACTCAAATCGACAAATTTTAGCTTAAATAGTAAATTGATATCTCATACGTTATACAATGCTCTCACCAGCTGTTTTAAATACCAAAGTTAACAAAGAATTGGGTGGAATTTTCATGGAAAAAAAAAAGCTACCAGCTTTTTGACATGCTAAATTAGAATACAGGCTAACACATAAATGACAAGCAAAGGATATATATATAGAAGCGCACACGCTGCCTGTACTTTCATGCTCTGTGGTGATAACTGATCACCTGCAAATTGGTTTCCATTCTAGAGCATCCTCCTTGTGAAGAACAATGTATAGCAATAGCATATCACAACCTTCAGTCTATATATGAGAGAGATTCAGTGAAGCCGGATGTAGTCTCAGCAGAAAATCATATGTACTGTAAAACGAGGAATGTTCGCGTGCATTTTAATATCGCGAATTTCACGAGCGCCAAGATTCGCGAAATTAAAATGCACGCAAAATTTCTTATCTACACTGTATGCATTGAACGCCAGTGGCAATTCGCGAAAATTTCATGCCACAAACAAGGCTGTTGGCTCCAAGTCGCGAAAATTTTGTGCCGTAAATATATCATGTTTGACAGTATATCCCTCACAATATAATACAGACTGATCTTTCAGTCTGTACTGGCTAACCTGCTTCAGTACCTTTAGCCCAGGCTCACACTGGAGTCAAGCACAGGGCTAGGGCTTACTCTGATTTGTTTCCAGAGTACCTGGCAATTCAATCCATAAGCTGCAGCATGTTTAGCTACTGTAGAGTTCTACAACACAAGTACCGACCCCATACTGTATAAGTGGAAATTTTCGCGGTGTTGAAATTTTCGCGCATTTCGCGCAACCAGAAACTAGCGCAAAAATAAAAGCACGCGAATATTTTTGCTCGCCATATGTTCCTGTGTGTGATGTCTTGATTCCGCTGAATTAAAAACCGCGAAACGCTTCTTACCCGGCCAAGTGCAAAAAATTTGTCGCGCGAAAATATCCACTTTTACAGTACAATGGCAATCCACTCAAATTGGGGGGGGAGCAGAATTGGATAGGACAGGACTTAAAATGATGTCTTAAAACTCATATTTCTTACGATTTACTCAATGTACACAGAAGCATATAAAGCATGAGAAAATACCGTAATATCCATATACTTGTTTTTGTTTCTATTTCGGTTTCGTCGGTATAGTCAGATTTAACTGTACTCCACCAGCGTTGTTTGTTGCTTTCAAATTGTATTTAAATTGATTGATATTTGGAAAATGACCAGTTTGCCAAGATATTTCACACAATTTACATGAATGTTATGTGCAAACCATAGTTCAATAATCAATCAGTGTGCTAGAGAATTTAGTAAGAAGGGTGCTGCTTCATGACAGTTCAGTAAAGTGCTGGTCACCACTACTGTAATATGGCACACTGTTTCCATTGTGCTTACAATGTTTCTTTCTGTTTTTCTTGTCAGGTTCATGGACAAAAGGTTATCATGTAAGTATTGTTTGTTTTTTTTCATTACTTGATGTAGACCCTGGCTACTGTATATGTGACATTCCTGTGTAATCAAATTTGGTCATTGTGCATTTTCTAAATATTGATCAGCAGTGATCTAGTCATACATTAAGGCATAAATCATCCCGAATGGCAAAAGTGGGTAGCATTATCAAAGTATTAGGTTGATCAAATTATAATTAAACACTCATATGAGCGATATAATTATGCCTCCGCCACGAAGTGGTGCCGGAGGCATTATGTTTTCGGGTTGTCCGTCCGTCCGTACGTCCGTACGTCTGTACGTACGTCCGTCCGCATTCGTTTACGCGATAACTTGAGTAATATTGACTGGAATTTTACCACACTTGGTCCAAGTATAAAGTATGATGGGGCAATTAGTTGATTAGATTTTGGGTGAAATCGGCCAAAGGTCAAAGGTCAAATGTCAAGGTCAAATCATGAAATTGTATCCGTTTACGCAATAACTCAAGACTGGATCAAGCAAATTTCACCAAACTTTGTCCGAGGATGATGTACGATGGGAAAATTATTTGATTAGTTTTTGAGTGAAATTGGACAGAGGTCAAAGGTCAAAGATCAAGGTCAAATCCTAAAATTTAAGTGTTTACGTGATAACTCAAAACTGGATGAAGCAGCTTTCACCAAATTTGGTCCAAGGATGATGTATGATGGGGCAATTAGTTGAGTTGATTTTAGTGACATTGGCAAGAGGTCAAAGGTCAAAAGGTCAAGGTCAAATGCTAAAAATGTTGCTATTTCCCCATTTCCATGCAATGTCCGAAGGTATTTTATTAAAAACTTAGTGTAGACATGAACTACTGCGTAAAGACTCTCCAGAAAGAGTTTCATGTCATAAGGTCAAAGGTCAAACGGTCAAAGGTTAGATGAGAATGTTACAATTTCACTTTATGCATTATGGCGGAGGCATCAGTCGCCATAGCGACATTTCTAGTTTCTGATCTATCACTAAACCGTAACACACCGTGGTGCATACCCTCATGCCCGCCTGTTTCGAACTACTACCTGTAATTTTAAGTTCCAGGCAAGCATATGAATATCCAATACAAAAACTTATTAGATTAACCCTCTGTTTACTTGGTGTGATGCAGTTCGCGTTTTATACATGTGCAAATGTTTGTTATGTATTTTAGGAAACACAAAGTGTTAATGAGCATATTCAATGTGCACCGTACATGTCCCATAGGTAAATTTTTGTAGCACGCAGCCTGTGATTTTGGTATGATACCCATCTATCTCTTTTTGGTATAAGATATTGTTTTGACTTTGTCATGTATCAATGAATATATCTAGTTTGTGTGGACAAAGGTGATACATACATCAGTACAGTATTATTGGATTACATGTACATGCTGTTCTTTCAGATTGTGAATTAAAATTTGCAGTTTGATGATTTATGGCTGTAATACCTAGAGTGCTGATGGAAAGCTTGTGAGTTTGGTCATGATTTTGATAGAGATATATCTGTGTTGATATCTGTAGTACACAATACTTTTGAGTGATATTCATATTTCAGTCTGGTTGTTAAACTAAACCAGCTGAAACTACAATGGCCTGTTTAAGACTTGTACCAGTAGAGTCATGAAATGTGCACTTGATAGTGAGATGATCAGGCTCAGAGACTTATGTATGCTTCAGCATGATGATATCCCCATATAATATGTGTATTTGGGCAGATATTTAACTCTTTTCCAATCCTATTGTCCCGGGCAGTGAAGCTGAATGGTAACCGCCGTGTGACCGGAGTGCTGAGAGGATTCGACCCCTTCATGAACCTGGTCATCGACGAGGCAGTGGAGGACATCTCGCCCACACAGAAGAACGACATCGGCATGGTGGTAGGCTGACAATTCTTTGAATCAAACGAGAATGACTCAGCATTGGGTCTTCATGTTCAGAGTTTTACTGTAGATTCCCGTTATAACGAAGTCCTCGAGACCGGCAGTTTTCTTTCATTATGTCGAAATTTAATCATAACGAAACAAAGAAACAATACAAAATATAGAGCACATAATTTTGCGGCCTGAAGTTTTACTTTGTTGTATTACCGGAATTTTGTTAGAACCCTGTTCATTATAACAGGAGTGCACTTCATTGGCACATGTGTGCTGTAGCTTGGATCACGATGTGGCTTTATCATTCTTTGTATGCTCAAAAGCCCTTTCAGATGAAAGTGTCCAAATGAAATACCAGTAGAATGTGAAGCACTTTTAAATGTTGTCCAAGGTACGAACAGAATTACCCAAATATTTCAGTGCAGAATCCAAAAAAAGTACAATTGATAGATGAGATGTGTGACTTTATTAGATTGTATTTGGAAACACAATGTAAAGCTTTTGCTGCACTTGCAATGTGTGGAAGTTTGGTAAATAATGTGATGCACCAATGACATATTTCATAGAAGGGATCTCTCTATTCCTTACACATCTTCTGCTTCAATCAAAACACAAAATTCAGCAATCAATATGAAAAGGAGAATGTCAAGAAAAGCAAACTGAAGGGTTGTCAAAAGCACTTTTCGTCTACTCTTGATCTTTACGGGCTGCAGACTGTACATGTCAGTCTAGGCACCATGCTTTGTCAGCATTTAGACCAAGATTATAGAATTTAATCTGTTCACAGAGTTTGTCAGAAAGAAAGAATAATAATGTATTTTTTTAAAAAGATTCCGTACAAACACAATAGGTGATACACTGTAAGCTTATCACCTAATTACTTGAGTTTAAATGTCTTTACACTGATCTGACATATAAATAAAGAAAGAACTAAACTGGTCCTCGAAGATTATAACATTCATGTGTATCAGTTTCATTTGTCGAAAGTGATTAGTAAAATAATAAAAATCGGCTTTCCAGAGAGGGTACAGTTTGATATACGTTCACAACATACAACTTAGATTTATACTTTTGCACATATTTCTGGATGGAATTTACTTTTGTTTAATATGCCTTGTCATTAGATGAAATAGCATTTCATATTTTAAAAAAATTCCAAGGGGAAAAGACTGTCATTATGTTAGCATTCAAAATGAATCTTCAGATTGATCAGAAAGATGACGACATCAAACCCCCATCATCAATAAGGCACAAATGCACATGTGGAATTCTTTGTCCATCCATAGAAATCAGACGACTGTATGGATAATTACAGCCAGTTAGAACTCCATCTCTTGAAGCTCAATGCTTAGACAGTTTGTACCAGACAGCAAGTTTGTCAAAATTGTGCCATAGGTGAATTTGTCCCATTTCAGTGAAGAGAATGACTGTTTAAGAAATTTCGGAAATCATGCTGTCCATGAGCCGCTGAAGAGGGATTTATGCCATATTGATAAGCATAATTATACATGCTTTATAAACAGTAGTCATTTCAGGAGAGCCTATGTTCAATTATCGAGTTCAAATCACTGTGCTGTCAAACAGCAAAACTACTTCCTTGTTTATGAACTAGTACAACATGTTGCTTTTCAGTGTAGTCATACAGTGCTCGAATCAAAACTTCATGATTCATTCTTTGAGTAAACATTTGTTTTGATACATTTACTGTTTAGGACCTCATCCCTCAGTTCTGGTATGTTTACCATGTGCTCAGTATCACGTCGCTAAAATTGACTCAGTGTTTGGTATGCTGCATTTCTTGAATATCACAAGAAGGTAAGAAATTAATTATGGTATGTGAAACAGTCTAAAAGGATGTCTATAAATTTCTTAGGCAGCCGAAATTAGTTGTGTGTGTGCTTCTTATATATTTTTGATAAATGCTTTATGTGAATAATGTTGATATAAAATTATTTAGTGGAAAAGAAATGTCATTATGATGCCTGTGTTTTGTTTTGTTCTGTCTCCCCAGGTCGTTCGTGGCAACAGCATCATCCTATTGGAAGCTCTGGACAGAGTGTTATAGCGGCCGTCTACCATGCACATCGCTCCTTTGCGTGTGATGTTGAAGTGTTGGCATCCGATTGGCCAAGACCTGGAGAAAGCAGCATCTAGGGAGGACTTTTTTTCACAAACCTTTCAGTTTAAATCCGTACCAGACTGGCTTGCCAGCAACTGCTGATATTGTAACAAATTTGGCATCTATCTGTTTGTGTCAAATTTGGCATCTATCTGTTTGTGTCAAATGTATCCCAACCCCCCCCCCTTTTTTTTTTTTTTTTCATTTGAGGAAATGATTCATGAGATAATGGCTTTGTATCTTCCTTTCCCCATGACACATCAGTAATAGATTTTACAAGTTGGCATGGCATATAAATAGGAAGAAATGTCTGTCCTTTCTATCCTAATTTTGGCCAGCAAATGTACTGTGCAGGTCATCATTAGATCAGAAAGCATGTGACTGAGAACAAGAGCAACAACAAAAGCTAAACTCATTCTGAGTATTCATTATGTGGACAAAAAGTGGAAAATATTGACTTCAGAAGTATGCCTGTTCATTTTATGTCCTCCAGCTGCTCAACTAAGGACACATATTTTTTATGCCTCCGCCACGAAGTGTCGCCGGAGGCATCATTTATTTGTATTTTTTTTAAAGTGGACTGAAGCTTTGTGGAGTAGGCCCATCAGTGCTGTGTATTAGAAATGTAAATATGTAGTAAAGGATAGGAGAGTTTGGAGGGAGTTGTGTTAGGAACATAGCAAGTGTGGTATGTTGCCTTTATTGAACTGGGAGAAGGATGAGTTAAGAGATGTTGACATTCCAGAGTGCGTCAATTTCTTCTGCAAATCGAAGATGAGAAGAGAGCATTGTAAAGGTGCTTGTCGTTGTTTGTTTTTTAGTCTGGCATCCAAGCTGAATGTTCACTTGTATTTCCAAGCGAAAATCTAGTGCCCTTTCTTTGGATATCCTGCCACATTGGGATGGGATAAAATGGGATATGAAATGGGATAAATTTGATTTTGATGTAGTTCAAGTCGAAAGAACCAGATGAGCTTGTAATCCAAGGCAGTTTGATAGGTCAAGGAATACATTGGTTTCTGTCCCTCAGTTTGTTTGATGTTGGTGAAATGTGAAATACCTCAAACACAAAATACTTGCAAAGTTTCAAGACATGGAAAGAGGAGGTACTTCGTGTCCCATGCATGTTGGTAATTATTGTACATACCAATCATACCATGATGATGTTAGTACATTTATGTGTTTTCTAGTTTATTTCAACTTGTCGATAAAGTATGGCACCCCATGACATCAAGTTCAAGCATGCATCATGTGTGCATTCATTGACGCAATGAAAATTATCTTTAAACGTTTGTGATAAGAACAGGTACATTCAAAACTGCATGGTTTTCATTTTTTGCTGGGGTTAGTGAGAACTTTAGGTGAGAATCAATGTTGCTATTGTAATTCTGTGTGGAAATTGTGTATAAATGTCTTGCTACTTTGATGATTAAATTCAACATGTACATTTTTTTAAAGAAAAACATTTCATATTCTTTTGTTTTTAACTTGCGTGCTATATGATGTCACTTCTCAGTCAGCTGCCTTATCTGTTTTGTTTAACTGATGCTCTTATTCATCTATATTTCTCATTCTCCGGTGTAAAGTGGAATCCCATCTCAAACATTGGTGATACAGGTTGAAGGGTGGAACAGCATACGCTTATGCACTCAGAACATTTGACAAGCGCATTAGGATGGTTTGTCTCGAAGCTGTGGCACTTCCTTTTCATTTTGAGTGCACTGATTCGTATGAAGCAAACTCTTTGATAAAATATTCAACCAATGTTAAGGTACTACATTTTTATGTTCACTACGTAGAAGACTCAAGCTTCTCAGCTCAGATTTTCATTTTTGAACTTCACGGATGAGGTTTGGGATACCACTTCATATGTCAAACATACAGAAATAACCAGAAATGCAAGCTAACACACACACACACACACACACACACACACACACACACACACACACACAAATCACATGGGCTACGAATTATAGGCTTTGCCGATAGGTTGCAATGAGTGATCAACATACAACTGTACTTTTGTATCTGTGTGCATGTTTGGCGTATGTGTTTGAGTTAGATTGTAGTACAACTGTAGTGCCCTCCATAGTATAAGCCACTTAAATGTTTCCAGTTTCATCATGTACCATAGGTGAATTGTATATCTGGCTTTCAATAATAGACTGGTTCTGTAATGTACATAAGTATTCAAATTTTATACATGCTTTGTTCACAAAAGTTGCCCGTAACAACCATAGAGCTTGCTGGAGGCTTGCTCTACCGAGCACCAACTAAGTGCACTCCTGTACATGTATATGGATCTTAATGGAAGCAGGTGAATGAAATGTTTCATTACTACAAGTAGGAAAAGAAACATGCAGAAATTGTAATACATCACAGAAACGGTCTGTTGGAGTGCCACATTAGAAGATCTCATAGACAAAATATGAGGAGTGTGTGTGTGTGTGTGTGTGTGTGTCACCTGAACAATTCATAGTTGTGCACTCACAGTACATTTTCAGTGGCTTTCATCACCACATGGCAAGCAGTGAGAGTCATGATTAACATCACTGTTGACAGATGTAATCTACAGTGTATTCTTAAAATTAGTGCAAATGTAAAGCACGCGTGCATAGTGATTTTGTGGATACTGTAATAAGGCACAGTTGCAATCCCGAACACAGAGGGCAGTAAATACCCTTGTTCAGAGAGGGTTGATAGATAGAGTTGCGACACCGGAAGTTCGCGCTGATTGGTCAATCCCTAAAAATAGTTCCCCCTGGTCGTATGATGTTGATAAGACTTTAGAAAACCGCGTACCCTATTATGACGCAAACAATGCATTTATTGTTATTTTGCTCCGTGGCTCGCGCAAAGTAGAGTTACACACTCCGCGCATGGGTTTTGCGCGAGAGTGCAAAATAGCTTCCCCTCGTCGTTATAACAACAGTAAAGACCCACAGCCCGGGATTTTGAATTACAACAATAATTGTAAAGGAGTGGGACTACATGACAACTCTGTCCTTACACTTTGACGTGCGCCCATCAACATCAGCCAGGAGCGTTAAAACAACTCTGAAAATATTTCATCCTTTCAGGTTGTTTGCATCCGTTTCCTTGACCTCGACAGTAAGTACTCCTTTCTCTACTTCATTAAGTTTACATGATTGCCGTAAAAACACGACATTTTTCTCAACAAGTCACACTCCCGTCGCAAGCAACAATATATCTCACACTGCCACTGGATCCGTATGGTACTGCGCGCCTATGTGAAAACCCTGTAGAAATAATTAGTCGACATCGACGACCAGGGGGAACTATTTGACGTGACCTTTGCACCCCAATGTCGCAACTCTATCCATCAACCCGCTCTGCCCTTGTTTGACATCTCATTCTGTTATGATTGGCATACCAGGAATATTAGCTGGGATTATTTTCACTCTGCAGGTGCTTTATTTTCATAGCTGGGGGTGTTTTGTTTCAGGAAGTTGTGTGCATTATTATAGTATTTTGTTGCAGCTGTTAATTTCCTTGTTTATTTGTTTAAAGTATCGAGGCAACTATATGCTTTGCCAAATGAGGCCAGAATCTGTACAAAAATTAACTCGCATCCTCTTTCACCCAATTCACACTAGAAAGGGAAATGCTTGATGCAAATAAAACTGACGTTTCATATTTGACATATTTGTTGCTTAATAAATCCACTTCAGTCAGTTACATCTTTTTTTTTTTACTTATTTACATGAAAATACTAGTGAATAAATTTTGTACAAATACATATAGAAGGATGTTGCTTTTTACATAAAATACAGAATGTACAAATTTCATACAAATGCATAAAAGATGTTGAATGGACGGAAGTTGGTTGACTAGCTTTCATATCAAGATCAGAATTAGACACTTTGTATTGAGGGAAAAAAAATAAGGACTTGATGAACCCTTTCTAAACTTTAAAGGGATGGTATGGTATTGGTTGAGATGGGCCTCGGGTTCCAAGTTTTTGTGAGATAATGAGAAATTTCTTACAAAATATGAAAGAGCATACAATTCTAAGAGGAATTCAAAGTTTATTTGAGGAAAATTGGTTTTGAAATGGCTGGGATATCCAAAAACAAAGAGGTCCTTATAAAAGGTGTGACCCACCTTTTATTAGGACAACTTTGTTTTACTTTGTTTTGGGATATCTCGGCCATTTCAGAAGCAATTTTCATCAAATAAACTTTTGATTCCTCTCAGAAATGTATCCGTTTTCATATCTGATATCAAAAGTGGTTTCTAATTGTCTTGCAAAAAGCTAAAATTTGAATCCCCCATCGCAACCAAAACTACACCATCCCTTCAATCGTATGTCAAACTTGGATCCAATATAATTCTGCACTTGCTAAGGTAGCATGAGGGATACAACGACATGTACCAATGGCTTTTGGTCATCAAAATACACTCTTAGAATGTTTCACCCTGTTTCCCCCCCCCCTCTTTTTTTTTTTTTCCGGCCTGTGGCTGTGAAAGCAAGGTGCATGCACTTCCAAAATGCTCCGTACAAATGGAAATCATATTTGCCATATAAGCCAGCATTGATGCACTACACAGCCTTGGCATTTCTAGTTGAAGCTTTTGTTGGAATAGATGACATTCTGAGCCAAAAAGTCAGCAACTGCTGACTTTAGCTTTTGTTTCCATCATTTCATCTTGATAACTGTTTATTTCTATCCTCACAGCTAGCAAATCATACTATAACTGGGCATTCTTAGCTGAAGTTGTGACTTGAAAATGGCATTTATGGCCAGTTATCTTTCGGTGACCTGAGACCAAGACGGATTTTGCCCCGATTAAATTGGCCCATCAATAACTTGTGGAGCATACCTGAGTTACACATCATTAAAATGATGCGGAAGAGTCTTTTCAAACCTTGATTGCAATAACTTGGGCAGACAGACAGACAGACAGCCTGAAAATACACAACCACTGGCATCTCTTCATTGGAGACAGATAAATAACATGATTACAACCCGAGAGGAGAGTGCTAACATTCCTGAATTTACTCTCCTCCAATCAATTTTGGCACCCACTAACCCTCCTTTTTTCAGTAAATACTCCCCCCCCCCCCCCAACAAAAAAAGGAACAAGAAAAAAAAAAATAATGCATACTCCATAATGCAAATCCTGTTCATGTTAACAGATTTTGCATGAATGTGTATGTCTGTGTGCACATCTGTGTAAGTATGTCTGTCTGTTGGTCTAGCTGGTCACACAGACATTTCAAGCTGCACCCCCTGTCTGATCTGCACTGGCGCCATCTGCCCCTTCTTCTGCAGGGGGTGTGGGGGGCCTCTTGACGGGGAAGGCGAACTCCTCCAACAACCTCATCTGACCCTGCTCCTTCAAGCTCTCGGAGATCTGAAGCAAGCGGTTGTACTTCGACGTCCTCTCGCCCCTGGCCGGAGCCCCGAACTTGACAAAAGTTGCTCCGACGCCAACGGCCTGTACAAAATTCATACAAACATTAACATACTACAGTGCACTCCAGCTACACCAAACACAGTTAAACATGAAATTTTGTTACAACCAAGTGAAAATTCAAGTTCCAAAAATTATTCTCTATATATCTATATTATCGTTGCTGGGGTGACAAGACCTTGTATCTGCAATTTTGATGAAAATTAGTTTTTTTAATTAATGGTCAAATAATGGGATAAGTGATGTCCTGTCCAAATCCCAAGTGTCTTACTTCAAAAATGAAGCCACCACAGCATGTCAAAGGGAAGGCTTTCCCATTTGCTATAGTGCTTTGGCCGCCATGTTTTTTGGCTCTCCTGAACATTTGACATTTTGCAGATACGAGGTCTTGTCGCCCCTGTGACGATATGCTTTTATTAATGAAATTTTGATACAAAAAAATTGCCAGTCAAAAGGACATTGTTATAATGGGAGTTGCCTGTATTAGCAAGTGTTCAGGTTGAGCATACAGTTATATGCACCAACACAGTAACCAGAGACTCCAACTCTCCCGCTTTCGATGGGAGATCTCCCGCCGACAGCCCATTTTTGCTAAATCTTCTGTTCTCCCGCTTGAGATTTAATTTCTCCTGCTTGAAATGATTTCTAACTTAGTGTCATCGTATGTTGAAAAATAAGCCTTAGATAGCATGAGATAACATCTAGAACCCTAGAGCTGGACCCTGGCCACAAGGAACTTTGCGCTTCGCGCACATCAAGTTGGAGTCTCCCGTTTGCTAGGGGTTTCAGGCGGGAGAATCTCCAGATCAGAAGGTGCTTGGGGTTGGAGTCTCTGAGTGACAAAACCAACACTGATGGGTGATATTTTCCTCATTTTCCTGGTAGAATGACCACTGTTGCCTTCAAGATATAAATTGAAATGTGATCTTCTGAGGAGCATGAGAGTTTGAATTCTTAATACATGTTATATTTTGAGTAATTTTAAGATTTCTCCCTCCTCACATCCCCATCTACCAATATATCTTTCATTTTATCCATTTATCTATTCAATATTTTATTAATCATAATTTTTTTATTTATTCATCTTTATTCATCTTTACTTATTTAGTTATCTATTCATTTATCTATCTATTTCTCTATCTATCTATCTATCTATCTATCTATCTATCTATCTATCTATCTATCTATCTATCTAGGGGAATGGACTGATTAATTGGTAGACTAAATGTTGATAAGAAATTATGTAAAAGAAACAAAAACAAATCAAGGATCATACTTCACCATCATACAAACGTATTAATAGCTTTTGACAAATGTGACTCATTAGCTACAAGTACTTGCCACTATACAGTGACAAGCATGTTAGCCTATGTGTCAACAAAGCTAATTACCAATTTGAAAACAATTCTGAAGCAACAAGGACACATCTTTACATAATATACACAAACAGCATCATACACACACACACACACATACCAAATTTGAATAAAGGAGGAGAAAGTAAGATGGAAGCAATGTAATTTGGCACTCACAAGATCAGCTAGGAATGTCTCTGAGGTGTCGCCTGGCACACTGGCTACCACTGTGACTGACCCCTCCTCTGGACATGATGAGAGAGAAAAAAGGGAAAGAAAATGACAAATAAATGCTGCACATTTCTCATACCTTCATGCATCTGTCTGCTAAAGTGGCCTTAACCCGTTGAGGACGAGTCCCGAGTATACTCGGGCAAGCGTCTATGGGGAAATGCGTGTTGTAGCAAAATCAGCCCGTCCTCAACTGGTCAAGTGCAGACTGTAGTAGTGAAGTACAGATATACAGATCATACGTGTACTCCATGGCCGTTCCTTAACGCAGCATACATGTATTTTCATATTTTGCATTTTCCATATAACTAACGTTCCACATTGGTTTTTGGCATACTGTAAAAGTGGATATTATCGTGTGAGTAATTTTTTCCCCTCAGCTGGGTAAGACGAATTTGGCACGTTTTTAATTCCACAGAATCAGGACATTAATTACTGGAACACGTGGTATGCAAAAATATTCATGCGCTTTTATTTTTGCGCTAGCTTCTGGTTGCACGAAATGCACGAAAATTTTAATACCGCGAAAATTTCCACTTCTTCTACAGTACAGCACAATGTTTGCTAACATAGAAAAATATGTTGACCGGCAAGTTTTGATGCAAAAGTGGTTATTCCATTGCTACTGGGTGGTAACTTGATGAGCAACATCACACATGTCAGAATGTCATGACCACCTCAATGTTGCCCAAACGGCTTACCGGTACATTGTGTTTGGAATGCTTCTAATTATTGTCCTAAGTCTGATAACTTGTAAGTACTTACATATTTTGTACACAAATCATCAGGGACTCCACATTCTCTTGAAACATTTGAGCACAATAAAATTTGGCCTTCAAAATTCACAACAAAGAGGCAGTCATACACTTATTGTTTTTCCCTTTCCAGAGATATATATTTCTGTCTTGAATATTGTATGAGTATGTAAATATGACTAAAAGATTAATTGCTCCTTCCCCGCCTACCTTTGATGAGAGACGATGCCTGGATGATGTCGGTTACCGTGGTGAGCTGTCGCATCCGCAATGAGACACCACTGGACGCCAGCTCGCCAAAGCCCTCTCGCACGAAGCGCTCGACTCGGGGGAAAACATGCTCTCCGATAATGTAGCACTTCTCCGATAGCCTCTCGCAGAGCTTACTCCACGGTTCACAGTCCTGAAGAAAAAACAGGGAAATTGTAGAACACAAGTAACAAAAGTCAACCAACCGTACATGAAAAAAAAAATGCATACTAAAATTACCATTCCAGAGGATCTATCACTACTTGAGACTTTTTCGTCCTCATGCAGCACATACTAGCTTCTAAATAGGAAAAAAAGAGAAATCTTTCTTCAATTTCAATACAATTATACTCTATTTCCATCAAACAATGAAGGAAATACATAACGCAAAGTAAAGATTTGTCAATTTGAAAATTCAACATATTTTCACTTTTTTCGCATAATATACAGAGCACTTGACTTGCCTCTTTCAGAAGGCAGGGGGAATATTATTACCTTTAACATATATCTCAGTATCGAGTCGAGGGAATGTGTACTTTTTCAAAAAATGAAATTTGTGGAATTCTCTTTGTATTTTTCTTATATCGTTCTACACATATGATATCATATGCTGTAGTAGTCTTCTCATCCAGCAGTGAGTGTGCGAAACTTTAAAATTCATAACTTTTGAATGCATTGTCTGATTTTCATCAAACTTTCACTAATGTGTTCTACCAATATTGCTGCATTCACTAAATTCTTGTCCTTTAATTAAGGAATGCCTTATAAATCAGCGGGGGGGGGGGGGGGGGGGGGGGGAACACACCTGTTTCCTGAAGGGGTCAATCAGGGCCACCACGGCTGGGTAACGGCTGATGAGATCGGCATAGAACTCTACCATGTCATCAGGTGTCTTCATCAGCCCCGCTGTCACCTCATACTTGTTCTTCTCCTACAGGAAAACCAATGGAGAGGGGGTTGGGGAGGAGGAATGATGGAAGGAGAGCTAAGTGATACTTCAGGTATGACCTTTGACATGTTAAAAATCACATTACCATGTTGTTTTGTAAGACTGAATGTGGTCTTGTCTTGTATACTTCATTTTCAAATGAAAGAGAGAAAAATTACTATCACATCCTCCTACATTCCTTCCAAGAAACACTCTTCATACTACTGTAAAACATGATGTATTCGCGGCACGAAATTTTTCGCGAATTGGAGCTGATGGACTTTTGCGTGGCATGAAATTTTCGCGAATTGCCACTGGCGTTCAAAGCATATAGTGTAGATGAAAAATTTCGTATGCATTTTAATTTCGTGAATCTTGGCGCTCGCGAAATTTGCGAAATCAAAATGCACGCGAACATTCCTTGTTTTACAGTATAGTTCAAAGGCATTCTTCACATTTAGCACACACATACATGACCTGGAAGATTATCACCACATGCATCAGAGTCTCCGATTCAGAAAATAACCGTGTGCGATATACTTTCTAACTCTTAGATATGACACAGAAACTAACAGCATTACACAGTATTTCGATATCAGTATTGCAGCACTGATTTGTGCAAACCTAAAAGTGTGTTGCATAAAGTCAGCAATTATACAAGAAGGTCATCCTTCAACATGAGCTGACAATTGCAAGAAAAGAAACCCAAACAAACAAACAAAGAATTGGTCATTTTGTGTTCACAATATCTACAAAATGGGTTCTAAACAGACTGCTAAGGTCTTTGGAATAATATTCAATACAAAGACTGTGTAATCTCACATCAAAAAATACAATGTATACATGCAGTCTTACGGGTTCATATATTTCGTGGGCAGCACAGTTGAGGGCCATGAAGATGTCCTCTCCAGGGACAAGTTCCAGGGCCTGGACTGCTTCCTGGAACAGGTCCAGCAGCTGTTCCTGTCTGTCGTACTGAGGTGTATATGTTCCGAGGTCATTGACATAATTTGCAGCCACCTGTGGATAAGAAGCATGATGTGAGTTCTTGTGATATTGTACATCACTAATTATACAGAAACATCCCTTAATCTTTTAGCACTTACAGGCAGCTTCTTGTCACTCTTTATTCCCTGAAGGAAGCAGTAAATTTGTCCTGAATCAGACCTTGTGCGCTTAGAAACACCTGTACAAAGCACCATATAAATGCAATTATTATTATTATTATTATCATAAAATCTTAAATTTGTATGCATGGGTCTAAACAAATTCATAATTAATCTACGGAGAGTTATATGCAGAGTAGTATGATGTATAAGAATGATATGAAAAGGCAAAGGAACACACAGAGTACACACAGGCACCCAGCATATATAAACACACACACAATGGTGGTCACGGACAGTTTAGTGATAGTCAAGATGGGTGACTACAGGCATAGTTGGAAAAAAAAAAAAACATGAACAAGGCCAGTACTTGAAACTGAAGAGACCTTGATAAAGTTCATACACATTTACAAAATTAGAGCACAATTTTGTGTTTTAATTCATTGAAATATTGTTTCTTACATATTAACCCTGCTGCACTCAACAACTCAGAGAAATTCATTGTCGCAAAAACTGATAACCCATTTTTCAATTCACATTCAGAATACATCTCCTTTATTTGCACCCGATGTGTATCTTTCAAACAATCTCTCATTCACAATTAGTACGTAGAAAGAGACCACTCACCCCTGATTTTGCAAAGAGAAGTTTGCCAATTTGCTGGTACACACTGGTGAGTTTCTTCATGCTCTGCACAAACATGAAAACAAAGATTCAGATCAGTGAAAGACAACTTTAAAGGCAATACCTAGCACTGAAAAACAACACTATAATGCAATCCTAGAATGTTTGCATTGATACTCATCTTGAGAGAACATGCAGCTCAAAGGAGTGAAATTTGTTCAGGTGTGTTATTGTGTCCTTCATTCGTCCATTAAGGTAGCTTGCATCTCCCTGTATGCCCTACATCATGGACTTTGGCTATCATCCCTAGCCAGAACTTTCCTAGGCTCTTTGGTTGCTTGTTTTTGTTGTTCGTCTGTTTGTTGTTGTTTTTTCTTGTCTTCCTCTCTCTGTGTACGACTCTGCAGGACATACCATTAGACTAAACATACAAGCACATTGTTTTGCCAAGTAACTCGAGCTCATTTGCTGACTTCCCGCAGTGACAAAAACTTTGAGCCTTACAGGTATATGATCTGGCAGATGCTATTTCTAATCTCAGTTGCATGGTAAGATGATCTTCCATGTGACTATAAAACTTTAAAATATTTGACTTGGAAAGACAACTAGAAATGTCGCTACAGCGACTGGTTATACCCCCGTCAAACAACATTTCATAAGCTTTGGTCAAAACAACATTTGATAAGCTTTGGTCAAAAAACTGAGGAAGTAGTTAAATCCGCAAGATCTTTCCTTGATCTTCTGCCATTAATATGCCGTTACCATGGCAACGTACTTTCGGGTACTGTCGAAAAATGCGTCTTGCACATCTACAACCAAAGGCACACGTCTGTACCAAGTTTCATGGAAATTGGGCAAAAACTGAGGAAGTAGTTTGCAACACAAAATTTTCCATCATTTTGGCTCATAATATGTGAGCTGTTACCATGGCAACATACTTTTTGTCACTGTCAAGAAATGTGTCATGCTGACCTATATCCTAAGACAAACATTCAATATGAATTCCATGAGAATTGGAAGAACACTGATGAAGCAGTTTTGCCATGAAGCATTTTGCCCTATATTTTACCAATAACATGCCGTTACCATGGCAACGCACTTTTTGCCACTGCGGAAATATGTGTCTTGCACATTAACATATTCAGATGAACATCTGTACCTAATTTCATAAAAATTGATCAAAAACTGTGGGAGGAGTTCGCGACGCAAGATTTGTACCCATTTTTGCCCATAATATGCCGTTACCATGGCAACGTACTTTTGGGTACTGTCAAAAAATACGTCTTGCACATCTACAACCCAAGGCACACATCTGTGCCAAGTTTTATGGGAATCGGTTGAAAACTGAGGAAGTAGTTCGCGACGCAAGATTTGTACCCATATTTGCCCATAATATGCCGTTACCATGGCAACGTACTTTTGGGTACTGTCAAAAAATACGTCTTGCACATCTACAACCCAAGGCACACATCTGTGCCAAGTTTTATGGGAATCGGTTGAAAACTGAGGAAGTAGTTCGCGACGCAAGATTTGCAACGGACCGACCGCCCGACCGACCGCCCGACCGACCGCCCGACCGCCCGACCGCCCGACCGCCCGACCGCCCGACCGCCCGACCGACCGCCCGACCGTCCGCTGATTCCTATATACCCCCTTCAAACTTCGTTTGGCGGGGGTATAATGATTTGATATTCTTGTCACCTGTCATCCATCCTTTATATAGCGTAATATTCATAGACACAAACAGTACACAACATGGGAAGTCTTGCATTGATATTTATCAAGTCATCATAATCATTAATGTGACATGCCCACATCATAAACAAAAACAGTGTATAGTCATGAGGCAACAAATTTTGTAACCAGGCAAAACCTAAATTAAGCATTGTTGATGGATAGAATCATAAAGCTTTTAAGGAGGTTGTTTTAGAAGCATGCAATATGGCATACAAGAACGCTTTCATACTTACCTCCACAAGAGGGCATCCCGGTTTTGGGAGTAGCAGTAGCTCCTTGATTAAGTTCTGTTTCCCCAGAGCAGGCTTTCCCGAGCTCAGGACACTCATCATTGGAATGGGCATCATGTATTCCTCAATATTCTGGAGGTTTCAAAATGAAAAATTGATTTAAAAAAAAAAGGAAAAAAGGTAATCAAATTTGAATTGTAAGAGATTTGCCATACTGTCAACTTGGATGAGTTTACCCAATATTTATATTATTCTCTTTTTTTTTTATTGTGGATAAGTTCACACAATAATTGGCCAAGCTTAGTGAACTGGACTAGTTGATAATTTTGCAGGCACGAGCATTTCTTTTAAATTTTAATATCTAATACAATATTATTGGCACTGTTTTCTTTGTGCTAGTTCAGTAGAGCACAAAATTCATGAAAATGTCCATCATAAAATTACTCCATATTTACAGTATCATATGTAACAGTGAAAAGGAAATGAACCTTTTGGAATGGCTCAGAATTGGTTCACTGGACTTACCAAGTCAACATTGTTTATATTCATGACCACACTATACTAGTCAAGATGGTATTTGCAGTTATGACAAGTTGGGAGTGACATCTTTTCTTCACATCATTTTCTTTGAATACAGTACAAAAATCATTAAAAAACAAAACAAGAGACAAAAAAAAAGAGCATTGGCACTCACCACATTGCCAGCCAGATGGCTGACGTGTTCATAGAGCTCCACTTTCTTCACCGCTGCCCCCGCCATGGCGACGGCCTGTGAGACCGCACACGCCGCACTGCATCCCGGGTACATTGGCTCCCGGGGCTCCTCGATGAGGACGATGCCCGAGCGGGCGCTGCCTGCTTTCTTCTTGCCCTTGGGTGACACCACCTTCTCCTCCTTGGCGGGCTCCTTGGGCTCCTGGTTGAGCTCCTCCTCGATGCGCTTCAGTCGTTCCTCCTCCTCCTTCTTGTCCGCCTCCTCTTTCAGCTTCTCCAGCAGCTTACTGGACAGAATACGATTAAAGGTACTGTTTACCATTGGGAGCAGTGAATTAATCGAGATATCACATTTGATGCATATGTGTAGGTCAGGTGTATCACAAAACATCCTACAATACAAAGATTTTGCAATAAAGCCTAAAATGTAAGGAGATATCACTATTTTTCTCAATAAACCATAACTGCGGATGGTTTAGTCTAGAAGCATTTTTATTATAACCTTAGTTCACATTTTGTATACTTACCTATGCTTAACATTGATTTACCAGGAAGGTGGGACCACCTCCCTGATTATACTGGTTGTTTCTATCTCTTACTCACATTTCAGAACTATTTTGAAGCACTAAAGCTGGGTTTTTGTTTCATCTGCAAATGGTAAAGTATGCCTTGAAAAACATAGTAGGGTTCGAATTACACAGAGATGATGAGGCCAGTGGCTGTGACACCCCACTGAATAGCTAGGATGCCCCTCCAGAATATGAAGAGTTATTTTAAAGGCTACTACTGGCCATGATCCATTTCTAGTAAAAGTAAATAGAAAATCCTCATAAGTTTTGAGACAAACACTTGATTTTCCCTGCCTTTTCATAAATTTGCACAATGCATTCAAATAAACTTGAAGCTCGACTTCAGTTCAGCTGTGAGCTAGATCTAGCTAGCTGGCTTGATAGCATAGCTGCACATTGAGTAAATGTCAAGGTACTACATGTCCCACAGCATCATATCTTAAGACAATAGTGATAACTTTTGTTACAAGGCACACAAACCTCAATCAAATTTGTGAGTGAAAGTAAAAACATTATCTTTAGGTAATTAATTTTAGTCTTGATGCTCCTTTAGGTGGTCCTGATGCTTACTCCAAAAATATAAGAGTCAATGACCCAAATCAAATGAAATTCAAGGCCTGATATGGTATTATTGCTGATGGTTGAGCACCACAATGACACACGGTGATAAGCCCTCAAGAGCAAAGCAGTAAAAAGGAAAAGCTTTCAGACTCCAAAACAGGGGATCCCGAGATCAAATCCTGTCCAGTGCTTACATTTTATTACATTTTATGTGGTGGGAAAAAACACACACACAAAAATCAGATGCAAGACACGGAATATGAGATGCATATACTACTGATCAAACAAGATGTTAACTCTGTCTATGATATCACCAACTTGTTATGCTGGGTTAGTAGCGTGAAACAGGTTTGAACTGGCAGAGGCACTTACATGATGGCGTCATCCACTTCGCTCTGTTGTGTAGGGTCTAGGCCTGCAAGAGCTTCTCTGATTGGACCATTTACCGTATCCACCGCGGCATTGGTAAATTGCTGCCTTTCTTTCTCGTCTACCTCCTTCTTCTCCACGGGAATGTTGTCAGGCAGATGGTTCATGCTGCTAGCAGTTGCTCTGGAAAAGGGCTGCGGCAAACATTGCAATGCAAAATTTCAAAAACACCTGATTACAAAGCTTCAACTATATTCAGTCTCAGTTCGAGTTCCTTTCCCACTTTGACTTTTTGAATTGTGGGCATTATCAATTTTACCTTTAATAGATAATATGTATGGATGACGATATACAAAATATCTTTGTTAAATCATATTCCTCAAAAACTGGCAAATTATTCAATATCAATCTAGGAGGCATCATTCTATAGCATTCTCATCCAGCTATGATTATTTAGGTAAAATATGATGCATCCTTGAACATTTTCTTTTTGGGTACAAAAACACAGCAACTTAAAATTACATTCTGATTTCTCGTTGAAAAAAAACAACACACCAACAAACAAACATAGGTGCGGGATCCAAGATATCTCACCTCCACACTAGAACAGCTAGAAGTTGATCAATGTATATTGACAAAAATACAGTTTCAACATTAACTCTCAACACTCTGCATTATGACATAGTTTGATAAACCCAATATATCCCCTTATTCACCTTTTCAAGTCCCTTGATGATACAGGTGATATCTGCCTGAACTGTGGGTTGACCCTTGGCATCAAGGACTTCTCGAGCAGTGACTTTATGGATGCTGGGAGGCTTTGCCAGAGTTTCAAAGTATTCCGCCTGCCGAGAGATAAGATGTGTTGGTTAGACTGGATGGATGTCTGAAACAACTCCTTTAAATCAGCCGCATAACTATGGGACACTGCAAATTTGCTGTATCACATTTGTAACCGCCCTGCGAAAGTGCAAACTTTCACAATGTGAATTTTTAGTGCTTGACCAATTTTAAAAGAATTTTGCTCATTTGTAATTTTGTGGATACGAGCATTTTTGTACAAAATTTTATACCTCTGAAACTATCTATGTGCTATTATTTTCTTAATTAGCACGAAATCAAGAAATATTCTTACACTGCCAAATGTTCATATACAGTGTCAACAGATTAATATCAGGGTTGTAAAACAATACTTTCAATATTGTTATATAAGTTAAAAAAAAAAAAAAGAACTGGTGGCACAACATGTAGACACTGGATTGTTATTAAGCATATCCTACGAATCCCGAAATGGGTAGAAAAGAAAAAAAAAGCTGAGATTTGACAGCTTCGTTGTACACTGAGAAATGAACATATGTGACCCTGCACCTCAAAACAAACAAAAAGTCGCCAGACATGAATTTTTAGTTAAGACCATATTATAAAAGAGCAGACTTTAAGCTTTAAAATGATGTATAACTCAAATCAAATGGACTCTCCTAACCTATCTAAATATTGGAAAGAAAGCACAAACTCAGGAAAAGTGTGAACTGAGAAAAGAGGCTCTGAAGTACAGTGTCTATTCAAGCGCTTAATCTTTACCAAACCGTGCTGGCTGTGCGATGAATGGGACGAAGAACAGGAAGTAAACCACCAGAGTAACAACAATGAAAGGATTATCAAATTAAACTGAAATTAAGCATGCCTCATTACCACATTCTGTCCATGATTAATGCCAATTTTCAAAGCAGGAGCACTATCCTTTCAAAAGTTATTAGAGTTGAAAGTGAAGAGTGTGGACAAGGTTTTTCAGAAAAGAAAAAGGGATTCTAAAGACACACCTAATCACACTATTCTACCAAAAATGTTCAAGATAAATTGCTAAAAAAACACACTTTCCTGCCCGATTTATGATACCAAATTTCAGCATAATGTAAAAGAAGACCCGCTCTTTCAGAAAATATGAAAAAGTCAAGATTGGCTAGGTTGACCCATTTCACTTATTTTCAGTCCTCACGCAAAATCAGTGCGTGCGATTTTATGTTCGTTTTGAGGTGCACGGTCACATATAAAAATAATATTCCATACTCACCAAATACCCATACACATCTGCTGGGCTGTCATAAAACATGCTATTCAGAATCTCTTCCAGCTGTTCTGGGATACGGTTTTCTCTGTAGAAGTTCACTGCCCTCTGCTTGGTTTCATAGAACTCCCGGGCATTCCTCTCAGATGCTCTGCTGGCAGCCATCTTGGATGCAGAGTTGTTAAACTGATGTGAATACCTGAAATGTCTAAATATAAAGAACAAAATGAGGAGTGCTTTGTTTTACACATGACATGTTTCTGCAAGAGTTTTTTTAAATATTTTTTTTAAAGATACATTTCACTGTCAAAACACAACATGATCTGCAAGAAAACCATGGTTCATTCATGTGATGCATACCATTCAATGGCAGAACTGCCCTTTCAGAATAAATGACAAAGGTTAGATTGCACATTTTGATAGACACAGTATCGTAGTGATTCCTCATCATGCCAAGCAAAGGTGTGAAAACTCTCAAACACACTTCTAAAGCAAAGCGTGCAGGACATACACTAGAATACAACTTATATTGAGAGTAATAAACTTCTAGGATCTGCCAATAAAGCGCCATGGTGCGGCGAACAAGTTGTGGAGACGGCCCAGGAATGGGCCCAGTTTCTATTAGACTTGAATCCTAATCACTATTCCTTTATTCTATAGAATTCTTTTTAGTAGACTATGTAATGTAGACTCTATCTCTATTGAGGGATAGAACTGGTTCTACGCTACAAGGAACATATTTTGGTACTCTGCATCTAGTATGGTAGCCCTACTACATATCGACCACCCTTTTTGAAACCGACCGCGAAGTATTGGCGCACAGAACGCTTAGTACACACTTCACTGCGCGCAGAGCACATAAAAATGGATTGGCTTTGACTGTTGATGAGGATAGTGTGGGAAAACGCGAAAATTCACTGTTCATTAATGGTTTTAATCAAGGACAAAATTTCGAATGAATATTTTCACTGAATCGTAATGTCCATGGAAGTTTCTAAAAAGCTTCGTACAACACGGTGTTCAATACAACTCGGTTTGCGTGCACTGTCAATGCAAAAACAGCGGTCAATCTCAATAAGGAGCGTTACCGCGGGGAGATGAAACGAGGCCACGCAAGTTCGACGGCGATATTTTTTGCACTGAAACTTCGAATCGAAAAGGGACCAACGCCGCAACGGCATTTGATAGTGCTGGATTTTCTCAATCACATAGACCTAGGTCAAGTTTTTATGTGAATTTCAGTATTAAATATTCTTATCAAGCAAATAAACATTAGGCGGTCGATGAGTAGTAGGTCCAACCCTACACAGGGCCTACTCTATGTCACAACTCCCTCCATTCTTTCTTCCCCACCTCCCTCTTGTTTTGGTTTCTCATCTCAGGCCTTATTCTGCAATTTTTTTCTAACGTTAGATTCTAGTATAGAATCATTTTCAATCATCTGCATCTATTCAGATCAGAGTTCTGTTCTGTCATTTCTGGGACCTTTTGGCTTTGGATGTTTAATTAAGTTATTATCAATATTAACATGTCATTATAACAAGCTCTGCTTAGGGTGTTTTAAAGTCCCACAGCAATTTACTCTAGTTATCTACAACTTACAAGTCCAAGTCTCTCGCTCTCAACACAACGCAACGCTACTGTACCCCAGAATCTCCCTTGGTTTTACCTGCGCTGGCAAATACACAAATCTAACGCCTGAACGGACTCGTCTCGCCCCCGCTGCCAAGACTCTCGGCTCGGTGATCAGTGACCGGCGGTGACTGGCTCCACACTGCAGCTGCACTGGCGGCGGCGGTTGATGGAATCTCTCACAGCTCGCAAGCAGCTAGCAGCAAGCGGTGCATGCATTCAACCACAGGGCTCGCTCAGCTCAGTGTCGCTGTGTGCTGTGGCGTGCAGTTGCTAATAAGAATGACCTTTGACATAGTCATCAAATAGTTACAAATCATACCATTCATGAATTCTTTAATCCGGTAAATAGTTATATGATAATAAAATGCATATCAAATAGATTGTATACATTTTATTATCTATTATATCCTACAATTTAAAAAATCTTATTGAAGTAAATTGACTAAAAAATAGCAAAAATTGACAATAAAAACCCGGAAGCGTTGATGCTTGCCTAGCAACACTCGTCAACATGGGAACGTGCGACGACGTGCAAGAGCAGCTGCTGACCGACTTTCTCGTATCTATATCTCTCGCTCGATCATCAATCATCGGCGGCGGCCAGATTCGGCGGCCGATAGATTGCCAGTTCCGTGTACCCGCGTGAGTGTGTTTATAAATCCTGTGATCGGCAATGATCCTGTGTACATTCTGTATTGCTGTTGTGACTAGTTTGTCCAAGGATCAGAAGGACTGATTGCAATGCCGATGGATCGTCGATGGATAACAGGAGAAATCTATTCATGTTGCGCTGATAATTCCTGAGGAGTTCTCACAATTTTGAACCTATACAGCGGTTGTTTTAAAGATTTGTTAGACCTTGGTACTTGTGTGTAGTGCTCCATTGATTACAACAACAGGGTTGTTTATACTATGTCTATAGTCTATAGACTCTATAGACCTACTCAGCCACAGTTAGAAGTACAGTACTAGAAAGCCTTCCTAACTGTTACAGCTTATTTTCTCATGCTGTCACTGTCTTAACAAATATGTCGGAATCTGTGTCACGAACGGGGAGTGCTTCGAGATACACGACTGGTGCTCCGTCGACTTCCACCTCAAAACGAACCCGAAGAGGGCTTCTCGGTGGCGATGAGTTCATGGCTGCAGCGATCGGGGACACAGCTTGGCTGAGGCAGTCCCTGAAAGGAGGCAAAAATCCAGCGCTGTTTGACAAAAACGTAAGGAGAAAGTAAATCCTTGTAGAATTAATATATCATCTGTCCTGTTGCACAAACGATGGTCATCGACATTGTAATTGTATTGTAATTGCGAGTAAAAATCTAACGTTAAAGTGTACCTGGTAGACCAAGTGGTTTTCTGCATGCTGCATGTGTAGGGTTAGCCCCGGAGACCGCGCTGCCAGGCGCGGTCCTGGCGGCTTCCCTGCAGTTTCGCTTATGTTAGTTCAAGTATTCTGTGCGCTTGTGCAAGTGATTGTGAATTCTGTGAACATCGGTGAGCTGCTTATAAGACATCATTTTGTGCATCACAAGCAATGAAATGCATCAAACAGTCGCCGATGATAGTCATTTAGGTTTCATCGACCCATGTAAGTATTCCTAGTAGTTTCTGTTGAAAAATTTAGGAAATATAGCGCCGCAAAGGCACCCGTTTGTTCAACATGAAGATCTTTTATGGGAGCACTGCGCAGCCGCCACACGCACACACTGCGTGTGGCGGCTGTCGCAGTTAGTGTAGGGTCAGTGTGACAATACGGATCACTGATCATTTTCATGTAACGTTACACAGTTCATCATCAATTTTTTTTTTTTGTTCTACTTCTTATCGTTTAACTTAGTTCTGACTCTGTTGAATGCAGTGCAAACACTGACTGCCTGCTGACTTAACCATGCAGCATTGTATGTTTGTTTTTCTTTTCCATATTTTTTTTTTTAAACAGGAAGGCTTGAAAGGGATATTTGGATTATAGTGATGGTGCTGGTAATTCAGTGTTGGATTCTGTTCAGTCTGAAATCTCAAAGTGCCAAGTGTAATAAAACTGACTAGAGCATAGTGATTCACACCTATCATGGGTAAAATGCAGGCTTTTCTTACATTTAATCCTAGCAATCTTGTATGCCGTATGTTAACCCTGTCACACCCACAGGAAAAACTAGAGGTCCAGGTACTATCCTGTTTATATGAACAGTGGATTTAGGTGACAGTAGTTTTAAGATGGTTTAATATCAAATTGTCTGCTGCAGGGAAACATGCAACCTACTGCTCAGGGTGCAAAAACTTCCAAACTTATGCAATGTTTCATTTTCCTCTGTGTCACAGGGTCTGTCGGCAATCCACCTCGCCGCTCTCCACGGACGAATCGAGTGCCTCAGACTCCTGGTAGAGAAATACCACGTCAATGTCAACCTTGCCAGCTCCACGGGATGGAGACCTCTCCATCTGTGCATCAACAGCAGGACAGGAAAGAGAGCTTTGGAATGCCTGCGATACCTCCTCGACATGGGAGCTGATCCTTCTGCGTAAGTGTCGAGATAATTCTATCTACACTCAAATCTTCCTCTTTCATACCATTACTTCATATTCAAAGGACCTATGCAAAGCAAATGCATATAATATGTTAACTTGTGTTGATTTACGATACCCTGATCATCACTCAAGTAGCCGAAAGAATATCTATTGTAAATATGTGCCATATATATTTTTTTGAATATATTTCTTCAGATTACTTGGATATGCCCACCAAAAGAAAAAAACCCCAAACAAACAAACAAACAAACAAACAAACAAACTTCCAATTAAACCACGATTTTATTGATGGCATCATCTGTCAATCACTGCTAAAGCACTGATATGATTACCATAAGACATTGGAATGCATCTTCCCCTAGACTGAGTACTGTAAAAGTGGATATTTTCGCGCGACTAATTTTTCGCGCTCAGCCGGATAAGAAGAGTTTCGCGTGTTTTTAATTCCGCGGTATGGAGACATCAACTACAGGAACATATGGCAAGCAAAAATATTTGCGTGCTTTTATTTTCGCACTAGTTTCTGATTGCGCGAAATGCGCGAAAATTTCAACACCGCGAAAATTTCCACTTTCACAGTATAACTTGCATGCTTCCATACAATGTCTTTTATTAATCATTATTATACTCCTGCATGGTGTAAGTCAACTATGACCACCATACAGAATGAACACAGAATGCACAGAGCTGTCTCATGGTTAATGTCTTCATTATCATGTATCAGTTTTAAAATTCTTTGTGTGAAAAATTTGCATCAATATGTTTTTTCTTTTTTTTTAAAGAAGTACTAGAGTGTGCTAAGATGGTTGGTGGATAATACACATAGCTAGCTGCTTGATTAAAAGTAGATGAGATGTGAGGATCTCGAACTAAACTATTGCCAAGATTATAATCCAAACATGTGGCATGATTTTTCCCTCCCAGTGTGAACGAGGACCTGATGTCTCCTGCCCACCAGGCTGCCATTGAGGGCAGCGTCAAGTGCCTCGAAGTGTTGCTCCAGCGAGGGGCAGACATCAGCAAAGTGGACAGTAATGATCACCTTCCGTTGGATTACGCCAAAATTTGGGGTCACAGAAAGTGTGCCAGGTAAGATTAAATCACCTTACCACCTTCTTTAACAGTTTATATTTACAGCTTTATATTTGCATACATGTGGCAGACCACAACTTCCACTCATGTAGCAACACACAAGAAGTTATTGCTGTGTTACAGAGGTGCAAAGTAAGTTTATGACATGGGAGAGATGATACTCTGTGTTTCATACTTAGGTTCAGTTGCTTAAATTAAAAAAAGAAATAAATGAATTATGTGTAATTCATTAGGGGTCAAAACTGGTATACAAATACCAGGTATGGCATCTGTGTCAGTATTGAGCAAATTTGAATTGGACAGTTAAAGAGCTGTTTATTCATCTTTTACCAAGAGTAAAGTTTTATTTCAGAAGCTTTTATTTTGTGTTTTTACTAATGGCAAAGTAACAATGTATGTATTGAGGGTCAGCCCTCTCAATAGACTGTTGCTCCTTGATGTGAACAGCAAGTTTGTTTTCCCACCCACCTTCTAGAATTCTTGCCTCTGAGACTTGGAAGAGGGAGAAGGAGTCCGAGTTGGTCAAGGTGACCGAGCTGCAGCAGCTGAAGGAGCTGAAAGACGTCGTGGACAAGATGGAGCGGGAGGACCAGCAGGCCTACAGAGACATCCAGGTGGAGCACACTTTCAACGAGTGGCTGGAGAACAAGGGACTGACCGCCCACAAAGCGCAGACGGCGGCCACCTCCACCAAACGGGAGCCCGTAGCCCTGGGGGTCGCAGCCAATCAGCTCTTCCAGGCCAACAGTCCGCGGCGAGTCAAGGCGCCTGCCAGCAAGGACAAGACAACGACAGGCAAAAAGGGAGACTCCCAGAGCAAAAGAGGGCAACCGAAGACGCAGGCAAAGATAGAGACAAAGAAGGCCGACGGGAAAGGCGGTGCTGCCGCCCAGAGGTTGTGCAAAGGGAAGAAGAAACCCCTTTTGGAGCCCATTGCAAAGGTCAAAGTTCCCATTCTCGAGATTACCGGTGAGCCCAATAGAGACAAAGCCACGCTGTATACACAGCCTGTGCCTGACCTCACCCAGGAGGTCATTGACAGAATCCTCCTAGAGAAGTTGTCCCCTCACGAACGTCCACTGCTCTTCAAGTGCAAGAACATCATCGATGCCCAGCACAAACGTCTGTACGACTCCAGCACAAAGCCGATGGAGGAGGTCTATGCTCACATCTCAAATGACAATTCGTCGAGCTTGTTCCCGGGTCAGCAGGTGAAGGTTTCGACAGCATCCTCAAAGTCCAGTCGCTCCTCGGACGGGGACAGTTTCAACAACCAGAGACTTGCCGATGCCCTGAAACACATCGCCAAGCCATATCGATTTCCTCAACTACATGGTCAGGATTATACCTACGGATTTGAAGTATTATGAAGTTCCCCTGTCGAGTGACCTCTGTGACAAAAACTTCCAAAAGAAATGCCAGGGCTGACTTCAACATTTACTGCACCTATCTCCCGTAGCGTTGAAGGGGACATATAAACAGATACAGTGTATATGGATTATAGCATTGACTGAGTATACTGGCATTCAGTCCAGACCTGTGTGTATCAGTACATGTACACAAAGAGAACAAGCTCAGGTCACGAGAATGTCATCACAGGGTACTGTACGAGCTGCAATTTTCGCGGTGGTTTTATTTTCGTGAATTTCGCGAATCGCCTTTGAACCGCGAAAATAACAACACGCGAAAATGAAAACGCGCGAAAACAAAAACGCGTGTGAGAGTTCAAGTAAGTTCATTTAGACCCTCGCAACCGCGAAATTAAAGGGGACCTCCGGATGATTTTCAGACTTTTATATTTGAACAACTATAAATTAGTTAAACTGAATACAGAGTTTTTAGAATTTTTAGTGATTGGGATGAGGAATGAGAATGTTTTCAAAATCGATAACAAATTGCAATGAACAAGGATGATGACATAGCAGCCTCACCATAAGAATGCAGAAGTTGGGGCTCAAGGCAGCAGAACAAAGGAAGAAGGCATGCATAGATTTTTCACAGGTGAAATTGTTGAGCAAGCGGTATTGTAATGGAATTACACCGCTACATTTCTGAAATATATGAGGCTCTGATGTCATCAACACTGTTCAGTGTAATTTGTTTAAGATTTTCAATTTATTGGTTTCTCTGCTCAAGGACCACAATAAATTCCACAAATCTATACATGGAGCTGTCGATTTATGTACTACATGATGTGAAATTATGAAAATCGTCTGGAATGCCCCTTTAACAACACGCGAAAATGTCCTCCAAGTAGCAATTCGCAAAAATATCTGTACGCGAAAATTTCAGCTCGAACAGTATATGTTTTTGCTTCCCACAAATGATCTGGAGAGAATCTTCCCAATGTAGTGCCAGTACTACAACATTGTGGTGGTATGTCAAAATTGACTGGAATGACAACAGTACTGTGTTTATGTTGCATGTTAACAGCAGCCCATCACTCTACACAGGATGTATACACCTCTTTCAAAAGTATTTGTCCAGATGACAGTGCAGCTAAGTATATTCCCCAAGTACTCTCTCCTAAAACGTTACTGCCATCTAACATTTATGAACAAAATCTTGGAGGGCTTAATGCCGGCTCAAATAATTCCATATGGTATCCTGACCCCCTCCCCGGGATGTTTTGTTGTCAACATAAAAGTTTTATTAAGTTTTGCAATATCTTATTAAACCTTTTGATTAGAATTGTCGGCTAGCTCAATCTGATGTGTTCACTGACTGAATGTCTGCCATGTCTGTGTGGCAATGCTTTGAAACGAAGCTGTTAATTAAGCTTTGTAAACTGTTGTCAAATGACATGAATTATGTCAAGTTAATGGACCATATAATTAAACGAAGCAAGATGGAGAGAAACCCTGATGTTGTTGTTGTTCTTGTACCAAGCACTTCAAAACCTTACCCTTTATAAAATACAGATCTTGAAGAAAATCATGTGTATTTGTTTGTATTCACTATGTGTGAAGTGCAGTACTTATTTTGTATGTGGAAGGTGGCATGTTTCAATGTATACTTCTCCACCATCCTTCTACAAAATAAACTTCAGATTTGAACATTTCTTTTCACTATCATTAAAAAAATAATTTTCGAAGTTTTCATCTGAGTTCCTGCTTTCTTGAAAGGAAAAAAAAAAAACCACTATATTTCATTTTACATTTAAAGTGCACATATCCTCAACTTGTTACTGACATATTATGTGAGAGTAATTTCTTTCATTGTGCTAGAAAAATAAAACTATGTGGAACTCTCCATACATTTTCTGTATACCATTCCCCTACTGTGACATGACATACATTGCATTTTTGTATCCTTCCTATCCAGCGACAACAGCACATGGTTTCAACCAGAATTTTACTAATTCTTAACTTCTAAATGAGGCATCCAATCTTGCATATTAAACTTATTGGAGTGTTCTACTAATATATCTGCATGCACTGAACCCATTTATAAATGTGGTGTAAACTGCCCTTTAAAAAAAATACATACTTGCCAACTCTACCGCTTTGGGCGGTAGACTACCGCTTTTTAGAGGTTTTGACCGGCTACCGATTTTCTATTCTGATCTACCGATTTTGTAGCAAACCTACCATAAAATGAAATGGAAGTCATATTTTCCCTTCATTGTGCGTTGATTCCCTTCAAGGAACTCGTTCCTCAAAAACGCCGTATTCAGCCAGGTTAAAAGGTTAAAAAGCATGCACCAAATCTCATATTTTAGTCCACACCATGGGAGGGAGGACACCACCCTCCCGCCCCCCCTCGCACGCAAGCGCGCTTGGGCTTGGTTGCTTCGCTCCCTCGCAAAATCTACCTCTTCAGGATTTCAAAATGTTGCCAAGTATGTAAATACCATACACTTTCTGAGGTTGTCATTATACAGATATATAAATGAATGTAAAGGTGCATCACAAGGAATCAAATCTAGGGGTCTATAGGGAAGATGGTCACTTCAGCACGTTTGATTGTTAATGTGTACACACTCACTGGCATTTCACATAATTATAACACACTTTAACTTAATTCAAGTATGTCTGTAATGCTCATGGTAAATGACAAAAAGAAGTAACAAGAGACAGTATTTGTTGCACTTTGAAAAAAATGTATCAAATTTTAATACATCAACAATGTTTCTACTGTATGGAAATGACATAATGCTAGCATACATAAACCAATGTGGCATACATTCTCGCAGGATACAGTGTACTGTAAAATGAGGAATGTTCGCATGCATTTTAATTTTGCGAATTTTGCAAGAGCCAAGATTCGCGACATTAAAATGCACATGAAAGTTCTTGTCTACGCTATATGCATTGAATGCCAGTGGCAATTTGCGAAAATTTCATGCCGCAAAAAAGGCCATCGGCTCCATAACGCGAAAATTTCATGCTGCGAATATATCATGTTTTACAGTACTTGGCTTAGACAGTCTTACTGCATTACTAGTCTCGCAGGATACTTGGCTTAGATAGTCTTGCTGCATTACTAGTCTCGCAGGATACTTGGCTTAGATAGTCTTACTGCATTACTTAGTCTTTTAAACTTTTCAAACTTTATAGAACTTCTGGGTCTCATATCCTGAGAAAGCTGTTATGATAGCAATTCTTACTACAATGGCAACTTCTTGTGGGAACAGTCAATGAGGAAGCAGGATTCATATCATTACCATGACACTTGCCAATGCATCCAAGTGTTGCTATCATAGCAACTTCTTACAAAAATGGAGCCCAGCTTTCTTCTTTGATATGTAGACAATTTTCACTGGTGAATTTACTGTCATTGATGATCTATAAACAAAATGGCAGTCAAATGGCAGTAAGCTGTGGTCGCTGTTGCTTTGATGAATATGGGCAATATCTTCAGCAGTTCATTCTACAATATCAATCACTTACAAGATTAGACATGGGCGAACAACTTTACATTTATAGAAATGCGTTGTTAGTACTGAAGAGAGTTTATTTGCACAGTGAAACACATGTTTTTGGAAACTAAAAAGGCATCACATAATGCTTCAAAGATTGTAAATGTATGTACCACATTCTTTGTAGATTTGACGTAAATGGGAGAATGTTTGACATAACTGCATTAAATTGTCATGTTCAGAACGTCATACAATTTGACATCTATAACTTGACAAGGATGTCTCTGAGCAAGTTGCAGTCAAGCTCAGTTTTAAAAGAAAAACACTGCAAGCATTTTCCAATTCACAGAGCACCTGACAATCCAAAGAGACCTTGAGTGGAACTTTCACACTAATAATGATAGGCATGATTGGCTCAAAGGTGTCATATGGCAGCCTACTTTTGTTAATACAGAAGGCATTCTAAATTAAGTTATCATATTAAGTTATCACACTTTCGTTCAGAGTAAAACTAATTACAGATGTACTGTATTCTCAAAACCATTCTCTCTGTCATTCTTTCTCGTCTCCTTTTTCTCTCATTCCTCCCAACGGAAATTGAGATATGCAAAACAAAGATGACATTAGAGCATCATAGATTAGTATCGCACATGAATGATGATAAAAAAAGACAATGCTGGGTATATAACCAGAGCTAATTGGCTCTATTAAAAAAATAAAGAAAGAAAGACTGGCCATCCTTGTACACAGAAGTTTGACAACTTTTCTTCAAGCATAAAACATTTGATCTACAAGAGCATCTCTTCTGCTTCAAGAGAATGCTCTACTCTGCTAAATTGATATGTTTTTCATTCTTTTCCTCAGTACTCCATGAGCTTGGCATGTTGCAGACGAGATGAAATGCCTCCTGTATGTAATTCACAATAAAATGTTGATTGTTATTTCCCAGTGAGAAAGGCAAATTAAAAACACTTACTATTGACATTTGCAGTCAGGGTATTACAGGAGTCTTGTGACACAAACAAAATATTTTCTATTACCTTTCATTCATTTCCAATACTATGGACACCACACTGCCAGCACAGAACATGCATATACACCAAAGTAAATATATCAAAACAAATAATCAATATGTGAGGGTCAAACATTTTTTCCTCAATCAGTCAATGGTTCTTGCAGTAAAGGAAACTTGAAAGTTACAAACAGTGCAGCTAATAAACAGGGATGCTGTGATTTTGTGTACATGCATAGCAAAACAACAAAAAAAAAAAAAACTAGAAATGTCGCTATGGTGACTGGTATGCCTCTGCCATAATGCATGATTCTCCTAATAGGTCTAGATAGTACATGTGGACAATGTGTGATTACATTTTCACAAAACTGGCAAAAAATGACAAATTTGTCACAAATGTGTTGAATGTTCACCTTCCTTGACCTAGGTTTAATTGGATGAATAGGAGAGCATGTATTTGGGGATTTAAGGACTTAACTTGACTTTGACCCATTCATACATTTATGTATTGAGTAATTTTCAAGGTATGGAGAAAAAGTGCAATTTCTGTATTGAAGAGTAAATTGTTACAATTTTCATCTGGCCTTTGACCCTAAAATTCATACGATAATCACTTTCAGGTAGAACATGCATAAATACGTAGTAAGTTTCAAGATAACTTGAGCCACTTCCGAGATATGGAGGAAGAAGTTAGTTCAGCACTTTCACTTGATCTTTGACCTTCGAGGCAAAAAAAAGAAAGAAAAAAAAAACTTTTCCTAGAATTTCTATTAGGTTACACATCCATACACCAAGTGTAAAAAAAAAAACATAATCCTGTTGGCATTGCATAAACATGAGGGAAAAAGTAAATTTTGAAGTGTTGCCCTTGACCTTTGACCCCTGACCTTTGAGCCCATGTACCCTACATTCTCTAGATAATCACTGCCAGTCAGTACATGTATATGTTCCATGAAGATACCTTGAACAATTTTTCAAGGTACAGAGAAAAAAAAAGAAGTGTCAATATTTTACTTGACCTTTTGACCTTTGACCTTTGACCTCATGACCCAAGCTTTCACCAGAGAATCTTAATTGGGTAATACATGTATACACTAAGTTTCAAGAAAATATCTTCAGGCATTGCATAGATATGGGGGAAATAGTGAAATTTCATGCATTTGACCTTGACCTTTTGACCTTTGACCTTGAGCATGTGCACCCAACAGTTGATAGGCACAACTTCACCCCCTAATACACATACATGCCAAGTTTTATTTGGATATCTCAACAGGTTTTGATAGTTACCTTGTCTACAAAATTCATTACGGACAGACGGACGGACAAACCGAAAACATAACGCCTCTTCGTGGCGGAGGCATAAAAAATAAATAAATAGTAATAATAAATAAATAATTAAACAAAACTATATATGCAGGGAAAACTTCCTACACTACAGCTTGGGTTTACCCATGCTTGTCCAAATGGAAAATTCATGTGAAGTATTTTGAACGAATATACATGTGTATATGCGTGCACATGATAAGTATTCCACAGGAACAGAACATACAAAATGTACAGTCCAAGGCCTAATGTTACATATATGTTTATAAAAACAAAAAACAAATTTGACACATCAAAATTCTACTTAAAACTGTTGCTTTGCATTACATAATTTCAGGACTGACATGCAACAAAACAGAAGGTTCAGCAATTTTAATTCAACCTTGTAGATTGAATAAACAATAACCAAAAAGAGAACAAAGCTGAAATCATTTATCTAATTCAAGACAGTCCACTTCGAATATACATATGTTATAAAGTGCTGTCAAATACCCAACTTCTTTCTAATGCATTACTTCATTACAGAAACATCATTTCACAGGTGTACTGAATTATCATAGAATCACAAACATAGCATTTTTTTCTGAGAAAAGAGTCCACAAAACAAATAAACATCGGGACTCTATGTAGATATCTTGTCATATTATATCTATGAGTGCCACCAGTCCTGAATGGGATAAGTAAACTTTTTTTTCATAATTCATTTTCATTTTCTTAGACACTATCCAAACAATCTTACCTAGGTACATATGGGTAAAAACGTTGCCATGCTTACCCACAGTTTGTCGAATTTGACAGCAAGTGATGTAGCACACAATTGATGTACAAATCAAATAGGGCAGGTGACACAAATTACTCAATACCATGTACATTGTAGTTTGGAGCAGAAATAAAGAACTTAATTTTGCGAATTTAACCACTCATGAAATTGTCGGGAAGTACCAATTCGCAAAAAAAATTAAACTCGCAAAATATATGACGTATACATCGTACATATTGTATCACAGAGGATCTGTTGGGGATCATTGGATAAGACATGGGACTGACAATCCGAGGTCCATACAAGATGTAGTTCCATTCCCCTTGCTGCAGTGGTTGTGCCCCAAGGCAAGGCACTTTATCCCTCATTGCCTAGTAGTCCTTTGGAGGGGACTAAAAGCCCTTGGTCCCACGATCCCTCACTTTACAAGCATCAACTGGCTTCCTTACAGGACAAGTCCACCTTCATATACATTAGGATTGAGAGAATGCAGCAATACTAGTAGAACACATCAGTGAAATTTTGAGGAAAATCGGACAATCCGTTCAAAAGTTATGAATATTTTAAGTATCTGCGCAGTCACTGCTGGATGAGAAGACTACTACAGTGTATGATGTCACATGCGTACAACTACATAAGGAAAATAAAAAGAGAATTTCACAAAACTTTACTTTTTGAATAAAGTGCACATTTCTTCGACTTGCTACTAACGTATGTTAAGGGTAATATTATTCCCCCTGCCTTCTGAAAGAGAGAAGTCGAGTGTTCTTTTGTTATGCGAGAAAAATGGAGATATGTTGAATTTTCTTTATTCTTTCTTTATATCGTTGTACTCATGTGACATCACAAGCTTACTTAGTCTTTCATCCAGCCGTGACTGAGCAGAAACTTCAAAAATTCATAGCTTTTGAACGGATTGTCCGATTTTCCTCAAACTCTCACTGATATGTTCCACTATTTGCTGCATTCACTCAACCCACATTTCTATGAAGGTGAACTTGCCCTTTAACAGCTATATAAAACATACATGGTAGACATTACGTGAAGTACTGCAAAGGTGGAAATTTTCACACAGCAGTAATATTTTCGCACTTGGCATGCTATGATGAAGTTTGCTTGTACTTGAATTCTGCGGAATCAAAATAAGAAGTGAATATATTACATATTATAGCATGCAAAACATTTTGCGTGTTTTTATTTTCATGCTAGTTTCATATCACACATAATGTACAAAAATTTCCACACCATGATAATTTCCACTTCAACAGTAATACAAATTTTGCCCTAGATTTCCCTCATGACACAGAGGTATACACAGGTACCTAGCAATGCTGGGGAAATGATTTGACAACAGCAGGGCTCTCTAGAAGAGCAGTACTTTCCCTAAAGAGGTGACTCTCCAGGTGAATAAGACCAACTAATCACTCTCATCATCATTATCATTATCATTTTCTGAGCAGTGACTCAGTCTTAGGCATTTAACCGTATTACATGCCCACGCAAACTAATCGTCTGAATGTTCTGCTTTAATGGTGTCGTGATAAAGTGACTGCTACATCTATAGTCTAGCTACATTTATCATGACAAGTTTACATTCTTCTTTTGCCTTTACAAACAGCACTTGAGGAGCTTGCAATATCAAAGTTCACATGCTTTGGTCAAGAGATTCCAATTGCATGTTATTACTGTCACCCTGATCTTGGTCACAAAGTGCAAAAGACCATGTTTTCCTTTTAATATTCTAATATTGCATACACAGCAAAATTCTTTACATGTAGGATGTACTGAGTTATTTGCACTGCACCAAGCGCATCACCAGCCTGACACAAAATTGAAAACAAGATTGGAAGCTCAAAGTGTTTTGTGAAAATCAAACGAGTATCAAGCATACAGACAAAAGGCGAATGGAGCATGATAATTGGAAAGAATACTCGGATTCATACAGTTCAGTCCACTCCACACACTTACACCAATATCGACCACACATAAAAATGGAACGTGAGAATGTCGAAAGTTTGCCCAAGAGTCATGCATACCGTTGCCCAACAGCAAACCTGATGGGCAGAGCTTGTATAACAACCACAGCAAAAATTACACAACTCTGCAACCATTTACAGCTCCATAATCACCAATTGTGCAACAAAAATTGGATACACCATAAAGATCTGCAGACATTTCATAAATCCTGTGATTCTGTAGAGGAAACTATTGACAGTCATCTCAAGTATAAAAGATTACATGGATGCGATCCAGGAAAGATTTTTTTCCCTCATAATCAGTATTTACGTGTAACACGAAGTTGTGCACAAATTGTGCCTTTACGCTGCCAATAAATTATTGTATACACAAATATTTCACTAAGTTTTTATTTTCGCGTAATTTCGCAAGTCAGGTGCTATTCGCGAAAATAATGACTCTGATCCCGATATGAATGTGATGCACACGTATACAATTCTCCATTCAGTACAGTACTCCACGGTCGCGAATTTAACCACTCGCGAAATCGACGGGAAGTCCCGATTCGCGAAAATTTAGACTCCCTAAATATATGGCGTATACAGTATGATACTTAATGGCCAACAAACTACTGACATCCCTAGTTTTAAAAAAAGAGAAAAATCACTCATACATTGCAATGTATAACTTACAACAGCATCAGAAGTGTGTGCAGGCCAAAATAAGTTAGGACTTTAATGCCTATACGTATATGGCATGGTATTTCAGGTTCTTTATTCTGCCACTTTCTTAACATCTGTTTCATGTAGAATATACACTTTGTAAATGTAATTACATCATCATCATTACTTTCAATGCAATGCCATTCTGTGTAGCAACTTCTGTGACCAAATTAAGAAAATTTTGCACGCAAGACAAGTAAGCATTCTCATCCTTAAAAAACATGTAAAAGATAGATGATTGGGTACAAAGATTTTGCAGCTAGCTGTTGAGATGCCTGTCACATGGTCACTTGGTTCTCCTCAGCTTGCTGCAACCATGGTTTGAGAATTTTCTTAAATTCTCAATTGTTTGTTTGGTTTTTCGTTTTGTTGTTTTGTTTGGTTTGGTTTTTATAAAACAGTCACTGATATCTCCTCAATGCTCACCAATGTACGATGATTATCCACAATCCCAAAATGTTCAAGAAACTTGGATAGTTTGGCCATAAGCAGAACATTTTCCAGAGTTGATCATTCTGAGAGGACCATTAAAAAGAAAATACACAATTAAGAGAGCAGATTATATATTGTAGTCGTGCAGCACTTCGACAAGTATGTAGTGTCTTCTCTGCGTTACATAATTACATCATTCACCTTTATGTAACATGAAAAAAAGAAGAAGAATGTGATGCCTTCAATGTACTGGATAAAAACGCACTGTTCTCATCTGTCCACCTATTGGTTGACTTCTCAAAATCCTACTTTGGAGCTATTGCAACAGTCCAAAGCAGTCAGATTCACCCTACATCAATTCAAGTTAAAAACAATCGGACAAATCTAAAAACACAAACTTCACATCGCACTCATTAATATGACGCTGCAAAGCAATTCATCTTTTCTTCATGAAGTTACAGTAGGAAGCGATACCATACATGAAAAAAAATAAAACACGACAACAACAACAACATGCTTTCCAACATGGCAAGCATTACTCTGATATCAAATCAGACCTGGAAATGAAATCTTACTTGGCAAAGGGGCTTTCACAATGCAACAAATTCCATTGGACTGCTCGCTGGGAAGGACAATAACCCTTCGTACATGTCGAGTCTGACACAATACTGCAGAGAACATTATTACACTTCACTTATGAAAAAAACAAATAGATATAACTCAGCGCCAAGTCTAGTGTTGCATCTATCTTTGAACAAATAAATTCCATTGGACTGCTCACTGGAAATGACGATAACCCTACATACGTGTAATGTCTGGTACAATACTGCAAAGAACACTATTACGCTTCACTTTGCATGCAAAAAAACAAATAGATATGATTATTATAAATAAATCGGTGCCAAGTCTAGTGTTGCATCTCTGTCTGAATCCAGAGAGCAAGCTACCTTGAAAAGATAACAGATTTTTGACTGTGGACGCCTCTTGGAGCTGACAGATGGTAAATCCGCTGCCATGTAAACAAACAAACAAAAAATTGGTTACCCCATTTTCAGCAGACTGATGAGGCCGGCTGGAGTGAAGGTGTCACTCGCGCACAATCATACAGACACAAACCGGGAAGAGCAAGTCGCTGCCGTTTTTTTTTACGACAATGGCTCTGCGCTCGAGATATCTTCCCTCCTCTCCTTGCTTTCTAAATGCCAGCGGATTCAGAAGGCCTTTGTGCGCTGGGGAAGCAGCGAATCCTTCATGTAGTTGAAGCCCGCCAGCAGCCCCTTCCTCTTGCTCTTTCTACTGAAGTAGCTTGTCACAACATCGTCCTTACCTGCATAAACACAGACATTTTAAAAAGTGTCTTTTTAGAGTATTTCTCTTCTTTTTTTTTTTTTTCTATTTTGTTTTCTGTTTTGCCTACTGCAAATGAATGAATATACATGCATCATAGGGGCAATTTGTAAATTGGTAAGTTCAGTTGCAATAAAACAATCTCCACAAGAGAATTCATCATTAAATTTGAATGAATACTGTATGTAGTACCTGCAGCAAAAAGGCTTAGAACCAGCACTGGCTGTCGGGCGGAAGCTCAGTAGTTCAGTGGTTATGACACCTGTCTTGTACTGGCAATCACAAGATTGTTGTTCTAGTCCAACCCAAGTATGTATGCTCATGATTTCCTGTCATGGCTACTACTAAAACACTGAATAATCGATGCTTATTAACACTGATGAAGGGGAATTTGTCAATCAGTTGCATTAAAAAGATCTCGATGCAAGAATTGTCAATGAGTTTGAACATACATGTACATCATAACTGTTAACATCTGCTGAAAGACAGAAGACATTGAAAAACATTAAAAATTTGACATTTTGCGTTCCCTTGGTAGTTTAGAAAAGTTGTGCGCTCACAATTTCTCCCCTTGAATGCAACTAATACACAGTCAGAAATGGTAAACAAGGAAAAGTAGAAAGTACGCGGTGCGTAATATATGTCCCCGCCTGAAGTAGCATTTTGTAGCAAAATGTACAATATAGGTAAAAAGATCAAGGTCAAAGGTCAAAGAAGTCAAAGGTCAAAATTCTGTGTAGAAGTTTTGAAGCCCTCACCTAGTGCCATCACATTAACCAAACAGAATCGAAATCGGGTTAGAAATGGCGAAGGAGTAGCATTTTGTAGCCAATGTATAATATAGGTCAAAAATCAAGGTCAAAGGTCAAAGAAGTCAAAGGTCAAAATTCTGTGTTGAAGTTTTGAAGCCCTCACCTAGTGCCATCACATAAAGCCAACAGAATCGAAATCGGGTTAGAAATGGCGAAGGAGTAGCATTTAGTAGCAAAATGTACAATATAGGTAAAAAGATCAAGGTCAAAGGTCAAAGAAGTCAAAGGTCAAAATTCTGTGTAGAAGTTTTGAAGCCCTCACCTAGTGCCATCACATAAAGCAAACAGAATTGAAATCGGGTTAGAAATGGTGAAGGAGTAGCATTTTGTAGCCAATGTACAATACAGGTCAAAAATCAAGGTCAGAGGTCAAAGAAGTCAAAGGTCAAAATTCTGTGTAGAAGTTTTGAAGCCCTCACCTAGTGCCATCACTTAAAGCAAACGGAATTGAAATCGGGTTACAAATGGTGAAGGAGTAGCATTTTGTAGCAAAATGTAGAATATAGGTTAAAAAATCAAGGTCAAAGGTCAAAGAAGTCAAATGTCAAAAGTCTGTGTAGAAGTTTTGAAGCCCTCACCTAGTGCCATCACATAAAGCAAACGGAATCGAAATCGGGTTAGAAATGGCGAAGAGTAGCATTTTGTAGCCAATGTACAATATAGGTCAAAAATCAAGGTCAAAGGTCAAAGAGGTCAAAGGTCAAAATTCTGTGTAGTAGTTTTAAAGCCCTCACCTAGTGCCATCACATAAAGCAAACGGAATCAAAATCGGGATAGATATGGCGAAGGAGTAGCATTTTGAAGCAAAATGTACAATATAGGTCAAAGGTCAAGGTCAAAGGTCACAACTGAAATTCTGTGTAGAAGTTTCAAAGCTCCCATGTGTTATCATATAAAGCAAACAGAATCAAAATCGGGTTAGAAATGGCGAAGAAGTAGCATTTTGAAGCAAAATGTACAATATAGGTCAAAGGTCAAGGTCAAAGGTCACAACTGAAATTCTGTGTAGAAGTTTCAAAGCTCCCATGTAGTGCTATCATATAAAGCAAACAGAATCAAAATTGGCTCATAAATGACAGAGAAGTAGCAAATTGAACATTTTGATCACACACGGACGCACAGACGGACGGACAGATGGACGGACAGACGGACACACAGACACATTTTATGCTTTTCAATTCTTTAATCCTACCATATATTATGCATTGTAATCTAGTGTGGGCTACAAGTTCAAAAACTAAACTCAACCCTATTTATTTACTACAAAAGAAAGTCATTCGCATCTGTACTGGATCACAATACTTAGCCCACACCAGTTCACTTTTTTATCAGTTAAAAACACTGAATATATTTGATATAAATACATTACTTTCTTTGCTTTTTATGTATAAGTATTTGAACAACTTACTTCCAAACATTTTTCACGATATCTTTAAACTGAATTATACCGTTCATTCATATCCCACTCGTAATTCGCAAAATTTTCATTTAGTAAATCCCAGATTATTAATTGCACAAAAATCTATAAGACACAATGGACCAAATCTTTGGAATACACTCCCAGATTATGTTAAATCGTGTAAAACTTTATATTCTTTCAAGGCTAGACTGAAAACTACATTACTGTCAGATTACAATCTATGAATATAGCATTTGAATATATATTTTTTTTGTATGATCACATTTCTTTTCCTGTAAATTGGATTTAAAACTACAATAAATATACGCAATGTTTCTGTGTCTATCATTTCATATCATTCCCATTATCTTCAGCATCATCACTATCACTTTCATCTTCATTATCACATTTTTCTTCATCATTACCCTGTCAACATCATCATACATCACCATCATCATCATCATCATCATATTTCACGTTACTCTTATTCATACCTATGCACTATACATATATAAAAAACATAATGTATTTACAGTGTTTTATATTTTGTAGTATTTCTCCATTCCGCAAAAAATATAATTTTTTGTGTATTATGTAGATAGGTCCCTGGGCTGCCACGTGCTCAAGCTTTTGCTTATAGTGGCAGTCCTTCTTCCGCATAATTTTTAATGAAATTAATTTACACATCGATTTTCCTTCTTTGAATCATGTACTTGTAATCTGCTTACTGATATTCCATGTGATATTACTGAAAATGATTTTGATTTATGTATGAAATTGTGTTGGAAGAAAAATAAATCAAACAAACAAACAAACAAACACACACACGTACGGAGCCCGTTTCATAGTCCCCTGCTCGAACTCGTTCGGCGGGGACAAAAAAAAAAAATACATGAATGGACAATTTACTTTCAGGCTTCTTAACTGAAAGGAGACACTGGACTCTGATTCCAATGTTGGTTTAAAAACATTGGTTTGGAAAGCTTCAAGACAAGAGAGGATAGAAGATACTTACCTGGTTCTGGTCTATTTGTTGTAGGTAAAACATTTTCCCCTGCTGAGAGCGAGACGAAGAATGCAAATGGGACTAACCATAGGCAAAGGGTGAAATATGCTAGAACCTGGTTATTAGAGAAGAAGAGATAGAAGAATAAAAGCAAGAATGATAATGACAATGATAATAATGATGATGATAACAACAAAAGCAGCAATAATAATAATAACAATAATAATAATAGCAATAATCAATGACAAACATTTCTGAAACAAATGAAATTGAAAATAACTATCAGAACTATGATGATTGCTTTCAGAAACTCAGGTATATATGCTAAATCAAATCCCTATCATATCTAACTTGCTACTGCGTAGACCAAAGGCTCCCTGTGTCTTTTCTTATTGATACATTTAGTCTTAAACTGATGTTGCTGATATAACAAACAAATCTTGCGAATTAATCAAAAGGACTTACAGAAGAGGATGAAAAAGAGTTAATAAATGGTAATGATTGTAAAGATGATGGGTGGATGATGACTAATCATACTTTACAACATTTCAAAGCTACATGAAACAATAGCTACGTGTTTTGTTCAGTGAAATAATGTGTGAGGCACTATCAAAGAACCTTACAGAATAATAATATCATTCATTATTTCACACACTGGTCAATCGTAGCTACAGGTTACAAGGCATGTTAGAGACTCTCACCTCCGAAAATGGATGCCACACTTCCGAGAAGAAACTGAAAGCCAGATAGTGATTGACAATGACCAGTACTAGAGGGACAGAAATCAATAAAGTTAAAGAATATTAAAAGGCAAGAGAAAAATCAGAATCTTAACAATAGAAATCATTATTAAACAGACTTGTAACCAGCAGAGATAATGCATTTAACATCTCGATGTGAAAGTAACTCCACGTTGATTTTCTTTATCAAAAATAGGAATAAAAGAATACAACCATCTTAGAGAAACTTCCAGCTAACAACAAAATCAGATAAAATGCTCAAAAACATATTCACCATATGTTAGGATAATCATCTAAAAAGAAAAATATCATAATGTTGTTATTGTAACTGTAAAACCATAAATTTTTGCATGCATAAAACTCAATTTTGCTAGGAGCCACGATTCGTGAAAGTAAAATGCACACAATTTTCTTTTTACACAATGCATTGAATGCCAGTGGCAATTTGTGAAAGTTTCATGGCATTAAAAAAAAAAAAGCCTTTGGCTCCATTTTGTGAAAAACTGCATGCCACAAATGTTTCTAGTTTCACAGTACATCTTTCTCATTTCACTGAGTCATTATAATGGACTTGTACTATTGCATGACACGACTGTGATTTCAGCTTTCTCTCTCCACTGCCTTAGATAATTTTCGCTGTGATTCAGAGACTCCAACTCTTCCATTATCGACGGGAGATCTCCCGCCGAAAACCCACTTTTGCAAAATCTCCCGTTCTCCCGCTTGAGATCTAATTCCTCCCGCCCTGGCTCTGTGTCTCCCGTTGGAAATGATTTCTTACTTATTGCTACCGTGTGTTGAAAAAATAAGCCTTAGATAGCACCAGAGAGCATGCTAGAACCCTAGGAACTTCGCGCTTGGCACACATGAACTTGGAGTCTCCCGTTTGCTAGGGGTTTTGGGCGGGAGAATCTCCAGATCAGAAGGTGCTTGGGGTTGGAGTCTCTGGTGATTGCAGGGAATATATCTTCAGCCACATGTTCTGACATTAATGATTCTAGACAGAAAAGTCAACACCCCGTGGGTGTAAGGAAAATACATAGCACAAAACATAAATGTTACATGACCAAACAGGCATGGTGTGAGCAGCGATCCAGAAATACTATTCTAGCTGATATACTGACATACATCCTCAATTTCTTTTCTTTTTTTTTTGTCTATCAAATTTTAAACAAAGTTTTGCTCATCTGCTCCTGATCAAGATCTAAATGAATGACAATTCCTTCCTCAGAGTGAATTCTACTCACTCACCAAAAACATGCCACAACCAAATACCAGTTAAAACCATGACTAACATGACCCAAAATACTCAACACTCTGTATTTTGAGAATCAAATAATCTTAGGTGCTTGTTTGTTGGTTTAATTATTGGGGGGGGGGGGGGGGCTGTTAACAATAAATAGCAAAGACTATGAAACAACACACAAGCAGAACAAAAGGCACAAGGTACCCTGAACTAGACAAAATGGCGGCAGTCAAAATGTGAAGATTCAAGTCATTAAAAGGAAATGTACATAAACATTTATAGTACTGCCATGTGATTGCACTGCATCTGTGCATACTTACATGTGCTGGCAATGAAGGATGGGGAAGTCAGCTCAATAAAAGGGAAAGTATTGAGCATAAATGAGTAGACAAAGACAGAGAACAGTCCGACCAAGGTCATGCTGTAAGGCAGATCCTCGAACAGAAGGAGACCCACATAGACCACGGCAGTGCCCTGGATGAAGTCAAAGGATAAACACATACACATTAGATATTTCATACAATAACACAGTGTAGCTTTCTGAAAGCTAAACATCTTATAATAAAATACAATTCACTTGAATCTTCTCGTGTCCTTATCTTCAAAGACTTCATTCTGAAGATATAGGCCATCTCCAGAGTGAAGTAGCAAACTTCTACTATTGTACTAAATGAGAATAAATTCTATACGTACTCTTTCAGTATGTTTATCAAATATTACTTATTAAATGTGTAAAGTGTGGGTGGTTGAATTTGTGTAACTTTTAGCCACACCACAGGCATTCTGACATGTCATTTAATTGCAAAATAACTCTTAAACATGTTTGGTCTGTCTGCTGTTTCAGGCCTACACAATTATTGGAAATTACTTTCCCGTAACAGGATCTATGCTACACTTGTATGACAGCAGGCTGGTCAAATCTTTTGTAGCTGCACATTCATGTAGTCCACAGTATAAATCCTGGTAATAAAATCATCAGTTCAAATCTAACATTACCATTCACTACAGTATTGTACTTTGATATCAATTACTCTTATACACCATTGAACTGTAAGATGTCCCATGATTTCATACAGAGAAGAAAGATGGGATATCTGCTGAATTCTACATTGCACTGTGAAAGTATTACTTACCACATGGAGCCATCGAATGCATTTCCCAGCAAACACTGTGTATTCCTCAACCAGTTCTGCTAGATAGTACAGCCCTGCAGCTGTGAATCAATGTTGTGAAAATAACTACATGAAATGGAATGAAAGTTAAGAGCATTTTGCATACCAAATCATTATCATATTGAATATCAATATACTTTGAATTAAATCAAGGGCAATTTTTCACCTAAGTGATGATAATTCAGGATCATAAGTTCATCTGATTTCTTTATTTTTTCTTTCTATGACATCAAATAAATAAAAGTATTACAATTTGTTATGTAATCACCATTACTGCACAAGGTATAAGAAGTACGCTTCATGGCTCAGCAACCAACTATATTATATGTTCATTACATGTATAGTTATGCAATGTTGGCACATGCTTTATATGGAACACAGAGAGGGCGTACCACAATTACCTTACTTGTGACATTATTCATACATTATATCTATGACCTCCAGGGTGGTCCACAGGGCCAGGGGTTTCAGTGTGTCTCTGCAACAAGCTAAAATTCTTGGGCAACATGCTCAATTCTTGTGCAACATCCTCAAAAGCCAGCAACATGCTATGCAACATCCTCAAAAATTTGCAACAAGCTCAAAACAAGGAAAAGTAGAAATTACGCGGTGCGTGCGTAATATATGTCCCCGCCAGAAGTAGCATTTAGTAGCAAAATGTACAATATAGGTAAAAAGATCAAGGTCAAAGGTCAAGAAGTCAAAGGTCAAAATTCTGTGTAGAAGTTTTGAAGCCCTCACCTAGTGCCATCACATAAAGCAAACGGAATCAAAATTGGGTTAGAAATGGCGAAGGAGTAGCATTTTGTAGCCAATGTACAATATAGGTCAAAAATCAAGGTCAATGGTCAAAGAAGTCAAAGGTCAAAATTCTGTGTAGAAGTTTTGAAGCCCTCACCTAGTGCCATCACATAAAGCAAACGGAATCAAAATCGGGTTAGAAATGGCGAAGGAGTAGCATTTTGTAGCCAATGTAAAATATAGGTCAAAACTCAAGGTCAAAGGTCAAAGTTGCAAGTCAAAGGTAAAAATTCTGTGTAGAAGTTTTGAAGCCATCACATAAAGCAAACGGAATCAAAATCGGGTTAGAAATGGCGAAGGAGTAGCATTTTGTATCAAAATGTACAATACAGGTCAAAAATCAAGGTCAAAGGTCAAAGAAGTCAAAGGTCGAAATTCTGTGTAGAAATTTTGAAGCCCTCACCTAGTGCCATCACATAAAGCAAACGGAATCAAAATCGGGTTAGAAATGGCGAAGGAGTAGCATTTTGCAGCAAAATGTACAATATAGGTCAAAAATCAAGGTCAAAGGTCAAAGAAGTCAAAGGTCAAAATTCTGTGTAGAAGTTTTGAAGCCCTCACCTAGTGCCATCACATAAAGCAAACGGAATCGAAATCGGGTTAGAAATGGCGAAGGAGTAGCATTTTGTAGCCAATGTACAATATAGGTCAAAAATCAAGGTCAAAGGTCAAAGTCAAAGGTCAAAATTCTGTGTAGAAATTTTGAAGCCCTCACCTAGTGCCATCACATAAAGCAAACGTAATCGAAATCGGGTTAGAAATGGCGAAGGAGTAGCATTTTGAAGCAAAATGTACAATATAGGTCAAAGGTCAAGGTCAAAGGTCACAACTGCAATTCTGCGAAGAAGTTTCAAAGCTCCCATGTAGTGCTATCATATAAAGCAAACAGAATCGAAATTGGCTCATATTTGACAGAGAAGTAGCAAATTGAACATTTTGATCACACACGGACGCACGGACGGACACACGGACGCACAGACGGACGGACACACGGACACACACACGTACAGAGCCCGTTTCATAGTCCCCTGCTCGAACTCGTTCGGCGGGGACAATAAAATGTATTCAAACGATGTGAAAAACATGTGCAAAATTTGCAAAATATCAAACTACTTGGTACTTAGTTACTTGAGTGCAAAACATGAGAGAAAACATTGAACATACAATCTTGTAAGCAGCACAAAGACAGATACAGTGTAGGCTGCGAAATATTGCATAGTGCTCGTGATGTGCACTCCGCATGCATACAATTTCTACAATATTCTCACATTCTGAGCTTGCAACACACTCAAATTTCAAGTTGTGAACCACACTGAGTCACCTCCCTGTAGCTGTAGTTGTTTCTCATTATCAGACATTTCAAGTCAGCATGGGTATGCCATATGTGCATCTTCTGTTTGCTTGATGCAGCATTCCCTATTTGCACCATACATTACAATGTCAGCCCACAAAAAACACTTTTTTCAAAAGTAAAAGCGTTTTCGTGATTTCTGTTGCCACTGCATGCCCCACCATTTATTTTGCCAGTACATGCAGACATTGAATTGATGCAGCTGTATCTAAACTTTGGACACACCATACATATAGTGGAGAGAGGCAATATGTATTTCTGCACTAGCGTACTTTTGTATCCATGTAGAGTACTTCTAAATACAATTTGTATCTCTGAACCAAATTCCACCAAATTCCACCATCACTGAACCAAATTCCAACAAAAACATAGGATATGTACTCATGAGCTAATTTCCAATCACTCCCATAAATTTGAACCATATCAATTATGAAGAAGCATTGATATCGATGCCGACTTTCATGTTGTTGCTCAAAACAACTCACTCTTTCGAGTGATCTGAATGAATTGAAACGGAAGTTAGTGCTCAGTCTAACAAATCTTTCATTTTAAGTGTGAGCTACTAAAAAAAAAAAAAAAAAAAAAACCAATGTTGATTCTACAATCTAAATTTTTAGGACGTCTAGGTGAATGAAGTAAATTGACAAATGCACTAAACAGAGTAACCCCGGCGCGGGGCGCTGTAGCTGTAAAAGCCAGTACGTGTTGGGGTCGCTGGCTGCAGTATAACCCCGTCGCGGGGCGCTGTAACACAGTAACAGCCTTTACGGTACGTATTTGTCCGTATGGGGTCGCTGCTGCGGTTAGCTGCAGTATTAACAGAGCACACACAAGCGACACATAGACATAGTACATTGTACATACGTCCACAGCACAAGACACAGAGCAGAGCCGAGACAGACAGACCTCCAGCTCCATACGTATATACACACACATTGCATGCATTTCTACACTGACTTCTTTCATCTTGCCACATTTATTGTGTAACTGTAACACAGTCAGTCATTGGTCATTGATTTCATATGGCATGGGTAAAGTTATGTGGTTCGTAATTATATCGCAAAAAAAGTCGCAAATCATCTCAACCAAAACTACACCACCACCGATCTACCATCATCAAGTGCTGTAAAGACTAAAGACAAGTATTAGTTAGCTCTAGCCCGACCAGACGCTGTGCGAAGCATAGCACGTTTAGTTAGCTCGAGCTTCTTGTCTTACCACCAGTATTAACTTACACGATAATCTATACATGGGGCTGGCATGTAACGCTCAAGCACGAACCCACCACGGCCACGTCATGTCATTGCATTGTGGTTGCAAGTTGCGTGGACAATAAAATTAATATCTAATTAAAATCAACATATTTACCTAATGCTAAGGTTACAAGGCAAACCTGCACGAAGGTTGCCACCCACGACAAGAGAAACAGAAACCACATCTCTTGTAACGATGCCGCAAAACTGGAGATCGAAAAAGATTTTCTGCTACCGTGCTTGGGTACCGATACCGTGCGTGTCGTCCGCCCGTGGCCGTGAGAATATTCGTGGATCCTATCTAGGGGAGATCAACGTCGCCGCCGCGCATTTGCACATTTACGAGTACATGTTCGGTGTGTAGCTGATGCAGCAGAAAGGGTAGCTAGCTCACCTCCCATTGACTCACTGATGACATTGTGCATTTCTTTGAGTGAAAGTGGAAAAAATATGCGTAATTTAAAGATAAATGATGTATGAACTATAAGGAAATTGTGATTAAAATCAAAATATAGATTGGTTGGTGGAAGGAGCGAGTTTGAAAATGTTTGAACAAATCAAACTGTTGAACATGATGTTTTCAAAGTTGAATTATGTTTCGTCTCTTATGACAGCTCCCCATGTTGTTTTCCAAGCAATTACAATTATACTTTGATTTCATTTTGGGGAAGGAAAGTACAGAATAACACGGAAAATATTATATCAATATTGTTGCTTTTGGGACCTTAATGTAGCGAATTTTAAAGTATTTATTAAGACTAAGAGAATGATTCCGAACGGTTGTAAGAGAAAAATAAGGTTGGAAGGTAGTCCCTAATTGGTTCATGATTTATAGGTTCAATTGGCGGTTGATTTATATTATCATTTAAAAAGGGATTTGAAAGGTATAATACCAATGTTTTATACAGAAATGTTGAAAATATAGCAAGAATTTAATGTAGACATTTTATTGAAAAGAAGGTAAACGCTGTTAGTTTTTCATTCTTTCATTCAACCATCTCCAACAAAACTTTTTTTTTACATAAGATATAATTACATGATATGAATAGTCAACAGTACAAAATATGATAAATGAAATTTATGGAAATACACTTTGATAGGGTGAAAAAGAAAAACCACAAAGTTTTGAAGTTTAGAAAGTGCAGGAGATGGGGAGGAATGCTAAAAAGCGATACTTGCAAGGTGCAATCCCCTTGAAACATATATAGTAAAACAATATACATATATCACTGATCTTCCTTTTTTTCATGAAATTAGATATGCAAAGTGAATTACACGAACATAATATAAACCTGACTAGCCCTTGGCCTGGCACTGCCCTGGACAAACACCCAGACACTTAACCCCAACACTAAGTCGCTGTCATGCAGAAAATAGGAAAAAGCAAGCGAAAGGGAGAGAGGGAGAAGAAATTATAACATGGTTGGAAAATAATGAAATAAAAGAAAATGTTGAGAGTGAAGACAAATTTTGATAACAGGGGCGCCATTAATGTTATAATCATAGTAGGCAATGGGAACTTTGATACAAACTATACAAGGGGCTGCATATACGAAACAGGAACTTTTCAGATTTAGATTTTCCTATAAGAGTCATATCATTTTTTTCTTTTTGTAGACAAAAGTATAATGAACGTTTATTTTAGATAGTTTTAAAGTAAAACGATTATGACAAGAGGTAATGGTTGTATCTAAAAGAAGGTTGATAGAGATGATTGAAAATCTTTTTGTGAGGTGCCCGGGGGATGGGATACCCACTACAGACGTCCCAATATTTAATGTAATAAACATTGTCTAATTTTCTTAGTGAAGCATAGGACTTTAGTGCGTAAAGCCACTCTTTCATCTGTGCAAAAAGTAAAAGAGATATGATGAAATGTTATAGAGATAAAAAACATTTAAAAAAGGAAATTTGAGGGTGCATTTACAAAAACGGGAGCAACTTAATGGATTTTACTTGAATGGAATTGTTTCTTGTTTTTATGTGCAGACAGATAAACCGGAACTCCTTGTTTGTATGAATGTGTATGTGCGTGCGTGTGTGTGTGGGGGGGGGGGGGTCTTTTGGTGTGTACAGGGGTAGGGCCAGGGGCTATGACTTTGTCGGGAATGTTTATGAAAGGTGTTTTGTGATGTGAGGGAAGTGTTAAATTCGTATACCTCCCTTAATTGGGTAGGACCTTTATTGAGGTAGGAAATTTGATTTTACATTTTTTTTTTGTATTTCTGGATTTTATTTATCAGATCGAAGAACATCGTGCTTTTTCACAGGGAATATGACAAATGCATTTTTGAAATCACAAAACAAAAGTTTGATAGCATTCAATGATAGTAAAACTACCAGGCGTCTGATCCTTTTTTGGACTATAGTCTCTAATACACGTTAACACCATAGTTCTAGAATCGTATACACAGAAAACGAGGGGGAAAAAATAGGCTTCAATGGAAACACCAAATATTACCAAAGACCAGACAAAACAAAACCAAAGGCGTAAGAACACACACTACAATCTTAAAAAAAACAAAAACAAAAAAAACAAAACAAAACAAAACAAAGGTACTATTCACCTAGCTCATTTATGCACTCTCCGTAACTTCCTTTGTACGATAACATTATTATACACCCAGCCCTGGGCTGCAGATGCGAAGTCTCCTGTCCTTTCTCCCGGCATGGGGGGGGGGGGGGGGGGGGGTATTCGACGCAGCAAATCTTTGAGGTGATAATGCAGGACAGAACAATTGTTTCATGAACATAAAATACCGTGAATGCCATGACAAGAGAGAGAGATAGATAGAGAGAGAGAGAGGGGGGGGGAGGGAATTAGAAAAAGGAGTATAAACCGCGGTGAGGAAGAAAGAACCATCAGAGCAAGGGAAAAGAAGAAGAGAGTGGGAAGGGCATTTGACTTTCAAAGATATTATTTGTTCTATTTTCCTCCACTTTGCTCCATGCAAATCAAATTTATTTTTGCTTTTAGCTATTTCTTCTTCTATCAAACTATATTTTTTTACATATTGCACAAAATGTTGCCTTTGAGGACATAATCTTTGATATTTACAACTTAAAATAAATTGTTTACCCAATAATAGTATGAAATTGTATGAAAAAACAAAATCGTTCCTCGGATGTATAACACCATATAATACCTTTTGACATGAAAACAATTGCAAGGAATCAATTTTCCTTTTTTCCTCTTTAAACAATGATTCCCAGAATACTGACACCTTCCGACAATCAAAAAACAAATGTTCTATTGTCTCCGGTTCACTTTTACAAAAGGAACATCTTGAGTCGTCTTTTCTTCCTATTCGAACAAGCCACGAATTAACGGGGATCAAATTATTCAATATCTTATATTGCGTTATTCTTAATTTTGTATCAATTGTCAAACGGGCAGGTAATTTGAAAAGAGATTGAACATCTTCAAATCCAATGTCATACATAACGTCAAAACGATCAAAAACACTAGATTTTCCAGGGTTATTCAAATGCAAATATATATTACATAAATGCTTTGTTGTTACGTTATGTAATTCCAACCATCTACCCTTAACCCAAATTAAAGGAATAATACTCAGGGGTTTAATAAAGGGGTGATCATTTTGACGAAGAAAAAAAAGCTTCCATTCACTTGGCATCCTCTTGAAGCAATCAAGAAGAGTGAAATACTGAGTAAACTGTATAAAGCCTTTACCCTTACAATCCTTCCAACGCAGAGGTCGGCCGTATTCATCTAACATATCAGTTACCTTCAAAAAACCTTTCTCTACTATATGTGTATTAAACATAGACTTCCCGTGAAACAAAATGTATTTATTATTCCAGATTATTTGATTGGGTATGCTTAATTCTCTGTTCTGAAGGAGGGACCACGTTTCTAATACCTCTAAAAACCACCGTGAAACATTAATCTTTAACTTTGAAACATCGAAGTTGCAGAAGAACAAAAATTCTCCTCCTACAGATGCCAACAAATTCAAACAAATGGATTTCCATCCTTTTGAACATGACCCAAATAACCTCTGCACCCATTTTATTTTTTGAGCTTGCATCACTGACTTTAAACAGCACATTTTCAAACCTCCCTCCTCATAATCTTTAACTAAAACATCGCGCCTTATTCTATCTGGTTCTCTCCAAATGAATTCATAAATAACTTTATTCACGTCATGTATAAAAGAATCTGGCACTGAAACTATACTTGCGATATGTTGCAACTGAGATAAAGCATAAGTCTTAACAATCTGAATTTTCCCGTAGAGGGATAAATCTCTAAATCTCCACCTGTGCAGTTGAGATTTAATATTCATCAAAATTCGTTGTAATTGTGCCTTTCGGTCGTGAAAAGAATACGAAATATCTATTCCTAAAACAGTGAGAGCAGATACAAATTCTACATTCCTAAATATTGTTGCACGTCCGTCTTAGGTGCAGTAGTAAACACAGATGGACCAATTCGCATCACTTTTGTCTTATCATAATTAATTGATAAAGACGAACAGATAGCAAAATCATCTAAAATCTTTGCCAGATTAAGAAAACATTGATCAATTAAAAAAACGGTGATATCATCAGCATACATAGACAATTTTATTTCCTCTTGTACACTTAACTTTATTCCCATAATTTCTGGGCTAGATCTAATATGAAGTGCAAGTGTCTCTATGGCTAAATTTTACATTTTCCTTTACTTCGATTGTAAACTATTTGAATTGAAAAAAAAGAGAGAAGATAATAACCAATGTACAAGTTTGAATTGTTATCGAGAGAAAGTATATTGTAAGGGGTTTTTTGGGTAAATTATGAGAAAAACAGTGAATTGAGTAAAATAATGAGGGTTTTTCTTCTCGATAACTGGGCAAAACAATGAAGTATTTTTCAATATAGGCCCTATTCTGTGTGGATGATCTTGTCTTGTTTTAGATGTAATCGTTTGATTTTGTGTGTGTGTGTGTGTGTGTGCGTGTGTGTGTGTGTGTGTTGAGAATCTATCATTATTTGATGTAATGTCTTGAAAGTATGCAAAGAGGAAGGAAATAATAATACTCTTATTATTTAAAATAAAAAGTGAAGAAATCGAATCGCTACAGACCTAGGCCCCGTCTTATGAAGCCTTCAAATCAATCACAAGTCCCCAGATCAATCGCAACTTGCATTGCAGCTCTCAATAAACTTGTGATTGATTTCTATCACAAGTTTTTAAATAAGACAGACCCCTAGTCTAATTTCCAGACCCTATGCCAACAGTCCCTTCCACGTACCAGTAATGCGCCCTCTGCGGCGATTGAGTCATATTCGGTAGGAGTCGTGAGATATCGTGTACCAGGGGCCCGTTTCATAAAGATTGTGCGTAAGTTTAAACTTACTCTCAATAAATTGAGCGTAAGATCTACTCTCTAAAAAAGATCGAGTGAATATATTCACTCCTAAAAGAGTGAATACAAAAAAAAAGTGATTTTAGAGTGAAATTGGAGTGAATTTTGAGTGAAAATGTTCATTTTCACTCATTTTAGAGTAACCTCAGGGATCACTCCAAATCTTCGAGTGATCCCTGAGGTCACTCCAAAATGAGTAAAAATGAACATTTTCACTAAAAATTCACTCCAATTTCACTCTAAATTCACTCTTTTTTGTATTCACTCTTTTAAGAGTGAATATTTTCACTCAATTTTTTTAGAGAGATATCGCAACTCTTTATGAAACTGGGCCCAGCTGACAAGCACCCAGAAGCAGCAGAAGTGGCAGCTCAAAGGTATAAGACAAGTGGCAGGAAACTAGAGCGCCCGAATCGAATATGTTTGAAAAACTGGTGCCGCCCCTGCTTTTAGTATATACAAAGGCTGTACAAATAAAAGTAGAAAGAGCATGGGTTTGTAGGTCTATCTAATAGGCAAATTGTCAAAGCTTTTACAGGCTAAAAGTTAGGAAGAGTATCACGAACAAACGCTTTAAAATTATTACAGGGAAAGACGGCCGCGGATGGGAAGACAGTACTGTTGTGCATGTCTGTATATAATACTTTATCAAAGAAATACGCAACAAAAACGTGTCAAGAATATGTTATCAAGGGAAGGAGCAGGCATGGAGTTCTGGTCTAAGCGTTTTTGTTAGTTTTTGTTTTTTGTTTGTTTGTTTTTTTCTGAACGCAGACACTTTGTTTGAGTTCATCGTGAAACATGATTATTCTGACAATATCAGCAAAGAGGACACTAATTCTCCAAGTAGGCCTATACGGAAACAGACCACGCAGACAAATGGCAGGTCATTTCAGTTTCAGCCGAGAAAATCTTCGAAACTATCTTTAGCAGAAATTGATATTTAACAGAAAGGAATTTTGACTTTATAACGTAATTTTGTAAATTATTTTACATAATGCGTGCTGAAAGATACGTAGATGTACGATTCGTCTTTATTCTTTTTATGTCTTTTTAATGCAAAATTAAAGTGCTCCTTCATTCAATACCATGCATTTTGCTCAGATTTGTGTATCATAAGGGGGCATGACTTGTGAATTACATGGCCTCTTTGCATATATCAGTAGCCTATCAGCATATCACTTTACAAAATACACACATACACACACACGCACACACACACACACACACACACACACGCACACACACACACACACACACACAGTCACACAGTCACACACACACATGCGAAGTCATCGAACATACAACTTTCTCAATTTGTGACGCATTGTTTTCCATGACATTTCTATAGTTGTTACGCATCATACATAAAAAGTATGATTCTAATTTTAATTTAACAGATTTTAATAAATTTTTGGGGGGTTGTTAAAGATAAATTTTTGACATTTCTTTTTCTGGCTGTTAGATATTTCATTTATGTGTGCAAATTTAAAGGTGGTAATCGTAATTATGTGGCAGTAAAATCTTTTATTAAAAATCTGAAGGAAACAGAATATTATTTGGCGAAAAAAGAGAGGCAAATTATCAACCCATTTCAAAAAATGGAAGTTTGATTTGTAACGTGCATATGCATATTGTATAGTGTAGTACCTTTTACACCATGAAACCACGCTTGTTACATGAATTGTATTTACCTCGTCATATTTTATATATCCTGTCAAATATTTCTTTTATATTGCTGTTTGCACCTTAGCCGACCGAGTTATCCTCTGCCAAGGGTGTTGGGAACTACATGTTGATAAATATTTCCGCGTACAGAGTACCCAGTTGTATGGTTATACAGCGGTAGTTGATTTTTTTTCCCCGAGATTTTCGGCATTTACAGGAATGTGGAGAAGAGGGCAAGTTCTTCCGAACCTTTGTATATAGTTGTATGTATGTACGTACAATCAATATGTTAGGATGATATGTTTACTATATATACGTTAGAGTGTTTGGGAGGGAATAGATGCTCTCTTCATATCTATCTATTTTATAACAATAGTCATACATTCAAAGTATAAGTGAGTTTGCCCTTTGCCCCTCTCTCTGTGGTGAATCGAAATCATCTCTTCCTTTTGTTGTTATGAACTACCGCGAATCTTCTGCTTTTTTATTTCCCCTCTCCCCTTGATGGAGGGCTGAAGGTCAAACATACCTCTACTTTGCTGCCTTTTTCTCTTTTTCTTTATTTCTTTTCTCGCAAATTTAATTTTCTTTCTTGTGTTATTAAAATGTATACCATAATTAGAAATGATTTATGTTTGTATTCCAATAGTTGAAATCAATACAACATAATATAAAGAAAAAAATGCTTGTGTTCCGTTTCGCTCTACCAAGGAGATACCCCGTTTGGCTCTATATTAGAGTTATAATGTAAGTTATGTAAATAGTTACAGTTATAGTCGATATTAGGCCTACATCACGGTGTGCCATTTCACTTTGATATCCAGAAGGATTGTATACAGAAGAGTTTCATCGCAAACTGAGCTAAGCGCCATTAAACATTTTAGAATACATAAGTCCATCATCAGAGGGAAATGAAATCTTTTTCGTCAGCTTTCATACATCACTAAACCTGTAACATATCATGAGTATAATAAAAAAAAATAAAAATAATAATGATAATAATAATAATAATAATAATTATAATAATAATAAATAACACTTGTGTAGCGCTTATACTGACTTTTTAACACAAAAAAATATTAGATTGAAATACAGCATTATGTACATTATAATACAACAACAACAACAACAAATTAGGATTGAGTAAAAGGATTGAGAAAAGACTAGAAGGAGAGAAAATTAAAAAAGAAAAGTAGGAGGAGGAGGATGAAACATCAATTTACACGGTCTTTATTATCTAGTACCTATCATCAGTAACATAATATACTGTGTATGTCACTAACTGCTCTGCTTAGGTCCTTACATGGACATAAGATACCATACTAATGAAAGAGGATTGTGAATAAGATCATGAAACCTCTTCCCTTTTTCTTTCATCCTTTCGTAATAATGTCTATAATAACGGACACTGATGAACTCTATGGAATAGGACCGCGCTTTATTGGTTTAACCCTATTCTAACTGGGCTATTTGAGACCAAGTTTTTACGGGGGGGGGGGGGGGTCAATTTGACTGAACATAGACAATTTGACTGAACATTTTGCCTGAACATAGAGCCGGATGTCATACAAGATTACATGATCATACAATAGAAAAATGTTGATTTCATATTTCTTAAATTAATTATGCAAATTAACGCATGAAATCATATATTTTCACCTATAACTCCATCAAAAAGATTGAAGGATTGCTAAATTTTTTTTGTCAGAGTTCCTCAAGACACATCAAACAATTTTCTTGTAAAAAATAGTGCAATCAAAATCAGATTCTTTTGTTTTTTATTGTTTTGTTAATTTCTTATGTATTTCATTGTTTTTTCGATCTTTTGTTTTCTATTGTTTTTTCCAAATTTGTTGGAGGCACTTTTTTCAAGCTTATCTACATTAGAATTTTCGATGGTTAAAAGTTGAAATAATCTAATTTATATCAATTAAACAAAAAAAAAAGGATACAGTTTACATTGGATTTGAACACGAAATCATGAATTTGAGCCGTTTTCGGGTTGACATGCATATGCAAAACATTGCGTAACTTCAGAATGGTGTACCCGAACGTCGCAAATTTGGTCTCTGTTATGGGAAACTTCAATGAAAAAAGTCATGAAACGACGCGGCAAAATCTTTGCGCGTTGCGGAGAATCGTGGCGCGAAACGTCAAGGGGGGGGGGGGGGTCAATTTTACCCCCCCCCCCAGTTAGAATAGGGTTAAGTTAGAACTGTTATCCTTTCGAAGCTAAAAGTTTAGTCATTGTGTATATAAGGGGGGGGGGGGGGGCATCAAACTATCCGCTTGTTTTTTGGCCGTATCCGTTTTACATTGTGGTTAACATTGTATTTCTTCAACAGTAATGCTTTGGGTATCCACAGTGATAACGAGCAATGGAGAAAGTCGTATAAATTCCCAAATATTGGTCAAACCTATATACACCTGTAAATAAAGTGGAGCAACCCTTGCCTTTTCACGTTTCGTTCCTATATACTAAAATAAATCTGGGAAAGATAAAAAATGAAGAAAATATCAAAAGCCTGTTGTAAACTTACAAGGCATGGCTGATGACGGTGAATCTCGATACATATTTCACTTCATTTGGAGACTGGGCACGCTTTCTTTTACTTCGAAAGGGAGACTGTACAATAAACTTTGTTTCAGCGTTCAAACAGATTCAAACAACCATGAAATCACATGAGTGCATGCCCATGGTATTACCACAGTCTTTCTTTAATCGAGAACCTTCGAGCAAATTTCAAGATTAGAATGAACAAAAAGGCATGCAGTTGAAACACGAATGACACCGAATATTTCTCGTATTTCACTTTTTTAAATATTATTCTTTTTCTCTCTCTTCTCATGGAGAATCATCCACAGATGATGAGAGACCTATACACGCTGGCGCACTGGTATCACACCCACATCCTTGTACCTATTCCAATTTAAAAAAAAAGGAAGCAAAAAAAAAAAATCGACAAATCGACAAATTCCTCGTCATTGTTGCGCGGCCCACGTGTAACCGTTGTTGAAATCTGATTCAGAATAATCATGGCCGGCCAATTCCGCTTCTTGACTCATGCATTTGAGTGGGTTAGGATCATTTTGGGGTTAGGATTATCCGAAACTGAGCTAGTCTCATTGTTGTAGGTATATAAGTGTATGGCATGCGACTATAGCGATATATAGACCTATACCCAGTAATCATAATCATGTTGTTTTTGTTGGGTTTTTTAAAATCTAAGTAACGCAGATCATTGTATTGCCTCTGAACAGCCTCAGATGCGAAGATAAAAATCAATGACTAAAACAACGCGAGGTACAAAATAAAATGATGACGAGCAAAGAGACCAGGGGGTGTAAATAACTTGCTAATAAATTGCTAACTTGAGTCACCCTGTATGATGTTGATTGTGATGTTTCCGGTACGCGTAGCAACCCTTACTGAAAATGCAGAATGATGGTGCTGAAATTTACAAAATGTTGAACTTATTCTAAGAATTGACGTTGGACAGACAATAAAACGAAATAAAAGTTGAATGATAGAACTGTTTAGAAACTTCCAATTTAATCCGTTATAGCCCAGAAAACCGCAAGTTAGGCAGATATTATTTACCAATGTTTTTCTCCCTTATACATTTTTCATGCATATCATTCACCCTCGCCTTTAGTGTCAGTACTTTAACGTGTATCGACCCATCGAAGCAATGTATACATTGGAGACCAAAAGCTCAGGGATCATGACTATTTAATGTATTACTACACAAGCATGGCCCTGCCCCCCCCTCCCTATAAAAAAATGGAGGAAGAAAAAGAAGAAGAAGACGTTCTAAAAAAAAAAAGAACAAAGAACTTCGAGATCGAGAGACTCACAGAGGGGGGATGAAAAGTGACACACCTATGTTAACATATCAAAAAGGGTCTGAATATTACATCTACTAGTAGCTTGTAAAGAAACAAGCTTTGACCAAAACACCTTTTTCCAACGAAGATGGTGATACAGCGTACTAGTATAGTGCATAATTGTTTTTCTCACTGATGATGATATCTTCAGGAAATATTTCCTACAGAAATATTTCCTACAGTGACAGTGGTTTACCGAATACCACGGACCGGAGCGGAGATCGAGACGGTTTTAAAGATTTAAAAATATTAAGGTTACAAAATGTATATTTTCAATAATTAAAAAACAAAAACATATTAGAATCATTTTCAAAATATTTTTATTGTATCATTTGATCATAAATAATAAAAATTACGACACAAAAGTAATAAGTATTAGCGAACGAGCTTCATTTATACTTTAGTTAGTCTCCATTGGTTTTCCAAGAAGGTCAATGTCGAGCGACCAAAATGGCACGTCAATCTGTCTCGTTTGTGTAGATTTTGTCACAAGTAATTGTAGATAGCGAAGAAGACGCCTAGATTCTTTGTCTCTGATGATCAAACATGGGTCAAACAGCGACTACTCCTGTGAACCCCGGCACTCAGAATAGTCGCAACAGCGGTAAGTATACTGAGAGAAATCGTTTCAGCATCAGCTTAGTCTCAGAGAAACGTCATGTCAGACTATCGATGCCGTCCTATTTTTATGTCCGGCATTTTCTACCCGTGGTTTTCTGAGTTTTCGGCACGATATCCTCGTCTGTTTGAGGTTGCCTGCCTATTAGTATTACTAGTATTACATGACTAGCCATCCTAGCCAAGTTGTTGTCTTGTGAATGCAGAAACCGAACGTTACGTTCGCACTATTAGTATTATGCAGTGTGTACTGTAAGGCAGTATTTGCAAAAGGCAAAAATGGTATTAGAACCTAAAAACTGTTATGTCTAGTTGAGATATTTATGGTTTCTGCACAGCCCGGCCCTCGCCCAGCACTGCCCGTCCGGAGATCACATGAAAACACACATTGCGACACACTTGTGACTAGAGTTTAGACTCTAACTGCTAAACAAAGGCCCCTACTCCTGGGGGGCATTTCATGAAGCATTTTGTCTGACAAAGTTGTCAGACAAATTTCCTCTCAGCCAATCAGATCATATGCAAGGATTTCAGTAGCTTGTAACTAGGCGGTCTAACAGTTTGTCAGAAAAATATCTGACCAAAATGCTTTATGAAATGCCCCCCTGATCCTGCTGTCTGGTCTGTGCCCCTGAAGAAACTCATAACTTCTCATGATATGATCGATGGTCTCAAATATAATGAAATATATACATTGTAATGCTGCCATGCTCTCCTAACCTAAGTAGTAATAAATAATGGTGGTAGACGGACGTGTCTACCTCAGGTTCAGCTAACCCCTCTAACGCTACTACTACTAGGGCCCTAGACACAGTCTAGTTTGAAAGTGCACTGTTGTTGTTGTGAATAGTTACAGTAGGAACGTAGTAAAAAGAATGGTAATGTGTTGTTAAAGTGACTTGAACATTTGTTTAGTGTCTGCCATGTCATGTGTATTCCTGTGTAGTATTATCACAGTAGACTATAATAGTGTTGCATCCATTTTGCCTGACTCGGCCAAATGAGTGCACCTTTTCTTTTGACCCGTTCTGTACTGAATTCTGAAATGCCCATAGACTTAATAATAATATGCAGGCCACCACAGGTTCCCGTACGGAATAGGTTAATACATTCCTTTGTATTAACCTTAAGACTAGCGGTAGTGACATAATTATAAAATTTATACATCTTGTAGTCATGTTCTGCCGCAACCATTCTACTAAGATACCCCCAATTAGCTATCATGAGTTTAGCTGTTTCCATGGTGGCTGTGATTCTAGAAACCAAAAGAAACCAAAATTGACTTCCCATGTGATCAAAGACCAGTATTTTCTCTATGCTTTGTTTTTGAGAAAATTATGAATGTCATGGATTTTGTCATTTTATGTGTTACAACCAGCAGGAGGAGGGAATGGGGGATCTTCTGGTGGAGATGCCCATGCCAATGATAGGAGGAGAGTGACCTTTGGGGGTCCTACTGCAGCAATACGGCCCAAGTCACCTCGTCAGCACACCACCACTGGTATGTCCACTCGCCAGAGCTGGCCAAACATTCTTCACCCACCGGACACCATCCCAACGGCAGCGAGCGAGATTGCTGGCCCCAGCAGCGGCACCCCCAACCACCTCTTCCACACAACGCACGGAAAGAACATTGTGCTGTCGCCCAACCACAAGCTTGCAACGCGGAATGGAAGCTTCTGCAACGCCATAGTGTTCACGCACCGGCCTCTCAGGCTGCAGGATCCGCTGCACCTCCAGCTGATCCAAAGCACCCAGGGTTGGAGCGGTGTCATCCGCTTCGGTTTCACCTGTCACTGTCCCGACCGCCTCAAGCCTCACATGTTGCCTAAATATGCCTGCCCGGACTTGACTGTGAAGCCAGGCTACTGGGTGAAGGCGCTGAGGGAGACACTGGCAGCCAATGGCAATGTGCTCAGTTTCTTTGTGAACTCGCGAGGAGAGGTGTTTTACAGTGTGAACAATGAACCCTTTCACATGTTTTTCAATGGAGTGGATGTAAGCAAACCTTTATGGGCACTCATCGATGTCTACGGCAATACTACTGGAGTTAGGATAGTGGGTAAGCATTGAACTACATAATTTGGGAAGAAGCTGCACAGAATATTCTCTTGTATGTTATATGATTAATCTTTAATCTTTTCTTGTAAGTAACATTTGTGTTTTCAATTTCTAGATGCAGTTAAAATCTCTGTAGTGCCGGCTGACACCGTAAAATGAAGAATGTACGTGTGCATTTTAATTTCGCAAATTTTGCGAGAGCCAAGATCTGCAAAATTAAAATGCCCGCAAAAGTTCTTTCCTACACTATACAGTACATTGAATGCCAGTGGCAGTTCCTGAAAATTCTATGCTGTGAAAAAGGCCGTCAGCTTCAATTCAAGAAAATTTCATGCCATGAATATATCATGTTTTACAGTAGGTATGGAGACTGGTTTCAATGTACAACTGTACACCGTAGGGTTTTGCACTCACTCAGTCATTTATATGTTGTCATCAATTTTGTATTTTTTTCCCCAAAGAAATCAAAATTTCTGTCTAAAACAGGCAGTGGAGAGATTTGATAAGAGCATTCAGATCTTGTGTGGGCATTCAAATTCATAATGAACTCAAGTTAATTGAATTCAGCATGCATGCTACAATAGGTACTTTAGTCTAACTTTTGTTTTTATAATTTATCTCCAAAAGAGTACAAAATATTTTGAAGCTCAATAGTTTAAAGGGATTGTGTAGTTTTGGTTGAGACCTAATTTCAGGTTTCTAACATTTTTTGATGAGATAATGAGAAACCTGTTATAAAATATGAAAGAGCATGTAATTCTATGAGGAATTCAACATTTATTTGATGAAAATTGGTTTTGAAATGGCTGAGATATCCAAAAAAGAGCGATTCTAATTAAGTGTGGGACCCACACTTTGTTACGATCGCTTTGTTTTACTTTGTTTTGGGATGTTTCAGTCATTGCAAACCCGATTTTCATCAAATAAACTTTGAATTCCTCTTAAATTGGTATGCTCTGTAACTATATCATAAGTGTTTTCTTGGTATCTCGCAAAAAAGTTAAAAGCCCAATTCTCATCTCCACCAATACTGTACCATCCCTTGAAGCTGCCAGTGCAGGTAGCATGCACTGGTAGCATGTGTAAATTCCATTCCATAGTGTGGTCTGTAAACTTGTGATTCAAGTGACGCCAAGTCTGTATTACTCCCAACACCTTGCGCTTCCATTCCATGCTCTTACATTTGATTGCTCTCCGCTCTCTAACACTACATGTATCTTGGTACATACACATCATGGACCCACTAGTCACATACATACGTATACGTAACCACAACTCATCAAATTGCTGCGAGAAAACATACAATTTGTATGTACACTTGTATTCATTTAGAAACATTCTATACATGTATGTAAAAATGAAAAAGCCTTGGATTCTAGGATGTTTTAAAAACATAGAATTAGAGTGAATCTAGTCAAGTTAGTGGGTATTACTCAATAAAGAGAACAGGCTTGTACTCATGACCAGACAATTCATGAGCAATGCATGAAAATACTAGAAGGGTTATCTTTGGAATCTGTTCGAAGTATTTCAGGATTTTGAATGCTCAGTGTGCAAAACTAAATTCCCCAAAGTGTATTTGAACACCAGAATACTGTAAAACATGAAATATTCGCGGCATGAATTTTTCGCGAATTGGAGCCGACAGCCTTTTTCGTGGCATGAAATTTTCGCGAAGTGCCACTGGCGTTCAATGCATATAATGTAAACATGGACTTTCGCGTGCATTTTAATTTCGCGAATCTTGCCGCTCGCGAAATTCGCGAAATTAAAGTGCACGCGAAAATTCCTTGTTTTACAGTACTGTTATTGCGCAGCAGACACAGTTTACAACCTTGGTGTATTTGGTATGGATTTTAATGATACAAATTTAGAATTGAGTGATGTAAGTAAGAATACAAATGCATTAAGTGTTGATATGAATGATTTAATGTTTAAAAAACACAACCAACTTCTTCAAAATTGCTGCACCTGGTGTGAATGTGACTGGCCATTTTACATTAACCAACAAAACTTATACATGTTATAGGGATGTGCAATGAATTCTTGCCTGAAATTATTGTCAGTGTTGTGCCAAATAGATGCTACGGATGTTGCATTTACTGGACATACAAATGTTTCAATGCTTTTGTGCTCTTCAGAAGCTGATGTAAAAGCAAAGAAACTGACTATATATTAAAAGTCATTTCTTCCAAAGGGGAAAAACAACATTTGTGTACAATCTTTGTGAGAAAATGAGAAGCAGTACCATTGAGGAAGTATACTGTAAGTATGCCATGTTGACCTTGGAAATCGTTAGTGTTGTTTCAGGTGAGACTTTACAGAAGGAAGTATCTTTGAGAATTTTTGTAAACACATGTATGTTTCAAATGAAATGACACATCCTCAATTCTCCGGGAAGACTCAAGTGACAAAGGACGGTTCTTTGTAACAGCAATCGACATACTTGTAGGATCCTCTTTCTATGACCATGATTGATTCTAGTACCATGATTGATTTGCCCCATGAGGGTGAAGTGTTTTGGCAGTTAATGGACATTCAAGTCATATGCCTTGACTGTGATTTCATGCAAGTGGAAATTACAAAAAAGAAAGAAAAAAAGAAAAAGAAAGAGGAAAGTAGCTATTGAGATCCCTTTGCATGTGTGGAATTCCATAAGAATTCAGTAAAATTATTGGTCATAAAAGTTCATTACATGGAAATGGCACTTGGGTTTTGTTGAACTGTTTTCTGCTTAAATTTCATGAATATACAACTGTATGACTCTTTGTGAATACTGGTATGCATTTTGTATGTGTGAGGGCATTTAATACCTCCATACATCTTGACACCACAGAATTCACTTTCTTAACCCGTTGAAGAAGAGTCCCGAGTATAATCGGGCAGGTGTCTGTGGCAAATGCATGTTGAAGCAAAATCTGCCCGTCCTCGACGGGTTAAAGTTGTGATTAATTGCAAAAGGAAAACATAGACTTTATTGTGTCAATTGCAAGTGATATTAGTACTGTTTGTTTGTTTTTGTTCGTGATTAGAGTACAGTTGCATTTCATTTACTCCCAAAACCTAGACCTGTTTAGGGTAGATTAACTATTAAAATGTAGATTTTTGAGGAACCATGGGCATGGGTGCCATTTAAATCCTTTTTGTTTGTTTGTTTGTTTGTTTGTTTGTTTATGGAGGGATGTTGGCAGTTGATTATCAATTGGATGCATAAATCAAATCTGACATCTGCCACAGTTAAGGGTTTAAGGTTACACATAGATGTGCATGGGCTCTGGTTCTAAATGAAACTATCTGGCAAAAAAAAAAAAATCATCCACCACTTATGTTCACTTTTGACAGGATACCGGTATTGATGCTACAATATTTGTACATGTTGTGTATGAAACCATTATGAGAATGCAGGTCAAAGTGAAATTTAAATGAGTAGTATTTGCATAACGGACTATTGCTTACATGTATGTGTATCTTGTGACATGAAATGACTTGGGCAATAAACTTTTAAGTTACACCGTATACATGTACAATAGTTAAAGAGTTTGACACAGACCAGTTGTTAGTTTTATACAAATTGTAAATTTGGTGAAAACTTGTTTTTGTTTTATTTTTCAGATGAGCACACCATGCCGAACACATTCAATCTAGCTCCAACCTCAAGTTACCCTCACAACGAAATCCTCGCAAGGGGTCCAACTTCATCTGCATCATCTCATTCTCTCCCACCCACCATCAATGCTTCGTCGAGTGAGGGTACTGTTCTGCCCCCTCCTCCTCCCCCACCACCACCGGGCTCGTTGTCGCAACTGCCGCCCCTCCCCCCTCTACCAGCCCCACTTCACCCCCATATACAGCACCTTCCATTCCACAGTGTGCATGGTTCAAACATCTCATTCAGCGATGGCCTCATGACGGCAGAGAGGAAGGGTGACGTCTTCTGCGGAGGACTGGTGTTCATCTGCAGGTCGCTCAAGATGGACGAAGCCGTCTTCATCTCCATCAAGAAGGTCAACCACAGATACATTGGACATTTGGGCATTGGACTCACCAACTGTGATCCCAAAGTGCTGCGGGATGCCCCCATTCCGGATGATGCGGAGCACGTGTACGACAGGCCAGAGTACTGGGTGCTGACGCGAGAATTTGAGCAGCCAGCCGTGAACGACATCCTGGGGGTTGTATTCAATTCTGAAGGTGAAGTCCATTTGCTGAATGCGGACGGCTCCAGCAGATGCTGCCTCATGTTTGTGGATACAACCATACCGCTATGGCTTTACTTTGACGTCTATGGGACCACACAAGCCGTTCAGAGTTTAGGTAAGAATCAGATTGATAAATTGAAATATAGTGTTTCCCAGAAAAGAAAAAAAAACAAAACCCGAGTTTCATTGCAAATTTGTTCTATCAAAATTGTAAATGTGCTATTATGAGATATACATGAATGGAAAGATAAGCTTCTCTTCTTTCATTTGATGCACAACTCAACTCAATGTTCATTATTCATGGGGGGGGGGGGGGGACATAAGCATGTAAGGGTAACCGAATTGGGTCAGAGAAAGTGAAAATATGGTGAGGTCAACCTGGATGGCTACGAGCCTCTTCATACAAGTTTTATATCAAAATGAGTGCACTTCTACAGTGTACATTGGAAAGACCAAAATACACACTGCTGTGATACAGAAAAAGAGCTTGTATTGATAGCACAAACTCTATCTTTCAATCAAAGTGATTTTTTTCGTCAGAATTTTAACACAAATAAACATGAATTTTGGCCATGAATGCTGACACTCTTGTCTACACTTTGGGAATCTGGTATACCAGGTTCACGTACAGGTGTATGTGAGTTGACACTTTGGGAACCTGGTATGTACAATTTTGTATTAGGTCCCGGTAAGGAACAGGTCTGGTTGATATTGCTAGTAAGCTTTCTGGTTGTTAAAAACATTCTTAGTCATAAAGGCATGCTTAGACTTTGAATACATGTGAGTAACCTGGTTTATTGAGAAATAGATCTATAGCTGTAGACACTAGATAGATAGTTGACGAAATATGACCCAAAACATCTGCAGTTGGTTACCCACTAATCAATTCCAAAGGTGATAAAGTTGCCTAAGTTTCAGTTTCATTCCTCATGAAAGTCAAAGATTTGTTAAACTATAACTGTAAGTTGCAACGACTGAGTATGATGAAGTGAGCCGTCTGAATGGTTGAGTTCAAAGAATTTGAACGCTTGTGACGCCTTCGTTTCTTGGAATTGAAAATGGCAGTTAAGTCAGCTTTCACAGTTTTACTTTTGAGAATGTGATTTCCGTGTATAAACATGTGCAATGACAAAATTGAGAGCAAAACACATTGTGCAAACATCCATAGTCATGGTTTTATGGCTGATTTTGTATGATTTTTTTTTTTTATTTTTTAAATGAGCTATTGGGTTTACAAGGAAGTGCCAGTAATGGTTAGTGCAGGAAGAGTTTAGAGTCGTGTTGCTATGACAATTCATTATTCTGTACTACTTTGTAAAGTACACTGTATATCAGTCAATGAATACTGATTGGGGACATACTGTACATAGCAAAAAGAGAGAGAGAAAGGTTCACTGTACAATTTTATTTACAATAGCATGTGTATAACAGCAGCTCATTTGTACATGTGCACTGTGCATCTGTGTCCAATAGCATACAAACTATGTGTGTGTGTGTGTGTGTGTGTTCTAGCAACAAAGCCATTATCATGTACAGTTTTTTACCAAGTTTGTTATCTTGTTTGCAGGACAGTGTGTATCATTCTGTAACACCTGTTGCATGGAAAAAAAAAAATGCATTGAATAGTCACTGCCCTGCAGCATAACTTTTTGCCTGTTCAGCATCATGCATGTATCTGGGAATGTACACATACAGTTGTACTCAATATGAGTACATGTGTGTGTGTGTATGTATTTTAAAATCTTTATTATTTTGAATTAAATGCAGTAGATTGAATCTGACTCCTGCAATATCATGGCCAACTACACTACATTTTGGATGTATACATACAAATTTTGTACAAGCGTTCAGATAGGAAATTGAAATGATAGATTATCTGGACTAGTTCAACATTATCATTCAGGGAATAATTTTCCAACTTGAATTTGTGGAGCAATTTCAGCTGATTCAAAATAATAATTCAGATGGTATCCTGCACCCTTCTGTGGAAGGAAACTGCTGTACAAAAGATTTCTTGTGTAGCAGCAATGGTGCAAAAATGCATGGCAAATTGCAATATGATACCAGGAAAATTATTCCCTGTAATTATACGATGATGATGATGATAGAGCAAGACTTATCTATTTCCCACACTATATTCTTTTTTTTTTTTAAAGTTCACATTGTCAAAAATGTAATGCAAATTTTGTTTGAGGTAGATGATCCCACCCATACAAATCTCTACATCCCATACCTCTGATAAGTCATACTGTACACTGTAGATGCCATATATTTAGCGAGTCTAATTTTTCGCGAATCAGGACTTCCCAACAATTTCGTGAATGGTTAAATTTGCAATTGGAAATAGAAACCTCGCAAAATATGGCCGTAGATTGTCATTTTATCATTACAAATACAATGCAACAGCACATATGGTGTGATGGATATGTTTCTTCATGATTTCATGTCAGCAAAAGGGAGAACTGTAAAACCAGAAATATTAGCGGCATGAAAATTACGAGAATTGGAGCTGATGGCCTTTTTAGCAACATGAAATTTGCGCAAATTACCACTGGCATTCAATGCATATATAGTGTAGACAAGAACTTTTGCATGCATTTTGATTTTGTGAATCTTGGCTGTAGTGAATTTCACGAAAGTAAAATGTGTGCAAACATATTCTGGTTTTACGCTACATGTACAGTACATACGGTTGGTACACACAGTGATCAGAGCCATGTGAGGTGAGATATGACATCATTACCTCACATCATATTATCAGACATTGTACTGTAGGTTGTAACCCACCCCATTGTTTTGTGAAAAGCCACATAACTTTCATATTTGATGTCCACTTTTAGTTCAACTTGGACCATTCCGCGTGCATGATGCATTAATATCATTTATGAAAACTAAAACAGTCATGATAGTGACAATGGAAACCTTATCAGGAATTGATACAGCTTCAGCACTAGAGATCTCTTTCTGTTATTTCCTTGATTGTCACACTTTTGATAACAATTGGGTCTCACTGGGAATTTCCCCAAAGTGTAGTCTATGCTACAGAAGTTTCTCTCTTTTTATCAATGAAAGGAAATCAAATATTTGTTGTTTGTTTGGATGTTATAATTTTTTTTAATCATGGAACAAAAAATAAAATGAAAGAAAAGCCTTTCCAGAGGAGGAATCCTGCTTACTTTATGAAAGACTGTAAATGAAACATCACAATTACATGTGTACCAGAGCAAGTCAGGTAAAATAATTAGCAAAACAAGAACGGTACAGGTAACACTAACTATGTACTATTAAGTCAACTGACTGATATCAACAGAAGCAGTAAATACTTCCCAAGGATGAAAAGCAAAGAAAGAGACTAACCTAGCTACTTTGTAAAAGATAGTGAAGTCTTCCTCCTGGTTGAAATGTGGTCGATGCGCAATTGTTTCTCAACTGACCTTATTCTGCAGTTTATTCTAATACAGTTAAACTCGCCTAAGTCGATGTCGCATATATGTCGAATAATCGCGCAAGTCGAAGATTTTAAAAAGTCCTGATTTTTCCCCATTGACTTACGTGTATTAATTCACTCACAAGTCAAATTTTTTAAGTCGAATACTTGCCTAAGTCGATGAAATTCCAAGAACACTTTCTCGGAAAAACCATTGAATTCACTTTGCCTAAGTCGAATAAGATTTTATTGTGTAATAAATCACTGTCAAAATCACGAGACGCCAGTTTTTGTTTACATACAGTATTACCAAAAGAAACTTTGCGTCAATAAACATTAGGGAGCTTTAGATTTTAGACACGCGGACGTTCAAAGGAAAAAAACATGGTCTGAGCGTGCGCAGTAGCGCGCGTAAAGTCAATCTATTTTTAGCTTGCGTCGCCTGAGTTGTTTACTACGCGTACTGGGCTGTTTTCACGTCCGCACAGTTTGCGACGTAGAGAGCTTCTTCATGCACTGATCATATGGGGGCGCGATTTTATTTTTTATACGTTGCGTCCCAGCGTAATCTAAAGCTACGTTTCCACACGACGCAGGGAGAGGAGAACGTCCAGCGCAAGCGTCGGCTCAAACGTCCGTGCGTCAAAACCTAAAGCTCCCTAGTAAAGTTTCATTAACGCAAGCGGTTTCACCTGAATCGTTATTAACGCAAACTAACAATCGGGAAAATTAACGTTTGTAGTAACGATGAGTAACGATCCCAAGCGCAAATTAACGATGTTTCGTTGACATTAACGATAGGTAACGCAAGAACTCACGCGAGATTTTGGTTTCCGTTACCCAGACCAGGTGAAAGGACGACGTAGCCCCTGCCGAGTGTAGCGATCTATGCCTTATATACTTGGCGGAGTCTTTTCGCGAATCGAATCACGATTTCGCGAATGGTTAATACGCGACCAGGGTCACAAAAAACGCACGCCGGGCCACCAAAAAAAAAAAAAAAGCCGGATGTTTGCCTTCAGTTTTGGAAATGAACAGCGGTAACAATCAGCTCCATAAGATGCTAGAATAAATGTCAGATGTTTGCTCTTAATTTTGGAAATGAATAACTGTAATATTCAATGTGGATAAAGTGTCTTGCTGAAGGGCAAATATCGGGCACACCGCTCCAGCTCTCGGCTCCAGAGTAGACAACATACATGTACATTATACATGTGTACGCGTGGTGTAACTGTAAGTCGAATTTTTTGCGACTTACGCACAAGTCAAAACTCGCCTAAGTCGATGTGTTTTGCTCAGTCCCGAGAAGATCGACTTAAATGCGAGTGTAACTGTATACTGATACATGTACAATGTACATTTTCATGAAAACTGAGAGATATCTACGCAGTGAAAGGCAGCAGATGCATTCCAGGGCATGTTCCATTTCTGTCTATTTTGATGCTGTGGACACAAAGGGTGCCTCATGAATCACATTTGTTTGTTATGCCTTTTTCTCTCTCTCTCTTTTTTGCTGGGCCATCTACCCCAGATCTTATTAATATTGTGATTTAAGAAGAAGAAGAAAAAAAAACACATTCTACTGGGCTTTCTTGATAATGTATGCGCTACATGATACAGAGATGAGCTTGGGTGAAAGGTCACTCAACTACCATTTTAACCTACATGTACAACTGTAGGACTCTCCAGCTGAATATGTTTTGTAAGGAGGATGGGAAGTACATGTGTACAATGTACATGTAATAGACAATAAGTTGGAATATACGGTATGACAGGGTTAGAGGGTCAAAGGTTATTGAACTGAAAAATATAATCGATATACCAGCCCTAACCCTATCTTGGCATGTTCCTTGGGAGTATAATGTGGAAGAAAGGAAGAAAGCAAATTGGTAGAATAGTAGAGATGCAAGTCACAGATCAAGGTCAAAAGTTACAGAATTTTGGCTAAGTACACTTTAGTTCGTTTTGAAGAAATACCTTTGGCTGAGAGAGCTTAACACGTAAATGGGAATAAATTGTGGTAAAGGAGATATAGACTGAAATGGAGGAATTTATGTACATTTTCTCAGTGCAAAGGGGATTACAAATCAAACTCACAAGTCAAACTTAAAGTCAGGGTCAAGGTGTCAAAGGCTGACAGATTGAATCTCATACAAATGAGTTGTCTTTTCTTTTTTGTGATCATGTTAGAAAGGCACAATATCCCTCTTGACTGTGTTGAGTGTGATCCAATTGCTTTCAGAACATGAAGAAGAGAGAATCATTCTTTCATGAATCTTGCAAGATTTCCTCTTAAAAAGTAGCATTTCTCTCGATATTAACATATCAATTGACTTACAAAGGTAAGAGCCATTTATGTATGAGAAAATGTCAGTGCGATCATATGTAATGGCTCTCTGAAACATAAATATGTGTACAGGACATTCATTGCTAATGCTATGTAAAAAAAAAAAGAAAAATATAAAAAAAGAAAAACATTTACATTTAAAAGAACATGTGATGCTGTTATGAGTACTGTAAGTGCATGCATTGAATAGCAATGAATGGTAAGGCACATAACTGTGTCTATACAGTATTCAGCTCAATTTTATTATGCAGGATGATATCACAGCTGGAATACTATGAAGAAGATCTGGATGATTTTTTTTTTAAAGATGTGGGCCTTAACAGGGTGCAGAAAAATTCTTTTTAAAAAGTTTGTAAAAATATATGATGCATATAATTCATGTTTTATTGATTTGGTTTACACTGTATGTATAGACCAAAAGACATCAATAGAGGTCAACATACATTTGGATTGCTGGGACCTTTTAAACGGCATGACACAAGCTGTACCAGCTGCTTGTTTCTGTCACAAAGCCTGTTACATCTAACTTACACACTTTGTGTGTGTGTGTGTATGTGTTTTCACTTGTTCTAGGCTTTCGGACAATCAGCATTCCTAGTACTGGTATGACAGAGACGACTGCAGAGAGCAACACCTCCAACTTGAATACAGCATCGGCTAGCGAGGCCGAGGCCGCGGCTACTGCGGAGCTTCTTTCTTCTCTGAGCTTAACCATGACAACGTCGTCATCGTCACAGTCTATCACGGGGACTGCATCCTCTGGCCAGTCGTTACCGTTGACATCTGCCTCCGCGGCAGCAACGAGTAAGCCGAAGCCGCCCCGCCCGTCAAAGCCACCGACAAAGACTGCAGGGGCCAAGGTCCCCCAGAAACCGCCCCCTGCCCCGTCGGCGGGCGTGTCGGAAGAGGAGGAGTGTTCGATATGCTTCGAGGCGCCCGTCAACGCCGTCTTCTACAAGTGCGGCCATGTCTGCTGCTGCTTCGAGTGCGCCAACAAGATGCGCGGTTCCTCCTGCCCGATATGTCGGGCGGTTATCGCGGACATCATCAGAATGTATAAACCATAGCGCTTGATCATGTGTGTCTAGGGGCTTGTCGTCCATCTCACATGCAAGGTCACGTGATCGACTGTATCCGTCAGCTTGCAGGACTGTGCCGTCAAAGAAGTATGGTGTCAGCAGACCTGGGATCAAATCTCATGTCAACACATGCTGGTATACTGCAGACGGAGATGACGATACGGTAAGGCGTAGCTAAATGAACACGGTGTACTTACAGACAAAAGGTTACTCCTTGGTTCTGTCCTGCTGCAGTGACTGCAAAATTTGTTCATGATATTCCCGGTCATCTGCGATCAAAGGGAAAGGCATATAATGACCGAGATGGATGGGGAAAGTAATGCAGAAGTTCTGCGTCCGGTGGTGATCACGTCTGTTTGTTCCCTGTTGGAATAAATTTGAGTCCTTGAGACTGGTGACATGTGATTCAGACTTCACTTTCACAGGGGTTGAACCAAATGTCCTCGATGGGGTGTGTGTGTGTGTGTGTGTGTGTGTGTGTGTGTGTGTGTGTGTGTAACCACATGTGCAGAGGCTAGAAACTCCCAGGATGCTCTTAAGAATGCTGCTGTAAAAGCTGAAATTTTACCACACTTTGCGCGACAAGAAAGAAGTGCAAAAATAAAAGCACACTGTTTTTTTGTTATATGCAGCACTACTTTATATTTTCTTTTGATTCCGCAGAATTGAAAACATGCAAAATTAATCTTACGCGGCCAATTGCGAAAAATCTCGTGTTCTAAAATTTCCGCTTTTACAGTAATATGCTGGTATGTGTACAAACTTACCTCATATTCCTCTCTTAGAGAAGATCTGAAACTAGTGGGACCCATGCTCTTTTGTTTATTGAACCAAATTTCATGATTTTGTTTGATAATATATACCCTTTTCATGTCTGCATTGCGTGCACTGGTCTGTATGTTGTTTTGGTGCATTACAGTGTCACCATCAAGTAAGACTATTCATGCAGTCTTCAGACAGTAGACGAGGTCTATGTACCTCTGTCTCATATAGACAAAAGGATGAAAATTCCCTGAAGTCTATATTTTGTAGTAAGATGCCATGTGGTATTGGTGCAGTCATTCAATTTTGATCAAAATTTGTCACATTTCTTTTTTGTTGTTGTTGTTAAGGCATTAAGAAGAAGTTAGAGAGGTTTAAATTTGGTGTGAAATTGAGCTTTGCATAGTCAACGATCTTTGGGTCTAACGTGTTTGCCTGAGTCCAAACTGGAAAGTAAGGTACTTGGTCCTCTGAGCTTATTCCAGATCGGTCTGATCTACACATGTATGATCATAAGGGTGGGGTTTGGCAGGAAATTCAAGAGTTGTCTCAATTCAAAAAGTGGTGGATGAATTTGAAGATAAAGATATCACGTAGAATGAAATTTGCCCTTGAGATTTAATTTTTACGCGGCAGAAGGCAGAACTGTGTGACAAGTGGGTTATACAAACTTTGTGTTTGGGTTCAACTTGATGAAGTGTGTTTGCAGCAATTTCCAGGTCAACATTTTGCCATAAAATACTGGACAAATATTTGACAGTACCAAAGGTTTTGAATCTGGTATTGATCTCTGCTGCTTTAGCAAAGCATGGTTTCATATTTCCTGGAAGTGAACTGAAAATTTGTAATGAAACTCTCTTGCTATCAGATTTCCTTTTTCATTTTTATTTACATTAATGTTAAAAATTGGGAGTATATGATGTGAATATAATATGTGTACTCACAAGAAGGATTTCTATGAAATTGTATTTAAAGAAGCATTTACTATTCTCTTTTCAAGTGCATATATATTTTGACTTTCATGCTTCAAATGACATTACAAAGCAGAATAATGATGCTTGAATCTAGAAAGCAAGTATGACCTGAAATAATATTGCATTTTTATTATCTGTGTTAGTTGATTTTTGAGGAATGCACCACCGTGGATGCTCACAGCCGCTCTGCTGCTTGTGTGCACCATTGTAGCTCCTTGCCACCAGAGTATACATGTACCAGGTGGGTTGATACTCTCAGCATTATGATGACGAAGACATGTAGCCATCATGTCATGTTGCAGTTGCCGCAACATAAGACAAAAACAGGAATGTGTAGAAAACAAAAAAAAAAAGAATTCTAAAAAGCATTGCTGTCAAATAACAAAGGGTCGTTCTACCTGAATGCTCCCAACACTCCACACATTGAATGCTGGGTAGGAAGGGGTTCTATTTCTTCTTCTTTTTTCTATGTGTGTGTGCCGCTTTCAAGGCAAGCCAACATTTTCTGCCGAGCATTTATCCATGCATTTCATGTAATGACATTAATCACACTTTGAAGTATAGCTTAAGTTTATGCAGTTGCCGTGGCAACCAATGTCACGACATGAATAGTAGAGGAATTCATAATTGTCTTTCATGCATTCACATATTACAATGGTAACAGTGCCCTTTGTCATACAAAAAAGAGGCATCTATATTACATCTCTTACAGTTGTAACATACATGTACGTGTATCAGATGTGAATTCCTTTACTTAAATGTAAGTGTACGTCCAAAACGAAGCTTGGCATGGACAAGATATCTAAATAGCAAATATCAGCTTGTTTTATAGTTACAGAAAATATAATGTATATGTTGTGGAAATAGTATGATAATTCGATGCAAATCTAGCAAATATTATTGTTGGCATTGATAAATGAAATATTGTGAAGGTCATCTTAATTACTGAGTACTTGTATCATTGACATAACACCTTTAAGAATGAAACATCTCAATTTGTCCATTCTTTTTTTGAATAGATGTAACAAATTTGTACAGCAGAGCATTATGTGTGATGTTGATGATTCTGCAGTCGCAGATATGGTTATCAGCTGTAATTTTCTTCTCATATCTTTGCTTGTCTATTCTTCTGTGAAGACCAAGAGATCACTATGGATAGTACATGGATGATTAATGATATATTAAGCACCAGATTGGAAACATTGTGTAACAAATTAGATTTTGAATTTCCCTTCCGTACCATGCGTCAACTTAACTAGTGTTCACACGTCCTATGATTTTTGCATCACTGCCGAAGTAAATACAGTATAGGATTGGGAGAATACTCTACTGATGTGTGAATGTATCAGAACCTCAGGCCCTGTGAATACCTCGCACACTGTACTTTGAACATAACTCAATTGGTGCCAGGACCGAACCATCAGAACGATTGTTGCAGACCCTTGTCATTACAATTGGTGAACTGCTTGTGTGCATTCTCATTGACATTTTTTGACAGTTGTTTATAGAGAGGTTATTAATGAGACACTGAGGGTATTTAGAGCTGAGGACGTATCCTGCACTCTAGGTTGGTACTGAGCAAACATGTCTGTGTGATGTTATGGTATCATTTAGCTTGCTACTTCCCCCCACCCTCATCTGTGCGTGAAATTCTTAGAAGAAAGTCAAAACAGCAATAGTGGAAGATAATGAAACTAATGCGCAAAGATGGCGAATCTGTCACTTGTTCTGAGAGGGCTGAGCGAGATCTGAGTTTTTCGTTTGAAACCGTCATCTTCATCACTAAGTAGATGTAAATTGAGCTGTGGCTTACAGAGCAGTGGCTTACAGCTGTGGAAAAAAAACAACGAACCAACACACATTCATGGAAGCTTGTCTTATTGTCATTCATACTTAGTGCACATATCAGGTCTGTTCTCCCCCACACTCACTGTTTTTTTTTTTAATAATAAAAATGAGAGCATTGTCGTCATGACAGAGTAATTACAATGTATATCAATGATACAGATCTGACACTTTCATGTCATATAGAATGTAACTGTGCTTCAAATTCTACCTGTATAAAGTAAAGCCATGTTCAGGCCCTGAGGAATAAGTAATTGAAACTCAAGATACCTTCATATCATGGTCTCAACTTCCGGGGGAGTTTGGGTGCAACTTGACATCACAGTAAAAAAAAAAATGCCAACCCAACAATGACAAACATATTCCTATTAGATTGTAGAAGAAGGAAGTCAAATGCCTTGTTTTATATATATCATGTAATACAAATGTAGTACATCATTAATGAAACCAATAAGTCAAGGCTACTCTGAAATGTGTAGGCGATTGTGCACTTTGCTTCTCGAATCTTAATGTGTTCTGCACTGTTTGAGTACAATATATGGCATTGGGTACGCATTCCAGGAAAGCCACCCCGTGTTGACCACTCTGCAATGACGAAATCTGCGATGCTATATCTTACTCGTCCTGGAAGTGGTTAGGTACTGTGGTCAATGCGGCAAGGATCCAGCAGTGTCCTCTGGGTAGGGTAGCACATGATAAGTTAGGAAGCAATAGAGAAAAATTTGAAGAAACCAATAAAAGGAAATGCAGTGTGTGTCGTATCGTGGGCATTGCTGCATTGTTATCACCATCTACAACATTTGCAGCTTCTCATGCTGCGCCAAGGAACATAGTTCCTGGGGTTATATGCAGAGGAAGCAGTGCAAGCGATAAGGATGTTGTTTGTTGTAAGCTGGAATATCTGCCAGGGTACGACCGGGAACCTTGCCAAAATTGCTCTGTTTGAGATAACATATCCAAGTACGTATGTTTACAAGCTTACAGTATCTTGTGGAATATTGCAGCCCCCCTCCCCCCCCCCCCCCCCCAAAAAAAAAAAAAAAAAAAAAAAAAATGAAGGAAAGGAAAGAAAAACAAAACAAAACCAGAACATATCAATAAGAAAGAGCAGCATTCTAGCTTTGTTGTTGTTGTTGTTGTTGTTGTTGTTGTTGTTGTTCTTTTCCTGCTTTCAACAGATGTCAGCCCTTGATGCTCCAAATATTACCCCAGATGTGGCTCTCCCCGGTGAGGGCTGAAAACAGTTAAAGTCCCATGTAGAGGCTGTGATTTTGTCGGTCTGAAACAGATATGATAGAACATCACACAAGGTAGACTCACAGACTTAATGTGCCCAGGCCAAATATCATACTGTTTTGTTTGCACTTCTCATGACAGTCTAAACCATTGCGAAATTATTCTTGTTCACAAGCACCTAGGACTTTTGCTGTACAGTGGACTCCTGCTATAAAGAAGTCCTCAGGACTGGCAGTTTTCTGTCGTTATATTGAAATTTCGTTATAACGAAATAAACGAACAATAAAAAACAGAGCAGAAAATTTTGTGGCTTAAATTTTATTTTGTTCTAACTGAAATTTTGTTCTAACTGTGTTCGTTATAATGGAAGTGCACTGTATTTGTTATGTGTTCCAAGGAAATTAAACATAAAATCTACCAGAATGAATGCACAGGAAATGATGTCACCAAGTTCATGCCATACCTGATAAGATTATTGTGGCGTTGCAGTACAAGTATGCCTTTAAGGCCATAAGCTCTGTAGAGGATGTCTGTGAACAGACTTGACCTTTGACCCAAGAGTAGTGCTCAATGTATCGAAATTTTAGAATCGGATGTTTTGATACACTGTACCTGCGGACTGCTTGTATCATGCAACCAGATGGTACTAGTAGACACTTTCAAACTTTGGGCACTAAGTTCTTGAAGACTTAATGGTAGTGTTGTCCAAGCATCCAAGCTGTAGATACGGGAATTCGCTTGTTTGTTTGTTTGTTAGAACAAATTCTATGTGTTTGCCTCAAATTTGAAGCATGCGTTAGTCTTGAATGAGACTAATCTTCTGGATGTGCCTAGTGCCCGGTATGCCTAGTACTATGTGACATACATTGTGTGTTTACCAAGAAGTAGGCAAACTTCCACAAGTCTTGGCATTTGCTAAATGTAGTCTTGTATGTAAATGTGAGCCACAGAGACTGAAGATGTAGACTAGCCACAGAATAGACCCGTGTGTTTCACTGAGGTATAATCCCGTGTGAATGAATACATTTTGATATATATTTGCAAACATGATATTGATACTCTGCAAGGAAGTGAAAAAAAAAAACAGCAAAAGAAAGCAGAGAGCACTGCAAAAAAGCTTCTCCAGTGTGTAAGGCAAAATAGAACGAGTCACAAACGTGTTGTCAGGAATTCACGGTAACATTTTGATCAAGATTGTAGATCTCTGTACTCTCACTTTTCTTTCTTTTCTTGTTGTGAGAATCTTTATCCCCTTTATGGCTGTGCTTAGAGACACAAAGAGATATTGTACCATGTATTATTGTAATGTAAATGCATAAATAAATGTAATATATTGAGCAGTCATGTGCATATATACATGATTATATATGTGTGTGTGTGTGCGTACAAGCTGCATGTTGAGGTGAGCAGGGTGTGCACATCTCTTCATAATGGTGTTGCTTGCTTTCTTTCTAGAAAGTGTGTCAAATTATTTGATACAATCATACTCGTGTGGAATAAATGAATAAGCCTTTCTAGTTTTTAAAAAGGAAAGTATTGTGTTTGCCAGAGTGATAGACTCTAATGATGTCTTAAGTAAAACACAAAAAAACAAATTGGAATTATGTATGTATCCAAACTCTTACAAGTTTGGTGCAAATGCAGCTGGATATTGGTTTTCATCAAATGATTTCCTCCTGTGTCAAGTCTGACCAATCAAGTAGCTCACGTTGAAGAGAAATTACAGATGCTTCATATTTTACTTTCATATATGTTTTGCTCTTTTTATTGTGTAGACCTCCCAAATCATATTGCAACTGCTTATACTGTAATGTTTTGATAGGTTTGTTTATTTTTAAGTATGGAATCATGACACGAAGATGTGTGTTTGCATATTATGATTCACAATGCTTCTTGAGGGATGATGATGATATTACAGTAGATCATTGTCCGTAAGGATACCATTTTTGTAGAAAGCAAATAATAGTCACTTTCCTGTGATTTCCGCAGTGACCTATCAAACTTTAAACCGCACTAAAACATTGTTTGAATCAGGTTGTGATGATTGGTTATTTAATTCATGTGCTCCTCCTGTAATACTGTATAATGTCAGTCCCTTTCCTGTGTAAAGCCATGGCGGCCATGTTGTTGCCAGAGGCAGCCATTTTGTTTTCAGACAGCACAGCAAAACAGAGCCCTTTGCCTGTGCTAAGCAGGACTATGGTGTCATCCTACAGATCATTTCTTTTCGTCTTTTGCAGAATCCCCATATCTGTCATGTAGAGTCCTTGATATGGGAGAGTCCACATCACCTACTTGGCTAGAGTAGCATGCCTCCATTTGTGAAAAGGGTGATGTTCGTTATCCCCAAGGTTCATTAATCTAAAAATGAAATAAGGTTTGTTATTCTGAAGGTTCAATATTTCAAAACACACCATTTCCTGTTCATAGATGTTTGTTCATCCGAAAATGAAAGAGGGTTCTTTAACCTGAGCATTTGTGGCAATACTCCGAAGTTTCGTAATTCCAAAAATTGGAATAAGGTACGTTATTCCGAAGGTTTGTTATTCCGAAAATGAAAAGGAGGTGTGTACAAAAGAGCCTTCGGAATAATGAACCTGATTTCAATGTCGGATAAACGAATCTTCGAAGTAACAAACCTTATCTTATTTTCAAATTCACAAACTTTCGGAATGATTATTGGAATAACAAACCTTATTTCATTTTTGGATTAAAGAACCTTCCGAATAATGTACCTTAATTGTGAAAAGTACCTTAGGTGATAGAAGTGCTTGAAAGAGTACTAGTAGTAGATGACTTCATCAGTTAATTTGATGTAAAGTCCAGGGTCGTCAAACTTCAGATGTTGGGTGTCAACTTCAGAAAAAGCTATTCTCTGGACACTGTACGTTACACTTCATATTTTGACTTAGAATTGTGAACTATGCAAAAATGTGCATGGCTGTTTGAGTTTAAATACTTCAAAATGATTAAAAACTGAGACTTATTCAATTTGATCAGACTGGTATGCTGGTCAAATAGATAGAATTAAAATAAGCCTATTTATGAGGTATAATTTGTGTGTTTTTGTGTTTGTACGTTTCTTGATTTGACATGTTTTGTGAGAAGACCCAGTGCGATTTCTGCTGTTGTGTGAAACATGTGTGTGTTTGTGAGTGTTCCTTTGAAGGCAAGCATGGAAGTCTACATGTAAATCATTGAAGTCACAAGGAATATTCCTGTGTTATATCAATATCAAATTCTTCATCATTCATTTTGTAAACTTGTTTTGATCCCAGTCGACAAAGTATCAATGACAGACATGGCCTATACATTTTGTGCTCGCCATGACGTGGCGTCATTAAAAGTCACAAAGTACAACTTGCTCATTTTGTGCATCAGTCCTCTGCATTTGTGTCTGTCCACAGACTTTGTAGATTACAACAGTTTTCTTTCTACATGTGCATCGTGGAGCATTTTTTCAATGGGACGAGTACTCTTGGTTACCAGACCTCGATTGCTACAGAACTGTATGTAAATGCTGTGACAGAAGCGAAACAAAAAGCAGCGATAATAGATAGAAACACACCCACACACACATACTCAAACAAACTCAAAACAAAAAGTGCTGCAAAGGTGTGTGTGTGTCCTAGGGAGCAGTGTGTAAATATATAGTTCATATCATATCAAATCACATCATACATGTATATCATTTATCTCATATCATATATCTAATCTCATATATCATATCATATCATATATCATATCATATCATATCATATCATAAATATATATCACATCATATCACATCACATCACATCACATCACATCACATCACATCACATCACATCACATCACATCACATCACATCACATCACATCACATCACATCACATCACATCACATCACATCACATCACATCACATCACATCACATCACATCACATCACATCACATCACATCACATCACATCACATCACATCACATCACATCACATCACATCACATCACATCACATCACATCACATCACATCACATCACATCACATCACATCACATCACATCACATCACACAAATCACATATATTATATCATGTAACTTTCCAATGAATGAATGAATTCATTCATTCATATAACTTTCCAGAATGAGTTCATGATCAATTTGTCTTGGCCTGTGTAAATGTGTGTGAAATTAACCCCCTTCTCTTAGTGAGTAGAGGTTGACATTTGCAAGAAGCTTTTTGAGGTGCTGAAGGGCTGATTATAAATTGATTCACTGGCATTGTCTACGAAAAAGTACTGGTAAAGCTTTTCAAAGGCTTGTTTTGAATTCTCTGGAAGCAGAAGGGGAAGCTGACAGTTTCAAGACCAAGAGTGTATAGTGTATTTGAGGTTTGTTATTTCACACTCTCTTCCTTGTTTAAAGACATGCTATACGTACGCAGCGAATTAAGTGTCCACAAGTTTGTCGACGAATGAAACGCAAGATGGCTGCCAAGTGGGGTACCTGCCAAGTACATCACTGTGGGGGCACTTGTGTTGTTATTGAAATTCCTTTTTATATCTCAATTGTCTAAGAATTTCCAGGAAGACTACAGTGTGTTTGTGTGTGCATATGTGTGTTTGTGTATAAGCCTATCCTATGCAAGCTAATATTTGGGTGGACTTTTGTCACATCATGGTGACTGTGCCTGATGAAACCCAATATCTTTGGGTGTTGGGTGTAAGTCTATCGGGTCCATTCCTCAAACTTTTATTGATTAACGTTGCATGCAAACAGGTCAACTGACAATCATGATAACAGAGTTAAAGGAAGATATATTGACCGGTTCTAATATTTCTTAAATTTTTGCATCAGAAGCAAGTTTACTTTTCGTTTTCTTTATTGCTTCCTTTTTTTTTACAAAGGAATTAAGTACTTGCATGCATATGAGTTAGTTATACCTATGGGCAAATAGCCCAAGTCCCTCTGAAGGCCATGCTGGGCAGTGAGGAAAAAAGCGTCTTGTCTGTTAAAGGATACCACCACTTCTGCTAGAGTTGCGCCGATTTGAACCAGTGACCTCCTGATTGAGACTCTGGTTGTGTTGTTTTACAATGACTGTATACATTTTAATTTTCCGGAATTTCGCGAGTCGGGTTCTATTTGCGAATTTAAAGACCCGCGAAAATATTGACCATGATCCCGATGTGAATGTGACGTGCATGTATACATTTCTCCGTTCAGTACTAAAACTCCACGATTGTGAATCTGACCACTTGCGAAATCGTCGGGAGATCCCGATTCGCAAAAATTTAGACTCGCTAAATCTATGGCGTATACAGTAACATATTAAAGTTGAGTCAACTTGTTAAGCACAGAGCAAGCTGCTAAAGGTATTCAGTTTGTGTTTTGGTGACTATTCTATCCGACATAGCAATTAAGTACAAGACTGTTCCAACAATTTTGGCAGCTCACGTAGATACTATAGTATCATGTCCGCACGTATATAAGGGATATAATGAAGGGCATGATGTCGGTGAAGAGAGCATTAGTCATGTCATTACTGCCCCCCTGTTGTCTTTGACTTCGATGTCTGCTTGAATTCACTAATATTGTGTGCCGATGCTTGGTCTGGCATTCTACAAACCTTCTTCAGGCAAAATTAAGAAACCACCGACATTTGGAATGGGTGTTACTTGCAGGAATCTAATCTGTAGGCAATACCACATTGGTGTGTGTGTGTGTGTGTATGTGTGTGTGTATACAGGTAGAGTGAGAGGGAGGGAAGGTAGGAAAAAAAGTGTAATTTAATTCCCTTTGCAGGGAGCTTTATGCCCAGAAAAACCCAGCCTGCATCAGTTCCCGGGGACAGTAGGCGTATAGATCTTGACTAATCGTCATTTGATAGCGCTAGATTCATGCCGTGACTAAACCCCCTGCCTGTGGCTAGCCAACTACGATGTTTGAAGGGATGGATGGAGAGATAGAACGAAGACAAGATGAGAGGGAGAGAGCTAGATAGATGGAAAGAAAGATATATATAGAGAGGTAGAGATAAAGATAGAGATACAGAGGGAGAGATAGAGATAGACGGAGAGATATACAGAGATAGAGAAAGAGATAGAAAGAGAAAGAGAGAGATATAAGAGAGGGGGGGGGGGGAGAGAGAGAGAGAGTTACCATAGAAAGATAGAGATAAGATAAAAAGGGAGAGATAGAGATAACCAGAGAGATATACAGAGATAGAGAAAGAGATAGAAATAGAAAGAGAGAGATATAAGAGATAGAAAGTTAGATAGAGGGGAAGAGATATACCATAGAAAGATAGAGATAAGATAGAAAGGGAGAGATAGATTCAGATGGAGAGATAGAGGGGAGACAGACATGAGTTAAGGGTAAGAGAGAAGGAGAGGGGAGGGAGAGATGAGAGAAGGGAGGGGGAGAAAGGGAGAGATGAAAAGGGGAGGGAGGGAAGAAGGGAGAAAGATATATGAATCAGAGGGAGGGAGAAATGAGAAAGATTGAGAGAGGAGGGAGAGAGGAGGGGGAGACATGAAAGAGCCAGGGGAAAAGGAGAGACAAGGAAAGATGTGAAAGAGAGAAGGAGGGGGGGGGGGGGGAAGAAGAAAATTACTTAATATCCAGTAAACCTATTCTCGAATTCCAGTCCCAAGTTACTTTCCTTGCTGTGTTTACATTCCACCACATGTCATGTGCATGATACAAGGAAGCCAACACATACACAAGCTCAAACACAGTGCAATTATAAGCTCCAATTTCAGTTCAGCGTCTTTCTTGCGCAGTGCTGTGTGGGTATACAGCTGATGATGTGAAATTTGATGAGCAGTTATATTTAGCCGCGGAGATTAATCAAGACTGTCCTATCGGGCAGATTTAAAAGCACAATCCCTTATCACTGGGAGATGATTCACAGTTTCTGCGTAATGCGCGTGTTAATTATGACTGTGTGGGTCTCTGTTTAGGGTACAATCAATTTCTATGGTGTAGAAATGAGTAAATAGATAAATGAATAAATAAATAAACATAAGTATATATTTATATATATTTATAAATATAGATATACATACACATATATCTGTCAATATCTAATCTACGAATGTAACTACATTATGAATAACAAAATGTGGCTGAATATGTAAACATGTATCATAAATATATTCTATGTCTATATATCTTATTATGTATCTATTCTATCTTCAGAATAAAAATAGATACATAAATACAGCTATTTTATATATAGATATAGATGGAGATATAAAGATGGAGATAAACATATAGATATATATCATGGACTAGATGACAATTACAAAATCAAGTGTAGATAAGATGTATGTGGCACATGATAGCTAAACAGTCACTTACCAGCTAAACGTGTCACAACCAGCAAAAATAATATTCATGAGTATGCGCAGTTTCTTGAACACTTATACTACATTAAAAGACATAGAAATAATGTCAGAACATGGAAGCAAGCTTGTTTAGCTTGCTATGCACCCAGCCACATTGTCTACTTCAGTATCAAGCCATCCAAATTTGACCTAGTTGTCAGTCGATTAGCAAGCCCACTCGCGTGCAGCAATGTGCCTCTGTTCGACAGGAAGAACATGATGACACAAGAGGGATTAGGGGGATTAGATCATCTCTATTTATTGACAGCAAGTTTCCAGACAAAGCCCCCCTGTAAGGGTAGATTTACATTCTCTCATTTTGTTGATTATTTTTTGAGCTGTGTGCATACTGATCGTTGGTGATCATCAACTGTTTATACTGCCTTTTGAACACTGAAGCAAGGGTGATGGCCCATTATGAACAATGACAATCAGTATTGTTACTACTATCAGTATCATCGCTGTAATCAAAACAATTATTATCATTTACATTATTGTTATGATTATTATCACAATCATTGTGAATCATAGTCATTACTATCACTAGTATTAGTACTAGTAGTAGGCCTATACATGTATTACTATCACTACTTTGCTGTAAAGTGGAAATTTTCAGAAAATTTTACACAACTATAAACCAACGCGAAAATAAAAACATGCAAATATTTTTGCACGTCATATGTTCCACTAATAAATGTCTTGATTCCATAGAATTATAAACATGCGATATATTCATCTCACCCAGGCGAGCACGAAAGCAAAACCCTGCACTTTTACAGTATTCATGAAATTGGGAAGAATTTCTTTAGGGATGATTTAATTCTATCTAGATCTAGTTCACTTTGGAAAAATGTGAATGCTAGTCTGATGGAATGCAGTGCATTGTGCATGAGTTAATGGGTGTGTTTATGTGTGTGTGTGTGTGTGTGTATGTGTGTGTGTGTGTGTGTGTGTGTGTGTGTGTGTGTGTGTGTGTGTGTGTGTGTGTGTGTGTGTGCGTGTGTGTGTGTGTGTGTGCATGTATGAATGAACATGAGGAAAGTAAGTGCAGACTATGAATCATGCCAATCTTGCCAAAGGCATGTTGAGGAGAGCGAAGGGGAAAAAAAAAACTGTGGAGAATAGTTGACATTATCTGACTCATCGTTGAGTTAGACTCCTTGCATGGACTTCTTCCCAGTTCTTCCATCTCTTTTTGCCATATGGCAAGATGAAATAAAAGGATTACCAGGAACAAATAAACAGTGAGCACAGAGAGTGAATCCATGGTGAGTAGGATCGATTTGCAAAACAAATCATGGATGGCGAACCAGAGTGCACTATCATATAGCTTGGTTCAAACTTTGTCACCTTTTCTACTTATCAGTAAGGGAAATAATGACATGCCTGTGGAAATAGTTAAGGAGTTTCCCCTGAAAAGGATGGTATAGTTTTGGTTGAGATGGGGCATCAGGTTTCCAGCTTTTTTGTGAGATAATCAATGAGAAACCTCTTATGAAATAAGCAAGAGCATATACAATACTAAGAGGAATTGGTTTTGAAAATGGCTGAGATATCCAGAAACAAAGAGGTCCTAATAAAAGGTGGGACCCACTGTTATTAGGACCACTTTGTTTTACTTTTTTTTTGGATATCTCAGCCATCTCAAAACTAATTTTCATCGAATAAACTCTGAATTCCTCTTCATAGAATTGTAGGCCTATGCTCTTACATATTTCATGGGTGGTTTCCAATTATATGTTCAAAATAAAAAATGGTTAATGCCCCATCCCAACCAACTATTCCTTTAAATGTCTTTTCTCCATTTGCCAGACATACTTGTGAGGGGTGGAAAAGTATCATATTATTTCACCCACTTAATGAGGAGGAATACCAAGAAAACAGGATAATGTCCATGATAATTGAGTTTGCATGTTCGAAGAATAGAGGCGTGTTTGACACATACGGTCGCCACACGTGGGTGCTGCCCTGCTACTGCTGGTATCAGGGTAAAAACAAACTCCTATACACCCACGTGGTGCAAGATTGTGTGTGTGGGTGAATAATCTCTGAACCTCTCTTATGAAATATCCTTGTTGGAGGTTAGCATGACCTTGGAATTATTCTGAATAGTTTCAAGGTATAGTGGTGGGATAACTGGAAAGGCAGTTTTGGTCATTGGTGGTAACTTCTTTGCGAGGAGAAACAAAAATACATGAAAACATGACGCTTGCAATGAGACAGGACACATGTATTCCAGGAATTTTGAGATCGAATAAAAAGCACATTCATATTCATATTCATCATCACAGCACATCACACAAGTGGATAAATCCTGCTGAGAGCATTGAAAGTGATTATGATTTAGAAGCAAGTAAAACAGAAGAGGAAATCACTGTACCACGAAGTTTTTAAAGCTTAATGGAATATGGTATAGTTTTGGTTGAGATAGGGATTCACTTTTTAACTTTCTGCAAAATATAAACTGCTGTTATGAAATATAAAGAGCATACAATTCTAAGAGGAATTAAAAGTTTATTTATCAAAAATGGGTTTTGAATGGTTGAGATATCCCTGCAGACACAAGATAAAAAAAGTGGTCCTAATAAAAGGTTGACCCACCATATATTATGAGACCACTTTATTTGTTTTGTTTTGGATATTTCAAAACCGATTTTCATGAAAACAACTCTTAATTTCTCTCAGAATTGTATGCTCTTTGATATTTCATATAAGTAGTTTCTAATTATTTTGCAACAATTTAAAACCTACATTCCCATCTCAACTAGAACTACACCATCCCTTAAAGGCACCATTTACCATTTGCAGATGAAACAAAGACCCACCTTTAGTGCTTCAAAATTGTTTTAAAATGTAAGTTAGGGATAGAAACAACCAATGTAAAAAATTGAATCAGCATAGTCAATGTTGACTATTGTTAAATATACAAAATGTGAAAAATAGTTATAATAAAAATGTTTCTAGACTAAACCATCTACAGTTATGGTTTAATGGGGGAAAATAGTGATACATGTATCTCCTTATATTTTAGGCTTTATAAGATTATGAAATTTTTATATGGTAGGATGGTTTGTGATACAAATGACCTACACATATGCATCAAATGTGATATCTCGAATATCTTTTTAAATCACTGCTGCCAATGGTAAACAATACCTTTAAAGTTGTTTTTTTTTCTCTCTCTCTTTTCCCATCCTTAATCTCACCTTCTCTCTCTCTCTCCCCCTCCCTCTCTCTCTCTCTCTCTCTCTTTCCATCTCACTCCCTAGGGCAGTGGGTGGCTCAGTCTGCAGCTTATCTAGCCTTTGTCAAAAGCCTCACATCAATTTTTTAAACTTACGCCCTATGAATAAACAAATTTAGATACCAGCGTCCTGGGGTAAAGCAAAGAGCACAACCAGTCTGCAGAGCACTGTCCACATGTAATAGGCTCATGCAGGCACGTTTTGCATTGATGGTCATCTTAATGGGTGAAATCAACCAATTTTATTGGGCAAGGTGACTAACTGGAAAAATTAAAGGACAAATTCACAAAATATAAGTGTGGATTGAGTGAAAGCAGCAAGATTAGTAAAATAAATCAGTGAAAGTTTGTGGAAAATGTGACAATCCATTCAAAACTTATGAATTTTGACAGTAAATGGGTGAAAAGACTACTAGTACTACAGTTGTGATGTAAAGCATGTACAACAAACAGAAAATATAAAGAGAATTCAACATATTTCATATTTCTAGCAAAATGAAAGAATGTTTGATTTACCACTCTCAGAAAGCACGGGGAACAATATTACACCCTTAACATGTGTAACAACCAAGGGGAATGGACATGCTTTTCATGAAAAAATGAAATCATGTGGAATTCCCTTTATATTTTCTTTAGATTATTGCAATGTACATCAAAAACTGTGGTAGTGCTCTCATTCACCAATGGCTGTGCAGGGACTTCAGACAATTCATAACTTTTGAACAGATTGCCTAATTTTCCTCAAACTTTCACTGATAATGTGTTCTACTAATATTGCTGCAGTAAATATCATCCACATGCAATATATTTGGGCAGACATATGTCCTTGTACGAGGGGTTTTGTGGGTTAGTCTTTCCTCCAATCTCAAATAATGATCACAATTGCAGATCTCAAAAAGGTCTCTTGCCCGGACGCGCTTGGTTTCACCTCTCTTTATTACACTCTCGTGGTAGATGGCTGTCAGTGCTAACAACAGCATGACGGTCCTTGAGAAAGGCTAATGTGTAGCACATCTGGCTCACAATCAGTTGGCTCAGGTTCAACTCCCAGTGAATGGAGCTGAACCCTAGCTAGCATGCTGCCCCCTCTAGGCAGAGGCAAAAATCCAACACTCTGTTCCTATAGCTGCTGGGATAAGGACATACAAAATGTAAGTCCCATGTGTGAGAATAGACACAAATCATGCATGTCACAGATCCTTTATTCATTTCTCACTGAGAGCAGGGGGTTTCCTATACTCCATGAAACACCAGAAAACTAGCAAGAGATCTGGATGCATAGTTGTCCCCACGCATGTGGTTTACCCCCAGGCGACCAGCAACATAGCCAGCAGATGGTATCACTCTGACATACTGTAGACGTGCCATATCATCAAAAGGAAAGGCAGCATTTCTCTCTCTTCTTTTTCTTCTCTTCCTCAATCAATCTTCTTCAACATGTCTTCTCCTTCTCCTCTTCCTCATTCAACTTCAACTTTTTCTTCTTTTCCTCCTCCTTCCACTTGCAGCTAGGGATTAGCACAACACATCAGTGAAAGTTTGAGGAAAATCAGACAATTCTTAACAATATGTGACCCGCTACAACAAAAGGATCCGAAAGTCGAGGAAGGACAATTTTCTGAAAATTGCATGACATTATTCCCTTTACTCTTCTACTTTAATTTCATATATAGCACAACTCATAAAAGTACTCGCTTGCAGAGATATCGCTGATTTTATTAGCATGTCAAGTGGTTGAGGAAATTAGAGTTTCAAGAAAAACGCCTTCAAAGTTATCCTTCTGACGCTGTCATGATCAAGGGGAGGCAAGACAGTTTTCACCGCTTGACAATAGAAGGTGTGCTCCTAGCAACCTCCGCGATGTTCATTCAAGCTTAGCGCCAGTAGTCTACCCACGACCAATCAGTAATCAGGATGCCACGCACTGACCAATAAGATCACTCCCTCGTTGCTAGGGGCGGAGTCCAGTTGCGGTGCTAAATCCAAATCTTCGGACACGTTTCTGTTACGTTGAAAGTCGGAAAATCATGGCCCAGAAAAACGCTGATTTCTTGCCTTTCTTTTGATCATTTAGCTTCGAAATTTCAGCAGATGATAGACAAAACTTTAGAGTACAGAATTATGCCAAAAACAGAAAACAGATGTGACTTCAAACTCGATTTTTCTCTGTTCAGCCGTCAGCGACTTTAGGATCCTTTTGTTGTAGCGGGTCACATACGTTATGATTTTTTTTAACGTATTGGTGCTGCCATTCATACCTGGACGAGAAGTCTACAACACTTTGTGGCACCATGTATGGAGATCAATATAAAGAAAACAAAGAAAATTCAACATATTGGAATTTTTCTAGCTAACTGAAAGAGCACCTGACTAATGTGCAGCTCTTTCAAGAAGCAGGGGGAATTGCCCTTAACATTGTTAGTAACAAGTCGAGGGAATGTATAATTCTCACAAAAGATATGAATTTTGTTGAATTCTCTATATATTTTCTTTGTAGCATTTTTCATAGACATATGTGACGTCATGAACTGTAGCAGTCTTCTCATCTAGCAATGGCTGCACCAAAACTTTCAAAAATTAATAAATTATGAATGGATTTTCCATCAATTTTTCTCAAGCTTTCAGTAATGTGTTCTACTAACATTGCTGCTTTAATTGCCTTCACTCAGTTTCCATATATTATACAGTGTATTCAGGTTTAATTCCTCCTTTAATCCCCCAAACAAGTATAAGAAAATAGGACTTTATGTTTAATGCAAACACAGTCAAATAACTATATCCTGACCTCACATTTTAGCCCACATCAACAGTCAGCTTTTGGCCTTAACAAACACAGCTACATTCCACATTTTTTAAACATTTATTACATGTCAAATATATCCACCTCCTAGTTACATAGAACAGCTAGTGGATTTCAAAGTTAGCATATGTGATGCCCTTCCTTGCATTCTGCCAAAGATCTATACTCAAACAATCGCTCCAGAAGAAACCACATTATCGTGGTTTGGTGCTACATCTGGATGTAATTGTAATTTCTTACTCTCGTAGTCATTGTTACCTTTCCATGAGGTGCTCTACGTAGATAAGTAGCCAAGTTAAGATGAAATAGCTTCCATCATCAAGCAGACTATATGGAAATTTTACCACTGCTTAATGGATCAGATTTTGTGATACATCTCATTCCACAGACAGTGTCAGCAGCAGCTGTGGTGCGAAGTGAAATATATACAATTTGACATTCACCTTTGACCCTCTGCCCTAGCTACACACAGGAAATGTTTTCCTCAACTCTTAGTTGTGAAATGCCCAGTCTAATGCCATCCTTGCTCCAAATTTTTAAGACATCACCACTAAATATTGGAAAAATAACTGTTAAACATATTGACAGAGCTGAAAAAGACACAATTATGGCAACATGAAAACATAATGCTTGTGGCAACATGAAACTATACATGTAATGCTTGTGGCATCACTTACAGTGGGAAGGCCATGAATACCAGGTAATAAATGGAGCCAGAAAAAGAAGAAGAAAAAAAGAGGAATTGAAAACATGACTCAAAAGGTAACAAGGTTCCTCCGAGTACAGAGGTAACAATTAGGAAGGTTCCTCCTAGTACAGAGGTAACAAGGTTCCTCCTAGTACAGAGGTAACCTGTGATGAAGAACCAGTAAGTGAGATACCACTTAGAATGTTTGAAGATGTTGTATTTCTACTGTGTATGATATGAATCTTTGGTAGCTACAAAAGTTACAATTTTAACACACATACACAAGAAACCTCTTAGAAATTGCAATGTCATTCATTTGTAGTATCAGCAGTTGGTTTAATTACACCTCCAAACATGCTCAATCTGGCTCAAGAGCATCAAAGGAGAGCCATTAATTATACATTAGAAATGAAATCACAGCTCTACAATTGCAAAACAGTACTTTCTGGACATGCATCAAACATCTTGGTAGATTCAGTACTATGTACCAGTATCCAGACTGGACTACTTGATATAACACCATGCAATATGTCCATTTGCAACATGATGAATTCGTCAGCACCACATCAATATTTGGATCCCTGCAACTTGCAACACAAATACATAAACATAACATGAATATATTTGCTATTCATAGTTGCAGCTCATATTCTTTCTTCTCTTCTGACATTCTAATTGTGTAGAAGAGACCATTTCTGTAATGCATCACAATATATGGATGTTTCTTTTCCAACAGCCAAGTAATGGTGTATTTCATTCACCTGCTCCCGGCCATTAAGTTCCATAGGCAGGAATTCACTTTGTTGTTGCTAGGGAGGGCAAGCCTTCGGCAAGCTCTGTGGTTGTTAAGGGCAACCTTTGCGAAGAAAGCAAGCGTAAAATCCGAATACATTACAGAACCTGTCTATTGGGCATGGAGCACATAATTATTGTAGGATGGAACTCTTACAACAGGAAGATTTTTCTTGGTCTCAAATGTCAGAAATTCCCTGAATAATATGTTGATGTCACGAAGCAACTTCCGTTTGCTTGTAGTGGGGAAGTAATGTATGCAGTGGAGAGATGTGTTGCTTGTAACATGGAAGGTTATTACCCATTATACCAAGGCAGGACTAAACTAATCCACAGATTTTCAATCCGCTTCCTTCCTTTTACTCCAGGACTATGGTTGCATGCCTCTCTCTCCTTTCATGCATGCATGTGTGCATGCAGTATTGTTCACTGGATGCTTCAAAATTTGATGAAGCCATACCAAACCATTGACAAAACAAACACACAAACCTAGAACTGAAGTAACATAACATTACTATGCTAAGAGGTTTACGTCAATCTGTTATCATTTGCCTAACCGTTCCATATATTGCTGTCCCTGCATCATGCTAAATACAAAAGCAGATAAACAAATGAAATGCACATGTGGGCTTTAATTCAAGACATTCAGGTAGTACCATCCCGTATCGAAAATACTGCCATAAAACGTAACCATATTTCCTATTTTGGCATCTGTTTATCTAGCAGCTTCCTCCCCATGGCAGGAATTGCCTTGACCAAAGATTAACATTTTAAAAGCATATCATCTTAGCAGGGGATAGGTTATAATGTTACATTCAGACTGTTTACAGAAGACCCTGATAAAAGTCGGCATTGCGCCTAGCTCGGAAGGTAAAAACTGTAAACACGCACAGAGTCCAATTCAGAGCAGACATCCTTCCACCTGCACAAGGAACATACAATTTCACTGACAAGTCAAACCTGTATTAGTGACCACCTGTGTGTAAAGACCACTAAATTTGTACTCCTTCACATAAGCATTTTACTTCCTTAATAAACATGCACATAAAGAACACTTGCCCAGGAAATCCTTTGGGGTGGAAGGTGTAGGCTCCTCCATTGAGTGAGGTTTATTGACAGGTTTCATTGTATCACAATGGTTTAGAAACAATTATCATGACTGTTGCTATGTGCTCTCCACTTTGAAGGGCATTGCACCTGCTCATGGCGATTGGCATATCGTCGCTGGGGTGACAAGACCTTGTATCTGCAAATTTGGCGAAAATGACTTTTTTGGATTAATGGTCAAATAATGGGTTAAGTGATGTCCTGTCCAAATCCCAACTATCTTACTCCAAAAATGAAGCCACCACAGCATGTCAAAGGAAAGGCTATCCCATTCGCCACAGTGCTTTGGCCGCCATGTTTTTTGCTCTCCTGAACATTTGACATTTCATAGATACAAGGTCTTGTCGCCCCAGCGACGACATAGCAGCTTATATCCATCACAATTCAACTTCCTCACGCTGTTCCCCGACTTATGCAAAACAACATGAGTATAAATACACTCTGCACCTTCCAATTCTTACACTTAATGGCATATTCTAGTTGCTGTGAGATACAAGTGTACTGACCATTAACCTTTGAATAGATGTTGCGGGACATGATGCTCTGATAATTGCATTGGGTGCACTACTGTACAAGAATCACATGAGGTCTCGTTAGAGGGAGACAACTCACTCTACAGCGCTCCAAAAGGAGACTCCTATTGTACCACAAATATCACTTTTTACAAAATAAAGGAGCCCAAAAAGCAACAGAGAGCAGATAGCCTGAATTCATGATTTGCTTACAAAAAAAACCATTCATAAATATATAAAAAATTTCATATTGCACATAGCATAAGATCTATTGAGTATTGTGAGTACAGACCTGTGTTGTACTCATTTGATTAAATCCGTACTTTGTGCGAGAAGCAGTAAGAGGTAGACTTCTACTAAAAATTCAAAACTCAAATTGTTGATTAAGCCTCGTCCCTCATATAAATTGACATCTCTTACAGCTAAAATTTCTATAAAACATATTCACTGCATAGTCCACCTAAAAATTGCATAACTCAAGAGACTTCACACCAGAGACATCTTTTGTGCCTCTGCAAAACCTTAATCACAGTACATTGTTGGATGCTCTTATTTGACAGAAGTGGTCCTGGGTCAAACAAACTTATTGAAATCACCCAAGAAGGTTCATAATCTTTCTGACAGCTACAGCTTCCCTGCATACCATACTGATCAATTGTGCCAAATCTATCATTCACTCACATACGTAAGTGTAAAAGTCATTCAAAATTGTTGCTCTTTTTAAAGGGTAAAATTGACATGATATTTGGCAAGTGAAATTTTATCATTGCACAGTGGTTGAAATTTGGTGCAATCTGAAATCTGCAAGATAGGACTTATCACTTTCTTCATAACATCTGTCTTTTGAGTCACATACATATATGTCGTGATCATTTTTATCTGAAATAAAAATACAATGCTGCAGTTGATTTACCAGTTAACAGGAAAACATATAGTTCACATATCTCTGCACAACTGTTGATTTTTGCTAAAAATGTACACTATGCATAAAAAAAATGTGTGAAATAACACTATGATAACACAATTTCAGTTGGGTAAAGACAAAAATGTGAAATATCAAGTAAACAGGTTCGGCGGAAGTACTACAGTCTGAGAACCCTGCTGGGCTGTGAGCATACTTGATAATTGACAAAAGCAGGGTCCGTCGATTTCTTCCGTGCTATCATGAATCGCAGGCAGCTTGTATTAAAATATGATTGCTAGGGCATGGTTGATCATCATGTAACATTCTACCCACTCGCTACTGAATGGGGAGGATACATGCGCTGAGATTGCTGCAAGTGTACGGAGATGAGACGATGTCATGCATACATGTTTTTTGAATAATACAACAGGTTTACAGAAGGACGAGAGGACATGTAAGATTGCTGCAGCACTCTCGCCACTTCTGACGGAGTTATCCCCAACTGTACTAGAAACTTCAAGTTTGTTGATTGCTCTGTGGTCATTGCTGAACAATCAGAAACAGAGGATGTGTGTATATAAAATTATGTAGAAAAAAAAATCTGATGGCTGCAGAGAGCTAAGATCACTGTTACATACTCCAGATAGATTTCTTTGAAGGTGAAACCTCTTAGTTTGAAGTTTGAGTTTGAAATAAATCTTCTATGACACAAGTCCTGGAACTTTTCTGACACACCTCGTATGTTTCAGAAATAAAAGTCATATGCATACAATTGAAATTATTTCACACTTTTGATCTCAAAATATGCAAAAAACAACTCATCATCCTGGCAAATCCCGCCAGCCAGACACAATTCTGGGTAGACCCTTTCGACGTACGTATGCATTGCAAGCAAATTCCAAATGGTGTAAGATGAATTTTGAGCTCTTCTGGGAACTTTGTTTGGCTTGAATCACAACACACAATGATCATTTAACCACAATCTATCAGGAAGAAAGAAGAATATCTTGCATTCAATCTTTACACACTCGCATTTCAGCAAATGCTTCTTCCGATACTCTTCCTGATTAGTCTTATCTTTCATGCCCCTTCCTCTTGACTTTCCAGTACCAGCTTGCAAAACATCCTCTTTTTTTCGCATTAAAAGCTCCTATATATAGTAGAAACATCCTCTTTTTTTTTGCATTAAAAGCTCCTATATATAGTAGACTATCTAGAAGCCTACGAAAGAGAACATATATGGTGACTCATTTTGATTCTCTACAGGAACTAAAAAAGTGGAATCCTTGACCTTTGTAACCTCTTTTTTTAGCTACGGCAAAGCATTGTGAACTTGAACAACTTCCCGGCATCAAATATTCAGCTTCCTTGGATCAAATATAACCTTTGTCGACTGGTACAAAGAAATCCATTTTTCAATTTGTTTGTTTGTTTTTCAGATAATGGCTAAGCATGCAACTTGAGGATTTAAAATGGTTTGGAAAATCACAGTCTACTGCAAAAGATCTTGCGAAAGCTTTGCACAGAATGACTGAGCATGCACGAAATATGACAACCCACGTACAATAAGTCAGGTATAGGCCTCGACAAAACTGAAAAAAAAAATGCTGAAGATCAGACACTCTCACAGCCACTAAGTGGACCAAAGTTCATACTATCTACACAGACTTGGAGTATTTCTCGCTCACAATAAATATGTAAGTTATTTGATTTCTCCAACCTCGTAACTTTATGCAAACTCTGGCAAAACCTTACAAGCACATGCTGGATGTATGTCTCCAGTATCTCATCTGCAATACGAAAATGAAACCTGCTTTTCATTTCTTTTCTTTGCTTTTGTAGTGGTTTCCTGTCACTGTATCAGGACTTCACTAAATATTCACTAAGGGTGGTGAGCTCAAAACGTATCTAGGTAATACTAGGTACATCAACATCCTGGGCAAAACTGAAAGTTACTGTATTATCTTTTATCCAGAAGCACATGACGACATGGTAGAAAGTTCATTCAACCTTAATTCAGTATCACAAATCATTAGGAATCAATAAGTGACCGAAAGCACTCACATCCTACATCAAAGTGACAAATTGCAATACAATAATTTTTTTGTGGGGGCAGCCATTGTTTGCTGTAAGCAGCATTTACGTAGCAATGGCTGCTGATTGCACTGCTTTACAACATGCACAGCATAGAAACTGGCAGGTTATACAGGCAGTAGACTTTCATCACACAGCCACTTGTTTTTAGTATGGGCACCACAAATACTTTCCGGGGGGGGGGGGGGGGGGGGGGGGGGGGGATAATAAAGTGTACTTAAAATGTAATCAAAATCAAAATCAAAGATACAATGTTCCTATTCAGGAAGTGACACACTAATGATATCTATGATCAGCAATGAGTAGAATTACACAATTTTGTCAGGGTCCACAACCAAGGTCTGAATCAACTTTTATTTCCTTTTACGTGTATGTATGATTTTGTTCAACGTCAATGACATGCTGATTCTGTTGAAATCATTACTTGCATTTGCACTAATTTTCTACATGGAATTTGATCAATCTACATCAAAGGTACTCTCTTTTCTTACAATGGTTCCAGTTTGAAAAATTTGAGCTGCATTGTGCTTTGTGCTTTTAATCTCTGATATTGTAGAAATGTGAAGCTTAAAAAAAAATAGAGTTCAATATAAATGCTAGAAGCTTCAATATTTGTAAGAGACAACAGTGTTAAAATACACCGTCTAGTAGCTGTTTTATGAGCATGGCAATATTTGTTCATAGATCTCTTGATAGTTATAGCATAGCTCTCACAACTATTTGCATGCTGGAGTGCATATTTCACCAATGCAGTTGAATATCCTACGGTTAGTAGTCATCAAAGTTTGACAATTTCGTAAATTGAGCCACCGCAATCTTTAAACAGTGTCTTTATTAACTCTGTTACTGGAAGTTCCCAGACAGCATACTATTCAAGTAAAAAAAAAAAGAATAAGGCAAATTAAAAGGCACTTGGTTGCTAAGACATTTACATACTCAGCTGATTTTCCATAATTATGAAAAATTACAGGACAACTTAATCGTCACAAGACTCATCCCTACATCACTTTTACCTTTCTAAAATAAATGTCTCAAGGACTGGCACAAGGTGAAACTCTGGACTTTACACAGTTGCTAGAAAATGGTGAAAATCTTGGTTCCACTCAATTAACACTTCCAACAGATGTCATCTCAAAACACACATCAGGTAAGGAAGATAAATAAAACACTCATCACACACACACACGACTCAAATAAAACTCACTTCTTTATATACATATATGGACTTTATGTATCTCTCGATAAATACAGCAATGCGAGTGTGAGGTAAATGCATCACATTTTTCACATTTCAGAAATGCAATTTTTAATAAAAATCTTGAATATACTGTCATAGTTGAAAATTGTGACAAGGTATCAGTATTCAACTGAATAAAATTTTAATCTTAGACTGGACTTCATTGTTTCCCAGTTTGGAGAAAACATTTGAGACATTACGCAGCCATTCATCAGGAAACACCCTAAAACTCAATCTCAAAGTTCCCAAAGCATGCTGCGAAAAGAGACTGGCCTCATTTCCAGGATATATTGAGATTGTAGTTCAGCTTCTTTGCCACCTTGCACCAGCCCTCGTAGTCCCTCCTGTTGATGGCAAAGCAGTCCATGAGGGTCAACGCCTCCAGACTATTCTGGCCGTCTAACACCAGCTGCGAGATGCCCTGGCTGGTGACGGCGTTGCACTCATGGAGCGTCAGAGACTGCAACTCGCGGAAGCCGTGGCTCGCCATGGCTTCTGCGATGATGGCGTCATTGAAGCTCGCCACGCGTATGACCTCCAGGGTCCGCAGCGAGCGGCATTGCGGGAAGACGTAGCTGAGCATGGCCTCTGTGAGGGTGATGTTTGTGTTGGTGCACCAGAGGGCCATGTCCTCGAGGTGTTGGAAAGGCCTCTGTGGGCCGGGCGGAGTCTCGTCACCCGAGTGGAAGCATATATCATCCAGCATCATGAACACGAGAAGCCTGCACAGGTTGGGACACAGGACGCCGATGCGCAACAGATCCAGTCCATCAAAGTCCTCCAGTGAGAGCGCCTTCAGCTGAGCGCCCCGCTTCTCGAGGTACTTCCACACCCCGAGCACCGTCAGATTCCCAGAGCTGGCAAGTTTCAGCTCCCGCAGGTGCTCCAGGCCGGCAAGATCCGAGACTCCCCTGGAGGAGAACCCACGGGCGAATCTCAGATCCAGTGAGGTGAGCTGCGGGCACAGGAACGAGATGAGTTTGAGGTGACTGTCCGAGAGGGTGGTGAAATCGCTGCACTCCAGCAACCTCAGTCCATTCTGGCCTCTCTCCCGGTCCACACAGTCCCTCCCTAGTCCTCTTCCGTCTTCTGATGACTGCGAGAAGGTGCGGAGGTACTGGGCCGCATACTCCTCGGTGATCGGCGACTCGGCAATGATGCTCGAGATGAGGTTTGAGTTGTGGAGCTCGCAGAGCTGCGGGATGCTCCTCAGTAAGGCCCGGATGCCAGTCTCTGTCACCATGGAGGAGTAGAGGTCCAACTTGCGCAGCTGGAATCTTTGGTGCTGCATGGCCAGGTTGCACAGAATCCCCACATCATTGTCACACACCTGCAAAGATAACATACGTGATTATATGATATATCGTCTGTTGAGAATGAGGAGGACGTTGAGGTGCCTTGAACACAATGGCTTCAGTGGCAACTTATGCCCTTATCTCTCATTTTTCATTATCCCTTTTCTTTCCTTTCATCTTTTCTCCTAGGGCTTAGAAACATTGTATTAAGCACATTACAAATGTAATGTATCATTACTATTATTATTATCATTCTCACCTTATGATATGTGCAAGGCCCGACATTGGCGGTGGCTTGATGGCCCAAAGCCACTAAAAATTGGTGTTGGGCCATCAAAATTTAAAAAAGTTTATTTTTGCATACCGTACCTTTTTATCAACTAATATTAAAAATAGATAGCTTTGTTTCCTTTCATTTAGCACTTCTACATTTCTTCTTTTGGCCACCAACATTTAAAGTCTAATGATTTGAATGGGCCACCAGAGGAAAAAAAAAAGTGTTGAGCCCTTATAAATGTATACATTTTATTTTTTATTTTTTATTCACAGATCCAAACTGAATCATCCAGAAAAATAAAGAATGTATTTCAAGCATTTGTCACATAGTGATTCTGTCAAGACAAACAAATACATTAATTTATCAGATGGGCCATCTGATGACTCAATAACCATCATGGTCCAAATGTCAGATTTGTGTAGAAATCCACCTTTTGAGCAGAGAAATAGAGAACTGTATAGCTGCAGTGTTGGTCCACAACATTGCAAGTCTTATTCAAAGATTGCATAATCCATGATGTTTGATATACAACTCTGAAGGACATACTGCAATGTTTATGCACCAAACGCGGCACCTCAGAAAATTGCCTGCAGGTGACCTACCCAAAAACATTGGTGATCCATGGTCATGATTTACTGGTTAACGATTTTGAAAGGAAAGAAACACTGAATGTACCCTTATAGCCCCAATGTCATTAAAGCTGTATAACCACATGCAAGTTGCCATGCATTGAATTTAGAGTACAAAACTATCTGCCAATGCAACTTCTATTTGCAATCCCATGACTTTTGGATGCAGAAAATTGGAATTTTTGTTACTTGACAAGAATTTTACATCAAGTATTTGCTAAAGTCCTACTTTAACCCATTCCTCCCACAATTCTGTGAGAGCCCCCAATGCCCCCAAATGAGATATTCCTCCCACAATTCTGTGAGAGCCTCCAATGCCCCCAAATGAGATTCTGTTTGCAGGTCGACAGAGAACAGACAAGTTGGTGATCTACCTGTGCGAAAGCAGTCAAACAGTACAGGTATTCCCTTTCCACGGTCAACTACACGTGTCACTATGAACGATGAAAATATCGATCAGGTCCTAAGTATGAATAGACCGTGCGCTGATGGGCTCACAAACTCTTTTGTTCTACACATCTTTGATCGCTATGTAGGGCCCTACATCTTCATATGAGGTTTATAGCAAAATCAACTACACTGGAGAAAAAGGAATATAATACTGGGAAACACACAGTTTTCATACCGAAAGAAAACTGATACTGATAGAAGAAACTGTAATCTTTCGATTAAAGTCATTTTTCTAGGCAGCATAACAAACATGAATTTAGGCCACGTATGCAGGCACTCTTGTCTACAATTTGGGAACCGGTATACCGAGTTCCGTGTATCAGTTGACGCCATGGGAACTTGGTATACCAGATTCCAGTAAGGAACAGATTAATAATGGTCCATGCATTCTATTCATAGATACTGTCATTTGAAACGACTTGACATTTCCCTGATTTAGGCTCCATGAACAATATAGATAGGGATCAAATGGAAGGTAACCAAAATCATAATACCCTATCTCGGGCAGCCACTACTACAAACCTGACAGTGCTGAAGGCTTAACTCTTGCAGGTCACTACATAGACGGAACAGGGACTGGACAGCCAGACTACTGATCTTTGTCTTGGAGAAATCCAGCTTGACAGCGAAGGGCAGGTTGTTCGCTAGGACCTCCAAAGCTGACGTCGTCACGCGACGGCACCCACGCAGGTTCAGGGACTTGATTTTCTGTGACGTGCGAAACAAAATGTTGCACGAGTATTGTGTAGTTGGAGAAAATGCCATTCCAAAAGGATTTCATACTACATGCAGATAGTGTCAAAAGAAAATGTGTTTTTTAATGGTGTCCTGCATTCTAGCAGTCCACATATTTCTTTTGTTGAATCCTGAATGATTCTTTAGATGTACCGGGCTATTCAGCATTCTCTTTTTTTTCTGTGGAATTGAAGTTTCAGGGTAAATCTTATACTGTAAAAGTGGAAATTTTCGCGGTGTTGAAATTTTTGCGCATTTCGCGCAACCAGAAGCTAGCGCGAAAATAAAAGCATGCAAATATTTTTGCTTGCCATTTGTTCCAGTAGTTGAGGTCTTGATTCCCCAGAATTAAATACACGCAACACTCTCCTTACCCAGCTGAGTGCGAAAAATTAGTCACGCGAAAATATTCACTTTTACAGTACCATAAGTTGTGGTACCGGTATTACTATTTCAAATTTAACAACAAAGGCATTCACTATCTGCATAACAAAAAAAAAATGAAAGTTCTTGATTGGAAATAACCCTTTGTGTGACATCCATTGTTAAACTACATGTGGCTCACCATCTGGTAATACCAAGAGGTTGGCAACTTCGCCTGCAACACAGATTCCATGTTTATTCCTACCCATGCACATGTGCACTTTACACTTGCCAGTAGCCCTACATAATTACCCATATTCTTCAATTCCGTGACAGATGAATCTTTAGGGTACTTTGATGTGGCAGCATACAAATGCTTCAGTAAATAGCAGCAGCATACATCTCATTATATATTCTAAACTTTGTTTGTGAAAATGAGAGTGCATCATCTCTTGACAAAACAGTGGTATACATATTGCTCAAATTCTATGAAGCAAACAGCTCCTTGTACTAAACGACATCTCTCGCCTACAGATACCGATAAAATGTACTTTACTTTGAGGGAAAAGTAACACCTTAGTAAACTCTAGTGAAGAAAAATATATTGATAGGGAAACAGGCAGTGCTTGCTACTCATTCATTTATCCATTGTTTATACTCAATGAATGATAGACCTCTCTCGATATCTCTGTGTGCAACATCAATTTCCTCTTCATAGGAATGTGTGTGAAATATGTGCATGTCAAATTTGTGCACATTAGACTCATTTGAACAGCAAGGGTTAAACGGACATGTCCAAGGGTAGTTTAAAAGTGATAGCATAGTGAGAATTCTGGATATCATACCTCGTTTTACGTTTGCGGTAGATAAAAAGGGGAGCTGGGATTAAAGTCACAATTATGTCACATCAGTTACTTAACCAATTGAGGATGAGTCCCGAGTATACTCAGGCAAGTGGCTATGGGAAATGGGTGTTGTAGAAAAATAGCCCGTCCTTAAAGGGGATGGCTAGTAACTGATCAGTGAGAATGCTGGAGGATGATTGTTCCAATCCTTGTGGGATTCATTTAAGAGTACATTATATATCTATTATTGTGTGAAAATTATTTACTTCAGAATGGTCTCATATTCAAGTAATGTGCAGTTCAATGTTTCCAGGTTAGCATGCCTGTACAGTGTCAATGCCTGTACAGTGTCGATTGTTAACGGCCCGTTAACGATCGCCCCGTCACTGTACAGGCATGCTAACCTGGAAACATTGAACTGCACATTACTTGAATACGAGACCATTCTGAAGCAAATAATTTTCACACAATAATAGACATATAATGTACTCTTAAATGAATCCCACAAGGATTGGAACAATCATCCCCCAGCATTCCCACTGATCAGTTACTAGCCATCCCCTTTAAAGGAAACCCAACCCAAAGAGAAATGTGGATTGAGTGAAAGCAGCAACATTAGTAGTACACATTAGTGAAATTTTGAGAAAAATCAGACAATCACTGCAAAACTTATGAATTTTTAAAGTTTTGGTGTTGAAACCACTGGATGATGAGACTACTAAAGGTTATGATGTCATGTGTGAACAATAATATAAAGAAAATATAAAGGGAATTCCACAAAAATTCACTTTTCTAGCATAATGAAAGAGCACTTGACTAACCGCTTTCATAAAACAGGGGGAATATTATTGCTACCCTTAACATATATAATGTTAGTATCAAGTTGATGGAATGTGTAATTTTTTGAAAAAGAAATTTTTGTGGAATTCCCTTTCTACTTTCTTTATATTGTTGTCCACACATGACGGCATAACCTCTAGTAGTCTCCTCATCCAGCGGGTCCAACACCAAAACTTTAAAAATTCATAACTTTTGCATCGATTGTCCGATTTTCCTCAAACTTTCACTGATGTGTTTTACTAATGTTGCTGCTTTCACTCAATCTACATTTCTCTTGGGGTTTGGGTTTTCTTTAACAGACTAAAAGAATTACTGTACTCATTCGTGTCATCACAAGAATGAACACACCTTGCACCTGGATGCAAGCATGTACACGATTTCATCTGTCACAAGCTTGGTACATTCACTGAAGTCCAGGTGCTGAAGGGCGCCCCCATTGATGAGGAGGTGAAGAGCCGGTCGAGTGAGTTTGCGCCTGTCAATTAGCCTGGCAAGTAAAGCGTGGGCCAAAGATGGGCCTGTGGAGAGAAAATGGGAAGATTATCTTGTACTATCATCAGAAGAGACAAATGCAACACACTTCCAAGCTCTGCTTACTCTTTGAAAAGGATCCAGTAATTATGCCTACAAACTGTTTTGGCAGAATGATTACAAGTCCGATCTTTTCTGGATTGGGCAAGTCATCAAAAGCAATTCAAGCAATTTTTGCTGAAAACTGTGAACATATCCAGGTTTACACTCTTCTTCACCAAATTATGTCAGTGATAAATGAGTTAAATGTTAGTGGAATTTTCGTCAGAGTGACTACCCATAGGAAAGAAATCAGCCTGCCGCATACTGCTGCGGAAGCCTTGCCGCAGATCTGCCGCAGATAGGCATCATTTTCACATGCAAATTAGCTGCTGCCGCAGACTCTTCCAGGCCACTGAGGGAGACTGGAGAGCCTGCGGCAGATCTATGCGGCAGACTGTTAATGATGAATATTCATATAAGTACGATTTCAGGAAGAGCTTGTGGTAGATCTGCGGCAAGATTTCTACAGGTGTGCAGTAAGTAAGCGGCATTAAGGCTGGGGCAAGTCAGCGGCAAGTCTGCAGCAGACGCCTATTAAATATGTATAGATCTAGTAAATGACCTAACCTACGTAGGCAAATATAATGCACGAATTATCAGGGCTGCTGCAAGTAAGCGGCAGGTATGCAGCAGTCTTGCTTAGACTCAGCTATTATAGTTCTACATACAATTGCAATGCATCACATGATTTATATACCCACAAAAAAATTGTTATGTTTTATGGCACGGTTACTAAACTATCTGTGGCATATCTGCGGCAGATCTGCAGCAGGCTGTTAATGATGAATATTCATAAGTACAATTTCAGGAAGAGGTTGTGGCAGATCTGCGGCAAGATTTCTACACATGCAGGTATGCAGTATGCGAGAAGTCTGCCGCAAGTTCCTCTCTGTGGCAGCCTTCCCGCAGATCTGCCACAGACTGTTCCTGCCGCATACTAACGGTTAGTATGCGGCAGGTCTGCAGCAAAGCTTGGTTCTGCCGCATACTCCCGCTTACTCTTGCCGCAGACTAAAAATTATGCCGCAGACCTGCGTCAAGTCTGCCGGAGATCTGTGGCAGACTTTTCTTTTTCTTATGGGTAGTGTGATAATAGTTTGTAAAGCGCTCAGGGCACATTGACCGGATGGATAGTTATTGTGTTAAATAAAACTGTTATAATTATTATCATTATTATCATTTCTGTTGCTGTAATCATTGTGATCATTCAAAACTTTTTAGTTATGATAAAACAAGATCAGATCAAACTCATATGATGTTATGCAAACAAGGGCTGTGACTCCTTTGGAAGTACATACTGATGGTGATGAAAGCATAAAAATTGCATCCCTAGGTAAATTGTAATTCATTCAATATAATCCGAAATATCAGCACATACACTGGTAATACGCGTATATATGTCAGAGTAGCCATGAAAGTGGTGTTGGTAAAGGAATACACTGTAAGTACTTGACAAAAAATCACCCCATCCCCCCCCCAAAAAAAAAAAAAAAAAAAACATGCAAAGGAGGTTACATAAGCCAGTGATGAATAAATAAGCCTGGTATAATCACTACAATTGCCCTCAAATGCAATGCTGGAATAAACAGTATACCTTTTCTTCTTTTCCTTCTCAATTCCCCCCCCCCCCCCTCCCTTAATTAATAACTTTATGGGAATGCAAACTTGAGATGACATTGAGAGAGATTTCATCAGTGCTCGATGACTGTCACAATTTTTGAATTACCACCAACTTCAATGAAAAAATTGTTCTTTACAGCACATCTTCACATTTTCTAACATCAATTGGAGCAATGCAGTGCAAACTCAAGTTTATGAAGTGTGACGATGGATAAAAGACTGGTATCAAACTGTGGACACAGAAGTTCCAGAAAAGGCACTAACTGGGTAGGTCATCAAATGGTCCTATCATGAGTCTGTATCGGCCCTTGTCCAGGATGTTCTTCTCATAGTCCCTGGTCCAGAAGTCAACGTTGGCTGTGATGTGGTTGATACACAGTCGGCTCAAGTAATCGATGGTAGTACACTTTGGCATGGTGGCGCCCCCCTCAGATTCTCTGTCAAAACGATGGGGAAAAAAAAATCACATGTGAACAACATATATATATATATATATATATATATATATATATATATATATATATATATATATATATATATATAAGGGGAACATTACTGGATGTCATGATGCCATGTTGAGTGATGCATTAACTGAAAAGTTCCAATCACCCTAGTATTAAGTCAGGGAAACAATGGAATTAAAATAATGAGTATTTCAGTCTCACCACAGAACCAGTGATACTAATTGTCGATCATGAACAAATTTAGGGGTCAAATATATGATTGCCAGCTCTACCATGCAATAATGAATCACACATAGCTATGTTTTTTTCTTAGTTGTTGCTGAAAGTTAAACTCTAAAGATATTTGTCATTGTTGTGTATGATGACAGAGAAGCATGACTATAGGACATGTATTCTTATACTTCTTTTCAATCATGACATCATAACAGCATGAGATATCTTGAAAGTGTCCACTGAAATGTGAACAAGAGAATATGGGACCAAGGAGCTATTACACGTGTGTAATAGCTCCTTGATGGGACCATCACATTTACCCACAGGCATGCAGCCACACTCTGACATTGTATAGACACAGTATGATTCCAGGCTGCTGGACACACAAAGAGGATTCAAGATAATAAAAGTTTGGACAATTTTACTCTCAACATCCTATGAGATCTAATAGTAAAAGACAGTTTTGTTTCATACATAATAGGCACATGAAAGTAAGACCATGAATGTCAATGGACCCCCCCCCCCCCCAAGATTTAATAGAAAATACCTCACTGTACACTGGACAAAGGAGATTGGTGAAAATAATTCTCTGCATACATTTGATCACTGTTTCTTCAATTAGATTGCCAACATCACTATTCTGTTCACAGTCTACTTCATACCAAACTTACACAATCTGGAGGTTTGCTCCATATCTCATAGATGCAATTTACCTGTTATTCCCTAGGTGTCTAAAAAATGTGTCACAGTTTGATAAAGTTGGAAATATTTTTTGCTCTCATTTACACAGTAGAGATGTTGAGACATCATCCACCTACACCGTATATAAGACCAGATAAAAAAAAAAGAGAAGAAATTATGACTTTCTTGTCCCTGTCCAAATTATTTGCTGCTGCATCAATTTTTTGTTTTGTTTTGTTGTTTTTGTTTTTTTAACAACAAACAGACAAAATTTTACACATGCACAGCCTAAACATCATACGGTACTTACGGTATCTGTCTGTCTGTGTGTGTGACTGTACATGTGCGCACTCTAAGAACTGCATACTACATGTACCTCGACAGACTTCATTCAACTTGCCATAAACTATTTGTATTGATTTTAGCTCTAAGTTACCTGAAAGACATGTCACATATCACAACTTCATTTCAGATTGTACAGGCAGCGTACGTCATACTCGCTTGAGCAGAATGAGTAGTTTTGAGCAATGACACGAAAGTTGATAATGATATTGACGTTTCCTGATAACCACTTTGGTTCAAATGTAAGTGAGTGATTGGAAATAAGCTATTAAAAGTACTTGCTGTGATTTTGGTGCAATTTGGTTTAGCTTTATATGAGTTATCTAGCGCCAGTGGGTGTAATCTTGCATCATATTCTACCTCCTTGAGTTATGGGGGATTCTGCATGGCTGACTTTTTTTTTCTTTCCCCAGCCGTATTGTGGCAGCATGGTTGGCATCTTTGCTCACAGTTGCAAAACAGGGTCTGTAGATTATGCAAGGCCTGTTATGACAAGTTTGCTTTGCCTTTGTTTTCTTGCATGTGTGTGTGTGTGTTTTTTTTTTTTTTTTTTTTTTGGTAGAGGGGCCTAATAAGCAGGCTAATACCTGAGCAATAATGTCACACTGATTTGTAGGGAGGCCCTACATGTAGCTGTCAAAAATGGAGTCCTCTAAAGCCAAGTAAAACTAGAAAGTACCGCTTAAATTAGTTTCTCATCCAGATTTTCTTACAGAGGTGATTGATGCAGGAGGTCCTTACTTTTTGATATCTATTTTTGTGATCTGCAGCATCTGTAGCTTTGCGCTAAACAGGTAACATAAACTTGTACACATCAAGTGCCAGCCAGATGATCAAGATCCTTGCGCTCGACTTGGCTGGCAGTCTCAGGAGCACGGCAGGAAGATCTTACAGCTCTCCATGCTCTTTAGGATCAACAATGACCTTGCCCACTACCCATAAAATAATCAAATTAAAACTTCTCCCACTACCCCCTCGCCAACGACACTCTTGATCGTTACAGCAAACAATTCCAGTTTGTCACCTGCAGAACACAGGACATATGGGGGTCATCTTTCCTACCAAGGACCATAAAGGACTGGACAGGAACAGCATTCTAAAGGAAGTAGTGACTGCTGCAACCCTTCACACATTTGATATGTCAAGGGTCAGCAAATAATCAACCATCATTGTTTGAAAAAAAAAACAAAACAAACAAACAAGAAGGATTTGTTCAGTGTAGACTAGTCTATATGCCATATTTTGATTGATAGCAGATCAGTAGAGAAGATCAACATTAGGACGAGTCAAGCTTGGTCTACATCCCTAGTGCAATGCTAATCAACCTATTGATTGTGGGCATCTTCGGCAAGACAAGACAAACAAAATATTCAAATAACAAGCCTCCAGCCAGGCACCGGTACATACACCCAGCGAAGCCGGGTGGGCACACGTACGTACCCCGTACGCGTACCCAGCTATCCCCAAGCTGCTAGCTGGCCGATTGGGCGTTGCTTGTGCAATACCACAGATACAGTCTGCGGGGCAGGGGCTGCACCACATGCCAGTTTAGGCCCCTAGCTAACCCTACTACAGGAAACATATCAAACGTGTCCTTTCCATATTGACCAGTATTTGTTTGTTACAGTGTGTAGCAAACGTGTGAACAAAGATCATAATATGTGATCTCACCTTGCTTTTGGAGTTTCAGATTCCGTGTTTTGTCACTAGCAGGTGCAACGTCAGGACGGTAGAAACGTCTGGTGCCAACCCTGTAATCAGCTGTTCACCTGTGCGTTGTGTTTACATTATATTGCAGTAGGTATCACAGTTGTCCAGCGTTGATATTCATACGCTCGTCCTGCTATTTGTACTATCAATAGATTGAAAGTCAGTTGTTTTCATCACCAATTGCTGTTTGTAAGGTTACCATCTCAATCTCAGCGTACTATGACTTATCAGCAATGAACCTTCATTCTTTTTCTCTTTTAGTTAAGAACTATATTTCATACAGTGGTAGTGGGATGCACTCTGCAAAGTGTACGCGAAACAACCGAGGCGCATCAGCAGAGCTCGCGAGCTGAGCGAGTGAATGCATTGTGTGTGTTGCATGCTGTTCATACCAACTCGTTGTTTTGGATTGTCAGAACCCAAGATTTGTTGCACGTCGTCGTAGTGCGGTGTTATGTGTATGGGGTATTCCACCTAAACTGCATATCGCATGCATGCTGCTGTTGTAGGCCTATTATCATCACCACTCAAGGGCGCGCGAGGGCAATCGAGGCTTTCCGGGTCTCAGTATCACGAAGGTGCAAAAAAACACTGAGCTCGTTCTCGTCCAGGGCCAGGGCTAGTCGACGAAGTCATATTGCAAAGGTACCTGTACAAGTTGGCCTTTCCTAATTGTGAGCAAACAGCACTATCCAGCTTTCCAGCTTTCCCACCACACCAGGAATAGATGTGAGGTAAGAATATCCATTAGCATTACTACGGCATTTAGAATGCACTGCACTGGAATCTAACCTGACCATTGGCATTGCGGTGACTCCCTTCTTTTTCTTGTTAATCTAATGTTAATGTTGTATTTGGAACTCTTACTCTTTATTGAAGACATCGTGTAAAAAAGCTACTAACCGTTAAAACTTAAAGCTATAGTTTACAGTCTAACGCCCAAACGCCACAACGGTACACAGTTTCACCCAAAGTTTGTATATAAATTCAACGTTAGATTCTAATGTTAAATCATAGGGGACGTAGTAGGCCTGGCAGTGGCCTTTTTCAGTCCAGGAAACCCGCTTGTATGAGGGGTGCTCCATCCTGCTCATTAAGGACTTTTCGATTGTGTGGACGTGGCTGCCATTCTCGTACGAGAGCGGCTCTAAATGGCTGCGGTCCACTCGTCACGTCCGCGGTGTTATCACCCATTTCGTTTTTCAGTGCATGCTGTTCGCGACGTACTGCCATGACGTCATGGACCCCTTCCCCTCCAGCCGGCTGGCGATTGGTTGTGCCACGCAATGACGTCATCAAGTCATGAATCCGCAGTGGCCGTGAAATCCCTCGAACACGCGTTTGCAATTCTGGCGTTGGACGTGCTGGAGAACCTTGGGCATGCGCAGTTCTTTAAAATGACGTCATTACCTCGACGGCCATGTCCACGAGGTGAAATCGAAAAGTCCCTATTGAAGGATCCCCCCACCTCACCTCGGCGTGCTTCATGAGTACCGTGTGTCGTGGCCATACTCACGAGCGGTTCATGAGGCCCTCGCCCCGGTTCACTTCTCATCCATCTCGCATCTGACAAATAGATCTAGATATGAATCAGGGCGACTTCGCACGGCGATTTTTGTTACATACACAGTTTGTTTACGAAATACAATATTTATCCCTGTTTGCTTCATATCAGCACTTCATCCCAACTTTCGTGATCTTGGAAAATCTTCCACCCTCTCTGAAACAGTAAAAGAGTCAGGAGAAGTGAAGTGATATGACCACTAATTCATGCGTGACTTCGGTGACAAACGCAACTCACCCATCACGCATGGGACTTTTCATGGTCAAGACAATTCGACAGGAGTGACCAGTCGATATGCAGTTGGCGCGTCCCTGTTTGTCATAGGGTATGCACTGGTTTGTGGCAGCATGTCAGATTTTGTGACGGAGTGTTCCTGGTTTGCAGCATGAGGGTATAATGTAAAAGTGGATATTTTCGTGTGACTAATATTTTTTCGCTCTCGGCCAGGTGAGAAGAGTTTCGCTTGTTTTTTTAAATTCTGCGGAATCAAGACATCAGCTACTGGAACATATGGCGAGCAAAAATATTCGCATGCTTTTATTTTCGCGCTAGTTTCTGGTTGCGCGAAATGCGAGAAAATTTCAACACCGCAAAAATGTCCACTTTTACAGTAGGCGGTACGCAAGATAAGAGGCTTTGTGATAACAGCACCTGCAGATTGCACGTCGGGTGCGGTGAATGCTTGTCCGATATGCCATCTGACGCAAACCAGACCACGTGCCCTCTATTGTAGCACTCCCCTGAAACCTTGTGAAGTTGTTCGTTTTATGTATTTGCTGTGATGGGGAGCAGAAGGCCACTAATACTCTCTCCCATCAATTCAAATTGACCTCCAAAAAGATGTATTTGTATCTAGGCATATCTAGGATATGTTCATAAGCCCGTGGACCTAACTCACATGGACATTCATTCATTTCATTAATCCATGCATGCCTCTATCCCTGTGTCAAAAGTGCGCAAAAATATTTTGAACATTCTTACCATCTGCCTTGATCTTATGATCTTAGCCACTGGCAATCCCGGACTTTCTCCGGCTTTTTCAGTAGCAAAATGCATGCATTTTATGTTCTTTTAAAGGGATAGCTAGCATTTTAGCTAATAAATGGAATATGATTTGTAATCTCATTTCCACCTTTTCCATACATTTTTCCAGAGTAAAAACAGATAATTCATGAGGAATACAATATGTATGCTGTACTATTAGTTAAAGGACAAGTTCACCTTCATAAACATAAGGATTGAGAGAATGCAACAATGTTAGTAGAACACATCAGTGAAAGTTTGAGGAAAATTGGACAATCGATGCAAAAGTTATGAATTTTTAAAATTTTTGTGTTGGAACCGCTGGATGAGGAGACTACTACAGCTTGTGAGTCATATGCGTACAACAGTATAAAGAAAATATAAAGAAAATTCAACATATTTTCACTTTTTTCACATAATAAAAGAGCACTTGACTTGGCTCTTTCTAAAGGCAGGGGGAATAATATTACCCATAACATTTGTCGGTAACGAGTCGGGGGAATGTGAACTTTTTTCATAAGATGAAATTTTGTGAAATTCTCTTTATATTTTCCTTATATTGTTGTACGCATGTGACATCTAAATTATTCACACACTGCAGTAGTCTTCTCATCCAGCGGTTACTGCACAAAAACTTCAAAAATTCATAACTTTTGAACGGATTGTCCGACTTTCCTCAAACTTTCAATGATGTGTTCTACTAATATTGCTACATTCTCTCAATCCTTATGTTTATGAAGGTGAACTTGTCCTTTAAGGTCATATGTGTGAGCGATAGTGAGCGAATCAGTAATTTCCAATCCAATTAGTCATGTTCTGAGGTTTGCTGCTTCTCCTCATTGATGTTTATTCTCAGAAGATGTTTCCATCTGTAAAGGTGCATCAGCCAAATATGGCCGGGAATCGCGGAAACAACTTCTTTGTCAGTGATGATGCATGAAATGCAATTGCCATCATCATTTTCAAGACATCTGTATGTACTCATTAATATGCGCATAATTAGGTTGTGGCGAATCTCATACATCAGTAGGTGGATTTGTTGAAAGTCCTTTTGTGAGTAGGTCCATGATAAGCCTTAATTTACCAAATAAATTGCCACTTTTAAATTGCCGTTAACGATCGCCTCGTCACTGTACAGGCATGCTAACCTGGAAACATTAAACTGCACATTACTTGAATATGAGACCATTCTGAAGCAAATAATTTTCACACAACAATAGATATATAATGTACTCTTAAATGAATCCCACGAGGATTGGAACAATTATCCCCCTGCATTCCCACTGATTCTCACTGATCAGTTGCTAGCCATCCCCTTTAAACTTTTCCTGTTTTTCGGTCACGTGTGTGACATTTAGAGATAATTAACTTTGTATGTTAATTACTTATGATTTAATCATGTCTGTCATTCTTGGGCTAGATATGTTGAGATAGGTGTGGACAAACATATTTTTACCAAAAATTACAGAAAGGAAGTTAATAGACGCACAATTCCATCAGTCAAAAATATGGCAAAAATGCGTAATATTTCCTGTAAAATCTATGCCTATGCAAATACATGCAAATGAGCACAATAATGGCCCTAATTGGAAAATAAAAATATCATTCATGCAACTTCAGACAGTGCTCTGTATGATTATTCAACTCAAAATGTCATAGAACAAACTTCATTTTTTTGAAATTAGGTTCACTTTTCAAAGAATGGCCCTTCAGCAAAATGTGCTAGACTTTGGGAAGTCCCTTTCCAAGATTGCCAAATTTTGTGTATTCAAAATTGAAAGGTCACGCAAGCATGCCCCTCTTTGCCGTGGGGATTTCCTATTTCATGAATATTGTGTAGTTACTCTTCTTTGCTTATAATGGCATTTTAGATGTTTGGCAATAAGTGGTTGTAAGCATGTTGGAAGTTGGCCAGGTAGTAATGTTTATTTTCTCATTATTGCTTTTGTATAACAGGAGTATGTTAGAATAGATCGGTCCCATTTCAGTAGATTTTTTGTTGTTGTTGTAATGCCTCTGCCAGGAATTGTCACCGGAAGCATTATGTGTTCGGGTTGTCCGTCCATCCGTAATCAGTTTTGTGGACAGCATAGCTTGGAAACCGTTTGAGGTACCTCCTAATGAAACTTGGTATGTACAATGTACATGTACATGTATAGCGAGGTGCCCGCACCTCGTCAGGGGCCCGAATACCGTCACCCCACTTAAAATTGTTTTAAGCGCACTAAACAAAAATTTATGCCCGGGACTGTGTTCAGTACGCTTGAAACTTGGCAGGGCTACCACAACCAAGCAAATTGTGGTGAAAACCGAACAGTTTTTCGCGAAAATCTGAAATTTAATCGGAATACGTGTTATAAGTATCACCACTGTCCCCGCACGCATCTTTTACGTGTATGTCTATGGGAGCATCACGGTCACCCGCACACGTCTTTTACGTGCTTTGTCTATGGGAGCGCGGGTGACGAGTTGCGGACCCCTTCCTTAGCGCGCAACTTTTTCGCATCGTTCGCGTTTGACGACGATAGTTGCAAGTTTTCGATATCGATCAGTGAACTTGTGATTCCATTGGAATTTTCAGCATTTTTCCTGTATGTGAGTTGGATTTCAAAGAATTTCAGTGGCAAAATGTGATTCAAATATGCGCAAACATTAACTATGACGAGGTGCGGGTCACCCAAGTATACATGTATGTATGGGTGGACAAAGTTGTGCCTGATCAGTTTTTAGATACACGTGCACAAGGTCAAATGTCAAGGTCAAATTCTCAAAATTTCACTATTTCTCCCATTTATGTAATGCCTAAAGGTGTTTTCCTGGAATTTAGTAACAGGATAAATGTTCTATACAGAAAGTTTTAGTTTTCTCCATACATTGTATCTTGGAAATTGCTCAAGGTATCTTCATGAAACTTAGTATATATTTACTGCCTGGCAGTGATTTTCTTGGAACTTTTGGGATCATGGGGTCAAAAGTCAGAGGTCAGGTTCAAAGGTCAAGGGAAAATGTGACCGGCGACAACGGTTTCAGGCAAAAGTGGAGAATTCTGAAAATTCATTTTTTCATTGAATCGCATTGCCCATTTCCTAAGCTTTACATTGATATAAAACACATATAAAGCGAAATATAATGCACTTTTTGATTTGTTAGCCTGACAAAATTGCGAGAAAACGGGCTTTGAAGATTTCCGTCATGCTCGAAGACAATGCCCAGCGGCGATGCGAGGTGAGAGTCACCCATCCGTACAATGGTGCCAATCGAGATTAAGCTCAGCCTCTAGCAACCACAGCGTCTTCTGATTGGCTCACTGAGAGAGTCAAATTTCCCGGGCACCTTCCTCGGAACTCAGCGTATGGAGCTGAATGTACAATGCGTTTCGCTCGGGTTTGTTTACCAGTACGTCTTTCAAGATGGCGGATACGATAATTACAAGCTGCTGGTTATGTGTGTATGGTGCACGTATTACTCAATAGCATCCACACGCTACGCGTGTGTGTATATGTCACGGGAGCGGGTGGCACATTCGTATCAACATCTATACAAATCACGTTTTCATAGCGGTTGATTTGTCTTGTAAATTTCATCATTGGGACCCTTTCGAAGGCAGAAAGATAAAAAGGGTCACGCTTCCTGTTGTTCTGGTTTTTGTTTGTTTTTGTTTTTGTCAAGCCATGCATGTTTTGCATTGTGCGGTAAACATGCAAGCAAGCAAACAAACAAACAAACACGACTTTACTCAGTTTGGTGCAATTTTGACGTTAACTGATCATTTATGACCACTCCTTTTCTCTCTTCTACTGTCTTTTTTTTAGTCAAATTGCTGTCATATTTACTACAAGCTATTATCAAGTCAGTTTCCGATCGTATGTTGCACGATTTGTGTGGCGATTTGCCACTCTGATACGCTTAAACCATGTTCCCTATCGTATCTATTTTCACGTTAAGTTTGTGCTGCCTAGTGTCGCTGTTCACTTTTTGTTTCACTTCCGTTGTCGGAACATTGCGGTAGAAAAGCTCTGATAGAAAGCCAAACGAAGAGCATACACTAAAAGACGGAGCGTACTGGTATCTATCAACAACAATGGAGCATACATGCGTGGACAAAACATTTCCGACACGCTGCGAGGTGTATCTCCGAAAGCCGAACTATGTAAATGTGTGCGACGCACTATCCAATGGCACGCGAGATGCCGCGCCGTAGCAACACTGGGCATAGTGGCGTGGCATTCGAAAGAAGATCAAAACTGACAAGTGCGATCCAACATAGGGTGTTTAAAATTTTATTTTCGGTAGGAAAAACTTAGTGTTATGCTGTGAAATTTAGTGTAGATGTAGAAAACATATCAAAGATTCAATTTCTGCAAAAACCCAAAATCGACAAAGATATTGGTCAAAATTTTTGTACCCCGCCTAGGAAGGAATTTGCTCTTGCGACTTTTGCCTGAAACCGTTGTCGCGGGTCACAAATGTTCAAATGACACAATTTTTGCCACATTTTGAAAGTACTCTGAGAGTTCAGTATTGTCATGAAAATAGATGTTGCCAGTTTGTGATTATTGGAAGAAATGTGGGCCATGGGGTGAAAAGGCAAGGGTCAAAGGTCAAGTGAAAATGCTCAAATCCTTGAATACCTGCTCTCTTAAACAATTAAAGCTACCCATCCAAATGAAACCTAGTTCAAAGAAAGTAAACACTCACCAAATTTGTGACAAAACATGTCATTTTAATTTTTTGCCAATTGAAACTGTCGTCTCATATACCTAATTCATGTCAAGACCTACTGCTAGACCTATAGAGAACTATGCATTATGGCGGAGGCATACCAGTCGCCATAGCAACATTTCTCTTTTTTTTCCAGTTTTTTAAATTGTGACACCCTTGTATCCCAAGGAAAGATTAATCACCCTGTCATCACAGTGAATAGAAAGCAATATAGTTACAACTTTAGTGTACATGCCTTTAAAAGTTTTAGGAGCAACATCTGAAAAAAAAATAGTGGAAAATATGATCGTACATGTATAAAAAGGGCTCCATCAAAGATTTGTATGCAATACATTGTAGTTGAGCACACCGCATTTCATTGCAAGCATGCTTGTTCATGCCCAGTGGTAATTTTGGTATTTTATTTACACTTACAGGAAGCACTTTTTGATGGTGCAAATTGCAGTCACTTCAAGTGCAATTACTATGTGCCAACTGTTAGGGCATTTCTTGTTGCACATGACACATAGAGAGTTTATATATGCACATTGAACATATTGGTGCTTTAGACACCACTGCATGTGCTGTTAATTATGATGTTGTGCTTTAGGTGGGATTCTCATGCTGCAATTCACAATTTTAGCACTTAACGGTAATGCAATGATATCAAGATGTGGGGTTCAATGAAAGGTACAGAGTACGCATCATTTACATAGGGAGCTGCTTGGTACTATCGTGTGTACTACATTGTAAGTGATCCTTTCAGTTGTGGCCTCACAGGTTCATAGCAGTACACTTGAAATAGCGTTGCAAATGTTAAAAATACTTTGCTTTTAGATTGGACCTTTTGGCCTTCAATAGAAACAGGGACGTTTCTAAACTCTCCGTAACCTGCTGAGGACGGACTGATTTTGCTGCAACACGCATTTCCCATAGACAGCTGCCCGAGTATACTTGGAACTCGTCTTCAAGGGGTTAAAATGCTTGTTTCAGCGAACACCAAGCACATATCGACATAAACTACCAAGTGCTGTAATGCATGCTGAATGAAATGTTATGTAAAGAATTAGAACTTTGAAACTTCATACATGTAGACTGTTTTTTCCTGTCGCACAGAGCTCCCTCTTCCTGTCAGACAAAGCTCCAACCAAGACCAGACCCGGGAAATGTTTTTAATGTATTTTGATCCTCATGTTTTGATTGTATATTTTGGTACTACACATGTACACCATCTCATACATTGTACATGTATTGTCACTGCACCAACCCATCCACATCTACATATAGCTGTGTTACAGCTGCTACATATGGGGATTACTTTGTCAAGACTCAAGATCATTTTCAGGAGAAATTCATATTTCAGAACTACAGTATGTCACTCAGGATTCCATTCATGACTACCGTTACAATACATTCATATCCAAATACATGAGGCAAATATCACTTAAACCCCTCATTTTTGAAGAGTATCAATTTTTTGTAATAAAATCAGGATTTTGTGATGCTGTGTGATTTGATCATTTTCAGGAGAAATTGTATGTCACTTCCATTCACCAATACTGTTACAGTATGCATATAAATTCAGATACATGTATATGAGGCAAATATCACTTAATCCCTCATCTTTGAAGTATCAATTTTTGTTGATTTTTGTTGTTGTTGTTGTTTTGTCCTGTACCCAGAGAGAAGACGTGAAGATGTCGGTGGAGCTAGCCCTGGTAACCGAATCTCAGAGCAACCCCAAGGATGAGAACCCTTATGCCGATTACATGTGGATGGGAGAGGAAGAAAATGAGTTTGACCTAGATGTAAGTTGTTACGTCGCGCCATCATAGTGGAGACTTTTTTTTTTGTGCGATAAATTTCTGTTGAATTTTATGTTGTCTTCTTCATCCTGTATGGCATAATGTGCCTGGTTGATACTAACTGTTTAGTGACTGTTGCTACATTTGTATTCACCTGGGGCGAGAACTTATCCTGTGTCTAGTGGGAATATGCAGTCAAGAGTATGCTCGTACAAAATTAAATATCTCCAGAAATCTATGTGTGTTGTGGTTTCTGTGATAGTTTGGTTGAGTGTGGAATTCATGAAAATTTTCACACCATGAAATATTCTATGTCTACATTTCTGTTAAATGATATTGAAAATGTCGTTGAGAGGATACTGTATTATACGCCGAATATTTCGCGAGGTTTTTATTTTCGCTAATTTCGTGAATCAGGTGCTATTTGCGAAATTAAAGACACGCGAAAATATTGACTCTGATCCCGATGTGAATGTGATGTACGAGTGTACACTTCTCCATTCAGTACAGGACTCCACGATCGCGAATTTAACCACTTGCGAAATCGTCGGGAATTCCCGATTTGCGAAAATTTAGACTCGCGAAATATATGGCGTATACAGTATTTTGCAAATGAATATATTATCATTTTTCTTCTTGAATATACACTATCAATAGTGAAGTGTCAGTAATAAAATTAAAGGAAGAATTTCATTAGGTCAGGTCAGGATTGACTTTTAAAAGCAATTAAGTTTCAATGTTTTGTATACTTTTAAACAAGCTGAAAGATAAGAAAAAAAAACCAGAAGAGGAAGTAATGTCACGAAACCTTATGATATTTGTTATTCATATTGTAAGCATAAAACATGAAATAGATTGCACTATGTCCGATGATTCTGTTCGAAACACCTCAAGTCAGAACTCTTTGTTTCATACCGTGCTTAATGCAGGTGTTGGCTCAGCTGGAAGAAGAAGAGTACATTGAAAACTGCTTCCAGGATATGCTTGAGGAGGAAGCCCTGGGGCTCTTCACCCCACCCCCTGTGTCGTCGACGTCCACAATGACGTCCACCACCAGTCTACCGCCCATCCAGAACCTCAGTATTGGCAACGGCAGTGAGTGGCTAGCTCTCCCATATGGTTCCATCGCAGTCAAGTCATACATTATAATAGCCAAAACATGGTTCTCAGAAGGGCTCAAAATTCATCTTCCATCATTTGGAATTTGCTTCCAATACATACAAAGGGTCTACCAAGAAACTGGCCTGGCTAACGGGATATGCCAGGATGATGAGTTGTTTTAGTGTGTTTTGAGATCAAAGGAGAAGAATAATTTCGATCATAGTACATGACTTTAATTCCAGAAGAGCCATCCTCATTAACCCCGCATTCAGCATTTTGGAAAGGTAGAATGTAAGGTTATGATCGATCGTGTCCTCACAATCATATTCTCCAAAAAGCTGCATGCGTTTCACTCTAGCGTAGAAGATCGATGGATATCGCTGTGGCCTGATTTGTCAATTACTGATAATCAAGTATGAAAACTTACATAGCAACCACGATGGGGTAAGATCAGAGATTATTGACTTTGGGCAAACCTTCTTGGCTAATATTTTGCATTTCATTGTTACCCAACTGAAATTGTGTTAATACATTATTACAGAGTTATTTTACGCATTTCGTATGCATATATTGGTTATGTACAGCAATAATGGACAGTTCTGCTGGCACTATATGAGAACTATGTTTTGGCTTTAATGTTGTTACTTTCTTTTTTATGCCTCCGCCACAAAGTGGTGCCGGAGGCATTATGTTTTCGGGTTGTCCGTCCTTCCGTCCGTCCGTAATGAATTTTGTGGACAAGGCATGAAACTTGGCATGTATGTGTATTAGGGGGTGAAGTTGTGCCTATCAACTTTTGGGTGCACATGCTCAAGGTCAAAGGTCAAAAGGTCAAGGTCAAATACATAAAATTTCACTATTTCCACCATATCTATGCAATGCCTGAAGATATTTTCTTGAAACTTACTGTATACATGTATTACCCAGTTAAGATTCTCTGGTGAAAGTTTGGGTCATGAGGTCAAAGGTCAAAGGTCAAAAGGTCAAGTAAAAATATTAAAACTTCTTTTTTTTTTCCGTAACTTGGAAAATTGTTCAAGGTATCTTCATGGAACATAGTATATACATGTACTGACTGGCAGTGATTATCTAGAGAATGTAGGGTTCATGGGGTCAAAGGTCAAGTGCAACACTTCGAAATTTTACTATTTTCCTCATGTTTATGCAATGCCAGCAGGATTATTTTTTTTTACACTTGGTGTATGCATGTGTAATCTAATAGAAGTTCTCTGGAGAGTTTTTTTTTTCTTTTTCTTTTTTTTTTTTTGCCTCAAAGGTCAAAAGGTCAAAGATCAAGTGAAAGTGCTGAACTAAATTTTTCCTCCATATCTCGGAAGTGGCTCAATTTATCTTAAAACTTACTGCATATTTATGCATTTCTACCTGAAAATAATTATCTTATGAATTTTAGGGTCAAATGCCAGATGAAAATGGTAACAATTTACTATTCAGTACAGAAATTGCACTTTTTCTCCATACCGGTACCTTGAAAATTACTCAGTGCATAAATGTATGAATGGGCCAAAGTCAAGTTAAAGTCCTTAAATCCCCCAATACATGCTCTCCTATTCATCCAATTAAACCTAGGTCAAGGAAGGTGAACATTCAACACATTTGTGACAAACTTGTCATTTCAATATTTTGCCAATTTTTGTGAAAATGTAATCACACATTGTCCACATGTACCATCTAGACCTATTAGGAGAATCATGCATTATGGCGGAGGCATACCAGTCGCCATAGCGACATTTCTAGTCTTCTTCTTCTTCTTCTTCTTCTTCAAGGAAGTTACTGTAAAATGAGGAATTTTCGCGTACATTTTAACTTCGCGAATTTTGCGAGCGCGAAGATTCGCGAAATTAAAATGCACACAAAAGTTCTTGTCTACACTACATTGTATGCATTGAATGCCAGTGGCAGTTTGCGAAAATTTCATGCCGCAAAAAAGACCGTCGGCTCCAATTCGCGAAAAATTCATGCCGCGAATATATCATGTTGTACAGTATGTTTTTGCCATTGCTGGTTCTTCTGTCTGTCTGCAAAATGGCTCAAAAAGTTGGGAATGGATTTGGATGAAACTGAAAGGAAACGTTGATGATGACACAAGGAACAGTTGATTAAATTTGGTATTGATCTTGTCCACCATCTGGAATTTGGATTTTTTTTTTTTTTAAAGGATTATCATCGGTGAATAGGACCAATGAACAAGGGAGTTCAAGCTGCGCGTATTTGAGACTTCTATATTTGGAAGGTGGGCGATTTTCTGCATGCATATGTATGGGTGGAAATCACTGATCTCTATGGAAGAACAAGATCAGTGGTGGAAATGAGCTGCTTGGCGGAGGAGGTCTCTGCTATCAGAGTGCTTCTCTGGTTATTATTTTTATCAATATTATTATTGGTGTTGTTGCCATCATTATCATTTACTATTTTTATTGTTATTTATTTCGTTACTACTATTACTACAAGTACTGTTACTAATATTACTGGTATCGGAGGCAGATCCAGGAAGTGTCGCCGGAGGCATTATGTTGTTGGGTTGTCCATCTGTCCGTCCTTCCATCCGTAATCAATTTTGTGGACAGCGTAACTAAAAAAAAACGTTTGAGGTATCCTAATAAAACTTGGCATGTATATGTATAAATACAAATGATGAGGAGCAGCAAAACCTGAGAACATGACAAATTTTGTGTCAGAAGATGGGTAATTGCTGATTCGCACATTTTTGCACACGCATGATGCATTTAAGACCTTGCCTAATGGCAAGATATACCTGTTCTTTACCATTACCATCCCTTTTTGCTCTGGAATAAGCTGCGGAAAAGTGAAATATTGAGATCACAAATGACAATCATTCTGCCAAAATGTTAACTTTCTTTTAAAAACTGCCTGCTTCTTCCAAGTGAAATTGTGTGAGGCATGATTAACTGCACATTCACTTTACTTGATTTTTGTGAGTTATTTTCTTCTGCGCATATAGTTTTAGATTTCTCGAATCTTAAATCTCCATCTTGTTCTTCTCCCGGCTTGCTGGCGGTGACGATGATGGGATCAAAGCAGTGAAGCATGTTTAAAATGTCTTTGTGGCGCTTTTGAGATGTACAGGTGCATGAATCAATTAACGATACGATGAATGTCCTCGTATATTAGGTCCATAGTTTAGTGAAGAGCGTTACATTTTACCATCACTTTTTTCACAGAATACTTGGGGGGGGGGATCCTTTGTGATAGTCAGAAAGATGTAAAGGAGAGATCATTACATAATAACACTCCCCATTCTCATCCAGTCACCATGGCTGCAATCTCACAATGAAAAACTCTCTCTTACCTTTGATTTGTTGCAAGCTCTAGACAATTTGTTAGCATTACCAGGTGAATATTTACAAATATTATAGACAGAGTGGGGAAGAATGGCTGATTATGTGACTCGATGAATTATTCCTTATCATTTATTGTGTACCTTTTGATGACTTTGTGTTAAGCATTATCCATTCTATTAAATGCGAAGGCATAGTCCATGTCGGCTTTTCTGAAGAAAGGGAGGGCATTTTGTCCATGACGAAGAAAGCTGGCTTTTGATATGCATTGCCTGTAGCATAGTACACTGTATATTGTTATCTTATCCAGTGCAGTTGTTCAAATGTTATAATTACATATGGAAGGATGTTCTGAGGATTTGGGTCAGGATTAGGATTTGGGGTCGAGGCAAGAATTAGGGATTACCTAAATTCATAAGTCTCAAGTATATCAGGGTAAGTTGTATTTATTGATCAGTTACAAGTATACAAGCAAGGTTGGATTATCCAGTTACTGCAAGAACTGACTTCAGATATGAAAGTGTCACTGTCATCTTGGCACTGTCAACATAAAACATAATTATGCAATACCAAATTATTTTAGTTTCGCGAGAGAAGTTCGAAGTTACAGACAGGCATTACAAGGGCTTTATTTGTGCTATGTGACAGATATACCACACATGAACACGTTTTGCAAGTTACGATCATCCAGTGCAAGCGATGTGATGTACATGTACATGTAAAGCAACATACATGTACATATTGCTGGCCCCTGCTTGCACCCAGTTGCAACCAACATGTGTGCATGCATGAGAATATAGTTGTATTGTATGCTTACTATACACATACTCATGCATGCAGCCGATACTTTGCAGATCAATAAAGTTGACCTGATGCTTTATATATGCAACAAGTATTATATGTTCATCATGCATGTCATTAGAACATGCAAACAGACATACATTGTAAGTCATACATGGAATTTATGTATTGGAATTCCATAGATGCCATAATTCCATGGACCTCAACATTCTGAAACTTTGTGTTTTCCATGTTTGTGCATGCAGATGGAGAAGAGAATGGTCACCATGGCAACGGAGATGTCATCCTGATTCCAGCCAATCATGTCAACTACGACTCTGGAGCAGGAGGCGATGCAGAGCTGGGACCAACCTTGAATGACTTGAGTGATGACACCTTGGGCAGGAAGAATGAGGTACTGATGTAAACAAGCTTTTTTTGCTGACCTGACCCACACTGCTATTAAAGTGAGATGCTGGTTTTATGTTAACCAATAAAGTCTGAGGGTTATTTTGCTTCTAAAATTTTCATCTTGTTCTTGTTGAATTGGCAAAATTGGCATGTTTGATGTTATTCCAATATTAGAGACAGATTGAATACAATTGGTTGAAACAAAAGGTCTGCCCAAAATCAGAGAGAAATTTACAAATATTTGCCCATCTGAGAGAGACAAGGGAACTTGTATAAAAATTCTATGAAGTGTGTTGCCAATTTAAAGCCCAAACAAAGTTCTGGTACGCCTGCAAAAGTTGTCAAATTTCGCTCCCAAAGGTGAAGGTATGCTTAGGAAATGTGCAGGATAACGATGTTATTACAAGATATTCGATGGGTAACGACGAAAATGCCAAATATTAACCAAAAAGGTTCAGTCTCAGAACTTACCCGAAAGGGGTCAGGCTAAACTCGGACTCGGGGATTACTCGGCGCTTCGCTTTGACGGCGGGATGAGTTGTAATGGTTGTCCCTCTGATTGTACAGTGTTGTCCTATGGGAGCGGCCTGTACAAACTAGCGCTTCGTGTTCTGGCTACTCGCAGTAATGGTCCGAGTTGTTACAACGCGCGCATCAAAAACCTCTTTTGCGCGCATGCAAAATTAGTGTGCGCCTATCAAGCACCTCTAAAACAACCAAAGGCGCTTGATAAACAACAACAAAAACTCCAAAGACCGCGCGTCTCAGCAACTGAGGACTGCGCGCTGTCATTTTTGTTTTGTTTTGTACAGGATTACGTTAGCACGCACTTTCCTGTCCATTCAGTTAGGCCTCATTTGGTATTATGCAGTGGCCAGTATGTAGCGATCACTTACTGCATGTGAATTGTTTGAAGTAGGGTCGAATTCTTCCCGAGACCGAGTTAGTCTGGAGCCTTCTGGAATAAAAGTCGGTTTTCCTACTATTATTATTTTTCTCAAAATACTCCAAACCGACTCATCATTCCGGCAAACCGCGTCAGCCAGGTAAGTTTCTTAGTGGACTCTTTCGATATATTGCAAGCAAAAATGAAATGGTGCTAGACGGGTTCTCAAGCACTTACCGAAACTTAGTTTTCACTTTAAGAGTGTTCTATGAAGATATTGCCCACTTAACCCTAACCAGGCCGGGCTTTTTGGAGTGTTCTGTGGCCGAGGGAGGGTTGATTCAACCCCCCGAGATCTCGGCCGTCGATCGCGCAATCGCCATGAAAATTGGCACATGCATTACCTGTGGCGTAATCTACCAAACTATACAAAAAGAAATGGAAATTTTCATTATATTATTTAATTATGCTAATATATGCATAAAATCAAACATTTTGCTCTAAATCAGAAAGTAAAGCTCCTAGAATCCTAATTTTTGGTGATAACGTTCTTTGTAGCATTCCTAACAATGTCCTAGAAAAAAAATCTCGTATCAAAATTAATTTCTTATGTATTTTATTGTTTTTCAACATTTTGTTTTATCATTTTTTTTTTGCGAAATTTATGACAGAACCTATTTCAAGCATAATTATGCTAAAATTAATTGATTTCAGTCTTTGAAAGTGAAAATAATTATATTTTTATGAATAAGGTGAGAAAACTCCATTTGCATAGACTTTATACACAAAATCACATTTTTGAGCCATTTTCGTCTGACAGGCATGTATAAAAGGTCGTGCAGTGTCATAATGTTATGCACAATTTTCGCGAAAATGGTGTCAAAAGATATGCGAAACTTGAATGTAAAAAGTCAGCAAACAGCGCAGTCAAAAAATTTAGTGCGGTGGAATAGTCGCAAAAAAAATGTCGAGGGGGGTTGATTCGACCCCCCCGGCCTTTTTAGGGTTAAAGGGGAACAAACCCCAAATAAACTTGGCAATTGAGTGATTGCTGCAATAGTGATAGAACACATCAGTGAAAAGTTTGAGGGAAAAATTACTACTTATGACTTCTAACATCTTTTACTGGCAATTACTGCTATCAAACATGCTATTCTATTACCGGTATGTCCTCACCATGTATTGTCTGTATAAGGTCTATGTATGCATGGTGACTACTCCCATTTGTGTTATTTCAAGCATAGCATGGCAGTCTTGTTTTGCCCAATTATTGTGATTTTTTTTTCTCTCTCTCTCTTTAATACTGGTCAACAGAACGCGTCAGATTCTGATTCGTCCGAGGGGTCACCGCAGAGATAGGCCTGGGCCCAGTGACACCAGTACACTGCACCAGAGACTGCATGCATTCCTGTCATTCAACAACAAACAAAAAAAAAAAGAGAAAAAATGTCTTGATAACCAAAAGTATGGATATATGACTGTGTTTTAATGTCTTTTATATATGTTGAAAACATATTTGAGGTCATCTGTGATTTATTGATTGTCAATGTGTGATGAACTGTGTTCACCGCGTTTTGTGTTTTCGTTTTGGATTTTTTTTTTCCCCCCCGGGGGAGGGGGATGAGATTTGGGATTGATGTGCATCCGGAGAAAATATATAATTGCCTCAGAGGTTGAGCACTTGTGACGTATTCTGGAATGTATTTACATTGTATGCACCAATGAATGTATTTCGTTCTCTTGACCTTGATGATAATGTAAGTGAGAAAGAGTATTCCATTGGAGCTATGCGCAGCTTTGCGATGGAAGCTGACCACTCTTTAACAAGTGCAAAAATATAATTGTCAAATACCGCCAAAGTTAATGAGTAAATGTTGTGATTTGATTTTATTTTTTCTTAAGGTTGTAAATGCTGCTGAGCTTTTCTAGTCCTGACAAAAGCACAAATCCAATCCATCCCAAATTTACTCTGTGGTTACTCCTTTAGATGCAAAAGGCTGGAAGATGCAGAAAAGTGACTATATTCACATTGGTTGAATATCACAAATTTAATCTTGTTATCATGTTTGAATATGCGTATCCATAAGGTCCAAGCATGGTTGGAGAGACTACCCAGGAGTTAATGGCATTTTCCCTCTTTTTCGTTGCAGTCGCAAAGAAGACAAGTAACATACATTCGAAGGCAAGGTTTCAATACACATTGCATCAAGACCAAATTTACGTGCTCAGATAAAGCAAGTACTTGTTGTCAAGGGAACGTTGAATGATTTGCATTGTTTTGTCAAATGTTCTCATATCTACTCTAATTGCTTCTGAGAACATGGTCTGCTTTTATTTATCATTATAATCACTTTTTTATTATTATTATCCTGGCTTCAGGAATCCTGTGCCATAGTGGGAACTATGTTATGTCGATTCTCAGTTATCCAGCTATTTGAATTATTTTAGTATTTCTTTGTTTCATTTTATTTGTCGTTTTTTTTTTTTAAATCACAGTGCCATAAGATAATACCATCCTTCGTGCTTTGTAAAACCCCTTTTCAGAGGAAATATTCCAGAAAACAGAAGAGAAAAGATGTTCAGAATGACCACAAAAAAAAAAATGAATAAAAAGGAACAGAGTGAGGAAAAATAAGTGAAGTCAGACATTGAAGGGAAACATTTGGAACTGAATGTCTGTCGACCACCTGTCGGGGGTTTTCCCCGGGGTCAGTCAATATGGGGCTTTCATACAGCCATGATGTCTGTGTTTGCATTCGTGTGCAAACTTACCAGAAGAATGGATTTCGCTGAAATGGAGCGAGAGTGTAAACTACTTCGCTATCTTGCATTGAAAAAAAAAAAATGCAATAGATGTATACTAGACTAGACACACTGCTATGTGGCTGTGGAGTGTATTGTTGAAGATGTCTACAAGACACAACGGTGGTTGACCAACTGGTTGTCCAATGATTGCAATGGTCGACAGGATTCAACAGATTTCTTGTTCCTCTTAGCTGCCCTTTTGAACTTCATCCAGGATAAATCAGGGTTTGTTTTTTTCTATGGTTTATATATCAAGGAGTGATTTAAGACCATAGGTGACTTGAATCTATGGTTATCATTCTGTTTGAACAATCAAGAATCGTTACCATGATACTTTCAGAGCAGTTTCCGTTTTGTGTTTGTGTACTTGTGTGTACTCATCATTTTGTGTATAGTGTACAGTGTAAATTGTAAATATTGGACAATTCCACTGTTGGCAAGCAGGCAAAGATATAATTTATTTTTACCGTGCGTTTTTGTAAGTTTTTGCGTTTGCATTTACACAACTACTGAGCACTTCCATGCTGTGTTTTCTTCCGAGCGTTGCAATTAAGGGCGGGAGGCCATCTTTCTGAGGTTTTTTTGTTTTAGAGCACAAACCAATAATTTTATTGTAACAGTACCTGTGAAGTCGTTGTAGCTAACGCAGTGGGTACGTACCAGTATGCCACAGATTCTTTTCTTGGCATTGTGTGCTGGGTGGTCTGCTCGTAGTTGGTTTTCATTCCATCGCTGCGAAAAAAAAAAATGGCAGCTTTCTGTGTCACGTGTGTCCGATGTGATTTGATGATGCGCCGGACATGGAGCAGCAAGCGCTGGGGTCCGGTTTGTGAGGCCTCGGCAAATTTCTCTCTGTTGGAAGGAGACGTCTCCTTCTGTCTTAGTGAGAAATACATTTTGACCACCATACTCTGGGCAGATGCTGTTGGTATATGCAATGCTCTAAGATATGACATTTGGGGGAGGGGATGGGTGAGGGGGGAGGGGGATGATTTTCTTTGTGGTTGAAATATGCCTGCCCCACCTCGTATTCACCTCTGGGTTATCACCCCTGGGCCCTGTTTTATGAAGAGTTAAAATTGATTATATAGATGATTTCAGCTGTAAGTCTGTGGCAGTCTATGTGGTAAGGAAATTTGAAATCGATTTTATCTTTTGATAAAACGGGGCCCTGATCTTGCAAACTCTGTTGACATTGACTTTACATCTCCTGCGCAACAGTCACTCTTCAAAGTGATCTCGTTATAAAATCTTGTTATAAGATCTTGTTCTAATGACAGTGCACCTTTTGTATAGCAACACTGTCACACACCAAAGTAAATTCCAACGATACCTAGAGGTGGGTTATCCAGCCATCTCAGCTGGAAAATGAAACAAACCAACAAAACAAGGTGTATTTACAGGACAGCTATACAGTTTGTTTTGTTTGTATTTCAGTGTGAGAAGGCAATGGAAGTCCTTACTCCAGTTGGCAGGCATTGTCTACAGTAAAAATCAAGTTATAAAAGCATTTGAGATGACTGCTAATGGCTATGGCAACGAAAACGAAACAAACCAAAAAACAAAACAAAACAACCAAACACCCTGCCTGAATTTGAGGTAAAATGAAAAGATGATAAAGTGATCAAAAACATGCTTAGACATCAAGACATCTTAAAAAAAGAAAAGGATTATGTTGGTAGATTATATATATGTATCCTGGGTCCAGTATACTATTCAGTTTGGTTTCATATTTCAACTATACGTATTAGACAAGAAATTTGAAATAATGTGAAATATACACATATATTAAAAAATATCTTAATGAAAATTTACTGCAGGTTAACTCATCTATGACTTTCAATACTGCTGCATTATGCCAAGTAGAAATGTATCATGCAACATGCTGGTATCGTAATCAATTGGAAACATACAAAAATTCATTACTGCATCCACAATTCTTTTTAGACTCTTCAAGTTTATATGAATAAGGTTTGAGAGCATGGTATATATCTCCATTTCAAGAGCTGGATGTATAGTAAAAATACTGATACAACACTATCCTGTACCTTATACAATACAAGACACTAACTTGAGATTTGACGTACATGTAGTGTATAGTAAAAATTAGCTCCCAAGTATAGTAAAATGTAAGGGAAAAAATGAGAGAAAAAAAGAAACAAAAAATTGTAGGCAGTTGCATAATATATCAATGCTTTGTGCTTTAAAAAAAAAAAAAAAAAAGAATGACAGGTTTACAGGCATAAAACTCATATACCAATATGATTGAACTAAAAAAAAAAAAAATCACAACTGAAACCAGTAATGGGGTTTTTAAAAAAAATGTAGTAGTAATGCAAAGTAATATGCATGATGTGTATTGGTTCTCAGCGGTAAAATTGTGTATTATTCCAAGTAAAAAACACTCCGTAATTGAGACCCAATGGTGGTATGTGTTGTGATATGTTATGACAAGATGTTAAGTGTTTGAATAAACACTCTCCAGATAATTTTCATTTTGCATTCCAGATGTTGAAGTTTAAACCGCTGAGTTCGCAAAACGCAGTGGTCATCATTAGCTTACTTTTATTTAGGTAATGTGTAGATCAGCTTTATGTCTTGCAAATCAATGCAGGAGAAAGATTTTTTTTTTCCATTCACCGTCAGCCACTTGTTAGGATTTGACCTTAGCATTTAATCCGTTTTCAATCAGACTGGCTGAACTTTAACGAAACAGCATTTTTAATTGAAGATCACCATGATACTTGACAGAGCATGGCTGAATACGCTGCCATCACCAGTTGTACAGGTATACGTAGTTATATACGAAGAAAGACAGAGGAAGTTTTTACCTAATGAAGCAAGCGATATGAAAGCAACCCAACATGACATTTGAGAGAGAGCATTGAGGGACAAATGATGAGAACGATGCGATCACCTTTAACCGCTCACTATCCATATGTTGCGCCTTGTGTCAGCTCATGGTCTATCTTATGGAGGGAGCTATCATGATTAACAGACTTATTTTTGGTGCTGGCATTATACTTCCAAGCTGGTGTTGTGTATCGTCATCCCAGCACCACATCTTCGCGTCAGCCAGTGTAAATGGTGAAATGAGGAGGACATTACAGCCACAAAATGCAAATGATGGGCTATGCTGATGGTGCTCGTCTAAAAGGATTTTTGCAAATACAAACATTCACTCTGTTTCTCATCATTCCTCTTGCTACACTCAAAATTGTTATGGTACGATGCCTTGCATGTTGCAACAGGAATCAGTTTTGTTTTTGCTGGGTTTTTTTTTTCTCCATAAATTAAGTCAAGCTATTTGAATAAACTGTCCACTAAAAAAAATCTTGGCTGCAGCTGCTTAGCAATGCTTGGCCTGCTGAGTTGTGGTACTGGCAAAAAAGCTATTCACTGCGCTGATTTGGTACTAGTACTTCATGGAACAGTGTGTGTTATAAAATAGGCCTTAGAATCTCTGCAATCTAATTGGTCAATTGTCATACATTGATTTTTACTGATCCACACTGAGCCATGCGTCTGGTAAAATCCGAACGCGTGGCTCAAGTCTTGTGTGGTGTACTAGGTGTACCAGACGCATGATGGGGAAAATGGTTGTATTTCATGAATTTACGGGCCCATTTTATAACACAAATGATGCACAGGCCTATTTCATGGATCAGTGAGAATTGGATGTTCTCGTTTAACTTTGGAGCAGTCTAAAACCTGAAACCCACTCACTGCGCTCAAGGGTTTAAACAGTTTCAAAGTTAAACTTGCGCATCCAATTCTCACCGCTCCACTCTGTCCTGCGCATCATTTGAATACTGAAGCCTTTCACTCCCATTATCAAGTGATCATATCACTGTCGATGTTGTGATCAGTGGCGTATCTAGGGGGGGGCAAGGGGGGCACGTGCCCCGGGCGCCACTCCTTGGGGGCGCAAAAAAAAAAACGAAGAAGAAAAAAAAAAGAAAAAAAGAAAAAGAAAAGAAAAAAGAAAAGAAGAAGAAGAAGAAGAAACTCACCGGAAAGGGGGGGGGGGGGGGGTGGAGGAAGAATGGTGGGGGGGGGGGGGGGGGGGGGGGGGGCAGAAAACGAAATAAAAAAAATAAAAACAAAACATAACGATGACTCGGACAAAATGACAATGTTAATTGTGTTCACACAAGAATTCCATGTTATGTAAGCTGAAATACAACAATTTTCGGCTCGCTCGCTGCGCTCGCTCTCTAAATTTCATATAGAAGAAGAAGGTAAGAACAAAATGTGATGATGACGCGGACAAAATGACAATGTCTATTGTGTTCACACATGTCATTTTATATTTAGCAGGCAAAATGTTTCACGGAGCAGCGGCTGCAATTTCTTTCGTTCTGAAGCGATCGCCAATTGGATCAAAAGAAGGCGCCGACGGTTTCGAACATTCGGGGGGGGGGGGGGGGCGCCAAGAAAAATCAAACAAGATAAGAACAAAACGTACTGATGACGTGGAAATATACAAATTTCGGCTCACTAATTTAGAGTATTTCTTCAAGTCCTCAGTTTGTTGGTAAAAATCGTTATCTATAAGGCCGTCACTATATCTTGATTAGAATTGTAAGATTTAATAAGCAAAAAATGGCAAGAATTCCATGTTTTGTAAGCTGAAATACAAAAATTTTCGACTCGCTCGCTGCGCTCGCTCGCCAAAATGTATCAAAATTCATTACATTTAAATCACCCTCAAAAAGACCCCTTTTAAGGGCTTGAAAAGCATATCATGTGGACTTTGCTTAAAGTCCCTACCGGGATGGCGTTGGGGTTGAACACTAGTCTTTTTCAGAAATTAGGGGCGCAATTTTCGCGCTTGCCCCGGGCGCCGTTTTCCCTAGATACGCCACTGGTTGTGATACCTTGGTGCTCGCCATGGGCAGGCTGCTGTTGGACTTGCGAGGAGCCCAGCAGTTTGTCTCTGACATTTATGCAAACAAGATCAAAATCCAGGAGGTTATAATGTATCCAGGGTATGAATTCAAAGATTCTCAGTGTGTGTGAAGTACCTGTAAGGCTGCCTAACGACACGAACAGCAGTGAAAGCACTTTGAGCATAATATATCGTGCCCAGGATGACAAGACCTTGTGTCTTAGTTGGCATATATAATTCTTTGAAAATGTAACACAGTTTTGAGTTTAGACAGAAAAATCTGTCTGTCTGGAGGAGTTTTTATCATTTTTTTTGATACTTTTATGGCTCTCCTCTGTATGTAGGAGGTAGGGGATTCTGTGAAACCAGACGTAGTTTCTGCAGAACATATCCTCAACGACAAGATACAGACCTGCTGTATTTTTCAGTCAATTTTGAGTATTGAAAATACTGATTTGAGCTTTAAAACACTACAATTGTTGATATGTGATCCAAAGCAATGTTTATACATTATATGATGTCAACATTGATGTTATGAGAAAATGTGCAGAAAATGAAGTTTTTTGCTGTTCTGAAAATTCATGATTTTGAGAGACGAGGTCTTGCCACCCCAGGGACGATATTTTCTTGGTATTGAGGGTATCTGGCAAATTAAGAACAACACAAAAAAGAAGAGTATATTTTTATGTTATCCAAGTATTTTGAAGTCAACGTCAGTTGAAAGACAAGTCTTCGAGGCTCTGGACATTAAGGAGGATGTGACAGAACACTGTATGTACCTTGGCAGATGAAAGATGTAAAAGAATCCCAGCTGCTGTCGGTCGTTAGTTTTAACGTCTCACAACATGATTTTGTTTATAAGGTTTCGTTCTTGCCATTTTGATTTATTGTGATGATTTGCTTTCTAGACCCAGACATTGGAATTTCAAGGATCGATGAAATCACCGTACGCAGAAGAAGTGAATTCCTATTCTTTCCCTTAAATTCCCTCTGATGCTGTAGCTGTAACTGGTTTGCACGCAAGATTGTGCTGTAGGAAACGAGCAGTTGTAACATTTGCTCACGTATATGTTTGAATTCAAAGAGAGTGTATTAAATTCACTTATTTTGAAAAAAAAAATAACAACTTGCTCTAGACTTGATTGTTGAGTGAACTGTAAGTGATACTAGTACCTGAGAGATGGCTCCAAGGTTAAAAGAATTTGCGGAGGTGTTGAAAAAGAAAGTGACGCGAAGATCGGAAGAAAAGGTATTGTGTGTGCGTGTGTGTGTGTGTGTGTGTGTGTGTGTGTGTGTGTGTGTGTGTGCGTGTGCGTGTGCGTGTGCGTGTGCGTGTGCGTGTGCGTGTGCGTGTGCGTGTGCGTGTGCGTGTGCGTGTGCGTGTGCGTGTGCGTGCGCGTGCGCGTGCGCGTGCGCGTGCGCGCGCGCGCGTACGCGCGCGCGTGTGTGTGCGTGTGTGTGTGTGTGTGTGTGTGTGTGATGCTGTAACAGTGTTGCTGTGGTACCGGTACTGTGGAAAGAAACGCAGAGTGTGCCACGAGTGGGGAGTGTGTTGTGTTAACTCGTTGAGGACGGACTGATTTTGCCACAACATTCATTATCCATAGACTCCTTCCTGAGTATACTCGGGACTCATCCTCAACTGGTTAAACGGGCATGTACCGGTAGTCATTACAGGAAATGGACAGGAGGGAAGTGTAGAAATTCTTGCATAAACATTCCTGAAGCAAGTGATCGTCATCAGTACAGTACAATACAAATTATAATTGATGTTTAGTAAGCTCAAAGTGCTTGCAAAATTTCAGAAATACGTGTAGAAAATTTATACTTTAATAGACACAATTCAGAGAATAACAAATGAAAACAATTTTGAGCAAGCTTCAGTCATTATTTGGACATCACGCCGTGGGTTCATGTGGGCAAAAATATTACCTGGCAGTGTACAGAGCTAGAGAGTGGATTTGAAAGAAGATTTAAAGAAGTTCATGGATACAGATCATCTAGTGATGCATGTGAGGTCATTCATCTGTTTTGATGCAGCGACTGTGAAGGTCCTAGCACCAGCTAGATTTAATGTTCTGGGTGAGAATGAAAATGGATGGGACATCTAATGGTGCATGACCCTCTTAGAAAAAAGAAAGAAAGAAAAGAAAGAGCAATGGTAATAGATTACATGAGTCTAACCTGCCCAGGAAAGTGTCTCCCCCACAAGTACATGATATGAATAATTGTCATGCATTTATTTGTGAATATTTCTTTTTCTAGCTCCCTGGTTTAGGATCAGATCTGAGAATGACAGTCAAAGTAAATGCTTTTTGACTAAACAACTTGACTTTATCTCTTTCACTGGTTAAAAAAAAAAAAATCATGGTTGCATAAACAAGATAGGCAGTTGAGAAGTACAGTAAAAGTGGATAGTTTCGCGCGACTAATTTTTCGCGCTTGGCCGGGTCACAAGAGTTTTGCATGTTTTTAATTCCGCGGAATCTTGATGTCACGCACAGGAACATATGGCAAGCAAAAATATTTGCGGGCTTTTATTTTCGCGCTAGTTTCTGGTTGAGCGAAATGAGTGAAAATTTCAACACCCCGAAAATTTCCACTTTTACAGTATATTAGCAGTCTTTTTGAGGACTTCCTGCATCCTGCATGCATGATTTTTTTTTCTATTCAAGTTTTGAATTAATTAGGCTGTGGCATGAAATGTCAGGCACAAACCAGGGAAACAACAAACGAGCATTAGAACTAGCTCAGAGTTTAATCATTAAAAAAAAAAAATGAAAAAGATAAAAGCAGATGAGTACCTTACAATCATGTACACGAACACAAGTTCTGTTTTTTATATGTCATAACCAAGTAAAAATCATATGACACACAGATGAGTGATCTATACCTGTAAAGAAAAGTACCCATTTAACAGACTTAAAATACAGACAGAGTACTTGTATTGAAACTGTGGATTCACATCATGTGCTACAATTTTCATATGACGCGTGCCAACTGAGTGTGGACCAGCCTACCAACTCGTGATGAAGTGATCGAACCACGCCCACACGGCTTTGTGGGCTTTGTGAACCTTGCTTCATCTATTGACCGTGAGAGCCTGACGGTGGCATGTGAGTACCCACAAAGGTAAACAAACTATTCGCGCATTACTACATGTGTATCACGCGTACACATCCCAAAACGTGGGTGTGTGCTTGTGTGTGTCTGTGTGTTTTGCAGTCGAGTACAGAGTCACAACAACGCTTCATTCATCAAGCAATCAAGCCCAGTGAGTGGCCCAGGGAAGGGAAGCACCCGATAGGATCTAATGTAGATCTCCAAGCTCGGCATACGACTGTGGGTACCATTCTTTTTAATAAATCCGGAGGCGATTTTGGTGTCTTCAGTACGTTACATGAATAACTGCTCGACCAAGCAAGGAAGAAACGCATCTGGGCATGAAGGACTAGGGTGGGTGTATTACGTTTGACGTCTACACCAGTAGTATGCAATTTGAGACGCCGCAGGTTGCCGACGCCGATTGTAACGGGATGGGGACAGGGAGAGCTGCAGAGGAGGTGAAGACAGAATTTATGATGGCTGACTCTCAAGATCACAGTTTGAGTGCAGACAGTGCCGATAGCAGGCAAGATTTGGTGCCGTCGCCTTTCAAGACGTACAAGAGAAGATGGTATATTCTCTCGACTATGGCTGTTTTGAATATATCCAACGCAATGGTGAGATTTTGTTGAAACTTTGAAGCGAAGTTTGCAGCAGTAATTAAGACCGCACAGCGCTGGCAAGCGCAACCGGCTCGTGGTGGTAACCACTCTAGCTGCCGCGGCGACACACCCCATGCAATGGCGATGCCAGCGCCTCTGCATCGGATGAGAGTGCGCCTCTTTCTCCATAGCCATAGCGATAGGCCCTAAAAGCCCATTTCATCACTCATGGAATCACCAGTTTTCGATGAGTCTTATCTTCCCTCAGTTATATTCATTTGAAGTGAAATCGGAAATCATTGCCATGCAGTTGCAGTCATAAGGTTCCTCTTTCTTAACGAAGGCAGGCAGTTAAAAGTGAAAGTGAAATCATTCATATTTCTCTCTCACTGTGTTTTTCTCTTGCAGTCATGGATTTGTTTCGCAGCGGTGACAAACTTCACTGCAGAGTATTTTGAGGTTTCCATCGACGCCGTCAGCTTCTTTTCACTCGTCTTCCTAATCGTGTCGATCCCTGGGGGCTTCCTAGCGGCGTGGGAATTAGACACATATGGGCTGCGTCTAGCGGTAATATATAGAATAAAACGTTGGAATCTTTGTACAGATATGAAATGCCTTCGCATATTAGTCACAACAAATAATGTGAATGACATGAACTACAGTTTTACAGCATTTGCCCTTGCCAACCTCTACTGAAAAATAAACAAGAAAATTGTTCGACAATGTTGCCCTTCAGAAGTCAAGAGTTTTCCTTTAATGTGAATGACATTGCATGATAAAGAAATCAAATTGCAAAGAAAAGATGTTAATTGCTCCATATATGCATTTGACTGATGTAAAAGAAATTGTAGTTTCATGTAATACATATGACTAGATATAAAATGATAGCATCTCATCAGAAAAAGTAAATTATTCAATATACTGGCAAGTAGGTTTACCATCATGTTCACCCCTAACATGAAATCATATATATTTGATAATTTCTGTTGTCTTCAATTTGATTATAGAGCACAAAGTCATGGATAGCAAACTGAAACCAGTTGGCATCATGCCAGCTTGAAGGACACCAAAACCCAAATGTGAATACACACACACATACACATATTTATATATATATATGTACATGTACATATACATTGTATGACTGTGTATGTATATTTAATATGTATATATTCACTTTTCTAGCATAGTGAAATAGCGCTTGACTTTACGCTTTCAGAAAGCATATAGAATAATATTACCCTTAAGATATGTCAGTGACAAGTCGACGGAATATGTACTTTTTATGAAATTTTAGGGAATACTTGTATTTTCTTTATATTGAATTGTCCATAATGGCATAACAAACTGTAGTTGTCTTCTTATCCATTGATGTCAGCACTGAAACTTTGAAGATCAGGGGATTCATAACTTTGGAGTAGATCGTCCAATTTTCCTCAAACTTTTAATGATGTGTTCTGCTAAGATTGCTGCTTTCACTCAATCCTCATTTATGTGTGGGTTTTGGTTTCCTTTGTATTCTAGTTTGAAAAGTGTAATATACATCATGTTTTGAACAGCTTTACATATCTGATATGAAAAAGGAGGGGTACATATCTTGTACATTTGTGTTGTCATTTGCCATAATATCTATTGTCTTGCTGTGTGAAGAATGTGATGGTATCAGTGTTATTGGATTTTTTTTTCTAAAGGTGAACAACAATAAGATAAAGGGACATTTCCAAAGTGAGTTCAAAATTTAGTGGAGTAAACGTTGATCTAATTCCAACCATGATGGATGTTGACAAATTTATCTTGTATTTCTGGCAAGCATTGTGGTTGTTGTTGTTTTGGTTTTAATGGCGTGTATCACTCTAGATTGAGTATATATGCCAGGTTCCTTTATTATTTTATTTTTCCCTCTTTTCAAATTGATATATTTCATCACTTTCTTCATCTTCATGAAATTTGATAAGAATTTGATGGCCTTTGCTTGGATGGCTATTTGGTCCACTGATTGTTTGCTGACAAGATACATTCTGGCCAGACCGGCTCTGTGCGTCGAGCAGTCTCCTCAGCAGAAAAGTAATCTGCCTAGGCCCCCCCCCCCCCCCCCTGTACACAAACAAAGGGTCCAACGCTCTCCAAAGAAAAAAGCATTTTTACAATGTCGTGTTATTCAAACCTTACTGAGCCTCAGAGTTAGCTATGTGAATGAAACAGGTTTAAAGGCGAATGATTTGCATCATGCCATGATCCACAGATTGTTGGTGGGGCGTGGCTAAACTTTTTCGGCAATTTGCTGCGCTACCTCAGTACCGTCTTCGGAATCCCACCCACCTCCCAGTATGCTGTGGCCATGGTCGGTCAGACGATGTGCGCCCTGTCCCAGCCTTTCCTCCTCTTCTCGCCAACCAAGATGGCTGCTCTGTGGTTCCCCGACAACCAGCGTGCCACCGCAAACATGCTGGCCTCCATGGCCAACCCTCTGGGTATCCTCATTTCGTTTGCTCTCTCTGCTGGCCTCGTCAGCTCCGCATCAGATATCCCTCTTATGGTGAGTCCGGCTGAACATACGCCAGTTTCCATAGGAACAGAGCATGATGATTTATGGTCTTGTGTTATGTAAGTCTGTCTTTTATTTCGTCGTACTGATAGTTATGTCTTTGATGTAATGATTGCCATGTTAAACTGTCAACAGTGCAGGATAGGAATAAAGTAGAATAGGAAGGATTTTGTATATATTCATGAATTGACAATTGTTTGAGGAAAAAAAAAAGCTTGGTTAAATATATTTGATTTTTCAACTTTAATACTAGCAAATAATGACAAGTGGCTGGTTCATCAGGAATGTTTGGAGTTGCAAAGTTTTGAAGAGCTCTGTCTTGATATCCATTCTTGCCTTCTTTTGCCTTTTCCGACAGCTTGGAGTGTTTGCAGCGCCTGCTGCCATTGGCGTTGCCATGGCAACCCTTGGGGTGTGCAGTAGTGCCCCACCCACCCCTCCCTCTCCGAGTGCGGACAGCAAACACGAGCCTTTCTCAGAAGGATTCAAGAAGGTGGGTGGACCAATTCCCACTTCTTGAAAAAAAAATATATGAAGCAGTATTTCCACCACAGAAGTTCAGGTTGGAGGAAACAAAACATATCATGTTTTTATCTCAGGCCAAGTAGAAAAGTGATAATATTTCATTTGTTATTTATTTCCCTCTCATCATAACATACTTACAAAAATATATATTTCTTTATGACTACATGATTATATATGAATATTAAAATGAAAAAATGAACTGTATGTAAAATGTGACTGGGTGAGCGCATGAGTAATTGTAGACTTGTTTGGTAATTTGATGATTTTCCATACAAGGAAGCTAGTTTGTGCAAAGTAGATGAGAAGATATATGCATGTGTTATACGGATAATCATATGCAAACAATTGGCTTATACCTGCAAAGACCAAAGCACAGCTGTTAGGCCTACCAGATATACAGTGTGCAAGAGTCTACAATGGAGATAATCTTATGAGTGATGCCTAAAAAAAAAAAAAAAAGAAAAAAAGCTGGTGTGCAATTGCATTCTAAAAGTGTCTACTTTTCACAAAACTATGTTTGTTCATTTTCCTGTCCCTCACCCCTGAAATCATGCTCTCATGATTCTTGCACAAAATGTTACTTGTTGTTAAACTTTGAAATGTAAAGCACATTGTCATTGATTTGTCTACAGGAGTATGTTTGTGTGTCTCTTATTCAGTTCAGTGTTTTCCGCCCTCATTAATAGTTTTTTTTTTTTTCTTCCAACGTCTGCATCTTTCATTTACTACTTCAGTGCATGAAGAACAGGCCGTTCTGGATCCTCATTTTCTCCTTCGGGGCAGGGTACGGAATCTTCAGCGCCGTTAGCACGTTCGTGGAAGTCATAGTCTGTCCAATCGGCTTCAACGATGTAAGTAATGACATCTGAACCATCAAGCTGAATCTCGCTGCAGAAATTATCATCTTTCCTCATTGTCAAATTTGCAACTCAGAATTTCACTTTGCATGTACATCTTATTTCGGAGAAAGATTTGCTGCGCAGCTAGTTACTTTCACTAAATATTCACAAAATCAGAGAGCAGTTTACAAAAACAACAACCACCCCAAAGAAAGGCGATTTCAGAATGCAATTTGATCTTAAATCTTCCAAAATATTTTGCAAATTTTGTAATCAGCTATGAATGTCTATTAATTCAAAAAAAGTTTTTGAAATTTCTGAAATTGAATTAAACAGTTACTTGCAAAGAAAAAAAAAAAAAAAAATGAAAAAGAAATTTTTGCTCTGCCTTCTGAATCCGGAGCCCTACAACAGTAAGACTTTATTGTAAAAATTTTGATGGAAATATACCACACACAATTTTGAGTCTAAAGCAGTCCTGTACACTAAGTTTGTCTGCCAAACACACTTTTGTGACCAACAGCTGTGAACTTCCCTCCCTGAAACTTAAGTACAAACACTTGATAGGTACCAGGGTAGTCTGTCTGCTGGTCTGCCATGTACATGCAATGACACCAGGCACACATGAATAGTACTACCACAAATAAACACAGGCTCTGTGATTATATGTTGAACAAATAGCAGAGTGCTTGTGCACGTAAATATCAAGTTTTAATTAGCGTAATTGACTTCTGGACTTCGTACTCTGTCTCTGCTCAGGTCGTCAGCAGACAAAGAAGAAAACAAATTTGTGATGATCGTTTTTATCTGCATTGGTGTGAAGTTTAAATTTGGTCCTTTCTGTTTTAAGTTGCTCTTTATTTTTCCTGCCCCCCCCCCAAAAAAAAAACAAACAAACAAACAACCCACCGTTAACAGTTCAAAAAGTATTAATGTCAGCAGCTCATACTGCATGAAAGTCTAAAATGAATAAACCATGGATATTGAAAGACATGAACTGTTGTGTTAAATGGGACACAATAAATGGGAAGGAACAATACCATACAATTGTTTTGCACCTTTGAACTTTAAGTGATTGCATATATGGGAAGGAACAATACCATACAATTGTTTTGCACCTTTGAACTTGAAGTGATTGCATATGCCGTGAATGGGACTTTATGTAAGATGTAGCCACAAAGAGAAGAAGTTTTGTTGTCAATGATAACAGATAATAATGATAATAACAATGTTAAAATTGTAATATAAGTATCAGAAAGAGAGGAAGAGATAGAAATTATGGATAGATGAAAGAATAAGGATAGCCACAGTGATGACAATAATGATAGTGTAGATTAATGATGATAAAAACAGTGATAAAACTGACTGTATAAACATCATCAGAGAGAGACAACACTTACGACTAAATAGAAAGAAGAATAAGGATGATGACAGTGATGATAATAGTACACAATCTTTTGAAGCACAGACACTAGACAAACATATCGTTGCCGGTATGACAAGACCTTGTATCACACATTTTGGTGAAGATGACTTTTTTTTTTTCTTTTTTTTGAGGGGGGGGGGGATTAATGGTCAGATAATCAGTTGAGTGATGTCCTGTCCAAATCATAGCTGTCTTATCCCCAAAATGAAGCCACCACAGCATGTCCAAGGCAAGATTATCCCATTTGATGTAGTGCTTAGGCTGCCATATTTGCTTGTTGTTGTGGTTTTTTTTGCTCCCATGAACATTTGACATTTTTAGATACAAGGTTTTGTAACCATATCGACAATATGCTACAGCAGTGCAAGAGCTCTTGATGTACTTGATATCACAAAACTATGAATGATGTTGAAATGACTCTATCCCGAAGAACTTTGTAGTAATTAGCAGAAAGGGCTTGAAGAGGGGAATAGAAGAAATACATCAATGTCAAGATAATCAGCAATCTATCTCCTCCCAATTCTCTTGCCCTATACTCTCCACACTGTTTATTCTCATTCTCTCTCTGTATTCCGTCCAGAACTTTGCTGGTCTAGTCGGAGCCCTGATGCTGGGTGCTGGGTTGCTCGGTGCCATCATCATGGGACTCATCGTCGACAGGACCAGAGCCTTCACTCCCGTCGTCAAACTGTGCTACGTCGGCGCGATGCTGTTCCTGGTAGTTTTCTCCATCGTGAGTGTTGCTAGGCGACGTAATTGTCTTTTGGATGATGTGCATGCGTGATGATTGCATGTACTGCTCAATTTGGTATGAGAACTTTGAAGTAGATTCCACATCTTGGTTGTACTTACACATATGAACTGAGAGTTTTCCTTTGTTTAAAACTGTATTTTTTTCAGTGCTTTATGGAAACACAGCATGAAGCACTGTATATTTGTACATTGTTATTATGATGTATTTTGATAATTGCTTGAAATGAAAAAGCAAACACAAGAGTTCATTCAAATCTATTTTCAGGACCAGGTAGGGATTTGTACCTAGCTGTTGGTGTCTGCATGTGCATAAGCTTCCTTCCAATGTTTGCCAGTATCTGTATGCAATACATATTTTTGATTTTTTTTTTTTAATTTTGATTTTTTTTTTTTTTTTTTTTTTTGGTATAATGGAAACTCTGAGCTGGTATACATGTATTTGATATGGTTTAAAACCTAAATGATTTGAATGATTTTCAAGCTTGCTGTGTCTTCATTTTAAATCAAATCTTTGAAAAAAGTTACCAGTTGCTGTCTGCTTTATCACATGGAATATGCCATCTACATGTAGTTAGTGCAAAACGTCATATTGTAAAAGTAGATATTTTTGCGCCAGTAATTTTAGCGCTAGTCTGGTAAGATGAATTTTGCATGCTTTTATTTTTCGCAGAATCAAAATATAACATAATATGACATATGACAAGCAGAAAATTTGCATGCTCTTTTTTCACACTGGTTTCACATCATATGCGAAACGTGCAAAAATTTCCACTTTTACAGTACAGTAATATTGAAATGATTCTTATCAAACTATCGGTAGTCTGTTTGACATTTGGTTGGTGATCTCTTGTTCAGTCATCTCAGTTTGAATCCGCCGGTGTCGGACTGCTCATTGGCGGAACTGGACTGGGTCTGTTTGGTCTGGCCCAGTTCGCCATATCCCTGGAGCTGGGGGTGGAGTGCACCTACCCCGTTGCCGAGGGGACCAGTGCCTGTCTGCTGCAGGTGTCGGGGTAAGTCCTGTCCGTCGGACCTCCTACCAGAGAATGTCTGCTATTGGATAAAGCAGCGAAATCACTGCCCTTGCATGTGAGATATGAGTGGAAGGGATCTTGGGTAAGGCACACATCATATGACCTTGATGGAACTTTTTTCATCATTATTCTGTATGGTCGAAGGGGTAAAACATTGTTCTTTAATAGAAGGGCTCAAATTTCGTCTTCCACCATTTGGAATTTGCTTGCAATATACATTGTATATATCAAAAGGGTACACTGTAGAAGTTGATATTTTTACGGGACTAATTTTTCCCACTCAGCTGGGTAGGAAGAGTTTCGCATGTTCATAATTCCGGGGATCAAGACATCAACTACTGGAATATACGGCAAGCAAACTTATTTGTGTGCTTCAATTTTCGTGCTAGTTTCTGGTTGCGCGAAATGCGTGAAAATTTGAATACCATGGAAAATTTCCACTTTTACAATAAAAAGTAAGAAACTTGTCAAGCTAACTGTGATGTGACAGGATGATTAGTTGTTTTGGAGTATTTTGTGATCAAAAGCGTGAAATGATTTAGATTGAAATATCCAGCTTTTATTCCTGATGCTGGAGTATGATAATGCAACAGCCAAGTGGGAACCAGCAGCATGTAGCAGCCCTTGACGGTGGAAACTTTCATTTGACTTTGTCCACTCTACCAGTTGATTAAAATGCGGTCTATTAATACTGTGGGCTTGAGTGACAACACCTTCCTTTTATAGTGGAGCTGCCCCACTTACTGATTCCCTCACGACACATCTCCCAACATGCTATTAATTTACTATACTTAGCAGGGTGTTTATTTTTGTACATTTTGCAAGTCGGGTGCTATTTGTGAATTAAACAGCACATGAAAATGTTAACTCTGATTCATGAATGCGAGAGGCACAAGTACATTTCTCCATTCATTACTTTACTACTGGATGGCAAATTTAACGACTCACAAAATTGTCCCGATTCACAAGAAATTAGATTTGATGAATGTATGGCGTATACAACAAGGTGCACCCATTGAGTGGAATGCTAATAAGAGTGTGCATTACCAGAAGAAAAATAAATTGGGGGATGAGTGCACATTTCTTTGTTATCACCATGCACCTATTTCTGTGTCACTCAATCTTTAATGGTGTTCGTTTCAACCTCCTTTTCTCATTTCAGTCAATTTCAGGGGATGATTCTGATCCTGATTGCCCAGTTTGGAGCCAGAGCCATCCCAGTCACAAATGTGCCGGACCAGGAGTGCATAAACCTCGCCGTTCTCAACTCCACCGCGCTGCCCGACAATATCACTGCTACGGTAGCAACCGCATCGGGTCTGCTGTCAACAATGTTCAGCAGTACAGCGATGCCGGAGACAGTAATACCAACAGTGCAGGATTTGACCAGTGAGATTTAAAATAAATAAATAAATGAAAAAAATCTTTATTTGATAGATGACTACATGAAGTCTTCTGACTACACAAAGTTAGAGTGTCTTTTTCATTTGTTTGGCTAGTTTGTCTGATATTCACATTGTTTTGGAGTACGGCAAAATTTTGGTGATATGTCATTTGTTGTTGTATGCAAGTATTTTCATATGCATTGTGCTCTGATATGATATACACTAAAGTGTTAATGAATGGAAAAGAACAATTTTGAATACACTTCTAGTTTCTTAAGTCCACATTACATCTCAGTTGACACTGAAAGACAAACAAGGTAAGAGCAAACTGCCAGAAGAAGCTGCCTGTTTTTCCCCCCCCCCCCCACAATTGTCCAAAAGAAAATCCTTGGTACTCTGAGGTTTGACCTTTTAACCTTTGACCTTCTCCCTCTCATCTGCAGTTCCCTTGTTTGTGTATGCTGGCTATGGTGTCCTGGTCACTCTGGTGCTCTTATTCTTCTTCCGCACCAAGTACCATCGCCTAGAGGAGGAGAATGCTGCCAGGAGTGCCGCCAACGGTAACGTTCCAAGTGTGGTCACATAGAGCACTGGGTTCAAAGGTCAAGAGGTCATTGGTCGGGAAGGATGAAGAAAGGAGAAGTGTTGCCAGCCAAGAGTTGAAGCTCTCCAGCAGCATTTTTATTTTCAAGCCATTATTGTACAAGGGGCTGTGGAAAACATTTTTTTTTCTTTTTTAGTATGGGGGGGGGGGGGGGGGCGGGGAGGGGGGTGGTGGGCAGAGCAAGTGTAGTACTCATGTGCTCATGATTGGATCATAGGTCAATGGTTTCGGGTGTGTGTGGTTTTTTTTTAAGAGCCACAAGTGTGGGGGCACTGCAGCCCAACTCCCAAGCAATTGTGAGTTTGTATGGTTTAGACCCCTGAGCTTGCTATACCAGTAGAATGAACAAAAAAAGGGGGGGCCAGAATGATGTCTGTATCAATATGTCTATCTCTCTCTTTCAAAAAGAACAAGAGAGGAAAAAAAAAAGAGAGAGAGAGAGATATCAATAGAACTGACAGGTAGGATCACAATCAGTACCTAACGCATGAAGTCTGAGGAATTTCACTGCATATCTCACACCTGAGAAAGATTATTGGAAACCGGGTGAATTCATTGATAAGAAAGCTGGCAGTTTCAGAGAGAAACAAACTTTAATCGTCTTAAGATGTGCTGGCAGTTAAATCAGACATGGATTTAGCAATTATGAGGTCGTAGAAATTCTGCAATTGAATAAAACAATTTGCTGTGTACACCATTTATTTAACAAGTCTAATTTTTCAGGAACTGGAACTTACTGACAATTTCGCGAGTGGTTAGATTTGTTATCGTGGAGTAGAATAATAAATAGAGAAATGTATGCAGGCACCTCGTATTCATGTCAGGAGCAGAGTCAATATTTTTGTATGTTTGTAAATTTGTGATTGGTGCCCTACTCAAGAAGTTTATGAAAATGAAAACACTTCGAAATATGTGGCGTATACAGTTTGTATGAATATTAAAGTTCTCGCGTGAGAGGGATTTTTTTTCTTCAATCCATCTTAAAAAACACAAATGATGAGTAAAAAAAAAAATTATAGGGAAAAGATATGCAGCACCAAGCAAAAAAAAAAACAAAACAAAACAAAACAAAACAAAATAGATTCTGTTGGATATGATGGGTCAGGTTATGGTAATTTTTAGCAAATATTTTTTGAAACAATATGAGAATGTTGCATGAGTCTTCAACTTCCATAGATATGATGCTGATGACTGAATAACATGCCTTGTTGCTAATAGCATACAAATTTTTCCCTTGTTTATCAGTAGCAATCAGTACTGTTAAGCTGTGAACCAAAAAAGCAAACAAAAACAAAACCAAAATGATAAAGAGAATTCACTTGTCACACATTTGTTCATTCAAAATGATAAGCAATGTTTTGTAACTAATGTGTTGAATGTTTAAGTAAAAAGATAGAACAGCTGATAATTGGGAATGTGCTTCTTTTTCAATGCAGAAATTCAAACGAGCTCTGTGTGTGTCAAACTTAATTTATCTCTGACTGTCGACCAAAGTGCAATTGCTGTATTTTCCATTTCTTTGTATTGATTCATCAGAATGCCAATTGATATAATGTGTACAGTAGTTATGGGGACAAAGCAATTTCTTATATTTCTGTTAGTGTAGAACATTTTTCAAAGACTGATTGGCATGCTACTGAATTACATGGTTGGTCAGATCCAACCCCAAATGGTTCCATGGATCCCAACCGTTCCGCAAAGTTTTGAAAAAAAAAAACCACAACAACAACAAACCACATAAATGTGTTCTCTGTCAGTGCTTGTAATAAAAAATTAAAAAAAAGTATGTGAGGGGATTGACTTGCTTACCACATTTTTGCTGTGACTTTTGCATTCCGTACTATTGAACAGTACTACAAACCTCTGAAGTTTTTTTTTTTATTTTTTATTATCATTTTTTTTAATAGGATTTGAACTGCCTTCCGCCAAGCCCTGACTTGTCTTGCTAGTTTTTATAGCATTATGGAGGGAACTTTAAAGGGGATGGCTAGTAACTGATCAGTGGGAATGCTGGGGGATGATTGTTCCAATCCTTGTGGGGTTCATTTAAGAGTACATTATATATCTATTGTTGTGCGAAAATTATTTGCTTCAGAATGGTCTCATATTCAAGTAATATGCAGTGTAATGTTCCAGGTTAGCATGCCTGTACAGTGACGGGGCGATTATTAACGGGCCATTAACGATCGCCCCGTCACTGTACAGGCATGCTAACCTGGAACATTACACTGCACATTACTTGAATATGAGACCATTCTGAAGCAAATAATTTTCACACAACAATACATATATAATGAACTCTTAAATGAATCAAACAAGGATTGGAACAATCATCCCCCAGCATTCCCACTGATCAGTTACTAGCCATCCCCTTTAAATCATGGTGGAGACAGATTTTTGTCAGCTTTGACTTGAGTCCAGCTCAAATTCTCGTCATCTGTCACAAATTCAATTCGTATTTGACAGCTGCTATTTTGATTTTTGATCTACATGTAAGTATGGTGTTTCATTGAAGAGTGTGCTTCTTCCATACCAGGGTAGTATTTGGTTTTTTAAGTTGGTACGTACAGGGGAGGTGTTGGGAAATAGGCAGATCCAGGAATTCAATAAAGGTGGGGGCGGGGGGGCGCAAAAAAAAATTTCTGGTGCCATTTCCGGGTTTATCAGCCGACAAGCAAAAAAAAGGGGGATGGCTCCTGTGAAATTTTTTCGTTTCTCATGCCACTTACAGATTTAAGCAGCTGACAAGCAACAAAAACAAAAAAGGCCTCAGAGCAATTTTCCACTGCTACTACAATTGGCTGACAAAGCTAGTTATTTTGATAAATTAAATGGGGGCGCATGTGCCACCTTTCTTTCTCTTTTTTTTTATACTTTTATTTAAAATTAAAGGGGGCGCTCACCCAGTTCGCCCCCCACTGGATCCCCCACTGGGAAAGGAGGCACTTCAAGATTTGATATATGACATTTGTATTTTCTACTGCCAGGTTGTCAAATTATGCTTGACGTACCTCTGGCATCGCTGTTTGATGGACTGGCTTTGTAATAGTAGGCTTCCCCATATCCATAGTTTTGGAGAAATAAATTAAGCAGCCTGTTAGGGTTAAATGAAATGGATTCGGTACTTTTTATCCGTTGGTAAAGATTAAGAGATGCAATAACTGGATATGCAAGAAACTGCAGTGAATTCACCTGGTCTTTCAGGATCATTTTTTAGATCAAAAAGATGTGACACCTTATAAGTATGTATATATGTTTACCCCCATCATGTCGGTATTCAAAAGTGATGAAAAGAGTGATATGAGTATATATGCACAAAAACAAGCTCAGTGCAATCTTGAACATTAGTCATTTTGGCAAGCGACACTGTTGCTCCAAGGTTCTGATTTTCAAAAATGTCAATATGAATACGTGTATTTGTCATTCTTTCTGTACATTTGGTCTGTACTGTAAAAGTAGATATCTAAATTAAGCACTTGTAATTTTTCGTGCTCATATAGCAAGCGAAAAACATTTGTGTGCTTTTATTTTTGCGCTTAGTTTCTGGTTGCACGCAATGCACGAAAATTTCACTTTTACAGTATCACATAGTGAAGAAATATTAAAATGTGAGACCTCATTTTCTCAATTTCTTCTTAATGATTTTATCCTCTTTTCATCAAGTTTTCCTCTTCTCATCTGAATGGTGGCACAAAAAATTTTTGCATTGTGATTAATGCTCCACTTTCATTGTTGTTTTGGTTTTTTTTTTTTTGGGGGGGGTGGGGGGGGGAACAATACTGAATGCAGATTCAAATGTTTGGATAGCAGTCAAAACATCACTTTGCAGCTCAAGTGTGAACAGGCCCTTTGTTCTAACACATCACAGCGAGTTGAGGGTCCAAATTATGTCTTGTATGTTGTAGGGAGATCTTAAAGTGGGTACATGTAACTCAAACAAAATTGTAATGAAATTCTTTGGAAGATGTTGTCCAAGGAGTTGTGTGTGTATTTTAAATTTATGCAATTCCTGCCTTTTGTAAGATTTTTTTTTTTCACCTGTTCTTGCAATGTCCAGCAATTTGTATTTGTTTTCTATATTATTTTTGAAATGTATTTTAAATGCCTTTTCTGTCTTTGTCGGGAGCAGAAATTTATGTTTGTGCAAGGCTTGGGTAATTCTTACCAACAGGAAACTTCTCAACATTCCTTTTTTGTTGTGTATTGTCTTTTTAACAGTATACAACTTCCGTATTTTATGTACAGATTAGCACATTTAAGTAAAGTGAAAATGCAAGACGTCACATCTCAGAAGTGGCATTCCACTGGCACACACCGAATGGATTGTGAAGAGAGAAAAAAATCCAATTGCAAATGTACTGGTACTATTGTTTTCATCGTAAACCAAATGGATTAGCAGTAAAACATTGTCATTGATATCATGAACTTACAATGTATATCAATTTCAGTTACATATGGGAGAAAGATTCATAGGTATTAGATCAATGTCAACGAGCAACCGTGAATTCAATTTGATTATATCCGTTGAATGAACTGCCACTGCAAGCTGCTGTGAAAGCGATTCTTTACAAGTGAGATTTTGCTGCCTTTTGTTCTGTACTAGTTGCCTCAAAACTATGTGTTATGTGTGTGTGTGTGTATATATGTATGAATATATGGATCATGATTATATCAATTAATAAAATATTGTCACAGACAATTTATGTGCTTTGCCTACATGTTGGTTTCTTGTTTCTATCGCTAGGCGTACGTGTCAAGACCCGACCAACGAGGTTCGAGAGAATGGAGTCACAACCGTCTTTTAATATTTCCTTTGAATCCATGTTCGATGCAGCCACTCAAAAATATTTGAAGCATGTGCCAAAGTCGATCTGCCTCGCAGATAGGAAGACAATTGATTTGTGTCTCATTGCATAATCACCAGCCACTTTCTAAGGAAGATATGTCTTTGTGATTGTAATTACTTTTTGCCATCTGTACTTATAAAAGATAAGTAATATATAAATGTTAAAGACACAAGGATGCACGAATAGCAATTGGTTAAATAATTATAAATAAGCATGAAAATTACTTGACTGGGCATGCCAGGGCACTAATCTGATACATTGTATATCTATGATTATTCCATATCAGTTTTATTTGTTAGAATTATGTTGAAAAGTGATAAACCGGCTTTCCAGGAGGGTACAGTTTTAAAAACTTTCACATGGTCATCCATGAAACGTTATTCACGCATCATGGAGCGAGTTACCTAATGCATGTACCAGTGACCCATTATAATGCAGCATTAAAAAAAGAAACGAAAAAGAATTGAGCCGCTTTCAACCACTTGAGGGCTGCTTCAAAAAGTGGGGCAATTGTCAATTTGTACTACTCGTGTGCGTATTCAAGAATTTGCCTTTTAATGCCTTCTATTGTTACAAAAACCCATTACCCCTCTGAACAATTACGCGGATCAGTGATATTCCGTCACGCATGATGTTCAAACCTGTGTACAGCGTATGTGTACACACAGCACTTGTGGTAGGGTGTCAATCCGTGATCACACAGTGTGGCCAAAAAAAAAAGCATCCAGGTCGACTTAGAGCCATTCTCAACATGCTTCTAGCGAGAAGTGCAGCCTCGATATCTCCTGACAACACCTTTCATAGATAGTTGAGCAAAGAAAAAAATGATGACGTACACACAAACATGGATCTCCAGTGGTAGTGTGTGTGTGTGTGTGTGTGTGTGTGTGTGTGTGTGTGTGTGTAATTCCTCACATTATTCAAGTTGGGCCTCAATAAATGGGGGAAAATCGAGCCTCATATGTTTGCCACAGTGATATTTGTGCCAAACATACACAGTTTTTGAAGAAATGATGTCTTCACTTTACAAAGCTCCCATTTGTTTGCACATACATGTACAATATAAGTCTCTACTCAATTTCCTTCTTGAGATATGAAATCAATAAAAGTGTCTTGTATTCTGTGCATTAAATGTTTTTATAAAATGGGTTCAAGAATGTAGCCAATTGGAAGCGCTGAAATGAGTCATGTGTGCTTGTATCAATTTCTCACTAACATCCACGGCCGACGTCACAATGTTTGCACTAGCAGTGCGCACTCAATCAGTTGTTACAAGTGCGTCGCGCGCTACTATACGCGCTGTCAATCCTGTAAACAACTTCTAGTTCGGGCTGCCGGCCGGCCTTTCTTGTGTGCACAACATGGTGTGGCGTACGTATACGTACAGTACTTATATGTGCGGGATTTTCGAGTGCGACGTGCGTAATTAATGTTTGGGACGAACATCTTCGGACATCTTGATCCACAAAGGTACGTGAAAAATGCTGTTAGTTTTCGACCCATTTTATAAAACAAATGATTCACCCCCTGTGCATCATTTGTATAATAGCCTTGTTGTAACATACTGTACTGGTATTTAGCACCAGTTACATGTACCGGGAGAACTGGTGCTGTGTAATTACTAACACATAAACCATAAACCTACATTTAATGATTATTTTTGTGTACAAACCAATGAGAGAGTTGTGGGAGAATGAAATCATCACTTGTTACAATATGGCAATGTGTTTGGGATCACTATTAGTGTTCAGTAAAAATATGCCAAATTTTAAAATTTCATAGCTCTATCTTTACATTTTTTTTCCTTTAATTTGTAGGGAACTGCCCTTTAAAGTCGATCTGTTTATGATAATTTCATGTCACAAAAATATCTTGCTCTGGAGAAAATGGTTTGAAGCAGCTTGGGAAACATACAGTACTTGCATCAGATTGACAAATTGCCCTACATCAATGTCAATAAGCACCAAATTGATCAGTTTTGTAATAGCAGCCATTTTTAAAGATACATGTATACACATGTATATATATATATATATATATATATATATATATATATATATATATATATATATATATATATATATATATATATATACATATATATATATATATATATATATATATATATATATATATATATACATATATATTACTAATTTTCATTCATATATATATATATATATATATATATATATATATATGAATATATATATATATATATATATATATATATATATATATACATATATATATATATATATATACATTGATGTAGGGCAATTTGTCAGTCAGATGCAATCTAAACAACTCAGAGCTGCCAACTTTTGTAAAAGCCTGTCAGTACTATGATGGCTGAAAATCAGTAATTTGCACTATTTTTGAATGAAAATTAGTAATCCTTAACAGTGTAATAGAATTTATCACAGACAATGATTTCTAAAATCAGTAATTTGCTTGTAACCTTCAGTATTCTTTTTCCAATTTCAGTACAAATTACTGAAAATCAGTACTAGTTGGCAGCTCTGACAACTTGATACACGAATTTCATTAATTTGAGTAATTACACAGTACCCACTGCATGCTATAAGGATTAGAACCAGCACTGGCTGTCGGGCGAAAGCTCGGTGTTAGTGGACAAGATGCCTATCCACTAACCAGGACCTAGTAGGTTTAAATCCTGCCCGAGTGTGTATGCCCATAATTTTTTTATTAATTCATTTTTTTTTTAATCATGGCTACTACTAAACCCAGATTGATTTGGTGCTTACTTATGTTGATGTAGGTCAGTGTGTCAATCAGTTGCAATCAACACAACTCGATGCAAGAATGTCATGAATTTGAATATGTGCATCTGGTACGAAAGAAACGTTGAGCTACTCAAACCTCTTGCATGAGGTTCAGCTTTTAATGTGTGGATGCACAGACACACACATGGCACGGCAGAACACATATCACACACACATACACACACACACACACACACACACACACATTCTCAATAGCACCTCTTTCACGGTTGTAACACGATGGCACCACGCAACAGAACATTATTCAGAAGACACTGCCTCGTACATTTGTTGAGCTGAAAACCAGTTTATTATGATTATCTATGAGATTTTCATACAATTTGAAAATAAAAAAAAAGTATTATTTTTTTTTTATCTATGATAAATTATAAAGCAAAGGACAGAAAATACAGGACCAGCATACAGAAACATTTGGCTGAAACGCAACCCTAGACTATTTGGCTACCCCCAAAGTTCATTTGAAAAAGATCATACTCATTCTTCTAGACATTACATAACATGTTGATTGCACTTTAAACATAATGCATAGCCATACAAACACAAATAATCAGGTGGAATAGACCAAAAAAAAAAAAAATGATGCATTCCTATTTATTTTGCTGACACTGATTACCCAATATACCAAGTACATGTCATTATCAGTAATGACGGATCGACACATTTACAAACTCATTTTTTTCGATTCAGCCCATCGACTCGGATTGACGAGCTCCTTCTATGCCTCTTGATTAACGGGCAGGTGTGGGCGTTTGCCCACCTCAGAGCCTTGATGCGAGACTAATTGTAAATTTGGCAGTTGAGGACTACTACTTGTCTGCTATTTTCAGCTCTAGATAACGTGCCACTAGCCACGGCCAGTGCCGCAGGCGACTGCCCGCCCCCCATACAGCGGTAAGAGTTTTAACGTCGCCGGTCAAATAGCCGCAGGTTGGCCGAACGCCTGGAGTTACATTTGTACAGATAAAGGCCTTTCATTTGCGAAGGGGCCACGTCAAGTTTGGCCGACACAAACCGGGGAATCTAATTAGCATCATAAACTTCTTTATGCCAGTTTTCTCGTATACAAAGCCGATTTGAATCTGTGATATAAAGGGAAGTGGCATTTGATGTGCAATGTGATTATCTAAGAGACCAAATTTTGACATCAGTTCGGTTGTGTATACATAGCCACGCCTAGAGTGACAGCAGACAGCTTGAGTTCTCAGAAAACAGAAAAATAGATTTTTCTCTAGTCTACTTGTGTTTCTCCCATTCTATCTCTCTCTCTTTCTCTCCATCTCTCTCCCTTTCTCACCTCTCTCTCTCTCTCTCTCTCTCTGTCTCTACCTCTCTCTTGCGCTACGGTACATGAAACCTTACTTTGAGGAAAACTCTTGCATAAAATGTACTTTATATACAAACAGATAACTTAAGTTCTCTAAACATTCTTTGAGAAGTTGTACTAAAAATTCTCATCTTCATTCGATTGTGGTAATCTTGACTTTTTTTTTTTTACATGATAACAGAGATGTACTGTTGTAAATCTATTTACACAACAACATTCAGAAGGCTGTTCTTTTTTTCCCTTTTTGTTTACAAACGGAAAAGTCTTTCACAAATGTTACACGTGACAACAATAACAGATATATAAATAAGCAGTTTTGACTCGGTGAACAATCCAAGACTGACTTCCACAATTCAGGGCGGTGCAACTTTTGGAAAGTTGAGCACGCTTGGTTTTAGGTTTCCACATAGAAATTTGTCCAATCAGTCAGTGCAGCGTGGGATGAAATGAGATTGTGTAGATCAAACTTGAGCAGTTTTTACGTGGTGCATCCTCCAACTCAAGTAGCATTTATGGGGAAATTGAGTAGTGCACCAGACTAAAGGAGATTTTTGCTTTTGCTGAAAACTACTTATACCAGGAATTTACCTCGTTACGGAAGAAGCTCTGAAAGAAATTTGCGACGTGTAGGACGTAGATTGGGAGCAGTTCGAACGAAATTGGAAGAGTGTCAAAATGTGAACACGGTTACAAAATATTACACAATGTCCATGGGGAGGCGGAGATGGCCTATCGTGACGGCATTACTTGCGTAGAAACCCTTTGTTTTTTGTTTGTTTTTTTGTTTTGTTTTTTGTATGCGTACACTTGTACACCATGACAGGAGTTTTCTCAAATTCCTGTGAGAGAATCATGTTTCTTGGTCTTGGAAAATGTGTCATAGCACAGCTCCATGACATACTGGTCCCACCTTCAGCAAAAAAAAAATCAACAAAATCAACAAAATCAACAAACAAAAAAACATGACTCTCATAAATTTGTAAAATCACAGACGGCGACATTTCGCTGAGAAACACGAGCCAATGACATCACAATCTTTCATGAGAAAAATGACAAGCAATATAATTTTGATGATGGAACATCCAACATTAAATTAGTTCTACCTCTCTTTACAAAGCCTCCAATTCTGCTCAAATGTTGATTGATCTGCTTTTATTACCATTTTTTTTTACAGTGACCAAGAATACAGAGTTTTCCTGGGTATGTATACTCCTTTTTGAACACGCCACTTTGTATGGCTTGCACAAACTCCCTTGTCCGGACATTACATGATTAGTACTAATAATTAAGCGATCAGAAAAATCCCCAATGCGTACGGTATCTTTTTGGGGGGGGGGGGGGGGAATCTGGCAGCAGACCTACAGTATATGCCATACATTATCCATTATCATTTAATGATTACATGACTGATTATTATGTGCAGAAGTGCATGTAAAAGCTGAAGTGTATGTCCATTGTCATTTCGGAGACGTGCATTTCCATCAGTAGAGTAGCGAAGTTCAAAATTTACTATGAGGTGCCAAGAATTCCCTTAATTTCTCTCCCCCATTGTGCTGAGGGTAGATAGAAAAGTGCAAAATGAAGTCGCTTGGAACAGATACAGATCACTTCCACCTCTTGTAAACCCCACATTTGACATTTTTTCTTTGGGAGGGGAGGTTCCCCCCTACCTCAACCCCAAGCACAGCAGGCCACTTTTTTGGCGTAATACAAATCCTACCAGGCTGGTGTGAATCTTTAATCAAAAGCAACACATGGATAGATTCCACTCTCTCTTTTGGTATGTGCACTTTGGAGTTAAATCACAGGAACTGGTCAATTCCAAAGCTTTTCCTTTACCAAAAAAAAAAAAAAAGTCCAAGCATTACAAAGAAAATCCTACAACTCCTACAGTCCATGTATTTATCCTTCAAGGAGGGAATCCTCTCCAATTCACAGATTCATAGTAGAACAGAGCAACCAAACCTTTCATCGACTTACCCCCACCCCCCCCCCCCCCCATTTCATTGATGGTTGCAATACAAACTCGGCAGAACTCTTCTTTTTCAATGACATCTGGATGATGCTCTATACAGCGAGCACAAATTTAAAGAACTCTTAAAACCAGTGTCCTTGCTGAAACATAACTTACATATGTCTTTGAAAATGCTGTATGTCATGCTTTCGCACGGTCTTTATAATCAAGATGGGCTAGTTTCTCTCAAAATATAATTCCACAATGACTACTACACATCCCTGACTTATTTGTTGGTTTACTCTCAGTATCTGTGACATCCAAAAGACTCACATTTTTTCTTTGTTGGAGGCAGGGGGGGGGGGGGGGGGAGGGGAATGTTTCCCTTCCAGCTCAGAAAACAGATTTCCTGTTAGCATCATCTCTTTCTTTGTCTGGCATATTTTTTTGTCTTTGCTCTCTTTCTAAACTTCAGCCGAGTGTTATGCAAACATTAAATGTAGGTAGGAGAACTTTCTGGGACATGATTAGTAAGAATGCTATCCAAATCAATATTGATGTCCTACCGAGCCTCCAGGCATCGATCATCACCAATGCACTGCTGATATATACACGCACAATATACACCGTTGACAACAAATACAACACATCAAGTCTTGCACAAAGTCTAAAAGATTCATGCCTTCCCGTTCTCGACAGAGAACATACCAAATGAGTACACCGAAATCTCTCCCAACCTTTAACACCATCGAGTTCATTTCACATTCAACATAACATTTCACTTCGTTATCAAGGCGACAATAATCACAAGCAAGTATAGTGAAAAAAAAAATGAGCACCAGTGCAAATTACTATTAGATCTTCAATTTCAAAAGATTTCCAGGGCAAGGAAAAAAGGTCTTTACTAGTAAGAGACCAAAACCAGTTAATATGTCAAGGCGGTCATGAAGAGTAGACCACTTAGTGACTTGGATCTTTGATAAAGGGGCTTGGCCATCAAATTCCAGCTTGCATTTCCCAGACGGGCAATCGAGTTAATGTAATGGACTTTAACATCCAGAGACTACACATACACACACAAAGAAACTCTGATATGAGTAACCAACAAAAATTTCAAAGCATTTTCAGATTCATAGCACCCAGATTAAATCATATCATTTTTCCTTTTCATCTTCTTCTTTTTTTTTTCATTCTTTTTTTTTTTTTTGTCTCCTGGAAAACGGCTCAAACCTTGACAGATAACAAAAGATCGACACTTGCAATTGTATAGCTTGGGACAGAACAAGCGGCAAAGCATTTCACGTCAACCACATCTATTAAAGTCAGCCCTGAGTTTCAATGCACAGCCAAAAAAAAAAAGGGGGGGAAATTAGCGAGTGAAAAAAAAGATAAACTACAGATGAAAATAGAAACAAAGGGCGCACAATTGCACATCTTCATTCCATATCCGGATTCATCCATACTACAGGGAATGATATTGTCAGAATGCTGAAGTCAAAAAAAATTCTTAGCAAATTGGACCTTTCAGATGATACACATTATCTTCCAATTTCAATGAAGCTTACAGTGTAGTTCACATGTCACAGACATCTACACTGTGATGGCAGAAATTCTCTTGTGGGTTACAGGCTGCCAATGCTGTGTTTCCAATATTTCAGAACAAATCTAACGTGCGCTTTGATTAGGTACAATATTCTTGAATGACTGTCAGTAATCTGGATCGGTAGAGATCATCAGTTATTGGGTCATCTACGGTAATATCACTCCATCCGTGCGAGCTCTACCCATTCTTCCACAACACACATTGCTGCTTCAGACTTTCTTTCACGACGAGTCGCTCATGAGCAACAGTATTTTCAGAGTCCATTCAAGGGGGCATTGTCATCAGTCAAACAAACATTATGAGCTCAGCGTAACAAAATGTTTAACAAATCGCTGCTGCTTATTCTTGGTGACGGCACCCTTTTTTAACAGCTAATAATTATGAGACGGTCAGTGTGCCTTGAAATACTTTTAATCATGTCACATGCTTCCACATAGATCTCACAGAGTTGAATAGTGGGTCTTTATATTTATCCGGAAAATGTCATCTGCTTGCACTGCTGTGATTTTTAGAAACAATTAATGTGGTATCAAATTGATATACAAGAACAAGTTTTACTCCGATGAGAGGTGTGACGGGCCCCTAAAAATGTGACTGCCAAAGTTCTGCCAGGGCTGGATTTCCATCTCTTACTTTCCATCTCTCTCCCCCCATATTCTGTATCTCTCTTGACACGGGATTCTACTACCCAGTCTTGCTCCATCCAGCCTTATGCATGAACTTTTTAGTTGATATCTTGAATGTAAAGTGCACAGATTGTTCGATACTATAAAAACACATGAGCTTGAATACGGAAGAAGATTCAAACTATAACTTCTACGTGAAATTCTCTCTTAACGTTGCTCTGGAAAGTGTATCAGCATGTCGGTTCAAGGCCTTTCTTTACAAGCATACCGGTAGTTTGTCACATCAAGATTAGTGCTAAATATTCTCTTGTAATCTTCATGATAACTAAAAAACAGGGAATGAGCCCCTTTCACAGATAAATGTCTGCTGGTAATTCTCTGCGTTTCACGACTTAGAACATATGATAGAATGATGATGAGGAGGAATATTTCTCTATCACTGAACAATGGATACTGCACACATCTACTGGTTACAATTCTCCACTCTATTCAAATCAAGTCATTAGTCTGTGTATCATCATGTGTACTATTCTTCTTCTATCTCCAATATAAGCCTCTATCACTCTCCCTCTCCCTCTCCCCCCCCCCATTCAGTTTCTCATCCACCCCCCCCCCCCCCCAACCAATTTTTCTTTCCTCCAATATGAAGCATTCCTCTGTGGCACACTGAAATCAGGAAATGCAGGCACAAAACTCACATGAAACATGAGTGATGAGTGTTTAATAATTCACGAGACGGCCATCTGTTGTCGGTGTTTTGGGTTCGTGCCGCGCCTACGCCAAATATCCGGATCCCACCCACGTTTGCAGACGGCCAGGTGAGATTTTGCGCAGAGATTCTGCTTTTGTAACAGTTTTCTGCCTCATCACCTTTACACACACATGCAAAAAAAAAAAAAAAAAAAAAAAAAAAAAAAAAAAAAAAGCATTTTTGTGTCATCTCTGATGAGAGTATGCATACAAAATGAAGTGTTTGGTCCTGTGCAATGAAAAGGATTCAAAGAACGGCCAGCTACTGTAGTGAGCAACATGTAAATGTGAAGTGCATAATCTGTAAACATTCCTGAAAAATGACCACACAAGAACAAAGATGTGGGACTGATTGAACCCCCCCCCCCCCCCAAAAAAAAAAAAAAACGCTTCACAATGAATGCCTCAACTTCTGATTATATAACATACGCGATTTCTCCTGATTCCTCTCAGCAACAGTATATTAACAGGGGTGTTATAGCTGTCTATCCTCAAAATAGTATTTGATATCTACAGATGAAAAAAAAAAGACGAAGAATTTTGCACATATCTCATTCCGGTGCAACAGATTATTGTGGTGGATCAACTGCTGACAAGGCTAGGAAAAAAAAATTGTGCTCCTCATACTTTACTACCATACCAAAGCGTACGTGGAGAGCGGGTATATTGGGGTATATGTACTTATGTCATTTCATTCATATATATATATACACAAGCTTCGAAGGGGGAAAAAAGCGTCAAGAGAAAAATACCATCAGGAGAAACAGACGAACGGAATCTTTGACGACACAAAGACGATGCGTTGGATTACATCCCTGATAAATCTTCCACAATAGCAAACAGAGAGAGAGAGAGAGAGAGCGAGAGAAGAAAGAGAGAGAGAGAGAAAACGAAGGGAAATAAAAAGGATCTTAATATTCATCACATCTATTTCCTCTTTGTTTTTACACACACAGCTGATGCCCAACTGGTCCAAATATATATATGGCATCAGTAGCTGGTGGAGCGGGTAAGAGAGCCCACAGCAATGGATTTTAACGATCAACGTCTTCCATTCGTGTTTATGTTTGCAGCTGAAATTGCCCCCCCTTGCTCCCTCTTGCATCGCGTCGCGTCCGTCGTGACAGCATGTCGAGGTGAGCCGGTCCACGGGGGGTGAGATTTACGAGGGGTGCTTGGCAAGGTGTCATTGTCTGTCATCACTGCTCTGTAGAGAGACATAAAAGGGGGGCGGGAGATAGAAAAGGGGGGCGGGAGATAGAAGATGGGGGTGGAGGGGTGAGAGGGTCGGAAGAGAAAAACTGTTAGTTGTCAGAAGATGTCTCCCCCTTGACTAATTGCAGTCTCAAACTTGCTCACAGACGAAAATACATCGGCTAAATGACGAGTTTGATTGCAGAACGAGTTACTGTAAAACGAGGAATGTTCGCGTGCATTTTAATTTCGCAAATTTCGTAAGAGCCAAGATTCTCGAAATTAAAATGCACATGAAAGTTCTTGTCTACACTATACGCATTGAATGCTAGAGGCAACTCGCAAAAATTTTGTGCCGCGAAAAAGGCCGTCGGCTCCAATTCGCGAAACTTTCATGCCACGAAAATATTGTGTTTTACGGTAACGCCATTCTTGTTACTGTAAAACCGGAAATTTTTGCATGCACGAAACTTTTGCAAATTTTGAGAGTAGCCAAGATTCACGAATTGAAAAGTGAAATGTAGTAGACAGTTCTTGTCTACACAATGCGTTGCATGCCAGTGGCAATTCGTGAATGTTACTCGTGTTACAGCAATTTGAGATATTTGTGATTTGAAGCTGCTACAAACAGGAAAAAAGCAAAAAGAAAATACAGGATATTTTTCATTTTTCAACTTCAAGAATATTCCTTGTTATGTAACATGTGAGGTACCACTGGTCAAAGTTGTATTTTGCTCTATCAGATGATCGACTTATTTGAAAGTTTTTGGAAATGGCACTTCAAGTGTACATGGATATCAAATGGAAGGACAACTCCTTGGCCACAAGGAAAAATGAGAAGAAATTTTAAAAAGAATGAAACTCACATGGGGGAAAATTAGAGGCATTGCCAACCAATATTCATTCAACATCTATAAACATTGCATCTCAATAGATTGTATTGTGTTACATGATATATCTTCAGTTTTTGTTTCTTTCTTCTTTTTTTGAGGGGGAATGACTGGTATTACAATAAGCCCTATCAATCATAATTCTGAATTGCTTTAACTTCACAGGAAACCCCATTGGAAGACAAGGGTAACAATCCTAGAATGTTCTGTCATTCAAAATGAACAAGCTCGGCATCCTTGTCACAGTGGAGCCACACGAGACTTAAATTATTATGCTGGTAGTTTGGGCGATATCACCCTATCAACGACCGTAAGCTTATACTGTACAAGGTCTGGCCATGACCAACAAGGAAGATGCACAAAATGAAATGCAACTCGTATTGCCTCTCCAATTTCATAAAACAAAGAGAACAGATGTCTTGATACGGCTACAACTACACGAAATCATTATCCTGGCATAATCTTAAAGGAGCATCTCATTTTTTGGTAACGATGGAAATATGAATTTTAATAAGTTTTTGAGACAGGAAGCTTTCTTCAATTTATCAGTTATTCATTACAAAAACAAAGATGAAGAACAGAACACCAATAATAAATAAAGATATGTGTTCTATTTGGACTGGATGAACGTATTGTTATATCATGTATTTTCACGCAAAGGTCCTCTTTACACAAAGTTTATACTGCAGTGACAACTGGGGAAAGCCCGACTTGTACGTATTTTATGTCATGATCAAGGAAATAACAAGTTTGATATGGCAAAAGTCGGTACTAGCATGTACAATAAAATTCTACATTTCCATGCCTTGTAGATAGCGATGGTATTTTCAATGCACAGAAATAGTCAAATCTATCCTAGATGTACATCTTGTTTTTCATCATTTCTCAGTTGATAGCACAGATATAAATGGAATTCCTGTCAAACTAAGAATGAAGGTACACATTTGATACACTTCTAATGTGGGATAGACTCGCGCATACTTGTTGCTTGTTGCACAATTTTTTTTTTTGTCCTATATATGCCCAATGCCCAAACTGCAATTGTGCAAGTACATTATACAATGGCCTGATATGTATTGATGTTACAAACATTATAATTATGGGCTTTCACTCAATCAAAATCAAATTTGACTCTCGCAGACGATGAAGTTATCCACTCCTGAGGTTGTCTTGAATTTCACAATGCTTTATTTTTGTGGCCAATTTGAAAGTGGGTGGAGATGTTAAATTCAAAAGTTTCACTTCCGGGCAGTGTGCTTTTCATCTGTGTTAAGGTTTGAAGGATGACTGATTCAACCTTAGTTCTCGGATGATTAAATTGTGGGCGGGGCAATCAAAACCATGATGCTGCCCCTTCTCTACAGAAAGATCTGGTGAAGGTGCAGAGTTTCTATACCCACTCTCCCTGCATACATACAGTATGTCCCAAAAAGAAATTACAATCAGATTTCCACACTGATAAAATGATTGATTAATCTGAATGCTGCTTCAGGGAGTGAAATTATAGCTTCGTACCTACATCTTGCCCAAAACCCCATGCAATTTTGTTAAGTGGTCACAGAGAAATGTGGATCATTGTAAAGCATGTCATGGGTCCGTTTCTTCCAAGTTCAGCACTTGGATGCTCTTGGAACTGTAAACACAATGGACAGAACTTGGAGGGAAGGGATTCCCGACATGCTCTACAAAGATCCTCATTTCTCTTTGACCAATGAAGCAAATCGGATGGGGTTTTCTGAAAGATGTAGGTAATAAGTTACAGTTTCATACCTCGAAATTGCATTTGGATTGATTCATTATGTTTTAAAGTTATCTTTGCGGAAAATCCAATTGTAATTTTTTGGGGGGATATACGGTATATTTTACTTGACATGGGTGACAGATTGACTATAACATGAGGCCATTTCTGACATCCATCATTTAGATCGCTCACCTTAATCCTGAATATCCTCCTGAAGAAGCCTTGCTTCGGGGGAGGGGGCGGCAGTTCCGGTAGGAGGTCGGGCGTGGGGCTACCGTTGGGCCCGTACATCACGTTGAGCTCGGTAAATACACCCGTCTCTATCATCTGAAAGGACAAGGGGGAACCAAAACATCAGAAACAGGGGCAGAATGAACTACAACGACCTTCAAGGTCCCCTGACATCAATTTGGGGTCCTGTCTTCATGACTTCTGCTGAACTGAATAGGACTTCACATCACAAATTCAGGAATTGTTTTATTTCTAATATGCATCACATGTTTTTAGCCATTTATGTTTCATTTTTCTGCATCCACTAAGCTCCACCCCTAGAAAATCTTTCTAGCCTTCCGTGATGTCATCGACAGCGAAGTCGGCTGAAAATAAGCCTAATAATATCTAATGGAATGCACCTTATCATAACAAGATGCAGTATTTCACAACAACAAGACAGGTTTCATAAAACTATTCCACACCTCTTGCCGTGCTCTAAGTTTTCCTCAGAGCAATGACCATCTTAACTAAAAGGTTCAGAGATGTTATTCCAAGAGACTGGTCTCACTATTGAGAGTTTGTGCATTATTAAAGGTACATTGTAAGGTGCAAAACAGTAAGCATTGCAATGTTCATTTCACCTGACTGTACTGCTGATAACATCCCAAAAGGCAAGAGAGGTATCATTTTAGGAGTGGAGCTTCTTCAGAGCAGAAAAAAAAAAATAGACATAAAATGATTACAAATCAGTGATTCATATACTTTGATGTAAACTAATCTAGAATGTGTGATATGTAGACCTATTAAAAGATTAGTAACAGTCAACATGTAATGGATATTAGTGAAACTTATTTTGATTTAAACAAATCTAGAATGTGTGATTTGTAGACCTATTCGTATTATTAACACTCAACATGTAATGGATATTAGTGAACCATGATTCGGTAATATGAATTCCAGTTGAGCTGAACAGGCAGAGTTACACATAATGTTGCACACAAGCTCTCATATTACAGGAAAAAAGGATCCTGTGTCTCTTTTAGTGTTCAATATCCATTTCTCTTCTCTGTTTTTCCGCGAAGAGCGATGCATCCACACTTGAGTAGAAATAATCTGCATTGCTTTTCTGTGCTTTTCCATGGAAGGCTTTGCTTCATCCTCATGTAGCTTTCAGTGAAGGTGCCCTATTTAGGGTTTGTGGCTGAAAGTTGAGATGGTACTGACCTTTTGGTGTGTCATATTAAGAGAGAGTGTGGGGACACTGGGTATGATTGAAATGAAGTACATGGGACTGTGGGATCACAGATCACACGTTACCTAGATGTCTCTGTGATGGTTGCAATGCAGCCTACACAGGCAAACGATAGCTGTTGTCTGTGTAAAGCTCTTTAACTGTGAAGTGGTGCTCAAAGCATAGTGATAATTACATTTTACAGCGCATTATTAGCCAGGTCTTCTGGGGGATCGAACCTGCACCCGTAGTGAACCCACTTCTCTCCCAGGCAAAACTCCAGTGCAGACAGCCATTCTGCCACGCACACTTGCAAAATTCAAAATTCCTACCACTTAACCCCTCGCTCAGCTGGGCAGATTGTGACAGTTCTTTAACCCCTTGTGTGCCATTATTCTGAGACTGCAACATGTGTACACTTTTGGGGAAAACATTCCATTTCTCAAAGCCTTGTAATTTCTTTTTTTTTTTTGGTAGCAGCATTTAAGCTAGAAATGCAGTACAGCAAAGTTGTGGAGAAAATTGCCCGCTTTCCTGTCATGGAAGTGCTATAAAAGTAATGTGGCATGTTCCAATTTATCAGTTGGTTTGTGTGCTGTTGCCTGTTAGAGCAAAATATCCAAAGTCAGCAAAGCCATCGATTACATCGCGCCTGAGAACATGGCACACGCAGAGTTACACGGAATTGTATTCATGTAAATGTCATACGTATCACACTAACAATCAGTCACTTTCATACCGGAGGGAGGGTCTTCAATTTATTTATTTATTCAATCATTTATTTTTCCCACTCCATATCTGGATTATCATAAAAAATGCAAATCTCTTTTCTTGTTATGCGATTTCAGAAATGCTGTACTCCCAACTATGACAACTAAAGGAGGACAAAGAAAAAAAGGTAGTTTTGCACACACAAAAAATAGTTACAGCAGGACAGATATTGGCGATATCAACAGCGATGTAAACACAATCACATCAAGGGTGGAGAGCATTCAATGTCAATGGAATCGACATCATGAAGGAGACATAGGTAGTGATGGAAATACATGCAGCCAATAATTGGACATTGATGGCAGACTACATCAGAAATGGGGGGGGGGGGGGGGAAGCATCTCCTAGGTAATGTCACCGCGGTAACGAGTCTGCTCCCCGTACCTCATTCTGCCAGGGGATTGCCACGCTCCCAGAGTTGAATTTGGTGTAGAATTTGTCGTCGTTTTGGTCCAAGTTGACTCCCTTCACGGTGGAGAATTGCTCAATGTCCAGCACGTCTTTGGCGTACACAGCTCTCTTCTGCACGTGACAAAAACAAACAAACAAACAAACATCAGAGCACTATTACAAACAAACGATCAATCAAATACGACGTATCAATGTACATATCTGTCCACAAAAACTGAAGGTGATTAATAAATACCCCTGCCCAAAACTTCTGTACAAGTGCACTGCAAAGAAAAATAAAAAACTGAGGGAAATAGCTCAATCCACAATATTTTTTGTTTCATTATTAAAGTAAGTACTTTGGTCAGCAAAAATTTGCAACAGATCGACCAACCAACCACCTGAGCACATGCTGATTCCGATATACCTAATGCAAACTTCTTTTGGTGGGGATATAATAGTTAAAGCAGTGTGTGGATATGCAATACTTGCATGAGGTACACAGATATGCTGGTGTCTACACTACCAATCCATGCTTCTATTGTCAGAGCTGCACGTATCAAAACTCTGCTACCGAATTACTTTCGTTAAGCAAAAGCATTACCACCATTTTCATGGGAAATATACTCCCCATTCACTCTTTAATACCATTTCAGCAATGTTCATTGCTTTTATTGTTAGCATCAAATTTTATTGATTTACTCAATTTGTACTGGTAGAAGGGAAAGGGCACAAAAAGATCAAATTCTCCAGTGAGGACTCAAGGTCTTGTGGATATAGAAGATTATCAAGGCTGCTAAACTTTGCAGAGACTCCCTGCACTGTCATTTGTGAATGAGAAGGAGCTATAACAGTCCCTGATGCCACAGCAGAAAAACGAATCAAAGAAAAATACATTGTACGTACGTCGGGCTCGAAAGGCGGAGGCACCATCCCTGCTTCTAATCTACTGAAGCTGATGGACGTGAAGAAGGCGTGGTCTTTGACCGTCTGCGCCGAGCCGTTCTCGAAGCCCCACCGGAGGGAGACGTCCTTTTCGAGCAGCTGCGGGAAGACAACAGACATGAAATGTGCAGACAAAATCATACTCCAACAGGCCATTCCCCAAATTAGTGCATATTCTATTAATCACTGACAAGTAGGGAGTATATTTGAAGTTGCTCGAAAAGACACTGTTGCATTGCCAATGAATCACAAATGAGCCAAATTCAACAGGGCTGAAGTTGACAAATGACCATATTTATATTAAAGTCACCTATAATTTTCACTTTCTACATCTATATTTAGAAGATTCAAGCTACACATATCAATTACTGTTGGGTTGGGAAAGTTTTAGCCTAGTTTGGACTTCTCAAAACATTCTAAAATGATCGTATGCGACCATGCTCGATCTTGTGGCCTTCATTCCCTAGGTCACAACCTTTAGCCTGCTTTCAACAAATGTGCATTTCAGACTCTTTTCAATGTCAAGACATTCAGACTACTGTAAAAAGTGGATATTTTCGCACTTGGCCGGGTAAGATGAATTTCACACGTTTTTAATTCCATGGAATCAGGACATTAACTACTGGTTGCGTGAAATGCGCAAAAACTTTCCACACTGCGAAAATTTCCACTTTCACAGTACTCTCATAGACTAGTCTCAAGCTTTTTCTCAATGTCGTGACATTTCAGATGATTCTCAATCGCAAGACATTCACACTACTCTCAAAGACTATAAACCTGTTGAGGACGAGTCCCAAGTATACTCGGGCAGGTGTCTATGGGAAATGCGTGTTGCAGCAAAATCAGTCCGTCCTCAATAGGTTACAAACTTTTATTCAATGTCAAGACAATCAGATTATTCTCAATGTCAAGACCATTAGACTATTCTCATAGTTGTGACCTTCAGACTAATCTGATGACCCATGACCCGTAGACTGACCTTCCTGCAGATGTCCTTGGCATCCTCGCTGAACTTGTGGCTGTATTTCTCCTCGTCCTCCTTGACTCTCCGGTCCACTTCCTCTCGTTTGACCTTCTCCTTCCTTGCCCGGAAAGGCGCCTGCGAGCGAGCGGCAAAACAGCACAAGAAGCTCGTCGATCAGATAAACACATCATGAATACACTCAGTACGATCACCCAGTCATGACTCATAAGTACTTTTTAGACATACCTTACAACTGTCCTCACTTTTGAAGACAAAAAAAAAAAAAGACACAAAAACTAGTAACTGCTTCTGTAAAGATAATTGAGCACACCCTTCATTTATGGCATTTTTTTTTTTTTTTTTAACATTCATTTGCCTGATTTCAAAATCTTGTTCTACAGAACACTACAGCCAGCACTTTCCAAATGCTGAACAGTCACACGCAAATGGGGCTAGTAGAGACAAACAACGTTTATATGTGACCGTGCACCTCAAAACGAACATAAAGTCGCACACACTGATTTTGCGTGAGGACTGAAAATAAGTGAAATGGGTCAACCTAGCCGAATTTTACTTTTTCATATTTTCTGAAAGAGCGGGTCTTCTTTTACATTATGCTAAAATTTGGTATCATAAAACGGGCAGGAAAGTGTGTTTTTTTAGCAGTTTATCTCGAACATTTTTGGTAGAATAGTGTGGTTATGTGTGTCTTTAGAATCCCTTTTTCATTTCTAAAAAACCTTGTCCACACTCTTCACTTTCAACTCTAGTAACTTTTGAAACTATAGTGCTACTGCTTTGAAAGTTGACATTGATTATGGACAGAATGTGTTAATGAGGCATACTCAATTTCAGTTCAATCTGATAATCCCTTCATTGTTGTTACTCTGGTGGTTTACTTCCTGTTTTTGTCCCATTCATCGCACAGCCAGCACGGTTTAGTAAAGATTCAGTGCTTGAATAGACACTGTACTTCAGAGCCTCTTTTCTCAGTTCACACTTTTCCTGAGTTTGTGCTTTCTTTCCAATATTTAGATAGGTTAGGAGAGTCCATTTGATTTGAGTTATACATCATTCCATTAAAGCTTAAAGTCTGGACTTTCAGAATGTGGACTTAACTAAAAATTCATGTCTGGCGACTTTTTGTTTGTTTTGAGGTGCACTGTCACATATGTAAGATTTGGGTCTGATACGACTACTATGTAAATGGAGCAAACTCAACTCTGTATGACAGTGCGTCACACCACGCCGCCCCTCCAAACACTAAACATCCATCGTATTTTGAAAGTAAGCACTGAAGACATAGAAGTTAAACATCAAGATGAAAATCAGAGTTAAAAGCATTAACTGGACATAGAGGGGTTTTCCCTCAACTTTTTCTCACATTTTATGCCAAAGGGAGGAAAATAAAAAGTGTGCAATGATGCCACTCAATGGGATTGCTTCCTGCATTTTTTGACAACCCCCCAAGCTTTCAAGTGAGTGAGAAGTACATCAGTCAACTGTGATGTCTACTTCGATCTTCCGATATATGTGTCCTTGTAGAGATCATACTCGAGGCCTGCCAGCACAATGTATCAGTAGTTTCAATAATTTGCTTTAAAAAAACAAAACAAAAAAACAGCGAAACACTTCGCTGGTTCCCAGGACAGCTAGTAGGAGCAGGCGGATATTAGATTAATTGACTACGGGAGACCGCGGACATAATCAACGCGATCACTTTACTGACACTGAACACAGACAAAATATGACATTGGCCTTTCCCATTCAATACATTTTCTTGGGTTTTTTTTTTTCTTTCTCACTTTATCCATCTATCCATTCATCTATTCATCTTTGTTACATGTATCTATCTTTTTATCCACCTATCTATTCCTCTTATAAAACGTACTGTTTCTGTGGCTACATTATATTGCTTGAAAATTCCATCGCGGCGCCAATCTCATAAAAGCTCATCTGAATGCTCGCACAGGATTGGAATTTAATTACGCCTCATTCAAAGGGCGTGGCACCACTTCAGCTGGCATGTAGGCAGAGATCACCAAAGTTTGGCTCATGAATCAATTTGGGGCACAAGGACAATATTTCACCAACATCATCTAGTCATACCAGTGCGTTTTTCATGATGTCTAGAATGGTCAGGTGCTGTGGGTTTTTTTTTTTTTAAAGGATATGGACGAGCAAATTTCTAATATGACGACATACCATTTCAGCACACTGTGCACACTAAAAACTGACAAAACTTGAAAACACATTGTATAATACGCAACTACAGGAATCCTTATTCTACATTGTAGCTACACTCTTCCCTTTTCTAATATTACAAACTGTCTCATATCACTTGTTCAGTAGCGTCCTCCTGGAAACCTTGACTGCAAACATATTATATATGACATCTTCAAAATACTACTAGGCAATATATGAGAAACTGTGGTTTTTCAAATATTCACACATGGTTTCATTATCAGTGAACAACGCAGTGTGCTGTTTCCTGTCGGGTCTCAGTGATGAAGAAAATCATCATTCCAACTATATCTGTGATAACACGAAGGCCAACAAGAATGTGACCATAAGCAAGCATCCTGTGAACGATACCAGCAAAAGGTTTGTAATCACAGCGAATGAGACATATTTCCTTCTTTCACTGGATGAGAGAGTCCACCAAAATTGGTTGATTGGTTGATTGTTTGGTATGGTTTATTAAATAAAATGTTCTTGCAGCCAAATGGCTGAGTTGCAACATTTGCTCAAATAAAAATAATACCATACAAATTTGATTTAAAAAACAGAGTATTTACAAATTTCAAATTGTTTGTCAATGTTGAAAAATTATCAATTAATATCATCTACAATCATTACTATTAAGTCTTTTGAATTCACTACATCCAACACACTGTGACGCATTAACACAAACTTAATAAAAACTGCTCATATTTCATATGATCCCGACAAGCACTCATTTATTACCAGTGGTGGGTTGAAAGCTAAGGAAGGGGGGGGGGGGGGTGTCTGTGCTTACCCTGCCCTCAATCATCTCATAGATGAGGCATCCGAGCCCCCAGTAGTCCGGGCTGAAGGTGTACCTCTCATTCCGTACTACTTCTGGGGCTGTGGGGGACACACAGACACACACACACACACACACACACACACACACACACACAGACACACGGAGGGAAATGCAAAGGAGGAACATATTAAAAGGTCGTCAGATTAAAACAGAACAAAATCGAGTGAAAGTGCAAGATAGTCGGAGACAGAGTGAAACAAAGATTAGCAGGGGAGAGATCATCGCATCCATTATCAAAGCCAACGAAAACTTAGAGTGAAGTAAACGTCATAGGAGAGTATTGATTATGTACATAATAGAAATTATCATTATCAAATGCAAGTGCAATAGTGAGAATATATACCCCTCAAAATAAGTTCTGCGATTAAGGTTTGATATATCATATTTCTCTTATACTAACTTTAACTTTATTAAATATGACATCATGATAAAGCCTGATTAATTATCTTTGAAATGACATCTCACTTGTTATGACTGGGTGTTCCTGGAATGTGCAAAACAGCCGAGTATGGGGACGGATCAAAATTGAAAAGTAGCTGTTTATTATGTACTATTTTTGATGAAAAAAGGCCACTAGAATAAGCAATGCTGAAATGTGAGCACACTCAAAACTCCCATTTCCTAAACATTAGGTGATTGTGTGGTCAACCTTTTTGTTTACTTTTAATCTGCAGATACTACTGTAGTTAACTAATTCATGGATGAAGCCTGGAATCTAATGAGAATCTCACAATGCATTCTTTTCAAGCACATGCCTCCCCTGACAAGACAAAACAAATGGGGATTAACACTGTTTGCAATATCACGTGTGCTCCACTTTGCAGCATTTCCACTTTCCTAATACTCAATCGTACTGTGCATTCCAGGAATGCATAACGTACACAAGTGAGTTGTCACTGTAAAGATAATAGTAATCAGGTTTCTTATGATGTCACATGCAAATAAAATGACGCAGATTCAAAACGAGAGATATAATGTATCAAACTGGATTTTGCAGGACCTTTTTTGAGGGGTTTATATGAGGCCATGATATGCTCGTCACAGAGTATTAAACTTGATTTGAACTGTAGTGTTCATCAAATTCAAACCACTGTAATTATTTGCAAATAAGGGCCACCACTACCCTGTAGAGCATTAAAAAACAAAACATGAATTCAACCTTGATATCAAGTCAGCATGAAATTGTAATGTACGTCGCTACCAGCATAATGCCTTCTGACATAGGACTATCCTTGGGCCATGACAAGACTCTGTTGCTTTACATATCCTTAAAGAATTTATGGCATACACGCTCCACTCTGTCGAGGACGTACTTCCCAAACGATTCATTTTTTCCGTCTTTATACCTTCTTCGTCCTGTACAGGTACTACTGTATGCTATCATAAGATATTTGCTTCCCTGTACATGCTTCATAATATATATCTTACTTTCAGGACAAGGTAATAGAGGCAAGGATGTAGATTTTTTTTCCCTGAAAATTACAGAACAAAAATTACTTTGTCGTATTTGTTTCCCCAACCCTTCCTAATTAAAGGAGAACTCCAGTTGATCTTCATACTTTTATATTTGAACAATTATAAATTGGTCATACTGGGTACAGAGTTTTAGAATTTATAGTGATTGGGACATGGAATGAGAATGGTTTCAAAATTTATAACAAATCACAATGAACAAGGATGATGACATAGAAGCTTCACCATAAGAATGCATGAGTGTGGGGGCTCAAGGAAGCAGAACAAAAGAAGAAAGCATGCATAAATCCGTCACAGGTGACCTTGTTTAAGCAAGCAGTATTGTCATGGAATTGCACTGCTTCATTTCTGAAATATGTGAGCCTCCTACTCATGTATTCTCATGGTGAGCTCCCACTCAGGCATTCTTAAGGTGAAACTGCTACCTTGTTCAATGTCATTTGTTTTGTTGGGTGTTCATAAAATTGGTTTCTCTGCTCAAGGACCACAATAAATTCCACAAATCTATACAGGGAGCTGTCGATTTATGTACCACATGATGTGAAATTATGAAAATCACCTGGACTTTCCCTTTACCCAAGGAAAACACACCAAACCCAACCTGACATTTATCAAGTTTATTTGTTTTGTTTTGTTTTTTTCTTTTCTTTTGGGGTGGGGGTGAAATGTAGATCCAAATGGAGTACAAACTTTCAAAGGCAACATCACGCTAAAATTCCTGCTATCAATGCTCTGTGCTGCATTCTTTAGAGAATTTTAAATCAAAGCTATACTGCTGATGAAGCCTTTTCCCCAAGTTTCCTAAATGTCGCCCCCATCCTCCGTCATTCCTTCCCTTCCCACCCTTCATCACCTCTATCCCCCCCCCCCCCCCCCCCCCCCGACCACACCCCTCCCCTTGGTCCTGGTCCTGGTCCTGGCCCTCTACTCACCCATGTAACCAACGGTTCCCACTCGTCCACGGATCGTCTCACCCTCGGGGATCTCCACGGCTAGGCCCAGGTCTGAGATTCTGACGTGACCTTTAGATGTTTGTTGGTTTGTTTTTACAACAGAGATGGAAGCAATGGAGAGAAAAATATTACATTACATTTTCTGTCCCTTTCTAGAATAGAGGAGGCATGTTGAGAATAGAAAGATGACCCATTAAAGGAATTCGAATAAATTCTTGAGATGAATTCCAAGACAGAAAAAATAGTGCAAATAGTCCGAAGGGATGCCATTTACAGTGAAAGAGAGGACTTGAAATACATCTACTGGTACACGAAGCTACTTTGTACACAAAAGGGCCCGAACTTTCATACTATGAGGGCATGAATTCAGGCTTTTGCCTGAAAACTTCCATCCCTGATCAATAACGCTACTGAAGAATATTTCAGTGAAATCACACAGTTAAGTTACAAATCACATTATCATATTCTTAGCACTATCATTACTATTATTTAGTAACATGCTATCATAAACCTAGCATAGCTACTTTTGGTTATTTCTCCTATAATCAGCAATTGATCAATGGTACACTGCATTATCGTATTGAAACATACTCTTTGTAAAATTGAAGACTACTAATATGTCTTGGTGGAATGAGATGGAAAGAAAGTTGGTATCATATAATATTATACAACTTGTTATCTGGGCTCAGTGTGTATTGAAACATGATATCTTTGGCAGACATCTTCAGTCAGAACTTCATCTATCACATTAGGGTTTCTACTGAACTACACACACACACACAAAAAAAAAAAAAAAATAATGGTAATAATGATGATAAATGAATTTATGATATGTACAGTATATATCCTGTAGCATGCCCAAAACATTAACAGTGAAAACAGGGATAACAGCATATCATGATCAATTAGGCATGACCTTTCCGACACACACTTTCTGAAGATGTCTATAAAACAAATGAACCTTCTGTCTAAATGTATATAAACATGAAGTTAGTTTTGAAATACATTGTACATTGTTGTTGGGCATTTAGGGACTGACTGTGGAAGTATCTACACAGAAGAGGTTGAAGAAGACGGAGATTAAGTGTTATGGTTTTGAAGCAAGAGCTGCCTTGAACATGCCCGATAAGGACCTTTTTGTGGAGCAGTTTGTTGATGTTTTAATGCTCCCTATTGCACAGAACTGTAAAAACTCAACCGGGCAGGAGCACTATTTCATTTCCTTAACAATGTGTTGACAACACTGTGCAGGTGCAGAGTGCAAGCTCTATTTGATTGTACACAAAAAACATGGAGCCCCAACTCTCTCTCCAAGTTACCACAGTTTTGTTGATTTTCTCAGCAATGCTACATGTTGGGAAAAGAAATATCAAGCTATAAGCTCTAAAAATGCATTTCTATTGCAAAGTGACAATGTTTTAGTCATGATAAAAAAAGGAAAAATCAGACCTGATTGCTGCATATGTGCCCTGCCCGTGCCTACTGCACAGTAACTCCGCATTACCGGAAGTGCACACGAGAACACCGAAAATGTGACCACACTTAACCTCTATGAGTTGTAAATGGGTGCACAAGATCACCTCATTCAATTGTACGTAACAGGTCACTAGCAGTGTTATATGTTTAAATCTATATTCAATAGAGAGAATCGTTCACATTAAACATCTGTCAGCTGATGACAATGTGTACAAGACTTTTTTTTACCGTAGTCGTCGAGGAGGATGTTCTCCGGCTTCATGTCACGGTAGACGATCCGCAGTCGGTGGAGGTCCTCCAGGCCGCACAGGATCTCGGCACCGTAGAACCGCGCCCGCTCCTCCTCGAAGCCTGGGCTGCCCATGTTGTGGATGTGGAACTTGAGGTCGCCGCCGTTCATGATGGTCAGCACCAGACACAGGGCTTCCTTCATCTCAAAGGCATAGGCAAGACTAACCTGGAGGGATGGCGAGAGGGGTTATGGGGTGGGAGCATTAATAAAGAGATGATGAAGTGTCTTCTTAACCCTTAAAGGGATGGTATAGCTTTGGTTGAGATGGGGATTCTGGTTTTAACTTTTTTTGCGAGATGATTAGAAACCACTTAAATATGAAATATTACAGAGCATACAATTTTAAGAGGAATTCAAAGTTTATTTGATGAAAAAAGGTTTTGAAATGGCTGAGATATCCAAAAACAAAGAGGTTTTAATGGAAGGTGGGTCCCATCTTTAATAAGGACCACTTTGTTTTACTTTGTTTTTGATATCTCGGCTATTTCAAAACCGATTTTCATCAAATAAACTTTGAATTCCTCTAAAAATTGTACGCGCTTTGATATTCAAGTGGTTCCTAATCATCTACGCAAAAATTTAAAACTGGAATCTCCATCTCAACAAAAACTATACCATCCCTTAACACACTACACGTACCTTGATGCATCATGGGGTACAATGTTTAGAGATAACTGCATGCACTGAAATGAAACATTCATGTACAATGTACACTCAACATTGGCACACAACTGTTTTTGTGCATATATGGAACCGTGCATTTTACATTGTACGACAAGATCCAGATGAGCCCACTGTACACAAATGTCTGTCTCAATTTGGCCCCACATGATGAAATGAATTCATCAGGCTGGTGACCAGATGATTACCTAATCCTGTGTATACTCTGAAAACACGCTATATGGGGCACGAAAATATATGGATCTGCCAAGTGCCCATGATATCACAAGCAGCCATCTTATTTCAGTTTTTTTTTTTCCAACATAGAGCTCCATAACTTATGTGGCATGATATGGTGTTGGGGGGGGGGGGGATGGGTGGGAGGCTCACACATTGTTATAACCAAATGGGACTCTCTAGATCTGCAACAAACATAGAGCCACAACCCAACATATTCCTTGCCACAACGTAACATGTACAGAAGGTTGGTAAACTCTTCATGTACTTTTTTAAAAAAAAGACAAGATGAACGAACCAGCATACCCATGATACCTAGAAAAATTTTCTTTCCATTTCTCAATTCATACAAGGGAGGAGGCATTGTGCTCTATGCACTAACTCATTCCTTTTTCTTAAATGCTTCGTTTCCTTTGAGAGAACGGTGATATTTTGCTACAGACTACATGAGGGCTTGCTAATCCAAAACGGCAAAAAACACCTAAAAATTGGGATGTACGGTTACTACGAATCCCAGAAACACTGATCTCCTGATTCACTGATTCAGTTGTTGTTGTTTTTTCATTTTCCTTGTTTGCTATGGTAACCATCATCGTGACAACCAAAGCAATTCTACTTGTGTGTATCCTACTCAGTACGCTTAAACTACATTGTATGCATTGTCACCACTGATTAAAGTTTCCTGTTTCCACAGAACACTGCCATCTTTAGGAATTATTTGAAATAAACAAACACTTGCTGTGCTACATGCAATTGTTACAGTGCGATATTCTCTTTTCGATGCATCTATGTATCATTAGACAATAGAATCATTTGATTTTGATAATGCAGTTGAAAATGGAACAATCATTTCAAATTTAACAGAAAATTTACCATTATTATCATCATCATTATCATCATCATCATCACCATCACCACCACCACCATCATCATCATCACCATCACCATCACCATCATCATCACCATCACCACCACCACCACCATCATCATCATCATCATCACCATCACCATCATCATCATCATCATCATCATCATTATCATTATCATTACATTTATACTAGACAATATTCTCTATCTATTTCACTGAAAAGGATAATCACGGAAATTTGGCTAACTCTCAGATCAGGTCCTTGAATACATACAAATGCATACATGCAGAGCGTGCACATTTCAACGCGAGCATTACAACCACAACCCATACAGACAAAAACTGAAGAGAATAGCTGCTGGCTGCCATTATACAGTGATCACACGACAGACAGAAGGAGTGAGAAAAAAAATATGATAATGACATCTCAGAAGTGAATTTAATTTCTACACAAAGCTTCACAACGACAATGGAAAAGAGAAAGAGAGAGAGTGTGCCTCGCCGAGGAATTCTTATTCTTTTGTCTCAAGCTTGCGAGATTAAAGAGTGCGGTAGGCAAGCTCTCGGGCACGTACATGCGTGCAGGGGATGAGGGGAAGGGGGGAAAGAGGGGCACAATTAGAAGTCGTGGCTCCAAGAGAACAGTCAAAAAGGGAGAGAGAGGGGGTACGTGTAGATGAGAGTTTGTCACGCCTCCTTTGGAGCAGCAGGAGCCCTCGTTTTCGGCTGCATTTGTCGTAGCGGAGGGAGGGGGAGGGGGGGGGGAGCCTAGCTCAGAAATTGGCTCGTAATAGCTTCAAGCGACCGCTTATCAAGTCAACAGATCACAACACTTGTCGCCTTGGTTGTAATAGAATGCCTTCATAAAGAGACGGAGAGGGAGAGAGAGAGAGAGAGAATTAGATATTTTTATCACTCCGCTGACTGGTAGCTGCCTTGGGCGTTGAAGGGTTCTACCATAAAGGAGAGATTCAAGGTAAACTTTACTTTTCTTCGATCATCCGAAACAAGTCAAGCAGTTTTAGATCATAGATTTGAAAGTGCTTTTCTCATGCTAACTGGCATTGAGGAGGAGTGAGATCTGTGTCAAACTGAGAGACTTTGGGAATAGAAGGGAAGATATACCGGATGCCATGAATAGGGTCAGAAGAAATTTTAGATCAGTAAAATGAATACAATATCTCTCCCTCCCCCCCCCCCCTCCCCATCTCTTTCTTTAATAGGTATATTCTGTCTCTTTTTCTCTATGAAGGAGGCACTCCCATGGACAAAATGGAGTTATGAATATAAAGAGATTTGAACAATTTTTCAACATCACCCAACCTAATACACCTGGATCATCAAATTCCCCCCTTTCTGGGTCAGTGGGTCTCACAGCACACGCTGGTGTCACTCCAAGCACTCAAATCCCCCACCATTCCATCGCACCCATCATTTCTCTCTCAACCTTGACTTTTCCGCATCACGCAAAAAAGCATCGTGGATTGGACGCAATTCCGCATTCGGTCTTCTACTCTTCTTTCGAGCATCTCGTAACTTTCGGGTCAGACATGATCAGATGTTCTTCTCGAAACTGCACAATATGTTTTCGTCGCGGCCACTCAAGTAATGAGAATGTAGTCTCACAGTTTCTTAAGGGAGTGACTGCTGTTTCATGAATGAAATAATGCCTCCGGCACCACTTCGTGGCGGAGGCATAAAAACAAGGCACTTGTGCAGCGACCTTGAATTTTTTTTTTTCATTTCATCTTATTGGCTGCGGCATCCTCAGATACACATCGCCACTTGCCGCATCGGTCCAACCTTATCAGTATGGCAGAGAGAAAGGGCTGCTTTGCCCCGGTTCCATGACCCCCCTCAAGCCAGCACATTCATCTATTCTGTTTGGGGACCATCGAGTGCTTCTTCCACATGGCACTCTCACTCTCCACTCAGAACCCCATTTACCATAGTTATGTTCACACGACATTCGTAACCTTAGAGATTCGCTCGAAGTTTTAAACTGTGATGATTAGCATGCAGTTTTACATAGCCTGTGCAGACGCACTCAAAAGGTAGCAAACTTAAAGATTAGTCCATGATTAGAACCACAAGATTTCTTAAGGTTTATGCTCCATCCACGAGCTGCGGGGGGGTTCCCACTCATAGTTAAAGGCGCATAGTCCCGGTAGTGTAGATGGTGCTGTTGATGATACTGCCGATCACCGTTTGCATTGATACGAAGATTGCCGAAGTTGAGCTGTCATCAAGAGTAAAGTGCATAGGTGTTGCTAAGTAACATTGCCTTCGTTGTCTTCTCTGCGCATCAAGCAGTCTGAAGTAATGCCAGAGTGTGTGAATATGTGCTTCTTATTATGACATCACAAAAGAAGTTTGCTAAAGCTGTCATCCCCCTTAGCCGAATCATGAGCCGAACTGTGATCGGACCACTGACTACAGTGGATCGGACTTCCTCAGACTCGGGGAAATGGGTCACAGCGTAAGCGCTAAAGAGGAGTCGATAGCGTAGGTCTCTATAGGAAACTTGCCCCGTGCGCCCGCGTACGCATTTGACTAAACCACCGGGACCATGTGCCTTTAAGCAGGGCTCGACACTAACGGTGGCCCGGGGCCACCAAAAATGCAAGTTGGGCCACCAAAATTTCAGAAATGAAGAATTTGGTGGCCTTATCGGGCCACCAAAAAAGGTCGGATGTTTGCCTTTGGGCTACCAAAAAAAAAAGTTAGTGTGGAGCTCTGCTTTAAGCATCAACAAATTTGAAAGTAAGCATGACCTTTCTGTGAACTCCATTCTCTGTCAGCTTTTGAGTCAACCTCCAGTGCATGTTGTACGATAATGTATCAATACCAGTCAGTTTTTAGTTTATTACTATCACTGCATGTATCTATTCCTTCCAGTCCTGTTGTTTAACCATATAGTGGGGCTCTCCTCGAAAGTTTAATCACAAAGATAAGTTGCCGTGTGGATGCACGACATACTTTAAAACTACACACTAATCATCAAAGTTTCAAACTTCAAAGATTTCACAAACTGAGTGAGTATTGTCTAACTATAGTCAAATTATGCCAGAGATATATGTACCTCATGACAACACAGTTCAATAAATCTGACTTTTAGATCTATGTAGGACTACACCCACAGATCTTATGCTATTGTTTTGAGTAAACTTTACTGCTGAGCTTTGCGTCTTGAAGACTGGTATTTTCCTTGACAGCATCGTAACTGCAAGAATCACACTATTAGGAGAAGAAATGTATGTTTGTGTGATGCTTATGTGTTTGTCTCCCTGTCTTTCCAAGATGTAACAAGAATGACTTAAGAATCAACTGCATTTTTTTCTTTTCATCAGCTTACCAACATCAAGTCAGAGTAGTTTTTTTTTTTTGTAACATAAACCAAATCTAATCTCAATCTCTCATGTAATGGACTTAGACCTTAACTATCAGGTGAGATAGAAACATAATGATGGATACTGTATACATGTATATACCTCCTTTTCATGAGAAGTTCATATCATATCAAAACTTTAAAAAAAAAAATGGGCATTCTTTTCAGGAAGAACAAGATTTTGCACTGTAGAATTTCAACTGAAAAGACTGAAAAACAGTCTGCAACAACTCAGCCCACAGACTAATAACCTCTTTTTTGGAGGAAAAAAAAGGCAGGAACATTGAATCTGAAATCTATAAAAATGTTGTGAGAAAAAATTCCCCACAAAGATACCTCCACGATCAAGAGTCGTGGTAATTTGACCAATCTTACAACTTTGTATTGTAGAATTTCGACTGAAAAAACCAGAAAACCACCTGCAAAGAGACAGCAAAAGACTAACAAGCTCCTATTTGGGGGGGGGGGGGGGGGGGGAGGGGGAAGGAAACAGCCAGCAAACATTGAATCTGAAATTTATAAAAAACGTCGCAAGAGGAAATGCCCTACAAAGATACCTCCACGATCAAGAGTCGTGGTAATTTGACCAATCTTACAATTCTATATCGTAGAATTTCGACTGAAAAACCAGAAAACCACCTGCAAAGAGACAGCAAAAGACTAACAAGCTCCTATTTGGGGGGGGGGGGGGGGGAAGGAAACAACCAGCAAACATTGAATCTGAAATTTATAAAAAACGTCGCAAGAGGAAATGCCCTACAAAGATACCTCCACGATCAAGAGTCGTGGTAATTTGACCAATTTCCCTGCTATCCCTGCACCTGGTTGGGTAAGGAAATTATGAAGCTAAAATAGCCGAAGATTTAAATACTTGTCATCATACCAGGATTGACTATGAAAGAATGAAAAAAAAAAGACATTGCTAAATTTAGCACAAGACAGCTGACATTAAACCCGATGATTACCATCTGAGTTTAACCTCACAGAACAGCTTTCTGAACGTCGTTCTTCCACTGAATGGGCAGATACTGTATATATACAGGAAGACTATTACCATACAATTGGAGCTGTTTTGAGGAGAAAATTCAGTATGAGTTTGAAAAGGAAGTTCCCAGGAGCAACAAACATTTCATGTGGAAAGAGAGGGAAAACGAGACATGTAATGATCTCACATCATGACTATTATTTTGAAATTGATATGACACTTCATCTGAAATGCACTCCCTGCACTAGTCCTGTATGTCACAAAATGCGCAGTAACATTTCAGGAAGTATGTTTACGGGCCATTGCTTTTCCTCGTTGACCTATCATTCTCAGAAATGTATTTCTTTTTTTCCCTCTCTCTCTCTTTGTTAACAACCCTTTTCCCATATGTGGTCATGATAGCTCAATATATCTGCATATATGTATTTGTTCATACTTACGTAGTTTTCATGCATTTTACTACTTTGTTGCTTTTATTTATAGAGAATGGAAATAATGTGAATGAAATAAGAGTTGAAACAGCATCCTTAACATGTATGAATTCATAATGACACAATGCTGTCGCTTTAATTTGTGCCCCAGCAATTATGTTCTCAACAATATTCCCTTAGAGGTAGATTCTCCCGCAACCGTTATCATGGTAAGTTTGCTCACTCTAGCAGAGCAGGATATGGCACCGATATCCCCGTGTGATCTGTCGCCTACACTGCCAGATTCCTCGAAAATGTTTTTTTTTTTTCCTGTAATCAACACTCTTTCCTATCATTTTCAGGAGACAAAGTGTCATTCTATTGGGGAGGTCAGGATTAGGAAGTTCTAAAAACTGCCAAACTTGGAAAATTGACGGTCATCATCGATCAGGGCTTCTGTGGGCTGCAAACATTATGATGTTGATTACTAGGAATACCTTGGATGTCTGTAGCTTGTCTTCCTGCCACACAGTTTGTCTAGTTTTTCATGTCTGTCTGTCTGTCTGTCTGTCTGTCTGTCAGTGTCATTAACCCCCTCCACCCCATCCCTACCCTAAATTTCTTCCGGTGAGCAACAATTTCCTACAGCATAGTGAAAGCGTGTAAGGCCTGCTAGCCCCCTTTTGCCAACCACAGCAGTTGAGGATTTATTTTTCCTCCCCCTGTCGCGCGGTGGCACGGACACACAAGGTTCTTCCTTACCTGTTTTTGAGCAGCAAACCACTTGATCTGCTCTCCTCAACTTTACTCACTCCCCCCCCCCCCCTCCCATTTTTTTTTTCTCTCTCTCTCTCTCTTTTGATACCTACCTACTGGGGTAACTTGTACATATCATATGTGATCAAGTAACAACAAAAACTGCAGGACTTTGGCATGAGGATACAGTCATCTGGAATGACTACTGTGAACGTCAATATTTTGGCGGGATTAATTTTTCGAGCTGAGCAGCTCAAAAACATATTTGCGGGTTCTTGAATTTGCGCTGTGCAATTGTTAACCCATTAAAATGTGCAGAGAAAATTGTGAAGATATTTCCACGGGTTTTAGAATTCACGCTAGCCAGAAGTAGAGCAAATAAAGCGAAAATTAATGTACCTCAAAAATTTCTGCATTTGCGGTATACCCTCTAACCAGCGATATAAAATGACACAAGTGCAGCCTTTCATTTACTCATACATCACCTTCGTCTAATCTGCATACAAACATGCGACAGAAAGCGAGTATTTTAAAGAAAACACAAGAGACTTGAAAATATCACAGCTTTCTGTATTTTGCAGCCAATGTTGATAAAACTGTCTTTCACTGTTCTATCTTATACATCTGTAACTTTTCTCTTTTTATCTCCACTTTAACCCTTTGAGGACAAGCTGATCTTGCAATTTACTCACATTTTCCGTACATGCCTGCCCGAGTATACTCAGGAATAGTCTTCAACGGATTAACAAGATCAACTTGCGTCAAATTTGGCCTTTAACAGCCAGCAGTCACACGTAAAAAGCAAACAAACACCTCTTGAGATGCGATCTTTGCTCAACCATGATACCATCTTGAGACAGCAACTGGGTCTACAGCTTTCTCGGCACGTTACTGACTGATCATTAACAGGTATCTGATACTTGTCACCTAGTTGCTGTCTAAATGTCATCATATGATGCAGTCACATTTGCAGTGAAATACCACAGTATTTTGGGGCAGTAATTCATAATGCGAATGCAAATACACCACACGAAACACCACAGCATCATTTTAGGGTGGTATACTGCAATTCAAACTTCATACCAAATATGCACATGAGGTTCAAGTGTGAATCGTGTCCTGAAATACTGTACCAATGATCATGCAGCGGAGTATTTCTCAACCTAAAACACTGTCTTCTTCCCATAGGAGATACAATTTGTATTTTTTCACACAGGGTAGTTTTATGTAGCTGTACAGGTCTCGAAGAGGTGAACTTTTGGGCCAAAAAGTGGTATTTTGTGAGTGAGAACAGTACCAATTAAAAGCAAGTGAATCACTGTAGGATCTATTACTGTGGTATTTTGCCAATGGAAATGGTGCCAACAAATTACTGTGGTAATTAGTACAACAGTAATTCAAATGTGACAGTGCCTTTCAATTCCTCCTCTTTGATCTATCACAGTATTGCACTTGCAGAGCAATGCCTTGGCTTAGTGAACTACCCCCCCCCATCTTTTTTATTCATTTTTTTCCGAGTATCCTTCAGAAACTAGAAAAGCACCCGCGGAGTGCAGACCTCCGCCAAGCCAGCAACTCATTTCCATCCATACATATGCCTGCATCTGTATACGTCATCAGCTGCCAGCTGCGCGGCGCCTCATCTGAGCAGAGTACATGCTCTAGTGCATGTACAATCTGTATGTAAACCTCCAGTATGCGCAACTTGAACTCCCAAGTTCATTGACCTCGTATGCCAAAAGATTAAAAAATCCCACAAAAATCCATTAAAAAATTCCTGGATCACTACCAAAATTTAGCCATCTGTTCCTAGAATCATTGTCGACTTTTCCGTTAAGTTTCATCCAAATCCGTCCACGAGTTTTTGAGTTATTTTGCAAACAGACAAACCAATGCCAATAATCACTTAACCCCCTCCTTCCTTGGCAGAGGTAATACTGACACCTCATATGTGGAGCTAAGGAGTGGAAGGAATGGTATGTAATACTACATGTATTGACATCCACCATAATTAGACTAAACTGTAAAGGGATAAAAGAGTAATGATATAAAAACAATAGGCAGATGGCCACTGGATACAAGACTACTGATACAACATTTCTCTATCAGATGGTCAGCAGTGCCTGCAGAAAGCAAGTAGCCACTATAGAGAGGTTTGAATGTACAGATGTACCCCTATACTGTCACAACAGAACTAGAAAAAAAAGGATAGGATATAGACAGAGAGATATATTGATATATGAATTAATAGATAAATGGAGTAGGTGAGCGAATTAGTAATTGGCCGTGGGGGGGGGGGGGCATTTTAATGAATCATTTCGTCCAACAAATTTGTTGGACAAATTTGCTCTCAGTCAATCAGATGCAGGGATTTCAGTCAATCAGATGCAGGGATTTCAGTAGCTTATAAAAGTTTATCAGAAAAGTATGTGACAAAATGCTTCATGAAAATGCCCCCCCCCCCCCCCCCCCCCCCCCCGGAAATGAGAGACACATGTACACATACACACGCACGCACACATGCACAGAGAGGACATACACATGTATCACATACATTTATGAGTATGACAGCAGTATAATCTACCCTCGCTGCTACAGGTCTTTGAAAACACACATAATATCTGCATCCTTGGCGCTCCTTTCTCTCCCTTTTCCCCTCTTCCCTGCATCCCCCCTCCATCTCCCCCCCCCCCCCCCCTCTCTCTCTCTCTGTCTTTATCCAAGCCACTCTCCTAACAAGAGAGAACATTTGCAATGTGATGCACACGAAACTTGCCGAGCACAAGCAGTGAAATTTGTTTGTTGGGTTTGTTTCTTGTACTCGTCTGGCAAACACCACTTTTACGAGTACCGTAAATGTGTAGAAGTATTTCGGAAACTTCTTCCAAGATCTGAACCTGATACCCATAAGGTTAAGTGCCATAATGATCCGCCTGGGCCCCGCAGAGTGAAATATTTCCCATTATAGAGCCAAATATTTTCCACTTTAGTGCTACTTTATGGAGCAGCGTAGCTCTTAATGAATGCATTTATCCATTTAAAGTCGGCGTCTCACAAACAGGAGATTGCGCAAGAATACGAGGTACACGACTTGGATAATATCTGGCCTACACAATGATGGCTTTAATATAAATATAAATGTCATCCCGACATGAATTAGTTCATTCTATAACTTGGCTTGCGAGTGCTGTACCATACATTAGCGAGCTTACATTTGGTGATAGAGCAGTCATTTTCACACACACATTTGCCCAGGCCCTGCAGTAAGGTAATACGCGATACCTGACTTGAAGGAGTAAATTTGACCTGTGTGTGTGTGTAAGTTGTAAATGTGGATAAGGACAAAGGGACGGTGTTGATGGAAGAACAGCTACAACAAAGTAAAAACAACAACTACAACAAATAAACAAGGAAGGAGGGAGCTGGACTAGAAAAGCACAAGAAGGCGGGGACCTCACTTGATTTTAAAGCAGATCAATAACTGATGAATACTGCAGGAATTCTTCAAGTGCTTAGGTGTCAGTTTCATACATTTAGGTGGTTCATTGTCAATTTTTTATATGATGTATAAAGATCATACTCTCTCTCTGTCCTCTCCATCTCTCTCTCTCTCTCCATCTCTCTCTCTCTCTTTGTTCTCTGTCTCTATCAAACATACATACACACACACACATACACATCCAAGGTTACGTGACATTGGATCTATTCATAGGTAATACATTACTTGGTTCACATATGCCAAACAGGGCACTAATACATGTATACAGATGTTAATTTTTTACAGGTGTAATACAATACTTCACATACTGCAGGAGTTATATTTCCCCCAAGGGATTACACTTTCCCAAAGCATGCAATGCTGAGGTAAAATATTGTCTCAAGGAAAAAATGTAACTCTCAAGGAAGTGTCAAGTGCCATATTTGAACAACAGATAAGGCAATATTTGTTATATCATATGGTTTACATAAATACACATCATATCATTCTAGCCCGATCAGCACCCAGTCAAATTCTGGAATGATATAACATCACTGCAGGCAATACAACGATGTTGATTCTCAATGTATTAGTCACATGACTGCATTATGACCAATCACCGTCCAGTATTTATGTAGATCATTTAATATTACTCAATATTTTACAAGTGCAATATTTTTATATGTCTGCTCTTTAATCATATGACTATACCTCACTCTTACACTCTTTTCTCCCCCTCTTTCCCTATTCTCTCCTTCCTTTTCTTCTCTCTCTCCCTCCCTCCCTCCCTCCCTCACTTCCTATCCTGTCCCTCTCTTGCTCCATTGAGAATAACTTTATTTCACAGGACTACTGGCAGGCTATTCCATTTAGTGTAGGGTTAAGTGATGTCATATCACTGCCAGTTTAAGCAACAGTGGTTTTCCACATCAGTGACGCCTGTCCAAGTGTCTGTATTTGGTCTTCCTCTGAAATATTGTGACGGGGGGGGGGGGGGGGGGTGGGGGGATTGATTCTTGGCAAATATCTGTATTCCAGTAAGTGAAAGCCCCTGTATGTGGGTTGTTGTTTTGTTAAGAAGGGGTTCTACTTTTGGCAAAACAGCTAACAGGTTTATTAGGAAGGACACATCTATAATCAAAGTGCAGCGTTAACTAAGGGGAAAAAATACTTTGCAACTAGTGTGGCTATAAAACAAGAAAAAAAACCACAAAAACACAAAATAAAACTTCTCAGAAACACATACATTAATTTTGCCTGATATATCTGGGTAGCGTTTCCTTGTCTTTTCCTGCGAGATAATATCAGAGGAAACGTACACACTGGATAACCATGTGTGGTGTAACTGTCCTACGCACGTCATGAGGTTCAAGAATCTTCAGAAATTCCACGAAAAACTCATTCAAAGCTCCGTGCAACTGAACATACTACACATCCATCATTTGGTCCCATTAGTAAACCGCAGCCTCATACAGGCAGAGATTAATATGGACGAAAGGTTCATTGGTGCTGTCAAAAATGAGTTGTCTCCACTGTGCAACTTCAAACATCTATTTGATTTCCATCATGACAAACAGGGAGGAGGATAATATGTCTGTGTCTCAGAAAAAAACAACAACCCAAATATATCCTTTTTCCTAAATTCACATTACAATTTTAGTACTGTGCAAAGGATTTCACACAAACAACAGCTCCTGATGTTGTAAAAGCCCCTCCGCTTCTTGCTGAAATTGTAAGACGCAACTGGGAAGTAGCAACCTGTCATTGACGTCGCTCCGTCTCAAAATTGATGAAAGAGAGTCAGACAGCGTGGGCAGATCCTAGCTGCAAGTTCAGTGACCAATTTTCGCACTGATCGCATTTCTTCAAATCAGTTCTACCAGTTCTATTATCTTGTATAAAGCATCATGCGATACATTGTCGTGTAAATATCACCGTCCAACTGTGCAAATATCCACAAATGATATTGCCTTTCTTGTAACTGTTGGATATTGCTTCAGATTGCACTCACGCTGTGAAGGCAAAATACAGTATAAGTTCACTGGATCACGCAGATACAAGGTCACACAGGTAGGATAGACAAACTTATGGCTTTCACACACAAATACACAACCACACATACACAAACACACACATGCACACAAATTGCATTATTGCAAAGTTTGTGTAGGTGAGAATTAGAGGCGCTGGGAAATCAAAGGTAGCGGCCCTGGTACCTAACAAGCAATTCTTACTTAACCTATTTAGAATTCACAATAAGCATCCCGTAATAATTCACAAGAAATTTGATCAGCCTAAAGGGTCACAGCATCACATTAGAGTGTAACAAGCCAAAAAAATGCCCAACGAATTCGAAAATTTGACGATAAGCTTACAGCCACTGCTGATACTGGAATAGTTTGAGACATGCCTGACGTTCTTTGTGTTCATTAGCTATTGTAGGAATTTGTAGAGATATGCTGGAGCCGATTTTTCAAATTTGTTTGGCATTCGTTGGCTTGATACACTCTAATGTGATGGGGGCTACACTCCACCATAAAAACCTTATTTTCTCACAACCTTTTTTTTTTCCTTCAAATTTCGCAGGTCAATTGATACTCGCGAAAAGAACAACATCCCGAGACATCGCCCCTGGTATCATGAAATTGCGTCGTAGTAAATCATCTCTACGGAGGGGAAATCGGAGAATATGCTCGCTGTGAAACTAGAAATTTTCATGTGCATTTAAATTTTGCAAATTTCGTGAGAGCTAAGACTTGCGAAATTAGCATGCACGTGCAAGTTCTTGTCTACACTATTTGCATTAAATGCCAGTGGCAAATTTGCGAAAATATCATGCTACACAAGAGGCTGTCAGCTCCAAATTGTTAAAATTCTAGCTTATAGCGCTGAAAAGGGATAATGCTGTACATACAGGGCTCACCAAAAATTAGACTCACTAAATATATGGTGTATATAGTACACGGAGTATGTCCTGAAGTGCCAGAAATATTCCTCAAATAATCCCCAGTAGCCATGTTGAACACATGGTATTAAAGTACATCAATGTAGTGCTGGATTTCATAGTCTTTAGTTTGACCAGAAACGTAAGACGGGAATGAAAAACAGCACTTTGACAGTGAAAATTTGATGGTTTAAATGACTTGAAACTGAGATATCGTTGAGATGAAGCTGCTGCTTCAGGGCCCAGATTCATTAAAGATGAGCACAATTACTGCAAAGTTGCAATAACAGCCCTTACAGCATCCAACCACTCACAGAGTGTAAATATTCACAAGTGATCGGTTATCTTCATGGCCGTCGTCATGGTAACCGCAATTATTGCAGTTGACAGTAATTGCAAACCTCTTATCAAACAGGTTCCAGATGGTCAAAGTCCATGTGCTCAGGTAAGAGCATGATATCCATGCATGAAATTGCATGACTTTCCCATTTATGGACATCACACACAGTAATCCATGTGTGCAGAGTTCATGCATGTTTCTGCTACCAACATCAAATGCGAATGAGTGGGACTAAGGGGGAAAGGGTGGTTGAGTGTGAACGAGGAAAGGAACTTACTACAAATCTGCTGTTCACTTTCTGAAGGAGCATCTTCTCGTTCAGCGCCATCGTCTCTCCTTTCCTCTTCTTTATCCTCTTCTTCTCCAGCTTCTTGCAGGCGTACATCTTTCCCGTCGATCGCACTTGGCACGCACACACCTGAGGGAAGAGAAAAGCCTATTGGTCAGGCATGGGCCAGGCAAGCAATGTCCTTGAATATGTGTATTTTCTTTTTCTTCACAAACAGAAGAAAACTGACCAGAAATATAAATTATTAAGATGAAGATGATTATTAGATAATAACTAATTCTTTCTAATTATTAGATAACTAATTCTTTTTCTTCATTCTGGTTTGTAACCCTTCAGGGTTTAGTGATTCTGAGCCACATCCTCTCTGGCTGATTTCTTGAAATCGCAAGACTCCTATCGGATCTTTCATCATCTCTTACTATCTGCAAAGTCTTTCCCCCCTCAAACCCTCCTAATAAAGGTTGGGGCTGAACTTTTTTTAGGACCACTTTGGATTTGGATATCTCAGCCATTTCACAACCCAATTTTCATCAAATAAACTTTAAATTCCTCTAAGAATTGCATGCTCTTTCATATTTCATACGTGATTTCTCATAACCAAAAAAAAGGTAAAAACTGAAGCCCAGTTCCAACCAAAATTAAATCAGCCTTTTAGGAACTATTTTCCAGAAATTTTCACCATTCTTTTCATTCTATTTTACTCTATCAAATAAGCCAGAAACTGCTCTCTTTAAATTTTGTAAATGTTGATCCTAAAGTATGAAATCTCATGTTTTATTTTGTGGGTTTTTGTTGTTGTTGTTGTTGTTGTTATCATGTGCCATACGACAGATCCTTTGACTTGCAGTCTGTATAAAAATTTGCTATGTGAGTTTTTGTGTGCAGTGAATATGCACAACGAAGCGGTGATAACCCGGCATAGTTCACACTGATGGCAGGACAGTCTTTGATGCATTACGATATATTAATGGAATGCAGACCGGGGAAAGAATAGAATCTTGCGAGTTTAAATCTCGTGGTACTTGTAATTTGAGAGAGAGCGACTGGCTCCGCTACGCAACATTTCGTGACAAACAAAGTGAACACTTACCTCACCGAAACCCCCTTTGCCCAACACTCTGTATTGCCTGAATGTATTTTTGGTGACTGGTTGCCTGCAGAAAAGAAAAATGAGTTTTATGAAAAGAATTGAGAGTGATGTCAAAATTCCTATCTGTGTAAAAATACTTTTTTTTTCAAACTTGTGAAGGTATTCTCCTTGCTGGATCTTATTCTTTCATTCATATCAACTTGACAACACATTAGATTTTCATGGTTAAGTCAGCAAAGAATGTTACCCCCCAAAAAAGGGAAGTACTTCCAAAGTGAGTCTGAACAGAGACTACGCTGCAAATTATGAGAATAGAAAGTTGATGCAGTGGCAGCCAAGCGAGAGGGCCAAATGCATTATGCCGGATTGGTAGAGGGAGGCGCGAATCGGCAACCACTTCAGCACGCATCATTAGCTTGATGTCCCCCGAAACCAGTGCATGGCATTGGACTATCATTCTCCCCCCCCCCCCCACCCCTCCATAGCCCCAACACCCCATCAGCCTCCATCCCCAGTACAGCACTTTCTCCCGCCGCACACAACTCGTCTGACCACATTTTCCCCGGTTACTGCACGTCACTGCTCCCTTGAGATCTGTTCTCTGGTGTGAATGGTGGCACGCATGCACGCACAGGAGTAAAGGAAAGGACAGTCAAAGCAGCGGGTGGGGGGGGGGGGGGAGAAAAAAAAAATCATTTCAGTAGGATTGTAGAGAGGAAGACGCTGGTAAACATGGAAGCTACGAGGATTGGTTTTCACCCTCTGGTATCGGAGCCATCCCCAAGAGAATCTGGCACGAACTCTCACTTTCTCTCCACACCCCCCCTTTCCTCTCCCCCCCCCCCCCCAAGTCCACATTCCCTTTCCTGCCATGATGCTTATGCACAAATGTACTTTCGGGGCCATGCATCGTTTCTGCATCCATGAATGGTTTGTCAAAACGTATAAGGGCACCATCCCCTCCCACCTCCCCATTTCACCCCGGAAGGAATGACAAGGTGGTCCTCGTGGGATGGGGGAGCATCTCCATGACGATCACATCCTATTATGTGCATCACTTCAGGGGAGACAAAAAATTATCATCTCACTGTCCAACCATACCTAAGGCAGGAAATGTCAGTCAGCTGACGAACCACCTCCATGCATTTCCAATTATAACTCTCACATGTAGGAAAATACAACTACTTTCAGAAACAATTGAAAGTAGTTGGATGATTTTAGTGCCATTATCAAAGTCCCTCCCCAATTTTACGACCACTCTTCTATCACATCTCTAGTTTTATCAGGACAACTAACAACAACTTAAAAAATAATAAAATAGGCAGTCTTAGTTTTTTATACGAGGTACATGAGAGTTTGCACGAGAAGACACTACCCAATTAATTAAACAAAACTGATCAAATATTTATACAAGCTATATATCAAATGACATGTACCTATCTAATTTTACGATCAAGAACGTCTATCAATCACAGTGGTTCAGTCCGAACGGGATGTAAAAAAAAAAAAATTCAAATGTCTCCATGTAATTGACATAATAAATGAGTGTCCTGCTTATGAAGACACATTGGTTACGGGTGAAATGTTCATTCATGTTTTAATAGCCTGAATGGTACGTGCTGGGCATACAGATTAATCCTACTATTAACAACTGATCTGTTCTTGGGAAGTTCAGAGCTGATGGTGATAAAATATATCAAAGCAACAATAATCGAGGTAGGAGACAGGAAGATACATGTACCTGCAAAAAAAAAAAAAAAATCATAAATCATAGCCACCAGTATATGTGTGTAAATAGCCTACTAATTGATGTTTCTGCAGTCTCTTGACAACATCAAACTAATCATACTGGGTTGTTCTATATGACACTGGAAGTTACATAACAGAATAATAGTCGTCGAGAAAGTATGACACAGCAATTTTAAACAAGCCTCTTCTTTTTTTTTTCTTTTAAAAAATAAAACACTGCAAACAAACACATTGTAGAACAATACTGTGGAGATACTCGTGGAGGTCACCCGGACACGCCTGACACAATTTCCCTAGAATCAGAAGCGAAAATCGTGTCATTTGTATAATAGATGTCTACAACCTTGCGCAAGACACATTATGATATTTGCTGCAGTGTGCATACATAGATGATAATCAAGACTTTGACGTACTTCGTATGGAAACACAGCAAACATGGCTACAGATATCGCCACAGAGGAGGTAATTGTCGCCCCTCTAGTCTCTGATGACTGCTCTTAGCCCATGTTAACTATAATCAGCCCAAAGAAACAGAATAACTAAAATTATAATAATGATGATTATGATATAATCATAATAATCATAATCGCATTTATAATCACTACAATTTGCTGCCTTCTTGCAAGTCATATTGAAGCAAATGTCAACATTGTTTATCGAGAGCAGCATTATTACTTGTAACACTGCATTTTTGCATTTTGCAATATGACTGCTGATAAAGATATACATGGTGTATGGGAGGCAACCTACATGGCATCTGACATGGAAAGATTCTCCGTCAGAAGTGATTAATGACAAGACTTTGTCCTATTTCATATAAATAATCTTTTCCATCTTTCAAATATCTTATTATCTTTTATCTCACTTAGAACCTTCACAAGGCGGAATTCACACACACACACACAATCAAGAATAGCTACCACATGCCTTTTTTTGCTGTATTTTAGTCACAATATTCTTTGTACTTACAATGTAAGTATCTTACAGCACACTGAACGCAACCAATAAAAGAACTGCAATCATTTCCATGCTCTCCTTGTCTTTCAAAAAAAGAAATGTGTTTGTTTTGCCACTGGTTTCAGCACACATTTATAAATGCGAGACATCCTCCCTAGATGCTCAGGATTCCAGATGCGTAACAGTTTCATTTACATTAACCAAGTTGGTTGGTCAATCTTTTCTTTTTTCTTTTTTTTTTTCTTTTTAAACTTATATCATCTGCCTACTGACATCCCTAATTCTGGTTATGTACCATTTCTACAAAGATACGTACGAATGCAAGAAAACTAAGCTATGAAGACCCTCTGCCGAGATTTTCATATCCAGCATTTGCTAACAAAACCTGGTTACCATGGATGCCTGACCACACACACACACACACACACACACACACACACACACGGAACACACAAGCACACACACAGATACGAAAAACTCTGAAGCAGAATGAAGAAATACAATCTTCTTGCATATATTGGCATCTCTAATCCCTACGGCTATTCATCTCTCTCTCTCTCTACCTCTCTCTCTTTATTTTCTTTATCTCACTCCCTCACTGCTGATGCAGTCCCAATGGAGAATGAAGAGGAGAGGGGGAGAGAGGGAGAAAGCGATAGAGAGGAAGAGAGGGGTAAGGGGAAAAGAAGAAAAGTGGGGTAGGTTATCACTGTACCACTATCATCAAGGAATGCATACATCATCATAGAACCTGAGCGCGTTTGTCACATCTCCTTGTGAAGGACATTCATTCTCATACTGTGCCCGGGTTGTTGTTGTTTGGAGGGGGTGGGGTGGGGTTGGCATTCATTATGGCACAAATCATGTCTTCATCACAGGCTTTCTTCCTTCCCTCCCCACCCTCCCCCCCCCCCCTTGCTTTGACGGGAGGTGATGGCCCCCTTACAGTAGTGATCATCATCAATATGTGGCTCTTTACTCGGCGCAGTTAAAACGTAATCAGGCAGAACCTCACAAGATCAAACCTCTTGCCAGAGGATAGAGTGTTTGAGGAGGGGGGTGGGTGGGGGTGAGAACCATTCAAATGTTCTGAAGGCGTTGGCACACATCCATGGCTCTTTGCGTGGACCCGCATCAGGGCAATTACCCCCGAGGACATTGCCCCCCCCCCCCCCCCCCCACTGGCTAAATACTGGTTAGTGAGGTTAGTGATAAGGTTGGAGTAAAGATTAGGGTAAGGATTAGGTTTAGGGTTAGGCTTAGGGTGAGAGTTTGGGTTAGGATTAGGTTTAGGATGAGGATTAGGGCTAGGGTCAGGAGAAGGGTTTGGGGTAATTGCCCTGGACCTGCATAGACGATCTGTATGGTTCATTCATATTTTGTGAAGGAATTCCACTGTCACGATTTAAAGACAACCAAAGAAAAACGCAGTAATACATCACTGCTTTGAAAGCCAAATTATTGGATACTCATCCGTAGAAAAACCAGAAAACAAGCTCACCAGGGAGAGCCTGATATTTTGTATTCTTGTATTTTGCTCGTTTTGTTTGTATATCTGTTATCACTTGTATTGTCTTGCAAATGCTGAATAAATAATTATAATAAAATAATGATAAAAGAAAAAAAAAAGGCATGACAGCAGTGTACTCGGCACAGCAACAACACACTTGGCTGTTCCATTAAAAAAAAAAATGAGCTTGTTATTTGTGAAATACGAGAGAAGGTATCTTTCAGGTATAGGATTATCTACTCTTGATGTGAACTCACCTTTAGCACAATGAACAAAATCTGAAAATAAGTGCTCTTAATTTTTCCATGACTCGGAAGTGATGAAGTTCACGATTAATAGCATTTCAAGCACAAATGACATATATTTCCTCCTTTCTTTTCCTCTCGCTCTCTAGGTCTGAAAGAACTAAATTGTGCTGAAAACTGGATTAGCACAGCCTGCGACAAGATGGGTGTTTCCACGGCAACTACTTTCTGGAGGAGAGTGTCATCTTACCTTTCTAACCACTTCCACTGTAAGAATCTTGAAAAATATATGCTCTCCTGATATTCGGTGAAAGGTTTGCCCTTTAGGTATTCTCTTACAACTCTGCACGGGAAGAGAGAAGGAGAGAGAGAGAGATTGTGAGAAAATTTGAGACAAATTTACAAGAAACTGGAGAACAGCTCACAAACAAGAAATTAAAAACATTTATCAATTCTTTCTTGCATAGCATGGACGATATTGATTTGTATTAGCACACGTCGACACCTTCTTGATGTCAAATGATGCGTTAATGTGTTTGGCTGTCATTGCGGAGCTCCTGCGCAAATGTCAACGGCCATTACGCTTCGCACTTTTTGTCGCGGACGGGGGGGGAGAGAGAACGTTGCTACTTTGTTGGTCAAAGGGCAGTTGAAAGAGGAAACCTGAGAATTGCTGAGAAGGAATGATGTGAAGACAGTGTTTGTCTTTTCTATTTTTCTTCACACGAATATTTTGTTGCACTTTAAAAAAAAAAAAAAATCTGTAAATGACATCAGCTAGAGTATAAAAAGTGTGCCCAGTGCTAGACGAGTGTGTACCCTGTTTTAAGACATTGAATTCAGCTGCCTATCTAAGTATGCTAGAGGCTGCAGGTCCTATCAGTTCAATGTCCTATGTGGTCCTTCTGCTGGAAGGAGCTCTTTCCTGCATTTGAATCTACCAGATCTTGCCTCACACTACACTCATCCACCCCAATGTCCATGTCACAATGTGATCATTTTGAAACATTTCTCCTGATCATCAATTAATTTTCTCTCCCCCTTCTCACGTTGACCCGAAGTCTCAATATTTTTCGCACACTTTTGTCAGGAGACTACACTTAAAGAGCTGTTGTGTTACATTGCAATTTCCACAGAAGCCAGCTGATTTCGTGAAAGCAGAGTGGCTGTCTCTATGGCAGTTGCTATTACCGTACTACATTTCTTCTTCATCGCATCTTTGATGCAACAGGGATTCAGCTACGTGTATTTCTCATTTCTATTAACAGCCTGTCACAAGATAAGAAAGAACACATCTAACTGCAGCCCTTTGTTGTAGTTAGTGCTTCCAAGTTTTGATGCTGACAGTTACAATGCCAACTCATTTTAAAAAATCAAACAAAAAGCTACTAATAAGAGTAACCTGTCATCGCAAAACTGTAATTATCATCCCTTCTTCAATTCTGAGTGTCTCTTGAAATGAGGCACTTGAATATTTGTTTCAGTCATTGCTTTGTAAGCAAGGCTCTAATCATGTCACTTCAGCAGCCATTGTCAAAAAACAAAGGATTATTCGCCACAGGTTCTCAATACACAACTAATCTAGTGTTCGGGAAAGTGACAGCATTATTCCTGAAACTACTACTCCTTCTCGGTTCAAGCTTAATTTACAAATCACAAACCTATCCTTCACCATCAATGGGAAACACCATTTCACTATACAGAACTCAAAGAATAGTTTCTTGAATAACCAGCAACAGACAGGAGTATGATTAACCCGACCCATCTAAAAAACACAACTGGGTCCAGAAGAGAATTTTGGCATCAAAGCGTCATTGGTCGTAGCGCATCTAGATAAGACTGGTAATCATATGCCACTGACAACACACTATAAATTCAACTTGTAACGCATCTGAGGTCTGTCCTGCACAGACTAATTCATGCTCGTCGCTTTAATACACGGGCACGCTGTGTAACACTGCACGTTAATTTGCATGTCGGCGCTTGGATTTCAGTAACCAAGCGTCCATTACCACACTTACTGGTAGGAAAAGATCTTTTCTTCTTTCCTTCCTTCCCTTCTTTCTCCTTCTCCGATCTCTGTCCGTCATGTGACCCATGTCGCAACGTGAGCTCTCCACACAAAATGATATGCCCAGAGCTTATGCCACAAAACATGCCCTCATAGCGTATTGGGTTCTCCTCTGCCTTCATTTAACTTACTTCAGTTAAGTTCCGAAATTGAATATAAAGCATCTGGGCAAGACTACTGTAACCCAATCTTACAGCAAAAATAAGAAATACGACAGAAAGAAATTTTAAAAAGATAATGGGGTCCAAGGAACTATGTCTTTTATGCATGACATAGGCATAAAATATTGAAATTCATCAATTCAGCATGCCAACTTTAATATTAGGTGTTGTTTTTCTTTTTTTTTTTTTATTTTGGAGGAGGGAAGAGTCGTTCATAAACAGTACATGAAGATTTATGACAGGCCTGCTTGGTCCATTAGAAAAAAAAACAAACACTTTCCATCATCCATTAAAGTCTCGGGTTTCAGTCCCAAAATAGCCCAAACATTGTATGTTGTGTTTATCATAAGCTGCCTCACTTCCTGTCCCATCAATAATTGTGCACAGTACAACGCATGAGCAAATCAGTATGTACGCGTGCGCTGCCCATGAAAGTCTGCCTTGAAAGGCAGTGCCACCCCACGTTCCAACTGGTTTTGATGAATGGAGTAAAGTTGGACTGAGGGAAAGGAAGATCGGACCAAAAATTCAATCGCATGCTTTTCCGCTGACATTGCCTATCTACACAGTGTCTCCTAAAGCTGGATCCAGAGTTATATATCATAGAAACCTGGCATAAGTCAACACAGATGGGAATGGAGAAAGTCTGTCAATTTTATGGAAATGTCAACTCAACGTGAGTGAGAGTCAGCAACACAATAACAAAAGCAGACTCAAAAAAAAAAAAAAAAATCAGAACTTTTCAATTGTTGCCAATTTACATGATTTATTGACTTACAACCCCTGTACCACAGGGTTTACAGTACAGGCATATGTACATCTGTACACAACTCTGAAAATTGTGTGATGGTGATTTATCAACATTTAGTCAACAAACGCCGGTTGCAATATTTGTATCATTCGCCACTGATTGGTCGATCAGTCAGAAGGTCGACTGATTGATCGGTTGATTGATTGGTTGATTGATTGATTGATCAATGAAATGAGAGTAACTGTTCTCTTGCAAATGGCTCAGGAGTTTTGACGATATTCCTTTGAGCAAATGACAGTAAATGACTATTAAATTACAATCTCGCTCAGCTGTAGTCAGAATGAATGAAAGCTTTAGTCTCTATTGACTACTAGTGAAATTGCTTTTTTTTTTTTGACTAACTGACTAGCTGATCAAACTAATGCCCTGCCCCACAGACCCACGAACTGACTATATGACTAACACAGCTAACACTGGCTGTTACATGGTGAAGACTCGTTCTCTCATGCAAAAGATGAATGAAAGAAGCCCGATACTCACAGCCTAATTTCATCGAAGAGGTCCGTTCCGGGGGAGTCTTGTAATGCATCTTGACAATTCGTCACCGCCTCACCGTCGACCATTTGCAATCTTTGCAGCGACTGGGGAAGAAATCGGAAGAGAAAGAAATATATAAGAGACAGTTTCACTCGTATTGGTCATTTATTATTTTTACACAAGAATGCCTTGGTGTGACAGCATTCATTATGTAATCCTCAAAAGCAAAGCAGACATCAACTTCCATGTCTTATCTCAAATCTGAGATACAAAGTAGTGCACATTGACAAAAACAGTTGAGTATTTTTTATCTATATATTTATTTTTTTTTTTTTTTTTGGGGGGGGGGGGGTCTTTGTCCTGAATTCGTAAAGAATGCTATATAACTACATTGGAATCAGGCATGCAATGTATGTAAATCAATTAGTGGCCAGTGAATCATGTGATTTAATGACCCCCTCCCCCCCCCCCCCCCCCCCCAAAAAAAAAAAAAATGAAAACTCTTTAATTTCAATTCTTTCTTTGTCCATTAGGGTTGTCTAAGGCTTTCATTTTTTTTTTCATGAGTTCAATGTGTCATAGTATGTGTGTTATTTTTGCTCACTGGTACTTTGTCAAAGAAAGCATGAAGTCAGAATCTAAACAAACAAACAAACAAACAAACAAACAAACAAACAAACAAACAAATCTCATATATCAAGTGGTTGGCATGCACTTATTTGTATCCTTCATTGATATTGTTCCTGTAATAATACATAGCTGCATACATGTAGAGCATTTGGATTAGAGGCTAGAGTGGTGTTCATGATCCAGTGTGTACAGTTTGTATGCCAAAGTGTGTGGCATGAAATTGAACCTTTTTGGCCTGGTGAAGTGGGCATTTTTTTTTTTCTTCATCTTCTCCTTTTCTCTCTCTGTGCCCCTCCACCCCCCCCCCCCAAAAAAAAGGGGGAAAAATCAGATGTGATTGAGGAAATCTCTCTCCTAAGTTGAGTATGTATACCCTGGCTCACATTCCCTGGTTTGTCTTCATATACACTTCCTTCCCTGTAAAAAGACCTTGTGTAGCCTACGTTCAAGGCTTTGAGCCCCCCTCTACTCCTCCCCACCACACCACCTTCACGCCCTTCGTTCTTTTTTCTTTTCTTTTTCCTTTTTTTTTTTTTTGCATGTGCACGGGATTAGGCACGACCAAAGGGGAGGGAAAAAAATGACCCATGGCCAGCCTTGGAGTGAGACTAATCTGTGGTTTGGCATGTGCACAGGATTGGGCACCACCAAAATGGGAGGAAAAAAAAATGACCCATGACCAGCCTTGGAGTGAGACTAATCAGTGGGTGTCAGTGCCTTTTTTTTTCTCCCTGACAACATCTAACTACATTGTACATGGCATGTGCTGGCAGAACACTTGGCTAAACAGGAAACGTAGCATAAGGATTGTTTTCCTTGTACATCCATCCTGAATGTTTTATTTTTCTAATCCCTTTTTTTTTTTTTGCCAGGAAAAAAAAAAAAAAAGATAAATAAAAAAATGCCCTCTTCTACAATATAACGGCGTGGAAGTCTATGACGTGGAAGGATGGAGATACCATACATTGTATATAGCTACACTGTAAATATGACTATTCCAACGTAACCATTTTTCATAAGAATCAACCAATTCATACGAGGTGGCCACACTAGATTGCACTTTAGAATTATGTTATGCTGCACGAGAAATATAGTATAGTGCATGCTCTATCATGCACTAAACTGGATCATAGAATGAGAAATATACTAAATTTTTGCAAATTCCTTTTTGTCTCAGCAAGGCTGCAGGCTGAGGTTAAATAGAATTACATAAGGGAAAATTAATTATTTGGAGCTCTATGGTCCAGTACAGGTGCATTAATAGAAGATGCACTAATTGTTATACAGTGTAGTAAATAGACCCCTTGATCTGCATGCATTTTCTGTAGGTCTAGGCCCTACTAGATCTACTCCTGATTTCGTGCATGCACATGCACAGTAAAATGATAATCTTGTTTACGTGCAGCCGCACAGTGTTGAGCAGACTTGCGTATAAAACTGTGTACTGTCTGCATCCTGTGCTCTACGCATGTACACACCAAAAGAACCAAAGCAGGCTTTGCCCTATGCACAATGTATGACTCATACTGCGTATCGCTGCATATAGACACTCAAAGCGTAGGCGCGCTCTAAATGTTTCGGTATAGGGCACGCTCATGCACTTCACCAAAATTTTCACACAATCACGTGATGCAATCTGAGAAATCACAGCACACATTATACTTGACCTATTAACTACATTATAAAGGATCAACCCTAACTTTCTATTTTGGTGGCCCTCTTGGGCCACCGAAGGGGACCACTGAAATATATCTTTTCTTAATAAAAAATGGTGGCCTGACAGCTATTTCTGGTGGCCCCAGACCACCAGGCCACTGCTAATGTCGAGCCTCGATATAATACAATATATAAAATTGTCTGAAACCCTGAAGAAGACGTGTGACATGTTGAAAATTTGGTGCAACCATTAAAATTCGTTACACATCAATAATGCATTAAATTACTGATCTCTTCCCCGCACCAACAAACATGAGGTAACAACATTCTCCTGCTGTCCTCCAGAGGCTACCCAAAGTTCTGTGGTCTATTAAGACGGGGTACAAAAGTTTAACCAGTCATGTGGCAGAGATTGCTTTAGACAAAAATTGAAATGTGGAGAGAATGTGGTCATTCAAAGGGAAAAGGGACAGAGAGAGAGAGAGACAGAGACAGAGAGGGTGGGAAAAAGCAGGTAATGCTTGATATCAGTATACCTGTTGAATGATTCTACACAAAATTCTCGGTTAACAAGGAAATGCCTTCAACTAGATTGGGAAATTGATTTGTTCTCATTCGCAGGCCCACACGGAGAATCCATGCAAGTTCACACATCAATGTCTGCCATGAATCCCATCTTATAAAAGCCTAAAAAAAAACTACGTTTTTCAAAACAAAACAAAAAAGACAAAATGTATACATTCCCTTTAAGATAATTTACATGTGAATGGCCCACTTTTCTCATATTCATTTTAAGTAGCTGTTCATAGATATCTAAAATGGCAGGATATTGGTGTGATTGCTTAAAAGGTTATTGTAGAACTGCCTACATTTCATCCTGACTCATGTGTTTAACACTTACATAATTATATGTATTATTCCACAACGTTCATACGTTCTGAATTAAAGGATGGGTTTTATGTTTAACAATCTTTGCAGTGGCTTCACATAGATGCCCGGAACTCACTTTAGGTGTTTAAAGAAATAAGTGCAGTTTCTCCCTTTAAACTCAAGGCAGAACTTTTTTTTTCTCCTACTCTGCGGAGAGCTTGCTTTACATCTCGACTGCTGGCATTAGATTACCACGTGTTGGGCAACCAGCCTGCAATCAAATTGTGCCTCAAATAATCAATAACAGCGACTCGTATCAGGTTACCACTGATCACATCGTGCAGTCATTTGTCGGAGCACAAAGTATTTCCTCGTCGTCTTCGCGCATCGCCACTTGGGAGGCAGAAGGTAGTTAACTCCACAAAACTCGCTTCGGTGTGAACGACCCTCTGCTCCTAGCCCCGTGAAGAATTCTACCATTACTTCTACAGCACGATCTCCATGTCAGTGAACTTGGCACAGTCTCAACTCTTGGCTCATATAAACTGGTAATATTCTACATCTTCCACTTTAGGGGATCGCTATTTATGCACACAAAAACTGTTGATAGACCACTGCTTGAAACAACCCAACCTCACATTAAATTTGTGAAGATGCTTTCATGCATCAGGACAAGAGTTTAAAAAAAAAACATGAACAGATCTTCCATCTATCTACTGGTACTTCATATCTTTCCATCCAACTACTTCACATCTTTCCATCTATTTACATAATATCTTTTCATCTATCTACTTCATATCTTTCTATCTTTCTATCATATGTTTCCATCTCTCCTCCTCAGTTACTTCAGATAATTTCCAGCATCAAGCACCGCTGGAAGCTAAAAATACATGTAAGTCACATTTCCTTATAATTATTCGATCGTATGATTTTAATGTTATTTTCTGGGTTTCTTGATATTACAGTGTGAAAACGATTTTGTACATGCAAAACTTCACGCAGACTATCACAGATATACTGTATATCATGTGGCAAACCCAAAGTCTTTGGCATCAGCGTATTTCCTGACAGCCAACCCATGTGTGAGACATTGACCTTTATATAATGGTCATACCGTGCTGTCCATGAATAAATATGGATCTTACGGAAAAAATGCACACGAAGAAGAGGTATTTTTTTAACACAATCACTAAATTTTCTTGAACATTCTCCCCCCCCCCCTTTACTTGGAACTCACATGAGCAGATTTCCTCAGCACAGATGGGTAAAAAAGGAGTCCTCTATCTTTTTTGTTTGTTTGTTTCTGGTTGGGAGGGGGGTACCTGCACTGATACCTGTATCATCTGTCGCAATTTGAAATGTTATGATTGTCATATTTGTGTACATGAAATCATTCCAATCCTGTCAATGTATATTTCTTGTAAAATTGTGTATATGTACAACTGCATATCTGAGCAATTCAACTTTTGGTCACCATGCACATTTTAATGAGGACCTTTTCCATTCAAACTGATTTCACTTGGACTAAGAGGATGTAAGCTACAGTATATCAGACAATTTTAAGGGCAAAATTTCATTTCTACCTGCACAGAAGGGTGTGTATGGCATCCATGGAAATGTAATTGGAGAGTTACCATTTTATTCTGGGACATTAAATTTCAAATAGATAGAATTGAAAGAAGAGATACTGGAGTTTTCTGTTTGAAAAAAAAAAATAAAAAGAAGAAAGAAAAAAAAAATCTAGTCGTGTCTGCTCGACGGGATGTGATGACGGAAGAGGCTTTCCCTCTTAACCAAGGCCGCTGGTCGATGCCCTCACCACGACGTCCATGCCTTTCCCCTCTACCTTGGTATACACTGCCTACCTCGCCACTCCTCCGGCCTCTGCAGGGCCGACTCAAATCGGCCTGCATTCCTGCAATATTTGTTTTGATTCCTATTCAACCTGGCAAAGACAGCAGCTGGCGGTCCAATGGCATTTCCACATGCATCCATCTTCCCCTTTAACCCGTTAATCCCTCAAACTCGCTCCGCTTGGCGGCGACAGCAAAGTCGGACACTCCCCAGCCTCTTCACAAGCTATTATCACTGATCTGCATCAATTCTACCCCTCGCCCATCAAGCAACAACATATATTAAAATAAAAACTGTACTGAAATTAAAAAAGGCAATATAAGATGCACATAAAACATTTGGTTGCCATGAACCACGACTGGACTGTGCGGTAAAAATGTATTAAGGCTTTGAACTTCACGGCAAATGATACGAGACCATCAGCTGTCAACTTCACAAAGTATGAGCGGGACTATTACCTGAATCTGGTTGCTAGGTGATGGCCTACTTGGTATCACCTGCTGGCAATTTGTCTACCTGTACACACACACATCCAGCACTGATAGTGCTTTTACTACATCTACAACAAGAGATAAGAATGGGTTTACATGATGGAAGGGCAAACTTTACCCCTTTCATTCAAATATCTTATTCAGTTTCACCTAAAATGCTGATCACTGGATTCAAAGTTACCAAGGAGTATCACCTGGTCCTATCGCCGAAAGATGAACACATGGCAAGCTGGTGTGATGTTACAGGTATCTTCTTGAAGGGAAGTGTCGGGGCAATTTCTGTACATTCTCTTGCATTTTTGTCTTAAAGCAACCTGTGTTGACAAGCCTGCAGCTCAAGTTCACCTGCATACAGTGACTCCCTTGAAGACGAGGCTATATTGGCATTGATATCTCAATGCCAAATATCGAACAGTACATGAGTTCTTATTGTTGTTTTTTTCTACCTCCCTCCAACATCAAGCATTCCCCATATAATAAAGATCAGAACGAAGAAACATCTCAATCAGACCATGGTACCCGTGGGTCCCATAGCAACATGTAACTTAGGGCATAGGCCTACATGCTCAGGCGTGTAATGATACCTTCTTGATTTAGCGATCTAATATGTTGGAGGCTACTCTAAAAAGTCTAGTACATGACTACCACTTCACCTAGTAATCGATCTAGAAATGTAGAAGAAAGGACTGGTGTACACATGAGGGCCTCCTGATCCCCCCCCCCCCCCCCCCCCCACACACACACATACCCTCAAGCTAGCTCTCCCTAATATACATCAGTTGAAAATATTAAAGAGGATAATGTACATTCAATCATCCCTCTCACAGATTTTGGAGCAACTTTTAGTTATTTGTACATGAACAGATGGGAGACTGTCCCCCTAGTACGTATAGCAATACCGATTTGGCAAGAACCACTTCAGTGTCGACGATTGATGCATAAATGTGACCCTTCTGACATTCGCTTTCAGTCACGTGTGTCATAGGAAACTCCTGAAACCAACACACGTCATTCCTGTTCCGTGCATATTTATAATAAAGTACTTTCATACACACAAACACATTTTGAATCTTTACTCTAAATCCTTGCACGAGCACACTTCATCACTTCCAAGTGAATAATATTTATGAGACTGTCAACATTCAATTGTTTTCTTTTGTTTTGCTTTGCTTTGTTTTGTTTTTAGTCACATGTCTCGTTGGAAAGAGAGGATAGTCACCCCAAGTCAGAACCACAATGAAGGAAATAATACTGATAAGACGGTGATGGTGAGAAGCAGATAAAATTGCTAAATTACCATTTCCAAACAATGAAAAGTCTCTCGCAGAACTCTTCACACCACTGCGACATTTTTACGACAGTCCTTTATTATTCGGTACTCAGAAATTTGTCTTATATAGTCTCTGCATGATTTGAGGTGCAGCGATGCATTCACAGAAACGTCATTGCAAAAAAAAAAATATACAAAAAAAAATCGCAGTTTACGTCATTAGAAATGATCAATTTCAAGGAGAACCGGATGAGAAAAGTAAGCGGTCTAATCCCGCTGATGATGTTCTGCGCTCGGTGGTGAAGCTTTCGGGTAATTTGCAACACCCGGGAGCTCTATTTGCACCTTGCTCCCACCGGAGTGGTAAAGCAACATTACGTTGGGTAGAATACATCAGTAGGAAAGATGAATGGCTTCATAGTATGTGTTCAGTTGGCTGTCTGCATTACAGGTGGGAATTTTCGCCGCCAGAATCATTGCGAACCATTGGTTCAAAGGGGCGGATCATGATGGTATTAATAAGAGGGACATGACAACTCTGTATCGTACCATGAAGCACCATGCCAATGTCGACTACTGGCACAACTTTAATTCTTGGACAAAACACACCATCTTGTATTCCCTGCCCTTCTTATTCAAGCTTTCTATCACCCCAAAACATCACGAACGCAAATACCAACATGCAACAATGTATTAACCACATTCTATTTACTTATTTTCATTTTATTTTTCTTGGGAATATTATAGTTTGGTGCTGCGAATGACACAGTTACCATAAAGCTCGCGCCTGCAGGAAAAACAAACCAAAACATTCTATGTCTAATGGAAATCATCTCCATGGCATGTTTTGGTAGCAGAATTGCAAAAAAAAAAGTAATATTCTGAAGGATGTTTGGTGCACGATATTTTTAAATGTATGTAGAGTCTTAGAATGGCTTGTTGTTGTTGCTGGTTTTTTGGGATTACATTTTCTGATAAACTGCTGATCACTTTTATAGATGGTACACTCACTCTCAGCCACAATGAATGAAATAAGTACAACCTGTAGCACTTAACTGACATTGAACTGACTAAAATGAAACCCTCAGAAGTAAATGTAGATGTACAGTATTAACACATCGTTTATGCTTGTTGTGTTATTGCTATTGTTGTTGTTGTTTTTCCCCTCTCAATAATCTTGCCCAGAGTCCGGGATACAAAAAATATACCTGGGTATAGTTAATACACTTGCAATACAGTATTTATTCTGGATTTGCAACTGGCAGCGGAAGCTGGTACATGTGACATACTGACCTTTGCAATTTACTCACGTACCAGCATTTATGCTGTAAGATAATATCCAGAACTCTTTAACTACATGGCAAATTCTCTTCTTTTTTTTTGTTGGAAAGTTACACTATGTAAAATATATCCCTCCTTAAACGCAACAATGCATGTGAATGAGAAAATTTACTACTGAAGGACTTGTGGCACTTCCCCCCTCCCCTTTCTAGTGAAAGAATCTGAATACTTCCTGTACTGCGACAATATACCACCAGTTTCTACTTCAAAATCTTTGTCATAACTATGTTTATGCCTATATGAATGCTTCAGCTATGTGATGATGGATTTTATTGATGTATTCAAATTTTATGCACCCATTGCCATGAAGGCCATCCACTTCGAACCCCATGAGCTTAGCCAAGCTTAGCCGAGGTTTGCCTGAAGCCACTTTGACCGAGCAAGACATGATTGAAAGGGGGAGGGGGGAAGCCAACTACATTTGAGTCATGAAAATAGCATTCAAAGGAGAAAGTGGTAGAAGTGGGGAGCTCTTCAATGAGAATCAGAGCTAAGTTATCTGTAAGTTTGAATGAACAAGTGAACCCAACTACGGGCACAATAATGAACAGACCAGGACATATGATTGAGCAACAGAAATTAACTAGAAATGTCGCTATGGTGACTGGTATGCCTCCGCCATAATGCATGATTCTCCTAATAGGTCTAGATAGAACATGTGGACAATGTGTGATCACATTTTCACAAAATTGGCAAAATATTAAAATGACAAGTTTGTCACAAATGTGTTGAATGTTCACCTTCCTTGACCTAGCTTTAATTGGATGAATAGGAGAGCATATATTTGGGGATTTAAGGACTTTAACTTGACTTTGACCCATTCATACGTTTATGCATTGAGTAATTTTTCAAGGTATGGAGAAAAAGTGCAATTTCTGTATTGAATAGTAAATTGTTACCATCTTCATCTGGCCTTTGACCCTAAAATCCATAAGATAATCACTGTCAGGCAGAACATGCATAAATATGGAGTAAGTTTCAACTTGAAGATAACTTGAGCCACTTCCGAGATATGGAGGAAAAAGTTAGTTCAGCACTTTCACTTGATCTTTGACCTTTTGACCTTTGAGGCAAAGAAAAAGAAAGGAAAAAAAAGAACTTTCCAGAGAATCTCTATTAGGTTATACATGCATACACCAAGTGTAAACAAAAATAATTTTGCTGGCTTTGCATAAACATGAGGGAAATAGTAAAATTTTTAAGTGTTGCCCTTGACCTATGACCCCTGACCTTTGACCCCATGAACCCTAAATTGTCTAGATAATCACTGCCAGTCAGTACATGTATTTTTATACCTTGTTCCATGAAGATACCTTGAACAATTTCCAAGGTACGGAGAAAAAAGTGAAATTTTAATATATTTACTTGACCTTTTGACCTTTGACCTTTGACCTCATGACCCCAAACTTTCACCAGAGAATCTTAATTGGGTAATACATGTATACACTAAGTTTCAAGGAAATATCTTAGGGCATTGCACAGATAATGTGGAAATAGTGAAATTTTGTGTATTTGACCTTGACCTTTTGACCTTTGACCTTGAGCATGTGCACCCAAAAGTTGAGAGGCAAAACTTCACCCCCTAATACACATACATGCCAAGTTTCATTAGGATACCTCAAAATGTTTTTTAGTTATGCTGTCCACAAAATTCATTACGGACGGATGGAAGGACGGACGGAAGGACGGACGGAAGGACAACCCGAAAACATAATGCCTCCAGCACCACTTCGTGGCGGAGGCATAAAAATTAACCGAATCATAAAAATGTGAACGGAGTACAATTTGCACTTGCAAAACAATTATATCAATCTAGAGTGAAAGAGTCAAATGTTTTTGTTCTGACAAGAATCCTCTGTCCACCCATCAATCTATTCATCTGTCTATCCATCCATCTATTGATCTATCTACATGTATCATATACATTTTGTTATCTCTCTATCTATCTTTTTACTTATCTATCCACATACCCATATCTATCGATCTATCCATCCATCTATCTAACCATCTGTTTATCTATTCAGCCATCTATCCATCCATCTATTGATCTATCCATCTATCTATCTATCTATCTAACCATCTGTTTATCTATTCAGTTATCTATCCAACCATCTATCCATCTCTCTATCTATCAACAATGCAAAGTATGCACTTGAGCCATGTGCATTTTATACATCACTTGCTGGCAGATACGAAAGGTATAAATAGGAAAGCTTCTTTTAGCATAATTATGCTTTTGGGAAGATAACATGTCAAACCACAATTCAGACACACATATAATTCTGTGACACAGTGGAACCTTCCAATATTCCAGGCTGACACAGACCACTGATACCAACGGTGATTCTTTCTAGTAAAGGGCTTGATATACTGGTAGTTGAAAATGCCTTGGTTTTTTTTAATGAGAAATCACAGATTTCGCTTCAGCATCCGGGAATGCCTCCTTGCCCCGTTGCACCGAGATGTGCCAGCTACACACACTGCACTGTACCGCTAAGTTTACCACAGAGCGGCCGGACCCTGGGAATCGCGAGTGTCACGTTACACACTTTAAGAGAGGAACCGCAGCCTTTGAACAGGAACCGCAGTGGCAAGGCACTGATACCACAGATGTTTGGGGGGGGGGGGGGGGGGGAGGGAGAATGGCAGTGAGTTGCAAACATAAACATCTTACAAAAAAAACAATAGTTATTAGAAAAAAATAGCTAACCATGCCTGTCGAAAAGGGGGAAAATGGGCACAAACAAGCCGGTAATGAGAGGGGAGAGAAGGGTGGGAATGCAGCATCGATTCTCAAGTGAAATGCAAATTCAGCTGTGTTCCTTATAACTTAAACCAATTAAGTAAAATTACTCAAAGATAATGGTAAGAGTTTTATCAAAATCCGACATGAAATAATAAAGTTGGGCAAGATCAGTGCTTAGCATGTCTCCTGATAATTTGCAACTAAGTTTCACAAAAATGATTCTTGATTAAAATGGCATCAAAGAAGGTATCCATTGCATCAAATTTGTCAGTAAAGTTGTAATAACAGGACACAGAATTAATGACCAGTATGGGGGATAGGGCTGTATGTTGCTGAATTATCAACTTAAAGTATTACTTTTATCACTCTTTTTCAACTTGAGTGTTGGGAGGTAAAGACACTAATTAATGAAATGTCACAATATAGTTTGGGACCAATACGAGGGTTTCCTGTACAATATGCAATTTCCAAACTGTGCTCTTTGACATGTCATTCTCATAAAACTTCTTTCATTGTTTGTTTGATTTTAACCTCCTTTGTTTTTTTACAGTCAGCTAAACATGGAGTTGCCTTTGCACTTCCAATGCCAATTCTGTCAGTTCAGGAGCTTTTTCAGATATGCAAATGTGATTATTACTCATAAGCCAATAGAGATCTTGACAGATGCCCCACTCCTAGTCCAACAGAATGATTCAGTTTGTGACTTTGTCACGACCAGTGAATTTGCACGATTCACCCATCAAAAGTCAGCGTGAAATATTATTGGAATGTCTGCAAATGGAGCTGCGCTGATTGGTTGCGATATCTGCCATCGCACGTTGGTAGCAAAATTTGGTCATTCAAAGACTTAAGTCTAAGACTGTGGACTGGACTCCTAAAGCCCTCTCGCCGGGACTCGCCTCTCACTAGTGACTTAAAGATGCAGTAGTGTAAGGATTCATGAGTGGGCTGGTCGAATTGATCTTGATTCGCTGACCACTGGGGTACATGAAAAACCACAAATAGTGCCTTGAGTCAGCGAATATGTACATCGAAGCTTACGCTAATCGGTAACGGTGGACATCAGTTGAGATTCTTCAGCTGAGTGTGGACTTTAACATAGAGATTTGTGATAAAGCTGTACACAATATGTTACGGGGATGCTTAAATATATCCAAGCCTGGCCAGCCTTCCCCATTCCACGGTATCCCCAAGCTAACTCCCAACGCATGTGACAACCTTCTGCATACTCCTATTGTGATTACTGCATTGATGAGAGCCTGTAGCGGCCGGAGGCTACAAGTAGATTGGACTCACCTCATGTGATATATACTTGTGGTAGAGTTCATGACTAAGTCTGCTCCGCTCATCCTGAGACGCTACTTCGTATTTACTCTGGAAGAAAGCAGAAAAACAAAAATTTAAAGAGAACGACATCATCAAATCACGATTCACTTCAAACTGCGAAAGACGTTTACACAGCGGACATTTGAGGAGTTCAGTTTAAAGGCCCTACAATGCGATGCTCCATAATGTGTGTGGGTGACACGCACATTTAACGGTCATCCTGTCACACTATAAGCTTGTTTCACCCATCAAGACTTGGACATCACAGTAATGTGGTTAGGTCTTGTAATCTATTTTTATCATATTATTTTTCTTTATTACTATTCATTGTTAAAATGTTGAATTTGTTTATGTCTCATAAGGTAGAGTAAATTATCACCTGTCACTCAAATCCTTTGTTCTTCACATCATAATGTTAAATTTTAGTTGCAGAGTTTACAAAAGCCTCATACATGTACTTCCTAAATCTGACATTCTTTTGTCAACTGCGACACATTTTGGAATGTTAGTGATCCTATTTTCCTCTCAAACACTGGCATCTTATTTTCTTTCTTTTTTTGTGACTGCATAATAAATTTAACCAGATACATCTAATATCTCTCCAGAATAAGATACACAGGTCTGAAAAAAACCCCCAAAAAACTGTCAATTTAGGGACAATCTAAGGACAAGATGATTTATAAAATACACAGGTCTGAAAAAAAAACCTGTCAAATTAGGGACAATTTAAGGACAAGAAGATTTCTGCATGCAATTTTAACTTGATGAATTCAATCTTCATCAAAACAGGTGGGTTGACAGATGCTAGATGGAGAAAGTGGTATGACATATTGCAGGAAAATCACTGAAACAAAGAAATGAGAATTATAGGATCAAATCTGCGGTGAATTTATCAGGAACATTAATATCCACTCCTGGCAGACTACCATTAACACAAACATTTTGAATTGTGGAGCTGGAGGGATGACTGCATAGCACAATTTCAGATTGCATGAAATCACTGTAATTACTTCCTTACGAACCTTTAAGAAATTACACAAATTCATTGCGCAAACATGAATCAAAATTACAGATATTGATGCACATTCTCCTGCGCACATGAGCATGTACACTATGTAAACTCCGTGCTTTATTACCAGGATTTTGTATTTATCGTACATGTGGAATATTTTAGAGTACATATTTATAAAATATGAAATGAACAAATTTTTGGATACTACACAAGTTGTCCATTTGAATGTATACTATAATCTGTGCTGGCTGACAGTCAGTAGTACTAATTTCACGCAATAATATTCATCTTGCCAAGCTTATCATTAAAATTTGATAATCATACAAATTTCACATAATACAAAATAGAGTTAAGTTTCAATTTCATGATGAATATCATATCTACAAAATCAATAGCAGGGAAAAACGTCAAAAGATGACACATGTATTTGTTCTTTTAAAAAAAAAGCTACGATTCATGCTTTACTGAACATGGATATCATAGCTGACAGCTGGTTGCTTTTGCAAGAGGCTTAAGCCCCTTGGATCAAATAATACATAATGCAATCGCAAGAATTTTGTCAGAGCAAAAGTCGTATCCACCCACGCAGTCTGGCCAAATGAGACTACACATTTGACAGCCCTTCATATGTACCCCGCTTTTCACCAACGCAAACTGGAGCGTGAAATTCCTTGGTCTGAACTCACTCCCAGTCAGAGGGACTGGGGAACCCGTGCAACCAAAAAGAAAGAATAAAATAATGCATGGGAATATGAAATCATCTTTAATCACCGATGTCTCCACCGGCACGGCTGGATGAACTGGTAAATTCCCCGAAATGCCCTGGGGACAAACAAGCATCAACAACCCTCCTGCCTACGACATTATTTCACACCGTACTTCCTTACTTCATCGGGCCATATGTCTACTTCCCATTACCAGAAAACTTGAGCAGAAGAAAAAAAAAATCAATAATTAGAGGAAACATTGCAATCAATACTTGGTGGTGGCTGATATTGATATATATCTACATAGGATCAATAATTAAATGCCACATTTTCAATCAACATTAGATGGTGGCTGTCGATCCTCAATTTGGGCACAATTCAATTATCAAATCCAATGAAACATTTCAATCATTCTTTTTAATGGTAATTGCCACTGATGAATTCAAAATAGGTGTCTCATTTTCAAAGAGTCCAAATAATCCAACAGTGGCACGGCTGACGTTCATTTGCTCTGCCGACAGCCTCATGCAAGCAAACGACATTCAAGAGCGATGCCAGTATCTTCATGTTTCACTAGGATGTACTATCATTTCACACTACACTTTTTCAAACTGCTATTAAATCTATAATTTTCTAATACTTGAAATAATTCTTGTCAGCTACAATTCTTCCTGTGGCTACCAATGATGCATTATTTGAGTGTAATCAAGAGTGCTTATAATCCTTCATCCTCTTTTCTTTTCTTTTTTTCTTTTTTACAATCTTCTTTGCAAGATTGTTTACCACTATGAATGCCTGGATGCATGTGTAACGACAATGACGTTAGCTTGTAGAGAGTTAAAACGTCACTGAACAGGCATGGTATATATGTTTAGCATTTTGCATCAGTCATTGAACTTTCATTTTAAAAAATACATGCATTGTTTTGGGGTTTTTTCAGTCTTCATGTGAGTATATTCACATTTACGGAAATAATTCAAGTTCTGCAAATAATTACAATTAAAAACAAGATTTCGCTCATTAATGCTATTTGATCAAAGACAAATACACTACAACAAAAACAACTAAATAGAAAACCAAAGAGACAGATCATATTTCACATTATCATACCAATCTTATCAATTATGAGTTTACAGATTAAGACATTAACCTAAATGAAAAAAAAGGAAAAAGAAATGCCTTTTCTTTTGCAGTTTTATTCAAATGTTACGATTAAACCCACACAAATTGCCCACAGTGATTAATGTGCACATAAAATACAAATGTGACCGTCATACCATTTAATGCACCATATCCCCATCCCCCCCCCCCCCACCGTCATCAATTATGCTGTCAGTGAGTATTTGTTGTATTTCATCCAATTTTACTTATTACAATTATACAAAAGTAAATGAGCTTTTAAAAAAAAATTGAATGTACACATAACAGAAAACTACTTTAGTTGATTCATACACGCATGCATGCATGCATGCACACACACATGCAGGAGATGCATGTGCCGACACAAGCGAAAAATGCACACGAGGTGATTGTCTTAGCGAATTCTCAGTGAACTCTTTCTATGACTCTGTCTCCCATCTATGCTGGGTTTTTTTTTTTTTTTTTCTTTTACTAAAATTCAATGAGATAGAATTTGTCCACCTCTGTAACTCCTCAAACAGTGTATATGGCTTTTGCTCAAGGAATGATTACTTAAAGAACAAGTCCACCTTCATATATATAAGGATTTCAATGAGAGAATGCAGCAATATTAGTAGAACACATCAGTGAAAGTTTGAGGAAAATTGGACAATCCGTTCAAAAGTTACAAATATTTTAAGTATCTGCGCAGTCACTGCTGGATGAGAAGACTACTACAGTGTATGATGTCACATGCGTACAACTATATAAGGAAAATAAAAAGAGAATTTCACAAAACTTTACTTTTTGAATAAAGCGCACATTTCTTCAACTTGCTATTGACGTATGTTAAGGGTAATATTATTCCCCCTGCCTTCTGAAAGAGAGAAGTCGAGTGTTCTTTTGTTATGCGAGAAAAATGGAAATATGTTGAATTTTCTTTATTCTTTCTTTATATCGTTGTACTCATGTGACATCACAAGCTACAGTAGTCTTTTCATCCAGCCGTGACTGAGCAGAAACTTCAAAAATTCATAACTTTTTAACGGATTGTCTGATTTTGCTCAAGCTCTCACTGATGTGTTCTACTAGTACTAATATTGCTGCATTCACTCAACCCACATGTCTATGAAGGTGAACTTGTCCTTTAACATGATGTTAAAATCGAGCATCCGTATGTGACTGTGGTTCTCAAATGAAAATTATATCTGCTTTTATCTGCGTGCAGACCTGACGGGCCCCATTTGGAAGGCTGCGCTTTGAAGGATTGATGTGAACAAACAAAACGTAAAAAGCAGCAGAACAAAAGATGATGGATTAGGAATGATGACAGAGAAAGTGCCCTTTCAGACGGATAACATTTATCCTTTCACACATGAGTTTCGAAACATATTTAACACTGCTGTATCAAGCTGTAAGCCAGTTTGCAATTAGCTCCTATGCACACTTCCCAAATAATCTTTCTATTTCTCTCAGTAGCTGAAGCACTGCATTCACTTCTTGATTATTAATGCCTGTCTGTTGTAACGATACATGAAATTCATTTTTAAACAAACAATGAACATGCGTTCAATAGCAGAATGGCCTATGAATCAACTAATGGGGAAGCATCCATTTCATTGCTTTGCATTGAATGCATTAACAAACTTTCTTCTGTCATTGTTGCCAGATACTACTAACTAGGCTTTACTGAACCCTTTGTTCATGTCAGGTGGAAGGGCTTGCAGGCACCATTTATATAAGGATGACATGAACTAAGCATTACATCGGGGATGCTTATCTCAGTGAATTAAAAAACAAACATCTCTTGTTATCACATATGACCTTCTTCTGTTGTTATCACATATTACGGCCTTTTTCTGCTCATGTGCAAAGTGGAACAACGAACTCGCTTTACATTCTTGCCCATCTCAAAGCAAAACGAAGTCCTACTTCTTTAATCACGTTTCTCGTATCACTCATAACCAAACATGGTAGAAGAGATTTCAAATCTGCTTGTACTGCCATTGTCTAAACAGTTTCACTATTTTTTAAAAACATCTTTTGGGGGGAATGGGGTGCACTGGTGGTGGACCTCAGTTTGACCTCATATTCACCTATATCAATAAAGCTTACCCACGTAAAACAGGAAACGTGTTTACATAGTACATGCATGTAAGTACACACCCTTGTACATGCACATTTTAAAGGGATGGTACAGTATTGGTTTGAAGTGAGAATTGGGCTTATCTTTTTGTGAGATACCAAGAAACTACTTATGAAATAGTACAGAGCATACCATTCTATGAGGAATTCAAAGTTTATCTGATGAAAATCAGTTTTGGAATGGCTGAGACATCCAAAAACAAAGTAATACAAAGCCATCATAATAAGACATGGGTCCCACCTTTTATTCAGATCGCTTTGTTTTGGGCATCTCAGCCATTTCAGAACGAATTTTCATCAAATAAACTTTGAATTCCTCTTGGATTTACAGGTTCTTTCATATTTCATAAGAGGTTTCTCATTATCTCACCAAAACTGTCAGATTTCAACCAAAACTATACCATCCCTTAAGAGTTTTGTGTTTGTTTGACAGGACACAGAGTTTGGCACACACAGCTGTTAAATGGAATGCCGTTTGCGGATATGGATTCAGCAGGAGACCTATTTATAGTGTTTGGATGGCCCGTACTAAACTCTTTTGAATGTGATCACAATCACATTTTTAAAAATGTGATTAAAGGTGTGATACTTTATACGGCAAATATTTCGTGAGGTTTTTATTTTCGCGAATATGCGAGTCAGATGCTATTCGCGAAATTAAAGACTGTATGCAAAAATATTTGACTCTGATCCCGATGTGAATGTGACGTACACATGTACACTTCTCCGTTCAGTACAGGACTCCACTATCGCGAATGTAACCTTGCGAAATCGTTGAGAATTCCCGATTCCCGAAAATTTAGACTCGCGAAATATATGGCATATACAGTATTCTTTGCCATCTGAACGCAGACCACGCAAAACAAGATGATCAGAGAATATGACAATCTCCTCGTTACCACAGAGGAGAGAATGCATGAGACGGGAAAAATAAAACTTACGCATTCAACATTCTAGACAGACACAAAAATGCAAAGAAACACACAGACAAAAACAAACAGACAGACAGACAGACAGACAAGCAGGCAGGCAGACAGAGCTCATGCCGACTCCATCCAATTGTCTAACGCGAAGCCAACGACTGCGACTTACAACTTCGTCTAGGAAGGTGATGGCACGTTTGAGTTCTGGCCACGTGTCGCAGTAGAGTCGGAAAAGTTCCCTGCCGATGGGTTGTTCCTCACATATATTCTCAAATTCTGCAGAGAGAGAAGCAGAGTGAAAATTACAATTTAGTAAAAAGTATAGAGGACAGCATAACAGCACAATCATAACAATTTATATTATGGCATTATGTTTAGACTTGGCGGACTCTATGCAAACAGTCAGACATTTATCGAGGGAGTAACTGCACGTGATAACGGCCTTATCTCCAGAGCAGTGCCACACTGCTTAACATAACATCAATGAACTTCAGGGCAGCGCCACATCGCTGACAAAATACCAACGAACTTCAGGGCAGTGAACTGATCCCAGCACCCAAGTCAGTATTAACCCATCCCCGTCAGCTCCCACAAAAAACGTGGTTTTTATTATTTATGACCAAAAGAGGGCGTCCTAGGACCTCAGGCTTGGCCAGGAGCTGTAGAAAAATTTTAGCCAATCACAGAGATCCTTACTGGGACTCAGAAAAATAATTTATGCAAAGAAACATATTTTAGAATGTCTCTTATTGGCCAAAACACCTGCCAGGGGTTCGAGCCTGCTGAGAAACTAATCAATATTCATGTTTACAGCGCGCATGTATCTTTGTTGCCCCAGCAACTGCAGTGATTTCTTACGCGCGGTATCGTGATATCGATCTCCTCATAGAGTGCTTGACGATATCTCCTTGTGTGTGTACGTGTACTGCTATGCTGGGGCACGGGGGTGTATGTGTTGAATTCCATTTACGTTAGTGAGTGTGGGTAACTTCTCTAGGTTTCCCGTCCATTTCTCTCTCTCTTTTCTCTCTTTTGCTTTCGTATCATTCTATATCTTTCATTCTCGGAGTACAATCGTACTTCTGAGAGTGTTTTGTTCATTTTTTCTAAGTGATTATCTCGTTTGCAACAATTTAGAGGTGAGTTTTTGTCCTAGTGTTTGTTGAGTTTTTTGATTGAACACGATGTAGCTTATCTACGTATGTGCGAAAACATGTAGTTTGTGTGGCACCCACTCGTTACTTTTCCGTGTAAGCATTTTTGCCGTAGTGTCTTCATCGTTCGTCTTCCAAGCATCGTGTTTTCACCCTAGTTTTTCTCATCGTAGTTTTTTACCTCGATTTTTTTTTGGGTGCAAGATGTTCTGTGTATTTTTTTCTACGGTAATATGCCATCGTTGATGATCTTCGTGTATTCATTACTAGTTTTTCACCTCCGTTTCATTTTTGTGTACAACTAATGTCTAACGTGGCGTAGTTACAACTATGTTTAGAGGGACCCCGTTTAGAGCTAGTTAGCTAGGTCTGCGATGTCTGTATCGTTTGCTGATATGTCTTGTGAGCTGAGAGTGACTATGATGGGAGTGATATTCAGGGTTTTGCTGTGGTTGAGGTGATGGCAAGATGTAATTTATTTTGTGTAACCATGTATGACATTGATGATGGCGAGTAAAACTACGACACGAGTAGCCTAGCCTAGGCCAATGACGAGAGTGACACTGAAGAAACGGGGGCTGATGCTCGCTCGTCCAATCGTGCACGGGAGTGGTCTAGAGACCTGCATTACAGTTGTGTATTTATATTTTTTTCCCTTTTTCTTATTCACTCGGGTATTGTGCTACCAAAATTCGTGTCTCTGAAGAAACTCAACCAAAAGCTTGACAACAAGTTTGCATCAGGTCTATTCTGTAGTACTAGCACTAGGTTCTAGATCTAAATCATAATGGCGATGCTAGTTTAGTTTTCATTTAGAACTCGATGAAATCCATTTTCTTTGCTCATTTTTCAACTGATAAATTATTTAGAACTGTACTTAAATTCTGATGTACTGCATTCACCATTGTAATAAAAAAGAGCCTGCTGATCAGGTGTTTCATTGTATCCTTTTCATTTCCTCCCTATCCTTTTGGTTTCCTTCCTGTCACTTTCTTCTTTGACCCTGGATGGAAAAAAAAAATCCCATCTTGCCATGTAAAGACAGAATACATAACCATCATGAAATATCATGACATTGAAATAATACTAAGAAATATTCAAGTGACCAAAATACTTGTTTGTGAAAATAAATAACAAATGAAAGGTGATTTCTTTATGGAGCAGTTCTTTCAAATGTCAAACAGCTTCGATAATGAAGCAAGTGAAATCTGAAAACTATCCTGGCAACAAGTTGAAATTGATAGGGAATTCTGACAAAAAGTGTCACACCATTTGATGTTTGAATTTGTCTTTTTATTGGATGAGGTTATACAACTAAGTGCCGCCGATAAAATAACAATCCTCTCAATTTGAACAAGAGTACACTAGTACGACTCAGTAAACAGCTGATTATTTATGCATCGTATCCATGGGCAACTGCGGGGTAACTGCAAGAAGGCGCAGGAAATTAGACTTGAGTCAAGAACGACTATTTATTATTATTTTTTTATTCAAACTATTTTTTTTCTTGGACTGAAAAAAAAAACCCCCAAAATATTTCATATTACGCTTCTAAAATATAAAATGAATATATGAAGTCTTTTTATCGTGATTTTATGAAGAATTAGAATTATTGAAAAAAATATAGATACTAGACGGGCTGAAGAAGGAAGTCTAATTTCACCCCAAGAATTTGCAACACACCGCATCTCGGGTGCATTCCTAGCGTTCTTGCCGCACTCTCACGATCACCTAGCTAGGCCATGTGCACAAGCCAGTCACATGTTCACAGTACACACGTTGTTAGCCAGTTCACCGATCTCATTCCTGATCTCGTGCGTGTAGAAAATTCTCTCAAAACTAAGCCAGACATGATTTTGGAACATACATTACAATGTCAAGACCTTTTCAGTGGACTTTGAATTCGCTATTTGTCTGTTTTAGCTCTTGAATGTACGACTTCGAACGTCCGATTTGTTTTCTACTACACCACGTGGAGTTCGTATTTTTTCAGCCCCATGCTTCTCCACACACGTCACACTAGCACTGTGTACCTGTACACACACAAGCCATCGCGATCGAAGTTTGAGCGATAGCGATAACATGTGCGGAGCAGACATGCGGATTTCAGCACAGGGTAAATGAGTAGTTGAACGTATCACGATTGTAAAACAAATCTTTTTCTATGTCTCTGCAAATTTGAATTAGGCTATCTCAGCATAGATAGATTATGATACATTACAAAATAGATTAGCCATAGCAAGAACTTGCTTACATGAGAGTTATTAGATAACGTTGCAAAATAAAAACCCCGTCATTGAATGGAATGTTCCAGAGCTATCTCGGGGGGCTCGAGGACATTATGGACACGTCGATTCGCAAGTGGGTAAGATGTGATTACAGATGGCTTGAAATGAAGAGGATTTATCGATGAAATACACAGAAACAATATTTTTTCATAATTCCTGCACAATTTATTATTTCTTTTCATAAAATTCACATAAACTAGTGCTGTATTGAGTCAACTAAGTGCATATTAGCACGAGTGTACACGCATCATCCCTCCTGCCTAGTGGGAATGACACAGGCAGTTTTTTCGATGACGTATGAATGCTCTTCGCGTGTAGATCGCGCCGTAGGGAAGATCGCGCCCAAGTTCATGGCCAACTTACTAGGCAGGCACGATATTACAGATTACACAGAGGCCCGTACGTGGATGGGTTAAGAGTCTTACTCACCTTCACTCTCTACTAACTCCAATTTAAAGGACAAGATCACCTTCATAGACATGTGGGTTTAGTGAATGCAGCAGTATTAGTAGAACACATCAGTAAGAGTTTGAGGAAAATCGGACAATCCGTTAAAAAGTTTTGAATTTTTAAAATTTCTGCTTACTCAAGGCTGGATGAGACGACTACTTTAGCTTGTGATGTCACATGAGTACAACCATACAAAGAAAGATTAAAGAGAATTCAACATATTTTCACTTTTCTCGCACAACAAAAGAACACTTGACTTCTCTCTTTCAGAAGGCAGGGGGAATAATATTACCCTTAACATATGTCAGTAACAAGTCGAAGAAATGTGCACTCTTTTCAAAAAGTAAAGTTTTGTGAAATTCTCTTTTTATTTTCTTTATGTCGTTGTACGCATATGACATCATACACTGCAGTAGTCTTCTCATCCAGCAGTGACTGTGCAGATACTTAAAATATTTGTAACTTTTGAACGGATTGTCCGATCTGCCCCAAACTCTCACTGATGTGTTATACCAATATTGCTGCATTCACTCAACCCACATGTCTATGAAGGTGAACTTGTCCTTTAAGAGTATTGCACGTACTCTGCATGCATGCATACCTTGTCAGCAGGCCTACAGCATACAAAAATGCACCATTTTTCCATTATTTTTTTCTTTCAAATAAGGGGATCTTGTCTTGATGTGACATGGATTGTGACAATTACTGCCCGGCAGTTTAGTGGCAGAGCTACCGGCATTGTTGCCAGTTAGTAGTAATTCTAACAACTACTGCTGTAACTTGTCTGCAGCTATGGGAACTGGTGATTATTTGAAGGTACAGGCCAATTAGCTTACACAAATGACTTCAAATAAAGGTTTTCTCTATACATACGGACATGTAGTGTTTAAAGTTTACACGTAACAATATGGGACACTGAAAATACTAACAATGGCTACAGAATTGAACCTGTCAACAACAACCACCTGTATGTAATGACCATATATAATTTTGTGTATGTGTGTGTGTGTGTGTGTGCGCTTCCTTTGAGCAGTCAGTGTATAGACAGGATTGACTGTACTGTATAAAACCCTGTACCTCACCACTCAAGTCACTCAAAATAATTCCATGAGCTATCTACTCTGCTCAAATTTCTGACGTTGCTGTGTGATTATAAAGAGTGCTGCAGAATGTGTTTGGTAAATTCTTTTTCGCATTCACATTTCATCAAGGAAATTTAGGTGCCGGGCTTCATAGTGATGCATCCTTGGCCTAGTTTTTATGCTCCACAAAGTCTGGTCCACATAATGTATTAAATGTGATGTTTGTACCCCCCTCCACACAGACAGACAGACAGACACACAGACACACACACACACAGACACACACAGACACACACACACACACACACAGCCAACAGACTCTGAAAGTGGCATCACTTCACAGAGAATAGGGTGTGAAATCTCAAGAAGATATGAAACTTCTACCAGAACGAACATGGCTGATTTTAAATTGGCAACAGATCTAGAAATCTAACACCTTCCATTACAATATTCCGTGATGAAATGGTATCTTAACAATGCACATTTCATGACAAGAAAAAAGAAGATTGCTTACACATATAATATACCTCACATTATGTCTATGGATGTACAAAAGAGGCTTTGTATCGAAGTCACATTTTGTGCTGGAATCACTAAACTGCAAGATCACAGCATTATTCACATGTGCAGGCTACTGCTATCGCTTAATCAAAAGGTTTTACTTCTGTCCTGGGATTCAAACCAAATTTGATTGTCTGCAAAATTAGAGGCGAGTGCCGGGTGCCAGGGGAACGTCTGTCCCAAATTCATTCCTACAAATTATCTGACGCAGAGAGCGAGAAACTCTCCAACCACAACCTTGGTTTCATTAATTTGAGCAGTGTCCAAGTATGAGTGTATTGAATTCTACACATACTTGTAATTACATTGTACTTTATTGTTTGTTTGTTCTCAGATTTATACTTATCCTGACACATGTTCTCTTTAAAAACATTTGCTACACAGAAGAGAAGATTTCACGCTTCTGTCTAAACGGCTTCCTCGCAGAATAAACTCACAAGGGCCAAAATTCACAAAGACAGTTTAGATTGAATGAACATACAATGCATTATGCAATTTTCCCCTCTGCATAAATATGCATGTACTGCAATAGACATTCAATACTGCATACAGGCAAACATCTGTACATGCAAGGTATGCCGATCTTTTATGCGTACGCTTGTTTTTTGTCCATGGGTTAATTCAAACTACGGATCTGATTTATAACTCCTTTGTGAATTTGAGCTGAAAATTCTAGAAAACAAAATTATGCATTGATGCACACTTTTAATTACTGTCATGTGTTGTAAATCTGATATTTTGTTATATGATCCAACAATGCTCTCTCTCTCTCTCTCTCTGCATTTTCTGATGAGGATTTTTTGAACAAAATAGTGTAGGACTTTGGCACACACATTAAAAGTCATCTGAAGAACAGGGCAAGTTGGCCGAGTACCGAGTATCTGTAAACCAAAATCTGCCTTGGAATGTCATGCCAATGAATGTCATTGACCTGCTACGCTAGATCGGTCTTCATGTTGCCAATTTGGCGAGACATTTAGAGGAAGGAGATCCTGTATAACCATCTCAGGACCAGCATTCTCTAAATCCCATTGACATTGTGTGCAAATGTCTCGCTCCCTGTGGGCCTCAAAGAGTTAATAACATTGTGGATTAGTTAATTCCACTCGGTAGATCAAAGTGTACATCGAGGGGCTCAGAGTCCCCCCCCCCCCCATGAGTTGCACAAAGTTCTGCATGATGTGTGTTTTTTGTGTCCCCATTCCCAGCATGTCCCTGCACACGTGGCTGCGCAAGACGTTTTGCGCAAATGAGCACATGCGCCTGCCAGCCGTGACGGGGCAATTTTCTGCTGGCAAAAACTGTTGCCTTGAAACATGACACCCAAATTCATCAATCCCTTGAACCCTCTCTTTTTTTATTTATTCATTTTTTAAGTTTTGTGTCTTGAGAATGAATCTTTCTTACTTCCTTTGCCTCCATCCAAACTGTTTATCAACATGATTCATTCCCACCTATCAGCCTCAATATCTGTATGTATACATATGATCATGTGTAGCTATAAATTCACTCTAGTTGTTGTCTAGGCCATATTTGTTTTGTGACCGTACGCCACTCTGCAGATCTCGACTTGTGCGACAATTATTCATGGGTGGTTGCAATATATGCGATCTACAATCAAAGTCGAGGAACAAGAAATAAGTTTGTCTGCAAAAGTAGAAATTTTCGTGATGTAGAAATATTCACAGATTTCTTGCAACTAGAAACTAGCGTGAAAATAAAGCATGCCATACTGTTTGATGCTTTGATTTTGCGGAATTAAAAACACCTGAAATTCATCTTACTCAACCAAGCGTGAAAATTTCCACTTTTAGAGTATCTCTTTTTCCTATGAAAATTTGGCTACTTCCCACCTTGGGGAGGACACACACTGCGCTATTAGTTACAGGAGATGAGAAAGTATTTTGGTGAGGCCTGAATTTTGCAAATTTATGTTCGTCTACTCACATAATTCTGGACATGTTATTAAAACACTGCAAAAGATATGATGTACATACAATATTTACAAAGTTGTAATCTCTCTCTCTCTCTCTCACTGAATTACCCCTCTTTATCCATCACTTTATCCACTGTTACCGGTTTTTTTTTTTCTTTTCCTGTTTACGGGATAAATCAACTTGACCTGTCTCTGGTTGTCATGACAACCGTTCCTTCTGCATAAATTCACCTGCGGCTCCCCATCTATCTGCAGTTCTTCTTAGAAGGTTAATCACATTCAGGCTTCGCCACACATGACTGCACAAGAAACACCTTGACTCCGCCCCACCCCACCCCTTCTTTAAAGGGAGAATGAAACCCAAATATATGTTTGGATTGAGTGAATGCAGAAATATCAGTAGAACACATCAGCGAAAGTTTGACAGATATCAAACAATCAATTCATAGGTAATAAATTTTTTAATTCTGGTCATTCATCACTGGACAAGAAGATTACTACAGTTCAGGGCATCATTATGTACTACAACATACAGAAAATATAAACAAAGTTCAAAATTTTTTCTGATCATCACATCGGACAATTGGTTCAAAAGTAATGGATTTTTAAAGTTTCTGAACTGAAACTGGCAGATAAGAAGACTACAAAACTTTGTGATGTTACAGCAGGACAACAAAACCACAAAGAAAATTCCCAAAAATTTCACATTTTATGAAAAGTACACATTTGTTCCAATTGCTTATATACACGCTATGTTAAGGATGATATCATTTCTCTACCTCCTAAAAGAGGTAAGCTGTAAGTGCTCTTTTATGGTGCTAGAAAAATTAAGATATATTGATATTTCTTCATATTTTCTTTAAATTATTGTCCACCTGTGACATCACAAATTGTTGTAGTCTTCTTATCAAGTGATGGCTGTATCGAGGTTTGTCCAATTTCCAACAGATTGTCAAATTTTCCGCAAACTTACTGATGTGTTCCATTAATATTTCTACATTGACTCAATCCCCACTATATATTTGGGTTTCATTCCCCTTTAACTCATTCACCCCTTTCATTCTCATCCCCCCCCCCTCCTCCTCTATCTTTCTCCCTGTCTCTATTTCTTCTCTCTCTCGCTCTCTTCCTTCTGCTTCTCATCTTCTTCCTTCGAGCATTTTCGTCCAGCCATGGTTACCATGACATCACCACGGGGAAGAGTCGGGGAAGTAATTTTCATGTGCATGAACTACTTCTTTATCAAATTTTCACTTCTATGCCCGAGAATGACTTGCGTATTATCTATCTGTCTACACTCCCCTCATTCCTTCCACACGAATGCACAGATAGTCACGCCGTCGCACCAGCACCGAGACTGAATGGTTTCCTCCTCCCTATCCTCGATTTGTATGTCCACGCATTCGTCTGTATGAATCAAACAGGTTTGAACAACACCACACAAAAGAGCGAACAATGGCCTAACACTCCCTTATTGAACCAAACGGATGCTTACATTTGTAGCATCTGTCCAACAGACAGGCACTTTGCAAGAAATCAACTTCTATCTCTCCTTGCAAAATGGGATCTACAATATATGCCCTTTACAGTTTCAGCATCTCGCCTTAAATCCACTGAACTCTGAAATATCGTGAGCTGAGAAGTAGAAGGGTGCTATTGCATTCTAAGATTTTGAGCATGAATAAATAGGAAACAATCACTTTTACTGACATACAAAGTTAACTCAATCAAAAGTGGGTAGATTTATAAGTACTGTACAAAATATTGGATAGAATAGTGCTCTTATGGTTTTATTTCTAACATTTTAGTGTATATGAGAATAATTTGATATCTACACCATAATATAGAGGAGATTAAGCTCTACAACGTGATACCGACAACTCAATACCCCCTTAAAATTGTGACAAAATCCCTTCTGATTCTCATCCACCACAACATACTGATTTCTTGTAGAATGGAATTATATGGAGGCAGTTTTGAGGAGAAAGCAAGGAGAGCAGTGAATACAGAACTTATTGTGAATCAATTTTATACACTGCCCCTTGACCACGGCTGAAGGCAGGTCAAGTGCATGATGTTGCAAAAAAATGCTTAATGCATTGCCTAGATTTACGCAAAGTGCAAATGCTGTCCATAACTTTTTAAAGTTTTTCAGAACACCAGACACATGTAGGTGCTACTACTATGGGATCTGACATGCTTGTTCGTCTACTCATTTGTTTGTTTGTATCCAACGTATTTAATAGCTACACTGTACTACATGGTAATTACAATCTTTGAGAGTTACAAGTATCTGGTAATATTCTTTAATATTTAGTCTTTTGTATTGTACATATAATACAGCACAGAGACCTTTATGCTCAATTGTTACAACATGTACCAGTGTATTTTCTTTTAATATCCTTGTACCTCCTAATATGGCCCCACAGACCAATACATCGACAAAGTCACTGTGTAAATAGCATGTCTAAGTTGTCCAAAGCATCATCTTGCTTTTAACAAGTACCTGGACATCAAATATTGAAAAAATATATCATATATATATATATATATATATATATATATATACACATGTATATTCACAATCTGTCCACTTCAATTACACGATCTGATCAGTACTACTTTTGTGTTGATTAAGAAACATATTCCTACAAGTGTTGGCCCGAATTCTGCTTGTTTTCATTACGACCATTCATCAAGGTTCCGTTTATTCAGCAGCGAAGAGAGTCTTTTGGGGATCAGTACAAACATGTGAGTGTTAAGTGCTTTCCAAACAGGAAACGAATTGGGTGAACTTTGCTCCACACACAAGAGAGATTCTGTGGAAAACCAGATGGGGGAGACACATGAATGTAGCGACAATGTGTCCAAATGTTTCAGAACTGCCACTGATTTTGTACTTTACACTCAAATATGTACCTGTGGGTACAACATCGTGGTGAATAGGTTTTAATGCAATCAAAAGCTTCATATTCATACAGTTACAAGTCCATTTCCTTCCCCCTGTATGTACCTTCCGTGTTGCAATGTGATCACAACAGCTAAAGTAGGCCTTATCATTTTCAACGCTTCACGCATAATCGCACTTGGATGTGCTTGCTATTTACTGCCATTCAGTAAATTCCTCCATTATCACCCCCCCCCCCCCCCCCACACACACACAAACACACACACCTGCCCAGCACACTCGGCTACATAAAGGCAGATAAATCCACCCAACAAAAGTCTTGCACGAAGGCTATTGTGAAGCAAAAAGTTTAGGGGAATTATCACCCCTTTTCTCAATGAGTTTCAGGAAACCTACACAGGTGCTGATATCAAAGCAGATAAAGAGAAAAAGAGGGCAACAGACAAGAAGCTATGAATCTGTTAAAATTTAGTTGGTTTTTTTTTCAAAATCACACAACTGACAGACAAGGAAGTTTTACAAAGACAGCATTCCTCTTATTAAATCTTACAGGGGTTATCATCCCAAATATTGAACTGAATGGAATTGAATCAAATTGCATTTTTCGTCCAATGTGCAAATTCACTGTCATTGGTTGACATTTTCACGATATTACATGTGGAATGAATTAATACAGAATCAGTTGATAGAGACTATTAGAAGAACACAGAGTGAAGTTTGAGGAAAATTGATCATTCAGTTCTGAAGTTCTGAATTTTAATTAAAATTTTCATTAAATTCACAAGCTGTCATTAGATGAAAAGGAATGCTACAAAAGTTCATAACGTAATAGTGGTGGAACAACATAAAGAAATTTTTAAAGAGAATTCTATATATTGTAATCTTTTTTCTAGTATAACGTAAGCGCATTTAACTCACTTCCTGCATAAGGCAAGGAAAATATCATTACCCTCAACATATGTTGGTTACCAGTCAAGGGAATGTATACTTCATCTCAAGAGTGAAATTTTCAGGATATCTCTTCACATTTTCTATATACTGTATGTTTATCTTTCCACAAGTGTGACCTCACAAATGGTTGTAGCCTTCTTATCTAGTGATGATGGCATATTCATGTATTTAATTGGATTTTTTCTTTTAAATAAAAAAAGAATAATTGCCCAATTTTCTTCAAACCTCACTGATTTGTCTTCTGGTATTTCTGCATTCACTGAACCTAAACTACATTGTATGTTCAGGGTACATTCCCCTTCAAGTTTTTTGCATCTAGATACATCATTGCCTTCAACACAGATCCGACAGATTGTCTCAATCTTTTCAGTGGCGTGCCAGTATAGTCATCCAAAAATTATCAAGGAGAAACTGATTGCAAGGGCAGCTCTACATTACCCATTCACATCACTTACGGGGGCCCGGTCTAGACAATTACAGTGGGGAGTTTATCACTCCCTCATTATCGCGTGATCAATCAAAATGGTGAGAACAAACCAATACGTGATTGATCTATCAACCTGCAGTGTATTTGACATAACTATGCAAATGTCACATTACCTACACGTACAACTATCAGGTGGTAAATGATGAGGTACCAGAGACAGAATGTGATGTTAATCCTGACGACCCACAATACACACTAATTCAACTCATCAGGTGTACTGGAATTTCTTTGGTACTCATAAACAACAGAAATGACTTAATTACAATCATAACATTACATTTTCCTCATTGAAAAGCGCATACATTCGAATCCAACTGAGTATGTAATACAATCGTATATATGCCCATGATTTTTTATCATGGCTACCACTAAAACACTGAGTAATCTGTGCTTCTTTACGTCGATGAAGGACGACTTGGCAATGGGGTGCATTAAAAACAACTTTTGAATAACGCAAGAAATCATTATTTTGAGTAAGTGGACAAAATAGTTACACAGTGGCTTTATGAAGATTCACCACTAGTAACAACTGGGCTTTTACCCATTACATCAATAGATGTTCAATCGGGCAAAGTATATGTAGTATAGTTGGTTTGGGGGGGGGGGGGGGGGCATTACGCTACACCCAGTAACCAAGTGTATCAGGAAGACCTAATGTCGGGCAGTCAGATGGATGGATGAATGGATGGATGGATGGATGGATGAATGGATGAATGAATGGATGGATGTATGGACGGATGGATGAATGAATGAATGAATGGACGGATGGATGGATAGATAGATGGATGGATGGATGAATGAATGGATGGATGGATGGATGGATGGACGGATGGATGGATAGATGGATGGATGGATGGATGGATGGATGGATGGACGGGTGGATGGATGGATGGATGGACAGGCGAGAGTGTGGTACGGTCCTTGTCCTCATTAAAATGTTGCAGGAGGAAACTGCCTTGGATTCATTCACTGGTTGCCTAATGAGTGACCTACTTCATGCCTACACCAGGCTCCTGGGGAGAGAGCCAACGTTGACGGCTGCTAGTCTACGAAGAGAGACTCTCCTTCCCAATTACAGAGCGTGTGTAATCGGAAGGTCGCATGTGAAAGAATGTCTCCAATGTTAGAGATATTTGACTCTTAAAAAAAGAGAAATAAACAAACAAACAGAAAAGACATGGATCCAGGAACCTTGCACAATCCAGGTAAAAGGAAGAAATGTGGAATGCAATTCTGGATCTGAACTTGACCTCTGCCTACCAAATATAACAAAGTATATAAAAACATCAATACACAATTACTATTTTTTCAAGAGATGATGATAAGAATAGTAGTAGCAGTTGTAGTAGTAGTAATAGCAGTAGTAGTAGTAGTAGTAGTAGTAGTAATAGTAGTAGTAGTAGTAGTAGTAGTAGTAGTAGTAGTAGTAGTAGTAGTAATGATGATAATAATGATAATAATAATAATGATAATATTATGATTATGACACTAATAAAAATAAAAACATCAAGACTGAAAAAAAAACATATATTGAGAATACAAGATCATATAAGATCATATATCTAAATAAAAAAAGTTATTTCAAAAGCAATATTTTCTTTGATTTTTATAAAGAGAGAACATAAAACATACTCACAGGCAACACTGCATGTGAATACCACAAAATGTGCTTCCATTCCTATCTCATACTGTGTGTATCCATTTTATCCTCGGCATTTTTAAAATCTCTTTAAAATATCTCCCCTCCCCCCCCCCCCCTTACTGTACTACTATCAATACCATCAAGAGTGATATTGATAATCAAAACAGGGTCAAAGAGGTTCACGAATTGTTGCCAAATGCTGATAATGCCACGAATGCAAAACCATCCACACATTTTATTTGACATATATAGGCCCTGCTGCTATATCACATTCCCCATGACATCGGCCAACTGCTGTGCTTTGATAGACATAACACACTGATGGTGGTGATAACCAACAATAAATATTGTATTGTTAATCATCTCCCATGGAATGCCTGTCCGTCCCGCAGCAGGCATGGACATACACTACGTACAAAGTGATGCAGCAAATGTATCCTACATGTATCTCACTCTATGCTTTGGTTAGGTATATAAAGCCTCAGCGTAAACACTATTTCTATACCATGTATCAGGATTACAGCTCCATACTATTTTGTGTATTGTGTGTTCGTGAATTTGACTACATTTGCATACTGCCCTCTTCTCAGAACTAAAACTTTGTAATCAACAAGGAAAAGAAAATGATGACACTCTATTAAACTGGCTATGGCTCACCAGCCTCCTGACCGAAAAAGAATGTTTTATATATAATATTTCCGCTCTAGTACCATGCCAATTTACCAGGTATAGCAAACAAACCTGATTTTAAGAATCCACGATCCCTGCTAGAATTCATGCATTTTCCTTTCATACATCCTATGTCACTTAAAGATGGAGGGAGTTACAAGCAGGGTTAGCAAAAACTGCTCGAGACGACAGAATTTTGCACAAGTCTGTGAGTGCAGAATATTGGCGGAGAATTCGGGTTGGGGGACACCCCGCAGCAACTCGGTGTGACATCACAATGATGCTGTGGATGCGGGGAGGGGAGCAAAAAAATCAGAGCCACAGGCTAGCTCCGAGTCTGTTGCCGTGGGCAACCGCATCAGGTGTCATCACTTCTCACGTGGTGACTCCATGGACGCACACACACCTTGGCCACCCTCAGAGGCCCAATCCTCTATAGATTCATTCAGCTCACATCATCTTCTCTCTTCCCCCCCCCCCCCCCTTTCTCCTTCTTCTCCTCTCATTCTCTTCCCTCCATTCTATCTTTTCTTTCACCTTTCTTTTGCTTTCATTACATATCTCTCTCTTTCCTATTTTCTTTCAATTTCTCCCTTTTAGTTTCAATGTGAGTTTACATACATATTATACACATAATATTTCAAATTCATGAAATTCTTCCGTCGAGATGTTTTTATTGCAACTGACAAATTGCCCTACATCGACGTAAATAATTATAATACACAATATTGTAAAAGTTGCTTTCCCATACAGACATTTTCATGAAGAGGTCACAAACATTTTCGTGAGATTTAGTTTTTGTGATTCATTAAGATGGTCAATATCTCCTTCTTCACTGATCTCCCTCTATTTCTCATCTCCTAAGGTCTTATCAATCTGTATAGTGTATCTATGGCTGCTTTCTCATATTTGAAACATGTTCTAATACCCACTATCAAAGTGCATTTGCTAACGCCCTTCGGATCGTGTTTCTCAAGGTGTTGCATTTATTGATAACTTGTGTCGTGAGTCAATTGGGAGACCACGTCACTGCACAGCTCCATAGCGCAGTTTGATCCGAGAAGTGGAGATGTGTACTTGGCAGTGGTTGGCGCGGGCAGGTCAGAGCTATAAACACATTTCAAACCGACTTTCGTTCCATCAACTCTACAGAAACGCATTTCTGGCTCAAACACCTGCGTTTGCCATCGCACGTTTTTTCCGCTTTTCAGAAACGCATTTCCAACTCCATAATCAAAACAGCTTTGCATCTATCAACTGCCAAAACCTCCCTGCAAGTTGTCTGGAAACCTTAATTCTATTCAAGAAGTGAGTTGATAAACACACTCATTATCTCTCCCTGTCTCTCCATCTTCCTCTTTCAATGTCCATCGTCTCCTTCTAGGTCCCTTCTCCATCTGGTTACAGTTCGTTATTCCAAAGATTCGTTATTCCGAAGGTTCTTTAGTCCGAAGGTTCCTTATTCCGAAGGTTCGTTATTCCGAAGGTTCATTAATCCGAAAATGTGATAAGGTTTGTTATTCCGAAGGTTCATTAATCCGAAAACGAAATAAGGTTTGTTATTCCGAAGGTTCGTTAATCCGAATATGAAACAAAGCTCGTCATTCTGAAGGTTAGTTACGGAACCCATTTCATTTTCGGATCAATGAAGCTTCGGAATAACAAACCCAATTTCATTTTCGGATTAACGACCCTTCGGAATAACGAACCCTATTTCATTTTCGGATAAACGAGCCTTCGGAATAGCGAATCATATTTCATTTTCGGATTAACGAACCTTCGGAATAACAAACCTTCGGAATAACGCCAAAAATGTTCGGATTAACGAATCCTACGAACCCTTTTTCATTTTCGGATTAACGAACCTTCAGAATAAAGAACAGCACCCCTCCAACCCTCCAACCCCCCACCCCCCGCCTCATTCTTTCTCTCTTACCTCTTCTTGTGCCAACATTTCAAACCTAAATTCCTAATATTAACGATACAGTGCACTCTCGTTATAGCGAATACAGTTGTAACAAAATTCCGGTTACAATGAAGTGAAAATTAGGGCCGCAACGTTATCCACTCTAAGTATTTTTATTGTTTATTTGTTCGGTTATAACGAAATTTTGATATAACGAAAGAAAACTGCCGGTCCCGAGGACTTCTTCATAACGGGAGTCCACAGTACTCTCAAATTGTCCTGTCCTGACTCTGCATTCCCATTTCTATCTCAAATGACTTTGGGTGCATTTATCAATTCAACAAGATTATTGAAAGAAAAGTGTATATTTGTGTGTGTGTGTGTGTATGTGTGCGCGAATAAACACAAATACTGATCATATAGACATTCTATCTTTCTTTATTTGCCCTGCATGTCATGGGAATAGACACAATAGTGCTATCCTATATCAGAGATATGACACATGCAGAAGAATTAAACACACAAACTTTTCCTCGACTTCTCTTTTCCTCAAATCCCTATCTGTACCTCCACATCTCAATGTTTGCTTCTAGTGACCCTTTCTGTACATTCTGTCATATTGCATACGGTACATGTATTATGTAAATGACATGATCATTCCGCCGTCATCCCATACCGACTTTTCGAACGCCGATCCTCCCGCGACTGCCGCTTAAAAAAAGTTGCCATCCCGCCCTCTCCATCAGACCCCGTCCGAGCGCTGGGGCTCGCTACGGATGAATTGCATTCCGCCGGACTTGGAGATCAGCTCGCATCCATTACTACCTCCCGTCTCTGTGAGGAGATGAGGCTTGCCCAGTGAGCGCATCTCTCTCTCTCTTACTCGCCTCCTCTTTCTTTCTCTCTCTCTCTCACTTACAATCCATGCACTTAAAGTCAATGTGTGTATGTGTGTGCGCACATGGGGGGGGGGGTACATCTATATGCAGCTGTGTGCACCGTGTGTGTGTGTGTGTGTATGTGTGTGTATACACGCCATCCTACCGCTGTTTATCCACCACGTCTCGGGATGCACTCGGTGATTTACAACCAGGATGCACAGAGCAATAGTTTGGGTGCTTTTATCACACAGTGCCCGGCTGGCTACCTCGAGAGATGACTACAATCTCAAGACAGGGAGCGTGACAGGATGATTCACTTTAAGGCACGTATCTTCTGCCCAGAGTCATGCATTATTCATCCATTCATCCTCACCTTGTCGCGCACTCTAATTTTCTCATAATTTTCTTGTTCGTTTGTGTTTCCCCCCATCTCCCCCCCCCCCTCCCATCTCCCATCTTTTCTTTCTCCTCGGGGTGATTTACATTTCAGAAGTACTGTGAAATGCGTTCTGCCCCAACCCAATCTCTTTGGAGCCACCTGTGTGGTAGTATACTTCAGGTCATTTCAGCTGATGCTTCAGTATATTCTTGTGCGTGTCTTTGAAATGTAGCAGAATGCTTGTAAAATTTACAAATTAGACAAAATAAAAGTTCTAAACTTGTACCAATTTCATGGGGGAAAAAAACATAAAAATTTCCTTCAAATCAAAATCTGCTTGCTCACCTCTGAAGTATATAACTAACAAGTTTCCCTCCAAAAGTGTCAAAAAATGGATTGTTTCATTGTGTAATTATGATTGTGAAAACAAAAACAACATCTGATCATAAATCACTTTATTGGCCTTCCATTAGAAGTCTGCTACTTTTAATTCCTGGTATTGCACACACTATTCTAACATTATGTGGGGGGTATTGATGTGAACAGAGATGGACTTGACAGGAAACTGTTGAACTGAATTAATTCTTTATCACAAGACAGCATGGCAACTCATCTTACCAACAAATGAGACATTGGCCCTGTTTCATAAAGTTGTTCGTAAAGTTACGAACAACTTACGAGCGACTGGTGATCAGTTCTCGTGCTGAATTATTGAAATTCTGATAAGTATAGCACATCAGAACTGATCACCAGTCGCTAGTAAGTTGTTCGTAACTTTACGAACAGCTTTATGAAACAGGGCCAAGATAACTCCTATTCCTGACCAATGATATAGCATTTTGAGTGTCTTCCATCGACTTTTCCTTGTTCCAAATGTAATACACCAGATAAAATATACTTCCTACACACAGTGTTGTATTCCATTCAGTATCTGAAAAAAAAAAAAAAAAAAAAAAATACCGGTTGGGAAAACTGAGAATGTAAACTACATGTAAACATTGAATAACAGCAATAATGCCCTTTCAGCTCTCATTTTGAAGCTGAAATAAGAACTTCTGAAGAGCTTCAATCATAAGGTGTAAGGACGGCATGCATGCCTGTCGTCACGGCAACTGCATTTCATCATTCCTGAGGAGCCCCGCTCAATCTCTCTTCTTCTTTTTTTTTTTATGGCCACTTTGCCATGGAAACGCATACATCACTGGCAGTCTGCACAATTCATGCGTGAATATACAACGGCTTCTTGATTATCAAAGGCCGTTTGTGGAGAGAAGTGAAATTTCCCAACTTTGCCCCGGCATAATGTAGTAGGTCGGCGACAATTGCGCTCATCGAACATTACTAATCATTTCAGAGCACCCACCACCAGGGCTGTTATATTCAGACACCAGACTCATTGTCGTATCTACACACTTTGCGTTATAGAATGGCTCCTTGTTAAAAGTTGGCAAAACCTTTTTTTTTTTTGCTTTTGTGCTGAATTTGAACTTAACACAAAGCCAACACCATTTCAATTTCCTGTCACATTAAAGCTGATTTTGGCTCTCATTGACCTCTAGACATCAAAGTACTTAAATTTACAGGTGTTACCCATCCTTTCATATTTTGTTTGTCTGTCTAATAATAGTGGATTCTTACTAAATTGAATACTTTAAGATGCAAATTCATCACAAAAGTACAGATGACATAAAAAGTGTTGATCAGTATCTATTTAGTGGGCTATCCATTGGGGTACTTTAAGATGAAAATTTTCACAAACTTGATGATGACACCAACAGTGGTGATTAAATTCAAATTCTACGATATATTCTGAATGCCATGACTCATTTGCAGAATTTGATGACATTGTAATTTGCCATTAACCTAATGACTAATACTGATACTGAAAGAAACTTCAATCTCAATCTCTACTTCATTCAAATCAAGCAACATTCTTAAAGGGATGATACAGCTTTGTTTGAGATTAGACTTCAGGTTTCCAACTTTTTTTTGAAGATGATTTTTTTGTTGTTGAGATAGTGAGAAACCTGTTTATGAAATATGAAAGGGCATGTATTTCTACAAGGTTTTCAAAGTTTATTTGATGAAAAGCGGTTTTAAATTGGCTGAGATATCCCAAACAAAGTGATCCTAATAAAAGGTGGGGGACCCACCTTTTATTAGGATTGCTTTGTTTTCAGATATCTTAGCCACTTCAACACCAATCTTTATCAAATACATTTTGTAAAGCTTGAATTCCTCTTAGAATTGTATGTTCCTTAACATTTCATGCAGTGGTTTCCACATTTCTCGCAAAAAGTTAAAAGCTGAATCCTCACCTCAACCACTACTATACCATCCCTTTAAACATCACTAAGAAATGTAAACATACTCTCATACCTTTTCATTGCATAATGTTGCATGCACCTATGTTGTTGATTTTTCTTCCATCTGGGCCACGGGGGCTTTGATGGTGTCCCTCCCCCTTAAAAAAAAAAGACATTTTTAAAAACTAAAGAAAAGAGCGAGAGGCTCGAGTACAAACCTAGCTTTTCTGTCGGTCGTTGGCACTCTGTTATGTGGGGAAACTTGAGAATCTGACGCCACTTTTTACTTCGGCCCTTGCGTTTTCCACCGCCACCTGCAAGTAAAGAGAGAATGATAACACACAGACGGGAATGAGTCTCCAGCCTCCAAAGTGTTTTATCGACGAAAAACGCGGCCTCCGTGCTTTGCTAGCTCTGTTTGTGACTCCTGTCTCTTATCAAATTTCCCGTCACGGCTTTCTTGGCTGCTACTTTCTTCCACACTCGACAGCAACAACAACAACAATAAATCGAACCCAATAATTTTTCAGCTGTCTCTAATCTTCTTGTCGAGACATTTTCTCAAAACACACCGGCACGTTTGGATGAAAAACAAATTGTGAAAAATCACCTTGTTAAACATTTAAAGGTTGCAATACACTCATCCAACAAATGGCTTTGAAATTAAAATACATGTAAACAAGTAAAAAATCAAAAGTTTTGTTGGTTATTTGATTGGACCAGATGCTTATCTTGTGTACTGTTCCATTATTTGCTTTCAGACTTGTGCACCCCTGATCTTGGAAAAGAGTTTTGATTCTTTTGTAGTCACAAACTCATTGAAAACATTTCATCTATGACGTGAAAAATATGTGCACCAAGTTGGAGTATAACCATATCTATGTAAACACCAAAATCTAACTAACAACCTGGGTTATGTAATTCTAATAAATTTTGAAATACATTGACTGGCTTGGGAGATGAAAGTTAACTTCAATATGAGAGACATGCAATGTGAGAAAGGAACACAAAGTTAGAGAAACAAACATGCGGCAAATGAAGTCTGAGCAAGCACACACACCGATGTTCAATTATCGTCAGGCTTTTCGCACGCATTCTGCTTTTATGCTCGGGTTGGCCTTTGTGTAGAAGCATCTCACGTAATCATGTTTCGCTCCGCACATTGCACGCACTAAAAAATGGCGTTTGCCCATTTTGCGACAATACTCCGTCAAGGATGGATAGAGATGAGAAATTCCTGCATCCATGTGTTGCCATGGCGATGCAGACAAAGAGCCACACTGGGGAGAATGATGCACTTGCTAACCTCGCCTCAAGGCACTGCGGAGCACGCCGACTGAATCTATCATCCATCAGTCCACTTTGGCCCTTTTTTTCCCCGCTACAACGTAGCTCAGTTTCATCATTGTCATCATCATCATCATCTCAACCATCTGCATGTATGTTTCCTCTTATTCTCACGAGATATCGTTGGTCTCCTGACCACTTCTCACTGCTTTGGATGACATCCATTCACTCTCCCCTCCCCCTTCGTCTTTTTCATCTCATCTTGCTCGATTCTATTCCATAATTTGCCGCTCCCTCGTGTTCTTCAACTCGCTAAACATCAAGTATTTTCCCTATACTCCAGTTTCCCTGAACTCATTTGCATTTGATACAGAAATGTCCTGAGATACGGAGGTTTTCATATGAAACACAATTTTAACAGTCAAATGTGTTCTACAGTGATGATTATCTAAACAGTTAAATGTTGGTGAATAGATCTCATTCATGGTTCGCAACGGTAGGATGTAACATCTGTGCTTGGGAGTATCGCGTAACATCTCCAACCTTGGTACATACATTCATAGCACTTTTGCATATCCTCGATGCGTGTATGTGTATTGTTTGTCTCAGTTTGAAAAAGTATCATGTGAAACTGTCTCCTTGTATTATCCTGCATGAAGTATGGATCTAGTTCAGAGAATGCATGAAATGAACAACCAGAGTACTACGGTGCATGCAATGTAATGTTCCACTTTAATAACACCGTGTGCCAGTATGGTATAGAGATTAACTGTTGTCATCCAGCTTGCAAAATTATTGATGCTGTCATACACTCTCACTATTTTGTTTCTCTGCAGCAGAGGCCATCATGCTGGCAAAAACTTCGAGAACACTTTGAGAAGTCTGCTCGTCCGTTCACACTGGCAACCAAACTTCTCGAAATTTCAGTTCTTGACTAAGTTTTTCAAGATTAGGACACTGGTGTGCATGTGAAAGAAGAAGAGAGAGCAAGCCATCTGACAGCTTTGGAGGCACTGCACAAAGGAAGTGAACTGGTCACTTGAAAAACGTCACGAAGTTTCAGCTGCGTGTGCACACACCTCAGGAACATTGGCATGGGATTGGGAGATTTTCCTAGGTTTTAGTAGGAAGTCTTGCACCAAGAAGTTTTCAGACTGGCCATTTAAACTTCCAGAACTTAAACTTCAAGAAGTTTTGCCAGTGCAACTGCAGCTTATAGATACAGGTAAAAAAAATGTGAGGAAGTGGTATATATACCAAATATGTCTATAGTTGAAGATCATGTGTTATTCTGCAAAGAAGCAGAATAACACATGATCAGTCAACATCCTAACCAATCACACACACACACACACACACACACACACACACACACACACAAACAAACAACTGAAATAGCTCTGAATATCATAAGGGTCAATGGCACAAAGTCACGCTAGCATTTGTTCAGCAAATCTACTGTGGAAGTACCATTCCCTTGTTAGTATAAAACAGACCACAAAAATGATATTCTACATACATTGCATATTATATCCGTCTCTGATCACCACCTCACGCATCTCAGTTATAAAAAGAAAAAGAAAAAAATGATATTAATGAGGCCCAATGCCATCGGAGTTCATCTGTTTGTCTGTCTCATTCCACCAGAGACAGGTGTAAAGGGGGGGGGGGGGGGGCTGGCCAACCATGTGGTAGCATGCTTACCATGTCTGCGAGACTGGCTGCGGGTGAGTGAAAATATCCGAAACAGCAGAGACATCCATCCACTGAGAGACAATGTCATGCTAAACTCATATCATACACATCTTGTTTGCCTGCAAGGAGGATCATGATGATGGGTGGTGGGGGGGGGGGGGGGGGGGGGATGGTGGGCCTAGAACCTTGGAAGAAACAGGTTGACATACTCCGGAATAACAGTTCAGGTCATAGGCACTAGTCATTTGTTATCCCTTCATGTTTGCACACTTCAGAACATCTTCTTTCTTTTTACTTTTCCTTTCTTTTCTTGCTGTGTATGTGATTAAGATCATGTGACTAGTGATGTTGACAAGGATAATGATGATAATGTAGCTGGAGATTAAATCTTAATTTTGGTCTAATCCCAGTTGGGTTCGCTTCCCACTTTTGTCTCATGCAACCATCCAGACCAAGAGGTTTTAGGATCAGGATTGGAGTTTTACGTTAAAATCAAGCTCCCAGATAGATTAGCAGTAAGTCCAGCCTAGTATCAGGGCAAATGTTACGGTGAGTGCAGGCAATGAAATGGGTTCTTAACCATGAATGGACGAAAACTATACCCACGCGGTCACGTTGGTAAAAGTTTGAGAACTTAGTTTGAGAACTTTAAGATCACGAAGTCTTCTCGATCTTTGGTCGTCCGTCCACACTGGAGGCCAAACTTTTCAATTTTCAAGTTCTCAAAGTTTGGGTCACTAAGTGTGCGCCCGCAAAGAAAGAGGAAAGAGTATGCCGTCTAACAGCTGGCGATTGTGACGTAACAATGAACACCTGGTATATCACGATGGCAGTGCACTTTGTAGGCACCACCCGCAAACAGACGGTGGACTGGTCACATGACAAACTTTACGATGTTTCAGTTGCTGGCATTTACACTGCCATAAGATTGAGAAGATTGGTGGGGGTCTGGGAAATACCTCTAGTTTGAGAGGGAAGTTTGACAAGAAGTTTAGCGGGAAGTTTGTGGTTCCACTGGCAAGACTTCAAGATCTTTAAGATCGTGACCTTAAAACTTGATGATCTTTTGCCAGTGTGACCGCGGCTTATGTCAGCAGGATACGACAGGAAGCCTATAATGTCAGGTTGGCACAGCACAGGGAAAGATTAGCTCCATCTGCACGGATTAGCATGCAGATTAGACGGAGGGATTAGGCCATCACAGAGACATCAGGGTTGAGATGAGGCCACACCATGCCCAGCAGGTAACATTTCCCAAAACATTGTATTTGGACAATCAACATAACGGCAACACTGACACTAACACTGACACTAACACTGACACTGAAACAAGACACATGACACAGACTCCATGCAGGTGAGTTAGAAGCTCATGCGTGTGAGCACAGTGGTACAGTGGAGGAGGCACCGTATCAGGGGGTCCCGGGTGCAAATCTCTGCCTGGTTGCTCTCACATGCTTGGATGTGATTTTCTGTTCTATTTGTAACATCACCATAAACCCTTGGTTGAACATGTGTGTACCTCAAACATGGAAACAGCAGGACACTTCGAAAAAGTTGTTGTTACACCCAAGAGCCCATACACTAGGTGAGTTAGATTATATCATCATTATCAAGGGCACTGTATAAACTGTTATTTTCGCGTACAGATATTTTCGTGAATGAACGGGTCATGGACATTTTCACAAGATGTTGTTTTCACGATTTTGACACCGAGACTAAAAATAACAGCGTATACAGGATGAGTTACTGTTATTAAACCTGCTCTAACTGGTTTTATTGTCATCTCTACAGCTACTACAACAAATCATTACTTTGATTTCATCCTAACCAATATTATGATCGTTATCATTATCAACATCATCATCATCAATACCACTACTACTTCTACCACTATTACTTATCTTTATAATGATCATTACGATGATAAACATGTTTCTAAAGAGATCGAGTCAGCCTTCTATCGAAGTGACTACACAGTGGGCCTCCCACGCTTCAAAACAGTGATAAGTCTGGCAAAATGGTTTTCTGAATCACGCACACTATAACCTTGGACTGCCTTGGACTGCACCCCCCAGTGAACACGAGGTGTCGGCCGACCGGAGAAGGGCTCACTAGCTGCATGCAGATGGCAGCTCCGGAGTAGCATTAAAAAATGCAGGCACGCCAGCACATGTTGTCACAGTGTAAACACGACAGAAATAGCGCGCCTAATTTGGAAACTGGCCACCGCTATTTCAAGGAGGGATTTTCGGCTGAGAACGAGCTCTATTTGTGTCTTCCCAGTCACAAACAGCGGGGGCTATTTTCTGACTGGATTCATTACTCACATCAGAAACAAACACATGAAAACAGAAGACAACAGCAAAACAAAGTGATATTTTCACAGGCAGCTTTCTAGTCCGTGGGTATGGACTAAAAGGGTTGTCCACAGGCCATCCCCGGGTCTACCCACAAACTGAATGTTCACCAAGAGAGATATATCTCCAATCTACTCATATAAGTCAATATCTCCCTTCTCACTTTTCTCTCTTAGTGACCGTGAAATGTGAGCACCCAATATACGGCAGAGTGTTTACGGGCAAAAGCCCACTGTCACACACAAACAAACAGGTAGCACAGATGTGGGGGTGCTGATAGGGCATGCTAATGAGGCATGAACTCATTTTGTCCTTTTCATGCTGGATGCCAAGTTTTGTTGATCTGGCATCACTTCTGGTCCAACGATTCCACGTAAAAGAACAAATCTGGATTCCATATTTCAACCACTTCAATACAAAGCAGCTCCGACTAATACTAATTTCAAGACTGCAACAGTGATATCAGTTATGTTCACATGTAGTAGCCAAACATAAAAGTTTAGGTTGAAAACTTAACTGTCAATGATTAGCTACATTCGTGAATTTACGACGCCGATTCACACGCACACCTAAACTTTGAGTTCCAACTTACGAGCGAGCCCCACTCGATGATTACAACGGAAGTGCAGAGTCTTTGCTAGATGACCTTGTGCCCATACAAAATAGCGCAGCGAACGAGACGCAAGGTTCACGCTAACTCACAAGCTCATTGATTATTGTGTCCACACGAAACGAAACTACGACTGGGGACCCCCCGTGGCTCGTGGGGAGAGCGTAAACCCCAAGATGTCTCGTGGTTCTAATCATCAACTAAACTTTAACATTGCTATAAACTTTCGAGTGTGTCCACACGGTGCTAACCTACAAGCTAATCATCGAGAGTTAAGTTTTCGACCTAAACTTTCAGTTTGGCAACTGCGTGTAAACGAAACTATTGTCATGCTCCATGGACAGTGATATTGAATGTCCTCTAGTATGGATGGCCTTTATAAATTAACCACTGGGTGAGTACAGTGTATGTTGCTGGTTGACAGGCAAGGGGAAGAAGACTCAGAGGTGTGGGCAGCGTTGAAAGGAATGGCAGGTCCACGACAACTTTTCTGTACAACATTCTTCGTTGCACGTGGCTTTCACTGCACCAGATCGCGTCTGCCGGAGACATCTTTACAGTATCTCCTCCTCCTTTTCTTCTTTATTTCCCTCAGAAGGGGGCCTTGAATGTTGCTGCGTGCAAAATGTGGGAATGCCACAAAAAACAAGGAAGACATGCGACAGATGGGCCCGATGGATCGTTTTCTGAAATTTGATCCGTAGGGAGCATCTTCATTTCTGCAGAGTCATCCCCACAAACTGTCTATGTAACTACTATCTACTACTATCTCAAAGACACGATGGCCACTGATGGTGACAAAAGACTTAAAGGGGTTACTTACCTCATGTCCATACCCAAATGAAAAGGGCACTGTATAAGCCATATATTTCGCGAGTCTAAATTTTCGCGAATCGGGAATTCCTGACGATTTCGCGAGTGGTTAAATTTGCGATCGTGGAGTCCTGTACTGAATGGAGAAATGTACACACAAACGTCATATTCACATCAGGATCAGAGTCAATATTTTCGCGCGTCTTTAATTTCGCGAATAGCACCTAACTCGCGAAATTCGCGAAAATGAAAACCTCGCGAAATATTCGGTGTATACAGTAAATTAAATCGGAGCAGAGTTCTAAATGTCCCATCACCAATGTGCCCTTGTAGAGGGAGACAAAGTGAAGAAACTCGTATCTGAACCTTCACCCCTCTGAATAATATCTTTCTTTCTTTCAGGTTTCTCATTATCTCACAAAAAAATTTTACAAACCTGAAATTAGGTCTCAATCAAAACTATACAATCCCTAAGTGTTACATTATATATCCCGATAATTTGTTAGCATGAATTGATGTAAGATAATCTGTTGTTGTTATTGTAGTTGTTCATTAGTTTGTTTCATGGTCTGATATCTGCATCCAGCTGGCTGTGACAGCCAGCCCCACCAATAAACAACTCTACAAGCCACTCGATACAACCCTTATTTCATTGGCATGGTAATACAATACACACTGACTCAGATGTGAGGGTGAGAGAAAGCCGCATCTGCAGGGATCTACTCAAAATCTCTACATTCATGACAAAATAGAGGTGGGGAAGACCACACTTTCATATGGAGGATTTTAAAGAAGGCCCCTACCCCCTTTATTACATCCCTATCCAACGAACTTGCCACTCCCATCATTTTTTGATGCGTTCACATTGGTAACCCGATCCCGACAATTTAGATTGTATGGAAAGGTTATTTGATAGCACATTTTAAATTGGAAATTTGGAGGAATGTGATGACATATTTTGCTCCTTTTTTCGAGCAATAATGGAAACCAATCGGAGGTTAACAGCGGAGGAGTTCCTCCGACTCTGGATCAGTCGACTCCCGATCAACAGATCATATCTGCCTGAAAGTGGATACAGTCTGTACACAGCTGTCACCGAGACGCAAGCGGTGATTGACTGATCAATGGATCAAATCAATGGCCTACCTTCCAGACTGAAGCGTTAATATCTGTTCACCACAAGACAGACATGTTCATTCACTGATTCATCTCTAATAAAAGTGAGAAGAATTCACTTGATGTTTGAGCCGACTTTGAAACACAGGGCAAAATCAAAGCTATTTAAAGGACAGTAAAAGTTTCATGTAAACCAGCCACACACAAAAATAAGAAAGTTTCAGATTTTTTTTTTTTTCAAATTCACATTCCCAAAAATAATGCAGTCAGTCAATCTCACACAGATTTAAGGTGAAGGGATAATGTCATGAACTCACCAGTCTCTAGTTTGCTTGCAGACTTAATCATTTTGACATTTTTGTTTCTGTCATGAACTGGAGAAGTCATACCTTTTACTTTAACTTGTTCTGCAGAAGTAAAAGCTTTTTTTTACATATATATTACTTTTTTTAAGGGGGGTGGGCTTATATGTACAAGAGGGTTGGAAGTATCGTAAAGAAATGATATTATTGCCTCAATGCGCTTGCATGGATGTGATTATGACCAATATATATTTCCTCAGATTTTCTTTCTCTCACGATCACTCAGAGTTTTACTGTATAACGGCCATACTTAAAGGACAAGTTCACCTTCAAAAACATAAGGATTGAGAGAATGCAACAATATTGGTAGAACACATCAGTGAAAGTTTGAGGAAAATTGGACAATCGATGCAAAAGTTATGAATTTTTAAAATTTTTGTGTTGGAACCACTGGATGAGGAGACTACTACAGCTTGTGAGTCATATGCGTACAACAGTATAAAGAAAATGTAAAGAAAATTCAACATAATTTCACTTTTTTCGCATAATAATAGAGCACTTGACTTGCCTCTTTCTAAAGGCAGGGGGAATAATATTACCCATAACATTTGTCGGTAACGAGTCGGGGGAATGTGTACTTTTTTCAAAAGATGAAATTGTGTGAAATTCTCTTTATATTTTCTTTGTATTGTTGTACGCATGTGACATCTAAGTTATTCACACACTGCAGTAGTCTTCTCATCCAGCGGTTACTGCACAAAAACTTCAAAAATTCATAACTTTTGAACGGATTGTCCAATTTTCCTCAAACTTTCAATGATGTGTTCTACTAATTTTGCTACATTCTCTCAATCCTTATGTTTATGAAGGTGAACTTGTCCTTTAAGGTGATTCTCTTAACCCATTCCATATGGGAACCTTCTGGCCTTTGTATTAAGTCTATGGGGATTTCAGAATTCAGTATGGAACAGGTTAAGAGCTAGATTTTCTTTTCAAGTTATTCACTCTCATCTCCTGAACATCTCTTTCTGACGGGTAAAACATAACAACTTGAATCGACCATCGTAATCAGGACGTACAATGATATACTATTCAGTTCACAGTATATCAACAGTCATTATCAGTTCTCTGTAAACAAGTTTTAGCTTTTGTCTCTCATTACTCAATGACAGATCCACCCTGGTGAATTTTATATACGGTATACGGTAACGCTCCTCTACAAATAAACGATATGCTCCATAAAGATTTCATTCATGTCAAAGTTGTCAGTGATGAGCTGTAGGCAAAGTGCCAGGTCTTACAATTTCTTTGATAAATGCTCACGGTGTAAGATGACAGAATCACAAGCACATTGGTACAGTCATAACCTGCATGAATAGCAGACGGGGGATTCACTTTGACTCAACCGAAGTACATAATGACTCTGTCACAACGCTAAACGATCGGGGTAGCATTGCTGGTCAATGAGGCAAATTGAATGTGGCATTCAATTTTTCTACAAGACCACCAATATCTCGGATGTACCTCATTCATTCATCCGTCCACTTCACCAGTTATCCTCAATACCGTTTCACAATAAAGTACGACAATGTGTATCGCACTTCTTGCTTTTTCATTCTTCTCCAATATCTTTAATATTGTCGGTTTGAAGCCAGCGTGACAAGGTATCGGTACATCACAAAGGCATCTGAATGTGACACGCTCTTCTTGTCCTGCGAGCTGTTACACTTGATGGCCAGCTAGTGGGGAATAAGCCCCATGGTGTGTAGGATACAATACGAGGCATTTCTCACATTGCAGCGGGAGTGACACCTGCTGTGTGCTTTCATTGGTAAACCAACAGGGAAGCGTGGCAACACTTGACATCAACTAAATGTACCTCAGTTTCAAAATACTGCATGTTTTCATGTTTGTGTATCTCAAGACTCGAGACCGAGCATTTAATTGCATGGTCATTTAGAATGCCCCCCCCCCCCCTTTTTTTTCCTCTACAAAATTATGACAGAAAAAAGATGGAATAAAGAAATAATTGGACAGATTGAGAATAATCGCCGAAACTCATAAATATGAACACAAACTTTTTTATGTCAGCAAGGCCATTCCCCCCTGCCTAAATCCCGGGGATTCACTTTCGTGAAGTTCCTTTTTGAACTTGATGACGAGGTGGCACAAATTCGGTGATCGCAATCTCATGTATTAATGACAAAATCAGGAGGGATTATCTTGTGATCTATAAACTACTGTCTACCTCAGCGCTAGCACACGTAAGATGCACCTCACACATATGGCTGGGGTTCATACGGCATGGTATTAGGGGGAGGATATTATCAGCATCAATCAAAACCAAGAATTCAAATAGGGGACAAAAATATCCTCCTCCATAATCAATCTGTAATCTGTTTATTACACTTGGGAGACTAAAGACTATATAAGCTTAATTTCCCTGGTGGGCAGTGACTCTGGCTGGAGTGGATTTCTTCCCCCCCCCCCCCCCCCCCCCACCATCTCTGCCCACGATTGAGGTATACCAACCCTCCATCAAGAATGACATTAATGCTTGCAAATGAGGCAGTCAAAAGCCTATGGTGAATATCCATGGCTACTGGTCCATTACACTTTGGTTAAAGGACAAGTTCACCTTCATAAACATAAGGATTGAGAAAATGCAACAATATTAGTAGAACACATCAGTGAAAGTTTGAGGAAAATTGGACAATCGATGCAAAAGTTATGAATTTTTAAAATTTTTGTGTTGGAACCGCTGGATGAGGAGACTACGACAGCTTGTGAGTCATATGCGTACAACAGTATAAAGAAAATATAAAAGAAAATTCAACATATTTTCACTTTTTTCGCATAATAAAAGAGCACTTGACTTGCCTCTTTCTAAAGGCAGGGGGAATAATATTACCCATAACATTTATCGGTAACGAGTCAGGGGAATGTGTACTTTTTTCAAAAGATGGAATTTTGTGAAATTCTCTTAATATTTTCCTTATATTGTTGTACGCATGTGACATCTAAGTTATTCATTCACTGCAGTAGTCTTCTCATCCAGCGGGTACTGCAAAAAAACTTCAAAAATTCATAACTTTTGAACGGATTGTCTGATTTTCCTCAAACTTTCAAAGATGTGTTCTACTAATATTGCTACATTCTCTCAATCCTTATGTTTATGAAGGTGAACTTGTCCTTTAATTGTTGACGATCCCTTACCTAGAAAGTGCTTGGAGGGCACAGTCCACCCCACAAAGGCAACTCCTTAAAAAACAAGAGACCCGCGGGTCTAGCGCTCACCTGAGTATCGCAAGTTCACCTTTCACGCAGTCACTAATCTAAATTATTTACAGCTCCACCAAAATTTGACCAGGCATTCTCAAGTAGAAGATGAAAATGTACAATAAAGGCCCAATTTTTTTAAGATTCCTTAATTTGGGGGGATTGGGGCCCCCTGGGGCCCTCTGGGTGGGGCATGGTGCCCATTTTGATAAATTGAGATCCTGACCCCCTAGGGATGCTACGTGCCAAGTTTGACAAAAATCCATCATGAGGTTTTCAGGAAGAAGATGAAAATGTACAATTCAGGCCCCCATTTGGACCCTTCCAACCACCCCCCCCCCCCCCACCCAAGAGGGGCACCCCTGGATCTCCTATGAACAAACTTGAAACTACAGTCATTAATGTACTCACTCATAGTATTATCTCAGCTCTATAACTTCTGATTCTAGAGAAGATTTATAAAGATTCCTTCATTTGGGGGGTTTGGGACCCCTGGGGGCCCCCTGGGTGGGGCATGGTGCCCATTTTAACAAATTGAGATCCTAACCCCCTAGGGATGCTACCTGCCAAGTTTGGTGAAAATGGGTCATGGGGTTCTCAAGACGACGATAAAAATGTACAATTTAGGCCCCATTAGGACCCCTCCTCACCCCCTCCCCTGGGTCCCAAGGGGGGCACCCCTGATTCTGCCATGAACAAACTTGAAACTACAGTCATCAATGTACTAACTCATAGTATTAACTAAGCACTATCACTTCTGGTTCTAGAGAAGAAGATTTTTGCAGAATCCTTAATTTTGGGGGGCTTGGGCCCCCTGAGGGCCCCCTGGGTGGGGCATGGTGCCCATTTTAACAAATTGAGTTCCTAACCCCCTAGGGATGCTACCTGCCAAGTTTGGTGAAAATGGGTCATGGGGTTCTCAAGAAGAAGATGAAAATGTACAATTTAGGCCCCATTAGAACCCTTCTCCACCCCCCTCCCCTGGGTCCCAAGGGGGGCACCCCTGATTCTGCCATGAACAAACTTGAAACTACAGTCATCAATGTACTAACTCATAGTATTAACTTAGCTCTATCACTTCTGGTTCTAGAGAAGAAGATTTTTACAGATTCCTTAATTTTGGGGGGTTTGGGCCCCCCTGGGGGCCCCCTGGGCGGGGCATGGTGCCCATTTTAACAAATTGAGTTCCTAACCCCCTAGGGATGCTACCTGCCAAGTTTGATGAAAATCGGTCTTGGGGTTTTCAAGAAGAAGATGAAAATGTAAAAAGTTTACGCACGACGCACGACGGACGACGGACGACGGACGACGGACGACGGACGACGGACGACGGACGACGGACGACGCACGACGCACGACGCACGACGCACGACGGACGCCGGACGAAGGGCGATCGCAATAGCTCACTTGAGCCTTTGGCTCAGGTGAGCTAAAAAGGAGAAAACAAAAAAACACTTATTCAATGGCTGCAATACTTCTTAAGTTGTCCTTGCAGAATAGTAAAACTGAAATTAATGATCATACTATATTGCCGGAAACAACCAGATCAAATTTTGAGCAATTCCAGAACTTGCCATGTGACTGCCCTGTACTTTTTTGACTGTCAAACTCTGGTATTTCACTGTAAATGTGACTGCATCTATCAACGAAAAAAAAAAAAAAAAATCACCTACTTCGCAGAGGTTATTGTGAAATTGTTTTTGCACACATATGAAAACAAGACGACACGAGGCCCATTCACACCTACGGTGAAATACTGCAGTATTGTACCCGGCATTTCATAATGTGAAAGCAAATACACTGCAGAATACCACGGTATTTAGGAGGGGTAATTCAAACTTTGCGTGAAAGACACATGCAAGCTTTGAGCATGAATCACATTACAAAATACCACCCACCGCACTGCAATGAGGCATATTTCACATGCGACCTGACCGACATCCTATCTTCTCCCTGTAGGAGAAATTATGCATATATATGCAGCGCTTACCTCAGAGAGGTGTACTTTTGGGCCAGAAATACCAGAAATACGGCTATTTCAGGAATGAGAATAGCACCGACTGAAATACCGCGATATCTAGTACAGGCGTATTTTGCCAATGAGAACCGCAGCAATGCATTACCATGGCATCACATATAACAGTTTAATTCTGATGATTATGCAAATACTGCGTTGAAATAAAAAAATATATATATAAAGACTTCTTCAAAACAGAATTCCTGGACCCAGACTGTAATCAAGACCACCACCAGGAAAAATATGTATTGTTTCTTGGCACACTTCCCTCCTTCCAAGAATTTTTTTTTCCAAATCCATTTACAGATATTTGTATAACGTTACTGTTCAACAGATAGATAAACACACAAACAAACACCAGAAAAAAACAACCAACACTTCCTCCTCCCCATCAAACCACCCCCCCCCCCCATACACTAGTAAAAAGGAATTTTCAGAAAACAATTAAATTACCAATTTTCTGGAAGGATTGAAGAAAATCCTCTGACCACCGGATCAAATACTACACACTTGCTGTCAACATGTTTATGACTTTGTTTCATTTATGCATCATTTACTATTTGTTTGTGCTTTTTGCATCTTTATATAATTTCTACAACTTTGGTTTGTTTGTTTGTTTGTTTGTTTGTTTGTTTGTTTGTTTGTTTGTTTATTTGTTTGTTTGTTTGTTTGTTCTTTCATCATAGCTAGAATGCAAACGACTGCCAATGTACTTTTTCACCAGATCCTACGAAATAATTATAAACCCTCACTGGAGGCACTCAAAATTAAGCAGGAAATGTTTTCAAGAGTCTTTCTCTTATTTCCAAGAAAAACATTTTCTGATAAAGTGTCGTTCTGTTTATGTTCATGAATATCATGAACTTTGACTGATTGAAACAGATCGGGACTTCCAAAGAATAAATGGCCATTTTTACGAGCTGTGAGGAATATCACAAACAAGCGAACATTGCTGCTTGCATTGTTTCTTTAAGGGGTTACCCTCTTTCACAGGTTTGGGATGAATCATCTCAATGTAATGTTTCGAATATTTTGCACTCGAGTAGACTCCTCGTATTCTGAGGCACTCGAACAGTCTGACAGAAACTTGCGAGAGGTCAAGGACACTGCAACATGTGACCACATCAAGGTTACCTTCTCACAGAGGCCCCCCTGCTGCTGCACAGGTGGATACATGCTGAAACTACAAACTCAGTATCTCTTGTTACAAGAGATGTAGCCAAATTTCACATAGATTTGAATGAATAATGATAAACTCAACTCGCAAACAGACTAAGAAAAGCTGTTTCATTCAAATCAGATCCCCCAATCTAAAAAAAGAAAGAAGATATTTATGGAATTTGTGAGTTTCATAAACATTTTTATGAAGTAGAAAAAGCAGTCATCAGTCATTCTCAAATACACTGTATGTACAGTATATTACACAATGTGACTGTGTAATAATGGCTTTATAAACTCTAATACCATGTATGCCATATAATTAGCAAGTCTAATTTTTCATGAATCGGAAGTGTCCCACAATTTCGAGAGTGGCAAAATTTGCGATTGTGGAGTAATGTAATTAATGGAAAAAGGAGTGTGTGCATGTTACATTCATCATGTTGGGATCAGAGTTAAAGGACAAGTTCACCTTCATAAACATAATGATTGAGAAAATGCAGCAATATTAGTAGAACACATCAGTGAAAGTTTGAGGAAAATTGGACAATCGATGCAAAAGTTATGAATTTTTAGAATTTTTGTGTCGGAACTGCTGGACGAGGAGACTACTACAGCATGTGATGTCATATGAGTACAACAGTATAAAGAAAATATAAAGAAAATCTAACATATTTTCATTTTTTTCGCATAATAAAAGAGCATTTGACTTGCCTCTTTCTAAGGGGGAATAATATTACCCATGACATATGTCGGTAACGAGTCAAGGGAATGTGTACTTTTTTCAAAAGATGACATTTTGTGAAATTCTCTTTATATTTTCCTTATATTGTTGTACGCATGTGACATCTAAGTTATTCATACACTGGAGTAGTCTTCTCATCCAGCGGTTACTGCACAAAAACTTCAAAAATTCATAACTTTTGAACGGATTGTCCAATTTTCCTCAAACTTTCAATGATGTGTTCTACTAATATTATGTTTATGAAGGTGAACTTGTCCTTTAATATTCTCATGTGTTGTTAAACTTGCAAATAGCACCCGACTCGTGAACATATAAACATCATGCAGAAGATATGGCGTACACAGTAGACAATAGATCTACTTTGATCTACTTTGTCGATGAAAGAGGTTACATCGGGCAATTTGTGGCCGCTTGTAACGAACTTCATCGCTGCACACCTTAGCACATATCTTGTAATTTCATAATCTAGAGCAATACGAGGGAATCGTTTTGTTGCTGGTAAACTGCTTAAACTTCAAGTTCGTTTTGTTGCTGATAAACTGCTTAGACTTCATGTTCGTGCATCTTCGTCATCTGCTCAAAGATTCGAGTCTGAATACCCTTACTACCACCATACAACTTTACACTACTGCACTGAATCATCAGCACGTTCATTTCATAATACTACTCTTGTTCATAGTTCAAATCTGGCCAAGATCAGCAGGTACAATTCATAATACTACTGTTGTTGTTCATAGTTATAATCCGGTTAACAAATCCTATAAACACACAAATATACTACTGAGCATAGTTAAAACATATGCTCAAAGTAGTCTTCATGACCAGCAAGTATTCTATTTATTATGCCATCAATTTGAAACCCATTTAAAAAGCATTTTTATAGCGGTGTCCATCATGGTCAGAGAGTCAGCGCCCTACTAGCATCATATACTGTATATACACCGGATATTTCATGAAGCTTTTATTTCCCTGACATTTGCGAGTCACGTGCTATTCGCGAATTTAAAGACACACAAAAAAAAAATTAACTCTGATCCAGACATAAATGTCATGTGCACGCATACACTTCAATCTCCATACAGTACTGTATTCCACAATTTCGCGAATTTAAAGGGATAGTACAGTATTGGTTGAGATGAGAATTTGGGCTTTTAAATTTTTGCAAGATACCAGAAAACACTTATGATATAGCACAGAGCATACCATTTTAAGAGCATTTCAAAGTTTATTTGATGAAAATCGGGTTTGGAATAACTGAAACATCCAAAAACAAAGTAAAACAAAGCGATCGTTACAAAGTGTGGGTCCCACACTTTATTAGAATCACTCATTTTGGATATCTCAGCCACTTCAAACCCAATTTTTATTAAATAAACATTGAATTTCTCATAGAATTGCATGTTCTTTCATATTTCGTATGACATTTCTTATTATCTCACCTAAAAATGTTAGAAACCTGAAATTAGGTCTCAACCAGTACTGTACAGTCCTTTTAACCACTCGCAAAATCGACGGGAGGTCCGGATTCGCAAAAAATTAGACTAGTCGATATATGGTGTATGCAGTACTGTATAGGCAACAAGGAGCAGCGACTTAAAGGCAAGATCCTTTCTTTGGACACTACCATTTAAACATTTAAAATCTTTACTTTTTCGTTCTGATGATAACTGATAATTTCAAACATCATTTTAACAAATGAGGTCTATTTACTACAATCATCACCAGAATTGATTTTGGACAATTTGTTCATTTTGTTGAAATAGAGATAGGATCCTATCTGTATCTTAAATGATACGGCTGAATTTTGAGCCACGTTGGTCTTTCTGCATACTTGTGCAGGATTGTTCAAGCTTTGTGGTCTATGTCATATAGAGCGTATATCAACCATGAAATATAAGGATTAAACATTTCAAATGAAATCTAATCAAGCTCTTTTGACCACTTTACTACTACATCACAAAAGGAAAGATTTTTTTTTTTTTTTTTTTTTTTTGGGGGGGGGGGGGGGGGGGTCACTGAGTCATTAATTTCTTAGACTAAATTATTCAATCCCCACAAAATTTTTACTGCATTTGGTTTTTTGTTTTTTTCTATCACCAACTAGTTCCAATCCGGATTTTTTTTTTTTTTTGACCGAGGAGACAATGTCGTGTCTCAAATGACCCAGCATTAAAAGCAATTGCATGCTGCATGGGGCATCAATACCGTCATGTTTGTTTGCTGTTCTTCAATAGTTGCTGGTACATAGGTGTGGGGGGGGGGGGGGGTGAGTGAGCAGTAGCCTCTGCACGCTTTTACACAGAAATGTTGTGACCCCCTTCAAGACCGCCGCTACCGTAAACAGCGATCCCTATCAGTCGGTAAACACACGTACGCACGCGAAAGCCACGGTACAACCTCTATTCTATGTATAGTAACTTGTCATGGTAATAAACAGTAAGACGATCTACAGAAGCACATCACTGCTAATTGAGCAATATGAGGGCCCTGAACGTTGCATAAAACAAGAAAGGAATTAGAGCACAAAGCTCCATGTATAAGTTCATCTTGCTAGTATGGCGTTCCTTACGCAGCATACAAATGTATGCACAATTGTATGAGGCTGCAATTTCATAGCACTGCAAGACTTCTAATGGCCTGCATATATTTTTTTGTTTGTTTTTTTTTATTATTGATGAATGAAATGAAAGAGACTGGATGTCCCCACTTGCACTAAACAATTATGGAGTTATGATGACTGTAATGACTTGTGGAAGGTGACCTTCAAGGGAAAGCTGGTGGGGGGGATATTGGCTACTGTAAACGTGGAAATTTTCGCGGTACATTAATTTTCGCGGATTTCGCGCTACGTTCGGCTAGCGCGAATTAAAAGACGCGCGAATATATCTTCGCAATTTTCTATGCACATTTTGAACGGGCTGAATTGTGTGCGCTTCGTCGATGATACTGCTACGTAGTACAGACATGTTTACGCATATATAGCAGTATCATCGCACGCACCGCACGCACCGAGCCCATGGCCGAGTGGTGTGCTACATCCCCGCGACTACAGTACTGGTACTACAGTACATGTATCGAGTAAAATACATGTACATGTACTACGTAGTTGAGCGCTTGTACTCACACTCGCGCCGCTCGCTACGTCGCTTATCGAGGCTCTGGATGAAAACAGCGACTGTGTATTAACCTGCTGCGGAGTGCGAATTTAAGAACCCGCGAATATGTTTTCGAGCCGCGCAGCGCGAAAAATTAATCGTGGGAAAATATTGACGTTTACAGTATCTTGTCTTTACAAAAGGACACACACATGTGATGCTCATGATTCCTTTACAACCCTTTACAGAGCTGTGTATGCAAGGCAATGTGGAGGCTTATAAGAAGATGACATCATCTTACAAAAAATTTGCATCATATATGTATTTGTACAATACACCACTGTTTCATGGAAACATATTAATCTTTTTTTAAATGCAATACTTCTCTAATATTCAGTCAAACTTGAATAGCAATTTCGCTGTTTAGCAATTTCGCTGTTCCCCTGGTTTTACTTATCGTATTTCAGGGTCAACTTTGTTATGGAGTGCAATTTCACTCATTTCTAACACAGGAAGTAGACTGTAAAAGTTGATATCTTCGTGAAAGTAACTTCTCGCGCTTGGCCAGGTAAGATCAATTTCGCACGTTTTCAATTCTGTGGAATCACGACACAAATTAGTGGAACATATGACAAGTAAACGTGTTCGCATTCTTTTATTTTCACGCTGGTTTCTGGTTGCGCAAAATGCACAAAAAATTTCCACTTTTACAGTATTCAACTTTTAGTACCAGGGTTAAGGATCAAGCAATCAGTTGATAACATTTACATTTCTCCAGATGCAGGCCACTGAAAAATTAACTCAGAGCAGATATAGTGCTGCCAATGCAAAATGCAGGGCTTTGCAATTTCATTAGTGGTGGCCTGGAACCACTAAAATTTGATGTCGGGCCACCAAATTTCAAAAAAAAAAAATTATCTTTTGGTGGCCCGATCATTCAAGAAAGATTAGAAAGGGATTGTTAAATATATCTCCTTTTATTTCAGGCCAATGCAGTTCTTTTTCAGGCTATCAAAGTTTTGAATCTAATGATTTTAACGACCACCAGACCACCAAGGAAAGATGTCAGCATGGAGACCTGGATATGTTACCTTTTCATCCTTTTATCTCTGCTTCTTTCTTCATCTGCTGTTTGTCTTTTAGTTTTTATCTCTCTTTTTTCTCTCTCTCTCTCTCTCTCTCTCTCTGTGTATGTATAATATATTGACATATTATAGATTGGTTTCATTATAGACCATCGCTGATGCAGTCAGCATTATCGCAAATGGATCAAGTTATAAACTCGACTGCAACAGCGCCGAACGTTGTGCATGCACTTTGCAACTCATTTCCATGTCTCGCGTGGCCGGCGAGATATCTCACGACGGCGCGGCGATGATGAAATCAATACGTGCACTTGAATCGGGTGAACTTTCCATGTTCCACACATTTTCACAGCATCCATCTGACCTTCGCAGAATGCTAACTCCAACATCAACAAGATTGTGATGGGAACATGTCGAAAACACGCCTCTCCTGATTGAAGTGAAAGGAACCTAAAGCTGACAAGAGAGATGTGGTTTTTTTTTTTTTTAAAGAAAATCATTACTACCCCATTCAGCATTGATGACCCTCTCTAACAAAGAAGGATAATGATGATACACGAATGAGCATGCAGAATATATTAAGAAGTCCTCAAGGAAGCGCCCTGAAAGCTCTTGTTATCAGGTTTCATCATTTAGTCTTCGCTTCGTGAGAAACACTCATCAGCACTGCATTGAGCCGCACTGCTCATTTCAACTTCATGGCTCTATCACATTAGCGCCATTCATTTGTCTACCGGGTTGGGGGGGGGGGGGGAAGAAAAAAAAATCATAATGAATTCCCCAAGGTTTGTCCTTTGCTGTCCCATCCCAACAACCGAGTATATGATGAGTCTGAGCATCACCATGACATCAAGCTTGCCTGCACATTCATTTCCCAGGGAAGGGGAGGGCTGTGACAAAAGAACAAGTGATATAATCATGCATTCCAAATCACGCGTTTCATATTTCACAGCTCTCGTCGTAGGTGTTGCTACGAGACTCTCCATTACGAGAAATGCCAAGGCTGATTAGATTCTCGTGCATCTCTCCGCGACGTCGCTCCGTGCGAATGGGAAAAGCAAATCCAAAATGACGTACGTACAGGCACAAGCGGCACGGCATATCTTGCATCATCAAACAGTACACACGTTTATCCATCAGTATGACACCGACAATCCAAATGAACAAAGGTGTATCTAGCAGTTTACCTTGCTGGTGCCAAGGGGGGGGGGGGGGGGGCATTGCTGCCTAAAAATCAGACACAGGAGTTATGCCCTTCTGCCAGGTACAGAGCAAACTATCTGTTTATCACACTGGAAGAAACGCTAAACATCCATCCACAATTTTAACCATGGCAAAACAGAAATGCATATCATCCCAGGGTAATTGTAATAGCACATTTTGATAATTTTCAGAGAGTTGTAGACCTACAAGTTGATTGCACGAAGGGTTAAAGAGGTTACTGATAGCTCTATAACATGTCTCACTATTAACCCATATAATCTCCCCTTTGCCTGCTGATTGGAAATAGTACACATGTATCTTATGACCATTTGATGTCAACATTATTCATTGCACAATGATTAAGACCCTGCAGGCCAGGTTTACAGGAATATTGAGTCATCTCTTTCCCATCAACAATGTGTCTGTCTATTCTATTGTTATTTCATATTTGCTTTTTATATCGTCGTATCTGCCTGGCACAAGATAGTGGAATTTTCCTCATACGGATTGATCTTTAGAGGTCAGGTTGATCATGCGGACTAGACTTCATACAGTAGTCTCTCTTCTTTCCCAATTCACACACATCATGATATCATTTTGTTCCCAGCACTAATGTTTAAAGCATTTTGACTGATCCTACACCTGCAGGAACTGATGTCTAATACAATGGGTGCAAATATTACTATTAGTTCCAAGCAACATGATGCGAGAAGAAACTGAGCGATAAGCAAATGTTACACAAACAATTTTTAGGACTGTTAAATAATGCTGCATTTGTAGTCAAAATATAGCCTTCAGTCAAATTCTAAATGCACCATTACCATCCTCAAATACAAATTCAAGATGGCAGATGCAAAAATGGAAAGTTTTTGACTAGCCATGCAATATCACACAGTTGGGTATATATCTCGGTTATTGGACAATGCAATTTGATTACTGAAGTACTGCCACAAATCATACTACATCAAGCTACATACTGGCCAGATTATACAGTATAATATAGTGTGTCGTTCGCCAGCAATTAGTGGTATGTTATCAGTTTTGTAGGTATATAACTTTTTATGCATTATATGCTATTTAACAAACAAAACAAATACTGACTGCTTTACAAACAGCTGGGACATTGTTTACAATGATGACCGCACGGAGATATCTTATAAATAACCCTTCTGCGACCTGCGGGGTATTCGTCTGCTCCATCGCAACGGTACGAGATAATCCTTTGTGGCGTCGACTCTCACAGCTGTTGATGAAACCCATTTGCGTGATATCGCACTATCTCGCGTGGATGATTTGTGCCCTCTGGTGCCATGCCAGCAAAAAGGGAAAGGGATAGAAGGACTTGAAGTAGTCACGCATTATCATTCAATGCGTGACTACTTGGGCAGCGATTCTAACTGTGTCCCAAATTGATGTGGACACTCCACACACCACACCATATCACTGATGAGTCTGAAGACCTTTTCGGTCATCATCTGCTAAATAAATGTTGCTCGTCTGTCAAACCAACACTGCGCATACGCATGCTGTCGCTTTGAAAAGTTCATTGGGTGGGGTGGGGGGGAGCCATCACAGAAAGAAAAGATCCCCACATGTGACATTCATAAAATGCTTCAATATTTTTATGAATGATAACAAAAGCGCATTATTTCTTCATGCTCAGCCGATTTGAGTCATGAAAATATTTGCTGCGCTCTAGCAGTGTACACGGACCTACAAAATTTTTGTACAGTTGTACAGTTACAGGTGTGAGGTTCAGTATGAAATACCAACATTTTGCATCTCCAATACCGGTACTCACATGACACTGGCTACATCCTGTGTCTCTCTATCAAAAGTTTTAATCTAGCGTAAATTCTAAAAACAAAAACAAGATTATATTGATAGACAAAAGTGAGTTCATATTGATAAACCGATAAGGATAATGATGGTTTTGATAAATGTCGGTGATGCAGTTATTGCAAAAGTAGTGGTCCTTCAACACAGAGACACATGATGCTATTAAAAACAAATTCATGCATATCCCTCAACGTTTTATTCTAGGTGTGGCCATGATACATTCCCCGCGCAGTTGAGCAAAAATTGTGCGGCGGTGACAACGCATTGCGTCGTCGCGTGGATCACAGGTAGCTATCGGCAGTCCAATATCAGTAATTACACATAATCCAGTCAAGCGTACATCACTCAGACAAATTATCTTCCAAAGATTACGAGAGGTCCGCACAGAGAAAGCCTCAACCCTCGCTATTGTTCAGCCCATAATTCTACCCTCATCAGCCCCCTCACCTTATCTTTTAATACCGATTCAGTAATGATTAAAAGATAAATAAATGAATAAAAACAAAAACAAAAAGTCATGCACTTTCATCACTTTCGCCGCGATCCATACTGGCATACCAAAGGGCAAATTAGAAATATTTCCCATGCAGGTATTAATTTTGACATTATACATGTGATAGCTGTTATGATGCACTGTTGCTGTTAACAGACAGTATCCTCTGTAACAGCTGGCAAATACACGCATACATACATACATACATACACACACACAGGTATTAATTAGGTATTAACTTTGGCATTATACATGTGATAGCTGTTATAATGCACTGTTGCTGTTAACAGACAGTATCCTCTGTAATAGTTGGCAAATACACGCATATGTGTACATACATACATACATACACACACACAGGTATTAATTGGGTATTAATTTTGGCATTATACGTATGTGATAGCTGTTATGATGCACTGTTGCTGTTAACAGACAGTATCCTCTGTAACAATTGGCAAATACACGCATACATACATTGTACATACATACATACATACACACACAGGTATTAATTAGGTATTAATTTTGGCATAATACATGTGATAGCTGTTATGACGCACTGTTACTATTTACAGACAGTATATCTTCTCCAACAGTTGGCAAATACATGCATACATACAGGCATATACATACACGCATACATACACGCATACACACACACACACACACACACACACACACACACACACCATAAAGAGGGTGGAATTGCAACAACAACAAAAATAGGGTTGTACAGTTTGAACTTCAAGTCACATGTCACTCCCTATTCTGTTTGACTTTTATACAATGAGTTCAACTTGCAAAAATTACATCCACCAAATTATATCCACTGATGAGGGGATGGCACCATTACGCAACACTTCTCCTGCAGGTTTGGCTCTGGACACAAATCTTCATTCAATTTCATTTTTTGTTTGTTGAAGTAACTCGGCAGTCTTGACTTATGATATTCAAAGGGAGGGAGCTATAAAAGGCTGACCCGACACATGCAATTTGAAGTTGTTGTACATGTCCCTGCCAGCGAAAGGTTTGTAGGGCAGTTAAACATCACTGCATCATCAAATTTGCATACTGTATATGCTATATATTTCGCAGGGGTTTTATTTTCGCGAATTTCGCGAGTCGGGAGCTATTCGCGAATTTAACAACACGCGAAAATATTACCTTCCAAAATGAATCCCTTGCCTTGATGATACGAAAATTTTAGTACCAGTACTAGTAGTATACCATGTCATGGCTTACCGAACAGACCATATACTGTACTGGCTAAGCTTGTTTACGTACATATAGCACGTCCACGTCTACTTACGAATACTGTAGAGAGCCAATCCATTATCGCAAGGGGACCACTCATCAGAAATCTAGCGCGATGGACTTAACCACTTCAAAAATGTTGAATTCTAACTTACTATTCTAGTTAGCAGAGTTTGGTAAGTTTTTTTTCATGCAGTGTATAACTAGTATCATTCTTATTTGCTCGTAAGTTGAAAATTCACACTTTCTTTGCCACTTAATATTTTCTCTGGTCCCCCATTCGCGAATTTAACCACTCGCGAAAATGTGTGACAGCGGCAATTCGCGAAAATTTATGTGCGCGAAAATTATAGCGTATACAGTACACTGGAGACCCGTCCTGTTTGGGTAAGGCTTTTTTATGTTAATATCTATTTCAGCTATATAACTGGGGGGCTTCAGTATGCCTAACAATAGTTGATTTATGCACCTTTGGCATATCAACGCATCTGACTCATTGCATAACCCATTGAATCATCTTTTCTTCTTATTTTGGAAGTTTTGGACTTTTGGAGTTAAAGTGTTTTAAAACCAAATAGGTCTGTGTGTGGTTTGATACACCTGTTATCACATTTGTGAAAGCAACTAAGGTAAATAACATTCCTCACATTTCTGACCCTTTTTTTCAAAGAGCAATGAAACTGTAAGAACTGTAAATTGTTTTTTTTTTCCCTTACCATATTTATAAAACAATTAGAGGGCAACTTCAACAATGGAATGGAATTCCACTCCAAGGTATCTGGTAAAGTGCTGTTTTGTGTCATGCCAGTAGTGTGAAATAAAGAGAATGGAAAGTAAACGACAAAATCCAGATGATAAATTTGAGTGCTGAAAACAGAAAAAGTAAGTTTTATAATGTCACAAAAATTCCCCTTTACTCTATCAGACCTAAGGACTAATCACTGAAAAACTCTACTGGTTTGTAAAAGAAAAGGTTTACAGAGTAAAATCCATCACCCCCTCCCCCCCCCCCCCCCCCCCCACACACACACACACACACACACAAATAAACAAACACGAAACTCATATTATTCATGTCCTCACTACCAACCACATACAGTACAGTCATCAAAACATCCATACTACAGGTTGTCTCTCAAAACAAGTTATTCAGCCAACTCTTTGGTTAGGAAAGCTGTGATATATTTGATTAAAGAACAAGATGATCAATTCTGTGCATTCCATTTTTTTTTTCCCGTGGTAGTAAAGAGTTAAGTGTGATTTGCGAAATAAACAATGTTCAGAAAAGAAAAGCAAAATACCCCTTTGAAGGAAACCAAATCATACATGACAGACTGAAACTAACACAGTTTACCATCCCCATGTAAATACTGATATTGAGGTGACAGGGCTGCCAACACTGGAAACTAGTTGAGTGAGACTCCCATAGGCCAATGCTATAATTCAGGAGTCAAAATGAGTGAGATCAATAGAAATGCATGCAAATGAAATAAAGTTTTAGAGTGAGAAAGGACCAAAATGTGTGAGTCTCACGCTCAATGCGTGAGAGTTGGCAGCCCTGGGCCCTGTTTTATGAAGAGTTAAAATTGATTTTATAGTTGATTTCAACTGTAAGTCTATGGCAGCCTGTGTGGTAAGGAAATTTAAAATCGATTTTATCTTTTGATAAAACGGGGCCCTGAGGTGATAAGGACAGTGTGAAAAGAATGAGAAGTTATGTGCTATGTCTTGTAGAATCACTTATAGATTTAAAAAAAACTAACAAACAAACAAACAAACACAAACAGAAATGTAAGTGTTATGTCCATCAAAGTTAATCCATGATTACCACCAAAAAAAAAAAAAAATATATAGATATTTAACATATCTCATAAATGAAAGATAAAAATGAAGAAGTCACTGTGCCCAAACAGCAGCCAACTGGAACTATGCAAATCTGAACAGAAAAATTGGATGTTAGTTCTGCCTTTCCCCATGTGCAGCATCACAAGAATGGTATACAAGATGTTTAAACATATTATACAAATGTCATCCATGACCGCAAGGAGATTAGTGGGTTAGTCAAAGCTGAGTATGAATCTCGTGTTGACGAGAAAATAAAAAAGGAGAGAAAGAGGCAAATTCCAGGAAGGGAGGAACTGTTAGTTGATTGCTATGCCATCCAAATGCACCAATTTAATGATGACTCGCGACCTGAAGAAGCGAGGTGGCGTGCACGGGTATTATAATTGGCTGGAGGTGAAAAAGAAGGAGGGAAAACTTACTCTCTGCTCGTCGTTGGGGTTCGTAACGGAGGGGTTGGCGGGTTCCATGGAGGGAGGGAGAATTGGAAACACGTGTTGGGACAAAGAAGAGAATCAACATGATCAACACACATTCCTCATATCATCAATAAATCAGCAAATGTACAGTATATAAAGTCACTCTGCTGTTTGTACATGATAAAACTGGGCTTTCATTGTCCTTACCACTTTCAGAAGTACCTTGAAAACATTGAATTTGTCAAAGCACTGACAATTTACAGTATGTTCAAATTTACCCTCTGACGTGTTCGTGAAGACACGACGGTTGATATGTAATCCACCATTTTACAAGCAATTAAAAATCAATGCAATTACTGTATAACATCTTTTTTGCTGTAGGGTTTTTTTCCCCCCTCTTTTTTTAGTAACCTTGAAGGGTGATCAAGCAAGTGTAGTGCAAAAAAAAAATGATTTGGAAGTAACTTATAAGATACAAGTAATAAACTCTTTATATCCTAGCAATTTCATGACATCATCTTTAATGTTTTGTCAATACAGTAGTTTTTTCAACTACATTACATAGAAAATATGACATATTGCTGTGTATCATACATAATTGTTCATAATTACTATATTACACGCATATCATGAATTACACATTTTTTTTTTTCATTTTTATGTTTATAATATACATACACACTATACATTTCATGTATACTCATTTATACATAAATGTGTATTACATACCATACACTAACACACACTAACTACATTAAAGAATATCTTTCGTTACCAGTGTGATATGCTATGACCTTGTTATGTAATGTAAAACACCAGGCTAGCTGAACCACACGACAGTCAAGGGTCTGCCTTCAAAAATACCAGGTGCTACAAAACCACTTTTCCACCTGCTCTGGGGCAAAAATGAAACTCGCAGTCAACCCTTTAAAGGGGATGGCTAGTAACCGATCAGTGGGAATCAGTGGGAATGCTGAGGGATGATTGTTCCAATCCTTGTGGGATTCATTTAAGAGTACATTATATATCTACTGTTGTGTGAAAATTATTTGCTTCAGAATGGTCTCATATTCAAGTAATGTGCAGATTAATGCTTCCAGGTAAGCGTCCCTGGTCAATGACGGGGCATTAATCTATTAATATATAATGTACTCTTAAATGAATCCCACAAGGATTGGAACAATCATCCCTCAGCATTCCCACTGATTCCCACTGATCAGTTACTTATAGCCAACCCCTTTAAATGAACAGGCACTTGCCGGTAAATCTATGAATTTTAAGTATGGATCCCTTGCCCACACACATGCCCATTCGGGTACAAGTGGGTGAAATGTTCTGCATACATGTATGACCCAAGCCATGCGGGGGCGTCAAGGTGTGCTCGATGCACTCTGCACTTTCAACAAGGAGATCCCAGGTTCAACACCCACACTGGCACTTGTGTCACTGAGCAAGACACAATGTTGTATCCACAATGCTCATCCTGTTTTAGAAGAACTCGGGTGCATAGTGCAGGGAGGTGACTCACCTCCCTTGAAAGTGGATACCCGGAATATACAATTGTAGGTAAACTCAAAACTGTGGTTGGATTTAAATAAATAGCATTACAAAAAAAAAAAAAAAAAAAAAAAATGTGTGCTGAAAAATTGTAACATCAGTGGACTGTTTTCCCTGGGAAGTGGACTAACTGTACTCTATGTAATTGTTATAGATTCCGCTGATCATACGAGTGTTGTTGTTGTTTTTTTTATATAAAGTGCTTTTGCCACAACAAAGTGGTGGAAAGGTACTCTCTAAAAAACAACTAATCCATATCATTACAATATTGCCATTTACTTTGAGGCCAGCATTCGATCCAAGACATCATTACCTAGATGCAAGTTGCAACAAAAGCCAAACAACATTCTGATCCACTACTACTGTACACATGAGTGTCCATGAGAGTATATTCTCCCCCTGTTCACTGATAGTAAAATGAGGAAACACATAACAAGCGAAACAGAACAGAACTTGGGTTGGGGGTCGATCATTCTACCATCCACTATGAGCAGAATGTCACGTTCCCTTGATACGCTGGACTCCTCACAAACATGTGTGTGTACTAGTTACAATCCAAACATTTCCTGGCATAAACTGCAACACACAGTGGCGTAACATCCTCAGCCGAAGGATGCATCAACATGTAGTAGTACATGTACACTGTTCATGGCAAAGGAATCATTCGGCGCATGCATACGAGATAAACTGAATTGTGAATCCGCAAGAAAGATAAACATCAACTGCACCATTTCTTTTTTTATTGCACATTCTTGCCCTTTCCTAATGAGTGACTATAGACACAGAACTTCATAATCATGTGGGATTTTTTTTTTAAATATCATATCTGTAATAATATTGTTGTGTTCTTTCTTTCAATATGCAATCTAATTTTCTTGTATTTCTTTTCTTCTCCCTCCAACTTTTTCTCTGTACACCATAGCTGTAACTGAGAACATATATATGTTTGTGCCATGCTTCATTAGCTTCAGATTTATCTTGAGATATTTGCCAGTGCAGACCAAAATCATCTCAATTCAAATCCTGAAATGAAAGTGCCGTTCACACAGACAAAATAGAGAGATGTTAGTTGCCATCCAAATACCAAGATTTTTGCACCCGTTCTGATGGACAGAATACATTTACCAGTAGTCCAATGATGGCCAAATTTGCCATAATAATGACCCCTGACCTTCTGTTATGATGTGTGCTTTGACTGATATGGTATAGAAAGTCTCTAGAATAGAACTGTATTTGCTCCGGCATTCAGACCCTAGCCACAGTGCAAATTACAAAATCATGCTATTTCTCAAATAATTCTGAAACAATTGAAAGATTTCTTTGGATTTGGCTTGTGATGCTGATTGCAATATTTCGTGATATTTTCATGTCTACACTGGCATCACTCACTTTCCAGCTGCCAATGCCATGACACCCCCCCCCCCCCCCACCCCCCTCCACATCCAAAACTAAACAAGCAAAATCCATCAAAAAACAAAGAAGGGAAAGAAGAAGTTCATATGGTGACATCTGGTCCTTGATGTCTTGGTAATTTCATACAGAAAGACTGATCAACATGTCTGCAAACGTCTGGGCAGTTTCCTCTACAGCACACAGACCACTGTTCCTGTGCAGATCACTGGGACAGAGTGCATTTCCTGGAAGCCCCAATACTCATCTTTCCCACCGCGCTACGGCACAGACTTGACCTGCGCGTTGCGTTACAGAATCTCTTACAGCGATCGTGCAGCATCATACTGTACATACATACATAGTGTACGTAGTATGCATCCCCAGTAACATCCCTGAGAAGAAAAAAAAATGAATGATAACTCTAAAGTGTACAAATATGGGAAATCATATTTGGTATTGCAGGGCGTGGAGTATGCTTTTACAGGTCTGGGAATGAATAAGAGTGGACCATACAAGTACATTGACAGGATGGTGAACATCTCATTTCTATTATGAGCGATATGTTTCTGTCCAAAACATGGGAAGAGATCCTTGATAAAGAATACAGAAATCGGGGGGGGGGGGGAGGGGAGAGACTTCCCTTTATGATAGAAAGATGTCTGCAGCTATAAAGCTACATTGTATATCATCAAAGAAGATATGTGTCCAGACAAATTCTCCATCTCACAAAAAAATCAAGAGGCAGTTCACGCTAAACTCAAGGCATTCTTCTTTGATTCCATTTGCTCGCTCCTTCAAAACTATTCATGAGGTTCTAGGGCATTACTTCTTCTTTTTTTTCACAAGGGTCATCACAATCTAGGCAGCATATAAGGTACAACCTACAATGTATAATAGCTGGCTAAATGCTCGCTTGACCAGATGTTACGATGCAGATCTTCCATCTACGTCCCGCACACAGGCACTATTCTGCAATTCATTAGATGGAGCATCTCCACCGTTTCTACCCTCAAGGTCTTGTAAGAGACGACAAAAGTGGATCGTAGTCGCTGCGCTCAATCCAAAAACATGTATTGTAGCCACCACTGGTCGGGAAGTGGGGCGCATTGATAGATCAACAATGACCTTTTGACCAGCTATTCATCATCTGGGTGACACACAGGAAGAGAAAGACCACCAAACAACCTATAATTGCTCTACAACAGATGATTAGGATCACGAAATGAGGTCATCCCTTTCAAACTCTACAGTAAATGCCCCCCCCCCCCCCCCACTGCCACCACCAGCACTTACTATAAACACACATACTGTACACACACACACACACACACACACACACACATTCCAATATAAAACCAATGCATTCATATACACACACACAAACACATAAATACACACAATAAAACCCCCACAAACAGACAGGCGTACATACAGGAAACACACAAGATTACTGATAGAAATGTAATGGTACTTTAATACTATTATATATATGTAACTTTTCTCGGTGGCCCTCAAACTGTTATCTCTTTGTGTGTGCCATGGTGTACTGTAGAATATACCACATATTTCGCAGGGTTTTTATTTTTGCAAATTTTGCGAGTCGGGTGCTATTCACGAATTTAACTGGAAACTTCAATCCCACATGAATGTGATGTGACTGATTATATCAATTTCTGCGTCCATCGCTGTACTCCACGATCGCAAATTTACCCACTCACGAAATTGTCAGGAAGTCCTCATTCGCCAAAAAGTAGACTTGCTAATTTATATACACTGTATGACATACACGGTAAACCCCCTGCGTGTCACGTTAATTTGAGACCGCAAGGCATGAGCACTTTTGGAAAACATAATGGTTTTCAAAGCCATATTAAAGGACAAGTTCACCTTCATAAACATACGGATTGAGAGAATGTAGCAATATTAGTAGAACACATCATTGAAAGTTTGAGGAAAATCAGACAATCCGTTCAAAAGTTATGAATTTCTGAAGTTTTTGTGCAGTACCCGCTGGATGAGAAGACTACTGCAGTGTATGAATAACTTAGATGTCACATGCGTACAACAATATAAGGAAAATATAAAGAGAATTTCACAAAATTCCATCTTTTGAAAAAAGTACACATTCCCCTGACTCGCTACCGACAAATGTTATGTGTAATATTATTCCCCCTGCCTTTAGAAAGAGGCAAGTCAAGTGATCTTTTATTATGCGAAAAAAGTGAAAATATGTTGAATTTTCTTTTACATTTTCCTTATACTGTTGTACGCATATGACTCACAAGCTGTAGTAGTCTCCTCATCCAGCGGTTCCAACACAAAAATTTAAAAAATTCATAACTTCTGCATCAATTGTCCAATTTTCCTCAAACTTTCACTGATGTGTTCTACTAATATTGTTGCATTTTCTCAATCCTTAAGTTTATGAAGGTGAACTTGTCCTTTAACTTCTTTCTTTTTTTTAATAGAAGTGTTTATGCTAGACATGCAGTGAACAAAGTTGTTGAGAAAATTTCAAACTTTGCTGTGATGCAAATTTTATAACAAATCTATTAACTCTATTGCAAATGGCCAGTACATTATCATCAAGGTCTGGGAGGCATAACTTTGGCTGGCACAACCTCGACAGAATTTTTAACAAGAATTTACGGTACTTGAAAAACTCCTATGAAGCAATGCTATCCCCATTCAGTCACCGCAGACTGCAACAGTGCAAGTTATCTGCGTGGGGAATGGAATCGCAAATGAAGCTTTCACAGTACTGTGGCATTTGGCGATTTGAAGCCATGTGAGCCAAGAGCTCAAGAGCAGAAGAAAAGCACATTCTATTGATCAGTGAAAGGGCCTTATATTTTTTGACCAGCTTATTGTGTTTTATTGCTCACGACCAGGATAAAGTCATAGCCAACCATCACTCCCGATGAATGAATGAATCACTGAATAATTCAGTTCGTCATTTCGACCAATGAAATTGCCTGATTTGCCCATCAAGCATCGACCTTCCAATAAATTCAGGTAATAAACACCTGAATTAATCCATAGTCGACAATTTGCACCCCAACCCCCAAACGCCCCCCGGAATTCCTGGATCCGCCCCTGGTCGAGATGCAGAAGAAGAGGACCAAGATGCCTGTGACTTTGCACAGACTTTGAACAACCTTCTTGCTCTAAAACAAACGAAAACCATGCAAGGAAATTTCAAAGGAGATGCGCAGTATGTGATGTGTGTATCATGAAACATTTCTCATTACTGAAACTCTTTCACACAACACACACACATGTATGCACACACACAGAGGACATATCGCTGGAGCAAGCCGACTGGGCTACAGAAAGTAGCTTCCACATGGATGAGACACAGCACACAGCTAAAAAAGAAAAAAAACAAAACAAAACAAAACTAGAAAACGGGGATGTACTTTCTGTCTACTAGCAGCTCCCAAAACCAAGGGTTGAACAACCTGCTGTGAGCATTCTCTGAAGCCCCCTCCAGAATGTCACCAAATGGGAAGAGATTACGAATAATTTCTCTTCTGCCCGGGAAACAATTTCGCTTCATTTGCATCAGCAGACAAATTTAGGTCTGACTTCTTTTTTTCGCTCGCAGACGTTGTACATTGCAAATTCTTCAAATATGTCCCTCCAATATTACGGATAATAGGACCTACTTTCACTGCTTGACATAAATTGCCATTGATACGAAACCCTAACCCAGTTTCTCTGCTTGCAGCTGGTGACGTTACGGTTATGACTTGACTAAACCTGATGCCCTGCTAATGTTAATATAATCATTAGAGTAAGGGAGTGGAGAAGAGACAAAGAAATGGTTCTCACTGCCCACTTTCTGAACCCTGTCTTGTTCTCAATCTTGAAGACATAAACATGTTCTTCGCTTTACAGGTAACCACTACCAAGTCATCACATTTATGACCACATCAATTCAATTGTCTCATTGTTATGTCTACACATAGTAGTGATATAATGACCGAGCATACCAATAGTGCTACTAACAAACAACCTGCATGCTACATACAGTTGCACGTGTACAACCTTTATACTTCAGTGTCAATGCAATGTGCAGTATTGTGCCCAGCCTACAATTACGTTAAAAAAAAATGAAGAGATCAAAATATGAGCATGATCATAATGACATAAACAAATACAAAATCTAATCATATAGGTTGGTTAAAACCTTTAATTTTAGGTCGGATTTCAAGTTATCAGAATTTGGGCTATTTCTAATATTTGCAGGTCAGTACTTTACTTTGATTCCAGAGATATTCATTGAACGCAAAGGATCGATTTCCTCTAGATGTTGTACGGATCATACATGCTGTAGGAATTGAAGAGTAAGTATGTTTGTTCAGGTGTACATGTAGATCCATGGACACAATGAAATGCCAGATTACAGTTTACACCAGCATGGCAATTGACAAATGGCTTGTATGATATTGGGTGAGATAATGTACATGTATGCATGAGTGTGCTTTCAAATATTAATTCAATTTCTTGGGAAAGTGAGCTGAATTGCAATAATGCGGGGACATAAATCAATATTTAGTTGACATGTCTTTCTTCATTGGGACTTCCTAAGAATGAGCTGTTTACTTGAGACATCTGTAAATTAAATTAACAAAGTTATCCAAATGATACTGACATCCACTGAAGAGCTTTTCTACTCTATATGTTCCTAAACATACAGTTGGCCAATGCTGATAATGTTACAAATTTTATGATACTGAAGTTATACAGAACCAATCTTCAATGATATTCAGAAAACAGCAAAATGTTGATACTGCCTTTGAATGCTGAAGCACATACATACACGGATGTACAATGTACATGTGTGCATTACAATGTATATTCTTAGAAATCAATGTCCTTTCCTTGTAACAAACAAATAAAACAGGGTATGATGTACAATTGTATGTAAGGTATGAGGAACCAGCAATATATGTTGCAGGTACGAGGAATTCCAGCACGTCTTTTAGACATTCGCTGCTGGCACACACTTATCGCCTCAAAGTGTATACCAGTCAAGCATGAGATGAGGACATGTCCAAGAGGGCTTTGACACAATATATGACCATGGATGTTTCTGGGAAAACAAATTATTTCCTTGTTGCTGGTTTTTCTAAGTCTGAATACTCCCAATTGCACTCTCAAATCATGTTTGGTTGATAGGGGTGTACAATGTACATTGTACAAGTTCTGTTTAGAGTCTGTATGCTTGTAAATCTTAACAGTTTTAATACTCTATTCAAAGCACAACTGTTGAGGTGGAGCCTTGCTATTAAAACTTTCACCAAATAATGACATTGTGGCAGGTACATATTGTCAGTGTAATTTCAATCTTTAGAAAGGAGAACCCTCACTTCTACAGAGATTGAAGACAAGAGACTACTTTTTTTTAAATTTGTTTTATTGATTTTCTTGATTAAAAACAAAACAGATTACACAATAATTATGAACATATGGAACAACTAGTAGTTTGAATAGGTTTTATCATATCAAGACAGGGCTGTCCCTACTGTAGTCATTTGGTCAAACTCTTCAAAAAATGATTCCCCTCAAATAAATTCAGAACCCTTTCAGACTGGCAGCGGGCTTGACTCATTGCAAGCGTGCTTTTAGAGACATCTTTCAAGCTAAGCATGTAACATTTTGTCAAGCAAAAGTCTGATAGCAAATTTCTCCATGTTTTCCCCCCAACAGAATTTTTCCAATCGCATTCATCCAAATGCAGTCAAGAGATGTTTCCTCGTCAACACTTGGCTCACTTATGGATCCATGTTTAATGTCCAAATGGTTTGACCTCTCAAAAGAAAAGGCAGCAGCCTCTACCTTGGCCTTCTAGTCACTTACGTCATGGTGCATACAACGTACATATTGGTACATAATTACTCGTCATTGTGCATAGAGTTTTCGTGGGTGATTGAAAGGACACAGCGACACAGCTGCTCTATGGCTTGTTGCTTGCACAGTTAAATGTACAGTGTAGCAGTAAATGAGGACAGTCATTTCAATGTCGTATGATCCATAACTCTAATGTACCACAGGGAACCATGTTTCAGCAATGTGATTAATACAAGTCCTTCTGCATGTTAAGTGTGAAACTCCTCAGCATAATGTGTTAACTCTCTATAGAGAGGGGGATACAGAATCACCATATACAGGGGCGGATCCAGGAATTCTGTAAAAGGGGGGGGGGGGCGTGACTGATATTTCTGGTGCCACTTCCGGGTTTCATTTCATTGTTTTTCTTTTTATTTCTTTTGTTTTTTTACGAAAAATAAAGGGGGGCGTGCGCCGGTTGCGCCCCCCTCTGGATCCGCCACTGCCATAAATGCCGAAATTTTCAGGGTACATTAATTTTTGCGTATACTTCTGGCTAGCACGAATTCTAAAACCCGCAAAAATATCTTCACATGTTTCCTTGCACAGTTTGAATGGGTTGACAATTGCGCAGCGCGAATTCAAGAACCCGCAAGTATGTTTTTGAGCCGCTTTAGCGTGAAAAATTAATCACATGAAAATATTGACGTTTACAGTATTCTACAACTCCCCATTATGATTTCCACATCAAACACTCAATGTCCACAACACCCCTTGATTGAGATCTGTTTCTGTGTATTTTTCAATTCGTATATATAAAAACATGTTTTGTACTTGTGCATACAAGTGTATGCACCTCCTGAGGAAGATGGGATCTCTGATCGATAGCTGTAGATATTATTTTACGCCTATTGAGGATGGGCATTCGTTCATAATCATGATACCTGTTCAGAAATGTCAGGAAAATTTTCAGACAGATGAATGGGAACCTCTCGAATAGATTTTCTGCATACATTTATTTGCTCATAACAAGCCAGCGTGGGACTGCCTCCCACAATGTGAAGACAGGTGTACTATTGATTGAGGTAGTAGAAACCACTCAAAAAGAGGTCTATAATATAACTGTGTGGGTCTCGGGCTCTATTTATTCTTGCTCAATATGGTTCGTCGCTCACGATAATGATAATACGACAACAGCTGAAGGTGTAGGAGTGTGCAGAGAAACATACATTCACAATCCACTCACTTTCCCCTGACACACTCCAACCTTCGCTGAAGATATCAAAGTATGCGAGGGGGGGGGGGGGGAGGGGGGAGGGGGGGAATACTCTCAACACTATACAGTATCGTGGAGTCTGAAAGTTGGCACGTTTGCTCTGGGAAGCTAGATTTCACATCAGCGCGCCCCGGAGCAAACATCCCTTTATGAAAGCATCCTTCCTCGATGTGTTCCTATCACTTTCACCTGCTCTTGCTACATGTTGCCGGCGGTGTGGGAAGATACACTTAGTCTAACAAAGACAGCCACACAACCACTACCGTACCCAAAATCCCAATGCAGTACATGTAGGCCTACACAGAAACATTCCACACGTCGACGCTTCCACACTGAAATACACAATAGTACATACATATAAATGTATATCAAGCTCAGTGCGAACTTTGTAATTTGTGGATTTCTGCAGCTGAGCCTAGCATTCTTAATTTGGAGTAAGATTCCTTCACAATCATTAAAATTGTAGAATATTCCTGTTTTTGTTAATAATCTGCATTTGAAGTATTCTAGGCTGCCTCATGGCACACTGAAAAACAAGGCACAGAAATTTAAATGTGTTAAAGTCATTGTTTACCATTTGAAGATGAAACAAAAATCCAGCTTTAGTGCTTCAAAATAGTTCTAAAATGTGAGTTAGGGATAGAAACAACCTGCGTGGAAAAGTTAATCAGTATATTCAATGTTAAGTATTGTTAGATTATACAAAATGTAAACAATAGTTACACACTGTACTTGTATAATAAAATAGTTTCTAGACTAAACCATCTACAGTTATGGTTTAGTGAGAAAAATAGGGATATCTCCTTATATTTTAGGTTTTATTGCAAAAATTTTACATGGTAGGATGTTTTGTGATACAACTGACCTACACATATGCATCACATATGATTACTCAAACATTTTTTAAATCACTGCTCCCAATGGTAAACAGTACCTTTAAAATATTTGTTTCACTCTCTTAGAATTCAAACTCAAACAAAAAAAGGGGGTTCAATGTAACATGTACACAAAGAATTAATCTTTCCTAAATGTTTGTTTCATTCTCAATAGAACTTGCGGATATGCAGAGAAGTTTCTTGTGATGCATGAGACAGGAAACAAAAAATGACTTTCAATCAATGCAGAGTTCACACGACATATTACAAATGCAATATTCTGTTAAGTACGCTCTGGGATGGAGGAAATGAAAGTGAATGAATGGCAAAGATGTCTACAGTAAACCCACATGTAGGTCACAACATCAAGGCATGAATGAGTGCCATTATAAACGTTGACATGTCCAGACAAACTGTTGTACGCATGCCCAAGAACAAGCATACAGTGCACACACTGCACTTGTACATCATATAAAGTGAACTGTAAAGCTTTAAAACTAACTGGCTAAACAGTATAGTAGAATTTATTATGTGCGTGTAGTAGAAAAACAAGCCAAACGCTGTCACTTTTACTCTTTGCACTTCACCAATTCACTTTTCCATTGATGCTGCTGTTACAACAGCAATTTATAAATAACACAAACACACACCCGCACTAAAAGACCTGGACAAAAACTGCTACACATACATGTACACTGTACAATCCACATAGTTGTGTAAACAAATTCCCAGTAATCGTGAATACCACTTGCTGAAAACTCCTATACATGTCTGATAGATAATTATACTCACAAGAAGTTCTATTAAAATCCTACATTCTATGCCAGGAAGTTATACTTCCTATACAGGATTTACACAACAGAGAAGTAAATATTGTGACAACAACTGAAAGCAGAAAGTAAAGAATCAGTTACTGCAAAATAGTTGTTTATTTTGCAATGATTGTACTTCACAAATTTTACAAGTTGACTGATATTCACAAATTGAATAACTCACACTGCTTCTTGTTAATCAAATGTACTGTATTGATTGATACTTACATGTATTTCTCATTTGTGACCATGGTTCTCAGACATGATTCAAACACTCGCAAATCTTACAAGCCCTAGTTTGTAAAATATCATGCTATGGAAAGATATTGCGTAATCAATACAATAATGAAAACAAATGTTGAGTTCATATGACATTAATGTTAGAAAGTATAAAGAAACTAAATATCACAAAGGCATTTTAGAATAGCCATAGGACATGTGACAGAAACATTGATAGTACTCCTCATAATGGATGTTTTGAGCACACAAAAGAGCAGCTTTAATGGAAATTATGAACACCCCTTCATGACGATAATAACGAATATACAGTGCACCATGCACATTTACAACCTGGTTGCCTTGCATTTCTATAAACAGTGATGAAATACCATACTTCCCTATTGTGACACAGTATTCATCTACCATGGGGGGTAGGGGTAACTAATTTATCTGCATTGATTTTCCCCTCCAAAATATATGAGATACATTGTAGATAAAGTGAAGATACAGGTACAATACCATCTCATATCAATTTTTGCACACTTCCAAGCTACTGTTCCAAATCACGCATAGATCTCGGCCATCGCACGATGATGACGGTGACTCGAGGTGTGGGGGCGTCAATATCGGTGGCGCATCTGCCTGCCAGTGCACCGTTCTGTTCACCTTGAACACTTCACCCCAGCTTTCATATTTGAATGCATCTCAGATTTCGAATATGATTACCGAGTAGAAGACGGCGCATTCATTATCTAAATATCGCATGGGAGTCGTCATATTGCACTGATTGCACAAGTGTGTAATATGAATGTAAATTTTTGATTCACAAAGTTTGTTTGCTGCATTGTTTATGACACTATAGGCCTTTTATTCTGCATTCAAATGGATCCCTTTCCCCGTTACTAGAGCCATTGATGATATTACAAATTCAGAATCAACTACAATTAATCAGTGCCCCCCCCCCCAGCAAAAAAAAAAGAAAGAAAGATAAGAATGACATATACATAAATACAAAAAAAAAGTGAGCATCAATGGACATCATATAATCAACTATTGTATGCTCTACATGACAGCCTCCTAGTAACAGTGACCACTTTCATGTCACAAAACATATGGTCAGTTTTTAATGGAGAAAGTACTTGTATCTAAATATAGAGAGCAGTTAGTGGAGGTTAAGGTACAAATGAGAGTGGACTATAATATGGTACTTCACAATTTGCAGCCTAAATGTGGGAAGACAACCTCAACTGGAGAGCACTTTCTCTGGCAATTTGGACATTTGGGTTTTTCTTGTATGGAGATTCCTGCTTTCAGTTGAAGTCATGAGAAACAAGGGATGCTCCATCCAGTAGCCTCGTGATATTCCCACATGGCGCCAATTACGCATCTCATCTGCTATAAACTTTATGCACGCACATGTACAATGTATGCATGATGTTCTTCAATATCATGCACATTGAAATTTTGGATTTCATGAGGATGATATCGACTATTATATCCCTCACAAAATGCATCTCGTCCTCTGATTGGTCGAGAGCACTGTAAACAACAAAACATAATTCTACCATACAAGTGCGCGAAAAAGACTATACTCCCTAGGGAAATGGTAAAAACTATACCACGCTGGTGATTTTCGCGCCTTTTTTGCTTCGCGTCGCGACGCGAAATATTTCACGTGTAAATGAATGGGTATCGCAGCACCTTCGCTTCGCGAGAGATTTCATGTACAAATGAATGGGTATCGCGGCGCCTTAGATCACTGCACTTCGCGAGAACCACAAGGCACGCATACACTCAATGCGACACGGGTTACGTTAGAGAGACTCAGACTCAGACTCTTATAAAGCCCTCATTCTACGTTACAACAGAGTAGGCGATATCGTAGATCTATGATTAGACAACAATAAGCAAGCTAGGGTTCTTCGACGTACCGTAGGCCTTTGGGGAGTTCATGCTTCGCCGTTTGAAATTTGGTCTCGCAGTTCACTATTTAAACTCGAGCGACCCACCCAAAAGATGTTGACAAACGAAACTGCAGTAGATACTAGTAGTAGGCCTGCTCTAACGACGTTCACGTTAGCGCTAGTTAAGCCTAGTTAGTTCTACCTGTCTAAATAAGTAGGCCCTATTTCCCGTAATCTCATTCCTAATAATTATTTTTTAGAGTGTCTAACGAGTAAGTTAGAGTCTAACTTGTTCACTGTTTACGTTAGAACACCGTACGAATCACACGAATTTACAGTGGCACTCGATGCTTTAATTGCTAGCAGTTAGAATTTTTCCAGTGCCTAATCTAACCTAGCTTATACGCTGTTACTGAATGCTACCCAAATTAACAATGTATACTTGCATTTTAACAGGAAATGATAGTCCATATTCATGTACAGACATGACAGCTAGGTAGAAAGACGACAGAAAACACAATCAACTGCAGCTCACAGTCACATCGTTGATCAGCTCTCGAGAGCACGCACATCACCGCACTGGCAACCGAACGTACTTGTTGACAGATCGGATAGGCGTATTGCATGTATGAAGCGCGTAGTGAGTTTGCAGTTTGCGCATGTTTACCAGTACGTTGTACAGCAATGCACCGAGTACACTTCAGCGGCTGAGCGCGCCACTTTGTCTCTTCATAGTACGCGTACGCGCTGCCCTCCTGCTGAGCTGCTTTCCCGAGCGTGAATGACTAGTCAATCTTCTTGAAAAGTAAAGCAAGATGCCCTTAAAAAAGAGGTAAATTACAGAATACCAGCAGTCGAATACTCTTAAATTCATTGGGAGGGATATAAAACAAATATACCAGGCCAATTTTTCGAGGCACCGGTTGAAACTATGTGCCTTCGGTGACTTCAGTAGCACTATTTTCTTCGGGGCTGCGCCCCTCAGAAAATAGTGCTACTGAAGTCACCTCATGCGCATAGTTTCAACCAGAGCCTCTCAGGCCTGGTATATTTGTATAATGGGTCCTGTCCACTTCTCGGGCAGGTAGTCCAGTTCATGTGATGAACATGTGTGCATTTTTCCAGCCGACACACGCCTCGGACATGTGACGGGGTTCCATGGGGACTGACAACAACTCATCGTTTGTGGCAGTGTACTCATGACTGGCATACAGTGTATGGCACTTGCTGTGCCAAGAATATTTAATGAATGATTCTGTTACCATGGAAACTATTTCCCTTGCATAAATTCACAGATTATCCACTTATTGCAGGTATGTTTACACAGCTCTGTGTTTTGCTAGGTATCTCATGAGAAAGAGTGTCACAAGCAAGCTCAGAGGCATGAGGTCAGAAAAAATAAAAATAAATGGCTATTGTACTTTCCATCACTCAGTGAAGGAAATACAGATAATCTATTTACGGGACACGATAATCATTTCACTTTTATTACTTACTGTATCCACAAGAAGGCAGACATCACAAGGAGGACATGCCTAAAGTGAAATATATTTGTGCTTGACTGCTTTTTATATTACCAAGTCAACAAAATGGATGCATCTTTCTAGAAGCTACACCGTACTAAAAAAAAAAAAAAAAAGGAAAAAAAAAGGAAGAGACTGACATGAGAAAGGTAGATTACTGCCGACGGTGATATATTAATCAATCACTTGCATTGACAAGCAGATTGCCCTCACAAAGGAGTCTGATTTACAGTGATTTACACTGCCAACAAACGGCTCCTATCATTGCAATTTTCTCGGGCGAGAGATCATGCACAAATATCAATCAGCGTAGACATGGCGAAAGAATGGCAAAAAGACTTTTGACACCACATGATGGACTTAAACCATTCAGCAATGGACAGCTCCGGCTGACGGGTACAATAGGCAACGAAGAGCGCCGCCAATGTACAAAGTACCTTTAGCTTTGGACAGTTGCGAGTCTCTGACAATCACCGCAGAGCCGCTTGATTGGACACTGCACCGCGCCATAATCTGACCAAGCCTGCAAGGTGGATGACTGCAAAATCATACCTTATCAACAGTAGATGTGAATCGAGTACATAACTGCCCATGTGCAGCCGCAGATTTCATCGTGTGTTGCCTTGGCAACATGCCCCGACGTCCTGACAAAATTATGTTCCAGCGGCCTGATTTCTCATTAATTACTAACCAAGAATCATAAATAACGTACACTCAAACTCTTCTGTACCTATTCCAGATTATGCTACACTCATAAATAATGAGTTTTCCTTGTGAAAAAGATAAGTTGTCCATTTCTCCTGTGACATGAAAAAAAGGCCTCCCATTTTTTAGGAATATTGAAAGAAAATCCAAAACCTCCAAGAATGCATACTTTGGATTTCTCTGCATTTTGCCTCAGATCATTTAGGCAATCCATTCAACACTACGAAATGCCATTATTAATACATAATCTGTGCAGCTCAATGAAGCATTTGGTAACATACACATGAAATAACACATATGATCCGCAAATTTAAATACCAGGGGTACACTTCAGATAATACCTCAAGCATACTTGGATGTGAGGCGTGGAAGTGACTTCAATGGAAGAGCTGTGTAATACACACTGACCAGATCAAAACAGGCAAGTCATCCATTCAGACAGCAACTCAAAATTTGACAGCAGCTCAAACTTCACAATTAGGTTTCGCATACAGAGACTTTCTGATGTCAATTTTTTTTTTTTTGGTCTTTTTTTTCTCAAGCTACTGCACCATCACTGAATGATTAATGAGACAGAAGCCACTGAATATGCTTGATTTTATATGAGTCAAGGCCCGTGTGAGGCCGGGGGTGGATGGCAGCCGACCTTGGAATTGATAAAATGTCATCCCTGCGCACGATACAATGCCTAATACAAGTAGGCCTACAAGTGTACACTTACCTACACTACCTGGATGGTGTAATAACGTATATTGTATGTGCGGTGTCGGTAAGCTCGTCTCATACCGGACGAACCGGTGCTTCATTTGATTTGTGCGCATTAATGGTGGCAAATTGTCCTCGTGGCAGATAAAGATTTAATCTCCCAGCAGCAGCAGCAGCCGGATGGAGCCCAGCCCCCCTCTCATCCCCCCCCACCCCCCCCAAAAAAAAAGGGGGGGGGGGGAGTGCCTGGCTTCTTCATCAAACTGAGTGCACTTTCATCACTCATTCATGAATGAGAGTCTTGTTTGGCATTGGACACAAAGTGCGTGGCAATATCACAGTTAAAGCCCACATGCGGCTTTCGGTCGTGACACAGACTTTAGGATATTTAGCAAGCCTGTCTATACCTTATTCCGGAAGGTTGATTGTTCAAAATCCAGGGTCTGCTCCAGATTTTTCTTGTCGCCAAACACCTGCTACGCAGTATTATCTACTCAAACTACTAGCATTCAAATTATGTACTTGATGTACAACGTGTATTGCAAAAATCACAATCATCATTCGTTTGTAGCCATGACAACTTTTACAATGTACATGTACATAAATGTATGCAACGCTGCACACTGGCACTGGTCCGACAGTCCAGGACCAGTAAAAATCACTGTTGCACCAGTAACTTTTTCAGGAATGAACCAGTAAAAAAAAAAAAAAATGGAAAAATTGGGTACCTACTGGGCCAACAGACAGGTCGGACCAGTAGAAAAAATGGCTTAGTGTGCAGCCCTGATGTATGACACTAAAAATGTCATTTTCTGTGCATTTTTTCATTTGGCATTTGTTTTGATCTGATTTGTATTTCTTACATATAGGCCTACAGATATTAATGCCAAATAATGCCATATCAAAAAACAAAAAACAACAAATAATCTACCTCACAAAACAGGTACATGTACAATGTACATGCACTGATGATCTTTTGTTATTGACATAACCACAAATTTTAATCACAACGCTCAGACGCGCTGGATGTGCATCACAAATTAAACTTGTATTAGATTGCTACACGTACTGCAACTCCGCAGAGATACTGGGCATGAATGCAATGTGAGAATGCTTATTGTACAATGAACAATAACCAGCAAATCAAAATTCCATCACGGCCCGTGCAATTACACCTAATTGAATGAGATCTGTCCTTGCACGACCTACACGGTATCAAAAATTCATTTGAACAGCCAGGATACTTCCTGTCGGGATTTTTACAGCTCCGGAGAAAGCAAAACAGCACGCAACAAACCACAACATTCTACAGGACAATGTAGTTGAGAAAGCACTCAGTTGGGCAAAATCAAAATTACTCTGCAATGCAGCTTTTTCGACTATAATTTATAAACACACAAAGGATCTGATCAGATGCAGGATTACAATGTACATATTATACACTGTAGTGCTGTTCCAAGAGAGCATTCGCCAGAGTTCTAAAGTGTGATGTCATAGCCATTCATCACCATGGAAACTAGTTCTTAACAACCTCACCTGGCCTGAATATCTGTGAACACTATTGTTGCTATTAAACCATGCTCACACCTGGTTCCAACCCAAGCCATAAACAAAAGATTTAACATCATCACTTCAGTACTCTAATGTCAGCAGGACTAGAACACCTGTCCATTAAATATAAGGGATGGGTATGCATTTTCACATTATAAAACTTGTGCAACCTCCAGAGCAAATTGCTATGTGTTGCTTGGTATCCAACATAATTCTGTAGCAATACTTTTCACAACGAGACCCCTGGAAAGGAGAGTACAAAGGTGAACAACCCCATTTCCCCGCAATAACACAAAATGCTTCAAAATACACGTATAATACAAATTTAATGCACATCTTCACACAGAAAGCAAGAACTAGAATCGTTTTCAATTACACTATAAATATACCTCAATTGACAGATCAACAGTAAACACTGCAATAGCCAATCACTCCAAGCACGTTGTTTACACATTTCTGATCTGGCATCACACCCAAACGAAGAAATCATCATTCATTAGCATGCGATCTCTCCCAGGCAAAGGGGACGATCGGTGTACATTGTACTTTGCACAGCTCCTGGGAGTCCCGCTCCTCGAGAGGGGAATTCGCGGGGGCTAGGAGACCCTCGTGCATAACACATGCAAAATCACGCGCCTTGGGCCGACACTCATCTCCCCGCCAGCGCTGAATGACAACTTCTGCGGGTGGTCCTTGAGAGCTGCTCTATGCATCGGGCCCGGCGCACTTATCACCGACAGGACAAACATCAAAACACTAAATTTGCATGGGCAGAGAAGGGAGCAGCTATCCCCGCATGATCACGGCCGAGCCTTTCTTCTTGCTCCCCATAAAACACTTGGACCGTCTCTCCAATGCCTACTGATCAGACGGCGACCGCCTCGACCTACTCATAAAGCATTGACGTCTTGCTGAAAATTTGAGCCGCTGAGTAGGTGAAATCAGGCATAAAAAGCCGACTGGTGACCGTATTGACAAACCGTCAAGCCCTGATATTATCATTACAGTTTTCCCTCTAGCCACTCTCACTCTGTAGTCCCATGCAGCGGGAATCATGTTCCACACACTTCAAGTCTCAATATGCAAGGAGCATATGAAGACTTACACCATGTACTCTATATATACATAAGGCTTGGCATTTTGAGGCATGCTGTCTTTTTTTTTTCTCTCCCTCTGTCAAATCCAAACAAGTAAAACTGAAAATCAATGACTTTCCATGGATCTGTTCATCACCCAACTCTTGACACACAAAGGTCTCTTGACAGATAGATCAATTTCATAAAAAAAACTTTCAGTCTCTCTTAATTGTAAGTCTGCACACAATACATGAATGGGTCCTTTTCCTTCATGGTTCTCAGCGATGACAATTACTAGTGACCATGAAAAAGTTATATGTCAAAATTGCTTAAGTGCTTGATGACATCCCCCCCCCCTCCAAAATGTCATCAAATTTTGTTCAATTTTCATTAGCATCCCTGTAAATTAAAAGTGCAGAGGGAGGACTGTCAAGGCAATGCTTCCATTCAAGGACATGGCAAGGCCAAGAGATACAGTACCAGCAAGTGTACATGTGTTCGAGCATCTGGGACTATGAGGGATTTCAGACTACAAAATAATCTTGTATGTAATCACAGTTCTGGAATGCATTTTACATTATGTTTAGAGTAACTACATGTACATGATGTTCAGTTGCACTGATACGAAGTCTCCCCACCAATAAACCATATTCAGTAATGTTGTACAAGTGTATTACAATCTATACGTTTCTTTTCCTACAGCCTAGTATAACGAAGCATTTCATTCACCTGCACCCTCACACTAGGTTCAAAGGTCAAAGGTCAAAACATTCTAACTGCCAATGCACACCAAGGATCAAGCATAATTAGACTGGAATTCTAGTAGGTACGGCAAAATCAAATGGTGTGATACACACTGTACGATTTACTTCCAACTGACAACAGACCATGATTAGGCCACTCTCCTGAGCATGATTGGTCTAATGATGATGATTTTAGAAACAAGTTTGTGAGAAACATAAATCTATTTTGCTTTCCAACCAAATTAAAACTCAATCAGTGCAAAACATGTGAATGAAAAATGCATACAAACAATCTCTTCACACACACAAGTTGTACATTGTAAGTCTGAAACCCCTTTACTGTAGCTACATACAAGTTGGATAGAGAACATATAACATATAACACGAACACTCACTCTCACCTGCCTCTTGCTTAATTTCAAGGGATCGTACACTGTATAGTTTTGGTTGAGACCAAACTTTAGATTTCCAACATTTTTGGTGAGATAATGAGAAACCTCTTATCAAACAATTATGAAAGAGCATGTAATTCTAAGAGGAATTCAAAATTTATTTGACAAAAATTGGTTTTGAAATGGCTGAGATATCAAAAAAAAAAGAGTAATTCTAATAAAAGGTGGGACCCACCTTTTATTAGGATCGCTTTGTTTTACTTTGTTTTTGGATGTCTCGGCCATTCCAAAACCAACTTTCATCAAATAGAATTTAAATTCCTCTAGAATGGTATATGCTCAGTACTATTTCCTAAGTGGATTCTTGGTATCTCTCAAAAAGTTAAAAGCCAAATCCACATCTCTACCAATACCATACCATCCCTTTAAAGATTCACAAGACTAACAGACAAACACACCTAGTGAGCGTCATCACGGAAAATACAGCATGAAATCAAAAGCGCACAATTCGGGTACCAATAAAAGCTCACTCCCTGTGGAGCATGCTCCTCTAATAACACATGACAGAAAATGAAAGGGGAAAAAAAAATGAAACAATTCAACCCAGGGTTAAAACGCAACTGTCCAATAATGGATGTTCTGCTATTAATAAGGGACGTACATTCTGCACAGGCAGGAGATGGAGATTTAATGCTGAAAATTTCCCTGCGGACCACAACTCCACTGGGTATTAGATGCTCCTCCAGGTTTATCTTGCCATAAAACTTTCCATCAACTGAGAAATAGAGAGAAAAGAGAGAGAGAGAGAGAGACAGGCACTCGATCGCCTTTGTTGGTTTAGTTTTTCTCATTTCATATCAAACGCTTCTGTGTAGATGTTCTGTTGAGAAAATGAAGCCAAATTTTGCAAGCCAGGTATGTAGGGTCTAGTCAAATACTGTAAAAGTGGATATTTTGCGTGAGTAATTTTTCGCGCTCGGCCAGGGAGATGGATTTCGCATCTTTTTAATTCCGCAGAATCAGGACATGAACTACTGCAACTTTTGGCATGCAAAAATATTTGCATGCTTTTTTTTTTCCACGCTAGCATCTGGTTGCACGAAATGCGCGAAAATTTCCACTTTTACAGTATTTCAAGGAACAGAATGTCAGCGGTTTAATTATCTGTAGGAAATGCCCAGTCAACAGTACACTGTATGTGAGTGAGAATACTTAACAAAATTCACCTCACGACTACCAGTACATTGTGTACATAACAATGTATAACGCACGCAGGCACTTGCACAGCCGTCAGTATGGGTGCATCACAATTGATAGTTCGTATTTTTTTGCTCAATACTGTTTTGTAATTGATGCAATTATTGTTGATGTTGATAGTGCAGTTTAAAACAATGATCAAATTTCAAGCTTGTATGGCTGTCAGCACGTTTACACACACACACACACACACACACACACACACACACACACAAATCTCACTTGCCTTAAAGGCATAATCTACCATTTGCAGATGAAACAAAAACCCAGCATTAGTGCTTTAAAATAGTTCTAAAATGTGAGTTAGGGATAGAAACAACCAATGTAAAAATTTGAATACCTATATTCGATGTTAAGTATTGTTAAATACACAAAATGTGAACAATATCTATAATAAGGATGCTTCCAGACTAAACCGTATACAGTTATGGTTTATTAAGAAAAATACTGATATCTCCTTATATTTTAGGCTTTATTGTGAAAATTTCATATGGTAGGATGTTTTGTGATACAACGGATCTACAAAAATGCATTTAATGTTATATCTTGAACATTTTTAAAATCACTGCTCCCAAAGGTAAACTGGACCTTTAACAGAAAAGCTAAAATACATCTAGTTTAGCAATTTACTGTTTATACAGGAAAATTTTCTTCTATGTGATTTCATCAACAGTAAGTTTCAGTTGCCCAAGGTACGATATACATGTACGTAGGGTTTTAGTATCCTGCTGCTTTAATATTCTTGAAACAATGCATGCACCAACACTTTACTTGAAGAGACCCCAATTGCAGAATTAAACACACAAGCACGATAAAAAAGAGGGAAACAGGTGTTCAATGAAGCATGTAATAGGTTCACAAATATTGAACAAATCCTGCCCGACTCCTTTCATTCAGCATGGACAAGCCTTGCCGAGTTTCAATAGAATTGATAGGGCAACCATGCAGCCACAGCTATTCTGGAGGTCACTGTTTCCATACATTCCTGCACACCTCTACACTCTTCCTTTTCTCTCATGCATTTCATGCAGTTTCAAATCCTCATTCCACCTGCTGAACAATCGCTATGATTGCTTTTATATATCAAAAAATTCTATGACTGGTTTATATAAATTGCACATTATATACCGGGTATTCAGATTTTATTCATGCCTTTCTGACAAAGGCTCTTTTTGACAACCTGACAGGTTGCCAGAGGTTTGCCGCTGTGGCTCAACAACTATAAATGTACGTATGCAAGCTGGATTCCAAGTTATGTAAACCCCCCCCAAAAAAAAAAAAAATAAAAATAAAAATAAAAAAAATAAATAAAAAAATAAAAAATAAAAAATAAAATTGGCACGATTTGGAGCCGACGGCCTTTTTTGCGGTATGAAACTTTAGCAACTTGCAGACAATGATGGTTTACGCAGCATTGTCCTGGCATTCGATGCATTGTGTAGACAAAAACATTCATACCATGTGCATTTTACTTACATGTATAATGCAAAGTTGGGCTCCTTGCAAAATTTGCAAAAGTTTCATGAACATGAACATTTCTGGTTTATAAAGTATTGAAAAGTATTTTTGAGGTACAGGTTCATAGAATGAGCTCATAACTACTGTACAATGTACATCAGGAAAGATGAAACATCCATAAATTTGACTGTATACTATGTAGATGTTTAATAGCAAACCAGTCTATTCGGAGGGATGCAACAAGAGAACATCCTTTTAAAATTAAAGGGAAGCAGTCCTGAGATTTTCACTGTACTGATAATTAAGAAGAGTAAAAAATATAACCTTTCACCAATTTATACGCGTGGACATCAAAAATTGTCTCCCTACGCGATTTTAAAAAAATAATTCCTGCAAGCGATCGTGTAAGAGCCTGCCAAAAGGTGCAACGTCATTGATGCCCCACTCTCAAGTTGACAGCCGTGCCTCAGAAAACCAATTTAAGTGTTCAAAATGATCATATCTGATTTTTTCATAAAATGTGACAATATGTGGCTTTATTATTTCAAACAAAATATTTCAAGCTTACTTATATATACAATTAATATAAAAATAAATAGTAAACATGTATTTATGAATAACTAGGGATGACGAGCAGAACACCGCTGGAAAGAGTTGTGCATCTATGACGTACAGTGTATGACTCTCCACCAAGACTTACTCATTTGCAGAGTCACACTTTTTTAACCGAAATGTACGAGCTTATTTGGTGATTTGAAAGTTTGTTTTTGATGAAAGTAGTTCATTGGAGGTACCAACAACAACATATTTTTTTTAAATTTCGTGAGGACTGCGTCCCTTTAAAGGGGGTGCACATGCCCCCCCCCCCCAATTTTTCTTTTTTATTTCTTTTGTTATAACAAAAAATAAAGAGGGGGCGCGCGCCTGGTGCGCCCCCCGCTGGATCCGCCAATGTTGAATACCATTATCTCTTCCTCTAAAGTCATGGATACACTGTATCTTTCACAGTCAAATGCCAAGCTGCATAATGAACCATGGCATTCCATCACTTCCTTTTCATTCCGAACATCAAACATGTATCCCCCATTCTGTCTGTGGGCGCCACATTGGATCAATCTATCGGCAGCATTTCCCAGAGGCCAGTCATCTTCGAAAGTCTTGTGGTCCGCGACAAAAAGGAATCCCCATGAAAACGCCAATAGACGCTAATGTGCACACGACATACAGCAGTTTTGATTCAAATGAGATTACACTCAAATGCGGGCAGACACAATGGTTTTTAAGAATTGGTGGGTATCCCACCTCCATGGTATTATTCGCCTTTCTGTAACTAAATTCAGAAAGCCTACAATTCTGTGCTTTCAGTGTATAGATGCCTTGATCCCACATAATGAGTGTGCAATTTTCTTCAGAGCACGGCAGAAACTTTTGTTGTTGTTGAGGTTCAGTCCCCATGAATTACAGCTCAGTACCTTGTTACAAATGGACTCTATCACATTTATATAATGTACAAATGTACAATGTTCTTTGAATTTTTAACTCATTTGTCATTGTGCATCAATGCGTTGATCCATTTGTGGAACAATGGCTCAGCTAAAAATACATTCTATGGCATTGAATTTGCAATTTAAGAATGACTGAAGCTCCAGGGGTTGATTAAAGACATGTACAGGATAAATGCCTGGCGACAGCTATGAGTACATTATAAGCAGAAATCAATCACCTGTGAACAATCACAGTTGTTGCGATGGTTGCTGCAGTTTGAGTTCAACATAATGTGTATCATGACTGCAAAGTTTGTGGTACACAAACTGTACGAAGCCAAGGTGCCAACTGGTTCTGAAGAATTTTTCATATCATAATATACAAATGTATATTTACAATGCATATACTTACCATGTATCATAATAACAATTGAGAAATTGTAATGCACCACCTCAAACAAGTACTAGTACATTGTAAGGTGCTCATTGTAAAGTGCTCTTGGTGATGGGAAAGAAATTATATGTTTGTATCTATTTCAAAAAGACAGTTACAATGTAGACCAGGGCCATGCAGACAAAAGCAAGAAAATAACAACAAAATGTACAGATTTGTCTGTGCCCTGCATTGACGTATATTACAGGGTGTATATGTATGTATACAAGAACTTGTTGTATTAAAGAAGGATTGTTCTTTACAAGTACACTACACTACTAAGACACGGCCCACACTCTACAGTACAAACATATGTATTTGTTTAGAACACAGCAGGATTCAAAAGGCCTTTATCAAAACCTCTATGTGCTTTGTAGACAAATCTCTCCTATCATTGACGTGGCCATTCATAGTTCATTGCCAAGCTATTCAAGTCAGCTTTCAATCTGTTTACAAGGATCACTAAAATTGGTCTTTACACACACAAACACACACACTAAGCTGAAGGTAAACCACTGGACTCTCATGACTCATTCTACACTTCAGAGTTGTCACCTCAATAGAGCAAAGGAGAGTTCTTCTGGCAATTGCCCAATATTCATGCTTTTACTTTAATTTAGCAAGGAAGAAGAACAAAATAATGTATACCATATTTATCAATGTTACATTTACACAACTTGTTACAGACAAATTCAGGGAACGGCAAAGGATCAACAAGGATATAATGTAATTCCTTAAAGATGCTTTAAAATGTTAATTTGTGTGTCATACATGTACATGTATACTGCACAGTCAGTACTTATAAAATTGTAGCACCCACCCACCCCCCCCCCCCATGTCTGAATACACCCATACATTACAGTGTATACAAAAACAGTGTATTAAAAAAATCTACAGTGTATTACGATGGTAAACAATACCCAATAGTAAAATCTCACACCACATAAATGTACGAAGCATCAATGTGCACTGTATGATGTAGGCTCACTGTTCATTCTTTCAACGGCATTACCAGTATTTCTGGTGTAGAACATCATTTGAAGTACTAGTACACTGTACATCACTTTCCCAAATGACCTGTAACTACAGGTACAGTGTACACTGTGCGAGGCTATTTCAAGGAGGTTCTGTCTACAATGTAGTACTGGTTGAAGTACCGGTACATGTTGTATATTGGAAGAAGATTGTAATTGAAATGCACACAGACAATCTGTCATTTTACATACAAGACAGGCAGCTTTACACCCACATGTCTGCTTGCCCAAGGCAACTAAAACTCACTGTTGGGCAAGTAAAATGAATGGGCATTTGCACATTAAAAGTATGGGGGCCCTCTACCAAATTTCCTTTCCAGAAAGTAGCAGAAATAGTGGATATAATATACATTGTATATATATACATTTTTCTTTTAATGCCCTGCAAAAGATCATGCTTTGCTTACCTGTAGCCTTTCTTTCTCTGTCTCAAAAAAAACAAAATCAAAACAAAATCAACAACAACCTAAAATGATTGGACTTTTCTTCCAAGCTTACCAATGCGTGTATCAGACACTTCATGCAATGTTTGTCTATCAAACACTGCACACAAAAAGCCAATATGAGTATTTCCTCTTAGGGGGGAAAATGCACAATGAGGTGTGAACAAAAGCAGAACAATATCTCTCGCCCTCGCATTATATCCTAAAAACATCAAACCTCTGTTAACTCGGCGCATGTCGTAATCGACACCGACTCCGAACTCTGCCCACATTCTGTCAAGCTGCACAACGACGTGGTTATATTACAATGCTAATTGCGGTGAACTTCCTCACACGATTGGAAGTCGAGAAAATTATGATTTATGATAAGCCTTTCGCATCGCTCTCCTCGGTGGACAGCATCAAACTGGGGGCTAGCTATGTCCACCAAGCAGCTCGTGACACTTCCATTCACATACACACGTACTATACTGTACAACACACAGAAACTTCCTTCATTCACCAAATACTGTACCTTCTATGAAAAATAATATACATTCCCTACTCAAATCATTTTGACAGTGATATCATAATTATTTCCAACAAGCTACACTGTACTCCCGCAAAAGAAAAAGAATGAATAATCCTAGATAAAATCTTCTCCGAGTATGTTATGATTTCTTTCACTGATGCACATCCTCATAAAGATGCTTGGATCTATGTAACAAGAGTACTCGTACACTTGCCAAATACTTCCCTGATATGAGGATAACATTACAGTGTACATGGACCATACTCATGGCAGAGTCGGGAGGGGAAGAAAAATGCTTTGTGGCCTATACAATACTACACCATGTTCAGTTTTGAATGTAACACTTCCTATCTGCAAAATAATAATAATAATAATAATAATAATAATAATAATAATAATTGCATTTATATGTCGCTTCATACTGACGTTTCTAAGCGCACTTTGCTACTTATACAAATAGACTAGAAAACACAATAACATTAACAAAATCAGCGTTAACAGGAACAAAAGAAGAAGAAAGAAAAGAAAAGAAAAATACATGTGATACAATGGTACAATAATTGATAACTGTGTGCGCCTCCAGAAAAAAAAAAATTACAACCAATTAAACAGGTGAGTTTTAAGAAGAATTTTAAATTTTAAGAATTTTAAGAATTTTTGATACAAATAAATTTGTACTGTAGTGCTTCATAAACACTCATCCTTACCTGAACAATATGAAAAACCATGGAGAAAATAGTATTCAATATTCCATTGCCACATTGCATGTTTGGCATTTTAAATTAAAACAACCCATGCATTAAAATGACTCTACAAGAGTTCGTTCAATGTACAATGTCCAAGTGAGTGTACTCAATGCATTCTGCCAATGCTATCATAGACATTTTTAAGTCTAGGTGTAAACACATTTACTGTCTGTGTGTTGACTTGAGTTACCAGTATTATTGGTGATGGTACACAGGCAAGATTGTACACTGTACATTGTCAATTTTCCTAGAAACAAATTCCAAACTGAAGACCTCTTTCTACAATTACTTTATATTGCTTTTCCAAACTTTCTGACTGTACATCAATGGCTGGATGTCATGACAACATACCAGTTCTCTATGAAAGAAATTTAAACTAAAAAAAAAAAAGTGAACGAGTTCTAAGAAAAGTGAACAAAAATCCATGATGACGCAAATGGTGCTGTCATGGACCTGGGTTGACAAAAAATTCTGAACGCGCAACTTCCTCCTTACATTTTTTCCGATCAATGCTGTCGAGCTCTGGAGCAGGGCATTGTAAACGTCATGCAAGGCACAATGCATCAATTGAAACATAACACTCATACAATGCACAGTACATGTTACTGTACATCAAGCCCACAACTACATGTACAGTCTATGACGGAAATATTGTATGCGACTGCATAAAAAGTGAAATATCAAAAGTGAGTTTGTATTAAAGAAGGGATTCACTGCTTCTTCTTTTTTTTCCTCCTGTCTTTTTGAGTTCCATCAAACCTGACATGGGTGAAGTAATGACATCCAATGCTTTTTTTGGGGGGGTCTTGTCTCTCTTACTCCTTGCTATGGCCTCTAGGTCAAGTACAGTCTAGATGTCAATGTCCTCTGGAATAGAGATTTCAAGTAATCTTTCAATTTCAGAGATTTCTAAGTAATCTTTCAATTTCATTTGGAAAATATCTTCATTATACTGTTCACTGGATCTCATCGGGACAAAATCTTTGTACCATGACCAAATGAGATGCATGATCCATATGCATGCATTACCTATCATGATGTACGTAGTACTTACATCTGTGTACAAATACATGCTGTATATTGATATTTGATTAGCTGAGTGTTAAAACCTATCAAACATTCATTAAACTGCACATACCGGTATCTACTTTGTCACTGTTTTTCAAAGGTACAAACTGCAACAAATTCCAGCTTTACAGTTATCATGAATCTTTTATGACGAGACAGTACCCAGATACAAAGGATGAAGAGCATATATAGTGAATTAAAGTTCCACAAAAGAATTAGATGTCTTGAACTAAATCCGTCAAAATCAAAATACTGTCAGAGTGATATTGTACTTGCACGATACTCATTACATTTTGTGTGATGTATTGTACACATTATTGCAGACTGTGTTAGTTGCTGATATTTCTAGTGTACTTAGTAGGGCTTTTCATCCCATGTGATGAAATATTCACAAATAATACTTTTCATGAAATCACCATCAATGACTTAACCATAATTACATACTGTAAAACATGATATATTCGCGGCATGAATTTTTTGCGAATTGGAGCCGACGGCCTTTTTTGCGGCATGAAATTTTTGCGAACTGCCACTGGCATTCGTAGACAAGAAATTTCACATGCATATTAAATTCGTGAATCTTGGCACTTGCAAAAATCGCGAAATTAAAATGCACACGAACATTCCTCGTTTTACAGTAACTTACACGTATTCTAGCCAAATGGACACTTGTTATAGACAACACTCACCAGAGAATATGAATAAAAGAAACAAAATCATGATTCATAGCCTGTCCTACATAAACTCTATCAACTGGTTTTAAACTTTGTGGAGGGAAATCTTTATATCAAAATTTTCATGGTTTATTCATGGTTTATTCATGATCAGTCCAGCGAATCAAATAAGTATACAAAGGAGGGATTACATTGTACATCAAATGCTTGAGATATCACTGAGATCAAAGTTCACATAGTTTCTTATACATTACATGTAAATCAATACAAACATATCCTGTTCAACCAAGTCTACAGTATAATGAAGCAATAATACAATATAGTTTTGCCTCAGAGGTAGAATTCCAGCATTTGTTCCTGGCAGAAATCATTAGTCTATGGACACCATTCTTTAGAAACCTGCACTGCCCCTCAAAGAGCTTGACTGCATGCCAAAATTCATCAATTTGAAGACCATGCATCAAATTACTGAAGGCAACGATCCTTGCGCATTGTGTATGAATATCATATTGCATGTTCCTTTGTGAACAAAAGAAGAGCTTCTCGATAACAAACCTGATACAATACCAAAAGCAAAATGCAAGCAGGAAAGAGAGGTCAACTTCAGACACAGCTACAAGTAAAAGGGATAAGAGTATGTACAACGACTACAGACTATTTACACTAGATACAAGCATAATAGATAAAGCGGAGAAGCACTGATTATGATCAGGGCTTGTAGTCGTAGTCAATGGTGTCTGCAAACTCTATAAAGCATCACAGCACAATTCTCACATATGCACAGTCGGCTGTATTTTTGACTGGCTTGGCTTAGAATGCACACATGCGGTGCTTGAATGTTGGTATGCACGTTTTCGGTGTTCGGAAATACTTTGAAAGCAGAAATTTGTGCACGGCTGATTTTTTTTGCACACGGCCGGGTAAGATCACAACAATCAAGTGAGCATTTCAAACAGCCCACCATTACCATGGCAGTTTTAAGGGCTTTGTCATAAATACTCCAGCTTATACTTCTGTTTAACAAATTTGCATGCTTCCATGTATATTTCCCCATAAATTCCATGTCGTGCAAGAATGTGTAACAATCAATTTCATTTTTACAGCATCAGTCCAAGACATAAGGACTGAATTAATGAACACAATGCAATCAGATTAAGCTCTCCGGCAATTCACAGGCAAAAAAAAAGGCGAGAAGTGTGTTCTTCGTGGTACATGGTACAACAGCCCAGGTTGCAACGGCAATTCACCAAGGTCTGGCCATTCCATCTCCTCATCCCCATACCCTGGAGGACAGTTCAATATAACCATCCCATCTGGTAGAGTCATAAACCATAGATGGGTGCATCACCTCCCCTTTTTTACAAGATAATGGGTTCCACGCTCTCACTACAGGCATTACTGTATGTATCATGTTTCCATTCGCTTATCTTTTTTTTTTGGGGGGGGGGTTCCCTCAAATATGTGAATTTTCACAGCCATGCATGAGAAATGCCATTAGCTTATGTCACATTAGTGCCTGTATTTTGTTCCTCTCTGCACTGTCAATATTCAGCTTCTGAACTGGATATCAGCGAGATGAAATCGAAAGAGGAAATTTATGCAGTGTTGCATCCTTTCCAACTGCTGAAGAACTGCAATTCATGTTTTCCAGTCCCACATACTAGACTTCATAGATGCCTACCAACTTTATAAAAGATACCTATTCCTACAAAAAAGAAAAGAGAATAGATTCTTAATCAATGTCTCACAAAGCAATGCTCATTCTCAGAACTTCTTATCTGGCCCTGCAGCAGTTGCTCTTGTTGCGTGGTAAGCCCTTGTACAATTGTGCAGGTTGTTCGTTGCTACCATATCTGCAGGCGGCTTCTGCAGTAGCTCTTAGATTGTTCAAACAAAGTCTTATTCACTTTGTGTAGTCATGGTTATATGCACATTACAGAGTACATACTACTTGTGTGTAAATATACACATGACCATTTGAAATAAAACCCCATGCTTCATGCTCACCTGCATACACGTACCAGTACAGTACTGCAGACTTCACGCAGCATTTCTTAATTATTCAGGCCTAGATCTACAAATAACTAGCTCTGACTGTGAAATATGAATCCTCATTAAAATTGTGTTTTTTCATATAGTCCATATCAAGGCCTATGCTTTACATTTGGATTTGACTCTCTAATTCTATAATATTTTGGTGCCATCTCCCAGTATCTTTGGGTAAGTTTCCTTGTTTAACCCTTGAAGATGAGTCCCGAGTATACTCGGGCAGGTTTCTTTGGGATATATGCGTGTTGTAGCAAAATCAGCCCGTCCTCAACAGGTTAATGACATGCTTTACTTGAGCACAATGAATAGGACCTGGCTTAAAGTTATACAACCCAGATGATTCAAGCCACCTTGGTACAGTTGTATTGGTAGAGAAATGAAAAAAGTAAGAAAAATGTGTCATATCGATCTACATATGTGTATTAATCTATAGCAAGATTAAAGGATGTGCATTTTTTGTAACAAGAAAAACACACACACCAAAAAAGAAAAAAAAACTGTGACAAAAAATAGACGATCGATAGCGATAGATATGGCACACACCAGTGCAGAGGTCAGATTTTGATCTGGCACATCAGTGCAGGAAGTGGTCTAGTACTAGGGTGTCTGGTAGATTTTTGCAACTGGAGAAATACAAGTCATTTCACACTAAAACATACATATCCATAATGTCCATAGTTAACATAATACATGTGCAAAATTTCTCACCATAATCATGAATAATGGTGAAGTTATGAGCAAATAAAAACAGGGTATTTTTCATCCTCACGCTGTCAAAACCTTGGCGAAAAAGGGGGTCGCGAGCGTAATGAAATTCACTGTCAAGCGCACTCCAGTGGGCGGTGCTATTCACTGCGTTTATCACATTCAAAGCGTGCGTGTTTCTAAGGCTAAGCGCGCATCCCTGTCAGCTAGCACACACCTACCCAGCCAGCTGTGCGAGGCCCGCTTCGATCCCGCGGCACGCACTTGTACTTGCACTCGCACGCGATTTGTACACACGGCTGTACGGGTTTACGAGACCGATGACCCATCATACATGTATACAAACGTATCACAAACGTAGGTCTAACAGCGCGGCGGAGTAAAAGCGCACACAGTAGTAGTGCATGTGCGATATGTAGTACAGTGTACATGGAGACGCGCACACGTACCGGTACTCACATTACGTACCGGCGGTGCGCTATAGCAGCTGTGCGGAGGCTGAACATCGTATGCATGCAAGGGGAACCGACTCGACTGTATGGAGCTTCGCGTAAGTGCGCGCCGTAACCACGAGTCATGGCGTGTAACTACGTGTCTAGACTTGTAGGCCCCGCCTCGCTTAGTTCGCTGATGCTGTTACTATGCTGACAAGGGTATCTTAATCGCTATTTCGCGGGTTTATCCTGGGGAATAAGCGAAAAACCAATGCTATTTTTGGATTCAGCACCATTGAATCCTCCTACACCGGTATGGCCAGTTTCACAGTCGGACGGAACAGCCGAGTTATAGCGATGTTTATGCTTAAATCTGAATTTAGGTAGCAATACGTCTTGATATCTAAACTCGGCGTAGGACGAGAAGAATGAGACCACCACAAGCTTTCATATGATACCAAATTTATGGAGATTTGTTCCCGGGATAAATCCGCGAAAATGCCTGAAAGGTGATTTTAAGCCAAAATTGTGGGTCCACTTTTTGACCGAACGCGCGCCCTACGTTTGCCCATTGCCCAACACGCACTGAACGCATCTGGTAGTCGTAAGTTTATTTGAAAATGCTAGCGCTTTTGCATTCAAAATGTGACTTTCGTGATATCATTTAGTATCGAAGATAATATGATAGATTTCTCTTATTGTAAAAAATGTTTTGAAGTAGTTTTATGTTCTGTAGATGTATATAGACCTAGAAAATCTAGGTCAAAGATGACTTGTGAACTCGCGACTTTTGCGTGAATTTCGAAGGGGATGACAAAGCGCATCGCGCTACCGACGCCCTACTAGTACAGCTCAGCAGGTGAGAAGGAAAATGCTGTTTGCTCGCTCCCCTCCCCCCCCCCCCCCCCCGCCTTAAAAAAATAAAGAAAAAACAAAATGTCTTCATTTGGTCTGAGCCCGATGGCGATAGATCAGTGCAGAGTAGACCTCTTCTACAAGGTTGTATCCTCTCATTAGTGTGACTGTTACGCTCTTCCCACTAAATCAGAACTAAAGCTACATCTTGGTGTACATTCTGGACTGCCAACTTGATGTTTGCCGTCTGGGGATACAAAGTGTAGAAAATAGTTTTACTTTTACCAGATACTTCGGCTGTCTTTCAAGTCTCACCACTCGCTACACAAGCCGTGGATGGTACTGACTTCATAAACAAGGACGATAACATGTGAAATTTTTGAATGCCTGATCTGTCTATCGATGCAAATTATATTCATAAATATTTTGCATGATTGCCATGGATGGCATGGCTCCTCTTTTTGGCCTCACAAACATTAAACCCTTTGAGCCTGCCTTCATCCCACATTGACAATCTTGCGTTGTGTGTTCAGTTATCCATTGAGCCCAGTCTAGACAAAGCTTTGCGAAAGTGTCCACGTGGAACGAATTAGATAAAAACAGAGGATTTACATTCGCAAATAATCGTAATCGCTTCAATTCAGTTAACTTGACCGTGGCTGTGCAGCTGTGCAGGACAGATAGCACAGCAGACGCGTATGGATGGGTGAGCTTGTTGAAGATCAAGAACGTTGACTTCGTATACAGTACACTGCCTACACACATAACAAGACGGGGGCATACCTCGCTCAATGACCAACTAGTGAATGCATTCGCTCGGCACTTGCTAACTTCCGCAAGTTCATGATCAACTGCAGCATGCAAAAAACATAAGGCGAGGAAAATGTCTTACCGTCTCTGGCCTTCAAGTAAACGGTGTTGGCCACGATATTTTCCAACTCCATAGGTGGTGGTCGTGGCGGCCGTGGCCTGAAAACTCCAAAATTGTGCAGGGGTTGGGGGGAAAGGGTGTGGTGGTTCTCCGCGCACAGCTGTAGCAGCAGCGTATAAACTCCATTAGCAGCGAACACTGCTCGCTCGAGTTACCCGCGCCGGGTTTACGGTACACAGAAATCACGATCGCTGTCAGAAAACACGGAAAACGCATAGTCCGCATACGTACACTACATGTTGGTCGCGCGTAGTGATGATCGGAGGTGCTAATAAGATTATTTCGAGGCACATACGTGCAGATTTAGATTGTACACAATCCGCACAGGATGCCAAAATGCAAATGCTAATTCCGAGGTTGTAGACGCTGCGCAAATATCTAGCGTAAATAATATCAAACTTCATTCAATTCAATAGAATTGCCACATGAATCCAAATATTCCAGGGACAAGTCTGATTATCTCTCTAAAATACTAATTTATTCATAATTCATTGCAGAGGCAAATAACATATAGTAACTTTGTAAAGATTCAGAGAACTTCACAATACAACAGCATGCAGGTAACTTTTCTGCATCTTTCTAGAGTTTTATTCTAGAATATAAAGATACCACATGATTATTCTTAATAAATCTGAACGTTTTTATGTCAACTTTAAACTAAACACAAAATGTAGAAAATTCTAGAAAACAGCCCATTTCTTCTTTCATGCTTCCCCCATTAGTTTCTTATTTTCCCTTTAAATCTTTTTCAATTTGTCTGTCTCTCCTCCTCATCCTTAATATTCTTCTTTTTGTCTCTTTTCGTGTTATTTTCCTTCATGTGCGTTGATATTCTCTTGATTTTAAGCATCTTGGAGGTGACATACTTCTACTTTACCATGTGTAATATTGATGATAAAGATGATCGCGTGCACGTGTGCAGATATTCGACGATACACACAGCAAGAGAGTGAGAGAGAGTGAAAGAAAGATGATATAGAATGAAATGTTCAAAATAAGGTTTGCCTCACACAAAATTGTTTGTTTGTTTGTTTGTTTGTTCACATTTTACTTTGGGGAAATCTAAATGCAATGTATTCAACGTATGTCAGTGGTGATGATTATGAATTAATTTCTGTAGGACTATGTGGTTGAGCGCATTGATTGGTTATGAATGATTGCGGCTTACACGTCAAACTATAAATCAAAATGGGATGACATGTTATTGTTATGATGATGTTCATTATCATTATTTTACCCATCTCGTTTTTATTGTTCTTTACTCTTTATTATCATTATCATTATTGTCATCATCATCATTATTACAGTATCATTATTATTATTATTATTATTATCATTATTATTATTATTATTATCATTATTATTATTATTATTATTATTATTATTATTATTATTATTGTCTCGTCTATCACCACAAGATGTACAATGTATCTTGAAGTTCAACATCACATCATCTACCATCATGATGGAAACTCAGACTCGTAATGCCTTTTTTTGAGGATTTCTATTATCATTGATATTGTATTATCATTGTTATTATCATTGTTGTTGCTGTTGTTGTTATTGTCATTATTTATACCATGTATACTATTTTGTAGATTAAGGGATATCAAGATTTGATGCATAACACGGGTATATTTTGTTCGTAATAAAGATGAGAAATTGGAATCTGCCATGAGCAGCCAAGTCATCTATCCATTTGTTACAGCAGCCGAAGCCGGTATACATAGTGTATGACTTGTGTATCTCATGCTGGCTTTGCAGTGTCGACCTCACAGCATCAACCTACACAACTAAGACCAAGTCTTAAAGTATGCTCCAAAAGCCTTGTGCATGATGTTTCCAGTTCGTTGTCCCCAAGGTTCGGTATATTCCAAAGGTTCATTTTTCCGAAGATTTGTCAATCCGAAAATGAAATAAGGTTCATTCTTTCCAAGGTTCGTTATTCCGAAGGTCTGCTAGTCCGGAAACGAAATATGGTTCGTTAGTACGCACCTGGATGCATGATATAGAATTCATGTTAAAAAAGAAAGAAAGAAAAAAGAACAAGCGAAAATAAAAGGTCAGTCCCAAATGCGGGATTTTCACTTACATACATGTAGGTGAACATTAAAACATGCACTATAGCTTTCCGCAATGATTGGTCTTGTCGTTGGCTCAGTTATGTAAATCTATTAGCATTTCAATTACGCGAGATGTCAACTTGGTGATAGATTCAGCGTTATAGATAATTTGAGTAAAAATCCAACATATGCTCCATCTGATTCTGGGAAATTAAGTGTGATCAAACAGACAGGATAGTAGGAATTTCAGTGGAAGCAGACGAATAGAATAAGAAAGTTATGACATTTTAGAGTTTTTATTAATGTTTCCAAGAAACGGTATTTGCCATTATTTTGCAATTATTCGTAAATCATTCATGAGTTTATATTATAGGATATCATACAATAATATTCGCAAAGCGTGTACGTTGACCTCCCTGTACAACACATGTTCAAGTTTTAATGAAATTAAAAGGAATACGCCATAATTCTAAAGCTTCAAATCAATAATCATTAAAGTTCTATGAATCATCAAACATTCTTTAAAAGAGAGGGGATTGCCGTTGCTGAATGATTAATCAGAAACATCGTGTTGTTTTATTTTAATGTAAAACCAATAAGAGGGTTGATTAACGTACGAACAGTTACGAATAAATTTCGGAGAAAAAAAAAACCAAACATAATGTACTATGACCATTGTATGATTCAGTATAGGGGGAATTGGAACTAGTTGTTGGAAGTTGTTTCTATCAAAAATCAGTTTGCTATTCAGGTTTTCTGCTTGTGAAATGTTTGCAGTGATATCTATAATTTCTATCATAGAACTCTATTAAGAGTTCTATCGCAAAACGAATTAATTTATTAGATTCTTGTCAAGTTAAGATATTTGGGATTAAACCTATTAAAAGAACAATGAAAATGATTAGATAACGGATTTTTTTTTAATCATAACTTCAAGAATATTCTCTGTTATACTGAGGGTGAGGAATTGGAATGATCTTATTGTCCTCTATCTGATGATGGACGAACTTTGAGACATATTTAAAGGGAACAAAAGCCAAAATATAAATGCGGATTGAGTGAAAGAAAGCAGCAATATTAGTCGAACACATTTGTAAAAGTGTGAGGGAAATCGGACAATCGCTTCAAAGGTTATGAATCTTGAAAGTTTCGGTGTTGTCATCTCTGGATAAGGAGACTACACTTCATGACGATATTTTTGAACACCACTGTAAAGAAAATATATGGAGAATTCCACAAAAGTTGATTTTTCATGAAAAGTATATAATTGTTACTTCATCGACTTGTTACTGACATATCATGTTAAGGGTAACATTATTCCCCCTGCTTTCTGAAAGTCGTATAGTGCTCTTTCATTATGCTATATAAAAGTGAAAATGTTGAATTTTCTATATATTTGTACTAGTATATCATTGTCCATAATCAATGACGTCTTGAAGTGTAGTAGTCTCTTTATCAAGCGATGATTGCATCGAAACTAACTATCAAAATTAATAACCGTTACTGTTGAATTGATTGTCCGATTTTCCTTAAACTTTCACTGATGTGTTCTATCTAATATTGGTGTCCTATACTTGGGCTTTGATGTCCTTTCAATATGGCGCTTAAACCGTTTTGAGATTAACTCTTTAAAGGGGCATTCCAGACGATTTTCATAATTTCTCATCACGGAGTACATAAATCGACAACTCCATGTACAGATTTGTGGAATTTATTGTGGTTCTCGAGCAGAGAAACAACATTTTGAAAAACCTTAAACAAATTACACCTGAACAAGGATGATGACATAGGAGGCTCACATATTTCAGAAATGTAGCAGTGTAATTCCATAACAATACCGCTTGCTTGCGAGTTCACCTGTGTATAATCAATGCATGCCTTCTTCTTTTGTTCTGCTTCCTCGAGCCCCAACTCATGCATTCTTATTGTTGACTCTGCCATGTCATCATCCTTGTTCATTGCAATTTGTTCTAAATTTTGAAAATATTCTTATTCTTCGTCCCAATTATCATAACTTCTGAAACTCTGTCCTCAGTATAAGTAATTTATAGTTGTTCAAATGTAAAGATTAAAAAAAAAATCACCCGGAGGTCTCCTTTAATATTTCCTGTATGTGCAATCAAAGATGGTTTAGTGATGATTCCACCCGCTATGTACATATTTTGTAAATGCAAGGAATGATGGTAATTTTGTTGTATGAATGCCTAGATGTACAGGTATAACGTCACGTTTGACAACTTGTTATCTCAATGTAGTTGTCGTGATGTAGTTGTGATATACTGCCTACTTTGAATCTGTGATTCGTTATTGCTCATATTGTTGTTATAGCGGAGATGATATTCAAACACATTTCACATTATTATTAACAATGATATTTCATAACGCGTTTTTTTTTTGTCATTTTCTAATTCCATCGAGAAACGTGTTTTCATGTCCTCCACACACGTGATGTGTATATTTTTGAGGCATATACAGGTCTGTTATACGTCAGCAAACAAAATCGTGTTTATCGCAGAATAAGAGAACTAGAACTCCAACAGTTCGATATTCCCTCTAGCTATTTTGGGAAGCATGCATTCATATGTAATTATGGAATCAGGTCAATTATTTCTCCGTTCAACAACAACAACAACAACAACAACAACAAAAATAGTGCCTATACGTTTCAAATTCGAACCAATGATTTGCATTCCATTTTGTATTGATTTATTAAGATACATACAATGTACTTTTAATATTCACGTAGAGATGCTACACACTCACGTCAAAACTGGTATAGGAAATGAATTCCGGGTGAGATGACTGAAGCACTGTATTCTCTGGCGAAGGTCAACTTATGATCGAATTTCACGTTTACATAGCACTGTTTTTTTTGTCTATGAATGATGTTTTTTGGTTATCTTTTATACGTCTAAAATTACTCGAGCGCCTCAATCAACTGACTAGGAGTAACCTTGGAGAGATAACTGCAAAGACGACATGAAGATAATACACACACATTAATGAAAGCATGTTAAGATTTAATGAGAGGGAGAGAGAAATTATACATTCTTCAGAAATCAGACTGGCTGCTTATACGATAGGCTGATGTGTGCTGTGCCTTCACTATACATGATGCTTGAAGGCAACACCGAATTGAAGAGGAGAAAGTGTGAAGTGAAATGTCATAATGTAAATGACGGCAGAAAAAGGTAGGGCCTACGTAAGCAATAAAGAAGCACGTGAGAAACACACATGTTATATGTTTAGGCTTACTTGTATCGATCCGACCAAAATCAAAGTATTTAAAGAGGCAAGGTTGCCATAGCCTGCAGCAGTGACGAGTAGACCCTGTACCCTGTATTACCCTTTCAATTAAATTGATTTGAGGAATGGTATATCCATTACATTACATTGTTGTCGAAATTTTACAATGATGTATAAAAACAATGATGAACTTTTAATATGGTGAAGATATTGTAGTTCTTTTTTTTTTCTACTCAAACCAATGATATTGAGTTGTAAAATGATGGTATCAATAATCTAAATCCCACATATTGTGATTGTGATCATCATCACTGTTTCGGGAACACATAATTATTGAACCTCAGAATTCCATACCATTTCTTATTTTGTTCACTTTATATCCTCACTTTTGATTATACTTTCCTCCCAGACTCTTATCAGAGTTAACTTAGTTAAGTTCGCTTTCCTCCTCTTGTTAAAGGCATAATTTACCATTTGCAGAAGAAACAAAAACCCAGCATTAGTGCTTTAAAATAGTTCTAAAATGTGAGTTATGGATAGAAACAGCCACTGTAAAAATGTGAAAAATTTGAATTCGTATAATCGATCTTAAGTATTGTTGAATACACAAAATGTGAACAATAGTTATAATAAACATATTTTCAGACTAAACCGTCTACAGTTATGGTTTAATGAGAAAAATACTGATATCTCCTTATATTTTAGACTTTATTGCAAAAATTTTATATGGGAGGATGTTTTGTGATACAACAGACTTACACATATGCATCAGAAGTGATATCTTGAACATTTTTTAAATCACTGCTCCCAAAGGTAAACAGGACCTTTAAAGTAAAGTTGAGTAAAGTGTGGAGTTTCCCTTTAAACCCTTGCCTGACGACGTGCGGGTGGATTCAGGAGCTTGTTAGAAGGGAAACAATATAGCTGTAGCACAATACTAGTAGTGTAAAGAGAACTTGTTTGCAATCTACTGGTAGTATTCCTAGACAGACTTCACATCTTCATTCTCTTTTTCAACTTGTTTTCACAGAAAAAAAAAAGAATGATACTATTTCAAGAACACTGTCTGAGACTGATGGAGTGTCTGTGTGCATAAAGCATGTGTTTGAGTGTGTGTGTGTGTGTGTGTGTGTGTGTGTGTGTGTGTGTGTGTGTGTGCATGGGAGAGAGTGAAACAGTAGCATTAGCTGATGAGCAGAGCAGACTTGGTGGATTCTCAGCAGAGTTCTGTTACTTCCTCAGGTAGCTAAGAGTTTGAATGCAAAAAACAAAAAACAAACAAACAAACAACAAAAACAGCTAAGTGCAATTTCCAGAGTTTGAGCAAGGTCATCATCAAATACAGAAAATGTAACTCTTTTCAATGATTAATACAGTCATTTCAAAACAAGAAGTATTTTTTTATCTTGCTTTTTTTTAGCAGTTTCTATCCCAAGTATGTCAAGTAAATAAAAATGGATGGATCAGACTTTGCATTTAAACTCTTTATATAATATATATATATATATATATATATATATATATATATATATATATATATATGTATATATACATACATACACAATATGTATGACCGCACTCAGCAGCAACAGAGTTCTAAAGAAGGACTATATATGTATGTGTGTATATATGAAGGGTTTGTTTGCAAAAACCAATAAGTCCATTTCTGAAGATTTTGAAGTACGATCTATGTCATAAAGTACAAAATAATACCTTTTAAATGATATATTGGTCACTACATACAAAGGTATATTTTTGAAGTTATGGTCAAAAGAAGCAAAACATTTCTTAATATTGTCTTTATTTTTCTTGACCTTTAATCGCTAATATCTCCATTTGGCAAATATGGACTTATCCGTTTTTGCAAACAAACTCTTCATATATACTGAAAGAAATTGGACTGAGGCGGACGTATATATATATATATATATATATATATATATATATATATATATATAATATACATAATTGTTAACATTCTGAATGACCTGTAGAGATGGCATTTTGAGTAAATCAGCAGCCATATCAGACAGCGAGAATCTGACAGTTTCCACAAAAAATACAAATTTTGTTCTGGTCTAGATGTCTTTATGGGAGTGAAAACAAACACAAACTGAGTGCGTGTTTATACAGGAGCCTCTCGCATCGGCGCGCATGAGCCGGTATTTTACCTCCCGCATGAGCGCTTATTTCTCGTGTTTATACAGAAGTCAAAATACCGGCTCATGCGAGCCGATGCGAGCCAATGCGAGCGGACCTCAGCTGAACCGGACCTCTCGAATTTTGGGGTCAAGCATAGGTCACGTTCGCAGTACAGTTTATTGCATGATGGGAAAAAATGAAAAAAATCAAGATGACACCGGCAAAGTCATCAGGACCACCAAGCTTGAAGGTCATTCTTGTAACGTTCCTCTCGACAACCAACCAGCCAAATGATCAATTGAAATCCAGTTTTTCAGTAAGAAGGAGAAGACGTGGTTCGATCATGACAGATATTAAAATACACGCTTTCCGGTTACCTCACGAATTTCGGTCGTCTGTATAAACACACAGCAAAATACGCGAGGCTCCTCTCGCATCGGCCACCTCAAAAGGTGGCGAACGGAACCTCTCGCATGAGCCTGCATTTGGCGGCGTATGCCGGCATACGCCGTGTTTATACAGAGCAAAATTCAAGAGGTCCTCTCGCATGAGCCGGCATGAGCGCGTATTTTGCTTCTCTGTATAAACACGCTCTGAGTCGGATGAATTGTTTTAAAACGTTTTCCTACTATCAACTAATCACTGAAACAGTAATCAGAAGGAAGTATATCATCATCAAACAAACCGCCTCATCACCAGCTCATGAATCACCTTTTAATATTATTCATCCATCCATTCATCTGACAAGCATCCCCTCATGCATCGACTTTTAATCATCGATTCTACTGACTGCAAATCCTTTCATCTTTGCCACAATCCTCTCGTCAAGATTCCCTAAAATAGGATGCGACATACTGTAAAACCAGAAATTTTCATGTGAATGAGACGTGTAAGTGAATTTTGCCAGCCGCATTCATGAAAGTAAGGTGCACGCGAATTTTTTTGTCTTCACAATGCATTGATTGCCAGTACAATGCTGTACCAGTATGTGTACTAAAAGTGTGCATTCGTTTGTATGTTGTTGTTGTTGTTTTTTAAACTGTGCATGTTTAATATAGAAATGCACAGTTTTGTTGCGTGTTTAATATCAACCAGCATGCGTGTTCAACAAATCCCTATAGTACTAGTACATGTAATACATGTATACTCAATTTTCATGGTCTTTTTCAAATTCGTGAAAATTTCATGCTGTTTGTTTCAAATTTCACCACCAATGTTTCTGGTTTTACAGTAAATGCCTTCAAACTTTGCAAAGAAAAACAGAATAATCTGTGAGAAATTGCAAAATATGTATGCATCATATGTATATTGACGATTCAATCCACTTGTCAATGTTCACAATTCACAAATCCATCAGTGCTGCACATCAAGAAGAAATACATGGATAGAAGGAGCAGTTTCATATCCCACAAAAATACAGAATATTAATCTTATTTACATTAAAATGGCACCCACAATAAAGTAATCTTTCGAACGTCGCTTAGCATGCATCGGTACATCACAGCCAAATGTTCACAACACACAGTTGATGCCAGGAAGAGTACAGCGATACTGAGATAAAATATAATATATAATGCATCACTACAAAACTTTACTGTTCTCACAGAACACATACTGAACAAGTCTAGGCATCAAATTCCCTTTCATGGAGCACAAAACATGAATTAAAATGTCCAGCACACATCATCAGAGACATAAATACAAGTGTATAATATCAAATGTCTTCTCAAATTAGTCCAGCTTCTATGCAATTAAAGAATTAAAAAAAAGAATTATTGCTTACATTGAGAAATTGCTCTACATCCACTGGCTCATAGATGAATGAAACCTGGGGGGTGTTTCATAAAGCTGTTCTTAAAGTTATGAACGACCTACGAACGACTGGTGATCAGTTCTGATGTGCTATACTTATCAGAATTTCGATAATTCAGCACAAGAACTGATCACCAGTCGTTTTTAAGTCGTTCATGAATTTAAGAACAGCTTTATGAAAAAAAAAAAACCCTGGAAACTCAGGTGGAGAGAAAATTTGGTGTCCATGTGGATGTCATAGGGGAAATCTACTAATACTTATCAGGAAGTCCTGTGGTTCCAAGGGAATAAAGGGTACTGTACATTATCCACATGATTTCTCTGAATTACAAGAAACAGCTATTTGCCTTAAAAGCATGAACCCTCTTCTGGATTCTCACCAGTTTCATCTTATATTCATACTGCAAAAAAACAGAAATTTGTACACTTGGGACTAAATAAAACAGCTATTTGTGCCATATTAATTGTAACATCGAATTTCTTCATACTGAATTTCCCACTGCAGTGAGGTGTCCAATTGACAAGTTTGTGTAAAAAAGATTTCTGAATTGTGTTCCACACTATTTACCTAATACCCCACTTCAAACACTCATGCATTTGCATGATTGTCAGATAGTAATGTCATCAAGTGGTAAAATGCATAACACAGCTTACGGAAATAAGTTCAATTCAGTTCAATGAATACATGTCAAGGCTTAGTAGTGTCATTGTCTAAAGATATGATTGCCTTGTGACAAGTTAAAAGTGGAGCAAGTTGATCAGATATTCTGTTCACTGAACTGAACTAACACCAAAATGGCTTAAAAATAATTACTGAAAATGAACACAAGATTGTCAGCCTCTCATCTACATCATTCAGACATGTTTTTGAGTGCCCCTGCAAACCAAAGAATGAACAACAGGCATTGTATCCAGGACATAGGACATGTAGAATTTTGCCGTGTTTATCCACTACACTTTCTCCTGAAGAAGGTAATCGATCTGCCAGTCGTGACCACTGGGCAACGATAGCCCCCGACCCATCCCTGGATCTGTAATGTGACGCCGAGTTGCAGGTACGCCCTGTTCCCCCATCAATTGGGCCAAATTCGAAGAAGAACAAAACCCCACAAAACTCCTGGGATCAAGTCTGACAGGATGTTTAAAAATAGCCACTGTATAGAAGGAAAGGGAAAGGCAAAAGGGTGTGGTAGAGACTAGCATGTAGCTCTCAGAAGGAGAGTTGTATTGGTGATGGGTTGAAGACAATGATATGGTTCTACCATCTGGGTTCATCTTATTAGCATTCCATTGAAAAGTGAGCCCACTACCAGTAGCTTTTGCACATGGAAAATACTTTCAGTCACTTGAACATTCCTTTTATCAAGTTCTCCGAGAAAACTGAGCTGTATTCACATTCATGTACTGCACCACAGCACTGAAGTCTGCACTTTCATTGACACAGACTATGAAGGTATGAATAATAAAGATGTCCCACACTGAAGTTAACAGCAGTGACGTAGGGGCAATTTCTTTCTGTGGAAAGACCTGATGGCCAAGTCTACTAGAAACTTATTTGGAATATCTGGCAGAAACAGAAACAGAAACACACTTCCTGCACTACCCAGGTTCAACGTCCTAAAACCAATTACTTGTAATTAATTGCAAAAAGCTAGACATTTCAATACACAAGATTTATGAGGGGAATTCTTTTTTGTAGCAGAAGAAAAAAAACAAACACCAATGCAATCTTGAGCCCCTCCCAGAATGTTATGTCAGATAGACACATAGAGAGAGGATCTCCACTCCTTTGCACCAAACCATAAAACGAGGACACCCCCTACCAAGTTTGGGTAATTATATTCATGAACAAATAGAGATTTCTATGCAAGTGATGTCACAGAAAGAAGATTGCAATATCAAGTCTCTCACATTTGAGACAACTTGTCCGACATTCAGACAGACAGTCAATCTATGGGATTCCCATCTAATTTCACTGACATTTTCGTTGGTCATCAAGACAATGCTCTTCATGTTGCAAATTCACCTTCAGCCATCTTTTCAAAAATTCCAACATATAGTATCAATTCACATACGGTCACCAGACCACAACCTAATATCATAAAGCCTGAACCTACCAGCTTTACAAAGTGCAGGGTACACTCTAGATCTATATGCACCTAACAATATATTGTGAAAGCACATTATCCCTTGGCTACATAACATAATCAAAAGGAAAGGAAAAGAATCAGAGTGCCCATCACAGACATTCCTTTCACCCTGACCACTCCAAATAAACTTAATAGACATAGAAATACCCTTTTTTTTTTTTTAATAATTTTCAATTTCAGGACAAAATAAAACCTTAAGTCTTCTTTATTCCCACATTCATAATACCTATTGAGTACCAAAGTGATGATGTCACAGTACCAAAGTGATGATGTCACAGTCTTTTGTTATAGCTTGGGTTGGAACCAGATGCGAGTATGGTTTATAGCAACAATAGTGTTCACATACCGGGCCAGGTGAGGCCATTTAGAACCACTTTCCATGGCGATGAATGGCTACAACATTACACTATGGAACTCTACAAAGAGAGTTACTGCAAGACAGGGAAATTGAAGATTTAGGGCCATGAGGTCGATGTCTTGGTGGGCGTGGCGCCTGCGCACTTATGAAGACAAATGCTGGAGTCTTGGTTAGATGGGCTGGACCCTCATCGCTTCAAGTATTCCTCCCTGATCTTCTTCGCTATCGTCGACAGTTGGATGTTGTTGGTTCCCTCGTAAATTGAACCTGTGTGGCAAAATGACAGCAGAAAAGAGAGTTGCAACAGAGGGTAAGCGTAATATTTACTGAATATGGAAATAAAACCAAACTATCTCTCACATATCAATATCACATTTAAGTTTGATTCAGCTTTTCACTACAGGTTGGCACAACAGCACTGAAAGATTGAGATGATCCATTCATCAAAATGACCATCTTAACCCCTTGAGGACGAGTCCTGAGTACACTTGGGCAAGTGTCTATGGGAAATGCGTGTTGTAGCAAAATCAGCTCGTCCTCAATGGGTTAATGTCAATACCTTCTTTCAGAGTTAGTGGCATTATCACTGACCAAATATCAAAGTTGGTCTTCATTGTGGCTAAAGAAAATTGGAGTAGCTGGAGAACCCTTTTCCATTTGCAATTTGGATAGATTGAAAGCTACAGGTGATTAAATTAATTAGATTCACTGACAGGCCTATGGCTGCCCACTCAACAGGCATACATTATGCTGATTCAATTTATAAATAGAACTTGGGTACTGTATGTGCGCTTATCACAATGTGGAACTCCTCTCATACATTATTCATTTTCTCATCAAATTCTCATAACCAATCGAAAGGAATTCAAACAAAAAGGAAAACCTGTGGACGCTGCTGCTCAGCAGGGAAATTATGAGCCTGTATATCAATTCACATGATATCTATTTTTTCTTCTTCTTTCGTTAACTCTCTACAAGCCGAGTTACGATGAGAATTGAGTATCATTCTCTCAGTTCCATGACATGTGCTCCTGAGACAATCGCTCCCATGAAAATTCTGCACGCTAAGCCAAACATAGACTCAACCCACAAATATAACCGTAACCCTAATCCTAGTCCTAATCCTCACATCACACTAAACCTAATACCCCATCACAACCCCCACCCTTACATTAAAATCCTTGGAGAAAATAACACCGGAGCAATTGTCACAGGAGCAAATGTCGTGTTACCCACTCTCACACACCCTCAGGATCATAATGATGTATGTACAAGACTGGCAACCACAGGGTTAATGTCAAATACCATCCCACAACATAGCTCCTCTAGCTTCAAATCAAGGCCAGGGCGTGTCAGGGCATGAACGTGCATGTGCCAAACAGCTGCAAATGGTGCGTCTGTAGAGCACTTAATGAATTAGAGACATCACCTCTGGCATTTTACGCGGCAACCTTCTTAATTACATTTGTTCTAACGAGAGGAAATGAAGGCCTTTTCTTACCAGGGCCTAAATGGGAGTTTAATGCACTGGTGTTGCAGTGTGAAAAGAGGGGATGCATATTGGCACATGCTTGTGGTTTAAAAAAAAAAAAAAAAAGGCTCAAACGCCACAAATCCATGTGAAGATTAGTCTACGAACCACAGCCTCCAGTGTGAAAATGTAGCATGACTACGGTAGTGTACCTTAACATCCAATGGCTAAGATATAGCATTGGGTCTCTAATTGATTGGCAGGTATGTGCACACTGTGTCTTTGGACGAGTCTGAATGGTTTAGGTGAATAGCCTGGCTCTTCATAAGTGTTGCTTTTTCCAGCTTTTATTTCCGGAGTTTCAGTCTCATTAATCTAAATATTTATCGTTTTCACATTCAGGATACTCAAGCTTGTTTTCACAATGGAACATAATTTCTAAAGTTAATTTTCATCAGTTTAAAGAGATTACTTTAAATATTCATGCATGCTACATCAAAACATGGATAATATGATGATTTGACACTGCATTGTGTTCATACAGCTTTGACAGTAGACACAAAACTAACATTGTTTGGAATTGGTTAATATTTCATCGTTATAATTCTTCACAGTATTCCAAATTCCGCGGCTGCCCTTTCTCAAACAACTCTCAATCCTGACATTTACAGGTTTAAAAAGAAAAATAATTGACCCGCTTTCTGCAATTAAATTGGCTCATTCTACTACATCTCAAAAAAAAAAAATTGTTCTTAATTTGTACAAGCATTTGTATACTACACCACATTTGCATCATCATGTCGCAATCCTAAGACAGTATATTTTGCATGATAATTGTGCATAATAATGAAACAATCTAATAATTAGTTATTATGTGTTTGTGGCAGAACCACTCTTTCATGTAATGAATTTTGAATCCTTTCCACTTATAATAGTCTGTTCCAACTTTGCTTAAACTATACCAATGCACTGTCACAAAGAAGAAGAAACTAACAAAAGGCAAAAACAAAAACAAACACAAATTCAGCATCTGGATGAGTTGAGACATATGACAGGGGAAAACATACTGCACATGAACCCACTTGAGCAGTTAGCTAAAGAAATGGTTTACTGATAGACTCAAAACAATCATGAAACATCTTGATAAAATACTAAACTAGTAAAGCACTCGGAGAGTGCAGACCTCCGCCAAACTAGCAACTCATTTCCACAAAAACATTCATAGAATTTCCCAATATAGTAGCCTTTTGTTTACCTCGTGAGAGCACACGCTTTAGTGCGCGTATGTAAACCTCCAGTACGCCCAGGTAGAACTCCTAAGTTCATTGACCTTATGCGCTAAAAGATCAAAAAAATCCTTCAAAAATCTATAAAAATTCACGGATCACTACCAAAATTTAATCATCTGTTCTTTGTGTTATTCTCAACCTTTCCTGTACGTTTCATCCTAATCGGTTAACAACTTTTTGAGTTATTTTGCACTCACATAAACAAACAAACAAACTAACAAACTAACAAACAAACAAACAAAACAAACAAACGCTGATGAAAACATAACCTCCTCCATTGGTGGAGGTAATAAAGAAATAGATAAAAATCAGCGGAGGAATGCTTACCAATTTTGCAGTCTCGGTAGTACTTCTCCACAGGGTAATCCTTGGTGAAGCCCACACCTCCCATCCACTCCATGCACTTGGTGGTGGTCAGGGCGGCCGTCTCGGCGGCGAAGAGCTTACACATGGCCGCCTCCTTGATGAAGGGCAGCCCGGCCTCGCGCAGCCGGATGGCGTTGTAGATCATGGTGCGCGCTGCCTCGATCTGTGTGGCCACATGCGCTACCTGGTGCTGCATGCTCTGAGGAGGTTGAAGGAATTTTGGGGATGCATTCAAATTTCATGTAAACCCTGAGAACCAAAGACTTCCTTGACAACTAGAAAGCTTGTTTGACCTGGTCCAACCTTGCAACAACTAGTAAATGCATGTTGGTTCAGACTCAGGTTATAAAACCTAAGATCCACAGAAGCAACAAACAAGGAGGAACTGCTCATTACTCAGACCATCTGAAAGAAACGTCTATAGATTAAAATACATTTAACGTTTCCTTGTTCTCATAATGGAATACAGCATAATGATATTTTCTACATGTAAGCCCATTGATGGGGAATGAACACAATGGGATTTTACATCATGATATTTTCTAAAGGTATGGGGAATGGTATCATATTTTGGTAAAGAAAAGGGTAAAATATCTACTCCTACCCCATCCTCCTCTCCCCCCCCCCCAAAAAAAAAAAAAAGAAAAAAAAAAGAGAGGAAAAATAGAAAGAGAGAGAAACTGAATAATTATGTCTATTTCATAAAACCTGCAAAAATAACCCATCAATATAACCTAAACTTCAAAGTGTAATTTCACCCTGCTTTAAAGGAGAATTCTGGACCAGATAAAAGTTAGTTAAAAAAAAAAGTTAAAGTTTATTCACATAACTGTGAAAATTTGATCAGAATTGGATAAAAACGAGGGAAGTTACAAAATTGTGAAGTTTTGTAATTTTCACAAAACAGTTCTTGAACAGTCGATACAAATACTGAAATAAAGTGAACTGATAATGTCATCACCTCATAATTTTCCACTGATCAGGTACAAAAACTGGCAAAAATTCAATTCTTCTGCTGCAAATGTGTGAAATATAATGTTTTTCCTGGCTGAACAACTTATAAATAATGATCATTCAGGAATATTAGGATTTGAGTCTGTGGCATAATTGCATCTGAACAAAAGAAAAACTGAAGAAATGTAAGCATGCATGTCCCATTCGTGTCTGGAAATACTATTTTCTTGTGTGTTAAAATTAGCAAATAGCATTTGACTTGTGAAATTCATGAAAATAAACATCCAAGGAAATATATGGAATATACGGTATGCCGCTCCGATCCCCCCCCCCCCCCCCCCAAAAAAAAAAAGAATTACAATGGGACTCTCCGCAATCATTATTTTGGAAATAGTGAATCAATCCAAATACAATTTCAGGGTATGATACTGCAACTTATTACCCACATCTTGCAGAAAACCCCATCCAATTTGCTTCAGTGGTCAAAGAGTAAAAGATGTTTGTAGAGCATGTCAGGAATCCCTTCCCTCCACGTTTTGTCCATTGTGTTCACACACTGCACAGTACTTTGCTACAGGTAAGAGTACACTTCAGACAGACAGGGGATAGCGAGATAACGCAAACGCAGACATTAAAAAAAAGAATTGTCATACATCAGTCCTGTCAAATTTTCATTGCAGACCTTCGAAATAAAATGCACTACTCGGGTGACACACAGTTGTTGTTGTTTTTTTCTGCATTTACATGGATCTTTGTCTGAAATTTACCTGAAAGTCCCAAAGTTTCTGTCCAAACTGTTCCCTCTCCATCACGTATGGGACCGTAGCATCCATACAGCCCTGGGCCAGTCCAATCATCTGTCATACGAGTTAATGAGACAAAACAGATACCTTGCATTGAATTACCAAACATGGCAAATGGATGTACAGCAAGGAATAGAACACACACACATACAGACACATACAGACACATACTTGTACACAACACAAACACAGGCAAACACACACATGCACACGCACACACATTCACACAATACGTTCAATAAGTCTAATTAAGGGATAGGCATTCACACAACTTCAACATCAACTCCTATTGCATGTCTACAACAGTGGCAGGGTTCCAGTTAAAGGACAAGTTCACCTTCATAGACATGTGGATTGAGTGAATGCAGCAATATTAGTAGAACACATCAGTGATAGTTTGGTGAAAAATCGACAACCCGTTCAAAAGTTATGAATTTTTGAGGTTTCTGCTCAGTCACTGCTGGATGATAAGACTACTACAGCTTGTGATATCACATGTGTACAACTATATAAAGAAAGTATAAGGAAAATTCAAGATATTTTCACTTTTCTCGCATAATAAAAGAACACTTGACTTCCCTCTTTCAGAAGGCAATAAGAATAATATTACCCATAACATACGTCAGTGACGAGTTGAGGAAATGTGCACTTTTTTCAAAAAGTAACATTTTGTGAAATTCTCTTTATATTTTCCTTATAACGTTGTACGCATGTGACATCATACACTCTAGTAGTCTTCTCATCCAGCAGTGACTGTGCAGATACTTTAAAAATTCATAACCTTTGAACGGATTGTCCGATTTTCCTCAAACTTTCACTGATGTGTTCTACAAATATTGCTGCATTCACTCAATCCACATGTATATGAAGATGGACTTGTCCTTTAAGTTCACATTTGTACATTTTGTGGTTTAAAGGGTAACAATATGCCATTGAATGGAAAAAATACAGTCATGTGCAAATGAAATACTATACTGTTAATTCAAACCAAGTAAAAAACAAATTTGCTCTTAAAAATGGACAAAACCCATTGTGGAGTAAAGTCAGAACCCTTTAAAGAATTCTACAACAGCAGTGCACCTTAACATAAACTTCCTTTCTAGAAAGTCTCAATTGCTGATATTTACCATTTTCTTTGATCATTTTTCAACTAATAAATTAATGTTGATGTAACACCTTTATTTTGTAGTTGATGTTCGATGGCGTATTGGCGGTGTTACATTGGTAACGTTTCTCGACAGCACACAGAAGAGACCAAGAGACCAGTTCATATAAAATATGCAATCCTGGGCTCTTTATTGAATCACAGTAGTATATAACGCTTAACAGAGATATGATATATTAATAGGTACTCCCCATCAAACGGCCATATATCGCCCCTAAAGAGGGATGGCAAGGGAGACCAACGCTTGTGTCTTTACCCGAAGAGGGTGAAAGAGAGAACTCCTTTCCAAAAGCACATGGTCACTTTTATAGTATCCATCTATACTCGAAGGAGGGGCTTAATCTACAATATTCAAATATTCAAAATAGAGGGATTCAGATTATAATAAAACAAAGGTGTAGGTTAATAATGACCACCGTCAATCCATGGGTCACTGACACCAGTGACTCACATTTTACATGATGGGGATGATGGGGGAGAAACTTAGCACTGGTAGACAATGGGGAGACAAGTTATCCAGAAATGTTTATGGGAGAGGTTAGGCTCCTAGGGAGGTAGGGTGTGTGGACTGACCACAGGATGTGATGACCAGTCGGGTTGGACAAATTCTGAGAATACAATGAAGGAGTGTTCCCTCATGTCTGTAGTGGTTGGAGCTTGGGTTTGTAGCAACAACACTCCTACATTTGATATATTACATTGATATTTCGATACATTCTAGCTTGCATAAGCCCATCTTTGCAGACCCTTAGATGATGGGACCCCTGGGGAGTTCAGAAATTTTTCTGCTCTTCTGTTTAGATGAAGTGATATCATGGAAGACAGACTGAGGAGAGTTGGGATAAATATGACACGCCACGAAGTAATTCATACGTACCTGGGCTCCTATACCAATCCTTCCCTCGTTTAACAGCTCTATGGATATCTTGTAGCCTTTGCCGAATTCACCAAGAACATTGCTGGCTGGTACCTAGTATATAAACACAAAGAGAAACCGAACTGTTGGCCACTATCTTGTAAAGAGGATGAATCCTCATTTTGTTTGCGTTACTTTCACTCAAACACGCATGAACACACAGGAATACAACAGCCTACATATGCCCATGCATTTTGTAGACCCCCCCCCTCCACATTACAAAAAGCCCCCCCTCACAAAAACAACAACAACAACAACAACAACAACAACAACAACAACAACAACAACAACAACAACAACAACAACAATCCAACAAACACATGAAACACCAACTTGGTCAGATGAATCCTAAAGGTATACAAGTGCAACCATCCCGGGTCAAGGCCTATATAGTACAGAGGACACTATTAAATAGGATAACCACAAATTTATGACACTTGTGTTGATCTGTAGAGACCACACGCCAGCAGATGTGCTTATTGACGATAGAAGAAATGCATTCAAGGAAAAGGGGCAGTACAACCTCCAAAAGTTGTGCCATGTTTACCTCAAATGATGGGGAAAGGCACCTATCAGAATAACAGCAGTGGGGCACAGCATCATGCTGCATTGTGAAAGTCTGAAGAAGCTTTTGGTAGGAGGAAGGATAAATTAGAACTACTGTGTAATCAATCTGTGCAAGTGTCAGATCAGAGTCAACATCGACAGCAGCCTTTAACAGAGACTGGAACTGGAAATAATTAGTGGAACCAGTGGACACACTGGTTGACTACAGCTGCTGGTCTACGGTACAAACTAGTAGCAGAACATTAAGACCCTGTTTACAGTGCGAGGCTCGGCCGCGGCCAAGCCGCGCCCGAGCCCACCTTCATTTCAGTGTAAACGCACAAAAGGCCAAATGCGAGGCCAAAATTGGCCTCGCATTTGGCCACGCTCTGGAGGTGGTCTCGGCCGCAGCCGAGCCGCAGCCGAGCCCAGCCTTCTCTTGGTGTAAACGCAAACTGGGCCAAATGCGCGGCCAATTTTAGTCTGGCTTCCCAACCCTGTGCCCGTACTATTTCGCTATTCAGGATATTAACCCCTTCAACGTCGTGAACTAGTATTCGTTGCCACGGAATCCAGTTGGTAAAGGGTCTGAAAACCAGACTATACCAAACTGCGTTTGTTTACAAGCAGAGTGCCACAATGACAAAATATCGAAAGGTTTGAATTAAAAGCGCGGCCGAGCCCGGCAGTGTAAACGGACAAAATTGCCGGGCCCGGCCTCGCAATTGAGGCTGGGCTCGGCCGCGGCTCGGCCCAGCCCCGCACTGTAAATGGGGTCTAAGACTGTGAGGGACTAAGGACTGTACACACACTTGCATCATGCCATACCATGATGGAGGCATTGTGTATGTTTGTTTGCTTGGGTCAAGCAAAGGCAATGTTTATAAAAAATTCTTCCACTATGTTATAAGGTTATACTCAATAAATCCCCTTCCTACATACTCCATACATACATGTACCTACAAGCAATCTCCGCTCTTCTATTAGATGCTCACCTACTGTACCAGCCTCACCCATTGGTTCACATGGAGATTATTCTCTTGCACTGCAACACTATTTTGTGGAATAGGTTGCCAGAAAAACTTGGAGATGAGAAAGACCCCAAGCACTTTGCACATATTTTTTTAAGCTTAGGAAGTTTAGTAAAGTGCATAGAGAGTCTTCTAGATTGTTATATCATGCAAATTAAATATTATTATGATTATCAACTTCTCTTGCTGTGCTGTGGAAGACAAAATATCAGCCCCGAGCAGGGTAATGGAACCTCACCCTGACATCTTCGAAGTAGACGGGACAGGTTGGTGATGCTCTGATACCAAGCTTGTTCTCTGGTTTGCCGATCACCAGACCTTTGGTGTCCCGGTCAACCAGGAATGCTGTGATCCCTCGGTATCCCTGCGTGAGGTGAAGAAGGATATGTTTTGTCTTTAACCCATTCTGTGCCACAGACTTTGGACAAAATTTACAATGCTCTGGGGTTTTCTGTGACAATCAGCACCCAAAGTACATAAAGGGTTAAGATGTACATGGTTATCTTTATCATTGAATATCAATAGGAACAGCAACGTGGATTCTTCTTAATTGTACAAAAAGAAAACAACATCTGAAATTAACGTCATATGAACAATGGCCATAAAAATCTTTGTAATTATTCAGAAATATTCTAATTTGTAACAAAAGTCTGCTAGCATTTGAAACATTATTATTCTTTTTTTTTCTCTCTTTTTTTTTTTACTTTTGGAAAAGAAAGTAAATGAAAGGCTTCTCGATCACACATCTTTGCTTGAACAATTTTACTGGATTCAAAAGAAAACTGTTGGCTTCTATCTTATTTTCTGTCATATTTGCTATCTCTCAATGACTAAGATAATTTTCTTACAAAATAATTGAAGTGATTTCGTTTGCCTGCCATTGGAATCTATTCACATCAAAGCCTGATTTGGCAAGCAAATTTCCACTAATATGATATAATGATTCATCATAATACACTGTATGTCTAAATCCATAGCTTCAACTGCTCATAAGACTTTGCAAAACAGAAAGAGACACTTTGTGAATTGGTTTAGATTTCCTGAAAAAAATCCCCTCAAGTATCTCATTGTTAGTTTCACTCAATCACCACAGACTGAAATATATGATACAGCTTTAATGGTGGAAGATGTCCCCTAAAAGCTACAATCAATGTGATAACATATCAAACAAGAAGCTGCCAGTATGAAAAATCATTGCGTGACTGATGACCTATCATAACACTCACAAGGGGCCAGCTAAATATGGTTGAAGAGTCCTTGTGTATGATCAAACTGTCTCCATGACCAATAGGGACATTACCTTCACAAACTCTCTTGGTCATTAACAACCTTTTAGCATTCATGTCTTCCTTGTCTGAAGATCATTAAACCAAGAATCCTCCAAGAAATGTACATGTACACTCACTTGAGTAAAGTCAGCATTTGCAAATACTAGAAAGATCTTGGCAAAGGTAGCACTGGAGATCCAGCATTTCTGACCGCTGATGACATAGTCGTCTCCGTCTTTCCTCGCCCGGGTCTTCATGGCAAAAGCATTGCTTCCAGAGGATGGCTCGGAGAGACAGAAACTGCCAACCTGCGAGAGAGAGAAATTGAAAGTCACATGTAAACTAGAGCTTTCGTTGATAGGATTGGCAGACAGATGAGAAAACTGGAAATGATCCTTCCTTTCAAGCTGTGGAAATACCTTGAACAGCTTTCATATTTAATCAGCAAACTTTCTTCGGCAATGATTCTAATTTATTTTTCTATTCTATTATGATTATTTTTTTTTAGATTCAGGATGAAAACATTACGCCACCCGATATATGATTGCAAAATTCTGAATAATGTCAACAGCAACAATAACAACAACAATGACTGTAGAACAATTTGTTACACTGTATCTCATCCGTCAATACTCTTGTGTAAAGATTGTAGAACAAGATGTTCTTTTTCTACAACAGAATATTGGCTTTGTTGGTAGTGCCAATATATTCTCTTATTCTCATTCCTCTAGACTAGAGCATTTGATACCTTTGATTACAGCTGCTTAGTGTGAGTGGAAGTAAAGCTCAGGATAAACCACAACTTCAGTAGTCTTGGATACTGTGTTTATGAGTGTATAGCACAGGAGACAATCATTCAACTTAACTTTAGCATATGGTAACTGTATGTCACATATTTTGTGAGCATACTAGTCCACAAACTGGACCCTATGACTCTTTATTTGTGGGTGATTTAAAGAGCAAATGAAAAGCACAACTACAGCATGAGACATAAAGCATCATCCCTTCAGTTTAAGAGCATTCCCACCATGAAACATTTTACATAGCACTCTCATAATGTTTTACTTTGAGCAAATATCAGCAGACTTGTGAAATCTAAAAAAAAAAAATAATAACCACTACAAATATACAACATACATACATGAAATCCATCAAAGTCAAACACAGTGGGTGATTTCAAGTTCGGTGCTAGTGCTAGTGCTAGTGCTAGCTCCCAAATAACAGCGTTAAATCGAGCCCAACACCGACGGTCAGATTAACGAGGCGATACCGATCAAAATTATCAATCACCAGCACTAGGTGTTGGAATCACAGCACCGCGAGCTCCGCGGGAATTGCACGACGAAAAAAAATGATGGCGCGTGATTACAGTCAAATATTAAAAGATGTAGCCAAAACTGCTTAGTTCAAGACACATAGTAAGGAAGACGGATTAAAATGCCACAAAATACAACTATCTTAATTTTGCTCCAAGGCTTAGATTTATATAGTCATGTCTGGAGTGTTCGTGTTCTTTACATTTGCGACCACAGCATAAGCATAGACTTTGCACAAAAAACGTGCATCTATTATGGAAGTGAATACGGGTCTCGCACTGCAACGCTAACATCAGCACCGAACTTGAAATGACAAAAATGATAATCCCTAGGGGCTAGTGTTAGTCAATGGAGAAAAAGCACGTAAATCGCTGACACAAACGGCGGAGCTCGGTTCAGCAGAGGACATTCAACACCGAGCCCAGCACCAACTAACGGAAATACATCATAATTTTGAGGTCAACTCCCAACACTGACGTGATTTCAAGTTCGGTTTTATCGCCGGTGCTAGTGCCGAGATAGCACTAGCACTAGCACTAGCACCGAACTTGAAATCACCCATTGTGATATGTGTTGCTTGAAGGTTTGCATGGTGAAGTAAGCTGTGAGCTGGAAGTTGAGTTGCACTTGTTGAAGTTGCACTAGTTTCTCCTGTCTCCACTAGTGCAACATAAACTTTCAGCTCACTGCTATCCTCCCCCCCCCCCTTGTCTCTGTTTGCTTTCATTATACTCTCCATATGACACTTCCCTCCTCAACTCTCCTCTTTCTAGGCTCTTCTTCTGCCAAGCAACATTCCCTGCTGAGACTGCATACACATGGGCCCGAATTCACGAAGGTGGTCTATATTTAAACCATGGTTTATGTATATTTCTTCTGCGTAAATATGATTAACAGATTGTGTACGCTAACAGGCATCCAGTAATAATACGTACATTGATGCGCGCATGTATTGGTACGCCTATTTAACGCTTATTTTAGACCATGGTCTAAATTTGTACCATGGTCTAAGTTTAAACCACCTTCGTGAATTCGGGCCTTTGTGTTTACTGCAAACCTTTCTCCCTCAATGTGATATATGCTCTGTTTGTTTCTGTTACTATTTTTGCTTTTTCATACTTCCATCACTGCACATGAAACATTTGATTTACTTACACTGTCCGTGATGGCCATGGGTAGGTATTTCTCCTTCTGCTCCTTGGTACCATATTTCCTCAATGCGGTGATGATGAGGGTGTTATGGATGTCGCAGCACACGCTGATGCCGGCATCGACTTTGGAGATCTCCTCGATCACCATGTTGGCAACGGCGAACGTCGATCCTGGCCCGCCATACTCGGGTTCCACTTCAATTCCCATGAACTATGCAAGAGATGATTGCCATACACATACTTTGTTGTCTCTTTTCTGAATCTATACACTCCATCTATCAAGAGTACCTGATTCACGTACATATCACTTACATTACTATAATTTCAAGTGGGCAAAGGGTTTGTTTATTGTTCCATACAAAAAAATAATTCTTGTCATTGTTCAAGGAGTACCTGAGATGTCTATAATGTCAGCTGTAGTTCAAGTAGAATTTAGTCTGTTTGGGGATGAAACCCTACGTACTGTTTCACATGAAGGACTACCGGTACAGTACAGAACACATTGATATACAGTGTACCTTGGTGGTGCAGAGTGACATTGTAAAAACATATTTCCCAACACAAAACAGTGCGCCGTATACATGAGTTTTTACAGTATGTGGTCAAATTAGTGCACTTCTTTGGTGTATTTTAACACTTCACAGTGTTAGCAGAGCACACCTGCTCTGGGAGCTATTGTTTTCATATAGGGCCAAAACTCATGAAAGTAAAATGCACATAAAAGTTTGTGTATACACAACTATATATGTTTTGTAGTATGCATTTAGTTTTGTTGTGTTTTATATTGACCAGTAGTGCAGCAGTGAGAGTTCAACAAATCCCTGTACTACTCTTATATGTTTACTGTAGTATCCTCGTAATTTTTTAATGGTTGACAATTCATGTAAGTTTCATGCTGAAACAAAAGGCCATCTGCTTCCATTTACAAAATTGCACCATCACCATCTGCTTTAAATTTGCCGCAAATGTTTCTTGTTTTACAGTACCGCTTACCCCATTCTCAAACATCCCCTCCAAAACTTCGGGATGTGTCTCCCCCTTGGCGTCCATCTCGGCGACGAAGGGCGCGATCCTCTCCCGGGCAAACTTGGCCGCCGCCTCCTTCATCATGCTCTCCTCCTCGCTCAGGTGAGTGACGGGGAAGGAGAGGTCTGGGGAGGGGACCGTGGACTGGCATCGCAGGGCGGGGGATGCCAGCAGGGATCGTGTGACATTTCCAAGAGCCTGTTGAGTGGAGGATACCATGATACAGTGCAGGTCATCACAATTGACTTGGAAGGAAAATTAAATAGCATGCCCTCAGTAGTCACAAAGTTTCATTGCAATCACGTAACGTTAAACTACCATGTAATACCACCTCACATTCTTATTTCCCTGTTTTTGAATGTTTCTACATCATAAACTCATTGTGAAAGTTTTACATGTAGTTACTTTGCATTATATTTCTGGGTAACATCACCATAAAATATAACAACCTCAGAAGGCAAAAGACTGTTAATTCTGTAAGATGACTGTATAAGAATAAAGCACTTTGGCATCTATTTACAGATGTCTGCTATTGCATATATGGATGTGATAACTGTGTGAAATCAAACTGAATTCCTCAGAATTCAGACAGAACTTGCCTCCAGACTTTAGGCCAAGTAAAAAAAGAAAGTAGTTTCTCGTCCGGGTTTTTTGAGCAAGGCGATGAGGGAGGTCCTTACTATTTGATATCTTACTATTTTTTCAAGGATCGTCGAAATGAAAGTAATAGGGCCTATGTGTTTCTCGTCCGGTAATTCTGAGAAAGCTAACGAGAGAGGGCTTTACAATTTTCTATATTCAATTTATGAAATGAAATATCACTCTGGTAGCTGTGTTATGAGACCAGGTCCCAAGTGTACGTCTTGCCTGCACTCTGTGCATTTTCAAACAAATAGATATATGTGCCATACTTGAAATGAAACTTCATGCATGCAGAAATACATTTGCTTTTTCTTTCCACTACAGATGTCAGGGGAAAATGACCATCTTAATACTGGTATTTAGTGTTGTAATGGCTTTTCTGATACCAGTGTTCTTGCAATTCTGATGTATTGTGCTATCAATTGAAACAGGTATAAAACATGTCTTTCAACAAATGTACGACTGAAATAAATTCCATGATATTCAAAACACTGCTTTATTTATTGGTGTTTGTGACTTTTTGTGTCCACACAGCTGGTATGTATATCTGCAGTTCTTCACAGTACAATTGTAGCATATTCAACTGGAAACTGGCTTGTACAATTGCAGATGGATGTCAAAATGATACTGATATGGCATTCTAGCATTAAACGTTTAAAGATGTTTCTTCATGTTCTAAAAAGACATTTGATAATCACTCATTATTTGGATGATGAATGATTGTATAACAGTACACACTACAGATGATACCACTCACGGCTGTGTCCATGAATTTACATCGTGAAGAAAAGTATCCCGCAGAAATACGAGACAAACCAGAATCCGTGGAAAAGTTATTTATTTTGTAGATACACCCATTTAATAATTCTACATTTGCTGGAAAAGCGCATTCATTTTCTCTTCAAAATAGAATGTATCGCCGTGACAGACCAGGGGATGGGGACCCTTGACAGCTACAAAACACGCACACTTTGCCGATATACGGTGCGGCACGGCCACTGCACTGGCACCGTGTACCAGGGAGGTGTGGACCTCCCTGCTGGCACCGTACCTTCCGACACTGCACACACATGCACATAGTCACAATGACATGAAAATGTATACAAACTCGATACCGTACAATCCTCACAAGCATTTGTACAGTACAATTCATCCGCTTAAAATATCAGAAACGGGGAAAAATACGAACAACGCGCGAAATATGCGTGGAATATCAGCGATTGTTCGCAAAAATGTTGCCGCTATCGCGTTCACGACGTACCGAGTGCGCTGTACATCACAGCCCAGTAGGCCGGCCCGCCGCGCCGCCCATCCAACTACAGTGCAGTTCGACTGCTTTGTGGGTCATTCCTTCTTGCCGATCGGCCGAGCTCGCAGTGTTATGCATGCGTACGTTATTACATACGCACTACACACAGAAGCTACAGCTGTACTACAGTCTGCAGCTAAGTAGAGGACGCAAGGCGTAAAAATTAGAAATGAGACGTCACGATTGTTAGGTGAATTGTCGATCTTTTTTTTTTTTTTCCGGCGGCCGAAAAAATAGTAAATATCAAAAAGTGGATGCGGCAACTGAAAATCGATGCGGGCGGGGAGCGGGCTGGGACGAGAATTATGAATTTCTTGGTATTTTCAGCGCCATTTTGAAAATAGTAAAGAGTAAAAAAATCGATGCGGCGGCCAAAATCGATGCGCGCGAGGACGAGAAACTGGTTTCTTTTTTTACTTGGCCTTAGCAGTAATGACTAAATAATTTGTTGCACACTCTACAATAAAGAACTCAAAAGTTCTATACTCTGTTAAATAAAATGCACAAACAATAGGGTGACACAGGATTTGTTGAAGTGTTACCTATATACCAGCAATGCAGTTGAGTCTTGGGGCCATGCACAGTTATGAATTTAGCAAATATAAATGTGTACCTCAAATATACTGTACATGTGGGTTCTGTGACGGCAGAAATACAAATTTGTTGTACACATATAGTGAAGTTTGAGGAAAGCTTGACAACCCATTCAAGAGTGTAAAGTTTGATCAATTTAATTATCTCGCAAATTACGAGATACGCATAATTCACAGCGCCATCTACGGAGACTGAAATTCGTGATGTCGCAATGAACGACTCGCCCTGTTTGCAACGAGAAAATCCAGGATTATCTTGAGAATCCTGAATCCTGGTAAATCCAAAGCGATAAATATAGGCACGGAGGTCAGTAATTTACTCCTTTCTAAAGTATTTGTTGAAAATACGTTTCTAAAGATGTATAAATTTGGCTATCATTTGTGCAATGTTACCGTAGTCAGTGACAGAATGTGTACCGCAGAATGCGTGTGTGCTTCGCTTGACCGAAGTACCGAAGTACGCTTATGTACATTGTACATTACAGAAATTTAGGTTCAGTGTAAGAACACGATTATGCAACAAGCACTTGCAGTTTTGGTTGGTAAAACCTAGATAGTTGAAAGTTTCTTCTTCAATAGGAGAACACGTTTGTGTATGTATGAAAGTTGAATGTCAAATGAATCAGGCTCAAGGTCAAGCCAAAGTCACATACAGCTATTTGTTTAGATTGTACATGTCAAGGCTGCCAAGTAAAACAGCACTGAAAGTACTGTAACTAAACTTGAGAAGAATTATGAAGGCTGTAATGAAGTTTGGTCTTCAAAGGCAATTTATGGTGCTGTTACAGGTTTATTTTATTTTTATAACATTTTCAGCTGCCAATGCTGAAACATTTGGTGCTACCCTTACTTGGCAACTCTGATTCCTAAATCATGAATATTCATCTATGTAAAAAGAGACAAGTAATATTGACTTATTGGTATCTCGAGTGAAAGATGCGTGCCATGATTTAGTATAAAGGATTACCATATGAAGGTTAATAAGAAACTTGTTCAAACAAAGGACGTAAAGGATTGCGACAGTTTAAAGGGCTCATTCAAGTCATACTGATATGAGTTAAATCGGGACAAGAAATTCCCATTCATTCATCAATATCGGTGTCACTGATAATGATAGAGTTTTCTGAGAGAAAGTAAAGGTTTACTATGGAAACGATATAGATAGAGTTGAGGTTCGAGTCAGATAAATGCGAACAAGACACACAAGTAAAGAATCAGACACTGAGTGTTAATTTATAAGATGCATTTATTGGTACAAACAGCGCCTTATCTTTCTATGCATACACATGAAATGAGCCATTCATTTATGCCAGTATGTTAACACAGGTATTAATTAGATTGTATATGCCTTTGTTTATATCATTCTCTGTTACAGTTTTCACGGAGTGAAATGGATTGGAGTGAGTTGCGACGAAAGAAGACAAGATTAAATTACGACACTCCCGTAGAAACCCGAGTCCGAGTGATTTATCATTCTCGTACATTCTCGTATCGATCTCGTACAAGCAGGCACAGTGAAAACTCCTTCCTTTTCCTGTGGTGAGTGATCTTCAATCTCCAAGATGTCTTCACATAAAGAGGAGTCTGAAAGTCGAGTTCGTCGACCTACTGAAAAGGGAGAACAGTATCAGTTTGAGATGAAATTGAAAAGCTGGAGAAGTTCTCTGACGACATGGAGGCGTAGAGCGAACAAGCTTAGGTCAGTTATTGTCGGAGATGAAGTAGACATTAGTACTATGAAGCAACATAGAGATGTTCTTCAAGATGCAATGGACAGAGCCATCGAAGTCCAAGAGGAACTGGCAGCTGTTACCTTACCTCTTGCATCTAAGCCTGAGGATGATAGTGAGATAGAGCTCTTTAAGATTGAAGAAGAACATGCTTCTTTAATGAAGGAAGTCCATCATGTTCTTAAAGCTGCGAAAGGAGATGTTTTGAGCTCAAGATCAGTACTGGAATCTTCACTGTCTTCAAAGGGCAGACGTGAACAGTGTCAGAGATGGGTCAACAGTTCAGCGAACAAGGATGCTCATGAATCTACTTCTCATCATTCTCAAGCTGAGTTAAGTCATGCCGATTCTTGCCCTCAACATTCTGAACCTGCTCAGAGTACATCTCATCCTGAGACTGCTTGCAAATCACAGTGCTTTGAAGATGAAATACCTGCGAAGAATCAAGAGCCTGATCCAAATCCAAGGAAGGATGCATTTCATCTTCTTGCAGACAGTCTTCGGGACCAGCTTCACTTGAATCGACTCCCTTTGCCCGAACCACCTATCTTTACAGGCAATCCCCTTCACTACACAACATGGAAGAACAGTTATGACTTGTTGATTGAGCATTGCAATATTCCAGCTCATGAGAAATTCTTCTATCTCTTGAAGTTTCTGAAAGGAGAGCCGCGGGAACTAGTAGAAGGGTTTTCGATGATTGGTGGTGAAGGTGCTTACTTTGAAGCCAGGTCTGCTTTGGATGACAGGTATGGTGACCAGTTCATAGTATCTAATGCCTTTAGAGAGAAGCTGGAAAGATGGCCGAAGATAGGAGCCAAGGACTCTCAGGGTTTGCGAAGATTTGCAGACTACTTGCGTCAGTGCTGCACAGCCATGAAGTATGTAAACCACCTCCATCATCTTGATGACGAACGAGAGAACAGGAAGCTTCTAACCAAGTTGCCTGAATGGTTGATCAACAGATGGGCAAGATGTGTCGTGAGCTGGAGGAAGGATCAAGGTAGATTCCCGCCCTTTCACGTCTTTTCCAAGTTCATAGACGAAGAATCGACCATTGCCTGTGATCCTGCTGTCTCGCTTAGCAGTCTTAGAGACGACAAACTGAGACTTACGAAGGAGAAGTCATCTCCAAGTGCAAGTACCTTGTCAACAACAGCTTCATCTGGCAGTGGACACTACAGATCTAAGCGGAAGCAAGATTTCTGTGTGTTTTGCAATGAACAACATCGCCTTGATGAGTGCAATACCTTTGCTCAAAAGGACCTTACTGCAAAGAAGGAATTCATCGTCCAGAAGGGACTATGTTATGGCTGCCTAAAGAAAGGACACATCACTAAAGAATGCAGACGTAGAAGTACTTGTGCGGTCTGCAAGAAACGACATCCCACTCCTCTACATGGTGATGTGAGGAAACCAGCCAGCAGTAATGAAAGAGATAAGACTGAGCAAATAAGGAATGGTAGATCAACACAGAACAGTGAGGCACAAGAACATCAGTCCACAAGCTCTTGTGCAATGATAGACCAGTTAAGTTCTGCCAGTTCCATGATCGTACCAGTGTGGTTGTCTCATGTAAGTTCGACAGAGGAAAGGTTGATCTATGCCCTCTTAGATACCCAATCCGACACCACATTCATACTGGAGTCTACAAAGAACGACTTGGGATTGCGAGGAGTAGATGTGAATCTTCGTCTTTCTACAATGTCGAGCAGGGATGAACGGATCCCAAGTGAGCGTATAGATGGTCTCTTTGTAAGAGCACATGATGGTGAGAAGAGGATAAGTCTACCACCCACTTATACAAGAGACATCATGCCTGCGAACAGAGGACACATACCTACCTGTGAAATGGCCGAATCCATACCCCATCTTCATAAGCTTAGTCAGTATCTTCTTCCGATGCAAGATTGCGAAATTGGACTCTTGATTGGGTACGATTGTGCCACAGCTTTGATGCCTCGTGATGTCATTCCAAGCCCACATGATGATGGTCCATATGGCATCAAGACAGACTTAGGATGGAGCATAGTAGGTACTGTGCAACGTGACTATGAAAGGAGAAGTGAAGACCGTTTTGGCATCAGTCACCGTTTGATGGTCAGCGAAGTTCCTGTCAACCTAAGAACGGAAAGGAAAGGAGTCCTTTTCTCTGAGAGAGTGACTGTGAAGGAAGAAATTATCCCCTCAAGGGTAATTAAGGTCATGGAAGCAGACTTTCTCCCAGAGAGTCATGAAAAGCCATACTCACAAAACGACAAGAAGTTCTTGAAGGTTATGGGAGAAGGCATTCACGTCACAGAGACAGGTCAATATGAAATGCCATTACCATTCAAGATGGATGATCCGGAATTGCCCAACAATCAGCTCCAGGCTGAAAAGAGACTAGAGAGTCTGAGAAGGAGGTTTTCCAGAGACGTCGTATACCATGCTGAGTATACGAAGGTCATTGATTCTCTTATCGCCAATGACTATGCTGAGTTCATTCCAAATCCTTCACTCTACAAGAAGTCTAGATGGTACATCCCCCACCATGGTGTACAAGAACCGAATAAACTGAGGGTAGTATTTGACTGCAGTGCCCAGTATAAGGATGAGTCTCTCAACAAGCACCTGATGACAGGACCAGACATGACAAACACACTCATTGGGGTCCTGAGCAGATTTAGACTGGAGAAAGTGGCCTTCATGTGCGATGTTAAAGAAATGTTTCATCAATTTCGAGTGAACGAAGAACATCGAGACTATCTGAGATTTCTCTGGTGGCCCAATGGAGAGTATCAGCATCCTGTTCAGCACTGCAGAATGAAAGTTCACCTTTTTGGTGCCGCATCATCTCCGGGTTGTGCGAATTATGGACTCAAGAAGATTGCATCAGATAATGCAGATAAGTTTGGTCATGACGTTGCAAGATTCATCCATAATAACTTTTATGTAGATGATGGCCTACTTTCTGTTCCCACGTCAGCAGAAGCTATTGATATGATTGCACGAACTAAGAAGACGTGCAATGCAGGAAAGTTGCATCTACATAAGTTTGTCTCGAACTCGAGAGAAGTTATGCAGGCAGTACCTGTGACAGATCGAGCCAAAGCAGTGAAGGAACTGAATCTTCTACATGATGACCTGCCCATAGAGAGAGCCTTAGGTTTGCAGTGGTGTATTGAGTCAGACACCTTTGGATTCCGTGTCACATTTGCAGATAAGCCATGCACCAGAAGAGGTTTGCTCTCAACTGTTATGTCACTGTATGATCCACTAGGTCTCATCGCCCCAGTGACATTGAAGGGAAAACAGATCATACAGGATTTGTGCAGAGAAGGTGCATGTTGGGATGATCCACTGACAGACGAACTGCAAATGAGATGGGAAAGATGGCGTCAAGACATCATCAGTCTGGAGAACGTTTCTGTGCGTAGGTGCTTCAAACCAGAAGAATTTGAAGAAGTGAAATCTGCACAGTTTCACCACTTCTCAGACGCCAGTACAGGTGGCTATGGAAACTGCAGCTATCTCAGACTAGAGGATGTTAGGGGATCAGTACACTGCTCTCTGGTGATTGGGAAGGCTCGAGTCACGCCACTCAAACGTGTAACCATCCCCAGATTGGAACTGACTGCTGCAGTAGTATCCTCTACCATAAGTTCATTTCTCGAGGAGGAATTGGGTACTCTCCAAGCTGAACATCTATTCTGGACTGATAGCAATGTAGTACTGGGCTACATCAGTAATGACGAGAAAAGATTTCATGTGTTCGTCGCAAATAGGATCAGACAGATAAGAAATCACTCGAGTCCTGATCAGTGGAATTATGTTAATTCGAAGGACAATCCAGCTGATATTGCGTCTAGAGGTGCTACAGTTGAGCAGCTAATGGCATCGGACTGGTTTGATGGCCCAAAGTTCTTATCAGATGCCAAACTACCTGAACCGGAATCAGTGTACCATGAGATATCTGAGGATGATCCAGAGGTAAAGAGGTCTCACGTAGCCACAACACAGACCAAGCCTTCTTCATTTGATCTGGAACGCTTCAATCGTTTTTCTTCATGGCATCAACTGAAGAGAGCTGTAGCTAATTGTGAACGCTATAAGACTCAACTGAGAAGGCGCTGTGAGGAGAAATCTTCAACTACCACAGAGAGAGTAATTCCACCCCGACCACTCACTGTAGAGGACCTCCAAAAGGCACAAACTGAAATCATCAAACATGTACAGGAACAATGGTTTGATGAAGAAATACAAATTCTAAGGAATTTGTCATCGGATAGGGATCCATGCAGAGATGAAAGGGACCACAGACGGAGAGTTAAGAGGTCTAGTCGTCTACACAAGTTAGATCCCTTTATAGATGAAAATGGCCTTCTCAGAGTTGGAGGACGATTATGTCGTGCTGAGGGATCATTTGAGGTCAAACATCCCGTCATCCTACCCCAGAAGGGTCATGTGACTGATCTGATCATACGCCACTGCCATCAGCAAACGGCTCATCAGGGACGAGGTATTACCGTGAATCAACTCAGACTCAATGGTTTCTGGGTCATCGGTTGCAGCACAGTGGTGTCCAGGTTGATCAGAAAATGTGTGATATGCAACAAATTAAGAGGTGTAACTCAGTCACAAAAGATGTCAGATCTACCTAAAGACAGAGTAGAACCAGCCCCGCCCTTCACTTATAGTGGTATGGACTGCTTTGGACCATGGGTCATACGAGAGGGCAGAAAGGAACTTAAACGGTATGGCCTGTTATTTACATGCATGGCATCCAGGGCTGTGCATATCGAGACATTGAATTCCTTATCTACAGACGCCTTCATTAACGCCTTACGACGTTTCCTGTCAACAAGAGGGCCAGTACGTCAACTCAGGTCTGATAGAGGTACCAATTTCATTGGTGCAGAAGCAGAATTCAAACGATGGGCTCAGACGAACCACGAGAAGGTGAAGGACTTTCTGATGAGAGAGGGATGTGACTTTATCAACTTCAACTTCAACGTGCCTTCCGCCAGTCATATGGGAGGCAGTTGGGAGCGGCAGATCCGCTCAATACGACAAGCTCTGGATGGGTTGATGCATCAAGCTGGCCATCAGCTTGATGATGAGAGTCTACGGACGTTCATGTGTGAAGCTGCCGCCATAGTGAATGGGAGACCATTGACAGTCGATAACCTGTATGATCCTGGGTATCCTGAACCGATTACGCCAAATCATCTGTTGACAATGAAAACAAGGGTTCTTCTACCCCCGCCTGGACATTTCGTTCGAGAGGACTTGTATTCCAGAAAGCGCTGGAGAAGGGTTCAGCACCTGTTAAACGAGTTCTGGTGTCGCTGGAAGAAAGAGTTCTTGCAGAATCTACAGTCGCGACAGAAATGGGTGCATCCTAAACGCGAAGCCCAGGTTGGTGACATCGTGATAGTTAAAGATGAGAACACTCCGCGAAATCGGTGGTTACTCGGTAGAATCACCGAAACATTCCCTTCTGAAGATGGACTTGTGCGTAAGGTAAAGTTGGTCATCGCGGACGCTAAATTGAATAGAACTGGAAAGCGCACACAAGCTATGCAGACTCTAGAGAGACCAATACATAAACTAGTAACTTTATTGGCTCAGGAAGACCAGGAAGAATTCCCTACCAAGGAGCCATAGATGTAGTTAAGACAGTTGAAAGCAATGAAATGTTATTTATTGCTTATTTAGGGTCTGAATTTATATACTATTGCAATATGTCACAAGAAACTAAGTATGCTGAATTTGAGACTTTCAAAATATCAACCACTTTGTGTTGATTGTCAAGTAAGACTAAATATCGTTTGATGTCAAAATTTAATTTCTTTGGACTAACTAAATATTGATCAAATTTCTACATCTGAAGTCTGCCTGAAAGACTATCGAAAACTTAATGGTTCGTTTTGTTTTTATAATTGTAAATGTAAAACTGGTCTGAAAGTACAGACTAATTGATCATTTAATCTGAAAAGGGGTAAGCAAGGTCTGAAGCTCAGACTAAGAGATTGCTTGAGATAGTGACTAGTTTCAAGACTACAGATTTGATCTATGTGTATAAATTGCATTTGAAATACGAGTATACAGTGGAAAATCAGTGTAAAGAGATCTGAGATACCACAGTGTTATTCTGGTCCTACCTCTCTATGTAATGATTTGATACATGTATAAGATATTCTTGCTATAACAGGGTAATTCGGTCCACCTAAGGACCTCGTTATATCGAGCTTCCATTGCATTTAGTATTTCTAGCAAATGAGTCACATTCACATTTGCATACTATGTACATTTGCACAAAAAGTATACCAGGTCACCGTTATAGAGGATATCAAATGATGATTCAACTGCCTTTGTAAAAAGGCGATTGGGACGGTTGTTCGACTCATGAAATGTCGATTTATGCAGAGTTAACTGTATTTGTATGCTGCATCACATAATTGATATCATGTGACAACTCAGTTTAAGATGTAAAATTTGTTTGGTATAGTGCATGATACATGTATGCCAGGTCATACTCTTAATTTATTAATCTTCATGAAAGAGTAAATTAGTTACCTAATTTAAAGGAGCCATGTAAAGTTTGATCAATTTAATTATCTCGCAAATTACGAGATACGCATAATTCACAGCGCCATCTACGGAGACTGAAATTCGTGATGTCGCAATGAACGACTCGCCCTGTTTGCAACGAGAAAATCCAGGATTATCTTGAGAATCCTGAATCCTGGTAAATCCAAAGCGATAAATATAGGCACGGAGGTCAGTAATTTACTCCTTTCTAAAGTATTTGTTGAAAATATGTTTCTAAAGATGTATAAATTTGGCTATCATTTGTGCAATGTTACCGTAGTCAGTGACAGAATGTGTACCGCAGAATGCGTGTGTGCTTCGCTTGACCGAAGTACCGAAGTACGCTTATGTACATTGTACATTACAGAAATTTAGGTTCAGTGTAAGAACACGATTATGCAACAAGCACTTGCAGTTTTGGTTGGTAAAACCTAGATAGTTGAAAGTTTCTTCTTCAATAGGAGAACACGTTTGTGTATGTATGAAAGTTGAATGTCAAATGAATCAGGCTCAAGGTCAAGCCAAAGTCACATACAGCTATTTGTTTAGATTGTACATGTCAAGGCTGCCAAGTAAAACAGCACTGAAAGTACTGTAACTAAACTTGAGAAGAATTATGAAGGCTGTAATGAAGTTTGGTCTTCAAAGGCAATTTATGGTGCTGTTATAGGTTTATTTTATTTTTATAACATTTTCAGCTGCCAATGCTGAAACATTTGGTGCTACCCTTACTTGGCAACTCTGATTCCTAAATCATGAATATTCATCTATGTAAAAAGAGACAAGTAATATTGACTTATTGGTATCTCGAGTGAAAGATGCGGCCATGATTTAGTATAAAGGATTACCATATGAAGGTTAATAAGAAACTTGTTCAAACAAAGGACGTAAAGGATTGCGACAGTTTAAAGGGCTCATTCAAGTCATACTGATATGAGTTAAATCGGGACAAGAAATTCCCATTCATTCATCAATATCGGTGTCACTGATAATGATAGAGTTTTCTGAGAGAAAGTAAAGGTTTACTATGGAAACGATATAGATAGAGTTGAGGTTCGAGTCAGATAAATGCGAACAAGACACACAAGTAAAGAATCAGACACTGAGTGTTAATTTATAAGATGCATTTATTGGTACAAACAGCGCCTTATCTTTCTATGCATACACATGAAATGAGCCATTCATTTATGCCAGTATGTTAACACAGGTATTAATTAGATTGTATATGCCTTTGTTTATATCATTCTCTGTTACAGTTTTCACGGAGTGAAATGGATTGGAGTGAGTTGCGACGAAAGAAGACAAGATTAAATTACGACACTCCCGTAGAAACCCGAGTCCGAGTGATTTATCATTCTCGTACATTCTCGTATCGATCTCGTACAAGCAGGCACAAAGAGTTCTGAATTATAAAAGCTTTTTGTTACATCTATGTGCTGTCATCGCGTTGATGGAGAAAAAGACGACAACAATCAAGAGATACCAAGGTCAGAGGTCAGAGGTCAGAGGTCAGAGGTTTTGCAGTGAGGGGTTTGGAAATTGGGTTTTCCGCCTCTGAGAGTAAGGAGTTTTCGCATTTTTCAGCTGTAAATCGTGTGATCTTGTGCATACTAAATATAATACAACTTGTACATGTAGACCAATATTGGCTTGTTCTCATTTAAAAAAGCAAAAATACCACCAACAACTACAAAAACAAAACAGATTGTCCCAAAATGTGACATCTTTGGTGGTTGGAAATCCAAGTGTGTGTGTGTGTGTGTGTTTAATGGGGGAGGGCCGAGGGGGTGGTTTTTGAGGCATGACGAGAAAAAGCTTGTCGGGTGTTTCAAGTGTGAGAGAGGTGACCCGAGGCATCACTGTCACACAATAGGATAGGATTTAACAATTTTAGATGTCACACATGTAGGCTACATCAGGGGAAATCACATAAAGAAAACATACGCTATGGCAAAATTGTGCAAGAGGCACCACTGCAGGTGTCAGGTAGTGCATGCATCCACGCATGAGCAAGCAAGGTTAGAGTAGTGTAGAGTTGTACTTTTATTGCAAAATTAGTGGAGGGACATTGAATTCTAAGGTAGTCTTTCCGACAACATATTAAAGGAAGAAAGAAAAAAAAAGAAGAACGAGGACAAAAAATGCTATGGTAACCTCATGCAGCAGAAATCGGGCCTGCCGCGCACTGTATCAATCATGCGTAAACACTGCATGTTTGGTGGGGCCTGTTCATGAGTAGATTGATCTACTGTAAAAGTGGAAATTTTCGCGGTGTTGAAATTTTCACGCATTTCGCGCAACCAGAAACTAGCGCGAAAATAAAAGCACGCGAATATTTTTGCTTGCAATACGTTCCTGTGCGTGATGTCTTGATTCCGCGGAATTAGAAACACGTGAAACTCTTCTGACCCGGGATAATGCGAAAAATTAGTTGCACGAAAATATCCACTTTTACAGTATTCAATACATATTAACTTTAGTACTGTGCAAGAAAGTCCCACGGCACTGGCCTAGGTGTGGCTGTGCTTTAATTATGGACCATTCTTGTAGTTGTACCAGGTATGTAATTTAGTTGTAAATGCCATACTTGAAAAGAGAATTCTACAAAACTGCATTTTCTAACGAACATATTCTGATTGTGATTGGTTACTGACATATAACAATTTAAAGGGCACTGAAGAAGGGTAATTGGGTTACCCCCCCCCCCCCCCCCCCCCCCCCCACCCCCGGCCTTCTAAAACTGTAGTAAAAGAGGCAGGTCAAGTGATCTTTCCACTCCAGTACCTAACCCCGTCGCGGGGCGCTGTAAACACAGTACGTATTTGTCCGTATGGGGTCGCTGCTGCGGTTATCCAGTACCCAGTCCATCAATCAGTCCATCTATAATCTAGACTAACTAGTCTAGGTCTTGGTTATGTCTAAATTTAATAGTATACGATTATAAACCATCCAAAACATAGCTGCAAATCCTCGTCTCGTGATCAACGTTTGTTACGTGAGACACAGTCACACGTTACGTAACTCAACCGGTCCCTGCGAAGGCAAAGCAAGCATTCACTGATCACAGCAGCCACACCACGTATACACACACATGTGCAGAATCTACTGAGAAACACCGCGTACTGAAAAGTGCAGTATTTACACTCAAGGTTCCTTATATACAAACAGATCGCGCTAATAACTTAAAATCTATATCAAAAACGTAGCAGCATGACCTGTTTGTTGGTAAATAACAATTCACAGCAAAACATCAAAAAACAACTTACTAAACTCTTGCGGAGAGCTCGATTTAGGGCCATGATCACGTAGCTTGTTCTGTGTGGAGATTATCTGGACCGGATAAATATACAGAAAGTGTGTACATCACACCATCGGTTAACCGGTTTTAGTCTACTTCATAGCCATTTTGTCATTTCGCTTTCAAGAAACGTCGGTACAACATGCTAGTACATAAAAGTTTTATTGCATATTCAAGATAGCACAATATAATTTCATCAGGGTCTTTATCAATGTGTGAAATTCCCGGTAGGCCTAAATCTAGTTCTTCAATCATTCAGTATAACATTACATTTTTTATATTCCTTCATTTCCATGTCCTTTGTGAATAAGTGAAATCTTTATGAAAAGAGAAATTGAAGAACAACAGGCCTAAAGTTGAATAAATATCAGATCCACTGATCCAATTTGAGACAAGATGGGAAATTATGCCATTCTAGATAGTGTAAAAGCCTCATATGAGTAAAATAAGACATTGATTTTACACAATGAATGCTTGTCAAATTATCTATCTGTCTTACTCTTTCTACTTTGAAAAACAGCTTTAAAAAGTGATTTGATTCTTGAACATATTTAGATAAAATTTAGTAGCACAAAGTGGGTGTAAACATCCATCATATGGAGATTGGTTGGTAAAGCTACAACATAATTATATTGTGCTTAGGGTGTTCGATAGGCGTACATTGGTGAGCAAAGCTGCAGTTTTATAGGCCTATATCAAATCTTTAAACCTTTTGTGATGTAAATGATAGCTAGGGCCTATTGATAATTTAGAATCAGTCTCTGTGTGTTTTCTCATCATAACAAACTATTATCTCAATAAGTGATTGTGCTATTGTTATTTCCCATTTGCTAATAATGTTTGTATATTGCTGGTACTGTAAAAGTGGATATTTTCGCATGACTAATTTTTTCACGCTCGGCTGCACGGTAAGAAGAGTTGCCTGTTTTAAATTCTGCGGAATCAAGACATCAACTGTTGGAATATATGACAAGCAAAAATATTTGTGAGCTTTTATTTTTGTGCGAGTTTCTGGTTGTGTGAAATGAGAGAAAATTTCCACTTTTACAGTATATGCTCAAATTGTTTTATACAATGTATCCCTGTGTTGTTGTTTTTTCTGGTATCTATGATAGCTAGTACTTTCAATTTGGCAAATAAATGAATAATCAAGTAAATGAATAAATAGATAAAGAAATAAAAGGTGAAATAGATAGATGAATTACTATAGTAGATTAATGATTACTTCATTCACCCATTCATTCACTAACGTTGATGTTATAACACCTCCCTGATGTTAAACGTCCAAAAAGTCTCGGGTCCGTTAGTCAATATAATATACCAACTTTGATCGAGACTAGTTGCGTGACGTCACTAGCATTACTGTGCGAGCCCACAGATCGCACACAGTTGTGTGTGATGAGTTCTGAGTGCGAGCCTGCAACGCACGGCCTACACACGTAAACACACACGTACTCAGAGTGTACGTTTTTACGGTCTCTTTTTACGGTGGCCGAAATTTGGGAAAGAAGGTGTGTGTGCGTTATACATCAAATCCTCTTAAATCTTCACAAATAATGACCATCAACGCTCAATGATTATCCCTACATACATATACATTTTATATCTAACAAAATGGCTGCAAGAAGATGGAACTTATGAAATGATTTATATGTATTTCGGATATGAAGGTGGACACTGACTAAATAAAGCTCTGTGTAGTTCTGTAGTCCCGTGTACATACATCGCTGTTATTAGTAGTACTCAATCAGAATGCATTTGTGGAACAGTGATGTAAATTTTATCGTCCGCAGTATGAAAGCAGTCTTGGTAATTATGTACCGGTAACAAGTGTCTAGGTGACATTGGCTGTGTTTATCAACTCCTTTTCTCGGCAGAAACAGGCTATCCAAACAGCTTTCAAGGAATTTTTACGAGTTGATAAACGCAAAGCTGTTTTGAAAGCCCTTTACTTAGGTAGGGTGTCTGGTAGATTTTTGCAACTGGAGAAATACAAGTCATTTCACACTAAAACATACATATCCATAATGTCCGTAGTTAACATAATACATGTGCAAAATTTCTCACCATAATCATGAATAATGGTGAAGTTATGAGCAAATAAAAACAGGGTATTTTTCATCCTCACGCTGTCAAAACCTTGGCGAAAAAGTGGGTCGCGAGCGTAATGAAATTCACTGTCAAGCGCACTCCAGTGGGCGGTGCTATTCACTGCGTTTATCACATTCAAAGCGCGCGTGTTTCTAAGGCTAAGCGCGCATCCTTGTCAGCTAGCACACACCTACCCAGCCAGGGTGCTGTGCGAGGCCCGCTTCGATCCCGCGGCACGCACTTGTACTTGCACTCGCACGCGATTTGTACACACGGGTTTACGAGACCGATGACCCATCATACATACAAACGTATCACAAACGTAGGTCTAACAGCGCGGCGGAGTAAAAGCGCACACAGTAGTGGTGCATGTGCGATATGTAGTACAGTGTACATGGAGACGCGCACATGTACCGGTACTCACATTACGTACCGGCGGTGCGCTATAGCAGCTGTGCGGAGGCTGAACACCGTACCTATGCATGCAAAACCGACTCGACTGTATGGAGCTTCGCGTAAGTGCGCGCCGTAACCACGAGTCATGGCGTGTAACTACGTGTCTAGACTTGTAGGCCCCGCCTCGCTTAGTTCGCTGATGCTGTTACTATGCTGACAAGGGTATCTTAATCGCTATTTCGCGGGTTTATCCTGGGGAATAAGCGAAAAACCAATGCTATTTTTGGATTCAGCACCATTGAATCCTCCTACACCGGTATGGCCAGTTTCACAGTCGGACGGAACAGCCGAGTTATAGCGATGTTTAGGCTTAAATCTGAATTTAGGTAGCAATACGTCTTGATATCTAAACTCGGCGTAGGACGAGAAGAATGAGACCACCACAAGCTTTCATATGATACCAAATTTATGGAGATTTGTTCCCGGGATAAACCCGCGAAAATGCCTGAAAGGTGGTTTTAAGCCAAATTTGTGGGTCCACTTTTTGACCGAACGCGCGCCCTACGTTCGCCCATTGCCCAACACGCACTGAACACATCTGGTAGTCGTAAGTTTGTTTGAAAACGCTAGCGCTTTTGCATTCAAAATGTGACTTTCGTGATATCATTTAGTATCGAAGATAATATGATAGATTTCTCTTATTGTAAAAAATGTTTTGAAGTAGTTTTATGTTCTGTAGATGCATATAGACCTAGAAAATGTAGGTCAAAGATGACTTGTGAACTCGCGACTTTTGCGTGAATTTCGAAGGGGATGACAAAGCGCATCGCGCTACCGACGCCCTACTTTAGGAAAGCCTTGTACGAAAGGGTGCGTTTATCAACTCTCCTTTCTCGGCAGAAACCGGTTATCCAAACAGCTTTCAAGGAATTTTCACGAGTTGATAAACGCAAAGCTATTTTGAAAGCCCTTAAGGAAAGCCTTTTCGAAAGCCCGAAATTTGTGACGATCCAAACAGGTTTCCTAAACAGGTTATCAGAAACCTGTTTGTAAAAGCCTTTCGAAGTTGATAAACGCAAAGCTGTTTTGAAAGCCCTTTAGGTCGCCCTACTGCGGTTACGCAACCATGCGTTTCCAGTTCTTTCTGAAAAGACGCGCGCCACGTAAAGTGCACACGAGTACGCGGTGTATATCAGTTCGGGAAACCCACTCACAAGGGGGGCTCCTCCTTATAAGTAACCCGCCCGTCCCCCTTATAAGTAACCCCGTCCCCCTTATAAGTAACCCCCGGGGCACCCCTTATAAGGAGTCTCCACGCTTTTTTGCAATGCAACGCGAAAATGAAAGGACTGCGGCAATTCGCTTGATTATGTCCATAAAGCTTCACAAGTTTCCTAGTTACTCACGAAATTTGAGCAAAATCGGTTTGAGGCATCATATCTAAAATCACGGATTTAAATGCGATGTCAAACGACCCATGCGAATGCTGAAATACGCAACTGAGTCTGCCACTCAGTCGCCACGTCTGCACTCAAGCATTGCCGTGCCGCCGCGCCTGGCGACACTCACGCCAGTAATCGCTCGCATTTCAGCATTCGCATGGGTCGTTTGACATCGCATTTAAATCCGTGATTTTAGATATGATGCCTCAAACCGATTTTGCTCAAATTTCGTGAGTAACTAGGAAACTTGTGAAGCTTTATGGACATAATCAAGCGAATTGCCGCAGTCCTTTCATTTTCGCGTTGCATTGCAAAAAAGCGTGGAGACTCCTTATAAGGGGTGCCCCGGGGGTTACTTATAAGGGGGACGGGGTTACTTATAAGGGGGACGGGTTACTTATAAGGAGGGACCCCCCTTGTGAGTGGGTTTCCCGAACTGATATTGTCTACATACAGCTGTGTGTAATGCACGCATATGCTTGGAACAAGGAGGTGTTTCTCTCACCAACAAATAGGAACAAGGTTTGAGAAATAGAGTAACAACAGTCTCATTCCCTTTTTGATCCCATGTCTCATGCCGCCACTCAGAAATATTTGAAGTATGTGCTAAACTGGAGCTGCCTCACAGATAGGAAGACAATTGACTGACTCATGTGGCATTGTATCATGCCTCGTCACTCTCAAAGGAAGATATGTCTTTATGATGGTAATTGCTTTTCGCCGTCCCGTCTTAGAAAACAAGCGGCACATTAATAGTACAGGCAGTCAGGGCTTTGGAAAGGGCTCTCGAAAGGGCTATGGAAAGGGCTATCAAAAGTTGATAAACGCAGCCGACGAAAGCAAGCGGCACATTAATAGTACAGGGAGTAGACGGGGCTTTCGAAAGGGCTATGGAAAGGGCTTTCGAAAGGGCTATCGAAAGGGCTTTCGAAAGTCATTTAAACTGGGGAAAGTTCATAAACGCAGCCATTGACTATGAAGCTACTTGTCCAGAGGATTATGGGCGTCTTGCATTAATTAAGAACAACTCTCTTGACAAACATCCAACTACTGTAAATGAATAACAGTTAGAATTTTTGTGTTTTCATTTGTTCAGTTGATGTAACAGCTGTTGTTTTCATTTCTGCAGACACCATGAAGCTTAACCCACTCGTGTCATCTTCCCGGAGGAAGAACCGCAAGCGTCACTTCAATGCCCCCTCGCACATCCGCAGGAAGCTGATGAGCGCACCCCTCTCCAAGGAGCTGAGGTCCAAGTACAACGTGCGGAGCATCCCGATCCGCAAGGATGACGAAGTCTCGGTGAGTGTGCGGTTTTGGTCGGTTACAACTTTCAAGAAAAATGGCACACGATTTAGAGGAGAAAATAGCCTTCATACAAATCTTCACCATATTCTCTTTCCGTAATTGAAGAAAGGTGAATATCCAGATTGTATCCTTCACATCAAAGTATTGTAGAGCAGTAATAACCTACTGCTTACGACTCTCAAGGTGGACAGTACTTGCCGTTATGGTCCCAAAACGTGTACAAGCTGGTGAGAGAGTTTTTAGGGGTGAGAAAATCACCTCATTTAGTTTGTATGTGGCCATTCGACCAACACCAATGTTTTGTTGGAACATTTGAAAATTATGTTTCCATAAAAATTCCTATTTCTGTGCAGTTTTTATTAAATTTCCATCATGTTTTGTGTAAAAGTTAAATGAAGGCAAATAATGAAATAAATTTCATGATGTGGATTTTCACTGTAAAAGTTCAGAGAGTCACATACTACCAGTAACCACCCTCAGGGCTCATGGGATGGTACAGGGTATTGGTCGAGGGTGTGACATTGCACCCAGTGGTCCTTGGAGAATTTGACTCTGCTCTGTGTATAAAAAGGCTCTGTGGAGTGAGACAGTGGACTATCCTTGTGTGTAAATATTCCCTGCAGGTTTCCCGCGGACATTACAAGGGTCAGCAGGTCGGCAAAGTCGTTCAAGTGTACAGGAAGAAGTTTGTCATCTACATCGAGAGGATCCAGCGTGAGAAGGCCAACGGTGCCCAGGTCTACGTTGGTATCCACCCCAGCAAGGTGAGGGTTGAAACCAGCTCCAAACTATTGGTCTTTGATTACCGGTGGACAAAGGGAAGGCAAAAACAAAACAAACTAAGAACAAACAAATGCTCTTTAAACTGAAGGAACATAACAGAGTAGTCCACACCGACTGGCTGAAGAGCTACTGTTTTCTGTATCTGTGAGGCCAGTTCTCAAGATGTCAACAGTTACTATGTATGTGTTGTTTCAAATAGCAATTTACAGTGTATAGGGGGTTTACCTAGACTTATGGCAATTACAGTGTATAGAGGGTTTATCTAGATAGATGTGTATTTATGGGAAACATTTTCTTAGATCTTAGTATGCCTGAAAGAATTTGTTGAAATTGTAGCTAACAGATTAGTATCTGTGACTCGTGAGTGTAGTTTTAATCCCTGCCCCGCAGAATGTATTTTTAGCTCACCTGAGCCAAAGGCTCAAGTGAGCTATTGCGATCGCCCTTCGTCCGGCGTCCGTCGTGCGTCGTGCGTCGTGCGTCGTCCGTCGTGCGTAAACTTTTTACATTTTCATCTTCTTCTTGAAAACCCCAAGACCGATTTTCATCAAACTTGGCAGGTAGCATCCCTAGGGGGTTAGGAACTCATTTGTTAAAATGGGCACCATGACCCATCCAGGGGGCCCCCAGGGGGCCCAAACCCCCAAAAATTAAGGAATCTGTAAAAATCTTCTTCTCTAGAACCAGAAGTGATAGAGCTAAGTTAATACTATGAGTTAGTACATTGATGACTGTAGTTTCAAGTTTGTTCATGGCAGAATCAGGGGTGGTCCCCTTGGGACCCAGGGGAGGGGGGTGGGGAGGGGTTCTAATGGGGCCTAAATTATACATTTTCATCTTCTTCTTGAGAACCCCATGACCCATTTTCACCAAACTTGGCAGGTAGCATCCCTAGGGGGTTAGGAACTCAATTTGTTAGAATGGGCACCGTGCCCCACCCAGGGGGCCCCTAGGGGGCCCAAACCCCCCAAAATTAAGGAATCTGTAAAAATCTTCTTCTCTAGAACCAGAAGTGATAGAGCTAAGTTAATACTATGAGTTAGTACATTGATGACTGTAGTTTCAAGTTTGTTCATGGCAGAATCAGGGGTGGTCCCCTTGGGACCCAGGGGAGGGGGGTGGGGAGGGGTTCTACTGGGGCCTAAATTATACATTTTCATCTTCTTCTTGAGAACCCCATGACCCATTTTCACCAAACTTGGCAGGTAGCATCCCTAGGGGGTCAGGATCTCAATTTATCAAATGGGCACCATGCCCCACCCAGAGGGCCCCAGGGGCCCCAATCCTCCCAAATGAAGGAATCTTAAAAAATTTGGGCCCTTATTGTACATTTTCATCTTCTACTTGAGAATGCCTAGTCAAATTTTGGTCGAGCTGTGAATAATTTACATGAGTGACTGCGTGAAAGGTGAACTTGCGATACTCGGGTGAGCGCTAGACCCGCGGGTCTCTTGTGTTTACATGGATCAGCTTTGAAGTCTTGTTCTTTCACTATTAAAGGCACATGGTCCCGGTGGTTTAGTCAAATGCGTACGCGGGCGCACGGTGCAAGTTTCTTATAGAGACCTACGCTATTGACTCCTCTTGAGCACTTACGCTGTGACCCATTTCCCCGGGTCCGAAGAAGTCCGATCCACTGTAGTCAGTGGTCCGATCACAGTTCGGCTTATGATTCGGCTGAGGGGGATGACAGCTGTAGCAAACTTCTTTTGAGATGTCCTAATAAGAAGCACATATGCACGCAACTGATGGTGGATCAACAAATCCCATCTTCATGTATCTGAAAGATTAGATAATTCAGGGGATTCCAAATTTGTAGACAGACTTAACTGCTTAAAGGGTGTGTCGAAGTGAGGATTTAGCTTTTAACGTTTTGCGAGATATTCAGGAACCACTCTATGAGATGTCAAAGAGCATGCAATTCTAAAGGGTATCGGAAGTTTATTGGTTAAAAAGCGGTTTTGAGATGGCTGAGATATCCAAAAACAAGGTGAAACAAAGAGATCCTACTAAAAGGCGTGGCCTGTAGTCTTTTATTATTTTCATTTTTTTTTTTTTTATATCTAAGCCATTTGAAAACCAATTTTCATCAAATAAACGTTGAATCCTTCTTAAAATTGCATGCTCTTTCATTTTTATAAGAGGTTTCTCATTATTTCACTTAGGAATGTTCCAAACATGAATCCTCACCTCAACCAGTACTGTACAGTCCCTTTAAGGGCCGTCAAGAAGTGTATTTTTTGTTTTTGTTGTATTATTTTTTTTCATTGAAACAAGTGCTTAACCCTAACTTACCTGGGCTATTTAGCGAGCTTGAATTCCGGGGGGGGGGGGGGGGGGGGGGGGGTTGGGGGGGGGGGCATTATGCCCCCCCTTCAGATCTCGGCCATTGATCGCGCAAAATTTTGCATGAACATAAAGCCGGATGTAATCTACAAGACTGTTCAGTTAAATTTTCAAAAAATTTGCATTTTCTATTTTAAATTATTATTCAAATATATACAAAAAACCTCATTTTCGTCTGTAATTGGCTAATAAAAGCTTATGGATTGCTGCTTTTTCGTGTAAATATTCCTAGTGACATTCCGAACATTTGTGCGTAAAAATAAAATCAGTATCAAAATTAATTTCTTATGTTTTTTATTGTTTTATCAATTTTTTATGTATTTCTTTGTTTTTCTGAACTTTTGTTTTTGTTTTTTTCAGCAGAATTTGTCATACACATTTTTTGAAGCATAATTATACTAAAATAAATTGATTTCAGCCATTAAAATTAAAAATATGAATCTTTATATGAATTCATTGAAAAAACACAATTTGTATTGACTTTGTACACAAAATCACGTTTTAGAGCAATTTTGGGGTTGACGAAAATTTTTTGAAGGGGCGTGGCTTCAGAACTGTATGCCCGGGCGCGACAAATTTGGTCTCAAAAGTTGCGCGAGACTTGAAAGTAAAAAGTCAGCGAGCGGCGCGGTCAAAAAATTTTGCGCGCCGGAATGGTCGCGGAATTCGTCGGGGGGGGGGGCCATTATGGCCCCCCCCCCAGGTAAGTTAGGGTTAAGGTGAGGTTAGGTCATTTCCTAAGTGATGACACCATCTACTTCATCTGCTCACATTACTGCATTTGATGTAAAATTCATGGCACTGTGACAAGTCACTTGTTCTTGGTCAACATATTCCCAATTTTCTCAATCAAATTCATTTGGCTTATATCACTCATCAGTACTTGCAATTCTATAAAAGATGTTAATATCATTACTGTTTTCAGCTGCTTCTGTTTTGTTAAGAGTGTATCATGAAACATGGGGACTCATGGCTAGAACTTGTTATAACAACAGAATCATTTTAGTACCTCTAATGCTGAAAGCTATCCAGTTTGCTGTGATCTTCCAAATTGAGTTCTGCATATTTGTGACGGATGAAAGAAAAAATTCGACACATGCACAAGGCTTCCAACATTAAGTTATGATCTGCATATTGTTTTTAGAAGTCCCATACAGCTTTTTACTTGTACCATTGGTGTGTGGCCCATTCTGGCATATAGGTCGACTTTATATACTGTATAAGCTGTTATTTTCGCGTACAGATATTTTCGCGAATTAGAAGGTCACAGACAGTTTCGCGACATGTTGTTTTCGCGAAGTGACATCAGCGATATCTTGCATGCATTGTTACTCTAGTGTACGGTGACATTTTTGCGTGTTGTTAAATTCGCGATCCAACTGAGATTCATGAAATTCGTGAAAATTATTGTGAAAATAACCACTTATACAATATTATGATCCCCCCCCCCCCTGCCAACAAGGAGATAGAAGTAAGGTGTCTGGATAGTGTATGAATTAATTTTAGAGTTGACTACCTCTGTCTTCTATCTGCACTGACAGGTCGTGATTACCAAGCTTAAGATGGACAAAAACCGCAAGGAAATCCTGGAGCGCAAGGCCAAGACCCGCGAGCTGGCCTCGGACAAGGCCAAGGGCAAGCACACAGAGGAATCAGTTGCCATGGCTACAGAATAGACACTATCGACCGATCCATTGTACCGAGACTCTCAATTCCATTGCTATGGACCTCCCCAAAAGATACTCACCATGTCACAGTTCAGGTTGAAGAGCTTGCAAATTTCCCTCGATCAAGGACTGGCGACCAGGGGTTAAAAGTTCACTCAAGCCAATAAATATCTGGTCATCAACATCACACCCTCAACAATGCTCATTTTCTTTGTGATTATTTTGAGTTTTGTATCAATATCTTGTGGTGACATGACATTTGCCCCTGCACCAGTTGCTCCGGTCTTATTTTCTTTAGGGACTTAGGGGTAGAGTTAGGGTTGTGATTGGATTTTAGTCGTAGTTTAATGTGAGGATGAGGATTAGGCTTATGTTTGTGGGTATAATTTATGTTTTTTCTTAGCATGCAAATATTTCATGGGAGCAATTGTTGCTGGAGCAAATGTCACGGAACCATATCTTTTAGATTGGAGTGATTGAAAGTCACATGTGGATGGCATGTCAGGTTTGCATGTTTTGAAGGAGCTCTGATCTGTGATCTGTTATGTGTTTTGATCAATGTGGCAAAGCCTTCTGCTGTGTGTGAGAACTGGGTCAGTCAGAGCACCAGTCAGTAATTAAACCAGATTAAGCATGATTACACGATTGTGAAAATTTTTAATGTTTCCCCATGCACAGAGAAATTTCCCACAGAGACTCGTACAGCTAGAAAGGCGCATCAAAGTCTGCCAAAGGTGAAAATGGAAAATCACGTACAATTCAAAGAAATTGTATAGTTTTGGTTTTGACCTAACTTTAGGTTTCTAGCTTTTTTCTTCTTTCCTTTTTTTGTGAGATATTGAAAAACCTCTTGAAATATGAAGGAGCATGTTATTCTAAGAGAGATCCAATGCTTATCTGATGAAAATTGGTTTTGAAGTGGCCGAGATATCCAAAACAGAGTGATCCTAATAAAAGGTGGGACCCACCTTTTATTGTCCCCGCCGAACGAGTTCGAGCAGGGGACTATGAAACGGGCTCCGTACGTGTGTGTGTCCGTGTGTCCGTCTGTCTGTCCGTCCGTCTGTCTGTCTGTGCGTCCGTGTGTGATCAAAATGTTCAATTTGCTACTTCTCTGTCATTTACGAGCCAATTTTGATTCTGTTTGCTTTATATGATAGCACTACATGGGAGCTTTGAAACTTCTACACAGAATTTCAGTTGTGACCTTTGACCTTGACCTTTGACCTATATTGTACATTTTGCTTCAAAATGCTACTCCTTCGCCATTTCTAACCCGATTTCGATTCCGTTTGCTTTATGTGATGGCACTAGGTGAGGGCTTCAAAACTTCTACACAGAATTTTGACCTTTGACTTCTTTGACCTTTGACCTTGATTTTTGACCTTTATTGTACATTGGCTACAAAATGCTACTCCTTCGCCATTTCTAACCCGATTTCGATTCCGTTTGCTTTATGTGATGGCACTAGGTGAGGGCTTCAAAACTTCTACACAGAATTTTGACCTTTGACTTCTTTGACCTTTGACCTTGATTTTTGACCTGCATTGTACATTTTGCTACAAAATGCTACTCCTTTGCCATTTCTAACCCAATTTCATTTCCGTTTGCTTTATGTGATGGCACTACAGTCTGTAGGTGAGGGCTTCAAAACTTCTACACAGAATTTTGACCCTTGACTTCTTTGACCTTTGACCTTGATTTTTGACCTATATTGTACACTGTACATTGGCTACAAAATGCTCCTCCTTTGCCATTTCTAACCCGACTTCGATTCCGTTTTCTTTATGTGATGGCACTAGGTGAGGGCTTAAAAACTTCTACACAGAATTTTGACCTTTGACTTCTTTGACCTTTGACCTTGATTTTTGATCTATATTGTACATTGGCTACAAAATGCTACTCCTTTGCCATTTCTAACCCGATTTCGATTCCGTTTGCTTTTTGTGATGGCACTAGGTGAGGGCTTCAAAACTTCTACACAGAATTTTTACCTTTGACTTCTTTGACCTTTGACCTTGATTTTTTACCGATATTGTACATTTTGCTACTAAATGCTACTTCCGGCGGGGACATATTTTACGCACCGCGTAATTTCTACTTTTCCTTGTTACAATTGCTCTGTTTTACTTTTTTATTTTTTTATGTCTCAGGCATTCCAAAACCAATTTTCATCAAGTAAACTTGGAATTCCTCTTGAAATGGTATGCACTGTACTATTTCATAAGCGGTTTCTTGGTATCTCGCAAAAAGTAATGTAAAGTACTGTAAAAGTGGTTATTTTTGCATGAGTAACTTTTTGCGCTGGGCCGGATGAGATGAATTTCAGTTTCTTAATTCTATGGAATCAAGACATTTAATAGTGGTGCATATGGTAAGCAAAAATAATCCTGTGCTTTTATCGTGCTAGTTGATGGTCGTGCGAAATGTGCAAAAATTTCCACTTTAACTGTCAAAAGTGTTGAACAAAACTACCCCTCATACTTCTAACAGTCCAACACATACAAAGCACCAAATCGGTTAAGGACAGAATCACACAAAACTTTTATTTTCAAGCTCATATATATTTTGATAGCACACATTGGTTATACAGTAGTATGCAACAAGGAAAAGTAGAAATTACGCGGTGCGTAATATATGTCCCCGCCGGAAGTAGCATTTAGTAGCAAAATGTACAATATAGGTAAAAAATCAAGGTCAAAGGTCAAAGAAGTCAAAGGTCAAAATTCTGTGTAGAAGTTTTGAAGCCCTCACCTAGTGCCATCACATAAAGCAAACGGAATCAAAATCGGGTTAGAAATGGCGAAGGAGTAGCATTTTGAAGCAAGATGTACAATATAGGTCAAAGTTCAAGGTCAAAGGTCACAACTGAAATTCTGTATAGAAGTTTCAAAGCTCCTATGTAGTGCTATCATATAAAGCAAACAGAATCAAAATCGGGTCAGAAATGGCGAAGGAGTAGCATTTTGAACATTTTGATCACACATGGACGCACAGACGGACAGACGGACACACAGACACACACACGTACGGAGCCCGTTTCATAGTCCCCTGCTCGAACTCGTTCGGCAGGGACAAAAAATACTGCGTATGTGACATTTTCAAGAAAATTTCACCAGCTCATGTATTGTGTTGGGCAGAAAATTCTTTATTACATGAACACAACTGATTTTACTGGCCAAATTCATATTTTAAAACCAAGTCGTATCATTAATTTCTGAAGCAAAATTCCCACAGGAGACAAGTAAATGCACAGCATGACACAAAATCACATGCAAGCTTGCACATAGGGCAGACACACACATACACGCAATATTAGCACACCTGGCAGAAAAAAAGAAAATATACTGATTCACTTTACTTTTGGCTGGAATGTTAGTACATGTACAGCTTTGCAACAAATGCTAATGCATAACATTCAAATAATCACACAGTGTGCACAGACAAATGGACTGAAAGTAATGCCACCACATTCACCACAATGCCAACTTCATATTGCATAATATCAATAATGATGTTTATAAAAAAAATAAAGAGTATTGCATAGGTTTGTCATATGAAGAGTATAAAAATACACGGTTGATGCTGCCGTAGAAATTCACTCTGTGTAAAAATTGCATTTCATAATACACACTGTAAATACTCTACCAAGGCATTACTTAGTTTGTGTCTTGACCATTACAAAAACATCAAAACTGTGACTCAGAAACTTCAGAAACACATACAGTTGAACCTCTCGTATCCGGACAAGTCGGGACCGGGGCTCATCCGGATAAGGGATTTGGCCGGATACGGTAGACTCAATGCTTTATACATGTGCATATACATACACATGTACTGATGTAGCCCATTGTAGTACCACATGTAGTAATGTGTAGGCTACCTTTTCATTGTTACATGAGAGAGGACTCAAGCGCATAATCTGTCCATGTTCTTGCGATGATTTGGGGATGTTTGGGGATGTTAGAATGTCTGAAGGTAAGCAATTTGGAAGGAAATTTGATGTAATGTATGTTAATCATGTTGGAAGTAATATGTAATTCATGTGTGTTTGTGTAGGAGTTCTCAAGGAGTTGGGAATCCCCCTTTCCTCCTGTAATTATTATTTTAAAAAAAAAAAAAAAAATCACGGCGAGAATGCGTCCGTATAATAGAGAGATCCAGATAAAGGGAGGCCGGATAAGAGAGGTTCAACTGTAATGTGATCCAATACTGAACAAAGGCATTTCAGATTGCAGCACACAGTTGATTAAGATTCTTCTTTATCTGCCAGAAGTACATTATAACCCATGATTCACATCTCGACAAAATTCATTGATCTTGACAATTGGCTGAGAATTGAATCTATCTGCCCATGAAGGAAATGTATTTTCCACTTCTCTGCTATTCATTACACCAAATTGCATTATCATTAGACTGACAGCAAAGCTAAGTTTGGTGACCTGTGATCTTATCATTTCAGACAACTCATGGTTTATGAATTTGTTTACTCAACGTTATACCATTCAACATTTCTAGCTGAAGATATGGCTAGAAACTGACATTTTAACCAAAGTTAAACATTTAGATCATATCATACACAGTGTGTTCATATCTTTTGTTCTTTGAAATATCCACGTAGTTCATTTCCATGAGTAGGTAAAACCTATTTGGTCTAACAGAATGATACAGGAATACATGATGTTCCTCCATACATATGACAATACATTTTTTTTGTACCAGATGAATTATCACTCATTGCATTTCTTTCACACTTAACAGCATTCATTTTTTTTTTTAATGGCAGTGACTCCCTATAAAAGTTGAAAGAAAACTTTCATGAACCCTGAGCCGAAATGCCAATACTGTGTTGCTTAGAGGAATGAAAATCATAATTACACAATGGTATTCAGTAAACTCCATTAACTGAACAAGTGTGCCCATGGTTTCCAATGGAAAATTAATGTCTGGCACAATTCTAGAATGGCAGGTGTGAGCTATTCATACATGTGAATGCAATCTGGCAGACAAAACAATTGTCAGGTGTGTTCAAATATACAGAACCCATACTGGTATTTCACACATTATGTAAATTGCACACCATGAGTTTACTCCAGTAGCATGGATCTTCAAGCACACACATAGCTATGCAACAACTGGAACAATTCACATTTCTCCCAATACATTTTATCACCATTGTCTTCATCCTGAGTACACAAATATCAAGTAAAAACATTCTTGTAGGTTGTCCAAACTTCAACAAATCTGGCTGACTGGAATGATTCACATTTGTCCATTACTATAACTCATAATCATTGTCTTTATATCCTGTGTAAAAAAGAAAAAAAGAAAAGAAAAGAACTGTACATTTTCTAAGTTGTCCACATTTCAGCAAACCTAGCAGTCTGCAATGATTGTCAATAATATACTTAATCATCATTGCCTTTATCCTGAGTGAAAAAAAAAGAATGAGATGACTGAAAAATGTTCGAAGTTGTCCAAACTTCGGCAAATCTGGCTGGCTGCAATGATTAACATTTGTCTATAAACTTTGTCATCATTGCTTTCATCTTGACTAAAAATAAATGGACTAAAAATTGTCTCCTTAGTTGTCCAAATTGCAGCCAATCTGGCTGGCCAACATGATTTCTGTACATTTGTTCAATATCTTCCATCACGATCACTTTCATACTGAGTAGAAAACTACCCGAGAATGTTCTCCTACACTGTCCAAATTTCGGCTTATCTCACTGGCTTCAATGACTAATACCTGTCCATTCATCTTATCATCATTGCCTTCATCCTGAGTAAAAGTCTTTTGAAAATATTTCTTTAGTCCATATAATCACTGCCATTCTGGCTGAATCAATCATTGCACATTGCAAAAGAGTTATTAGTTATATTACTGCTTACCGGTGTGACATTAAACAATAATTTACAGAGTGAGTACTACAGTGCACTCCCGTTACAACGAACACGGATATAACCAAATTTCGTTATAACGAAGTAAAACTTCTGGTCCCAAAATTATCGCTATTAAAGTCTATGGTACAAAATTTGCTTATAACGAACACGGTTATAGCGAAATTTTCGTTATAACGAAGTCTTTTTTTTCTAAGCACCACTGACAAAGAAAAACAAAAAAGAAATGTGCTCCGTTTTAACGAAATGCGGATCGCTTTCGAAAATACGTAGCGGAACAAGGCATATGCAGCGTCTTTGCATAGGCGAACGCGTCACATCACTGTGTGTTCGCTTGGTGTGTCACGCACAGTTTCCGAGGGGAACTTGCGTTATTGTAATACAATCATCAACAATCTGATATTGATTAACTATTTGTTTTATTGTTCACAAAGCTTTACAGTGTATGACGAGTATTCAACAAACAGAATATCATATATGCGTGGCTTCCTTGTTTTCGTTATATATTGTATTTGTTCGGTTATAACAAAATTTTGTTATAACAAAAGAAAACTGCCGGTCCCGAGCATTTCGTTATAATGGGAGTGCACTGTATTTGCTTTGCTTTGCTTTGCTTTGCTTTGCTTTGCTTTGCTTTGCTTTGCTTTGCAAATATATCATTACACACTACTTGCATACTGTCATCTTCATTTGATACTGGTAAGTATGTCTTTGCAATTTCATCAATTTTTACGACTCTCTCACATTCGACCGATGGGTACGAGGTGCTGCAGGCTCAAACTCTGTCTGCCCTGACGACCATCGCTGCGTTTTTCCCTGGAGCTCCCATCACTCCACCACCTGACCAGGGGCAACCAATGAAATGGCAAGTTACATTCAGTCATGTGATCCATCTTTATTACTGCTCCCTCTGATGAAATCAACATCTTCTTATCTTTTCTCCAAAGAAATTTGTTCGGAAAGGATACTTATATCTTAAAAAGCTTTTGGCACCATAGCACTTTTTTTTTTCTTTTTCATTGAGGAGAATGATATTTCATAATCTGAGTGAACAAAATCAAATGCTTGATCTCGCACAACAGGTTTGTGAAATGACAGAACTGCTGTCATGTGGGATGTACTATTTTGTATGTACTAATCTATCGCACAATACCACACTAGAATTGATGTCTTGGCTTCATACACTGTGTCTGGCATGAAGTAATTTGAAATTGATAAAACATTTGGTCTATGGCCCAATGGGCAACAAATAGTTATGTAATTTAAGGGACAATTCTGGACCAGTTAAAGATGAGTCTTGAAAGAAGGGATGCAATCTTACAGGTATAACCAAACAAATTTTACCAAAATTGAATGCAAATTAGGGAAGTAAAAAGATTGTGACGTTTTACGAACATTCATACAACAGTTCTTGAACAGTCAGCATGAATATGGCAATGGTAAGTTGATGATGCCATTTCCTCACAACTTGCCATCTCGTTATGAAATTTAAGATATAAAATTTCCAATTTTCTTTTTATATGCAATTGTACGCTAGTCTTCAATCCTAATATACCACACTGATCATTTTTCAGTTATTCAGTGAGGAATAACATTATGCTTTACACTGTAACCCGTCGAGGATGGACTGATTTTGCTACAACATGCATTTCCCATAGACACCTGCCAGAGTATACTGGGGACTCATCCTCAACGGGGTTAATAGCATGAAAATTGAATTTTCATCAGTTTTGGTACATCACAAATGGAAAACTGTTAAGGTGACCAACTTTTAACTGGTCAAGAATTCCCCTTTCAGTTTGGATGCTCTTTGCGATTGAAATTTGAGGGTCTTTCTTACCAGGATGTGACCCACTGCCGCAGAGGTAGAGCCCCCTGACTGGGGTGCGGTAGCTCCCACAAGAGGGGAAGGGGCGAGAGAAGTAGAGCTGATCCAGTGACATGGCTCCATGGAAGATATTCTGTCAGAATACATCAGACACACACAAACACACCAGAGAGAAAACAACAATGAATTGACACTTTTCAACATTGATAAAACTGATATCATTATTTGGCTATATATATGATCAGCCATTCTCGCTGAGAGGCTATTTGTTATAACAATGTTAACGAGATATGAAAACTCGTCACACTGAGGACGAGTTAGGTGATACGCTTGGGGTCATCAGATGTCGGTCATCTGTGATCGACAAAGAAAATAATGTGATATAGGCACCTTGAAGTTATATTGAACCTGCATGCGAAACCGTTCCTCTAACCACTCGGGCACGGGACATCCACGAAAATGCTAAGACAAAACCCCCCCCCCCAAAAAAAAAAAAAAAAAACAATGTATAGATATAACAGGGGAAGAGTCAATGACCACTCAACAAACGTGGCCGCGTGAACATTGTATTGCATTGCTAGATGGAAATGCGGCGTTGTAACGATTGATGTCGCTAGGCCATTTCTGGCAACTCGTGAAAAATACGTCCCGCAGACATACAACCTATAATCGGCTGGTTTTGATACCTTGCCTTTAATCACAATTTTCAGTGTGATGACGTCATCAAAGTACAAAACAATGACATGGACTTGAAAGACAATTGTTCAAAGTACAACACCTTTGTCGTCGTCATTACATACTATGATCGGTTTGAAAAACCCAGCCTGCAGAATTTTGCAGCAGTCTAAGCAATGTGGTCTCCAACACAAAACAGAGTGATTGTGTGTGTTTGTGTGTGGCTGTGTATAGGTGCGTTTGTATACGAACGTGATTTCTACATGGACGAATGTGTAATACACCATTGAAGAAAAAAAGTAAAATAGATAAGTATTTTGTTTCGTGCTCTTATGGGGATCGAACCCGCACGTGTGCAACCTTACGTCTCTGAGACGTCGCCTTTAACCTCTCAGTCATACGTCTCGACAAGAAAATATGAGGAACGTAAGCTTATATGTGAAAGATGACTCAGGAATCGTTTCGTCCACCTTCCATTCTCATTTTCAGTTTTATGCTGCAAAATTCTCAACCTGGTGAGAAGATCAACAAAAATAATAACATGTATGATTACTGCAGCTTATTGTCTCAGCTACAACATACTTAAGTTTCAGAGGAAATGAAGCAAAATCAAGTGAGGTAAAGGTGCTCGAGCGTTATCGAGTCAATGCATGGTGAAAAAACAAAAATCCCCTCCCATAGACATAACGTATAATCTTCGCTGATTTCGGTATCTTGCCTTTAATCACAACTTCTAGCATGATGACGTCATCAAATTAGAAAACATCGATATGGACTTGTAAGACAGTTGTTCAATGTATAACATATTCTTCTTATAACATATTCATCGGACGTTGTCAGTTTGCTACTGACATGACAATTAACCACTTAATTATGAGGCAGCTATTACTACCTGTATGAAATTATTATAGGCATGGTTATCAAATTCCCCTAAAATTTCCTTATAATTGCCTTATTTTTACACACAGTTAAGCTATCCCTTTAAACTCGTCACAGTTTAATTAGAATCATTAACACCACATAGATTAGTACCATATTCAGTTCCATAGCTGATCACGTTTGCTAATTAATTAAGATTAATTGTCTAGAATGTGTCATATGGCCAACCTGTATACACACGTATACACACACACAATGCTAAATGTATGTATCAAATCTCTGTAACACAACTTTGAACTAACTGTAGGAATTATCGCTGCACTTATCATCCATACTTTTTATCACTATCTGAAACTCCACAAAAACCACTAAATGACAAATAATCATCAATACAGAAGACTGACTTAAAGGAAAAATGCAAATACCTTTTTTTACAATGTATAGCTTGTTACATGTATAAATCAGCACAAAGTAACCACGACTACATTGTGTTACTGAATTGATATGAACAAATTTCATTTTGTTACAACATACTATATCAGTTTGAAAAGCCCAGCCTGCAAAATTTTGCAGCAGTCGAAGTAATGCAGTCTCCAATGCAAAACAAAGGGATAGTGTGTGAGTGTGTGCGTATAGGTGTGTTTACATGCAAATGTGATTTCTACATGGACGAAGGTGTAGTACTCCATTGAAGAAAAAAAGTTTAAAAAAAATAATTATTTTCTTTCGTGCTCTTGTGAGGTTCGAACCCGTACGTGTGCAACCTCACGTTTCTGAGACGACGCCTCTAACCACTCGGCCATACGTCTCGACGAGAAAATTAGAGGAACGTAAACTTATGTACGTAAAAGATGAATCAGGAATCGTTTCGTCCGCATTCCATTCTCATTTTCAGTTTTAAATTGCAAAATTGTCAACCTGATGAGGAGATTTCAAAGAATAAAATGCATGATTACTGCAGCTTATTGTCACAGCTACAACATACTTAAGTTTCAGAGGAAATGAAGCGAAATCAGCTGAGATAAAGGTGCTTAAACGTTGTCAAGTCAATGTATGGTTTTTTAAAAAATCACCTCCCATAGACATAACACGTAAACTTGTCCGATTTTGCGTCTTTACCTTTAATCACAATTTAAAGTATGATGACGTCATCAAATTTCAAAACCATGACATGGACTTGAAAGGTAAATGTTCAAAGTACAACATATCTGAATTTGGGATAATATTGAGCTTAAAGGGGAAGGCTAGTAACTGATCAGTGGGAATCAGTGGAAATGCTGGGAGATGATTGTTCCAATCCTTATGGGATTCATTCAAGAGTTCATTGTATATCTATTGTTGTGTGAAAATGATTTGCTTCAGAATGGTCTCATATTCGAGTAATGTGCAGTTTAATGCTTCCAGGTTAGCGTCCCTGGTCAGTGATGGAGCATTAATCTGCACATTACTTGAATATGAGACCGTTCTGAAGCAAATCATTTTCACACAACAATAGATATACAATGAACTCTTGAATGAATCCCATAAGGATTGGAACAATCATCTCCCAGCATTTCCACTGATTCCCACTGATCAGTTACTAGCCTTCCCCTTTAAACAGCAGAGATACGAGCAAATGAATGTCAGAAACAGTACCTCAAAAAAATTAATTCCACTTTTTTGATTTCAGATGCTGATATGATGACGTCATAATGTATTTAGGGAAATTTTGATACTTGAAACGTTATTTTCAATTCATATATGCTTTTGTAATATGCAATAAAAACATAGGGTCACCTGACGTTTTAAAGAGCTATGGCGAAATAAACAAAGACATGTTTTTCGCTATATTTCCACATAGACGCGCACACGAAATTTCAACTTTGACGCCAGCGCATTCCTTTGTTATAGGTCAAAATTGATCAGAAATTAATGGATATTGTTACTTAATGTATCAGGAATCCAAATCTGTTAAAAAATGTGCATTTTCATGTTGCTTATGCGCACTACGCGCGAAAATGTGCGGACGGACGCGAACGCGCGGAACGCTTTAAATAAAATTGTCTGAAACTTCGAGATTTCCCATTGGAAAGTTGTTTTGAGCCTTTTAAAAGTTTGACGCGCGCGTACGCACACGTAATGATGTCCTAGGTAATTAGCATTAAAAAGTACTTAAGATAGAGCGAGACCTGAACTTTATGTCCGCCGAAAATGATACAGAAATGACCTTTGGTTATGAAGTTATGATCGATCATGTAACATGGTCCGAAAATCACAAAATGGCGCCTAGATGACGTCATAGATATGTTACTGTCATGAAAACCTTATTGTGGCTAGATATTGTCATGAGACATGTTCCCTGAAAATGTCATGTTATTCCGTAATGTCATTCTTGAGATATTGACGACAAAAAATTGTCCAGAAAGAAAGAAGAATAAAAAGAAATAAAGAGAGATTTTGACAATCACAATAGGTGATATGCTGATAGCGTATCACCTAATAATTGTCTTCAAGTAGTGATTAGGTTGAAATTGAATTTCAAGCCAATTCAATAAGGTGAAATTTAGAGCCAGCACTGTACACGTCCAGGTTTCTTCAACTGACAAGCAAAAGAAGAAGAAGAAGAAGAAGAAGAAGAAGTAGAAGAAAAAAAGAAATGGCCTTTCCGCTCCTATCAGTGTGGTACAACTTGCAATCAGCAAAAGCTTACCACATTCTATTTCTTCTGGTGCAGCAAAAGCTTACCACATTCTATTTCTTCTGGTGCCACTTTCGGGGTAAAAACAAAAAGTGGGGTGCAGTTACCTTTGTATTCCTATGTATTGTGCAAAAAAAGTGTGTGTGTGTGTGTGTGTGTGGGGGGGGGGGGGGGGGCTTGGGCCTGGTTCTACCATCCCTTCTGTAGGAGAACTCTTACCCCTCCTGTCAGGCCAAAGATTCTCTCAAGGTCTGGGGGAGGCAGGATGTCTCGTCCAACGACACTGTCCTTAAATCCTGGTGCATAGGCCTCAATGGAGTCAAAGACTGCACATGGAAAGAAGTCATAAGAGTTGCTATTCTTCCTTCTCCTGTTTTCACAGCAGTAATCACTGAAGTTCATGGAAATGTCAATTTAGTTTGACATACTTGAGTTGCTTGACTTACAAACATGTGCTGCCAAAGACCTTTATGGCCAAATGAAATGGTACAATAGTGCAACAAATGTGCATTTTGTTGTATGCATGTAACGAAACTAATGCATATGACACTAAGCCAAATTATACCACACCATACCAAGCCATCCATATACCAGTAATACCACACTAACCCGTGTCATTCTATACCAACGCATGTCCTACCTATCATATGATATCTACGGACAGAGTAACATACAGTCTCCAACCTATCAACACGACTATTTAGAAACACTTTGTTGAAACTTCAGAATACAACATTTTGAAGTGCAGTATTCTTCTTTGATCACCCCCTCTCCCCCCCCCCCCCCCCCCCCAAAAAAAAAGAAAAGAAAAAAGGAATGTCGCATCTGTAACATGGACTGATGATGGTCAAGATATAACAATTCTTTCCTCCAAATTTAGAATAGTGGAGAGGTCTAGGGCTGGGTCACATGACCCAGACTTTATGCATCGGCAGCCAGTGGGGTCTAATTGTCAAATGGACCAGCTCACCTCTGTCGCAGTACACGTCTTTCATGGCATCATCCCACTGCCTGCCACCGCTGAGCTCGTAAGGAGTGTACTGGGTGAAGAGGGAGATGACGTGACACCCTGGGGGCGCCACGGTGGGGTCCAGTGACGACGGGATGCACATCTCGATCATGGGCCTAGGAGGAAAAAAGGAAAAAAAGATCACTTTCATACTACAAAGCAGTGATGTGACATTCTAGCAACTTATCCATGAGAAGGGTTTACTGAAGTTAAAGAGCCATAAATTCCTTGAGAAACATACTTGCAAATTTGACATTTGAGGTTTGTCCAGTGCTTTAGAAGGTTCCATGACATTTGTTCCTGTGACAACTGTACCATGACATATCTGCACGCTAAGCCAAACATGATTTCTACCCACATACATAACCCTAACCCTCATTCTAATCCTCACATCAAACTACATCCTAAACCCAACACAACCCAAACCCTAACCCCTAAGTCCTCGGATAAAAGAAGACCAGAGCAATTGTCGCAGGAGCAAATGCAGTGTTGTTGCTTTAGAATACTATTTTAAAAGTGATGTTCCACCACACAACCCACAATGAAATGGTTATGCAAAGTAATCACCTAGATCCTCTTCTCTAGACATACAAACAGATGATGAATATCTCTCTTTGTAAAACTACTTTCCTTGGAGAAATAGAACGAGGCATGAATATGTTACCTTGGATGAAACAGAAACAATTAAACAAAACATACAAACAGTAGAGGTGTTTAAAGGAAAAGTTTAGAAACAGGTACACCACAAAACTTGTACGAAATTGTGAGAAGCTCATATCAAAGGGATTGTTCTAAATGTGATAGAAGTGTGTTGACAAACTTGGTAGGCAGTTCTCCTTTAAGTGCATCATCGTAGGCGTCGTTCAAGAGACTCGTCTTTTCACAGTTGAGATGGATGGTGCCTGTGTGGTTGGGGCCAGGAGTGTCGTCACTCTTGTTGGGCAAGGCAGCGAAATTAGGAAGTCTGTCGACGGCAACTGAAAGTCATTGGGGCAACCAAATAAAGCAGACAAAAATAATATATCAGTAAACATTTGTGGAAGGTATAAAAGGGCAAACTCCACTAAAACTCCAAACATAAGAATTCGTAAAAAAAAAAAAAACAACTCTAGCATTAATGAATAGGAGAGGAAGGTGTGTTGTACAGTGTTGCAGTAAAACAGTGGACTTGAAATCACAAGGTCACAGGTTCAATGCCCTGGTGATACAGCACCTTGGTTTATTTCTCAGCACAATATTGATTTTACAACAGCATTTTCTAACTAGGAGCTGATGGAGACCCCGTGGGATGTCATTTGTATAGTGGCAGCCATTGGGTAATCTTCCCTAGGGAGGATCAGAAGTGGTGCCTATGAGGTGGAAAAAAAAAAAGAAAAGTTGCCCAGGGACTGGGAGCAATCATTAAAAAGCCCCTGAATTGGTACTTACAGTCCTGGAAAAACAATGACCAACTTATATATAATGGACATGATACTCATGTTGATGATGACGATGATGACGATGATGATGACGATAATGATGATGATGACGATGATGATGATGATGATGATGATGATACTACTACTACTACAAATAATAAAAATAAAAACACCAACAAAATAATAATGACAATACACTAATGATAACAACAATGGTAACAATGTTAATGACATTAATAATGATATCAAAACTACTATCAATTTGGTCATTATCATGTTTAACATCATTAGTATTATTGTGAGGAAGAGGAGACAAAATATTTTCTCTCCTTAAACTGTATGTAAAAGATACAACAGAAAGTTTACAGCAGACTACTAACTACATCATGCCATAAAAAATTAAACACAAGTGACATTACGAAGGCATAATTGATTTTACCTACCCAAGAAATAAGGATAGAGAAAGATTGGAAGATAGATAGATAGACAGATAGATAGATAGATAGATAGATAGATAGATAAACAGACAGACAGATAGATAGATAGATAGATAGATAGAGAAGGAGAAAGAGAGAGAGAAAGAGAGAGAGAGGACAGATTAAGAGACACTGAAAGATTAAAACATACATAAAAAAGAAAGAAATGAAACAAATGAAGATTAATAGACAATGTTAATGAGCTATATGCTGGGAAGGAGACAAAGAAATTAGTGTTACCATTAATCTTAGTCACAGGAGACTTGAAGTCAAAGGATGACACCTGCTGGACGAATTCTGCCGGTAGGAGACCGGAGGGAAGAAGGTCCAGAAAGGTGATTTTGGGCGTGGCATTGGAGAGGACCACTTTGCTCCTGATCTCAGTACCATCCTCCAACACCACTCCACAGGCTGCGTTGTCACCAGACACCAGGACGGAGCTGACCGGCTGCCATGGCAACACGGAAATGCAAGAAGCAGAATGCACCATTAGTGTTCAGTAAACATGGTTTGTGGGCAATTTGCAACCACATACATTCCACATTAATTCTGATAAAAAAGATTAAAAATCAATCCAGCTGAATGGCAAGGTTTTCTTTAAATATTGGGCATAGCAGCAGATGATTTCCTTTTCGCATACTGTAAAACATGACATATTCGCGGCATGAATTTTTCGCGAATTGGAGCCGACAGCCTTTTTCGTGGCATGAAATTTTCGCGAAGTGCCACTGGCGTTCAATGCATATAGTGTAAACAAGGACTTTTGCGTGCAATTTAATTTCGCGAATCTTGGCGCTCGCGAAATTAAAGTGCATGCGAAAATTCCTTGTTTTACAGTATTTTCAACGTACAGTGATAATGGTGTAACCATATGTGCAAGTTAAAGTTTTGAGGTCATTGCCTCATATATGTCATGCTGGTATTTCCCTAAGAAAGTCATGAAAATCCTATTTTTGGTTAATGGCTCACTAACTATAACCCCATTTTACATAAATCTTATTGCTGCTCCATCATTAATCCCTAAATTCATGTCACTTACTGTAAAACATGATATATTCGCGGCATGAAATTTTCGCGAATTGGAGCTGACAGCCCTTTTCGTGGCATGAAATTTTCGCGAATTGCCACTGGTGTTCAATGCATGTAGTGTAGACAAAAACTTTCGCGTGCATTTTAATTTCGCGAATTTTGGCGCTCGCGAAATTCGCGAAATTAAAATGCACACGAAAATTTCTCATTTTACAGTATACAGAGTACACCTCACATCATCACAGTATATTCTAATCTACTTAATCTCCTCTCCTTTTTCATGTAACTTGTCTGGAAAATAACATTACTCAACTAGAATATAATGATGCTAAATTACTGCGCAATACAGGACCACTTCCACAAATATCTGACTGACTTCTTTAACAGCAAAGATACTTTCAAACTATATAGTCTCGATAATCACAAGGATTACTCGATACAAAGAGATTTGACACTTGTCACGAACTGAGTGACATAGGATAGGGAAAACTTTACAAAACCTCCCGAAATTACATTTTGCATTAGAGCAAGATCCACTATACTGTATACGCCATATATTTCGCGAGTCTAAATTTTCGCGAATCGGGACTTCCCGACAATTTTGCAAGTGGTTAAATTCGCGATCATGGAGTCCGGTACTGAATGGAGAAATGTATACGCGTACGTCACATTCATATCGGCATTAGAGTCAATATTTTCGCGTGTCTTTAATTTCGCGAATAGCAGCTGACTCGCGAAATTCGCAAAAATAAAAACCTCGTGAAATATTTGGAGTATAGAGTACCTTGTCAGTCAGAATAGTTGCTCCATGGGATTTGGCGGAGTTGGCAATGCTGGCAGACACAGCGCCCATGCCCCCCTCGGCATAGGCCCACGCTCCCTTGACTCCATCCACCTCTCCCATCACATGGTGCAGGAGGACGTAGCTGCAGAAAATGATGAGGCAGCGATAAACACTTTGTATGTTAGCACTACTCTTGCATGATAATTGTGATAATACATGTACTGATTATGATGATAATAATAGACTAGAAAAGTGCTCCGAAGATCTCCGCCAAGCAGCTCATTTCCATTAACACTGTGACTTCCACCCTACATTATCATCCTATATTCATATCATCTGCGTTATTAGATTCCTTGACTATTAAATAATAGCCCCTTAAAGGTATTAGCCCACATTTGTAAACCTTCAGCAATTGGTCTCATAGTTAGCATGGAGTTTGGGTATGATTGCAGTAACACCTGTGCAAAATTTCGTTCCAATTAGTCCATTACTTTCATAAAAATAAATGAAAATGCACCGTATGCATGCGTATAACGCTCGCTAGCTCCGGTCCACGTACGTACTACATGCATGCGATACATGTGTAAGTTACATGTACGTAGCTAGCCCGCGCTCGTAATTCGATTTTGGGTCGGGTTGACCCGGTTTGAAAATTGATTTTAAAACGATGATTTTCTCTCTTTTATCGAATGGTATAGACAAAGAGCAACAGGTGAGGTATGTTACTGTTATAACTTGTACTTGAAGTCATATTGGACCTGTTTTATGCAGTTTTGATTTTCGTGGGTTTGCAAATGTGGGCTAATACCTTTGAAGGGGCAAAAGAACACAGCAAACAGATAGAGAGATTTTTTAGATGAGCAGCGACTTACCCACTGCCTGGGGTGTCTGGTGTCAAGAAGGCTCCAATCACAGAGTCTGTAGCTAAGGTGGCCTTCAAGGGTTCAGATTCAAACCAGCGATCCAGTATCTGACAATACAAATAATGGACGCAGGTATTTGCTTAATTTTGTTTTATCATGCTTTTTGTCAGGGCTTGATATTAGCAATGGCCCAATTGCTAAGGGCCACTAAATATTGGTGTTGGGCCACTACATTCATCTTGGGCAACTAAGATTCAAAATGGATTGTTACTGTTGCTTTTATTTTTGGCAACTACACATCTTTTTTGGGCCACCAAAGTTTCAGATTTAAAGATCTAAGTGGCCCAAGTGGGCCAACAGACAAATAAGTTAGTGTTGAGCCCTGTCTTATTATTTCTTATTATTATTATTCTTAGTCTTATTTGCTTTGTTTAAATTTCCTTAAAGTGGGTATTCCCTGCTTCATATTGTTAATTTTAGACTGCAGACATGCTAGAGGTACAGAGGAAAAATGTGGTTGTAATGTTTGGGATGGACATCATCTTCAGTATAATGACATAAGATGGGTTGAGCGACATGCTCCACATTAATTAGTACTCAAACAATGTCATGTGGCTAGACAAAGAAAGAGAGAGATTAAAAAACAAACAAACAAGAGGAAGGTTCTCATTTGGAGGTCAACAGACATCACATGCATTGTTTCTGTTTTAAATGGCTTCCGCAGAATAGAGTGAGAAAATAGCCGTCTATAATTAGTGTCTTAGTGTCTGTGCATGTGAGGTACTTTGGGCAGTATGTCATTCAACAAATTTAAGGTGGCAACCCATACATCAAGTCCGGTATGGGTTATCGTAGAAGTTAGTGAAACACATCTAACTCGCTCAGGATCTCTTACAAGTCACTGGCCCACAAAGATTCTAATAAGTATGCCTAACTCCTTGGCTTTGTGCGGGGTTTACAAAATGCCGACAACTATTTCTTAGGGTCACTGACTTGAACTCTGACCCTGAAAGTAATCAATCATTTTGTCAATTAACAATAAAGTAGGATCTTACCTTGTTCATAGGTGCAGTCAGTAACTCGTAAAATGCAGGAATGTCTCTTCCAAGAATCTTGCCTGCAATTCCAAATTTCAAAATTTGACGATCATTAAGTAGATGATGCAACAGCCATCTTACAAGCATCGTTTCAAATGTGTGAAAATTCACATTTGGGAGTGAATGAAAGATAAAATAATGCTAAAGCAGGGTTGCCAACAGTCACATATGAAAGTTGTGGGAGTCCAAAAAGCAATCAGGGAGATACTTGCGTGGTATACAATGCATCTCAATAAGGGGGGAAAAATTCCTCAACCAGGAAAGCTTTTAAATTTTCGTCAAGGCATAAAAATATGTTTCATCATTCAGGAACACTTGGCAATTCTGATATGAAACTATGCCTGCATTGGCTCTGCGAAGGTCAAACAAAACTTGATGTGATCAAGAAAAGATATGCTTGAACTTTTGTTTGTTTTTTTATATAAAAGGGGATCAATTAATGCTAAATAATGAAAACATTGTTTAAAGGACAAGTTCACCTTCATAAACATAAGGATTGAGATAATGTAGCAATATTAGTAGAACACATCATTGAAAGTTTGAGGAAAATCGGACAATCCGTTCAAAAGTTATGAATTTTTGAAGTTTTTGTGCACTAACCGCTGGATGAGAAGACTACTGCAGTGTATGAATAACTTAGATGTCACATGCGTACAACAATACAAGGAAAATAAAAGAGAATTTCACAAAATTTCATCTTTTGAAAAAAAGTACACATTCCCTTGACTCGTTACCGACATATGTTATGGGTAATATTATTCCCCCTGCCTTTAGAAAGAGGCAAGTCAAGTGGTCTTTTATTATGCGAAAAAAGTGAAAATATGTTGAATTTTCTTTACATTTTCTTTATACTGTTGTACGCATATGACTCACAAGCTGTAGTAGTCTCCTCATCCAGCGGTTCCAACACAAAAATTTTAAAAATTCATAACTTTTGCATCGATTGTCCAATTTTCCTCAAACTTTCACTGATGTGTTCTACTTATATTGCTGCATTTTCTCAACCCTTATGTTTATGAAGGTGAACCTGTCCTTTAAATCAAGTACACATGCAGTTGAGGGTTGATATAATGTCACGTTGAATGTTGATACAGCACTTGCCAGATCTGACAAAAGTTATATGAAATGAAAATGTCACATCATAGTTTGAGAATATGTGATCACATTGAAAGTAGCAGCCCTAACCCGATTTTCAACTTCAATTTTAACAATGCAAACACATGTTCATCTCTACCAATCTCTACTAATTACCCCCTGGACAATTACCCCAGACCCTGACCCTAACCCTAATCCTAATCCTGAACCTAATCATAACCGTAACCCAAACTCTAACCCTAAACCTAACCCTAATCCTAATCTTTACTCTAACCTTATTACTAACCAGTATTTAGCCAAGGGGTAATTGTCCTCGGGGTACTGTAAAAGTGGAAATTTTCGCGGTGTTAAAATTTTCGCGCATTTCGCGCAACCAGAAACAAGCGCGAAAATAAAAGCACGCGAATGTATTTGCTTGCCATATGTGCCTGTGCGTGATGTCTTGATTCCGCGGAATTAAAAACACGCGAAACTCTTCCGACCAGGCCAAGCGCGAAAAATTAGTCACGCGAAAATATCCACTTTTACAGTAATTGCCCTTATATGATAAAAAATCACTACTTCATTTAAAGTGAATTTTAGGACATTAGTGCTGGTAGGGAAAAAAAAAAAACTTTCAAAGAATGACAGGTGTTGTGATGTACTTTTTGTATGCATTAGTGAACACTGATTGTAGCAAGTTTTAAACCTCAACCTGATTTGGCGATGGACTTGACAGTGTCCAGCATCTGCATCTTTTGTTTCACGGAGGCTCTGCTGCTGGGGTTGAGATCAATGGGAGGGTTGTCAAGGAGAGGGGTGATGGCCGATGCAATCCCATTCAGGTAGTCGTCAAATTTGAAGTAAGCCTGCAACACAGATAGAGGGAGCCCTTCAAGATGATGTACCTCTTCTACAAAGTAGTGAAGCGATATGTGTCCTTATGGATTTGTCACACCCATAATCAACTGCGAGAAAATACAATCTTTGAAAAGGCATGGTGGAAGGGGGAAAAAATGTGCTTTCAAATTGGGCCAAACGTGAACAACTTGACTTCCGACACTGAATACAATAACACATCTTCTTTTATCCTAATGTTATGTAGCTATTCATAAAATATTTATACCTTACTTACCCGGTTATACAGAGCGTGACATATTTAAAGACTCAACTGTAATTATACGAAGTATTTATGGAACTTTGATGGTTGTTTACACATCAGTAATGTATTGCAGCAGTAGTCTCATAAGAGAGTCAATGCCATCTGACTCCTCCCCCCCCCCCCCCCCCCCCCCCCCCCCCCCTCCGGAAAAAAAAAATATGAAGCACAAATTTGTCTATTGTAATCTGTACTTCTTCCAATTAACATGTTTAATGATACAGGGGATCATTCCGAGCATTTAGAAATCTCCTGCAGTGACCAAATGATTGTCCTCTCAAGAAAGCCGTACCTCCGCATCCTTTTGAGAGAACTGGGCAATCTGCTGCTTGGTAAACTCCTCATCTCGGCTCATGAGGAGGGATCGGGGTCTACCGCTGGGCCCTGGCTCCTCCAGGAGTGGGGTGAAGGCATGCTCTGGCCTCAGGTACACCTTCAGACCATGCTTCTGCAGAGATAGATGAGAACCATTTTTATATCTAAGACGAAGATAAGCACACATGCATTCACACTGTGTGATTGTGTTGCTCTTGTGTATCAATTATTCACGCCTTACCCTACTCAAGTACCATCTCCACTCTCCTGTTTACATAACACAGAACCCATACTGCATTCTTGAAAACCCTTACTCCCATCCCAAAGATCGTTTGACTCGGACATCCTCCCTGCCTGCTTGTCGTATAAACATGAGTATATCACACCCTCCAAGTCTAAACATATATTTCGTAAATATATACCGTGGTACATGAAGACACACAAAATATATAATTGAATGCTTACATACACCCATACATATACATACACATATAAATTTTACATTGAATTTTCATCATTATTTTTTTCAATCTTTTACATAATCAATGGAAAATTGTGATGTGATGACCTCATCAGCTCACTCAGTTGCATAAACATGTCAACTACTAAAAAACAATGTTTGCAAAAAAGTTGGCAAATCTTTCAAATTTCATAACTTCCTTACTTTTAATGCAATTTTGTTCAAATTTTCCCAGTTGCACTTTTAAAGCTTACTTTCTCGTTTCCAGACTAACTTTTGAATGGTATGGAATTCCCCTCTAATAGGCAAACATATATCGTGAAAACATTCTCTTACCTTAAGCTCCAAATCTTTGACTATGGTAGGCCTCAGGAGACTCAGCAAGTAGGAGCACCTGGAAAACTTGAATCCTATACAAGATAAACACATGGAGCTCTTTTCAATACAACTTGTAACTCTGGGGGAAAAGTTCTGCATTTAATCATCATCAGCAACAGCATCAGCAGAGTCATTTAAACCTTCGAAAAAATTGAAATACATTGCATATATGACGTCATGCAATAATCATAAACGAAAATAAAACATAGATCACATCACTATCTATAAAACATAGATAGTGATTATGCATTACCGTAATAATGCTTCATATACTGCAATGCAACATATTTTGACGGTATATTTTGTGAATTGGAATGTGTAAGACAATTTCGTGAGTGGTTAGATTAGGAGTCAAAATGGAATGATTTCTCAAGAGATATGTTAGCAATTTTCACCTTAGATACGATAGACAATAATGAACTGAAGTAAAGGAAGGCAATATTTCCCAATTGCTAATTTCATGAATATCAGTTGACTTGCAAAATTTGTGAAATATACTGTGCATACAGTACTCTTATCACCTACACCATACCCTTCTTCAAAAAAAGAGAGACAAAACCACAACAGGTAACTGCAGTAACAGCATGCTTCTGTCTGTCTGTCTGTCTGTTTCTTTGCATTTGGGAAAATACAGACTGACAGCTAATACAATGTTACACACTGTCGCCATATACAAACTAATGAATTTTAGATCACTCAATGCAGCTACAAAATCATTTTTCAGTAACTGATATTATCAGAGGCAGATCCAGGATTTCCGTAAAGGGGAGGTGCCTTTACAAATTTAAACATTTTTTCTCTTTTTATTTCTTTTGTTTTAACAAAAAATAAAGAGGGGGCACGCGACCGGTGCGCCCCCCTCTGGATCCGCCACTGTTTATAGTGTTCGTGGAGATGAATCAAGACCTCGTAGCCATGGAAATGACATTATGAACGAATAGCCAACAGAAGGCAACAAACCTGGCACAATTTCTTCGGTGACAGCCGCTCCACCGATGACATGGCGTCTTTCCAGCACAAGGGTGTCTAGCCCAGCTTTCTGCAGGTATGCTGCCTGCACGGAAGGAGAAAAAAAATCTAATTATTAGCATCAGCTCTGACTCAGTAACCGCTTTCATTTCTTGGATCAGTTTCACAATAAGATCACAAATAAAATCCTCTTAATTACCCATGGTGAAAACTTGATGAAATGTATATCAGTGCTGCAATGACAGAAGAATTCATTGCCCCAGTCAAAAAACTATAATTATATGAGCAATGCAGTAATTAGGCCATTGCCTCCCACATATTATGATTCCCTGTGGAGTTTCTACACGGCATACATGGTTCTCTTAAGTAACAGAATAATTGTGATTCCCTTCCATATAATCAACTTCAAACCTCAACAGCTCAATTTCAAAGTTGACATTTAAATGTAAAAACAGAAATTTTTGCAATCTATGAACTATATCTCCCAGGTAAGATGAGTTTTGCATAGTATGTTTTCATTTTACCATCTTTTGATTCCTTTTCAGAATACTACCACTGATTTACACGAACAACAAACAAATACTGGTATTCACACCCTTTCACCTTTGTGCTGGTATCACATACCGGTACCTCAAAATGCATGAAAATTCCCCCACTACAAAATGTTTCACATTTATGATACGAGGGCCTCACTCATATGAGGATCGAGTACTTGAAAAGAGACAACAATTAAATTATAAGAAAAAAAAAGAAGTTCAACTTCAAAGGAATTAGGTGTGCTGGGTCCATTACACCAATATTCGTACAATGCGAAGAATGGTGTACGTGTACTCACCGCAACAAGACCATTGTGTCCCGCCCCGATGACGATGGCGTCGTACTCTTTCGTGAGGGGGTCACCCCCTCTTTGGCAGCGTACAGAGGAGGAACCAAAGTGCTGTGAAACTTGGGTCAGAGGTCGCATGAGAGAGTTACGCCCCTTCATTAAAGGATCCCATAGCTTTGTGGTGAGCATCATGCCTGCAAGCTGGAATTCGTCAGACCTTCCTCCTGTTTTTGCAATGATGGCCAGGCAAACAAGAGATAAAGGCAATCATAGCAGCAGGATTGATGGTTTAATAATATCAATTATATTACTGTATATTGCTGCAGTTTTTGGCAGCAGAGATTATACCAAGTCTCATGCCTATTCAGAAGCACAACAAAGGCTTGACCGAAAGATCGGTCTGTATCTGTCCGTCGGGGAATGTTCCGCAGAGACTGCGTCTGGCTTCACGGATCCCCTCCGTACACGGAGGACGGCGTTAATGGCAAAATACAAAAGAGTCCTCCGGACAGACGGATCTTTCTGTCTAAACAAAGGCACGAGTCTCAAGCTCACAAAGCAACCCATCTCACACTCATCTGCCAAGCAGTCATGCTGTAGGTCTCATGCCTTCAAGGAGGGGGAACAAAACAAAACAAAACAAAACATGCCATATGTAGATCAATAATAAACTTCGCATAGGAAGCCTGCTGATGCTAGTTAAAACTAAGTAGGGTTAAGTGTTTCATTATTCTCTTTTTGTTAGCTAGTAAAGGATACCCAACTGCTACATGGCTGTAAATATCTCACAAATTACCTCTCGAGTCTAAATTCATTTTTGAGATGTCTCTTTAAAATTGTGCCATATGCATACCTACAAAGTTTTGTCAGTCATATCTTCTAGACTTGATCACTATTTACCCTTGACCATAGTTTGGGCAAAAATGCTCAAGAGAAAATTTAGTTAGGACAATCTCGATCAATATCAATATGTAACATTGCATTACATGGATGAGAATTAATCTAGAGCTATGTAGAATTGAAGTAAAATCTTATTAAATTTACAAGTAAATTTAGGCATCTTGATAATAATAATAATAATGAGGTCTTATTTACCCAGGGTAGCCTCTTCAGTGTTGCCACTGCTCTACCAGAGGGCCCTGCTATTATTATATATTACCCTAGCGTTGCCAGGTACCCATTTATACACCTGGGTCGAGAGGGACATTGTGGGTAAAAACATCTTGTCCAAGGATGTAAGCACTGGGCGGGATTCGAACTCACGGTCCTCCGTTCGGGAGTCGGGAGTCTTATCCACTATGCCACAGTGCCCCCACTTGATAGGTCTATGGTACCGAATTGAACAATTGATTTCTATGCAACTGATTGACAAATTGCCCTACATCGACGTAAATAAGCACTGAATTGATCAGTGTTTAGTAGTAGCCATGATAAAAAATCATGGGCGTACATACTCGAGCAGGATTTGAACCTACGACCTCCTGATCACCAGACAGGCGCCATCTCCACTAGACCACCGAGCTTTCGCCCGACAGCAAGTGTTGGTTCTAATCCTTATAGCATGCAGCGGGTACTGCTTTGTTATTCAAATTCATGAATTTCTTCCGTCGAGATGTTTTCATTGCAACTGATTGACAAATTGCCCTACATCGACGTAAAATTTACGTCGATGTAGGGCAATTTGTCAATCAGTTGCAATGAAAACATCTCGACGGAAGAAATTCATGAATTTGAATAACAAAGCAGTACCCGCTGCATGCTATAAGGATTAGAACCAACACTTGCTTTCGGGCGAAAGCTCGGTGGTCTAGTGGAGATGGCGCCTGTCCGGTGATCAGGAGGTCGTAGGTTCAAATCCTGCTCGAGTATGTACGCCCATGATTTTTTATCATGGCTACTACTAAACACTGATCAGTTCAGTGCTTATTTATGTCGATGTAGGGCAATTTGTCAATCAGTTGCAATTGATTTCTAATTTTAAAAAAAAAGGCCTAATATCCCTGCTGTGGAAGTATCCCTATTTCAGCCAGGTACTGTATACATATTACATTGGACTGTCCTGTGATGTAAACTTAATTAGTACACTAGAGTCTATAGGCTAAAACTAAAGCGCTATCACAGGTTGAAAGGGAATGACACTGTCACTGAGCTTGTTCTGTTGTGACTCCTTTCTTGAACCTCCTTGACCTTGCTACGACATAGATCTATATGATGAGGATGAGCAGATTATGATGATTTATGATAACGAAAAAGAGACAGAGTCAGACATGAGAAAAATCTATATGGACATACCTCAGACGGTTCTGCGAAGTGTTTGGTTTGGGTTTTTAGACGTACCGCTAGAGCTCTCCACGTACCATCCCTGTGCAAGGGTGGCTGTCAAATCGCCGCCGCCCGCCCTCGGGGACCTCCAAACAGGGCCAATAAATCGGAAGCTCCGGTGATCCGCTTAACTCCTTATCTCCGTTCACATCAGTGTAAACAATGCCCAGGGAAGGGTGGGAAGGGGGTCGGTCTTCCTTGTATGGAGCGCCAGTAATAATTAACTGAAAATATGTATGATGGAAAATTTACAGAATCCTTAGCATTTGAAGATAATAAACCAGCAAGTGTACAGCAAGTGCAATGTGTACTACATACATCAGTTTTACTGGAATTTGGAAACATATCATGTAAGGCTGACAATATGTTGTTTACTTTACTTTACTTTGAACTTTGAACTTATTGAGAATAACACCTTTTGGCCCCGTGGGGGCATATGAATTAAGGCTTAAACGTACCAGTACATAACATAAACATAACATAATACTATAACGATATAGAACATATTTACAAATAGTATACAAAAAAATATACATGGATATACAGTTGTCAGCCGTCACTCAATCTGTGAATCAAGGTTTACTTGGCAGTAAGCAAAATTAATTACTTAATTACTTAAAGGGAAGGTTCAGCAGTGGGGTAGAGGGAGGTCTAAAAAAATGATTTATGATATCAAACAAAGACATTACTAATCAATTTTTAATACTCTGTATTAAATTTTGGTTGTTTTCAACAATTACTTGAATGGAATTGATTCTGATACAACATAAATAACCAAAATATAAATATAGATATAAATATTGGTATAAATATAAATATAGATATAAATATAAATATAAATATTGGTGTACATTAAATATGGCGGGATCTAAGACTCTATATATAGTTGCGTACTACAGGCCTCATGAAACTGACGAAGAGAGTCTTGCAGAGCTTCAACGATCCCTTTGTAAATTGAATCGCGATCATATGGTAGTCATAAAGTGGTGATTTCAACCTACCTGGATGGGATTGGGAAACAAGACAGGTGAAAGCATGTCATCACCCAGCGCTTCATCATGCTTTTGGTTCTATGCTTGATGACCATGGGTTAACGCAGGTAGTTACGGAAACAACCAGGAAAGAAAACGTCCTTGATCTATTCCTAGTAAATAATCCAACGTTAATCACTGATGTCTCAGTTGTACCAGGCATTTCAGATCATGATTGCCCAATTCTCACGATTGCTGGTTGTCCAACTCGCCAGAAGCTAGTAAGAAGGAAAATAACATCTACAGCAAAGCGGATTGGGAGAAATTTGCTGATTTCATGCAAGGTGTAGGCAAGGAAATTGAAGATAAGCTTGACTTTTGCTCAGTGAATGAGGCTTCGGTTATGTTCAAGAATGGAATAGAGAAGGGAATGACAGAGTTTGTTCCACATAAGATGACTTCCAAAAAGAATGACATACCTTGGATTTCAAACAAGATTAAAAGGTTGATCAAAAGGAGAGATAGGTTGAACAAAACAGTCGGAACATGAAATTGAGAAACCACGGGGGAGTCCCTTTTCAATTGGAGGAAGAGTTGAAAGCAGTTAAGAAATCACTGCAACAGGAGCTAAGGAGGGCTTATTGGAATTATGTGGAATCTCTTTTTTCTATCGATGAAGACACCACAGAATTTGAGAGTATGAAGAGATTTTGGGGCTTCATCAAACACAACAGAACTGATAATACAGGAATAAGAGAACTGAAAAGTGATGGTATTACGATCACTGATCCAATTGCAAAAGCTGAAGCATTGAACCAACAGTTCAAAAGTGTTTTCACCAAGGAAACTCCCATACCGAATGACTTACTACCGGAAACCTCAGACTTTGAAGAAATGGAGGATATTTTGTTTACATCAAAGGGTGTAGAGAAGTTGCTTTGTGGTTTGAAGACATGTAAGGCCCCTGGACCGGATGGTATAACTCCACGAGTCTTGAAGCAGCTGGCAAAAATTCTGGCTCCAATTCTTTGCAATATATTCCGGTTGTCATATGAATTAAGTGAAATACCAAATGATTGGCGTGAAGCAAGTGTTGTACCAGTCTACAAGAAAGGTAATCGATCTACTCCTGTAAACTACCGCCCCATTTCGCTGACATGTATTTGCTGTAAACTAATGGAGCACGTTTTAGCCAGCAAAATTATGAAGCACGGGGACGAAAATAACATCATTTTTCCCCTGCAATATGGCTTCCGTAAGAACATGTCATGACTGTGAACAACAATTACTTGGTTTCACAAGCGATTTACATAGGAACTTGGATGCAGGACGTCAAACGGATGTTATAGTCATGGATTTTTCAAAAGCTTTTGACAAGGTTGGGCATGAGCGGCTTTTACGTAAACTGGACTACTACGGTATCAGGGGGAAAAATCTGAAATGGATTCAAAGTTTTCTCAATGGAAGAAGTCAGAGGGTCGTTTTGGATGGTATTAAATCTTCTTCAGTAGCGGTAGGATCTGGAGTGCCTCAGGGGTCGGTTCTTGGCCGGCCTTGCCTCTTTCTACTTTACATCAATGACTTGCCTGATGGTCTCGCGTCAAAGGTTCGCCTTTTTGCCGATGATGCAATTTCTTACATGACCATCGACAATCAACATCATACGCAAAATCTTCAAGAGGACCTAAACAAAATTGGTGACTGGGCGAAAAAATGGATGATGGATTTGAACATGGACACAGATAAGTGTAAGGTTTTGACAATATCCAGGAAAAGAAGTAAGGTGCAACACGTGTATCATCTAAATAACGCCCCTCTTGAATCTGTTGAATCCGTGAAGTACTTGGGTGTAACCATCACTTCTGATTTGAAGTGGACCCAACACATCAACAATACTGTCAATAAAGCCAATAACGTGCTTGCATTTCTAAAACGCAATCTTCGCATAAAATCTTCTGATGTTAAAGCCACAGCTTACAAAACGTTGGTTCGACCAATTGTTGAGTATACTTCCACAGTTTGGGACCCATCTACCAAGAACCTAATCCACCAAGTGGAAATGGTCCAGAGAAGAGCTGCGCGATTCACTTTAAATCGCTACCATAACACCTCGAGTGTCACCAAAATGCTACAAGAACTTAATTGGACCACTCTGAAGCAGCGCAGAGAAAATGACAGGCTAATTATGATGTGCAAAATACACAGTAATCTCACTCCTCTTTCAGCACAGGACTATATCATCAAACAGGCTACTCAGTTAACGAGAGCTTCGCAACCACACTCCTATCAGGTACCATATTCGAGAACTGAATCGCATCGCCATTCGATCTAATTCCCAAGAACTGTAAGGAACTGGAATTCTCTGTCGTCAGAAATTGTTTCAGCGCCATCTGTGGGATCATTTCGAAACCGTCTAACGGTTGATCACAGTGGCTAGTATTTTCGTCAAATTTTCTATGTGCTTGTAAATATCTGTAAATAAATTGTATTATAATGTAAATAGCACCAGTCTGCAAGAATCTTCAGTCTATTGAAGGAGGCAGACTTAATCAGAAGAAGAAGAAGAATGTGAAGGCCGCTGCATTTTGTTCAAATCCAAAAAATAACTGTTAAATACATATTATTATAAAGGCAGTATCTTTCCAGGATGCCTGACATGCAGGTATGGTGTCTCAGACATGAGTAAGAGGCCACATAAAAACACTGCTGCATTTTCAAATGTCTGGGTGTTTTATGAATATATTTGAGGTAAATGGGTCGGCAACTGTCGAGGCTCATACGGCGTCTCGTAACCACTCCTGCTGGACACTTGCAGTGCAGTAGATGGGAGGATCTCAAAGAAATTTTCAGGATACATTGTAATACCAACTCAACAACAATGTTACCAACACACTTACTGATCGGTACGCTCCCGCAACCATAAAAGCGGTAAGGATCCGCCGGAAGCAGACAGTAATAAAATAGAATAGGCCGATATAAGCCTACTCTGTTAACCAAGTATAGGTTTTCCCATTCATTTTAAATTTCTTTCATTCAATTTCACAAATTTTCACTTCAATTTCGTCGCGGGATGTCGGGAATAGGCCAAACTTACTTTCAAATTCGTCTTTTGTCGTTCATTTTCAAATAGGGGTCCTAAAGTCCATTCAATTTAGTCATTTGGCATACATTTTCGTCATTTACAGTTCAAATTCAATAGCACTCAAAACAGCAGGATCGATTTCGTCTTTTGTCAATCATTTTCGTTAGATTTTTATTCATATTCGTCTCATATCTCTATTCGATGTGATTTCCCAGTCATTCATGTATTTTTTTTTCTGTAACCGTTCACATTTTACAAGTGTCCCCCCCCCCCACACACACACACACAGAACCGCAGATACAGACACACACACAAGCGATCCGAGTACGCACTGATACAAACAGACGTACCGTCTCGCATACGAAAACACTGACAAACGATTTCTAGGCAAACATGATTAAAGACAAAATTTTAGGGGTAGAATTATTGTAGCCTAATGTCAAAGAATGGATAACATAATCATGTTTGCTGCTTTCCAGGGTACAAAATTTAAAGCTTGCTTCATGCATTATGATGCGAAAACCTGAAAATTACGAGTCAAAATAAAGAATCGACAACATCTGGCATATTTGAATGAAACATTAATGAAATTGTGTGAACAAAAACGAATTTGATCTTCACATTCTGCGATCCGTCAGCTGGAGGGATGAATTTGAATGACAATTGACGATTTTGAATGCTACGTCTTCGAAAATGTTTGACGAAAAACGAAAACCTGTAGCCTCTTTCAAGCTCCCATGATTGTTGGCTTTGTTTCCAGGCCCTCCATCCCTAGAAACTTGGGAACAATACATTGTAATAGCTCCCTGCGTTTTAACTGACTTCTCTGAAGGTTAGCAAGGTGGGGCCCCATTCAAATTGCCTCGTATCACACTTGATTACAAGTAATCAGCGCGCCCACCATTCATCTGTGAACGCCGGCTGCGCGGACAGCTTTGGCAACTTTTCCTTTGACATGATCAACCAATCAGAGCACGCATCTTCTATTGGCTGTGGAAAGAACCTGGAAGATCAAAGGGGCGCAGTTCTGTGACACCTATTGTCACTCTTTCTTCTTATTTATCTCCTTGCAAGTCTTTCACTTGTCTTTGTGTCGGTTTAAAATTTTACTCTTCAGATACAGAAGATGATGACAAGTAAACATGAGATGTAACTGTCGCATGAATTAATTTCTTTGGTTGGAGCATATTTCATTATACACCACAAAATGGCAAAACATCTGTAGTTTGAATATGCCCAAGCAAAGATACCCAAAAGAGTTGATAGAATTTAGAAAGTTTTTGTCATTGTCACATTTGGACTGCGAATGCATGACTCCAAATAAATAGAACACTGTATAACAAAAGAGGTTGAAATCCCTTTCAGGAAATATAACAGTTCTTTTAGGAAAAACAAAACAAACTGGCATTTTGGTTAGAGACATTTCGCTTATACCGAAACATATCAACAGAAATAAGTTCACTCCTTCATTGTTACAAGGATTAAAAGCAGTGACTCTAAAATATGAGCAAGAAAACACTCGGACAAAGTAAACAAAGAAAAGATAGATTATTGCTACAGCAACAGGGTTTCCATTGGATGGGAAATGAAGATTTAGAGCTTAGTCCATCCGCACGTCATTTTCTGTAAGAAAACAACAACTGTATTTTGCGTAGTGCATATAATAGGTTCTTATGGTGGTATCTATAGATGGTGCATATACGAAGCGAATCATCTATATGAATTCACTGCGTAAGCTGTAAGTTGCATTGCTTTATACATTACGATTGGTATTGATAATAGTTATCATTATTACTATGATATCATCATCATTATCCTTATCATTATCATTATAATTATCACAATCATAATTATTGTTATTATGTTATTACTACTACTTCTACTACTGCTAGTGGTGTATAGTAGTTGCAGTAGTAGTAGTAGTAGTAGTAGCAGTAGTAGTAGTAGTAGTAATAGTAATATTGATAGTAGTAACAGAGGTATCATTGTCATGTTTTCACTTCATTTTACAAGTAGGCAAAGAATAAGATTATCTCTTAGTTTGACTCCATTATTCATGTCTGTAATTTGAATTGTTAACCAGGGGCAAGAAATCATTAGGTAAATCTCTCACTTTAAAAAAAAAAAGCACGTCCATTTCACAGCTTAAAACGATTTACAGCGACAAACAAACAATAATGCAAATGTCAAATACGTGTTGAGAATGATCAGACCTCTGTCCATGCATGGAGCTACTAACACTTTATAGCTCCATGGTCCGTGTACATTCCCTGGGAGTGGTAATAATGAGAATGATTGTAGGTTGGTGGTTTTTGCTGTACCTTGCACCTCCTGCCTTGTTACGTCACCGACAGGAAGGAAATATAACGGTCCAACACCTGTTTGTTGTATCAGTCGGCACTTGGGTAGACCATCTATGCTGGCAGGTAACAGGTACCAGTCTGTTTTATTTAAAGGCATAATTTACCATTTGCAGATGAAACCAAAAGCCAGCATTAGTGCTTTAAAAACGTTCTAAAATGTGAGTTACGGATAGAAAAAACCACTGCAAAAATCTGCATCGGTAAAATTGATGTTAAGATATTGTTAAATATATAAAATGTGAACGATAGTTATAATGAAAATGCTTCCAGACTAAACCGTCTACAGTTAAGGTTTATTGAGGAAAAAGTACTGGTATATCCTTATATTTGAGGTTTTATTGCAAACATTTTATATGGTGGGATGTTTTGTGATACAACAGACCTAAACATAATAGCTTTATGCATCAAATATGATATCTTGAAATTTTTTTAGATCACTACTCCCAAAGGTAAACAGGACATTTAAAGTGTTGAAGAGTAACTATGATCATACAAAGGAAATGAAGAGAAAATGAAAAAGGAATAGAAAGGAAAAAATGGACAGCAGTCAGACGTAAAACAAAGAAACCAACAAACAAGCAAGCAAACAAAGCATCTAGAGATTCATCAATCAATCGTTGAATGGTAATTTTTTTTTAAATCTTCTTACACGTCCCCAACACATACAACTACACTCAAAGATGAACATAAAATTTTATATTATCTTCTTCTTTACGTGTGACATAATATATATTTTATAATGATTTTGTGGTCGTCAGAAAGGTACGACAAAAATAAACAGGCAAATCAAATTTAAAAAGATGACTGCTATATACTTATAAAAAAAACCCAGGCAAACACAACAAAGATTTGAGAAATTGAAAGTATGGTAAAAGACTTTGATTTATCAAACAGATTAACTTTATGTATTTTGAGCTGTTTCTGTGGTAGCCCAAAACAAAGAAATACATTAAAATACCACAATCATTCAAAGTTGTGTGATACTGATGACTAGGATGTACTAAGATCTAGTACCACAAGAACAGAATAAGAAAACAAATTGTAGTTAAGCAGAGTTTGAGTGGGGGAGGGGGAGGGGGAGGGGGAGGGAGGGATTGATTTTACAGAATAGATCAACATAAACCAGCAGAGCTTGTATAAGATGAATACTTCCCATTGACTTGTGTGCATTACATGCATACTCTGTAGGGCTCACACGGGTAAATATTTCCCGGTAGAGACGTGTGTTAAAATTCAAAATTCAAGCAATTCTGAAAAAAAGCTGGGAGAAATGAGGTGTTTCATCTTCACCAACCTGGATAAATGAGATATACTCTTTTGATCCATCAAATTTCCAATGCGGGTTCTTCAGCTCAAACTCTGTCCAAGGGTCCGCAAAGCCAGACTACGAGTTCTTTTCACTCAAAAAATCATTTTCTATTTTCTGTACATGCACGCAGTGAAGTATAGTCCCTTCAAATTCCATGAGAAAAGCTTTCATGTTCCAACCAAAATGCAGTTTGTAGAGGAATTCATACTCAATATCTGCAGCGATTCATTTTTTTTTTTTTTGCCAAACTGCATTTCTGATTTTTTATTAATTCTTTTTCTTCATTCATATCATTGGTACGATTTTGTGAAGCGGTCAGGGACATTTCATTTTATTTACAGGTGTGAGCCCTGTACCACCTTCGTGAATTCGGGCCATTGTGTTATTTTATTTTGCTTTGTTACGTCATGTTCTTCACCCCGGATTCGCTGAACAATGTATCAGTCTCTGGCTCACACGGTCGGATATAGTGTGGAATAAAACAGGAAAGAAAACTCATGAGGAGTAAGACCGGGGGATTTGGTACTACCAGGTATACCGACTGGGACGATTTTCAGCCCAAAAAGTATAAAAGTTGACCAAATCGCCTGCATTCCTCAGATTTCTCGGGTTCGTGCTTCCACGACAGAAAACTCCAAAACAACGACTAAAAAAAAAACTTGGCAAGAGACGGATTTCATCACCATGGGTTTGAAATCAACTTTGCTCGTCCTCTTTCTCGCTGCACTTACTGTCGCAGGTAAGAATAGCGTCTTTGTCAATTTTCACATCGAGTCCTATTTTTTTTTTCATAATCATGTCTTCTCTATTGTCTATTCAAAGATTATGATTAGGAAGCTTAGATGATATTTCAATATTTAAAGAGGATCTAAGAAAGATTACGTAACACTAAAATTCAAAATTGATAATCAGAATGGTGTATATTTGATTCTCTGTTCGATAAATCACATCTGCGATTAAGAACTGCCTAGCAAAAAGAAAAAAAAAGCTCTATTTCAATGTTAAGTATGATGTAAATTTATATGGCAACGAAGTTCACCACTATAAACCGTCTCTCTTCACAGTGGATATCAAAGTTGATTTGAAAAAGTTGTGTCTTTGTTTCTGCAGGTGCAACACTTCTTTTTCAACACTTTTTCTTTTGCGATATGTGTCCTGATACCATTAGTGATACTCAGACAATGATGCTATCAATATCATAACAATCACAGACATGGGTTTTCTTCATGATAAACACCTGTCTTTCAATGCTCCTTTCATAGTGTGTGCACAGAGCGGTCGTCGAGGTCCAGACAATAAACGAGGGCGGGGTCGACTATCTAATCGTCCTGGGGATCGCCGAGGACCCGGTGACCGCCAAACTGTGGCTAATCTAGAGCAGCGTGGAGGCGGACGACGAGATGGTGGTCGTAGGAATGAGGGACGTTCTCGACCAGGAGAACAGTTCTCAGACGGCCAAGGGAGACAAGGCGTAGAGGGAGGTGAAGGAGATGAGTTTGGAGGACAAGGGGGCTTTAGACGGAGAGGTGGTAAACCGTTCTTTGGTCAGGGAGGAAGACGAGAGGGAGGTCGACAAGGAGGAACCGAAGGGGATATGTCACCGATGCCTTTTGGTGGTGGTAGGAGATCTAATAGAGCCAATGAAACTGATGGTGACGAAAGTTTTCCTGGTCGTCACCACGGAAGGCATCACTCGCCCCACCATCGCAATCACCATCATCAACATCACAATGGAAGGCGTAATGAGAGCGAGGAATCTGAAGAAGGAGATAACAACGGCACCAGTATCTCCCCTTTCAGATTCGGTCGCTATGGAAATCGCCGTCATCATCATGCAAAGTGTAATGAGAGCGAAGACTATGATGAGGAAGGAGATAGCAATGACACTCTAATCGAGAATGCACCATTTGGTAGACCATCTCGTCGTCGCCATCATCCCTGCAAACGTAATCGTACCGAAGAGGAAAACGGCATTTCAGATCGAGGTGACCGACGTGATCAATCTGGATGGGACGGCGGGCGACGTGGCGAAGGAGGAAATGGTCATCCCTTCCAACGTCCAGGCAAGGGTGGTCGCCATGGTAACCGCGATGATCGTCCATTTGGTCGTCGAGGTGGCAGGAAACCCGAAGGGGATGAGGACATGCCCACCACCATCGAGCCAACAACACAGACCGGAGAGCGTGAAATTGATGAAATCGGAACTGATCTACCCGAAATCAATGAAGGGTTCATGCCATGATAAAACTGTATAGCTGTTCTTGTTCTTGCTGATATTTTTTCCTTAATGTAATTCTTCCCATCGTTTTCCAACAAAAGCTTGTCAAAAAAAAAAAAAAAAACCAACATGCTTATTTGGTTCTCGCATTAATTCAACTTTTTTTTTCCCCCACCGTGGTTAGCGGCTTGCAAATTCACGTACACTCACAAATAGAAAGCAAAGACAGAAATGAAATAATGTTTCCTTTCACCTTGAGTACAGAGATTTTCAAAATATGTCGGTGGCTGATGAATACATATTTGTAAAATGTTTAATAAATGTCATCATGCATAAATAATCACTTAGAGTGTAAATGCGAATCATTTTCTAAGACGTTTTAACATATCCCTGACATTAAGAGAGGAATAAAAAGCGAGCAAGATGGTGGTGAAAATACAAACGTGTGATCGACAACTTGCATACAATCTTGTGTGTGGGAGGGACAGATGAACCGACTCCAGGACATGTTACGGTCAAATTATCAAGAGAAAGAGATGCGAAAAATGGAGGGAGGCTTTGGAGAGTTAGATATAGATAGAAAGATCTAAACTGATGAAGACTAAGCGTGTGTGTGTGTGTGTGTGTGTGTGTGTGTGCATGTTTGGTTTTTAAAGGAAAAGTCTCGAAGATGCATATATGTACTTTTGTAAGGAAGCGTGAGTTTACTAAGACTAGGTTATTTCCAAAATTACTTTCAAATATTGTACGTTGCAATGAAGACATGGCTAAAATGTGCTTGTTTCAAACAGTCAAAATATGACAAATGACAAGGGATAACTTAACATGTACGCTCGCAAGATAATACACCCAAACATACACCACATACATATACAATTCGGTTTGTTTGTGTGTGTATGTGTGTGTTGTTGTTGTTGTTTTTTTTTTTGGGGGGGTAGTCTGTACTCAAATTCCGTTTAATAATATGAAATTCGTATTCACAAAGAAACAACTACATTGTATGCACAAACAAGGAAGAAATGATAGCAGCTAGTTTTCGCTTACAATGCTGCATGATCACATCGATTCTTGTATGCAAAGAAAAAATTATGTAAAGACTTGGAACCAGTCGCATGTATGCATAAATCTCTTACAATGAATGCTTCACCATGACCAATTTGACTACACAGAAGGCATACAAAGAATGCATGCAAACAACTCATTGCAAAAAGGGGTGTAATTTAGTAACACTCTACAATTCTATCAACCACACAAACACACACGTGTTTATAAACTGTTATTATAATGTATTCATACAATGAAACAGAGGAATGAAGATATAATATGTGTGTGTGTGTGTGTGTGTGTTGTGTGTGTGTGTGTTCGTGTGCGTGTGAATTTACCCCTGATTTTGCGCATGAAGAATTTATCCAGTTGCTTCGAAACTTGCTCAGTACAATTAAAGTATGTTTTAAAGATCAGAAGTGCTGATATAACAATGACAAAATAGTGACGTCTTCTGCGGCAACCACCCCCCCTCCCAATTCTTATAGGTTAATGATTTTCCGATCACAATATATGTATACATAGTTGTACATACGATATACGTATCTGTACATAAACCCTTTAGATGACATATATTTATGTTCTCTTCTGGTTAAGGAAGACTGGAACTGCTTGCAAAGGTGTTTTTGTTGTTTTTGTTGTTGTTGTTGTTGTTGTTGTTGTTGTTCTGTTATCACTTCAAACATATAAAATTTCTTACTGAATAATCTATTGATAAGCGCCGATTTTTCAGTCACTAAGACCAAATGGCGTCCACTAGGGCGCGGACAAGACCCGGACAAGACCCGGAATGCAAATTTGGTATTCCGCACTCCTTCGGCAACCTGTACGCACGTTCCTGAACGTGTCCGCTCACTGTCCTAAACATGTCCGGGCGTTTCCGCGCCTTCGGGAGAGAGAAAAATTTCCGCGTCCAAATTTTGATCGAGACCAAAATTTGGACGCGGAAATGAACTTCCTGACACCTTCGGCGACTTGTCCTGACGATGTCCTGAGGATGTCCCGCTTGTACGGAACCCTTCCGCTCCTTCCGCACACGCTCCGGAAAGAATCCCGCGGTGTGGGGAAGCTTCGCGATTGAAAGCGGAAGACACCAGGAATGTTTTAGTACAGCGCGGAGCCGATGCGGATCTATATATGCACGTGTCCGGAACCGATGCGGAAATTTTGTGATCCAGACACGAAAGTGTCGACATTTTCCGCGAGCGTCATGCCAATGAAACGCAAAAAGAGCAAAAAGGGAGGCGAGGCCCCCATGCAAATATCCCCATCACAGGCACACCTTTCGTCTAGTGATGAAGAACAGGGAAATCTTAAGGAGTTCCCGGTCCCAGAAGGCAAAGAAGAAGGTAGTAGAGACTGTGTCAATAGCAACCAGAAAGAAGTGAAATCAGTCCTCCTAACCTCCTAGTAAGTCTATGTTGATTTGATCTTTTTAGCAATTTATTTTTCATCTCAGTGACTTTCATGGTTCCCATTACTTACTATGGTACATTTACTTTTATGTTGTTTTCTTATTTTATTTGCAAACAAACTAGGTTGTCCCATGTGACAGCCCAGCTGAAAAATCACAAAAGTAGGTGGAAATACACTCAGAAAAAAAAAAAGCATAGAATTTTTGGCTAAATGTTAATGCATTACATAAACATGAACAAGTTGTTATTCATACGTAAATGCTCTCTAATGATACAATATATTGGAACAAAAGACAAATTCATCACAATAAAAAGCATGAATTCAATTGCAAAAATATACCTGTGGTCTCATTAATGTAATATCTTTGAAGCCCAAAATAACAATGAAAGCTAAAGATAATGGACGAAAATGAAGAATCTTCTGTCAAATCAAAATTCAAGTGAAATGAGAGAAAAAGCAATAAATTATGAACTCAAAAAATTGTTTAATATTTTTCTTTCTTTTTGTTTTTGCTGAGTGTATATATTTAAGTACACTCTAAGCATCACAAATCATCTCAGAAATATTCTTTACCTGAATGATTTTCGTAGTTGTTATTACCTAATAACTTTATCTTCTCTTTTTGTTTTACTTGCAAATAAACTCGATTGTCCAATTTTACAGCCCAGCTGAACCCCCCCCCCCCAAAAAAAAAGTAAATTAAAGTAGGTTAAGAATGTTTCCCCATTTTTACAATTCATTGACAATAGGCTAGTAAGCTCTCAGCATGAAAAAAAAAAACTTTTCGGACTTGAATCATTGCAAAATGTTCAAAAGTGATCAAAATAAGAGAGAGTTAGAGATGCACAAGGGTAAAAATGAGAGAAAGAAAAACAAATCTAATGATTAGGATCATTTTGGCATGCTCTGCAGAAGTATAAGACAAAACATGTACTTCACGATGGATAAAGCACAGGTCTAAAAAAGGGAATAAAGAATATATGTATATATATATATATACATCATATATATATATAATAGGGGATTATGTGCATATACATTTATATTTATATGTATATATATATGTATATATATATATATATATATATATATATATATATGTGTGTGTGTGTGTGTGTGTGTATATATATATAAATATATATGGTTCAAAAAGTTTGCCAATATCATCCATGTGACTGTAGGCAGAGAAAAGATTGTTCTCCCAGATGAGACAAATAAAAAAAAGGAGTCGTCAGCCGACATGCAGACAGTCCTATTCGACTTTTTGGTGGTCACATTTGTAAAATGATATTGACCAATCATATCAATATATTATCAGCAGTTACTGCGGAAGCACAACAAGGAGCATCAATGACGGCTAGCAGTCAAATGAGGAAAAGTCAGCGCCAAATCTATACCTTTCCATTTTCCTGGTATTGTCCGCAGTTTGTCCGCATGCCTAACTTATGCTGTCCGGAAGGCATCCTGATTGTCCGCGTTCATTCCTGGCGTAATCCTAGATGTTTCCGCGCTGCCCGGCTACGATTAGCATAATATTCCGCGGTATTTCGCGCTCTTCCGGAGTGATTCCTAGGAATGTCCGCAGTCAGTCCGCGGACAGTCCGCGGACAGTCCTAGGAATGTCACAGGCAAAGCCGATTCACACATTTATTCCGCGTCTGACGCGGACAGGATGCCGAAATGACAGAATTTGCTTCCGCAACCCTTCCTGGGCTTGTCCGCGCCCAAGTGGACGTCCGCCCTTAATAAGCTGTCATAGTGATCACTGTTATGTGCTTATTTATGCGCATTATAGGCCTACTACTGATAGTGTTGGAGCTATAGGCCTATATTTCAACTTTTTTTTTCAAATAATATCTATTCACTTCCAATCAAATGATACAAGAAAAATCAATTCACTTTGGTATTACTGTACAAACATAGAAGGATAATTCTTTTAAAGATAAATGAAATAATCATACAATTATGATAATACATTTTCACGTTTCAATGTAAAAAATGAAATTGCAATAGTATGTACAGCACTATACCGAAGGAAAAAAATGGAAGTATAAATCAAAATCCATCTCCCTACTGAGCTAACCTAGCTGCCCTTCCTAACTATTAACATACATAATCATCCATCATCATCCATCACACGCACACACACACACACACACACACACACACACACACACACATTTTCGATAACCACAGCGCTTTTTCTTTGAAATGATTGAAATCGCATATACGGTCGACTTGGCTTCTTTTGATGTGTGTGTGTGTGTGTATGTGTGAGAGAGAGAGAGAGAGAGAGAGAGAGTGTGTGTGTGTGTGTGTGTGTGTTTATCACATCAAAGACTCTTAATAAACTCAACGCCATCTTTTTTCTTCGCATTGAGTCACATTGAATAGTGTAACCGTTCTCCCACTCTCCCTGTAATCTGTAACTCTCTCAACAACTCCTTTGGTAATGGACCTTGTTTCTCATTGTTTTAATACAGAGAATTTTCGCTGTTGTTCTCCATTCAAAATGATAGTTCACCTGGTAATTCGCAAAATCACCGGGAGAAATTTTCTTCAGAGTGTCAGGGATTTTGTCATCAAAGCAATTGAATTTCATTGTTATCGGGGCGGAGTAATTTCAGAGGCGAGTTGGCGGCAAAGAATTTGCCCCAAAAAGCTTTGAAAGAGGTTATGCGGTTCTGCCGGCCCTGAGTGGGAGGTTTGTATAGCACACATCTGCTTGAGATCGCTTGATGCGTGCGGTACGATTTAGTTGACGCCACGTTTTCTTGTGTATTGTAACTCAGAACCAGGATTTACGACAGCGGCAGGTAAGGACGTTTTGAATTCCTTCTTTTGCTCTTCTGTTCTTCATATTCTGTTCAATTCAGAAATTATGGATTCTTAAGCAGACTTAATGCACCGTTCAGTGATTATCTATTTCTTGCAACGAAATACCATTGAAAATGTGTACAATATCCACATAAATGCATTGGTTTGTGCTTTGTATGTACACTCTGGCCTTCTACCCCAGGTCAATTACTTTGCACTTGTAAAAATGTGGTTTATATGTAAAACAAAAAGAAACATAAGCTAAGCAAATTACGTTTTCGCTGTGATTGTTTTTGTCAAAGGTTTACTTGCTCCACAGAATGCGTATTATAGGTATTGTTTTTTAACATGTATTCAACATTTAACGCTGGACATCTAAACTTTAAAAATGACGATATCTAATAAGCTGTGAGTAAAAATGGTTTAGATGTTGCATTGATAAATTGATGAATTTCATTGATAAAATTACAATGTTGTATATCCATTCCATATCAGATTTCAACAGAGAGGGAGAGAGAGAGAGAGAGAGAGAGAGAGCTTTAATTAATTCTATCTATAAAAAAAGTTACCATGTTAATAGCATCCAAGTTTATAGAACAATATTGCACATAAGCCTTATAGCAGTGACATGCTCCCAATCTGAAGTCAAATCTGCAAACTGAATTTATCAAATAGATGCCCAAGATTCTTTACCATTCTATTTTGAAAAAACAACAACCAAATTACCATGACAAGGCATCTAACACTGACAAAAAAAATCAAGTACATGTCCACCTTATTGGAGTCACTTTTGCTGCATTTTAAGTCACATATACAAACTTTAACAAGCAAACAACAACAACAACTAAAGAACCTGGTTAATTTACAAGGTTCGTAGTATTTTTTAAGGTTACCATGACATCACATTGTTTGACATAGATGGAAGACGTATATGTCGAATCTGCATGATACATTGTAATAGTTTATCGTATAGTTAACTTGTCACAATGTGATAACTATCAAGTCATTTCAAACGCTCCAAGATTGCATGAGTGAGTTAGTTCAAGCTACAATATGATTCATGGTTTTCTTTGAACAAAGTTTTCCTTGTTACCATGGTAATGTATAGATTGGCGTCCATGAATGATGACGCAGGAACACCTACTAATTATATTTGGTCACAATATGCCAAATTTCTAGCGAACTACTCAAAATCTATATGCCAAATTTCTAGCGAACTACTCAAAATCTAGTTAGATAGTTAAATCCACAATATTATTGCATGATTTTCATTTTCTAAATGACGGATGTCATATTAACTGTACTCTTTGATTGTAAGTGGTTTCATTTCACCATACTCAAACGGGTGGATGGAAGATGGGCAGGATTTATATTTCGATGAAATGAGTTAAGTGTTGTATTTTGACGATGCGTGAAAACCCGCCTATTGTGTGTGGTGGGTTGGAAAGAGGGCACTATTGGCACTTACGCTGAAAATGGATGTTGTCTTTTCGTGGAAAGTATGTGTATCTCGTGTGAGATTGTAAGATGTAAGTATAGATACAGTTGTACATTCTAAGATAATACATTCCAAACTATACTTTGTGGATGTATATCACAAGTATTTATATTTCATATTAGAATCAACACTCAGGGCTTCTCTAAAAGTGATATGAATGCACAGTAATGACTGAAAAAAACGTCCAAAAAAATCCCATGAATATTCCTATATACAAAGGCACGTTGCAGCTATTATTACATTTTTTTTTTCTACAGAAAAAACAACACCCTTCATACGAGACACAATAATTCAATACAGTACAAGATATCAATAAACCGTTGGAGACGGTTGGAGAAGGCATTAAGATCTCACGAATAATCGATAAATCCATGGTTCATGCCGATCGACATGATCATTGTCAATCTCATATCTATCACACACACACACACACACACACACACACACACACACACACAACATATATATATATATATATATATATATATATATATATACATAATCATATCTCATATGATAATATTTATTTTAAAAAACCACGTCACCCGCTCCTGGCATTCCGCTTACTGAAAGCAATTTTCTTGATTGCTAATTACCTGTATATAATGTCGCAAACTGGTCTAATTCCCCCTCTTTCATCCGGAAGAGGAGTGTGATGCGATGTTAGTATTCCTCTCTCCCTTGTAATATCCATATTCCCGGAGTATACTGCAATTTCCGAGATGGAAGTTATGAAACGACTAATTCCTGTCGAAATCGTGATATGCGTCCTCGCATTTCAAAGAGGTGGGTTTTATTTTTTTACCTTTATCATAAGTTTGTTAACAAAAGTGAGATTTATGCAATTTATATAAGGTTACTAGGCTTGTGTGTGTGTGTGTGTGTGTGTGTGTGTATTTCATTAGTCATACTAACATCAATATTTCTAATATGATGTGATTATCTAGCTTATCCACTATTAATTGAACCCCACGTGTTACCGGGACTTCATATTCAACGGAATGTTTTATTTGCATTTCTATTGTTTGCTTGTTTATTATAATCAATTTTTTTGTTTGTATCAAATTTTTGTTTACCAAGCATCAATACAATTCGTTAATTCTCCAGGCATACTTATGTTATTCATATATGTATATAATATGCATATATATGTATATATTATATATATATATATATATATATATATATATATATAAATCAAGATTGTCACGTCTCTTATGTATTTTAAATTGAGGTTTGTTTCTATACTATATGCTGTAGTTATCAAGTCGCAAATGCCAAACATTCTGTGTGCTGAAGACTGCAAGACTCCGTTTACCATTAAAAGATATTATTCTAATAATACATATAGAAAAGTGTAGTTATCTCCAAAACTCAGTGATGTTAAACCTCTTTACATGTGGCTGCACAACTCATGTCCAATTTACATAGATTGCTGCGCAGAAACCAGAGAAGATGCATGTCGGGATGTACTATTTGGAGCTGAACATCATTGTCCGGATATTTTCTCCGTGAAAATGGGGGATTTTGTGCGGTCCACACCTAAATACTTCTCACGTGATCATCCTCAATATGACGTCATAATACCCGAGACAGCAAGGGGAAAGACCAACATATACTGTGCTCATCCTGGTAACGTATAACTTGTCTTCTGTATTCACACTATGAATAAAGAATAATCACATGCATGTTTTTCTTTCTTTTTTTAATCAGATATTTTGAGTTTTAACCCCTGTTTTGAGGGTGCTGAACACGAATGTGGTTGGTGTCAAATTTAAAAACGTTGTCTTAGGCCTTTGCCATTGTAACAAATCATTTTGGTTGTTAGGTGGAAAACATTCTTTCTTTCATTCAAAAATTCGGGAAAACAGCACTAAAACCAACAGTCATTCAAGGCTATACGATGCTCGAATGTGCCCTTGAATAAAGTTCACGCTAGAATTACCAGAAAGCAGCATATAATTTGCAACTGACTGACAAATTGCTCTACATCGACGTGAAGAAGCACTGAATTGATTAGTGTTTTTATAGTAGTAACCATGATCTAAAAATAAAATCATGGGCGTATGTACTCGAGCTGGATTCGAACCTACGACCTCCTGATATCCGGACAGGCGTCATCTCCACTAGACCACCGACCTTCCGCCCGACAGCAAGTGTTGGTTCTAATCCTTACAGTATGCGGGTACTGCGTAGTTATTCAATTTCAAGAAATTCTTCCGTCGAGGTGTTTTCATTGCAACTGATTGACAAATTGCCCTACATCGACGTAAATAACCACTGAATTTTTTATCATGGCTACTACGTTAAAAAAAAAACACTGATCAATTCAGTGCTTATTAAAAAGTGTACAAATAAAAAGAGAGAAACAAACAAATCAAAATATATTTCGTAACAACGCTGTCATTGATTACGAAATGAAAATAGGAACAATCATAATAAACTTTAATCATATGTAGTAAACAAGTACGGGGCCTTGACCGTCATCGCGAGCAGCCGCTGACTCGACGATTGATGGATTGGAACCTAATATTCATTTACATTGTTTACCATTGAATCTGATATCCTGTACACACAAAAAAGAAAGAAAAAAAAAACACGCCAGCGGAATTTCGTTGGAAGAGTGCATCGCACGATGCATTTCCATCAAATTCGTTAAAAGCGTCCGGCGCCTTCGTTAACTTCATTAAAAGCGTTCACGCATGGCATCGTTCCCATTGAGATCATTAACAATTCCCGACGCTTTACAAAATGTAAATTGGACTGTCGATGTAATACGCTAAAAGGGTAAAAAAAAATGAGGTGAGATGCAAAAATGTATGAGCTGGGTATTCTTACGACTTTTCTATCCGTTGGGGGAAAATCCGTCAAAGTTCGTTGAGGCATGAATATGGTGAAATGCGTGGAAATGCATGGAAATGCTTCATAACAGAGCGACGGAAGTTTTTGTTCTCAAAATTCCGTTCTGACATTAACCTTCTGGCGATTGTTTTTTTTTTTCACCATAAATGGGGGAATCTTAATAAGCGTCATTTGCTTCTATCCTCATCTTATTCTTTTTTTTTTATTTACACGGTCATTTTCATTTTCTCTTAATTTTTTTTTTAAGTGAATGTGAAATTATGCTGGGCAGTTTCATTTTTTTTCTACCTATTCGTCGTGTTCATAATGTAAGTTACGTGATATATACTAGCCTTGCGTGCATTCACTCAATCGACATATTGTTATATACATAATTTGTTTGGATAATTATTATTCCACTTTTGAATAACTTTGGGCCAAAAATATGCGATTGCCTCGGGGCTATTATGTTTCAGATGCAATGTAGGATGGCAAGCTAGGTCTGAGGTGCAGATACCGCCATTGGGGAAGAAGCACCGCGCGATGTGTAGCTTGCCAACTAACCAGGTTATAGAGGTATAGGCTGTTTTGAAGTGGTATTTATGAAGATTATCTTTGTTTTACATCGTGTGATCAGGAAATAAGCCAGTTCGGGGTTCCAGTTTGAGCATGAGCAGAAAAAGGTCGTTTGTACCGAGAGACAGGTTGGTTTTTAATTTCACTGAGATAAGCATCTGTAATGCTATGATTATTCATGGAATCCTTATAATGGTGCCTGCTAGTACAGCCATCTGACAGCAAGCCTGGTATTTGCAATGTTAACAGAAAAAGTTTGTTAATGTATTTAAAACATCACAATGAAATAGATGCTTCCCAAAGTGTTGATTGACGAACCATTCTGATCACCTGATCTACACAGATTCATCGTTTGTTCGAATACTATAGTTCCATAAATTACTGTATGGGCAAGCTGATGTATCATGTCGCTTGGAATCGAGTGAAGTACCTAACCAACTGAGAAAGGTCATTTGTACCCATGTGCACATGAGTTATCTCCGAACCAGCTTATTGCATTGCACCATGGACAGAGAAGTGAATTAGATATACGAATGCGACAATGCAAGAGAACCATCCCCTAGTGAATCTGTGACAATTTGTCTAAATGATTGATTATTAAACGAACAGATTGTGAGCCGAATCCCTGTTTGAATGGAGGGACATGCTCGGAAACTCTGGAGAAATACATCTGCAGGTGCCCAATGTCCTTTGGCGGAAAGCAATGTGAAGTGGGTATGTTAACGTTGATAATGTTGCTTGGTATAGGGTGTATAAAACTTCATGTAATTATGAGGTTGGTAGAATCATTGCATATAAATTTGGGGAGTATTCATGTGCATTTTGTCCATATGATATATTCTTATCATACATATATATATATCATCTTGACGATGAACTTACTTTAAAAAAAGAGAAAGTGGCATTTATTATTTTTTTATTCAACTCTTGATACATGCACTTGAACTCATTACATTAACCACGATGTCCATGAATGCACTTTCGTGGCAGTTGTGCTGGCTAGTATAATTATATTCATGTAGTAGGATACTAAAGAAAAATAAGTCCTGTAATGAGACCATAATTGTTATTTCTGCAACAAATAATGGATTTTTTTTGTAATGTTTTGGTATGTATTTCCAAATGTGTCAGCATTCATCGTTCTTTCATGTCTTTAGAGGTGTTTCCCATGTACGTATGTTTTAACAATTTTTATCCCGTGTGTAATCTAGATCTCGTCTGCCCTGGCGATGCGTCGTCTCCTAACTCCTGCTATCTCTACCGCCAGGAACCCCAGCTATGGGAGGTTGCGCGGGATGGATGCGTTGAACTGGGAGGGTATCTGGTCGCCATAGAAACGCCAAGTGAACTAACTAGCGTTCGAGAGGACGTCCTCACTTCGCACTACGGAATTAGGAATTACGTAGGGGTGTGGATAGGCCTGAATGACAGATCTCGTGAAGGGGTTTACACTTGGGAAGGAGTCGGTGGCTACTTACCTATCTCAAGCAGGATGTGGGTGCCAGGGCAGCCTTACGCACCCCCTGGATCTAATCAAGACTGTATATACTTCAATGGATATGGGCTGCATGATGGAGAATGTCCATATCCAAAGAAATACATGTGCGAATTTGAGTTTTGATTCCACAATGACATAATCAACAAAATATGGAAATTCTCTTTCAGCTATCTCTGCATTGAATTCATAATACAAATCCCTCTCCGTCATTATATCCATCTAGTTTCTTCCTTTTTCCTTGTGTGTCTTTCTCCTTCTTCTTCTTCTTCTTGTTTGCTTTTCTTCTTCCGAAATGTTGAACATCATCGCACATAAATCCCTCCCTGCGCGACAATGTCAGTTTTAGGGCCTTGAACACTGAGGCAGTCAAATCCCAGGCAACATATATTCTGACAACAAGGCGAACATTTTTCGAAAAGATGATATTTTACTCATAATAACCCTCTCCACGTTATCTATATAATTATTGTACACATGTATATTGTATATTGTAGTTATCATGCCTAGCGGTTTTTTATGTAAGTGCCAAAGATCCTCATCGACAGCAGCACAGCCCAGGAGAGGTGATGGTATCCCTGACCCAAACCCTGACTGACTGATAACAAACAGTAGTAGTATAATGATGAATTTGAACAATTAAAAAAGAGAGAACATATATATATATATATATATATATATATATATATATATATATATATATATATATATATGTCGTAGTCCGGCTTTCACGTGGGACGATAAAACCACTACACTTTCACTCGCATGTAGGATATAACTGAATAAGCTGAATTTATTACAATTTGATAACAAACTTTGGATCAAAACCTGTAACACAAAGACCTAAGACTGTGTTGACGACTGTCAAACATATGAACTGGTAAACGCTGTGGTAAAGTCTGTTTCGAAGGCTGCAATGGACCGCTTGAACACTATGGTAAACACGTTGACCTCTAAAAGAGACCACGTCCACTAAAGGAGATGATCCTCTAAAAGAGATGTTCCTTTACACAAGAGACGACATCCATTTAAAGACGACGTCCATTTAAAGACTGCGTCCTTTAAAAGTTGACATCCAAAGTTCTCGTCCACTAAAAGACGAATATAAGATAACGATCACTAAAAGAGACCACGTCCACTAAAGGAGATGATCCTCTAAAAGAGACCTTGTTCACTTGTAAAAGAGATGACCTCTAAAGAAGAGAAGAGACCTTGTCCTTACAATAGACCCCTGTGAGATTTAAAGAAATCAGAAACAGGGCAAAGAAACAGCATGACAATATGTTAAGAGTATTGACTTCTTTGTTCATACAGTGTACAATTTCAATAAGACAATATGGAACTTATTCTTTCTTCTCTGTGAGATATTCAATGCATCAACATTGTACAAAATTTCACAATAACATGCTTTAACATTCTGTCATATTCATTTTGTGAAACACAAAAGCATAAACTGTATTCTGTCAAGAAAGTACATTGTAATTTCCATATACATATGAACCATCGAGCCATCCTGACTCACCCAACTGTCTCCTCATCGTACTGGTTCTCCAACCAGCTGAGTAACCAAGTCCTTCATCTACAAAAAGATAACAATTTACATTTAAGCCTATATGTAAAATCTATACAATATTACAAAACACATATTTCTCGTGTTTACATTTTTTACATTAATTTCTCATCTAAATCTATACAGAATATATTGAGAAATTATTCACATATCACATACCTGGTATAGATATTCTTTGACAATCGTATCTAGCAATGTGCAAGTTGTATAACCATTATGCATATTGTGTAGTGCTATATCTAACATACTTAGTAGCAACAATTCACTGTGTTACTAATATAAACATTGCAAAAGGTCTTTCCCCTTTTTGTCAACATAAACATTGCCTTAAATTCTTTCCCACACTGTCACTGCACTTTTCATTCATAGCTTCACATACTATCTATGATTATGAATTTAGTGTATAGTGTATTGCAAGCTTCATACACACATGCTGCAAGAATGCCTAGATCTAAAAATGATACATTTCAAATTGATACATTTATGCCAATGCACTCTGACTGCTGTGCAGTGAACCAACATTCCTGTGTGTGCGTGTGTATACACTAGGCACATTTTACGCTTACACACACAACGGAGCTGAACCTACTGTAAACAACAAAAACAAATTGCTACATGCCTAGGTACCTTTCTCTTGGTATGTGGCTACTACACACAGGATGTGTCTGTGCTTAATTTCTTATACAAGTCACACATGTAGTGGAAGTAATAAAAGAAATATCTACAAAACTTACTCAGCTCTCCTGAGCTCCTGGGAGGTTCCACCTCTCAGTACTTGGCTACTACTGAAGCTCTCTCAGTGTTCCATATTGCTCCACAGAGTGAACAGTTCATCTTGTACAATTAAACTTCTTTGCATTGTACTCTTAAACTCCACTGTTTCATATAAACTCTGTAATATAAATCAACTATTATATACAGATGAATCATTGTTTACAAAACAATAATTCTACAAACTTATGAACAAACAACCAAAGAACTTAGTTTTTGTGATGTATGAACATTTATGTTCACACTTGAATGACTACCCTGGGAGTCATGCATATTCATGAGGATGATGAATATTCATGCATTTCATATCAACACACAAATTCAGTAGTCAGCTGATATAAGTGTAGAAATGAAGAGCACACTATGCTTCCACTAACATGAATATAACTCACAATTATATCTTCCCCAGGATATAACCAACATTTTTCCTTAATGGGAGAAACAAAATTGTCATTCTATTACTTGAACTCCTGGATGGCAAAATCGATCAACCATTCATAAAATAGTCTTGTTAAGATTTGTGAAAATCATTCACATTACCACATATATATATATATATATATATATATATATATATATAAAGATAAAGTAACAAAGCTGCAACAAAGTTCATGCTGTATTCACCAACGGTTTATTTCTTCAAACAAATTTTCGAGCGTCTCGCCGCCCTTTCTCAAGAAAGGGCGGCGAGACGCTCGAAAATTTGTGTGAAGAAATAAGAGAAAGGGCTTTCTCAAGAAAGGGCTTTCTCAAGAAAGGTCGGCGAGACGCTCGAAAATTTGTGTGAAGAAATAAACCGTTGGTGAATACAGCATGAACTTTGTTGCAGCTTTGTTACTTATCTTTTTATCTTGCCAACACGTGGACTACCTTATCAACATATATATATATATATATATATATATATATATATGATAAAAACCTAAAATGGCGTAGATCTAGAAACAAGACACCAAACAGGTTAGTCATCTCATTCTAAACCCTTTGATGCCTTGTTTCTAAAACATGCGCTTTCCTCGCCAGGAAAGCAGTATATATATATATATATATATATATATATATATACGCATATATATATATATATATATATAAACAGTATGTATATAATTCATGCAGTAAATTATACTGCAAGAAGATCTGTGTTGAATTAAACACCAAGGGTGTTCAATCTAACACAAACCAGTGTCAATTTACAGGACAACACCGACGGGTGTAGAAATGATGTTGTGCTGGTGTTAAAAAAGTATTCACCAGGCACTTCGTGGTGTTAATCTGACACTGTACTTCTGGTGATATTTTTGACATTGCGCTGGCGTTAATTCAACAATGATACTATATCTACATGGCGTTTATTTGGGAGACACGACATTTGCTCCTGCGACAAGTGCTCTTATTGTCAAGAGCTTATGGTTAGGATTAGAGATATGGTAGGGTTTTTATTGGTTTAGTGTGAAGTGACACCCGTGTGTGTTAATGTAACACACGGGCACGGGAAATTTAACACCGGATTGGTGTTTTGTATTTCATATCCGACCTTTTTGTGGTACAAGGAAGAGCCTCGAATACGCCATTTGTAGTTCCACCAAGAAGATTTTTATTCAAAAAAAAAATTCGGCCCGCCTCGTGCCTTCGTCAGTGTAGTGTATACTATATACGAACAATGATAAGTCTTTGCAAAGAAACGTGCTGGATGATCTTTTTAAAATCTTATATAGTTGTCCGATCGGGCCACCAAAATATAGTCATTTTTATCAATTCTGGTGGCCCGACAGCAAGTCGTCGGTGTTTTCACGAACCGACGCTATTTCGATTTTGGTCAAAATTTTCAAAATCGAGATATTGGTACCAAATGAAAGTGCTTTCAAAACTCTACCAAATCCCCAAATTTTAGATCACAAAATTAATTAGTCTTAATTTTAGCAAAGAAAGAAAAAAACGACGGTACTCGAAATATCGAGAAATTGAGAAAAAGGGGTTTCACGAACCGACGCAGTAAGATATACGCCGGTTCGTGAAACCCGAATTGCTAGGGTGAAGAGCAATGCGGGTTTTACGAACCGTCGCAGTTGCATTATTTTGAGCTTTGTTCAACTTACTGGCCTAGAATTAGGTTTTGGCCCTAATCCAGATCTCAGAGTGAGAACCAAACCTTCTGAAAGATGAATGACGACCTAAGCCAGCCCACTGTCCACGAGTGAAGTGAATGGTAAGCTATAATCCTATTAAAATCATGCTCAAAATAACAGTTTCAGTTGGACTACCATAACCATTAATTGCGGTAGAGTGTAGTCCCATGTATTCAATCGCGTGATGCTTATGAAGCCTAGTCTGTAAACGCCATCCAATTTCAAATTAGATCCCAAATCATATTATTTATAGTTTCTTTTCAACTTATGTCGTTACTTCTGAGACTACTGAGTACTGTAGTCGTAACGTCTGCGTGCAAGACATGCAAGATGTCAAAGTCTCGAAGACACTCATGGCTATGCCTTGACTTGAGTTGAAAATGAAATCATGAGATTGACTAAGTAGGCCTACTAAACTAAACAAAAAGTAAAAAGTCTAAAAGTAAAACTCAAAGGAAGAGTAAAGAATAAAGTTAGACATGTTAGACTTTAACTTTCAAGTTTAACTATTAAGTCTAAGTTAAGACTTTACTTGTAATACCAGTTACTAAAACTAAGATCAGCTGAAGTCTAAGACCAAGTCAAATTAACACAGAGTCTATAGTCTAACTCTAGATCTACATCTAGACTAGTGGTAATAGTAGGTAGAGTCCACCCATTTTTTCCCCCAATTTTTACTGGTCCATTCCTGAAAAAGTTACTGGTCAGTGTCCAACAGTGATTTTTCCTGGTCAGGGACCGTCGAACCAGTGCCAGTGTGCAGCGTTGGTGTAGATGTCATCTATGACAGTATGTGGTCTAGTGATACTACCTAAACACTACGAGTAGTTTACAGGTTAGGTGGCTTTCCTGTACAGTGCAGTGTTAGTATACTTGTGAATTCAGCCCTAGTACCGTACTGTGTGTAGATATGTGACATTATGTCTAACGTTAGTTCGAGTGGAGTACCTTTGAAGCACAGCGGTGGATGGGGCTTTTTTTCCCTAAAACTTGTGAATGCGGCCCAACCAAATGGCGTTTACATATTTACGCGTGATTGATAGTGATACAGTAGCGCTGTCGATTTCCACAGCAGCCATACCTGGTACATAATCTTTTGTCCTTTCTTCTTTCCTTTTTTCCCTTTGTTCTTTCACCCTTTTTATTCTTGGAATCGAAGGACTTCTAAGAAATGTCCCTCGACTGATTTAACCAGGACTCTTGAGTCCTGGTAAACCTAACCTAACCGAGCAACCGTTAACGTTTGTTAGGCCTAACATAACAGTAACACTGACTTAGCCCTGTATTGACTTTGTCTTTGGCCGACTTACTGAGATGGCGAGTCTAACTCTTTAACGTTAGTCTAAACGTAGTCGTTAGATCTGTCAGTGTCAGTGTCACCGGTTATTGTATAATGGTGCCATCTCTAACGTACGTTAACAAGTTGATGTTAGTTATCTATGTCAACTTACTGATTCAGTAATAGTGGTACTGTCATCCTGTTGGATATCGCCGCAATATCATCCGTGACGTGTTAATTTCGTGTCACAAAGACAAAAGTTGCCAAGATCTAATAGTATTAGATGTGGGCAAGTCCAAGATAAGGTCCCCTCAGAAGACAAAATTTCATCTTTGCTCAATGTTGACATGTTTGGTATCATTTTGAAGCTTATGAGTTGAAGTTTTGATTTCCGTGGAGGAAAAAGTGATATTATGTAAATTTATGCAAATTTCAAGGGCTTCATTTGCATAAATGTGAAACACAGCGTTACGTATGGGACATTTATAAAAATTCATATTAATTCAAAGGAAAGCAAATGATATTTAATTAATATGTGGACATAAGAAGTTCATCACATAGTTTAACTTTGTATGAAAATTTAGGGATTATGCAAATGATTATGCAAATTAGCTCGTGTCCTATCATGAGATGTCCCATACGTAACAAAATGAGGTCATTTTTTAAGGTTTTTTCTGAAATTGCTAAGGTTATTTTAATGGGTCCGATCCAAAAATAGTGTTCACTTGGACTAAATTTTCATATTGACACTTGTATTTCATGTTATATATCATATTAAAGCTGAGAATCTGCAGTTTTCAGAAAAGTACATGTCTAATATATTTGATGTCAGACTTTTCCGTAAATTACCGGTAAAACAGGAAAAGCGCCCTCTTTGCGCGACGGGACGGACATTACTTTTTCAAGTAATTTGCACAAAAATTACAAAAGTAGGGGAAACATCGATTCTTTTCATAGAGTACCCTTCCTAGGAGCAATTCATATCTGGTATTCATTTTTCTCATTATAGTTAAATTTTGGGTCAAAATCTTCATTTTTTCTTGAAAAAACATGTTTTTCAGTACTTTGACACCAAATTATTATTTTTTCTGTATGATAGACTTGAGTTTGGTCACTCATATTCCACAATGTATCAATGAATTAGTGGGGCTCTATATCCATGACACTAAATCAAATAATTCTCTATTCATAACAAAATTATCGTTGTCCAACATAATGTCCGTCCCGTCGCGCGACGGGACGGACTTTACTAAATGGTAGGTGCGACGGGACGGACTGCACATGTAAACAATGGTAGGTGCGACGGGACGGACTGCACATGTTAGCAATGGTAGGTGTGATGGGACGAAATTGTTATACCACAATGGGCTAGAAAAAGAGTGTCCCTAACTTGAACAGAATAAAAAGACTTATCTTAGTAAAATCTTAGTACTCTACACTAAAATGTTATAAAAACTGTGTTAACCACAGGTTTGAACACATTTTGATGCAGATTAGTCAGTGTTGAAAATTTCCCATTTGTTTTGTACATTGTGCATATCATTTTGTTTTGCATATCATTTATTGCGCTATGGGATGGAATTCAACACCTTTCGAGGAAATTACTTAAAAACTATAATACATTAGATCTGTATGATAGCATTTTCATTGAAGGAATGTAGGGAATATTAGTAGAAAACAATGTCACATTGCATGGCAAGTCTGGCTCATCAACGTTGATACAATTCTTTTTTGAATTTTGTTCAAAAAGCAGTATGTTTTTTTAATTCCGTCCCGTCACGGCAGTAAAATTTTTGATTCCAGCCTTTGCATTGGTGATCAGGTCTTGATGGAAAGATTCAATCTTTGAGCAAAAGAAATGTCATTGCAACATTTTCATTCATGAGATGTAATTTTCCTCGAGAAAGAAAATCAAGGATTACTGTACCAAAAGTATAAGAATTCTTGTAAAATGAGAGTTTTTCGCCTTATGATAATAATTGTTGGTCAAATTTTTCAGCATTCATTAGTAGTTTGAATCTTGGTGTGCTTAATCTATATCAAGATGTAATAAAACTGTGTTTTCCAAAGTTTAAATACATTTTGATAAAAATTAGCCGATTCTCTAGAATTTCCCATTCGTTTTGTACATAGTTCACTTTTGTCCGTCCCGTCGCGCGACGGGACGGACTTCAACAGCTTTTGAGAAAATTACCTAAAAAATAAAATCTATTAGATCTAGATGTTTCTCTATTTGTGCCAGTGATGTTTGGAACATTGTCAAACAAACACCACATGACATGGTGTGTATTGCTCATTAACTTTGAATTAATTCTCCTTTGAATCTTCTTCACAAAAACCAGTGATTTTTTCAGTCCGTCCCGTCGCGCTAATAATATATGTTGTTACCATGGAAACAAAACAGATGCCGATCTTGTCCATAGTGCAGTGTGATGTCTTCATGTAAGCTTAACACATTTGTAGTAATAAATGGCTGCTACCACTTAACCTTTTTTTGTTTTAAATAAAAAACCCATTCAAATTCCGTCCCGTCGCGCACTCTTGATTTTTGGATCAGACCCACATGCCCTTTTGGAAAGTTCTAATTTATTGTTTAGAGAAATCAAATACCAGAGAAAAAAGAAAAAAAAAGTAAAAGAAATATTTTTTATTAGGCATTAAAATAATGTTACGTATGGGAAAAATGCGTTACGTATGGGACATCCTCATACATATTGCATGTGAATGCATGTAGCAAGCTGGGAAGGTCTCTCAGTACACAAATGGTCTATCATCCTGAAGAAAGCATCCCAACATTATAGCTACTTTTTGAGTTATAGACACTTGAAACAATACATGAACTTGACTGAACAATTTTCAGACAGGGGGAGGGGAAGATGGCAAAATACACAATGAAAAATCAACATTAAAGGGATGGTATAGTTTTTTGTAGAAATGGGGATTCAGTTTTCAACATTTAAAGAGATGATTGGAAACCAATTACTGAATTACTTAAGAGCATAAAATCCTAAGACTAGAGGAATTCAAAGTTTATGTGATGGAGATCCAATTTGAAATGGTTGTGATATACATATAGAAAAAAATAAAAAGTAAAATGATTTTTTTTTTATTGCAAGTGATACACAAATTGTCCTTATTCAGTTTTCAGTAGTAGCCACAACAAAATTCATGGGTATACAATACATACTGAGGTGTGACTCGAATCAATGACCTGACTGCTAAACAGCCATCATATATCTCCTCGATCACTGGGGTTCCACGCAGCAGGTATTGCTTATTTATTAAACTTAATATTTCTTGTGTCAAGTTGTTTTTCATTGAAACTAAATGGCAAACTGCCCTTCATCAATGGAAGTAAACACTTTATTAAACTATTCAATTTTTTCAGTAGTAACTATCCTGATAAAAATAGGGCATACATACTCAGGTTGGTCATAAAAAATATAGAATATGATTGAATGTGATTATGATGGTAAATATCTGGGGAATATTGTTCCCTTGTCAATCTGGATCAGTATTTGAGTAATTTCAACTGATTCCACCTCAATAATTATGCAAAAGTTTGTTTACGGGTATTTTGCAAAATTATTTTGCAAAATACCCATAAACATGGTTCTCCACACACTATACGAATAGGGGACAAAGGGCATGCATACCCAGGTTGGTCATAAAAATATAAAAATATGATTGAATATGATTATGATGGTGAATATTTGGGGAATATTGTTTCCTTGACAATCTGGATCGGTATTTCAGTAGTTTCAACTGATTTTACTTCAATGATTTTGCAAAATACCCATAAACATGGTTCTTCACACACTAAATGAATGGGGGACAAACTGTCCCATACCTGACTGTCCCATACGTAACACGTCATGTCTGTCTTTAATTAGAACCTGTCATTAGAGCTTTTTGCCTAATGACATGAAACTTACCTGTGATAATCTTGAGTGTTGTGACTTTCATCACAGTGAGTTACAAGTTGTAGAATGATATACTTTCAGAGAGTTTTGAGGTTGAAAAAAATGTTCAAAAAAACAAAATTTTTCTGGTCCCATACGTAACGGCACATATTTTCTCTTCTAGAATATAATTGTCAAGGTCATTTTTCTCAATTTTTTACATGATTATACTTCTTCTAGATATCAATCACCATGATGAAGTTCAATATGATCAAAGGCCATTAACACTATTTTTCAGGTCATAAAAGTCTCTGAATGTCCCATACGTAACGTGCACGTTATCTTGGACTTGCCCTTGTCTAGATCTAGATGTAGTCTAGATCTATAATATAAATTCTGTGTGCCACTGGTAACTTAAAAGTGAAAGGTCTAGACTTCACTTAGTCTATAATTAGACCAGACATTCATGAGGCAAAGGCCTATTTAGTAGATCTATTCTTATTCTATTTTAACGTCAATTCCTACTAACTCGCCACGTGTTATTCCTAAGGCCAAGGACTTCCGGGTTAGTGATATTTTTTTTTTCATAAGTGGGCAATTCCGCGGTAACGGAATTACAAATCAGAGAATTTTGGCTCATATTCTTTCACCCTGTATACAGGATTGATTACTTTGCCTTCTCTTGATACATTTAAAAGATGCAGAGGTACTCACACTTTCACCCCAAATACAAATTTGTTAAATGTTCTCACTTGGTTGGTTACAAAGGAGGTCTATGTGCGATGGTAACGGAATTACCAGAGAATTTAGTCACAACTTCAACTCTGACTTTGGGAGTTGTTTCTCTGAAATCTATAACACATACACTGTAGGTTGTTGTCTGATTTCATCTTTGATTGTGTCGACTTCAATTCAGTTGTATTGTTTTTCAAATATTTCATCACATTTTCCAAGCAGCACGCTTTTCCCTGTAAAGTCAGCGGTAACGGAATTACACAAATGGTAACGGAATTACGCCTTCTGAAATACACTGGAAAAAATACACATTCTTGGTACTCATGTATTCTGAAATGTCTTGATAAAGATTGTTTAAGCCTTTAGCTATAATATAACCACTAAAGAAGTACTCTCTAGCCTTTGACCTTGAACTGCTACAAGTGTATAGGTGCCAAATGAGTTTTTATTGTCAAAAAACATAAAATGTTCATGCTAACTACTGTGATTTGAAGTCGTAACTATGTCAATCAAGATCTCGTAACTTCTAAGTACCACATCCATCAAAATTTGTCTACTTTCAAGTTAAGAATTTCACACTCTGCAGGTAAATGACATCTAAGACACATGGTAACGGAATTACGCTAGAATAGCCCTACATAAGTACAATTCTATAAATCCAGTCAACAATACTCAAATTTTCTCGTATATCTTTTGTTGATATCATGCAAGACAGATTTCTCTGTTTTCTTTTTCCTAAATATGCCAATAATTGATAATATGTGTGAATTACTTACATGTATTGTACATAAATATTATGTGCACCTGCATAAGAAAGTAATGAAAAACTGTCCGGATTGACACTGAATTTAAATCTAAATCATAAAGTGCCAATTTATACAGTGCAAGAGCACAGTGTGCAGCCCCATTATTGAACACAATGTTTAATATTAAGTATGAACACTAAAGATGTTTGAAACTTTTAATTTGTTAAGTGGAAAGATGCAGTCGTGGTTCAATGACAAATATAACAAATTACAATTCAATCATAAATAGAAAAGAAAATTTTCTTATATGATTATGGTACTGCACCAGTGCTTAATCATTATTACATGTATCTATATGTTGTGGCATATATTAATCACTAAAAACTTGTGACATTTTACTAATAGCTGAAGTTGCCCCCTGGTATATAATGTAGTGCATAATTTGGTAATTCCCTTTAGTCCTACTTAAGCCCACCAAAATAAAATGAACTAAACTAAAAGGAAATAGAAAACAGCAAAATAACTTTAACAAACTACAACTTTTTGAACCATTAGAGTGAGTCCACCGAATTCTGTTAATTCATAGAAAGGTAAGAGGGCCTCTTTTATCCATCTGCAGCTCACTGTGTTAGAGTTAGATTAATCAACCTGTGAATAATGTTAGTATTTACTTCTGACCACACAAAATTTCCAAATGACGTCTTCAGAAACACAATCATGACTTGGCCTATAATTTTCCTACAAGTTTCCTGTCTTTGTCTTTCTTCTTTGACTTTGTCTATTTTCTCATCCTGAGTGTTGCCATATATTTACTCACAAGAAGTGTGCATCTTCTCTTTTGCGGTAAGTTGTATTTTGACTGCCTGAAAGCAAATTATAAAATACACTGTAATGACACTTGTATGAAAGGAAACTGGATTGTACAGCAAATGGTAACATGAAGAGTAAAGGTAGAAGCAGAAGCCCATTGACTTTAATATTTAAAATCTTCTTAGGATGGGAAAGTATAGGCCTAAATGTGACATTTTAGAGCTGTATCACAATTACTGACTGGGGAAATGTTCATCACAAATGATGTTTTTGTCTTTATTCCTTTTAAAAAGAAAGGATTAAAGAAAAATTTCAAAGGGTAGCAGATGCTCTGTATCAAATGGGCATGAAAATCAAAATAATGTCTCTATGGAGGAAAGATCTAAGAAACAAATGAAAGAAGGTCATAGTCATACACTTACCATTAAAGATAAAGGACTTGAGGATGAAAACATGACATGTTCAATAAAAGGTCAGACTATCGACTTGGTGATAATAGAGCCTTTAGCATACAGAAAGATCAAAGGTGTCACATTCAGTGGGCATCCCGTGTCAAGTAATGACTTCTATCACATTGTGTATGATCCTTCTCTGAAATTCTTGATCTTTCCTCACAAAAATTATCCTGTTCATTTCTCTCTCTCAGTAGCAGTGCTCTCTTTTCCTATTAAATAAATTTTATGTCCTTCCTCTTCTTTGTAACTTTGTTCAATTTATACTGCATCACACCCATTCAATAGTCCCTCATCACTATACTTAGATTTTGTATGAAACCATGAGACTTTTTAGCAAGAAAATATACAAATTGATATCTCAAAATTCAGTATGATTTTTAACATTTGAGAAGGAGTATCTGTAGCAAACCTTATAAAGTTATCAGTTAGCACAGTCTCCATGTACACATGTAGTTCTTGTACATATGAGAGAAGGTGAAGGAAGGAAGGAGACTTTCAGCACAAGAAGTCTTGTCAAGTGTGTACCCTGATGTCAGGACTCACTGTCAGAGGCATCCAGCTACACTATGCTGAGTCATGTCAGTGTATCATACCATACATATATTTCAACTTTCACTCCTTTACTGCCAATCACCAACACTGTTAAGCTCAATAATAATGCCCTGAAGCTATTTCATGAACAGTTCACATACATATTGGCACGAAAGTAGGATATGTCATTCTCTTCCATATTAGATGTGCGTGTAATTCCGTTACCATGTAATTCCGTTACCACAATTACAAAAGAACTGAAGGAGATATTTCACAAAATGTTTTGTGACTTTTCAGGGAGTCACATGTAGAGAAAAAAATTACAAGTGGAGAAAAAATCAGTGATTAGTTTGTTCAGGAGAAAACTTTTTTTCAATTTTATGGTAACGGAATTACGTCAATTTGTCAGTAGATTTTGAACATTTCTCCAAAAAATATCATAATGAGAGTGACTGAATGCTTCATGAAATGTGATTTTAGAAGCATAGGAAGAAAGATGTGGAAGTATGGATAAAGCAGAGAGATATTTAAGTTGTTTCATTTTAAATTTTCATTTAATATTGTAAGATTTTAGATAAATACAATAAATAGTCTTCCAACTTTAAAAGTGTGTACAACAAAAACGAGGAAAGTTATTGGTAAAGGGTTTTTTTGTTTCCGTAAATACAACAATCCGTCTGTACGGGAAACTGAAATATCAGAGCATTTACTTAACTTTGAATTTTGCTGTTTTTGCCCTTCCCATACGGAATTGCCCAAATACCAAACAGCAGACGTGTTTCATTTGCATTCTTGCACAGACTTCATGAAAATATGTGCAGTATCGAAGAAATATTATGCACATGACAATGCCAGTGTTTTATAGGTGAATGGTTAATACCTTTAAAAGCTGAATGATAATGTAGAGTCTAGGTCTAATTAAGATGTTACAGTCTCTGATAAGAAACAGGTTTGATTGTCATAGACTGTTTCCCAAATGCAGGTACATGTAGTTATATTCAGCTATTTCAATGCAATGCCGTGTTTACAAATACATGTAGATTTATATTCATGTGAATGATAATTCAATTTCTACATGAGACTTACTAAGTGCTAAACATAATATCTTGCATCAGTAAAATGTGTAAATGACGAGACAATTTGAATATGCATCAAATACGAACAGCAGCATTTTTTGACATTCTTTGATCCTGCATAGGCCTACCATTTTGTTTTATGTTTAATATAAATAGAGCAAAATAATTTCAACTTCAGTTTTGTTGGCTGATTTTTTTTTTTCTTCTCAAAATTAAAGTTGTATCTTGTACCATGATGTTTGATTTTAATCAAAAGTTCTTAATTTCTTTCTTTTCTTTCAGATGACTGGTGCCATGTAGTAGCGAAGAACTGGACTGTCTCAGAAAAGAAAAGGAAAAGTACAGGGTCGTGTACATCACCAACGGATGTGAATACAATGGTAATGTAGAGTCTAGGTCTAATTAAGATGTTAAAGTCTCTGATAATAAACAAGTTTGATTGTCGTAGACTGTTTCCCAAATGCAGTTAGTAATATTCAGCTTTTTCAAAGCAATGCCTTGTTTACAAGGACATGTAGATTTATTCATGTGAATAATAATTTAAATTCTACATGAGACTTACTAAGTGCTAGACATAAGATCTTGCATCATTAAAATATGTAAAAGGCGAGACAATTTGAATATGCATCAAAGACGAACAGCAGTATTTTTTTGACATTCTTTGATCCTGTATGCCGTTTTGTTTTATGTTTAATATAGATAGAGCAAAATAATTTCAACTACAGTTTAGTTGGCTGATTTCTTTTTCTCAAAATGACAGTTGTATCTTGTATCATGATGTTTGATTTTAATCGAAAGTTCTTAATTTCTGTCTTTTCTTTCAGATGACTGATGCCATGCAGTAGCGAAGAGCTGGACCGTTTCAGAGAAGAAGAAAAAAGTACAGCATCGTGCTGATCATCAAGGAATGTGAATACAATGGCTTAGGAAAGAAGACAATCTACAGATAGGATAGAAGGGAGAAATTGGGATGAAGGGCGACAACATAAGGACGGTATATCTATAGTGAAATGTGATTGTAAAGTGGAAACATGAAAGGAGATCCTAAGATTGAAGGTGAAAACAATGCATTCCATTCTGTGATGTCGTAATTACAATTTTGCTACACTTTAATAACACTACAGAGAGACATTTATATCAAGGAAAGCTTCATGTGGATATGGAATGTTAGATTTTTTTAAGTGTTCATTGGTATGTATTTCATGATAATAAATCTTGAAGGTTTTGTGTGGTAATCATAACCTTGTGATAAATCTTGATAGATTTCTAAGTGCACATTGGCAATATTTAGATGATGCTGTAATCAGATTAAGTTCTATTCTCCTTTTTTCTTTTATTTATTATTTTGTTGTCTTCAACCCACTTTGAATGTGTCACGTATGATTCTTATAAACATGGGAACATGCACTCCATGTAACTGATAGGACTTATAACAAATTGACATAATTATTCAACCATCACTAGACAGTTCTGTTATAAGATGTTCTTTATTTAACTAAAATTGTAAATTATGATACGTGTATGTTCCCATGCAAACTCACAACAAAATACAGAAATATGATTTCTTTTAATAATAATTCATTATGTCTCTAAATTTACAATTAAAGAAAGTGATTGCAATAAGGATGTCAAACATTGTATATTAAAATAATAGATTATTCATTTGTCTCCATCCGTAGTAACGCACGCAACTGCAGTGTGCAGTTTGTAGGCTGCTGTGAAAAAAAAAAAATCACAGGCAGCCCAAGCAGGATTCGAACCCACGACCTCTGGATTACTAGACCAGCGTCATAACCACTAGACCACCGAAGTGCCCTGGCGCTACCTTTACACATGAATAATTAAGTATAGAAGGGCTTAGGGGCGCTTCGGAGTTTACTGCTCTTATTAAATATGTACATGTCATTTGCAACTCAACTAAAGATGATTAAACACACTGAAATTCTTACTTTAAATGATATTCATAATCTGTTTTTTTTTTCTTTAATAGCTTGGGATGTACACTTTATACACTGTATCGGTCTACATTTTGCCTACAATATGGAATTCTTTACTTCGAGACGTTTGTTTTTAACAAACAAAAACTTAAGAGTCCTTTAAAGGTGCTGTAAAACAGTGGTGATTGTTTGTTTGTTTGTTTTTTGGTGGGGGGGGGGGGAGGGGAGTCAAATTAGCCTTGGCCCCTCTCCGCCATCTTTTTTTTTCCTTTAGCTGCATTTTTTTTAGTCATCACATGAAAATTCGTCTGCATCCACCCCGTAGTTTTGCTGATGACCTTTCTTTTTAATTATTTTAGCCACACACAATTTTGGCCGAATTTCCCCCACCCCTCTGGTGAATTTGCTAGTACATGTACTAAAACACATTCTCAGAATGTGTTTATACATGTAGTACTGGTGGATCAAGGATTCACAGGGAGGGGGGGTCGGCCAAAATTTCTCTTTTCTCATATGTAACAAACCTACGGGGCGAAAGGCTGATATTATGGGCTTTCTACACACATTTTTAGATGCTAATTATTGGTTAACATGAGCACGATCATTTATGTTGTGATTAATTTGTTTCCTTATATATGTATGACTTCTATTAGAGACTTAATTGGCTTGGCACTCCTTACATCGACCTATTTTAGACACCCATTTCCTTCTCTCTCTCGTGCTTTTTCTCTACTGTCCTGTGAATAGTGTAACTACATGTACATGCAGTACCTCTTCTCTTTTGTATGATATACATCAAGTTTTTATCTAAGCATATGGGTGTTGCAGCACTCTCAAGCTTCATGCATACGCAGCAACATCTTTGTGTGTTCATATACATAGTTATGCTTGATATATTGATTTGAGAATGTTATTCTTTCTCTTATATATGTTCCGTCCGCACTCTATAGATGTAAATGTACGATGTAAGATTTGGTGTGCATGTTCGAACTGTGTTCCTCTTTTTGTGAACACACAAGAACTGACATAATAATGAACTTGAATTACACATATTCTTGAATCTTGATTCCATCTCCATTTGCCATTAGATATGTATTGATTTATGGAGCTCTTCCACAATTGTTATCCTTCCCATTGTCATTACTCATCTCTGAATAATTCAAATTTGATATTTTATTGAGGACCTATGTTTCTTCGATTACATAATGTACCTCTTCAATATATTGCTGCAAAAGGCATAATTAAACATGACCATTATTAAATATTTGAAATGAAGCTTGAAATTCTGATAGTGTTGATATTTATGTATTTTTAGGAGTTTATCAGTTTCGAAGAGTGCATGCAGGATGAGTTTTATGTTTTTATATGATCAGGTGCAGCTATCATAGAATCTGTTGAGCAGGAAAGAGAAAGATGGAAAATGAGGAATTATGAGTGAATTCGCATGCGAGCCAAATGACAATAATGACACTGATAAAAATTGTGACAAAGTAAATGTCACAAATATGTGGAATAATAAGAAATAAAGAAATTAATAGATTATTTCAGAGAAAGAAATAACAGAGTGCATGCATGAGTATGAAAGATGAGTAAATACAAGTAATTATTACTGACTGGCACGTCTTTTTCCCAAGATTTAGCGGTATCCTTCATCTTAGAACAAACATTCATAATTATTATGAAAGAAGTGAACTGAATTTGAATTAAAAATAATGTGAAAAAATAAAAAAGTAAGTTAAAAAAGTTTTAAAAAACAGTAAAAAGTAAAAAAATATGAAACACAGTATACCGAGTACATGTATTACCAAATGATAGATGTCCACGTGCAAAAGTGTTAAAAAATATATCCACAAAAAGGGGGGGGGGGCAAAGAAATCTTTGGAACGATCAACCACAGCTATAATAACAATACATGCGTGTACTAAATGAAGATGAAAACAATAACACTCTTTTTAGAACAATTAAGAGAAACTGGCTTGTATTATCATCTTAATTATCACTAAATGTATTGCAATCATCACAACAATCATTACATGACAATTAATTTCAATTAATAAGGTTATTGTTGATAAGCAGGTATAGCCCCAATAGTATTTGTATGTAAACACATACGAAAATGAAATAGCGACGGTTCGTAAATACACGCGTATTGCACGTTACCTATTGTACAGGCCCTACAGCGCGGGTCTCACGAACCGGCGTAATACAACTTACGTCGGTTCGTGAGACCCGCGCTTTAGTACATAGCCTATGGTGCGCGCAAGAAACGATGGATTTACGAACCGACGCAGTGAGTTTGAAGACAGAAATCTCGTAGATTTTTTGAATTCACACTAAAATTACACTATGGATATGAAGAACAACTTCCACTCTCATCACCCTGTCAAAATTTTCACACACAAGACAGGAAAAGTCATTGATAACGTTGTCTAAAACTTGTGAGATCTTTAAACGCGATTTTCTCAGAACTGCATTTTCGCTCAAAAACGAAATAGCGTCGGTTCGTGAAAACGCCGACGAAGTTCTAGTGGACCCGGGCCACCCAGCCACCCGACCATTGCTAATGTCGAGCCCTACATGACCATTTGTCGCCTTTTATTGATTTCGGATTGACAAACCTTCTTTTATCTAACTCTGATTAATACTCTACAGGTTTTTGTCCTGTTGTTGTTAATGTTATTATTATCATTATTATTGTTTTTGTTTTGTTTTGATATTATCACTTGTAATCATCGTCGTCATCTGCAATTATTATAACCATTAATTTTCAGTGTTATTGCAGCAGCAGCAATCCGATTATCAAATTAAATGTGATTAAAATAAAATACTGTTATTGTCATCGTTGTTATCATTATGATTATCATCATCAGGTAAGATAATCGAGACCAAAATGGTTTGATGAAGTCATTTGATAAGAATGTTCATGGTAGAACTCAGCAGGTGTTTATAGGATTAATTACAAACAATTAAGGAAAACGAAAGTTTGCAGATGTGGTAAAAGCAGATGAGAGCGAAAGGAGTATCAAGGGAAGAGGTTACACGGAATAGAGCAAACAGTTGAGGGAAAGTGGCGTGTTTTAGCAACCACTGACATTATACATGGTGACTGTCGAGAGGAATAGAGGCTCTTGTGCATTAAAGGGGGTACAGTTCGGTTGAGATGTGGCTTGAGGTTTCCAACGTTTTTCGATGATGATGAGTTAATGACAAACCTCTTTATGAAATGTTTATGAAAGAGCATAAGAGGAATTCTAAGAGGAATTTAAAGTTTATTTGATGAAAATTGGTTTTGAAATGGCTGAGTTATACAAAAAAAAAAAACACCGATCCTTATCAAAGGTGTAGTCCACCTTTTATTAGGATCAATTTGTTTTAATTTGTGTTTTTTTTTTCAGCCATTTCGAAACTGATTTTAGTCAAATAAACATTGAATTCATTTAGAATTGTAAATGGTTGCTAAGTATCTCGCAAAAAGTTATAAGCTGAATTCTCGCCTCATCCAATACTGTAAACCATCCCTTTAATTCTGTTGTGTTGCTATTGTTTGATTATTGTATAATTGTTTTGCTACTCATTTCATATTAAACGACAAAGCTTTTGTATTTCTTTTGAGGATGAACTACCAGTGTATAATCATATAAATTAATTGATGAACTGATATCTGGTACTGGGGTCAAAATGTCTGTGATGTCACCATTATTGTCATTATCATTTCTATCCCTGCAACACTAGTCCCCGGTATGTGAAGGAGGGTATACATTATCTTTGATTGATTGACATTACAATTATTATATATAATTCGTATTATCTCCCTATTCAGGACCTATGCAGTTTACACATGATGGAATGACAATATGCGTGAATAGTCATAACTATTCAAACCTTGACTGGGGCATATCGTAGATTTAACCTATCAGCCTACACCTATGCACTAAACATTGCACACACACACACACACACACGCACACACACACACACCGCGTCATTATGACTGACAGGGAATTCTCAGGTGCAGGTTCAGGTTCAATGACATTTTATAATTATGTATAGATAGCATGCGATCAATAAAGGCTGGGGGCACATCTTCAAGTACAAAAACTTGTGACGAGTGTGCCCTTAAGATAGGGATTGTATAGTATTGTATAGTATAGTATTGAGGATTCAGCGTTAAACTTTTTGGGAGACAATTAGAAACTACTCCATGAAGTGGTAAAGAGCATACAATTCTAGGATGATTTTAAAGTTCGTTTGATAAAAAAAAAAATCAGTTTTAAAATGGCTGAGATATCCTTAAACAAGGTAAAAGAAACCGATAAAACATGGGTCCGAACTCGTATTAGGTTTGCTTTGTTTTGAATACTCTCTAAAAAAAGATCGAGTGAAAATATTCACTCTTAAAGGAGTGAATTCAAAAAAGAGTGAATTTAGAGTGAAATTGGAGTGAATTTCGAGTGAAAATGTTCATTTTCACTCATTTTGGAGTGACCTCAAGGATCACTCGAAGATTTTGGAGTGATCCCTGACGTCACTCTAAAACGAGTGAAAATGAACATTTTCACTCACAATTCACTCCAATTTCACTCTAAATTCACTCTTTTTTTAATTCACTCCTTTAAGAGTGAATATTTTCACTCGATTTTTTTTTGAGAGTATATCGGCCATTTCAAAACCAAATTTCATCAAATAAACTTTGAATTCCTTTTAGAATTTTGTGCTCTTTCATATTTTGAGAGGTTCCTCATTATCTTTAAAAAAAAATCATCAAAAAACCGTTGGAAATCTGAAGCCTCATGTCAACCGAAACTATACCAGCCCTTCAACATAAATGAGTACGACATGTACCATAATAGGGCCTATGCAGTATCGTAGTAAATAGAAATACAAAACTGAGGTAAAGACAAGAACAAAGACAGAGACATAGACATAGGCACACAAACAGAAACAAAGACAAGGACATACATACGGACATTGACATTGACAGGAACATCGTCGACTGTATAACGATATTCAACATAGCGTTGGTCTTGTACATTACAATAATGCCATGGGTATTGTACAGATAATCGGTGGCTTCAGACAAGGATGTTATGGTTGTTGCTCATTATTCACGAAGCAGGGAAAAGCCCTGTAAAAGAGGGAAAAAAGTAATCATTCAATACATCATAATACGTGACGGTTACACATCTCGTTAATTTCCTCTTCCTGAATTTAATTCGTTAAAATAGATTTAAGTCAACCAATTCCCTTTTGCATTCAGTTTATGGTGATATGATAAGTTCCTCAGCTCCCGATACAATCTATTCATTAACATTCTTACCTCTGCGTACCATCCTCAATTCACAGAGAATAATGAATTACCTGTATATCTCGAGAACATTGTCACGCTGAAATGACAAATCCTCCAATTTGCTTCTCTGTATTAGCTCCTCCCTCCTGGCGTTATCCTCTGAAAACACTTCTCAAGGAAAGTTGTAAAAAAATTAACATTTAGAAATGATTCCTGTTAATCTGTTTACTGTAAACGCCAAAACTTACGATTGAGTGTCATAAAACGAGGATATAATTGAAGCAACAACTACAAAATTACAAATTCAGACTGTAATCATTAGACATAACCAAAGGTAATTGCATCTCATACATGTATACGTGTGATTATATCCAATTAAATAATCAGTTACTGCTTATAACATATACCTTTTTATTAATCGCATATTACTACAGTATTACTTACTATCATTGTGCTGATAAACAACTTTCCCTTTCAGATCGTCTTCACCGAAATTAAAAACAAACTACAATTATATACTATATATCATATTATACTTACGCACATACAACATATTCTTATAATATTGTTACAAAAAAAAAAAACTGTCAAGTTATTGCTCATCTGGGCTCAACATTCGTCTTTTACTGATTCTGTATACGCCAGTCTCGTGGGAAACTGAAACCTGTGGGCAGGCCCAGGCTGGATAAATCCAATGTCAATCAAAAGTCAATATTGCAGTACTACACGCTTTCTTCTGCTTGTCATTCAACGGATACAGATTTCCAATCCTCTCGTCCGAAATAAACAAGATGTAAGCTTAGCTATGTGGATTTTCATTTGCTTAGTAATATAAAAGAAAATTACAAATTAATTGAATGTGATGTACAATAATCATCTCTAACTGCCTAATTGCCACTAACGATTCCTTAATACAGTACTCATATTCAACTCAATTCAAATCTTCACATTTGTGTATTAATTCACTCTTATCCTTGCTTCTGATCATAATATTCCTATTATTTGAAGGCAACAAATAATATCTGATTAATCTAACCAAAAACCCCAAAACTCACTGAATACATCTCAAATAGCCAATACCATATATATATATATATATATATATATATATATATATGTACATATATATATATATATTATATATTATATATATATATATGTATATATTATATATATATATATATATATATATATATATATATATATATATGTATGTATAAGAACAAACTATAAACTGCTGGAAAATACGAAATCTTTCATTAATTGGCAGAGTTTGTGTAATCAAAACCCTTGTGTTGCCCCAACTAATATATCTCTTCTCCGTTCTTTCCATTATATTGCCTTCTTCCTTTTTTAAAATGTTGAATAAATTGTTCTTTAAATTTATTTGGAACGGAGGTATAGACAGAGTAAAGAGAAAAGTAATGTGTAATACAGTAGTTATATTCAGGCAGGTCTTAAAATGGTGGACCCCTTTTCTTTTGCAACTGCCCAAAAGATGATGTGGGTAAGATGGTTATTGGATGATGATTTTGATGCTTCATGGAAATGTACTGAGCTGTCCTTTTTGGAAAGCTTTAATCAAGACGTTCAACTTTTGTGGAAATCCCATGCTCCCGAGAGTGTTTTAAATTCTCTTGGTAATACTCAATTAGCTGAAGTATTACGAAGTTGGTACTTATTTAGAGAAGAAGCTACTATTGAATTTTATGGTAATAAATTTTCAGAGTTAAGTGCATGTCAAGGTCTTTGGTATAACAGATCCATTCGTTCGAAATCTAAGCCTTTCTTTTTTTATCCATCTTGGTACCGTAAAAAAATATTTATTTTATCTGATTTATTCAATCCACCCCTTTCTGGCCATAAACTTTTTGAAGAAATTATATTGGATTTTGGTATCCCTGTTACAGACAGGAGGAAATATAATTTTTTGATTAAGAATATACCAGAAGAATGGATGAAGAACTTCGATCCTGATATAGTGGGAGTTCATGAAACAATTGTTCATAAACTAGTGAACACTAAAAAAGTCCCCAAAAGTACGTACAACTTATTACTCGGTTCCCACATCCCGAAAAAAAGATATGCATTTTGGAGTGAAATTTTGTCTGTGCTAGTAGCTACGGATTGGGAAAAGGTACACAATACTATTTTTTTTTGTACTATTGATACCAAACTAAGATCTTTTTATTTTAAGATTTTCCACAAAGCTATTGCATTGAATGATTTTTTTTTTAAGATTAAACGGAAGGAATCTCCTAACTGCTCCCTATGTGATAAAAAGGAGGAAACAATTGTTCATTTATTCTGTGAATGTGAAAAGGTTACACCAATTTGGCAGGACCTCCTTGACATAATTTCACGGTATAACAGTTCAATCAATAATGTAACCAATTTTGAGAAACTTTTTGGATTTTGTAATGATAAATTTGTTTCATATTTATTTATGTTAATGAAATATCATATCTACAGTTGCAAGTTTGGTAATAGACTCCCCAATACAGTAGCATTCAAATCTTTTGTTAAAAAACAAGGAAATTGAATATTATTTAGCAAAAAAGAAAAATAAATTAACTTCCCATTTCAAGAAATGGCGTTTTGAGATTTAACTCCTCCATGCAATCCTCAGGCCATTGTAATAGACCAAGTACATTGAATGCTTATTGGTGCCATATTTTGTTTGTTTGTGTGTTTTTGTATGTAGAAAGCCATATTGCGTTATCTATTTGTAGTCGCATGTAGTACATGTAGTACAATATACATTGTAATGTACTAGTAACACTGCCATTTGTTGTCGATTTTGGTTCTTCAGGGGCGATTTCTGAGATGGTAGCCTTCTTTGGCATTGACGTGACCTGAACTCCAGTGAATTGATGAGTGTTTTTAAACTTTACCATCGGATGTAGGGTTTGCATGACATCTTACAGAGTGCATTGTGGCTGGATTGGGCCGGGTCGGGTGGTGGGATGATCTACATCTATATTTATATGTACAGGGTATGTGTGTGGGGGTGTGAGTGTATATGTGTTGGGATGAGGATTTGTGGGGTGTGTGTGTGGAGGGGGGGGGGGGGGAGGGAGGTGTAGTTTGTGTGGAAGTTCAAGTTATGTTTGGGTAAGGTGGATCTTCTCGCCCCCTGATTTGGCTTGCTCCAGTCTTTGCAGTGCACACACCTTTTTCAGTTGGAAGGGAGGATGAAACTGCTAATTGGTCACTCATTAAATTGTTTACTTGTTTGTTTGTTATATTCTCCTTCCCCATCTCGGATTATCGCTCTTGAACAAGATCTGATTTGTATATGGTAACTTAATGTTCTGCCTTTTTTTGTTCTTTTTTTACAATTCCTCAACGTTGTTCAGTGATTACGTAATTCTAATCAAGTTGATTGCTGTAAATATTGTGATTCTGTATAATTTTTCAATAAAACAAATAAAAAAAAATATATGTATGTATATATATTCTCATGAAAACTGCAGACACAGGATGTCTTACTCACTAATCATAGACTAAATCAACAGAGAACTGCGGGAATTACAGCCAAATCTGTCTCATAAAAAAAAAATATTATCAAATTATCAAAAGATGTAAAAATTATTATTATTACCCCACATGTTTTCACCTTTAAATTTCTAACCCTATTATACAAAATGGTCTCCGTTAAATTGGGCGTAACTCCACATACTCACACAATATAACACAATCAACACAATTCGCTCTATATGTATTTAAAACTGCGGAGAATCTCAATTACCGGGGACTATACATTAGGGGACAAAAACTACTGAATAAAAAGTATTCTATTATCTTCCAAAATACCAGGTTGCACTCACAATGCATGCCAACTGACAAAAAAGGCCTTCCGCCTGTTTCAAACAATACAGCAAATCACCCAAGAGGACCAGCAGCCTGCCACACCCCATTCTTCATAGTTTACTGCTCCTTTGCAAGACTTTTTCTCAATACACGCATAAAACTAAAGAATTTTCATGGGACACTGCATTAGCGAGCCATTACGTTAGCTAAGTTATCTCCTACAAAGTCCTCTTAAGCCAGCAGAAATTTCAGCTATATAGAAATATAATATTCAGCTATATAACAATATAACATCGACTATGTAACAACTTTGACTATAAATAACAATAATGATTTTAACTTTCCAGAATGCGTTTTCAAGCTAAGATTCTGTAATAAAATAATGTAACGATTGTAAAACTTTTTGCAAATTCTGCTACTGACTTATAAAGTTATATATTTTAACAACAAAGTTTTCAAATGAGAAACTTCTTGTTTCTACTTATATCTGAAAAATAAAAGACCATGAATAGTAAAAATTGTACAGAATGAAAAAATACACCGCCAAAAACCATATTTAAAATTTCGGTGTCTAGGACGTTTTACATCATGTGCAAGGTACACGCCAGATAAAACAAAATACAAGCATACAAACAAGAAAAAACCCCGGTAATTTGCAAAGACAAAAATATGATATGATTATGGATCAATCATAACTTAGAGCACTTTCGACGTAATTACAATCAGCTTGTGACGGAAAAACAAAAACCACACACCATTAATCAAATAAACACACACACACAAGGTCACTCAGGCTGGGCTTAAGCAATGGACCGATGATCCGTATGGTAATTGATTTGTAAAAATATTGTAATGTAGTAATTTGTCACTCACTTCTATATAGATCAACTTCACCACGTGACCTGATGGGATAGCAGAATATAGGAAAACCTCAATTTGAAAAAGCATGACATGCACACATGCACGCGCGCGCGCGCGCGCACACACACACACACAAAACAAAGAACAAAGAGTCTTAACCAACTGGGAAGCGTAGCCCCTGCTAACCCCTCTTGGGTTAGCCATAAAAAATGCCCTAAAACAGACATTGTTGTTGGTAGGGAATGGCGACGATATTGCGAGATAATCTGAAGAAGAAAAGCAAACAACAAGGAGACACACAAATAAAGAGAGAAAGAGCTTGGAGAGAGACAGAGAAAGGGGGATCCTCTCTAAAAAAATCGAGTGAAAATATTCACTCTTAAAGGAGTGAATTCAAAAAAAGAGTGGATTTAGAGTGAGATTGGAGTGAATTTTGAGTGAAAATGTTCATTTTCACTCATTTTAGAGTGACCTCAGGGATCACTCGAAGATTTTTTTTATAACTTAAGCATACAGGGATTATGGTAAGATAGAACTTTTTTTTTCATCTTGATCTAGTTTGTCTACATAATATGTATCCGAAAGTTATCACTGTAAAAGATTCATTTTTTGTACTCACTTTGTTTGTTATGTGTTGTGTTTTGTTATGATACATTGTTAAAGTTTTCATCTTGATTATACAGTTTGTCTACAAGTAACTGAAAGCTATCACTGTAAATGATTAATTCTATGTACATTGCATTCCCTTCGTGTTTCGTGGCACATTGTTTTAAAAATTTGTTGAACAAAGATATTAAAAAATCCTTTTCATTGTTTTGTATGGAATGCAACGTTTTTCGTTAGACCATCTCATAATTAGATCATGTGCACATTTCGGAAAATGACCTCTCTCTCTCATTGGTTAGGAACTTCACTATAGTTTCAAAGAGACATATTGAGCGCATGTAAGGTTATTAAGGTTACGTAACAATGTATGGAATTCATGTTAAAACAAAGAACTAATTTGCAGAGACCGCGTTTTGGTCGGATATTTTTCTGATGAACTGTTATAACTATCTAAAATCCTTGCATCTGATTGGCTACGAGCAAATTTGTCCGACCTATTTGTCAGAAAAAAAGCTTAATGAAATGCCCCCAGGTGCCCAAAGAAGCCTCTCAATCAACAATCGGGAAAGTACTATTTCCTATGCATTGTACACTCTAAAAAATGAAAAATGGTAAATCCCCAATATTAATGTTGTTGCTCATCGAACATTTTGTAAATGTTAGATTAACACTCAAAATGTTAGATTTAACACTCAAAATATTGGACTTGCATTTTCATTTTTTTCTTAGCTGAAAATAAAGAACTTGTAATTCCAACATTTTAGGTGTTAAGAAAATAACATAACAAAAGGTAAGGGGGAGTAAGAACATTTAAAATATTGATTTACCATTTCATTATTAGATTTTTAGAGTGTATGCAGTAAAAAGAAAAAAAAAACTGTTTCTATTACCTACCGCCAAATTCTAGGTTTTAATGAACACTTTGTTGGTGTCAGGTGGATGTACTAGCAAACACTAAATTTTGGATTACTAATACATGAATAATAATTACGTAGCTCAGTGAATCTAAATCAACATGCCTATTGAAGGAAATTACCCTTCTTCTGCTCATGCACATATTCGATCTATATAATGGCTTTTAATAGTAGTGCCAAACAGCAGGCTTGCTGTCAGGTGGATGTGCTAGCAAGCATCATTATTAGGGATAACATGAATAATCACAACGTCGAGGATACTTATCTCAGTGAAATTAAAAACGGCTATTCATGATTATACAAACACCTTTTTTTCTGCTCATGCGCAAAGTGGAACTGTGAACTGGCCTATGTTGATTCGACATGTGTGAGGGCGCTATACACAATTTTCACATAATGCACTGTTGGATAACTCGGGACCATCATTGACCATTGTGTCTTCTCAGACCGGATGTCTGTTGCTTGCTTCGTCGTCCATGGTGTAATGCAATGAATGTATACATTTCGTCCGCTACTTCTCTTTCCCTCGCTTTTGAATTTGGAGCAAAATCATTAAACTCATATAGTTGGACACTCTGAAGCTGCAGGTAGCACCTCCCTGCATACACACACACATTTATACATGATTTGTTTTAGGGAGAAAAAAAAAAGCGAGATGCTTGTGTGTATATCTGTAGTTTTGCAAACACCATCTTTCCAAGGTGGTGGGTGTATAAATAGTCATGTATATATGACTGCAAATTCAATCTGTGAAATTAATGAACGTCTGACATTGCAAAATTGTGTCATATTTCCTGTTGTTTGTTTGTTTTTTCTTTCACATTTTAACAATAAAGTTATGAAAAGGAAGATAACAAACTCAATTCTTTGAAATGCGAAATTGCAGTTTATCCCTGGAATCTGGGTAATTAGTGAGAGAGTGAGAGAGAGAGAGAGAGAGAGAGAGAGAGAGAAGGAGAGAGAGTAACTAACATTGCACTACACTCCTTCACTTATATAAGGAAGAAGGTAAATGAGAAAGATTGTTTTGAGACAATACATTAATGTGCAATCAAGAAAATTGCTTTCAGTATTAAGTCCAATGGAAGTCCAAAATTGGCAAACCTTTTTTTATTTCTGTACATCGAAGGTGGAATCGTGTGTATCTCATGCTTACAAATACATGACATGCATTGTAGAGTTTTACGAAGAAGATTATGTCTAAAAACAACAACAACAACTGCATCAACATCAAAAGGTAAGCCCAAAGGATGGTCAATAAGGTCTTTCTAGAATAATGACCAGTAACAGAATTTTATTGCATCAGCACGATCTAAAATGGGCTAGTGTCCTCCATCATAATCCATCATGCGCATCGCACACAAATTAAAGGCGGGTGTTCATGCATCACCAGAAACACTTGATTAATTTGAAAGTATGCAGAGTGCCTCATGGCCTCCATCTAAAAAGGGATGGTATACCATTGGTGGAGATGAATTTTGAGCTTTTAATTTTGTTGTGAGATACCACTTGAAACCACTTGTGAAAATAAAGAGCATACCATTCTAAGACGAATTCTAAGTTTATCAGATGAAAATCAGTTTTGGAATGGTTGAGACATCCTAAACAAAGTAAAACAAAGCGATCCTAATAAAAAGGTGGGTCCCTCCTTTTATCAGGATTGCTCTGTTTTGGATCTCAGCCATTTCAAAACCAATTTACCCATACATCAAATAGACATTGAATCCCTCTTGGAATTACATGCTCTTTAATATTCTATAAGAGGTTTCTCATTATTCCAAAAAAAAAAGATGTCAGAAATCAGAAGTTAGGCCTCAACCAAAAGCATACGATCCCTTTTTATACAGAATTGTATAATATAATATGGAAATTACACCACACTAAATCATAGACTGAGTTTGTCATTAACACTCACTGCATTTCATATCCAAATCGCACAAGGTATCACACAACAAGCATCTCTCGGGTACACTGCATAATATCATACAAAGAAAAGAAATAGGAGTGCAGCAAAATTCTATGAACTTGGGGAAAGAAGCAAATGCTTGTATGATATAACAGGCTAAGATACACCGCGCCAAACGAAATTTGAATGGGTTTAAATGAGTTGCTATATAGTGAATGGTATATAATGACATATTTACATTTAAAAATACATGGTAGAATAGGCTAAGCAACTCCTTCAATTTCTGAGCGTCTGACTTGAAATTTGGTTGGCCTACATCATACATGTGAGAGTATCTATATATACATTACTTTGAGCACCTCACATCATCTTTCGTAAATGTCGAACGATGCGTTGCTACAACGGCATTCTAAAAATAAGATTCATGCAATGATATTGTGGATGTGTCCCTCAGATTTTTATCACTTCACTTGAAATTTAGCACATGTGACCAACATAATTTTTAGATGTGCCACCTTCATCACTCGTCGATGTTGATCTATTAGAAAACATTGCCATTGCAACAAGTAACAACTTTAACGTATGAATTTTCTTCAATTTGTCTCCCTCTTCAAATAAAATTTGTAAGATCGTAACTGCACCCTTTCCTTGTTGCTCTTTATTGGATTTTACTATTTGGCGTTTGTCACTGCTGTTTTGTAGACTTTTTAGCTTTGTTCTTGTCTATTGGATTTATTTGGTGTTAACCATTAACATATATATATGTATATATATATATACATATAGATAGATACATACATGAAGAGTTTTCTCGTAAAACGAGCTATTATTTTACAAAGCTGCTAGCGGAAGAAAATAATAAAAAAACGGGATATTCTATATACATATATGAAGAGTTTTATCGTAAAACGAGCTAACTCCATTCTCGTTAAGTTGATATGTTTGTGATTAAAGCTAATAAAAACGAAGACAATAATAAGAAAATATGGGATATTTTCATCTTCTTGTTTAACTTCTTCTTTAACTTCTAGAATGTTCCTAATTGTTATCCTACAAGTGAAGCATTACCGGATTTTATTTTGCTCTATCTGACGATGGACATATACATGTACATGTACTTTAAAATGTTTAAAAATGGTGCTCAACTAATTTTGCAATAAAACTCTCCATATAATTATTCTATGATAATATAGTACTTGTAATTTATAACGCCTCCTTTTTTTCGACGCGGAGTTCGGAAGTTGTTATCACTCAGAATTTAGTACGAGTACGAGTATTTACGCCGAGAACGGCGATTCAGTAGCCTTGTCACATGCTGAAGAAGCAATAGAATATATTTAATCCCCCGTTTTTTCAGATTTCATGCACAAAATTTTAAATTTAATTTTAAGAAATAAGTTAATATATATTAAAACAGTAAAATTAGTACAGATATACTGTAAAATGATATGAAATTCATGTAAAGGGAAAAAGAATAATAAATGTATTACTTACAAAAGACTAAGCCAGTACATGTATCACATGACGTGAAATACACTGCAACTGTACTCGGTACATAGTACACAGGAGTTCGTCATTCATATGCAGTGTCTATTACGCGTATGGAACCAGTAGTGTCCACTCGTTCAGCGAAGTCGACTGTCTTGAGCTGTGAGGCCCACATATTGCAGGTGTAGGAGAGCAGCAAGATTTCAATCAAATCCCTGAAAATGGCGGCAGCGTGGATAACAGTGATTGTGTTGACTGGCTTCTGGGGCATTGTCGGTATAATCATACCATTTTTTATACCGAAAGGTCCAAACAGAGGGTAGGTATTAAAACAGACGAGTTGGTGATCCATTGTCATTGACAGTGACAGTGACAGTGTGTAGTGTAGTGATCAAATGGGGGAGTGCACTGCACAAATCTGCTGAATTGAATAGTTAGTGAAAATACAGTGTGTAGTAGACTAGGTTGTCTAATGACTCCCTGGACTGATTACCTTGTGTTTGTGGAATGCTCTTCAGTTCGATGCTTGAATATGTTGGAAGCCCAGATGTTCTCTACAGAATCAAATTATTAGGTGATACGCTATCAGCGTATCACCTATTGTGATTGTCAAAATTTCTCTTTTTTTTAATTCTTCTTTCTTTCTGCCACATTTTGTGTCGTCAATATCTCAACAATGACATTACGGAATAACATGACATTTTCAGTCAACATGTCTCATAACAATATCTAGCCACAATAAGGTTTTCATGACAGTAACATATCTATGACGTCATCTAGGCGCCATTTTGTGATTTTCGGACCTTGTCACATGATCGATCATAACTTCATAACTAGATATCATTTCTGTATCATTTTCGGTGGACATAAAGTTCAGGTCACGCTCTATCTTACATTTTAACGCTAGTTACCCAGGTCATCATTACGCGCGCGTTTGCGCGCGTCAAAATTTTAAAAGGCTCAAAACGACTTCCCAATGGGAAATCTCGAAGTTTCAGACAATTTTAAGCGTTTCAAACATTTTCTCGCGTGTGCGTCCGTCCGCGCAATTTCACGCGCAGAGGGCGTAACTAACATGAAAATGCAATTTTTTGACCAATTTGGATTTCTGATACTTTGAGTAACAATATTCATTGATTTCCGATCGATTTTGACCTATAACAAAGGAATGCACTGGCGTCAAAGTTGAAATTCCGCGCGCGCGTCTTTCTGCAAATATAGTGAAAAAACATGTCTGTTTATTTCGCCATAGCTCTTTAAATCGTCCATTGACCCTATATTTCTCTTGCATATTACAAAAGCATATGAATTGGAAATAACGTTTCAAGTACCGATATTGCCAGGAAAACTCATGACGTCATCATATCATCATCTGAAATCAAAAAAGTGGAATTAATTTTTTTTGAGGTACTGTTTCTGACATTCATTTGCTCGTATCTCTATTGTTTAAGCTTAATATTACCCCAAATTCAGATATGTTTTGCTTTGAACATTTGCCTTTCAAGTCCATGTCATGGTTTTAAAATTTGATGACGTCATCATACTTTAAATTGTGATTAAAAGTAAAGACACAAAATCGGACAAGTTTACGTGTTATGTCTATGGGAGGTGATTTTTTTAAAAACCATGCATTGACTTGACAACGTTTAAGCACCTTTATCTCAGCTGATTTTGCTCCATTTCCTCTGAAACTTTAGTATGTTGTAGCTGAGACAATAAGCTGCAGTAATCATGCATTTTATTCTTTGAAATCTTCTCATCAGATTGACAATTTTGCAGTTTAAAACTGAAAATGAAAATGGAATGTGGACAAAACGATTCCTCATGTATCTTTCACATACATAAGTTTACTTTCCCCATATTTTCTCGTCGAGACGTATGGCCGAGTGGATAAAGGCGACGTCTCAGAGACTTGAGGTTGCGGGTTCGAACCCCACAAGATCGCGAAACAAAATACTTAGCTATTTTACTTTTTTTTCTTCAATTTTGTATTACATATTCGTCCATGTAGAAATCACGTTCGTATATAAACGCACCTATACACAGACACAGACACACACACACGCCATATCCCTCTTTTTTGTGTGTTGGAGACCACATTGCTTCGACTGCAGCAAAATTTTCCAGGTTGACTTTGTCAAACCGATCATAGTATGTAATGACGACGACTGAGGTGTTGTACTTTGAACAATTGTCTTTCAAGACGATGTCATTGTTTTGTAATTTGATGACGTCATTACACTGAAAATTGTGATTAAAGGCAAGGTATCAAAACCAGCCGATTATAGGTTTGATGTCTGCGGGACGTATTTTTCCCAAGTTGCCAGAAATGGCATAGCGACCTCAGTCGTTATAAGGCCGCTTTTCCGTCTAGCAATGCAATAGATGTTCACACGGCCACGTTAGTTGAGTGGGCATTGACTTTCCCCCTGTTACATCTATACATTGTTGTTGTTTTTTTTTTGTCTTACCATTTCCGTGGATGACCCGTGGCCGAGTGGTTACAGAAACGGTTTCGCATGCACGCTCAATATAACTTCAAGGTGCCTATATCACATTCTTTTCTTGTCCATCACAGATGACCGTCATCTGATGACCACAAGCGTATCACCTAACTCGTCCTCAATGTGACGAGTTTTCATGTCTCGTTTAAATTTAATGTTGAAATCATTGTCATGGTGACAAATGGATGAACTACATTACCAGGGCTCTGCATTCAGCAATACCTGCATTAGCTGCAAGGTACAGTGTATGAGAATGCCATTTTCTTTAACGGTTACACCAATGGCAATGTTTTACAGAGCACGCACGGTGAGTATGAAAATGAGGCCAGTGCCCCCCAGAGTTCCAATGCACCCCACAAAAATTGAAAGAAGAAAGCATCCTATGCACATTATTACTCCCATTAGATGAGGAAATTTACTAAATGTAAATGCTTGTTAGCCAGATTTACCAATACCATGCGCAAGAATTGAGTTAAAACTGAAAAGGTTGGGGTTTAACTAAGTCAGTGGTTTTATTTAATTGACTCTTGACTCGTGAGTGGGGATACCTACATATGAAATTCTTTTAGAAGTCTACACACCTATATATGACATGCAGTTGACGAGGAATGATTTTTCATATCAAATTTGCTTATTTTATTTTCCCAGAATCATCCAGACTATGTTGGTGATGACCGCCGTCTGCTGTTACTTATTGTAAGTATAGAAAAATGGATAAAACGGACAATCGCAGACAATGCCTGCCACATACTACTGTGGCATTGGGTGTACGCGATATCCACTACTAACCGCACTATTCAACCCATGATGCACATCAAACACTAAACGAAACTGAACTAAACTTACATGGATAGTACAACTACTCTCAGACATACATGTATGTACTTTGCAGACCCATGACCTACATGTTAAACATGTTGGCATGAATTACATGGTTTTTATTTAGTCTGTGTTCTAAAACAAAAACAAAAACAAAACCAAGCCCAAAACGAGTGTACCTTTTTGACATGCCCATAATAGTAAGACATATCAGTATGTATTCATTGATGGATGTCTGTCTACCTGTACAATGTATACGCAACTTTTGATGCACGTTGACACAGACCAAATTATTAGCATACTAGTAATATATGGAATGAATTTAATCTACCTTTGTGATTTTGGGCCAATGTTCCTGATGTGGGCATTTTGTGATTAAATATTAAAATGAGTAATAGCAGTTAGCTGCCTACAATTGTATGTGGCAATATTTCTTGCTTGAGACCAATGTGACACACAAATCAAAAGAGTTTTCAGCATTTCTAACAACTGCTGGAAGTAAATGTAAAAATAAGCAAATTGCAAGTCAATGACATGATTGTTGTTTATCCCACTGTCTTAGTAGACTAACAGGAGATTAGAAAAAGAGGAATGGGCCTGCATTTGTATGTAGAACATTGTCATTGTAGGTTTCCACACGACAGCAGCATTCTTGTACTAAGAATAATGATAACACACCGTATGCTATATACCTGTATGTACAGTATGTGTTGCTCACAGAATTGAATTTTATGGTCATGATAAAGGAATGGTTCAGTTTCGGTTAAAATTGGGCTTCCAGTTTCCAGTGTTTTTTGATGATGATTTTTTTACATAATGAGAAACCTTTTATGAAATGTGAATGAACATTAATATAATTCTAAAAGAAATTCAGAGTTTATGTGATGAAAATTGGTTTTGAAATGGCTGAGATATCTAAAACAAAGCAGTCCTAATAAAAAGCCAGACCAATCTTCTATTAGGAGCGCTTTGTTTTACTTTGTTTTTGGATATCTCAGCCATTTCAAAATTGATTTTCATCAAATAAACTTTGAATTCCTCTTGTAATGGTATGCTCTCTAACATGTCATTAAGTGATTTGTCGTTGAGTATCTCACAAAAAGTTAAAAGCTGAATCCTCACCTCAACCAATATTGTACCATCCCTTTAAGATTGTACATGTATGTGTAAAGTGTGAAATGTTGACATTCAACAATTTGATATGTGTAAGATCATGTTGATTTTTTTTTTTTTTTTTTACAGGTGGTTATGCACATTCCTCATGCAATTGAACCCCTTAATTGGACCTGAATTAGAAACAAAGGTGATCAAAGCCATCAAATGGGAGTGGGAGGTAGGTTCACAGCCTTGCTTTTTTTTTTTTTAACCTCATTACAGTGTTTATAACATAATATTATTTGTTCACTTTGCATGGAATAGAAACAAAACAAAAGACATTAATTATCAGCCACAGATTTTTGTTGTTTTTATTGCATGACACAGGTGTGCAATGCACATCATTGCCTGACCTTTACCTTTATGATGTGTGACAATCTTATTATGTAGAGGTCAATAATCTGTCAGTTCCTGTTTTCAGTTTTGTAGCTGCCAATGTGGATTTTAATCAAATAAGGATGGAAATTGTGAATTAATCTCTTTTTTAATCCCTGATTGTTGAATTCTTCAGATTGATATGTGATTTTATGACTGGATGTAGTCTAGCACCATTCATGCACCATAGGAAATGATACAGAGAAACCAGACCTTTGCATGTACTTGTCTCAGGGGGAATAAAATGCTCTGACTTGAAAATACCGGCTGTTACATCTTTAAGAAAAGAAAGTGCATTATCATTTCTTACGCATGTATCTTCAGATCTATGTTTTTCAGTATTTGCTGAATTTGAAGCAGGTGCTTTGTATGCATGTGCTTGTATTCTTTGATTTTAAGCACAATCTGTCAACCCCACTTAACTGGTTCATCCACAGATATTAGAAATACTGGTTGAACCTATGTAATTCAATTCATTCTGGAGTGAGATTAATTTTGTGTACATATGTCACTGTAGTCAATATAATCAGTTCTGGTTGTGTGGAAGTATGACAAGTTAGATGAATGAAATCTGGAGTGTGTCTAGATATGAGTGTTTGAGTTTGTACAGTCAAATCTAACAGGAAGTTGTATACTACAGAGTAGTGTAACTTCCTGTGGTAGGCAGAGGACTAAGTTTGCAGATACAGTATCGCTTCCTGCACACTGATTCATTGGGCCCGAATGTTTTTGTGAGCATTCAGTTGCTCTTATTTTAGTATTGTTTTTATTCGTGTACCTTCATTGCCAGTCATATGGAAAAGGAAGCTATTGCTTGTGATTTGACATAATGCCGATCCATTTTTGCAAACGTATTTGTGTGTTTGTTAGTGGTATAATGGTTTCAAGAGGCATTTCAAGTGTTGTAGGTCTACCCAAATCTACCTTCACATGAAAGTCTTTGTGATGTCTTTTATGAGTTTGAGCCTTTTTGATTGAATGCTACCAGAAAAATATGACAATACACTTTTGTATTTGTATTCTATTGATAATTCATTGCAGTTAGCAGACATACTTTGATCATCACAAAATCCAGTCATGTCAGCATCATAATGTATTCTAATTTTGTAATGATAATGATCAGTACACTGTAGCTGTAATATTATTAAAGCTACTTTTTATGCCTATTCTCATCATCATTATAAATTTGAAGGCAGCTTATCTCTTTTGAGGGGTGTTATCTTCCAATTGTTAAGTTTGGAAAGAAAACACATTTTTTTTTTTTTTTTTTTTTGGGGGGGGGGGTTATACGGTGGCTTTAGATGTGTCCAATGAAATAAGTGTTTGTGAGGTTATCCTGAGGTATTATCGTCATGATGGGTCAACCTATCCCTCTCTTTCCTGCAGGGACAACCATGAGGACACAAGAAGTAGGAGTAGAAATGCCCCCACATCAACGCGCCAGCTGGCAGCAACTGTCCACACACACACACAGAGACCTCCCTTGGATATTTACCACAACTCAGATGGAGTCACATTTTCAGCAAGCCTCTTGTGTCATCTTCAAACCCACCCCCACCCCATTTAAACGGCAGATCCTTGGAGTCATTTCTCCCCTATGTTTTACTTTCCATTCCTTGCCGTCGTCATATGAAGATTTGCCGTTTAATCCAGGACAAGCCAGCTGATTATCTGTGGACGTGTTTGAGGAGTTCTAGGAGAGAGAGAGAGAGAAAAAAAAAACACCCAAAACCCACTACAATCTTGTATATAAATCATTGCCCATGTGGTTCTCCATAGTGTTAAATGTTCTAAGCTGTCACACTAAATTTCATTCCCCCCAACCCTTTCCATGAAAAGGAAATGATTACCTGGTTTCTTCAGATGTCATATCCACTTTTGTATGTTCAGCTGCTGCAACCATCACACTAATGGACTCTTCCTCTTATCGATATATCCTGGTAGAGATATATCTGCTTAGTGTATATTTACAACATTATTATTAATTAGTGATACTTTCCCCCTCCTAATTTCTGAAACACCCTTTTGTTTGTTTATTCATCATTTCACTGCTCCTCAATTTCTGTTTGTCGTACCTTTATTCCACAAGTTGTGGCATATGAACATTTTATTGACTGGAATTTCTGGTATACTTCATGTTGGTTTTATTTTTTTATTAACATTCTATAAATGTTTGGTGCAATGATGTAACATGATGAATTGGAATTGAGTTTATGGCATTATTTGCTTGATATGTTGTTATCATATATTACAAGGCTTCATTGTTTCACTCAGGAGAAGTACATTAGAAGCTGTTATAGGAATTTTGTGAGTGTTTATGGGCCTTCTGACACGCCCCAGATTGAGTACAGCACTCTAAAATGAGAATAGGAGGGAACATGTCATTGGTTTACTTTTTTTTTACAAGTTACTCTTCTGTGCTTCTCATCTTTTGAAGAATGCATGACAAATTTGATGTAAACTCACCTAATCTCATTGATCTATCATCCCACACCATTGATGGGGTAAACCAGATGGCATACAGTGGTTGCTAGAAAAATACTATTGAGTTTGATTGATATGGTTGTGGGAGTAGTGTGATGATGCTAACATTTTCTCTTTGCTTTCCTTAATACCCTCCCTTCTGTTTTACTTTGCTGTTAGTCGTGGTACATGTAGCAGTCTTTGTGAAGTTTTGAAAGATTCTATTTGGACAGAGTTTATTGCATGTTTTAGTAATATATATGTATATCTCAATATTGTCTTGTCCTTCCATCATCGTATGGCAGTAAACTGCCCAAAAATGGTGACAATATTCAGTACTGATGTTCAATGTTTAATGAGTTCTGTGATTTCTTTTTCCCCCTTGTGTTTTTGCCAAAACTGTCATTCTGTAAGTTATTCATGGTGGTTCATCACATCATAGGAAATCATACCACTGATCGACTTTGATGAATCTTACTACTTTGGATTGGTCTTACCACATGCTGACCATCAAACACGAGAGGTATCATGTTGTGAAATAGAGGACACAGCCACAGTTTGTTTACAATAAGAGAACACACATGTTGAAAAAAAAATGCAACTAAAATTTTGATTGCCCAACCTCCTGATATCCGCTCACTCCATTCGAGTGGTGCAAGGGAAGCCTGGCATCGTCCTTTTGACAAAGCCTCAAGGCAGACGATTTTATTCTACACAGCATGGACAAAGTTTATGAAGAGACTAGCTTGCCATGAGGAGGGCAGTGATGGTGAGGTTTAACGTGTGAACTGGTGCTGTTAGACACAGTTTATGCTATAGCTTAAGCTTCATGACTTAGGCGTTTGTCTCATGAGTGGTTATATGGTCTCGTTCAGGTACATGCCACAGTGTGGAAGAAAAACATCTCAGACACGAGGCCTTGTCAAGAGGCTAGTCCTCCATTTGTTGCCCCATCTCTTTTCTATGCATGGACGCTTCTATGTTTGTCATTTTAAGTAGAAATCCCTTCAACTGATAGTGTGCATTTTTGTGACATCTTTCATATTTTTGAGACACATCCCAAAGATTTAATAGTTGGTGTGTTAACACGATTTAGATTTAGAATGATCCTATGGTAGACATTACATGAAATTACAAAATCCAGTAATAGATATTTGTGTGATATATTCCTCTATCAAATGTCTAAAATCAGTTGTGAGTTATCATGTTATAGTTAATTATGTACATGAATGTTTTGTATATGGTAAATAAAAGTTATATACATGTATTATCAAAAACTACAAGTTTTTGTGCTTTACTGCAGTAGCCCCTTGATAGTAATTGGATGTATGTACTTACAAATCTTGTTGATTTTTGCTATTGTTCCAATCATCCTCATATTTACAAGTATACCCACATGTGCTTGGCATAACAACCTGTGTGTGGTTCTGATGAAAGATTTGTTTGGAATATTGAGTATGACTTTATATCAATTTGATGGTGAACAATACTGAGGAAAGCAGAACTAAAGCAAGTATTACCCCCCCCCCCCCCCCCCCCCCTTCAAGAGAGAGAAAATTGGTTATAGAGTAAATCTGCTCTGAAAGATAGTAACTGCAATGTGGTAATTTGGGACAATGTATCGTGAGTGTGATGATGTTATTTACTATTGAAATTTTACATACACTGTAGTTGATAATCTACAAAATTTCATGTTTACTCAGAACAATACATGCGCCTCTTCTATATTTCCATTGATAACAAGCATGGATGCTGTGTATGCAAGACATGTACTCCTATAAAAGCAGCCAAGTTGGTTTGAATGTTAGATGGAGATGCTGATGATGATGATGAGAGTAATGCATGTACTTTGAATGAAAATAACGATAAAATATATTAATTATCATCCATCGTCAGCATCCATTCTATTACAATCACTATTCCATACAAATACAAATTATCATTTCCATAGCAAGGCTTACGACATTACGTTGTGGCACTTTGTACACATTTTTCTTTCACTATCCAAACTTCACCATGCAGTTTCACTTTCACAACATCACAAGCTATCTGAAGAAACTGCAGCAAGAAATATTACCATAACATGGCTTATGACATTATGCTGTGGCACTTCATACACATTTCTCTTTTACTATCCAAACTTTACCATGCTGTTTTACTTTCACAACATCACAACCACCTGAAGATATTGCAGCGAGAAAAAAAGAAATGATAGCAATATGTGTATTATTAATACATTGTTTTATTCACATAAATACAGCACATTCTCTTTCTCACAGCACATTAAGGGTTGGTGAATGTACGGATTCAAGAAACTAGGAATTACAAGTAGGCTCAGTAACAGTTTCTTAAAAGATTAAAAGGCATTTACAATAGCAAAGACCTAATTTGAATTTTCTCTGCGGGTAACACTGGTCGAAAACCCGAAGAAACTTTGTGACCTTTGAAACATCCACTTTTGTTTTGGTAATTACATGTAGTGTGTATACCCTGCCCCTTGTGGTGGGGCATGCACAGTCATCACAATCCCAATACTGTATGTAGCATTTTAACCAGTTTCATAACCCTCATGTTTGACTGTGCCCAAAGTGGGTGAGTTGTATAGCGTTATACAAGGAAACCCCATCAAAACAAGGTTGCCAGGACAGCCGATTTCACCTTGTTACAATCTGGAATCTGGAATCCCTCCCCCCTCCCCCCTCCCCCCTGCCCCCTGCCCCTCCCCCCTCCCCCTGCCCCCTGCCCCCTCCCCCTCCCCCTCCCCCTCCCCCTCCCCCCTCCCCCCTCCCCCCCCCCCTCATTAAGGGGTGAGCAAGCATTTACATTGACAAGAAAACAAATAGCAACAAAGGAACATGGTTTCAAAAAACCTACACCTCAAAAGGTCTTTCTCTTTGTCGTTATGGGAATTTTTCTGCTAATGTGAATGCCCCTGTTGATGAGATGAAATTCTCAACCCTTCAATGTATACATTGGCATTTAGTATTAAACATCACATTTTAGCCACACTGGTTACGAGGCCAGTGGTAGGACATTGTGAAATTGACTACCAAGTATGAGGAATTGTGGCAATGCCACGTGAAGAGTGTAGAAAATTCATGAATACTGATAATACAGAAAACAAAGAGGAGTAGCTTGTTGTGCAAATGTCTCTTAAAAGCATGTACACCTCATGACACATAAAGAAAAAAATATACAGAATATTCCATTACAAGTTCATGTATTTACAATTTGCACAACTGTACTATAGTATATTACATCATCACCGTACAGTGGTTTTGCACAAATAGGAACATAGTACTAGCTCTCAGATGAAAATTCTACAGAAGAGTTCAAATTGATTCTCTCCAACTTGTGACCTGCACAATTCCTTGAATACAGCAAAAATGCTTCTTGACTTACACTTCTCAACATAACCACAAAAACTGTCCTGTTGAATTTCATCAACTCACATTTACGGAGGACAATCAACTCAAATTCTCAATATCCTCTCATGTGGCTTCGCATATGGCTGATACAGCATATTGGGATATATTTTGTCACCAACAAAAATAAGATTTTGACCTGCAAAGATACTGCATGACATTCATTTTGCCTCACTGCAAACACATAACGTATTTCTCCTTAACCCCTTGAGGATGAGCTGATTTTGCAACAACACTCATTTCCAACTGACACCTGCCCAAGTATATTCGGGACTAGTCTTCAATAGGTTAATAATATGAGCATTATTGACATCACTTTCCTGTCTTCATTTTCTTTCCTTTTCTTCTTCTTCTTTGTGCTATTCGATCTTTGTCAAAGATCCCTCATTTCACATTCCAGATTATCTTTACATTACGCCAGTAGACAAACATGTATGTCAGGAATTTTGTGATTTTTTTTTGCCTGACTATGGACAACTACAATCCTCAGTGTAAATTTCATCAAATATGTCAGTAATTTTGTTTGCCAGTATGACAAAGATGAAAGAAAAAATGACAGAACCTCAGACTTCTGTCTACCCTTTTATAACCTTATTATTGATAGCTTTTGTCTTACAAGCATATTTTGACATTAAAGTTGTACATTGCATTCGATAGGACATTATCAGGGTGATTTTTTTTTCCCTTTGGTGACATGCGACGTCTCGTTCACACCGTCCCGAGTCTGATCATGATATCACTGCTCCGGTGGCCATCTGCCGCGAGCGGCCGAAAGAGTTTAACCTCTGACCCGCGACGTCCGTTTTAATGCCCTGGGCCTGGAGGGACGCCTGTTTCTCCCGACGCTTCTCCAGCTCCTTCCATCGGCTGTCCTCGTTCTTTTTCTGTCCCGAGTCATAAATCGATTTAAATGGGAAGAGATGAGAATAGGAATGATATCAAACCATCATTGGTTTTGTTTTGTTTTGTTTTTTACAGGTTTGCTGCAGAAATCATTACCTAGTCATCACTGAATTGGCACCTTCGAATTTCACTGCGTATCTTATTGTCGCCTGGCCGGCAGAAGGACCCTGGCATGAAATTTTGATGCCAAAATTGAATATTGGTTTGTGACATTTGACAAAGGTGTGAAATAACTTTGATATGATCTAACCATCATTTTGTACAGTTTAATTTTAGTGCACAAGCATTAGAGCCCTTCTGCTGGGCAGGCAATGTTATGTAGAAGAAAGATTACATAGAACTGGTTAAATTCATTAGATTTGCAATAAAATCAGAAAGAAAGTTTGTGAAAATTTCCCAATTTAAGTGAGAAACTGTAATTTAATCTTTCCAACTACAATGCTGATTACAGACTCAGCAAAGATTTAATAGTGATTAAAGGACACTTGAAAACTCTGCAGCGAAAAAACAACAACAAAAAACAACAAAAACACAATTGCTTATGAGCAACCAAAGAAATTTCAAATTTGCGAATGACCGAGTCCGGCCTGGTCAGAGTTACTATGCATGACTTCAGGATAGAGGACTTCAAAAACACTGTTTTATTCATCAACAGGGAAGCAATTGATGTAAAAATCAGTTTCATTCTGTTCCATACACCACAGTCATACTGTGGTTTGGGTGCTGCGTCTTCTTACTGTACTTTTATCACTAGTTCAAACAGAAAAGGAAGAAATAATAATGTTTTATAACAATGATGCCAGACAACTTAGGGAGCAAACCTTCTGAGCGGTGAGTTCCTTGGTGCGGCGGGCAGACTGCTTGGTGGGCGAGATCTTCATCTCCTCCGTCGCCTTCAGCCGCTCCTGCTTCCGCTGCTCCAGCCGAGCCTGGAGGTCTAGGAGCTTGGCATCCTTCAGCTCCTCCTTCTCTAGCTTAGCCTTGCGCTTGTTCTCCAACCTGGCGGAGGGCAAGGGGGGAGGGGGGGAGATTCAAAACATTACCCATGTGAGTGTGGCAAGAGGGTCACAGAGTTTAGGAAGGGAGGGAGACGAATTGAAGAGATTGAAAGATAAAAGGATACAACACGATTACAAACACTTTCAAGAGCATTATTGTTAAGTATTTGCTTTCAATATATCTGTATGTGTGTGTGTGTGTGTTTGTTGTTTTTTTGCTTCTCTTAAAAGAGTGCAGATGTTGAAATATATAGAAGTATCCAATGATTTCTCCAATTTGATCTATTTCTTATCTCACACACATTATGAGATGATATAAACATTAGTTAAGTCTGGAAGAGAAAAGCTTCCTGAAGATATAGATACAACCTGACAAAACAGCTGTGCCACATTCTTCATCCTGCACATCTAGTCATGCTCATTCCTCACAAAACAAAACGAAAAGTGAAGAAAATAGCATGCTAACTTTCAACAATTTCATTCACAACTGTCATAAAAATGATTATAAATTTGCCCCCATAAAACACAATAATGAGCTATACAAAAGGGAAACCATGCCTGATTAACATTTTCCCTCCTTCCCCGACGTATCCCACTCAAAGGCTCTGCAATCATGTGCCAAACGCTCCTCTGTCCTCCATATCTATCTCTGTCATGTATCACCCTCCATCTTTCCCATGACTCTCAACAAGTTCTCCTGTGGGGCCATCAAGCCATCTTCTGTTTTTCTTCTGTGGCCGTTCTCTCTCCCCTCCTTTACCTGGCATCTTCATTTCCAGCGTCTGCCCTCGACAAACGCTCCCTTCCTCTCTCTCATTTCTCCATGCCCAAACTGGGGACTACCCTAATTGATTGGTATTTCTACCACCCATGAAAGGAAGGAGTGCTGGAATGCACAAAAAAACTTAACTGACACGTTAAAGGCTAGAATCTTCCCACTATTCAACTTTAGGTAAGGTGAGGAGTGGATCTATGGCAAAACTGTTCTTCTAGCCCAATTCTTCATTTGATCTATTCTAGCCTTCATTCTATAACATTGGGTACTGAATACATGGCCACAGGAAATGTAAGGACTGACATTTGAACGGTGACTAAGTGTTACACTACATCAGTTCTTTAAAACAAGCTTTTTGCAGAGACTACCAGTGTGTCTTTCAATCTTGACATGATGATATACCTTAGGACTTTTAAAATTACTGTATCATTGTTTTGCTTTGTTTCTTGTTTTTGGTTTTGCAACTGATACATATATCAAGGTCAATTCACATCAGTGTATGAGAGAGGTAGAAAAAAAAAGATATCTTAAACCATCCTTTACTTCTAGGTTGACTGTTGATTTAGCTCTATCTCATACAGTATGATGGAAATTAAATCCTGCAGAAGAATCTCTACACACAGCCCATCTATGACAATCAAAGTTCAGAGACATGGTGACCCCAACGCCAAGAGAGACAAACAGGCTTCAACTTGACACTTATTACATCAAGTAAGAACACTCTGAAGGTCACACTGTGTTCCTGTGCAACTAAAGTGTGACTGTGGTGAAAGCTACCAACAGACAACCTTAGTCCCATGTAGGTATATGGGTGCAAAAAAAGAAAAAAGAAAATAATGATGATTGTGTACTGCACACTCGTGAAGCTCATTCCACTTTTCTTATGGCTGAAACATGATTGGTAACAGCATTTTTCATGATGTGAAAGAAATTGTCGGCACCAAGTCTGAACTGATCATATCAACTGATCATACATTGTTGCATGCATATGATAATACAAATAACTACTATTGATCAGACTGTTCTAAAAAAAAAAAGAAGAATCAAACATACATCAAGACATACGTCAGTCTATCTACATCTTTATCAATGACTATACTTTCACTAACTTTCTTTAGCTAAATTACCTAGTGACCATTGCTGACTGAATGAATTGAAATGAACTTAATGTAAAATGTCTAAACAGGTTGGACAAGCATGTTCCTGTAATAATGACTTCACATTGTGAAAAAGTGAAAAAAAAAGTGAAAACTGACAGAAAAACAAACAAACAAAAAAAGGTATGTAAAGGTAGCTACAGAAGAAAGGTATAGACCATGCACCGAAGACAATGTGACGAAAACTTGTGACCTTTCACCTCAATTTACCACAAGCTCAAGTGAACTTTGACCCGTGAGAGGTGTGCATGTCCACCACACCTACACCATGGCGCTTGCCATGCAAGATATGTCAACACTGAACTCTGGCCAATCTTGGTATAGTGATGACTAAAGTGGGTGCATGGCATAGAGAGAAAGACACCAAATCCCCTGCACCCAATGTCGATACTCACTCTGCGTTTTCTCGCTCCTGCTTCTTTCTTTATGGTGATGTTTCGCATTTAGGAGATAATTAGATATGCGCATGAAATACACATCAACCACACTCATCATCACATATCGATTGTTCCGGATGATACCTTGTTCATTTTTATTTTCATTCTCAGACTGCACTTCAAATTAAGAGTGAAGTTGAAAAATGTGACTACACTTGACTACAAAAAAAGCATTTTGATTGCAGAAACAAAAGTAAAATCTGCTTTGTCAATGCATCTGTTATCCTCCTGGCTGTAGACATTCAAACTAGATACTTTGGAATGTAATGATGACGACTCTTCCTCTCTCATAGAATTGATTTCGTTTGTCTTCCAAAAATTGGTAACATGTGGAATACATCAAGAGGAGCATTGAAGTAGCCAAACCATTTGATAGACAGCACAATGTAAGGGTTTTTGGAAGGGGAATAAATTAATGGCTGCTGGGAAAGGGGGAGGGGAGTGCTACATCACATCGTTACAAAGGAGATGGAGGAGGACTCACTTCATCGCAGCAAGGTGGCCCTCGGCGGCCCGGTGCTTGGAGATCTGCTGGAGTTTGTCCATCAGGAGCCGGTCCTTGGCCTCCTTGGCCCCCAGGATCTCGTCTCGCTTTGTCTCCCGCTCCTCCTCACGGGAAATCCTCATCAGCGACAGCCGCTCGTTCAGCTGCAGAAAGAAAGAACAAATTACATAACATCTCTAGTTTAGGGTGATTGAGAATGCCTGAATGGGCAGGAATGCTTTTCCCAATAAGTTGGAAAAACAACAGATCATATGACACCTCTAGTTTTATTGAGAATGCCTAAATAGGCAGGAATGTTTTTCCTCACATCATAGTGAAATGACACATTGAAATGCTCTTTACAACAGGCAAATACCCTTCATCTCTAATCTAGGTATGAAAAAGAAAAGTGACACATCGTAAGGAGCGTAAAATATTGAGAGGCGACAAATGTACAAATTGGCTTTAGAGGAAAAGGTAAACTTATTTTTCAGAGAAAACAGTAAAATTTTTACATTTTGGCATTGATTTTTACCTTAACCCTAAAAAGACTGGGAGGGGGGGGGGGGCCTAAAAGGCCCCCCCTCGACATTTCGCGCGATTACTCTGCAACACGCAATGCTCTCGCCGCGATGCTCTATGACTTTCTTCTTTCGAGTTTCCCGCACATTTTGACACCAAATTTGTGACGCCCGGGGGTACGGTTCTGAAGTTACATACTTTTTGTACATGCACGTGAGGCCGAAAATGGCTCAAAAATGTGATTTTGTGTACAAAGTCAATGAAAATTGAGTTTTTTCACATGGTTCATATAAATATGCTTATTTTTACTCTCAATGGCTAAAATTAATTTGTTTTAGGAGTATTACGCTTCAAAAAGTGTCTGCCACAAATTTTGTAAAAAAAACAACAAAAACAAAAGGTCGAAAAAACAAAGAGATACATAAGAAATTCATAAAACAATAAAATAAATAAGAAATTAATTTTGATACCAAATTTTTTTTCAAGTACGTTTGCTAAGAATGCCACAACGAATAATTAGACCAAAGATGAGCACTTTTGGAGCTTTATTTACTGATTTAGATCAAAGAGTCTGATTTCTCGCATAAATTAGCATAATTAATCAAAATAAAATAAAAAAAGACTATTTTGGAAAATTTAAATATACGATCTTGTAGATTACATAGCACACTACCATTGTGCAAATTTCCGCGGCGATCACGCAATCCACGGCCGAGATCTTAAGGGGGGGCCTAAAGGCCCCCCCAGTCTTTCGAGCTACCAAAATAGCCCAGTCTATTTAGGGTTAATACAGAAAGACATGTTCTGACAAAAATAACAGAAATCATTGCAAAAGACTGGTTAAAATTTCAGAAAAGAGGAATGCCCTGGTTTCTGATCTTTCAGTTTTGATCACAACAATAACCCTAAGATATCAATTCTGCACTTTCAGCACAAACAAAATAACAGTCATATATACATTCCATATGTGTGTTTGATAACAATATACCTCAGCAATCGACATCTCTGACAGGAGGGCGTGTCCTGCAGTAGCCGTCCAATCAATGAGCTTGTTTCGGTCCTTGGGCGCCGCCTCCAAGGCACGGATCTGTTGGATCAGGTCGATCTTTCTCCTCATTTCAGCCTCAGCCTGGATAATTTTGAAAAAATAAAGGGCAATGATAAGTTCAAATTCAAATTCAAATTCAAAGGTTTTATTTTCACTTCTTTCAACAGAATGTACAAAAAATATAGATTCGACATACGTTTGAAGGAATGATACATAGATAGCAAAGGATAACATTTGTCAATAATCATTACAAATTTAGGCATTTTTCATACAGACATATTTATACATTCTGCCAAAAAAAAGTGGAGGTACCCACTCAAAAGACTATGCTTGTACAACGTGGGCAGGGTTGCAAGTCTGCTGAATAATGCAGATGAAGTGATAAATTTGTGCCATAACAACTCTGAAAAAAGAAAAACTAAAAAGAACAGTGTCACTTGTTGTTGCAATGTGGGATATCATGTGAAACTGCAGGCAATGATAACAGCAGGCTATCCTCCTCACTAAGAACAAAGCCTTGCCTTTTTCGTTAACCCAGATTGTAGAATTGCATTCATTGTACCACAGACATCAAATACCTACACAATTGTCACGGAATTGGAGCACGGATTTCAGGGGTTTTCCATTTTGAGGAAAACCCCTTTCTCCTTAATAGATAAAAAGTCTTAATGTGCATGATGCCCCAGCATCTGAATCTTTATACTAACTAGTCACACATACTAAAGTGCTTCTTTTCCATTCCAACATACCTGGTATCAGACATAATATGTAGATCTTTTTTTTTTCCCACACATGCTGTTAGACTCAATCACCTCATGATACTTTCAATACATGTACTCAACTTGCAAAAACTTTGCTTGCTTATATACCTACATACTCTTTTGTCGGTAATGAGTCCACATAAAACACTATTTGCCAGTTAGTTGTGTGGAATCATATTCATTCTGTACAAAGACTCTGGTATTGGCTTTCTGCACTTTAAGAGAGTAACAGCATGTCTGCCACGGGGCTGTTATTCCCGTTTTGATAGAAATACATTGCTCCAAGAATGACTTCAAATAACTTGGTTACAATCCTTACCTCTTCCAGTGCCTGCCTGAGGAGTTCCTTGCTCTCACCACTGACTTCCTCAACTGTTTATTGAAAGAAATAAAGATATTGTCAAGTAAGATATGACAGAATATAGAAACATAACACACATATATTACAAATATTAAAAAAAAGAGCAATGATTACTAAGATGAAATATATGCCTGTTTTCCTTATCTTGATACCTTTTTATCCTTTGACTTACCTGCAAGATTGTATGGAGAGATGGGCATATACTGTATATATATATATATACATTTTGATTAAACAGCAAACTCTATGGTTCCATGAATAACATGAATAACCACACTCTGTAGAGGAATGAGCTGACCCTATACTGGAACTTTAAAATGTGATGTGATTGCCAATGTGCAATCTTTCATGAATCAAGTTTAAGGGTGTAATTTCTCAAACAGACGAATATGTTAGCCCTCTTCTGCTGATGAAAATCTACATCCACATTCTCTTTTCCTTTTTTTTTTTTTTTTGGGGGGGGGGGTAAATTAGACAAAACACAGAACAAAACAGAAATAGCTACATGCTATCCTTTTGCACCATGGTCAGCTTTCTACTGGCTCCCTAATAAAAACAGACAACCACAAAAGATGGTGGCCTACTGCTTTCTTCCTCACACCCTCACAGATTAAAAGCAATTAGAATGAACTTGAATTAATTTCAGAATAAAGAAGAAACAAGCTTTTGATAAATCTTCACCACTAAAATTTGTGCAAACAATCTAATCAATCATCCAGCACTTGAAAGATCATTACAAAGGAATATTACTTGGAAAACACACTGAATGTCACAGCATTCATGTCACAAACATGTGCTCTGGAAATAAATGGTAAAGGTACTGTTTACCATTGGGAGCAGTGATTTAATAATGTTCGAGATATCATATTTGATGCATATATGTAGGTCAGTTGTATAACAAAACATCCTACCATATAAAATTTTTGCAATGAAGCCTAAAATATAAGGAGATATCACTATTTTTCTCAATAAAGCAAAACTGTAGATGGTTTTAGTCTAGAAACATTTTTATTATAACTATTGTTCACATTTTGTATATTTAACATTACTTAACATTGATAACACTGATTCACATTTTTACATTGATTGTTTCTATCTCTAACTCACAGATTAAAGATGGGGTTTCATTTTATCTGGAAATGGTAAATAATGCCTTTAAAAGGACTCACCAATTTTCTTCTTGTACTCTTGAACTTTGACCTTGGCCTGCTTGGCATTCTGGTGGCCAGAGATGATGTCCTCCACCACCTGCTTCATCACCTCCTCCTCCTTCATCCTCCGATCCACATATTCTGCCATCATCTTCTCTGCCTGATGTGCGAAAGATAAAAAATTCATCAAAAAAAGTATCATACATGAAAGATTAACCTGCTGTTGACAGAATGCAGGATTTAATTGCTTGAATTCAAACACAGCGAAATGGAGCACTGTATTATACAGTTAACATGGTTGTCTCATTACAACCAACTTTGAAAAGCAACTGAACCATTATGCACGTAACAAAAGATATGGAAAAGCTCCATCACCTGTAAGCCTGAATCAAGAATCTGAATTAAAAAAAAAAAAATGCCTTTTGCTTCATCAGGCAACATTAATCACTTCTTGTATTGCACAGTTAAAGAATTATGCTGTCCCTGTATAAACTCTTCCTCAATGAGCAAGCAGCAAATGAAAAGTGAGATATCAATTTTAAGCACAGACCATGAAAGGCAGAAGCTCTCCATCTCCATCTTCATTAGCCTCTATCAGAGACTCCTGTTATACCAACATCCTCAGAATTGACAGTTTTCTTTCATCATATCAAAATTTTGAGGTAGCCAAAGAGTATAGCATAATCATACAGATAAATAAATACATGATAATTTGGGGACATGAATTTTTACTTCCTTGTAATAAAAATTGTGTTATAACCATATTTGTTATAATAACAGTGCACTGTAGCATAAAATTCATATCCCAACCTGGACAGATAGACTACTATCCATGGTTTATTGCCACTCAGGACTAAAGTCAGATGGTCTACTTCCCAGTTTGTCTAACACCACTATGGCTAAACTCATTTGTGACCCGCGACGACGGTTTTAGGCAAAAGTCACAAGACCAAATTCCCTCCTAGGCGGGGTACAAAGATTTTGACCATTATTTTTGTCGATTTTGTTTTTTTGCACAAATCGAATCTTTGATATGTTTTATACCTCTACACTAATTTTCGTAGCATAAGACTATGTTTTTCCTACCGAAAATGGAATCTTAAACACCCAATGTTGGATCGCACTCGTCAGTTTCGAGCTTCTTTCGAAAGCAGCGCTAATATGCCCAGTGTTGCTACGGCGCAGGGTCTCGCATGCGATTGGCTGATGCGTGGCACACATTTACATCGTTCGGCTTTCAGAGAAACGTCTCGCAGCGTTTCGGGAATGTTTTGTCCACGTGTGCATACATTATGCTCCATTGTTTTTGCTATAATAGATATGCTCGCTCTGTGGTGTATGCTCTTTGTTTGGCTTTCTATCCGAGCTTCTCTACCGCAATGTTTGACAACGGAAGTGAAACAAAAAATGAACGACAGCGCTAACTTCCAACGTGAAAACAGATACATGGGGAACATGGTTTAGTCACATCAGAGTCGCATATCACCACACAAATCGTGCAACATGCGATCGGAAACCCACCCGTCAATTGCAGCAATATAACATAATTGTGTGAAAAGAATTAAAACTTCTCATATTCTCGAAACTGATGTGTACTCGTAGTAAATACTATGACAGCAGGTTGACTCAAAAGACAGTAGATAAGAGGAAAGAGGCAGTCATAAATGACCAATATATTCAAATACTACATGTCAAGATTGCACCAAACTAACTAGTCATGTCTGTTTTTTTAAAATATAAAGAACACCACAGCACAATGGAACACATGCATGGCTTGAAAAGCAAAACAAAACAAGAGGCAGCGTGACCATTGCCAGCTCTAGCAATTTTTCTGCCTTCGAAAGGTCCCCAATGATATGAAGACAAATCAACCACAATTAAAACGCTATTTGTAAAGATATGGATACGGATTCCCCACCCGCTCCTGTTACGTGTTCACATGGGGCATGGTGTGTGGATGCCATTGATTAATGCGTGCACCATACACAACGTATACCATCAAGCTTGCAATTATCGTATCCGCCATCTTGAAAGACGTATTGGTATTAAACCCGAGCGGAACGCATTGTGTATTTCGGCTCCATACGCTGAGTTCCAAGGAAGGTGCCCGGGAAATTTGACTCTCTCAGTGAGCCAATCAGAAGGCGCCGTGGTTGCTAGAGGCGGAGCTTAATATCAATTGGCACCATTGTACAGATGGGTGATTCTCACCTCGCATCGCCGCTCGGACATTGTCTTTCAGAAAGAGGTGAATCTTCAAAGCCCGTTTTTTCCGCAATTTTGTCAAGCTAACGACTTAAAAAGTGCATTATATTTCTCTTTATATGCCCACGTACGGTGCCGGAGAATACAAGTGTTTTATATCAATGCAAAGCTTAGGACATGGGCAATGAGATTCAACGAAAAAATGAATTCTCAAAATTCCCGACTTTTGCCTGAAACCGTTGTCGCAGGTCACATTTGGTCTACTATCAATTCCATCCAATGCCCATTTGGTCTAATTCTCACATGGTCTAATGCCCAGTTTGGCTAATTATCATTTTGTGTAATGACCAAATGGTCTACTATTAATTCCATCTAATGCCCATTTGGTCTAATCCTCACATGGTCTAATGCCCAGTTTGGCTAATTATCGTTTTGTCTAATGACCAGATGGGCTAACTGCAATTTTGTCTCCTTGGGATTTTTTCCCATTAGGTCTAATAAACCGTGAGTATTAGATGAAATGGGCATATCCCATCTGGAAGTAGACCAACTGGAAATGAGGCCAAGTGGCAATTGGACTAAATGGTCATTAGATGAATTGGTTGTAAATGAAACAGGATGAGACCATGTGGGTTGAGACGGAATGACTATCAGACGAAGTGGGAGTAGACAAAGTGATAGATCACCCTATTCATCACTACCTACTCACCTCTTTCTTCATGACCTGAACCTTCTCCTTGTTGTCTTTGATGAGAGCCTGGCGGGCCAGGATGGCCTCCTCGTGACTCAGCTTGCCCTCCAGACGCCGCCGCTCGATCTCCGCCAGCTGCTCCTCCGTGTCCCTCTGCCGCATCGCTGTCTGCCAGTCCAGGAACTGGGAGGCATCCTTGGCTCCCGCCTCCAGCATCTCAAGTCTGGGAGGGAGAAGGGGAGGGGGGTAAATTAAGGCGCACTAGCATTCAAAGGGGGGGGGGGGGGAGATTCCCTCCATGTAAATTTTTCTGTGTCCCTGCGTTTCAGTTTCAGTTTCAATAAGTTTTATTTCTCTACTTGTATTTAAAAAAAAAATAAGTATGACAATATCAAACATATTATTCACAAGTCATGAAAATATAAACAAGAGTTCACATTACAAATATAATCATACGAAATAATACATATACTCCATAGCAAATCTTTAAATACAGGTGGAAGAGACCATTATCAATAAGCGAATCGCTTGACTTGGACAACGGCCTCTAAACATTGTGTGTACAACACTTAAGAGGTTTTCTGTGCCAATGGGCAATGAAACCACACACAAAGGGTTAAGGAGCTGCCAGGAAGAGGCATAGATTGAATCTGCCATCTCACATTTACAAAGAAAAAAAATTCACACAAAGGAGGATGTTATCCATTAAAAGGAAGCAATTATATTAAACGCATCATTGTCGGAGGGAAAGGTGCATCAAAATGTCAATATTGCAGAGGAATTCACTCAAGTCTAGGAGAAAAATGCTACATCCCAATGATTCCATAAAAACAAAATGCAGCTCTAGGTTAACTCCAATAGACAAGGCAACATCAAACAAACTAAAGGCTAAAAGTTAGTTCAAATCAAACATTAAAATTTGCATATGTTTTGAAGACCCTGCAATATTGGTTACAATTGCTTGGCAAATTAGATTAGGTGATGATGTCACTATTAACTCACAAGCTTCATTCTGTCCTGCACACAAATCATTTTTCATTCGTAGAGCGAAGCAGAAAAAGATCAATTTATATCCTTGGCACTGAATTATTATTGTACAGTTGTAATAACTCAGCACTGGTGGTTGTACCAGAGGGAAGGGGGGGGGGGGGGGGGGGAAGGGTGCCTTCATTACATGACTGCCAAAAATGTGTTCTCCACAAACAGTGTGATAATCAAGAGGCGGCACAAAACTTCTGCTGTCAGAGACTGTAACAGGTGAGATGAACTATGAAAAGGGAGGGGTGGGGGGATCCCAGAACATCGCAGAAAAGTTTCTGGATCCTCACTTCCTCATCTCATCCTCCTCCTTCTTCTGGTAGAGCTGGCCCTCCCTCAAGATGGCTGCCACGTTGAGCTTGATGGGGACGTTGCTGGTGACGGACTGGGGCGGCTTCCTGGCCTTGACCTTGTTGAACTGCAGCTTGCTCTCCTCCTCCTGGAGGATGGCCGCCTGCCGCACCCGGGTCTTCTCCGACTTCTCCGTGTTGGCGCACGAGAACTGGGACTTGGCCGCGGTCAGCAGGGTTTCCTGAAGAGAAACAGATCAGAGGAGATGATGAATACCAATGCGTGAATCATATGGGTCGGTCACCAAGTGTTGTCAAGCTCATGGCAAGGCTACTTGTGGCCTCTTGTAGACCTTCCAACCTTTCTCACTGAAAAACATTGGGATGATTTGGCTCAAGAGTAGGAAAGAAAGAGCAGCTCCAGGTCTGCCAACATTCCCACATCAAAATCAGGGCGATTCCACACAGCAAACAAGGAGATATACTGTGTGTTACATTCATTTCAATGGGCAAAAATAATTCACAAATCAGGGAGATTTTGATATTCTCTTATTTAGACATGAACAGATTTTGACATTTCCAGGGAGACTCCTGCAGAATCAGGGAGACTTGGCAGCTCTGCAGTTCCCATGGGATGATGATGACCAGCATTTATAAGATTAGCCATTTATCTGTAGAACATTCAAGTGCATCATAGGAGTGTCTAATAAAATCATCAAGCAAAATAGGATATTCCTATTGGAACAAGAGCTGGGAATGGAGGAAATTCAGATTCTTTCCTCAAAATTCAGAATGGTTGGGAGATCTGCTTTTGTGTCAAAATTTCGCATCATAAATGATTTCAAGTATTTATGAGAAGTACATGTATTTACCACTTGTGAAATATATATTCTGGGTACTGTTTATGCCAAATATTTTGCAAGATTCTTATTTTCGGGAATTTTGCAAGTTGGGAGCTATTAGCGAATTTAAAAACACACTAAAAATGTGAACTCTGATCCCGACATGAATGTAATGTGCACACATGCAATTCTCTGTTCAGTACTACTGTACACCACAATCGCGAATGTAACCACTCGCGAATTTGTCGGGGAGTCCCATTTCTCAAAAAATTAGACTCGCTAAATATACGGAGTATACAGTATGTGTTCGTACATGTAAAAATCAAGATTGACAACGGCGAGTCAACTCACCTCAGCTCGTTTCCTATTCCTCTCCTTGGCCTCCTGAACTAGGCTGTCCTCTCTGGGACCGATATATGTCGACTTTGGAACCTGGGCAGAGAATACAAAGGAATCAGTATGAAATAAAAATTTTGTCTCTTCACAAACTCACATGCTTTGTTGCAAAACTACTTGTACAATCTGTTCAGTACAAGAGAGTGTTCTCATATCTACTCATATTTTCATAACTTTAATCTGTAATTTGATTGCTGATTCCATCTTTGATTCAGTTCATCTCCCCCCCCCCCCCCCCCCCCCCCCCCATGGTGATGTACGAATCATCTCTATGAAGTCACTGTTTAAGCTTACATGAGATAAACACAAAATATTGCTCTTACTGTTTCTTATGCAATGTCAAAAAAGACAGGCATTATACAATGTTATGGTCATTTACTACTTATATCCAGTGGCGGTCCAGATGGAGGGATAATCATTTTTTTTTTCTCCCTCTCCCTCTTGTTTTGGTATGGAACTCACCGGCTTTGACTTTTTGACCTTTGGGATGACTTCTGGTACTGGAACACTCCTCGGCCGTGGCTGAGTTAGATTAAATGGCTTAATATCTAGAATCAAAGACAAGTATAGATCAAAGAAGTGAGTGGACTTGCATAATGTATGTATCTGTGCAAATCAAACTTGCCTTGCCATTTCTGTGAATGATTAAACAAAGCATGGTTGTTAGTCTGTAAACGCATTATATCAATAATATTAGTTGCAACCACATATTTAAATTGGTGGTGGTGATGACATCATTGGCTCACAAGTCTCCCACTGAACTGTGCACAAATCTTGACTAAATTTCCTGCTTTGAAATGAGACCAAGAGGAATAAGATGTATGCTACCTCTCAAATTTGTGTAGTCTTGTAATAACTTCACTATGAGGGAGAGACGGGTTGCAGTTCCCAACAATCAACAACAACAAAAAACCCCACATGACTTTGATGGTGTTTTTCTGTACAAACCAATGGGAAAACTGTAAGGCAATTTTTGTGTACCAACCAATGGGAGAGGTGTGAGGTGCAACATGATCACCTCTTTCAGTTGCATATATTCAGAAAAAAAAAGTGAAATTTGACATTTTTATACTTTCTTGTGTTATGTCCACTTTTGAAAAGACTTCTCTCATTCTGTTTGTCTGATTTTACTCTACTGTAAAACCAGAAATTTTTGTGAGCATTTTGATTTTGCAAATTTAAAACCCGCTTACGGTGAATGAAAGCCTGGCCTTCCTTTCACTGTAAACGCGCAAAAGGCCACATGTGGTACCAAAAACGGCCGCACATTTGGCCAAGCTCTGGAGGTAGTCTCGGGCTCGGCCTGGCCTTTTCTCACTGTAAACGCAAGCTGGGCCAAATGCGGTACCAAATTGCGATCGGTGCCCTCCCAGTAATAATCGTTTGTTTACAAGCAGAGCGCCACTACGACAAAATATTGAAAGGTTTGAATTAAAAGCCTGGGTTGAGCCCTCCACTGTAAGTGGGCAGAATTGCGAGTACCGCAACTGAGGCCAGACTCGGCCCAGCCCTGCACTGTAAACGGGGTCTCAGTGACAGCCAAGATTGACAAAATTAAAGTGCACACGAAAGTTTTTGAATACACTTAAATGCCTGAGATGCCAGAGGCAATTCGCAAAAATTTTACGCCGAGAAAAAAGGTGTCACCTCCAATTGAAAACAAAACAAAACGTCATGCCGCACATATTTCTTGCTTTACAGCATTTATCAACCCTTAAATACAGTTCCTTGTTTGTCAATTGTCACACACACTGGAGTGCTTTCTTTGCATAATGGCAAAAATGTCTGGAAACAGATGTCTGGCATTGTTAATGAATGGAGATTACCTAATCCCCTTAATCCCTATTGTGTCACCATGGCCATCCTGTTGGACTGAGGCACATTGCTACACCTGAGTGGGCTTGCTAACTTTACAATTAGGTCAAATTTGGATGGAGGACTGAATGCTGACAAAAGAGCTTGGCAAGTTAAAGGTGCATGGTCCCGTTGTTTTAGTCAAATGCGTACGCGGGCGCACGGTGCAAGTTTCCTATAGAGACCTACGCTATTGACTCCTCTTTAGCGCTTACACTTTGGCCCACTTTCCCGAGTCCGAAGAAGTCCGATTCACTGTAGCCAGTGGTCGGATCACAGTTCGGCTCATGATTCGGCTGAGAAGAATGACAGCTTTAGCAAACTTCTTTTGTGATGTCATAACAACAAGCACATATGCACGCACCCTGGCATTACTACAGACTGCGCGATGCGCAGAGAAGACAACAAAGGCAACATTACTTAGCAACACCTACGCACTTTACTCTTGATGACAGCTCAACTTCGGTAATCTTCGTATCAATGCTTGCGGTGATCGGCAGTATCATCAACAGCACCCTCTACACTACCGGGACTATGCCCCTTTAAAGTAGAGTGCTTGACACGTAAACAGTTGAAGTAAGTGAGAACATGGTGTAGAATTAGCACTTAAAAATCATCCTACACTCACCTGTTGGCGTCTTTGTTTTCTGTCGGGTTGCTGATTTGTTGGCAAGCTTGTCTGCCAGTTGCTCCACCAATTCTCCTATCTCGGGTAGCCATCTTGAATATGAACAATAAAAAATGGTTGTTCATTGATTCAAGGAAAGAAAGAGAGCATGACATTACACTTTAATTCTCATACAACCTGAATTTTGCATAGATATATTACAAACTCAAAATGGATGACTGATGATCACCAGAAAGATCAATCACAGAAAGTATTATTCAAAGTCTATCTCCATCAAGCGCATACAATGAAACACAATATATACATGAAGTAGCATCATCCTATTGACTAAACGAGGCCTTCACAAATGATTGCAAGCATTAACGGAACTGCAAAGTTTTTCTAACGCTTTTTTTTTTGCACTTACATGTAGAAGGACAAGAGGAAACGGATAATACGACTAGCATATACTAATGCTAGATTTTACATCATTATTGATTTCATGAAATGCTCCACTCTGCGATTGAAAGTCAAGAAGCTCACCTTAAAATTGGTGAGACTAGTTCCACTTGAACGTAGCTACTCTCATATATCTTGGTCCACTCATCTTTCATCCATGTTGTGAGGTATGTCTCGTTGAAGCTGAATGCAAGGAACTGTGAAAACAAACCAAATGCTATGACTTTAGCATGTTGTATCTTATAACTTTGTAGCACGATATGAAAAAAACTAGATATATCGCTACGGCGACTGATATGCCTCCGCTATAATGCATGGTTCTCCTAATAGGTCTATAGTACAATGTCTTGACAATGTGTGATGACAGTTTCACACAATTGGCAAAATATTAAAATGACAGGCTTGCCACAAATGTGCTGAATGTTCACTTTCCTAGAACTAGGTTCAATTGGATGAGTGATTAAAATGTCAGAGTGCAGGTATTTGGAGAACTGATGATTTTTACTTGACTTTTGACCCTTTTATAAGTTTATGCATTACGTAATTTTCAAGGTATTGAGGAAAAGTATAATTTCAATATCAAATGGGAAAATAGCATTATCTAAACCTGGCCTTTGACCTTTGACCTCACAGTTCCAAAGAGAATCACTGTTAGGTTGAACATGCATAAATATGTAAGTTTCATGATGATACCTTGAGTTACTTTTGAGATATGGAGGAAAAAGTGCAATTCAGCACTTTCACTTGACCTTGGACCTTTTGACCTTTGACCTTTTGGCAAGAAACTTCCCACAGAATATATATCGGGTAATACATGCATACATCAAGTAAAAAAAAAAAAAAAACCTTCAGGCATTGCATAAATATAAGGAAAGTAGTGATATTTTGAGGAGTTGACCTTGACCTTTGAACCATGACCCCCAACTTCCCTAGATAATCACTGCCCATTGGAACAAGCATATATACTAAGTTCCATGAAGATACCTTGAACCATTTGCGAGATATGGAGAACTAGACATATCGCTACGGCTACTGATATGCCTCCGCCATAATGCATGGTTCTCCTAATAGGTCTATAGTACAATGTCTTGACAATGTGTGATGACAGTTTCACACAACTGGCAAAATATTAAAAGGACAGGTTTGACACAAATGTGCTGAATGTTCACTTTCCTAGAACTAGGTTCAATTGGATGAATGATTAAAATGTCAGAGTGCAGGTATTTGGGGAACTGATGATTTTTACTTGACTTTTGACCCTTTTATAAGTTTATGCATTGAGTAATTTTCAAGGTATTGAGGAAAAGTATAATTTCAGTATCAAATGGGAAAATAGCATTATCTAAACCTGGCCTTTGACCTTTGACCTCACAGTTCCAAAGAGAATCACTGTTAGGTTGAACATGCATAAATATGTAAGTTTCATGATGATACCTGGAGTTACTTTCGAGATATGGAGGAAAAAGTGCAATTTAGCACTTTCACTTGACCTTTGACCTTTTGGCAAGAAACTTCCCCAAAAATATATATTGGGTAATACATGCCACACATCAAGTTTAAAAAAAAAAAAAACCTTCAGGCATATTGCATTCTAAGGAAAGTAGTGATATTTTGAGGAGTTGACCTTGACCTTTGACCCCCTGACCTTTGACCCACGACCCCAACTTCCCTAGATAATCACTGCCCATCAGTACAAGCATATATACTAAGTTCCATGAAGATACCTTGAACCATTTGCGAGATATGGAGAAAAACATGAAATTTCAATTTTTTTTTTCACAAAATAAACTGTGACCTTTGACCTTTGACCCTGTGACCCTAAAATCCACACAAAGTATTATCCCCCAAGGATATACCCTCATACCAAGTTTGATGTAAAACCACCACACGGTTCTTGAGATATCGACAAAAACAAAACGGGACGGACGGACGTACGGACGTACGGACGTACGGACGGACGGACGGACGGACGGACGGACGGACGGACGACCCGAAAACATAATGCCTCCGGCCACTTCGTTGCGGAGGCATAAAAACATGAATTTTCAACCTTTTTTTTCACAAAATAACCTGTGACCTTTGACCTTTGACCCCGTGACCCTAAAATCCAAACAAAGTATTATCCCCCCAGGATATACCCTCATACCAAGTTTGATGTAAAACCACCACACGGTTCTTGAGATATCGACAAAAACAAAACGGGACGGACGTACGGACGGACGTACGGACGGACGTACGGACGGACGGATGACCCGAAAACATAATGCCTCCGGCCACTTCGTTGGCGGAGGCATAAAAAATCATTGTGAGTTTTAAAACACAGAAAATCAAATGAAGTACTAACATAGAACAACTATGATTAACAAATGCTCTGTACCAGGATGAAATGAATATCTTGCTGATGAAATTATATCTAGCCTTTCCAAAGTGCATGATATAAAATTTGATAAAAATATACTTTATATCATCCTTATAAGGTAATTCAGTAATACTGTCCGGGCCATGTTAGATTTGTAGTTGACCAGACAAAGTATGCCCTCCAGAATGTAGAAATTGTGATATGTTTGATAATCCATAAAGGATAGTAATCAGCACACATATTTTAATATGTAAAATTGTTTCTGGGCTACTTGGTACCCATTTTAAACTTCTTGTGAGAGAGCTGCAATGTGAATTGATGTACTTATTCTCTTTACTGTAAAAGTGGATATTTTTGCGTGAGTATTCTTTTTTTTGTGTGCTCAGCTGGGGAAGACGAGTTTCAAATGTTTCTAATTCCACAGAATCAAGACATCAACTATTGAAATATATGGCAAGCAAAAATAATTGTGTGCTTTTATTTTCACGCTAGATGCTGGTTGTGTGAAATGCACAAAAATTTCAACACCGCAAAATTTTTCATTTTTAGGGTAAATGAATTGCCACACTATAATCAGGCCTAACTGCTATTTTACAACCATCATTTTTGGGTCATATTTCATGTTATGAATGAAATAATTGTCTTAACGAGATTGTATTTAGAAATAGGAAAAGCACACAAAAACACTTCCTGCTGCTAAAGCAGACATATTCTCTAACTTCTGTTGTATGTTTTCTGAGCATGTTCATTGCCTCTATAGATTTTCTTGTAAAATTGAAGCAGCAACTGGTAAATATCGACTACAGAATACACAAGATTAAAGTCTTACCTTATGCATTTTGTTGACATCTTGTGATCTGATGAATTTTCTAAAATTTGCCATCCCCAACTCATCAAGTCTGTACAGTGCTAGGTAGCATAAAACTGCAAAGAACAAATAAAAGCAGATGTCAGCATGATACTGAAAAAAAATTCACAGAAAAACAACAGAATACATGACAAAATCATTTGGTTCAAGCAACAACAGAAAAAGAAAGTCAAATGTTGCTTTGATAAAATCAAAGCAATACAATGAAAATCAACTCTGCTGCCAGGAATAAAATACAAACAATCCCAGGACCTAGAATATGGATTTAACACCTACAGTAAAATGATGACAAAATGTCAAATTGCCACTGCAATGAAGATGCTAAAATTGTAAGAACACTTATTCAGCATACTTTGTTTGTATGGTTCCTTGTTTCTCGGTGAGGGTGTTTAATGGCTTACTGTCTATGGTATTGACGGGGCTGTTGGGTATAACGTGAATGCAGATGAGACACAGAGGTACAGTTATTGCTCTTAATTCATTATGATGTGATCATTTCAGAATTTTCCGGAATATAGAAACAACTACACTAACATGCTGGCTCACCTGTGTAGAGATTTTTGTCGGCGCGGAGACAGTTTCTGCCATCCCGGACATAAAACGCCTTGACTACCACCTCCATGATCCGGCCGTGTCGGACACAGCCCGCAAAGACCTCTGTGATGAAAGACTGCTCATTTTCTCCAAGCTCATCCTGCATGAATACAAACCAAGGAGGAAGACATAAAGCAATGACAGACAAAACAGAGCCAGCTGAGATTGTAGACCTCTTCAAGAACATAAGGCAGGCGAATGTATGCTTTGAGACCTAAATTTCTAGGGAAGGAATTCATCCAGCTGGGGGGGGGGGGGGTGATATCAAACTTCAAACAGCCTTCAAGAATATGTATTTGAAGGCAGTCATTTGGCAAGAACCCTCCGACTCAAAGAGCACTAAATCTTACTGATCCAAGCTAATCACATATTCAGATTCTTTCAACAACAGTACATACATGTAGCTCAGACACATGTAGAAAAAGAAAGGGAAAAAGTTTGCGGAGTCTCTACTTCATAAAATAGGTTTACAAAGATAAAATGAATATCATTTTAAAACAAACCACACCACAGATATGGGACGTCTAGTACTGCATTTTAAATTCTCTCACTGCCTTGATGCCGATTTATAGTAATTATCATTTTGAGTGATATGAGCCTATGTCTATTACATCTAGATGACATTGCATTTAGATGGTGACTACTTGTGGTATGGTAGGTGTCTAAAGACAATGACACTGTACATTAAAACTGACACTCCTCTTTTTATAGCACTAAGCATCAAGAACAAAACTGCATGCATGGGAATATGCGCAAAGTGAGTGAAATGAGGTAAAAACAAGCAATCATTTGCTCTAATATCAAAACATTACAGAAAAAAAAAATTTAAAAACATAGAAAATAGCAAAACAATGATTACCTGATACATGCATGTTGGAAACATATACATGCACTTCATAGGTAATGGCAATAGAGGGCGGGGTTGTTGGTTTCAAAATACAGTGCAACTGAGTACAGAAAGCCAATGGCAATGCCCTACATGCTCGGGTTCAAAGCCACTATCTTGTAGTTGTAGTGTGTAAAATCTACCTCAAATCTCTAGATGTGAATTGAGGTAAATTTTACACACTAAAAGACACACTTTAGTAAAAGATATATGAATACGCCATTGTGAATATAGAGTATTTTCTCCACATGTGAGTAAAATGTCAGGCAAATTGTGAGATATTTTCAGTTTCTATAAAACAATAAATACTCAAATAGAAAAACATCATGGTTTGAACAGTTTGTATTTCATATTAAAGACAAATTTTCAAGAGCATTAAGACACCCGACCAGACTTGAACATCTTACACTTTGTCTATATTCTACACTAAACTACAGGGATATGCTACAAATTGTACAGCTGTTGAGCTAGTCATCAACATTTTAATATCTAACATCAAGCCATTAACTAACTAACGTTAGACTGAATATTTACACTGATACAGATAGTGATACACAGCTCCGCACGGCGTCTGGTTGGGCTAGCCATTAACTCACCTCATGGGCCGTCAGGTATCTGTTGACATGCTGGTCGACACCAAAAGCTGTAGGATCAAAACTGTCCAGGATGGTCACACAGTGACTAAGTAGGGCAGCGTGGTTGTTCATCTTCTGCTTTAAGTTTGTTCCCAATGTCTAGAAGTCTATTTGTATCTGAGGAGAAAATGTGAAATTCGAGACAATGCACCATTTCAAGGCTGTGGGACTACACCACTCATTTGTTCACGAAGCACTGAACAAACATAGCAACGGGTAATATTTTTATATTCTATGGCTTATATACAATCTTATCGTTATCTAACACATATTATACATGAAGGATATATCGACACAAACTGACATCACAAACATCTGATTATTTGACTACGGATATCGAAAAGAATTCCGAATTCTAGGCACATATTCTCACCCTCTCGACCGATTTCAGCAATTTTGTTTACCCGAGCAACAATACGCCCTCTGCGTCAGAAGTAGAGATAGTAAAAATGTAAACATTCGATTTTCGCGCAATTAAAGTCTTACTTTAAAAATGATTTTGAACGTTAAATGGGAAACATTTGTTCTTTGATGACGCACTGGCACCAGTAAGTATATCACCTCCGATTATTCATGTCCTATTGATTCTGAATGATAGTTGCAAACATTCAAAAAGAATCGAGGTTTTTCAACAGGTCCGAGGAGCACACTCACTGCTTGCAGCTTAGTCCTATGTCATGATGTGTTCATTTTTGTGAAAGGATGTGAAAGCATGCCGCGACTACTGCGAGCGCGAGTTGCCCATGTGCCATAGTGCCAGATCTAATTACACTATATGGAGAGATTAATGGCCTACTCCCATTTACCACCAGAATATCCATTTAATTTGATCCATGCTGAACTCATTTACCTAAAAATAAATAAATGAATAAATGAATGAATAAAATAAATAAATAAATGTTTCGTAGCAATTTGATTTGGTGTACTATACATACACAAGTGATACATTAGTTTGCAACCTTTTTTTAGAACAGGCCCGGCCCAATGCTTTGACATGTTGAGTACTAACTACACGCAGCCGCTGTCTCACGACAGCGGCTGCACGTTTATTCCTTCGCAGACGTTGTTATTTTTCAGCGTTGGGTGTATGTTTCCTTCATGAATATCTTTATTAATCGTGGAAAACTAAAATATAAGGAATCACCGTAATCTATGATAATCATTCAATAATCCGTATACGATTTTTTTGTTTAATTACGTCTAAAACTCACTGAAATCCGTGGCTAAAGTCAGGTCTGTAAACGTCCGTATTGCTTCACTCCTCATCTGCATGTTATTTGATTGGCATTCACTCTTGTATACTACAACCTAGGTAGTCGGGGCGGAAGTGATGAGCTAGTCGGGGTGACCCATAAAAAGGTCAAATCATTGCCGGCGCAGCATGCGCAGATATGAGTGCTGTAGCTTTACGTACGTAACACATAAAACGCACGGGAGCACGGGCGTACGTAAAACGCAACCACTTCCGGTTGTGCATGCGTGGTAGATTGTTGATTTTGTGAAGCTCTCGAAGGAAAAGATGCCACCGCACAATCTACTCAACAGTAAGGTCTGAATACCAACAAAACGCCGAATTCAACTCAACCATCAGGAAAATACGCCGTAGGTGAGTGGTAAAAATTATCTTACTCTTAAAATCAAACAAAATAGATGGCATTTTATGTGATTTTGCCGTCAATAGTGACGGTCGTTTACAACGTTTGAACACTAATACATGTCAGACCGCTGTGCTTTGCACAGCGGTCTGGTCAGGCTAGTTGAGTACCAGGTAATTGAATCATAAATCAGTTTCACCTATTAATCACTCCTTTCAGAGAGAAATGAGGATCATTCTGCTTTCTAAGCGTCTCTTCTGCAGCAGCAGTAACAGGGGCACATGCAGCAAGGGGAAAGGCAAGCTCTCATCGGTCAAAGCAAGACGTGGAGGTACTTCATCCTTCTAAGAGATTGTTTTAAACCGTTCTATACTGAATTCTTGAATGCCCATAGACTTCATACACAGGGCACCAGGTTCCTGTACGGAACGAGTTAATACTAGAGAAGCACTTCAAACGCGATCAGTGATGTTTGGTCATACTTATATACATGCTGAAAATTGCTTGATTTCCCAGTATAGAAGCCTTTTGTTACATCATCGGCTTCCAGCTGTGCGCAGCAAAGTACGCACTTTAGTGCGTGTACATGCAAACCTCAAAAATGCGTAGCTTGAACTCCCAAGTTCATTGACCTACCTGCCAAAATGTTGAAAATCCTTCATGAAATCTATAAGAAAGTCCCGGATCACTACAAAATTGTAATCATCTGTTCCTTTAGTCATTCTCAACCTTTCCTGTTGTTTCATTCAAATCCGTTCACAACTTTTTGAGTTATTTTGTACACAGACAAACCAACCAACCAAAGCTGATGAAAACATAACCTCCTCTTTGGCGGAGGTAATAATGTACATGTACTACTCTTAAAATTTGAGAAAAACCATCCAGGTCAAAGGTCAATTATAGTTACAAAACTGAAAGGGCTTGTATTAGAAATATTTCTTTCTTTCTAATATTTTTTTTTGGGTTAGAGAATATGATTCTGATATCATTTTAATAGTTCAAGATTAAGATCACCATTTAAGGTGTCTTGCAAGGTCTACTTTGTGTCAAATCAGGCAATTTGAGGCATTTATGAATGTACGCGGAGCTTTACTTGTCTCGTCCCAGTTGTGTAGTGAAGTGAGAAAAATAAAGATGATAGATGGAATATTTTTCTGTATTTTTTCCTTTTTTTCTTTTTTTTTGCTACTGAAGCACTGCACATCTGTATATTGTAAAGCTCTTTTGTTCAATTGTTTGTTTTCCCCCCAGCACAAATTGCTGCCGTTACTGCTGTTACAGCTGGGTGAGTTTGAACTTCTCATGTCACAGCCTATTGCCCTGTTGTGCAAACTGTACCTCCTTTATATCTTTTCCTACATAATGAATCTCTCTGTGAGATGATTTCAATACAGTACTCTTTTATCTCTTCCTAACACCCTAGTGTGTGTATTTTCACGTACTGCCTTCGTTTAGATTTTGCAGTGTGGCTGTGGGTTGATGTTCTCAAGTATGAAATTGAAAAAGTTAAAGTGACATTGTGTACATGGCATAGGTTAGGAAAGGGTTGGTTCAGTGCTGCACATTGTTGTTTCCACTAGGTGGCAGCCACAAATCTACAGCATTTCTGAAATTTAGGTAACTTGTAAAGAGAGAACATTGATAGATAAAGTGAAACATTTCATGAAGGGGGACAGAGTGAAATGTAGCTCTAGGATAATAGTTTTTCAAAGAGGATGGTGCGCAAAAGGTGGTACAGTATACTATTTTATCTCAGTCAATGGAATCAAACTTTACACCAAAAATGAAACCATTCTACTCCCAAGGGAGCATTCTAGCTAGCCAGGCATTTTTTCTTGTGTCCTCACGCTGAAGGTTCAGGAGAAATTGTGTTGATTATTGGAGTCATTAAGTTTACATTAAAGAAAAAAAATATATATATATATCATAGTAATTAAGTTCAGTTCAAAGGTGTGTAGCAAACCTGCTTAATCTGACAGTTCCTTTTATTACCAGTGCACCACTAATGTCATCAATTCTGTCCCAGAACTTGACAGGAAAATAGTGTCTTGGAAGCCTCAAACTTCCAGTTGAAAGTATACCCTAGCTTAAAACTGGCAGCCCATTATGCCCATTTGTTTGAATTCTTATCTAAATCCATTGTTTACCAATTAATCTATCAATATCATTTTGTATCATTATCCTTTATCACAGAGGTCTTCTGTACTTGGAATGGCAGACTCTGGACAAGGCAGTTCACTACAAACCTGACTCTGTCCTTCCGGAGAAGGGAAGTGATTATATCTACATTAACATCGCTTCAGACAAAGGTGAAGAATTTTTTTTTAAATATTTCTTGCAGCAGAACAAATATGAACCCCTGATGTCACAGATTATGTTTTATTTCAAAAAGTATTAGGAGATATGACAAGTAGTAAACTTACAACAAGCATGTAATATTCATCCCAGCAGTGACGATGGCAATTCATCTTTAGTAAATGATGGACTGAGAGGTGTTACATTTATTGATTCACTGCAGGATACTTTGCACTTTGTTAAGACATATATTAGATAGTTTGGCCTTTTTGAGCTGTGTTCAAATCAAACAGCAATTTACATTGATGTCACAAGCACTGAGTTTTGTCTGCTCTTTTTTGGTGAAGATCTTTACTGGTATGTAGTTCTCTTGATGCTCACAATCACTTTGTTCCAAAACTAATCATTCAGATAATCTTGTGACCCAAGTGAAGAGCAAAGTTCAGTGGAGGATCAAGGCACTGGAATACATTCTGCAGGACAAGGACCAAGACAGTGGTAATTGTTAGTCAGTGAGCCAGTCAGTCAGTCAGATAGTTAGTTTATGGTTAGTCAGTCAGTTGGTCAGCAAGTTATGGTGTGTGGGTTTGTGGGACAGTGTATGTGTGCTATGAAGTTAATTAGTAAAGTGCAATCAAGGAAATGACGTACACTATTAACCAGAAAAATCAGTCTGTGCAGAATTGAAATTGATATTGCACCCATCACTATAATTTCAGAAACACCTGCACAAAATGCCATGGACTGCATGTGTGAGTAGGTGATCAACGGCACTCACAGGGTGTGTCATTTCATCAATGCATGATACCTGAGGAGATGATCAGTTATTCCAGAATTAAATATAGCTTGTAACAACTCCATACTGATGGAGTTTGTATTGGCGTGCAACACAGAATCTGGCACTATAGAGCAATAATCCTAAATATATGGCAGAAAAGGTATGTCAAGCCAAATGTTGCCAAATACATGTGAATGTTTAAATCCTTGTATCTTATTACTGAACACAATGAAAACCTGCACAGTTGTTTAAGTACCTAGTTAAGTATGTATTATAAAATGCACATTCTTTGTGCCCAGAAGATATTTCATTAGACCTGCTTTTTATTATGCCAGCTTTGCATTTATGTTTGGTATTTTCTCCTGACACCCTTTGCTCATATTTGCTCTTTTTCTCTGTCTCTCTCTGCATCTCAGCACTGTATCCGTTCCATGTGCCAAAGCTGATATTTGGAGAGAGGGGGCATATGTGGAAGGACCCCAAGGCACTTCTGAAGAAAGCCCTCTCAAGCAATAGGGAGGAGAGGTTGCTAGGCGTGGCCGGTCTAGCCAAGAGGCATCCCACGTGGCATGGTAAAACAACTGGTTTCCATACTTTTGGGGACAACAGAGCTGCCAAGTCTCAATGATTCTGTGTGAGGTTTCTTGAAAAACAGAAATTTCTCTTCATGTCCTGGCAGTGGAATACAATAACTTCCCTGATTTGGGTTTCAATTTGGCGTGTCAAAATGCATGCACAGGCATATTATTACACAAGTACAAGTACCTCCGTACTTGCACTTTGGAATCTTCCTGATTTTCATGTGTGAATGATGGCAGCCCTGAGACAGTGAAATTTAATCTGTAGTCACTGGCATCATTGTCCAGTTTAACAATGTGCAGAGGATTTTTTTACTGGCAGTATATATAGTATGTAAAGAGTCATCAAGTTAATGTGGTTTTTGGCACCTTCTTGCATACACGTATGTTTTACATGCTGTACATGGAATGGAATCATGAACAACTGTTTATACAATGTGATACCATTTTCTTCAAATCATAAACTAATAATGTGGCTGAGTGCCTGCTGAACTCCAGATATGTTATACAGTATTTGATTCAACCACAGAATCCAAACTTACATAGATCCTCAAACTTAGTCCAAACTAAAACACGAAGATCGAATTTAAATCTCAGAGGAGGGGACATCGAATGGAAGAGAGCCTAATTTTCATGAATGCCTTGTTTCAGACTCAGACTACAGGGCTGTAGCCCAGGCCTGCGATTCCAGGACCCTGATTGGTCTAGCCAGATCACCTGACAGTGATGCCAGATATTTCCTTCCTCCTCCTCCTTGCAACAGAGACAAAGAGAAACAGGTGTGTTTAATCAAGATTTTTGTACATTTTGCCAGCTATTTAAGTGTCCAAAGTAGTGTGATTCAGATGATAATGTACAAAGAAAGAGGATCACGGTTCAATCTTTGTAATATACGGTAGTGTAGTGAACCACAAATCTTTATGAAATTTCATGAGTTTTATGAATTGATGAAAAGCTGATGCTCCTTTCATGTGTAAACTCAATGATTCACCATTTCGTTACCATGCAAGATATACCCTCTTATGTTTGTCTTTTTTTCCAATTGCTTTATTTCATTTTGTTTTGTTTCATTGTGTTTCCCAGCCAGCAACAGAGGTAGCATTTGTAGAGCTGCTAGCCTCACTTCCCAGGAGTAATGTTGATCGATGCACACAGTACTTCACACAGGCTGCCATGCAGCAGAGCAAAAAAGCCTTGGCAGAAGACCAGGTATGTATCTGCTCTACTTCTAATATTGAGGCTATAGTTTCCAGTAATCCACAAATATGGTTGCTGATGTTATTTACAAAAGGAAAACCATATTTTTGTTCAATATTCAGTTTTACAGTTACATTACAAGTATGAGGTCCATAATGGTTGTTTGAAAAATAATGTGGAAGTTGATAGTAAAAAAGAAGGTAGTTTAACTATTGATATAGAGTCAGAAAATGAGGATAGTCTAAATCTTAATGCTTACAAAAGACCCCGCTACCATGATGTCTGTGAGCCTCTTTTTTTTTTCAACATAGTTTGATTCATCCCCGAATACAAACCTTGTTTTGTGGTACAGACTGGCTCCATAGTTTTTGGAGGCAATGCTCTCTCATTCGTGGCATCCCTGAGCAAAGTTCCAGAAGAAGCCCTGGACCAGGTCTATCTCTTGGCCCTTGTTAGCCATTCTGAGGTAAGTCACTGACCCTATGGTCTTGTGGGGTGCAAAGTGGGAATACTTGGTCGAGAGTGGTTTTGTCTTTTGTCAAGTCATGTCAGCAAAGTAACTCATTGTTTTACAGCTCATATAACATGAGTATGCCGAGTATCATTGTGAGTGGGAAATCTATACACATATTTTGCAGAAAGTAGTGGTCAATACATCAAGTTAACTGTGCTCCTTCAGGTTATTTCTCACCCTTTGTCATAACCTCCTGTTCGGTGTCATGATGATGTCACTGCGATTTCATCAACCTTTCAGACAGTTTCTTGATCCTTTTCCAATGCATCTGTGAAATGTCTAATCTGTGTCATGTGATATGAGCTTTGCAACTCTGTTCAAGTGCATTCTCTGTATGAAGCTATCAGCACTGTATTACAAAGTCTGATTCTCTCACCAAAGGTGGGTAGTATTTCTGAGTGTAAGTTGTTTATCCACCCATATACCTATATCATACTTGTGCTCGTTCTCATATTATTCTTCCTCATTTCTTCTTTTTCATCTTTACTGCATTTGTCTATTGTCTATTTCCATATCTCCTCCTCTCTGTTGATTGCACCCTTAAGTCTTAGTCCTCTCATCTTTCTTTCTTTCTTTCTTTCTTAAATGATCCTCTCTATACCCCACTCTTTCATCCTCCTCTCTTCCATAATTTCTTTAAATGAAACCACAACCCGAATATAAATGAAGATTGAGTGAGAGCAGCAGTACTAGTAGAACACATCAGTGAAAGTTTGAGGAAAATCAGACAATTTGTTTAAAAGTTGTGAATTTCTAAAGTTTGGTGCCGTCATCGCAGATAAGGAAACTACTCCAGTTCTTGACATCATCGTAGATAGCTATATTGAGGAAATATTTAGAGTAGAATTCCACAAAATTTCATTTTTCATGGAAAGTACACATTCCGTTGACTTGTTACTGACATATATAAGGGGTAATATTATACTCCCTACTTTCTGAATCTGAGTAAGTGAAGTGATCCTTCACTGTGCTTGAAATGTGACAATATGTTTGTCTTTATATTTTCTATATATTGTCGTCCACTAAGATGTCATGAGCTGTAGTGTAGTCGTCTTATCTGTGATAATGTCACCAAAACTTTTGAAACAACAATTTTTAAATAGATTGTCCGATTTTCCTCAAACTTTTATTGATGTGTTCTACTAATATTGCTGCTTTCACTCAGTCCACATTTATATTTGGATTGTGGGTTTCCTCTTAACTTTGACATGACAAATATTATTTTCCCATTTCTACCAGCCGTGCGCTAAATATTTTGCACTCTCACACCTATACCAGGTCGCCAGTCACTGCGAGGAGATAATCAAGCTGGGAGGGCTCCAGCTGTTGATGCGAGTCTGCCAGGCGAGGGAGACAAGCCCAAAGATCCTCTCTTATGTTGCACAAATCGTTGCCAATCTTGCCGTCCACGAATCCCTTCATGCTAAAATTGTCCAAGCAGGTACGTTCTGACATGATTGAGATTGAACTCCGCCTGATTGCTTGCATGCTTCACCCCCCCCCCAAAAAAAAAAACAAACAAACAAACAAACAAACAAAAAAACAAAAAAAACACTACCTGAAAGTGTCATGTATTTATAGTTTTCTTAATAAGTAATAACCCCTACATGATTTATTCAGATCTGAGTCTTCTTTTCTATTTCAATTTACAAATATCATAATTACTCATCATCACTTATTTGTCAACAACAGCATTTTTAAAAGCAGTAGCTGTTATCACTAATATGAGTCTCTCTTTGCAAGACTGTTTTGTTCAGTGCATAAAAATGAACATATTCAGGTACCACTGAAACCAGGCACTACTGAAAATATTCAAGTTGCTTCTGAAAAGACTCATGAAATGGAAATAGGTAAGGTTCAAAAGAGCGGCTTTTATGGCAAGGAGTCAGCAACAAGTGAGCAAGAATATAACTCTTGGTGTAAGTGATAGACAAGATGTTCTCAGTCCAAGGAGAAGGAAGCTAATAAATGTGCAATATCATGAGAGTGATGCAAACTGGAGGAGGGAATGTTTTTTTCTTCTTTCTCATTGTATTACTAATCAAATATCATAAATGCAAGGAATGTTCAAGTAGACAAACACTTTGATGTTTATCATCCAAAGTTGAGAGCAGCCTTGTGAATTCTCTGTTGCAATCTGGAGAAGAGAATATGAACAGCTTACCATGTCTTGACATCTCAGGTTGGGTGACCATCCTAGCTGGTTGGATGAAGTCCAAGCACCTGGCGCTGGCCTCTCAAGCCAGCCGCGCCCTGGCCAACCTGGATAAGGACTGGTCGTCGGAGGTCTTTGACAACGGGGTCTACGTTCTGCACCCTCATGGAAGATCAAGGTGAGAACTGTGTTCACACTGGCTTTTTATAATACACATCATAATCATGTATACATATCATATTACAGAGGAGCTGTTGGGGATCATGATCAGTGGATAAGACATGGGACTGTCAATCTGCAGTCCATGGTTCAAGTCCCCATGCTGCGGTGGTAGTGCCCCAAGGCAAAGCACCTTATCCCTCATTACCTACCATAGTCCTTCCATTGGGCCCACGGTTGCTTGTCCTACAAATACTCTTTGCTTCCTTAGCAGCCATGTAAAACAGATCATAAGTATGGTGCTTCATTATCATCTTCATTCTGTTGGTATTATCATTGTGAAGACCTTTTTTTTAAAAAAATGCCTTATTCCTTCCTATTTCTTTACTACTCATTAGTTTGTAGATGGAATCACAATGTATCAGTAGTTTGTAAGGGGAAACATCTGTTGTCCTGTCACAACATTCATGAGGTATTTAGTGTCAAAGGACTCACTCAAGGCTTTGAAATGCTCAGTATTAAAAGTGTGATCTTTTAATCAAAGGTGTAGACTCTCTCCTTTGTGTGCTGTTGTCTGGCAACTCTCAAATCTAGGGTCTGTCCTATGCTCCTTGTCTATATCTTTGCTGTTATGCTGTATCATTAGCTTCTCCCTGTCTGTATTTTGCTCTACCATCCTTCCCTTGACATCTTTCAAGAAATAAAGACTTCCTCTGATAAAGCAGGTTCTTTTTTGTGTTTATTCTCATTCAGGGAGCCCATCCTGGCTGATGTGGTCTTTGTCCACGGCCTGAATGGTGGAGCTTTCTACACATGGAGACAGGGGAAACCAACCGCTGAAGGTCCGTTGCTAGGGCGACTGCAGCCAGCTCCCACGGAGGAGAAGGTGGATGGACAGGAAAACCCTGAGAACAAGAAATTTGTCTGGTGCTGGCCCAAGGTAACCTGGCTCTAAAACTGATTTAGGAATTCATGGATGTCCTTAGATGTTTGGCCAAAAGTCTGATGGATGGAGCTTAACATTGAGATTTAGTTGAGTGAAGGGTGAGATGATGAAGAAATTGTCATCTATACCTAGAGAAATATTGTTTCTGCCATATCTTTTATTAGGTTTTTATTTATGTGAATTTTGTGAGTCGGATGATATTTGCGAATTCAACAACACACAAAACTAACCACTTGCGAAATTGCTGTTGAAGTTCTGATATGCGAAAAAATTAGACTCGCTATTGATATATGGCGTATACAGTAGCTACATTGAGAGATGAATAGAATAAATATGTAGTTAAGTAGATTGATTATATTATGTAGATAGAAAGCTGGACACATAGGGGGATAGATATGTAAATATTATGTAGATGGATAAAAAAAAAATGGATAGACAGGTTAACAGGTAAGTAGATTGATAACTGAACAGAAAGACAGATGGACAGACAGGAAGAAAGATAGAGAAAGAGAATATATAGAGAGATAGATCAGAGTTATCAGTTTAAGATGGAAATTGCATGTAGACTCATATTTGTTTTCTTGATTGTGTTTCAGTCTTGGCTGGCCAAGGACTGTCCTCACATGAGAATTGTGACTGTTTCGTACGACACACAGATCACAGACTGGGCCTCAAAGTGTCCATTTGAAGGGGAAAAGTGAGTAATTTTAAAGCCTGAATAATAGCTCACAGTAAATGATACATTGTATTTAGATGATGTATCATCTTAAAATAGTGGATATACCACTGAGCTTATTCCTGTTCAAAATAGTTGGATGAACTGAACCTCCTTGGTGGTAAATTATGTTAACAAACTAGGATGGTAATATGCTAGGACAAAGTGGCATTCGTATCTCATCTTACTACCAGAATATGCATGTGGGTATTCAATGATCTACATTCTGTGGATGTGGTGAAGCGATGTCGTGCATGGTGTCATAAGTGTATATTGTCACTAATGTTTAATACCTATTTTACTCTTTATGTGCCATGGTGTAAACTCACTGTGTGCCACATTATTCTGAGACAGCAATATAGTCATGCATTGGAAGAACATTCTGTATTTCAAATCTATGTAACTTGTATGGATTTTTGTTACCCTGGACATGCTATTAATGAGCAATGTTTTGTAACATAGAGAAAATGCCAAGCTTTGCTTTGATGTAAATTGTATGTGACAGGAATGGAATGGCGAGAAAAGCTTTCATTTTACTGTGAGATTTGGAGATTTATCAATCGCTTTGGCTGGGTTTATGCGTTTGAGTAGAATATGTGAACTTGGTACGCTGCCGACTGAGTCAGGCATGTGAATGTTGCACATAAAGAGTTCATATAAGATTGACTTGTGCTTAGTTTGAACTGATGTTCACTAGTAAAACCACTTTGTAACTACTATTATGGTTTGATAACTCCGCCCTCCTCCCCTTAGGCACTCGCTGGTCCAGCGAAGTGGAGAGATGTTGAGGAAGCTGCACCAGGCCGGGGTGGGGCAACGACCAATCATCTGGGTCACACACTCCATGGGAGGTGAGATGTGACACCCTAGCAGGCAGACAAGTCATGATAGTAATCAGTCTTCAAGTGCTAGTGCATATTACTTGACACTTACCAAATATTCACTTTGAGCTAGCTTGTAGAAATTGCTGGAGGATCATATTTATCTAGTCAAGTGGTGCATTGTGCACTTTGGTGTTCACTGTTATTTTGAAACATGGTGATGTGAGTTATTTGGAGCAGGTGCTTAGATGGTATGTTCTTGTTACTGCAGCTTCAATGCAATTTCAGTACTTTGATTTTGAGATAATGTCAGAAAAAATAATCAATGAAGAGAGAATGTTTTACTAAAGATGACTAAAAGCATATGAAGATACAATGTGTCTCGTTCAAGGCGCAGTTAAGTATGAGTTTATGTATCATCAAAAGAAGAAAAACATTGCAACTATATGAAACGTATGAGCAACAGGTGAAACAAGACATATTATATCCCACACTACTACACATAGTCAATATATTTATAGATGTAGTCAGTGGAAGAAATATTTGATAAGAATTAGAATTACCTGAGTATATCACCCCTTATCTAATCCCTGTTTACCTTACTGACCCGAGCTCTTCATCTGATTGACTTGTCGTGTTGTGAAGGTCTTCTGGTGAAACAGATGCTGATTGATGCAAGCCAGAGTGAGACAATGGCCAGTGTCATGGGGCAGACCAAGGGCGTGGTCTTTTACAGCACCCCTCACCACGGCTCCGCCCTGGCAGCCTACTCCCAGCAGGCCAAATTCCTCCTCTACCCCTCCACAGAGGTCAAGGAACTCAGCGCTGGTAAGATTTTAATCTTTTAAGACTTTAATCTGTCAGTTTTGAAGGGTGGCGGCTCATGGCCCTCTTCAGCATATATCAGTATGTAAAAGGTAAATCTGTCAGGTCCCAGTGAGGGAATGTAATGTTTTGTTAAAGAGTGTAAGATATATCTTTGAATTTGCAGTGCTACATTTAGTGTCCATTTGAAGGCATTCCCTGATACTACCGAAAAGTCAAAAACTCATTGGCCCGTATTCATGAAGGGGGTTTAAATCAAGTCCATGGTTTATGTAAATTTCTTCTGCATCAATGCACATGACAGATCACATGCGCCAACAGACATCTGATACTTGCGTAGGAAAGCTGTGCCTATTTGTTTCACACTTATTTTATTCCCTGGTCCAAATTCAAACCATCTGGTTTTGATTTTAACCACCTCCGTGAATATAGGCCGTTAAATCCATCTTTTAAGTCCAAACTCTACTTTTTTGATCTCGTTATAGACTCCCCTGTGCTGAGGAACCTCCATGGTAGGTTTCGAGCTCTGGTGCAGACCCACAAGCTGCCGGTGCTGAGCTTTGGGGAGATGGAGCCGACCAACATTGGCCTCTCTGTAAAGACTCTGGTTGTTCCTCCTCTCTCTTCAAGTAAGGAGCACATCTTTTAACTTTTGTTTTCACTCAGAAACTCTTTCAACTTCTTCTAAGCTAGAAATGTGACATGTCACTGCAAAAGCCAGATAGAGGGGCTTTTCTAGGCTCTGTTTAAATGTCAAAGTCTGTAAATATTTTGAAACATGAAACTTTCCATTTTTTTTTTTAAATGAAGCATGTAACTCAATCATGTAGAATTAACCAATTGTATGTGAATGCCTACTCTCGTGACCGCTTGACATTATTTAAACTCTGCTTATCTTGTGGCCAGCTTTCTTAACCTGTCTGTGCTTTTGGGGGCGGAAAATCCCCCAAATTCAAACAGGCATTAGTCACTATATCAAACTTTGGAAGTATGAGCAATCGTGAAACTTCATGTTTTGTTTTTGTTTTTTCAGCCAAATCACCTTACTGTAAAAGTGGATATTTACACACGACTAATTTTTCGCCCTCGGCGGAGTAAGAAGAGTTTTGCATGTTATTAACTCCGCGTGATCAAGACAGCAACTGTTGGAACATATGGCAAGCAAAAACATTCACGCGCTTTTATTTTCACGCTAGTGTCTGGTTGCACGAAATGCGCAAAAATTTCCACTTTTACGGTATTTGGAAGTTTTCTCAGCTTTAAACACTCTGTCAACTGTGTTAGGGTATTTTAGTCAGTGATAGATCACAGATGTTGGTATATGTCACTTTCATCTGTCCACACCGTTCTTTCTGGACTTCAGATCCCGGATGCGGCGACTTCCACGAGATGCGACTGGACCATCAGAACATCTGCAAGCCGCACAGTCGCAACTCGCTCCTCTACCAGCTCACCCTGCGCTTCATCCAGCAGACCATCTCCCTCCCGCTCTCCGTCGCCCTCTCTGAGCGGCTGGAGGAACTTCTCCAGGACCCCGAGGAGGAGGAGATATTCTATCCTCTTGGGATGTCGTTTGGAGAATAGACCTCCATATCTTTGCCGCCATCCAGCCCATGATCGAAACCTTTGTCCCCACGAAACCTTGATGCTTGATGAGTTGTGGTCACCAGGAGTGTTTTAAAACAGAACTTTAGCAGAGAGATGTTATTGTTGTGTATGCTCTGGTTACCTCAATTTGATTTTTTCGTAAGATTATTCTGATATCACTCCACACTTGCAAAAAAAGCTTAAGTCACAAAATCGTCTTCTCCAGCTGTTGTCTTGCAATGCAGTTGCAGATCAAAAAGGTTTTGGAATGTGACATACTTGACAAAGTCACCATCTTTGAATTTGAAGGATATCTTCATTGGGATTTTTTTTTTTTAGTTTTGCATTGGAATAGGTGTATTTGGTTTATAGTGAAATAGAAAGGTCATGATGTTTTACACCAGCCATATGGACTCCAGGCTTACTAATTTGACATGTAAAGTCTCTGATTTAAATTTGACCTAACTTACAGGAAAATGAATAATCTCTACAATTACAATAAAACACATACAAGGAAATATAGCAGAACCATTTCTGAAATGTTCTTTCATATAAATTTGAGAATCATTTTCTTAACCACATATCATTTCAGTATTAACGGTGCTACAGTGTTGCATGCGAATTTTTCATTACACGACATTTTTTTTTTTTGCCTACATATGAGAGGATGCAATTGGTTGTGTGCATTAGAACATTCATAATATTGCTGAGCTAGATCTTTACGTTAAGTATATTGTTCAGAAGTACTTATCAACTCATTGGTGGCAATGTTGCAAATGAATTAAAGGCAACTTAATCACCCCACCATACAATGAAGACAGACTTGTCATAAAATAGCATTTCTGGGAAAAATGAATGCTCTTAAAGTGATGCCAGCTCAGCATTGGATAAAAAAAAAAAATGCTGCTGAAAGGAAGAACTCGTATAGTAAGAATGATACAATTATTTCAATATGCAGCACAACCTAAAATTATATTCATGATTTAAGATTAAGATGCATATCAAAGAGAATAGTAAAATTTGTTGTTGTTGTTGTTGTTATTGTTGCTAGCATCATAGCTTCGGAATCATACTGCTGGTTGCATTGTGTAGTACAATCTTTATGTAGCGTTGTCTCACATGCAGGTTTTGAGGTAAGAAGAAACGTAGCTGGATACGTTTTGTGTGCACAATGTTTTCATATCATGTTGGAACCATGTTTTGTCTATTTTGTTGTTTTTATAAGGTATGCTTTGTATGTCAACCAAAGTCAACTCAGGTTGTTCAGGCACAATCGGCTTATTTGATCTAATTGTGATTTCCAGTTTTTTCCCCGATATATCTGCCATGAGTTTGAATGTATTTTGTGCCTGAAAAAGACTGATGCATTAAGTTTCTTTTGCCAAACTTGTTTTTCAGTAATGGGGAAAAAAAATAGAGAGTAGCTGCAGATTTGTGTAGAACTCGGAGGCTTACCTTTAATATTCTTTCATATGAAATTAGTGTGACTTTTTATTTACTTAGATTACCATATACTTTTATGGCATGCTCCCTTTCAATGTTGTATAATTAACAAATTGAGTTTTGTTAATGGCAAAATAAGTTTAAAAAGTTGTAACTCGATCTGTGCTCATGATATCACCTTTATTTTTACATACCTTTGGTACTGTTTACCTTCATGATAGAACATATTTATTGGATGCAGGATATGTTTTGAATTTGTAATGAAATATATTATCGGTAGATGAAGAGTTTTATCGCAAAACGAGCCGACTCCATTCTTGGTAAGTTGGGATATATTTGAGATTGAAGCTGCTAAGAAACAAAGAAAGTGGTAAGAAAATGGTGTGATATTTTTAATCATAACTTCAAGATGTTACCTAAATTGTTATGTTACAAGTGATGTATCACAAAAAAAGGCCTTATCTCACTCTGTCTGATGATGGACTTACTTTGAAATGTTTAAAAATGGCACCCAGCCCATTTTGCGATGAAATTCTCTGTACGCTGTACTCTAGACTTTTAGAGCACTATTGTACTGTTGCTTACAAAATGACAAGACATACATCATTGTACAATGCAATATTGATAGTGATGACAATACTGTGGTAGGGAAAAGGATATACAGCTGTATGTTGAGAACTCATCGGGATTTGGGAGATGTGTTGTCATAATGGCCACTTGAGGAAGGGGAGGGAGATGATCTTTGTAGACAGGTTGCCACTGTAGACATGTGAGTGGGCCACTTGGGTTTTATCACATGATACCTGTAACAGATGTCATGTGCATATGCCCCGTAAACATGAATGCTTGTGGGAATGAGATGTTGCTAATTGTCTTGTCATAGAAATACTGGAAATGAGTGAACTTCCCCCACTATAAAGTAAACAAACAAACAAACAAAAGTTAACACCAATTATGTTGCTTTAGTTTCTTTTGCCCTCAATTAATAAAATTTGGTTGGTCCTGGAAAAATAGCTTGTTAAAAAGTGCAGAAACTCTGGGAAAAAGAAAAGCATTTGTAACTGATTATTGACCTGACAGACCATGCTAAACCTAGAGCCTGTGGCTGCTGTACACACTGAAGTGTTGTCCACGGAAGACATAATATTTTAGGTGTCCTTTTTGACATATTTGATAGATGGCCACTGTGAACAAGGTCTTAAAAACAAAGAGTTATTTCTCTGGGAGTTAGAAGTGATTGTTCATAACAGGTGGATACCGTTATCCAGAACAGGTGGCTGCTAAAAACAGGTTTCACTGTATGCTGATCATGAAGTTTGTATGCGGACGGATGCCACAGTTTAAATTTCAGTGCATGGGACTCGGGGTAAAAAATATGTGCATCTGCATAGGACAGATATGAGTGGATAAGCCAGGAGTTTTCTGTTAAGATTATTTGGGACTTTGTGTGTGGCAAGGACATGGATTGACGAGATAGTGGTGCATTTGATGATGTTTTCAACTATACCAGTACTTGTGTGGATTGTGTGTGATTTTCAATCCTTGGCAATTAGAAAAAGAGAGTATTATTCAGTTTTTTTTTTCCATGTTTTTAAGCATCTCTGTCAATGATGGAACTCTTCAGATAGATGAGGAAAGTAGAGTACATGTACAATATATAATACAAAGCACCAATTAGGACTAATGTGATGAATATGTTAGAACAGCTGACTGTTCTCACAATGTGAATGTAATCTGATGAATCAACATTTTATCATCTGTTGACTCGTAGAAGCAGCAAAACCTTTATCAATGAAATAATAAATGGGAACAACTCCCACATCATACTGCTAAACTTGTCAGTAGTTTAAAGTGAAATTCAGATGTGTTTGAGACTGATACAAGACATCGTCTTCACCTAAGCTGTGACAGAGATTTGCACAAACTTGCAGGCATGCCTCTTGGTAAGAGTAACAAATTTTGAATTGCTACTACGACACATACTGACACTAATGAAAACTTTGCCTTTATAGCAAGGTGTAGTGGTCTTTGTGTATGTGTTTCATACCACACACCAAACCAGGTCCCTCTTATGTATACCGTCTCTATATATTTTGAATGACTAGGGTATTTTTTTATTATCTGTTAATGCATGTGCACACACTTTAGTCATTGAAATACACCGCAAAAAGGAGATTTGCATTATTTAGTGATGGCTTATGATTGATAATTTTGCACATCAATTCTGCAAATCATCCTACAGTATCACTGATTGAAATGATTGTTGAAGCAGTGTTTCATAACAATAACCTGCCTTATCATTTGAAAAGCTTTTTGTTTTACAAGACTGTATGATAATTGAAAAGAACACAGATTTCGTCTTTTGATTTCAGTTTGTTTATCTTCATTTTTTCTATTTATCAATGTGGTCGTATATATATATGAGAATATATTTAAATGATGTAATTGTATCCTAAGAAAATTATTTTGACTTAAAGGAAATGATGAATAAATGTGCTGCCCAGTGGAAAAAAAAACCACCTATGAATTCTCTTCTTTTATTTGAGACATCGTGTATGTGGTGCAAGCAGAATGGTAAGGAAGAGAGATCTTGATATGCAAAAAGTTTTCATTTTTTTGCTACTTCTTCCCAAATTACAGACATTTTCTGTGAATTGCTATTGTTTAGTGTGATTACTTAGTGGTATATTTGGTTATTTAGGTTTTAGGAAAAGGGGGCATCTCCCCCCCCCCCCCCCATTTGTTTGTTTGTTTGTTTGTTTGTTTTTGTTTCGTTTTTTTTTTTTTTTTTCGTTGGGGTTTTTTAATGCTTGTCAGCGGATTTGGGGAGAGAAGTGTCAGCAAAAAATGTGGATGTTTTGTTTTGTTTTGTTTTGTTTTGTTTTGTTTTGTTTTTTTGCTTGTCATTACCATTCGTGATTGGGTCAAACACCACCACCCCCCCCCCCCCCCCAGCAAAAAGCTAGATCCACCCCTGTGCTTGCTAACAGCAATCATTGCTTTCTAAACGCGGCCACGTACAACAAATCAGACCAAGTCAGTTTTGTTACAAGACAATTACAAAACAATTCAACAGTTGTAATTTACTCACAAAACAGTTGCAAAACAATCCAAATGAGACTGGCGGTTCGCACGGCTCTGAGTCAATCATACGACGTAAGCTCCGGATGGTAGCCCTGATTAGTTTTCCCTGGTCGCGATCACGAGTGGACAACCACGACCCATATCCCCCAGAGATTGGCATTTTGATGTAATATTAATATGATGGGTGAAGATAACTAATACGCTAAGACATTTCACCCCACCAACAAAACGACATCAACATAAATACATCAGTATGTACCCAACGCACTTACCCCAACAAGTCCAGTGTAATGCAATAAGAGGAGAGTATATGAGCAGTTTATTCAACAAAAAGATGATAAAGTGGAATGTCGGGAACAGAGAACATGGTAATGGTCATATAGTAAGTGTATTAGGGGCCGCGGGACGATTTTTTTTTACGAGGTCTGTGTGTGGGGAAGGGGAAGGAGGAGTAGGTGTCAGAACGAGTGCTCGTGGCCAGGACAGATGGCAATGCTCCCCTCCGTGATTCCCCCCCCCCCCCCCCCCCCCCATGGGAAGAATCTCGGGGCAGAACATTCGGAAAGTCGTGAATAATGTTGTAGGTTTTTTTTTTTTTTCTTGTAGAGCCAGAAGTGTGCGTTCCATTATTCAGCACTCCTATATCGCTAAAAAAAAATTATCAGGGGCCGCGGATCTACGGGGGCTGTGGGAGCCCCCGTAGATCCGCGGCCCCTGATAATTTTTTTTTAGCGATATAGGAGTGCTGAATAATGGAACGTAATGTTACTGGGAAACTAAGTATTCATCATTAACACTACAGTTAAGCATCATTATCAACCATAAACGTCACTTTAATTTGGACACTGAACAAAACAAGATTTACTGAGAACTTTGAGGCTATCAGGACACCGTTCGGAAATTGCTCCTACGCAGTTTTTGCCAGAATCCAGGCAGGGCAATATTCCCGTACAGCATTTGATAAGACGCTGAATGAAAATAAAGAAAAAAAACGATTATAATTGCCCACTTTTATTTGTTATGAACTGGAAATGTCATCATTTCTCTCAAGAAGAGGGCATTGGCCTAATTATTCATGTATTGTGTATGTATGTGTGAATTCACTTTTAACTCCGTATAGATAATTAAATATATTCATAAAGTCCAAGGCCGAGTGGAGGAAACGATTTGCATGGCCTGTTTTCCTTGACGCGCGATCATACCTATTGACTTTGGAGGAGAACCAGGAAATATGGAAGGGGTAACTGACTTCTTGTATTACAAAGTTATTTGTATTACAACTGTTCTCATTATACTTTCAGTGTTCATGATGTTTGGACTGCAACAAGACCGAAATTAAATCATATCTCATATTGCCCCGTTTTGTCAGAATATGCAGTTACATTAATCCTCGTCAATGTTATAATTTCATCCACTTCTTATCTCATCGGCTTTCCAGACAAAGACAGTGGCAAGCAAAACCCAAGTTGAAGAAACACTCAGATTTAACATGACTAACTTCTGATGTATTAATATATATTCCTATACGTCCAACTGTAGAGGTAGTGAAGGTTCCATCGGTAGAAGCATTTCGTCGAATACTGACAATTATGCAGCGGCGCGGCTAAACCCAAACCTAGAATCAGAATGGGGATTTTTTTTTTTTTTACTTGCACCTTATCCATATTAATATGTAAATAAGAAACTCAGCGCTTGATTTCCTTTGCGACTCACACACCCACTTTCATCTGCAAGAATCTTAGGTCATAGAGTGACGGATTCAGGTTACTATAAAAAGAAAAAGAGAAGAATACGTATTTTACCGGTACATGTATTTACTATTTTTACATCGAGATCATCAGTACGTGGTAGTACCCCCTCCCCGCATACGCTTCGCGCAGAGCGGCACACGGAAAGGCCCGATAGGTACATGGTGTCAAGAGCGTCCCATAGCAACGGTTACTAGGGGCTGTCCTGTACTGTGTGCTTGTAATGTGTGTACGTGGGATCGAGGAACCATTCATGTGTGGATGAGTGAACTACGTGTGTAGCGGGTGGGTACGGTCGCGCAACAGATCAACACACTTTTCACGTGTACACGGTTTTCAATGCGACCACTGGCCATCATTGTTTACTAAACTTGAATGAGCTCAGCTGCGGATCCCGTACTTAACATATGTTTTTGGATACTTCATTTGGGATTAAGCTTATGGTTCAAACCCCCTCGTCACAATTTTCGCTTCGAAGAGGAACATTTTCCGAACACAAGGGAAGGCTTCTGCAGGCGCGCTGCCCGAGGCATAGCTACTGCCTACAAACACTACGAAACAGGTGTCGTGTCTGAGCTGATAAAATCTATATGCCATGGAATGGAGTCTACTGCCGTGCTGATAGATTGAATGGAGGATGGTTTATCTTGGACCTGAAGCACAGGAGACTTGTCTATAGACCACAACTAGATTTTCAACTCTAAAGTGAGAGGCACCAGGGATATCGAGATGACATTCAATAATTACCCTATGTAACCTGCATTTACAGTGTAGAGTCTACAACGCATTCGGATCCCTTATTTACCAACTTTGTTGAGACTTTGACTCTCGATCGAGACGCGACACCACAGTCATGGCAGAAACGACCCTGCTTCGGAATTTGTCTTCCGGCACGTCTCATGCCTCGGGTAGACTAGTCCTGCCCTACTTGCCGACGACTCCCCCGAAGTACAACCCTGTAGCTCTCTCCTACAGCTTGTAAGTATTTGTTTGATGTTGGTCGGTGGGTATTCTCACACCACCACCACCACCACCTGCCCACCCCCTCCCCCCCCCCCCCCCCAAAAAAAAAGGTTTTCATTAAGATTGATGGTGATGATGATTGATGGGTAAACAAAAATTCGAGTGACACTGTACATGCAATTATTTTTTAAACACCAGACATTATCATTATTAAACATCAGAAACTGTGTGAGTGTGACACAAGACAGATGAGCAGGATCGGTACTGTGTTGTGTGACACAACATTCCTATTCAACATTGATGGAATGTAGACTTAGATCTGATTCAGGTCTACAGGTGTATATTGCAGGTTGTGTATCGTAGGGCACCATAAGATCAGAGTGGTTGAGTGTTTTGCATGCTCCCAACATGGCAATTAACATTTGTGTAGATACCAGTGTATGTTGATCTATTGAGAATATTTGTATCTGTATCATTGTCTTCTTCTGTATAATCGAGAGCTACTGTATACTGAAGTATGAATGCAATTAAGTCTCATATGAAATCATTTCTCTCTTGTAGAGCCCTACAGAAAGCTCCATACACAGCGCTGAAGGGTGTCATTATTGATGGCAGACAACCCCCAAGGGTAAGTTTGTGTTTAAGAATCTAAACATGTTTCGTCATGAAATTTCGACTGAACATATCCAATGCATCAACTTATTATAAATGGGTTATATTTTGACCGGATACAAACTCCCTTCTGGTTCCTCAATGCTATTTTTTTTTGGATAAGTTTTGAGAACACTATTTTTTTTTACTTCAGCAAATATTTCATTGTTTAACATTTTTTGAATGAGACGCATCTTCAATTCTTTTTTTTCACAGTTTAATTCATCATTAATATTTGTTAACACAGCTTGTCTAAAATATAATCTCTTTTAAGCTGAAATACAGGTGATTGTAGTAGCATGAGCTGTCTACATATACAGCAGAGTAGAGCTGAAAGGATGTAATTCCTTCCAGTTAACCACCTAGTCATTTTTTATCTTTGCCATAGTTCTATATTAATTACATAACTTTTTACAATCATATATTACCTGGTAAGTACTGAAATCAATATTTTCCCCACTAATATCTAGATGTCATCATCAATCTCTTTTCGATTTACCCCCTCCAGCACCCAGAGTCGCCGCGCTATAGAGTCCGCAAACAGGTCGGCGGCACCAACAGGTGGCGCCTTCCGGAGTCCCTGGGCGGAGACCTGCTAGGTACATCTCAAGCCATCAAGTCCATCAACGAGCCTTACAACAAGAGCACAGTGGCCATCATGACAGGTCAGTGATAGACACTTCAATGCAATTCATCTAGGGGATGGAGGGGGGGGGGGGGATAGGTTCAGTAAGTCATGAAAAAAAGATTAAAGGGACCCACCGGGTTTGCACCCCCCTTTACATTTTTCTTAAAAAAAAGAAAAGTATGCATAAAGTTGCACGATGATCTTTGTCAGCCAATTGTAGTGGCACCAGGAAATTGCGCTCAAGCCTTTTTGTTGTTGTTGTTGTTGTTGTTTTTTTTTTTTTTTTTTTTGCTTGTCAGCTGATTAACCCCAGAAGTGGTAAAAGAGAGTACCTGTTAAGGCTTTTTTTGTTTGTATGGTTTTTTTGCTTAATTTGTCAGCTGATTAAAGCTGGAAGTGGCACCAGAAATATACACTGCTTTGCGCCCCTCCCCCCCCCCCCTTTACAGAATTCCTGCATGGATCCACCGCTGCCTTGCAATCCGATGAATCTATGCTGTGCCTATGTCTTGAATTAATTCATTTTATTCTGTGTATACTGGTACATGCGTAGAATATGTTCAAATATAATGTGTGCATGCAAACAAAACAAATTTCCAGACATGGACAGTAAAATCAAATTGAATTAAACGGAATGGAAAGAATCAAATGCCTGCAAGCATTCAAAAGCTTCTAAAGACTGTTCTCACAATAAAAGAAAAAAAAATATCCTAGACAGATAATCATAATGCAATCATTTACAATCTTTTAGATTTCTTAGAGGCAAAGCATGATGATATTTATTTTTCTGACTTACCAGTCTAAATCTAGGGTTGTTTCTGTTTCTTTTTTCTCTTTTTGATGTATATCCACTGTTTGAAATTCTGTAAATTGTACCTCAAAGTAATGGTAATATACATGTATATGTTCCACCCAAACTGTTCCGTTTGCTTCTTTTTTTTTTTATAAAGGAAGGTTGACTAGATTATTATTAAGATGTGATTGTGTTGTCTTGTGTGTTTCAGCCGATAACCCAGCCACCTCAGTAAACAAGGATCTGGAGAAGCCATACAAGTTCTTCTACGGGGAGGAGCACGAGAAACCTAAGACTGCCCCGCAGCTCAGCTCGTCCAGCAGGGAAAGCGACTACAACCAGAGGCTTCCGAGCCCGAAGCCACCGGCCACCGCTCCCGAAGTCAGGACAGCAGAGTGAGTGTTGGTGGGACATTATGGAAGGGGCAACGCTCACCGAGCATTCAGAGTTTTGTTCTTCTTCTTCATTGCTTAGTCGCCGTTGCAAAGATAGCCATATGTTTACTGTTAATAGGGAATGAGCACATTTCCCAATCATTTTTGTTTTCTTAGCTAAGAAATGTGCACATTGGTTGTTTTGATGACAGTGTGACCTTTCTTCAAACATTGTATATATCGAGCATTTTAAGATATCATCACCCTCATTCCTATATCGCAATAAATGATAAAACTGAAATGATATGCGACAGTCAGTTCCTGTGATATAGCTTGATTTTGAGTAAATTATGATGGTCACTTATCATTATTGAATGATGTTGTTGCACATTTCAGATTGTGAATCATGTAAACAATGAAATAGTGATGTCACATGGGGCTATCAATTTTTAGCAATTTTTCCTAGATAAATGCATGTTTTCAGGGAAAGAAAGAGAGCATGATATAGCAAAGATAATTTGTAAGTAAAGAGAGCAAAGAGAATAGAGAGATTTCAAATAAACACCCCCTTGCAATTGCAAATTTCCGAATCAGTGTGAGAAGGGAAACCAATAAGGTTATCTCCATCATTGGAAGAATACACGGTGAAGATTCAGTTTCCTTCTTTTACCTTCATCCACAGAGCCCCAGCACCCATTGAGAAGTTCCGTCCTCTTTCAGCGAGGTCACCGACCCCAGTGGACATCTTCCACTACCACTCTGCTCCTGTCCATAGCTTAGTTGGCCCTGGTAAGTTGTTTAACTTGTTTACAGTGTTTGGTAATGCAATAACTGCAATCTTACCATCCCTTGTCCTAGTATGTGTATGTATATTAAACGTTGGAAAGCATTTGACAAGATGGATAAAAAAGAAAAAAAAAGTGGAACAGCACAGAAGAAATTAATTCAAGACTGTTATATTCAAATGAATATAGGTGATGGTGAAAATAATGTCTGAACTGCCATAAAAAAAAAAAAATCTAAAACTGAGACAATCTCAACCTTTCTTTGATGAAGAAAGATCATAACACACACACTCAGTTCTGGCGAATTGGAAAACACACTTCAAGTCACTCTTCATATCCTCCTAAGGACAACAGACACAAAAATAGGTCCTCTGTAATCATGCATAGCCGTAGATGTGTTTTAACAAGTATACAGCAATCAGTTTAGAGTTCAATCTAACAAGAGAAATTACCTCTGTTGTAGTATCAAGTTTGCATTTGGAAGCAAGTTGTGTGTGAACTCATTAAAACTGAATGAGAATTTTTAGTGAGGAACCACCATTAGCTGTAGAACAGTTTACCTAGAAATGGCTGCCATGTTTAATGAACACACCCCCTGGATTCTACTTCCTGAACTTAACTCCATGCCCCCCACCCCCAACTTTCCTACCCATACTCCAGACATCCTGTTACAGTGCCTGGAGACTAACTGGGAGCTCCACCGGCCCTACATCCGCAAGGCCTCCACCCTGACCCAGCTCCTGCAGAAGGCGGAGAACAAGCCCCAGGAGGAGCTATACTACCGGGATCCCATGGCGGCCACCGTAGACCAGTACATCAGCAAAAGCAACTTCTACAGGTACAATGTCACTCTGCAAGAGTCTGGGTTGCATACTGCTTGTTGATCACCTTTAGATTTAATGATTCCATTGATTGCACCTATGTGGCATCATGTTTTTGGGGTGACAAAACCTTTTATCTCAAACATGTCAAATGTTCAGGAGAGTGAAAGAATATGGGAGTAAAAGCACTAAAATGGAACCGCCTTTTATTTGACATGCCATTGTGGTTTTTTTTTTTTTTTTTGGGGGGGGGGGAGGGGGGTAAGACAGCTAGGATTTAGACCTAACTGATTGTCTGACAATTAATCAAAAAAAGTGATTTTCACCAAAATCTGAGACACAAGCTCTTGTCACCCCAGTTACGATAAGCATGTTTTCCATTACAATTTACTTTATCTGAAATGAGATTTAAAGGCTTTGATATGAGATTAGATTTTGAGAGAAAGATAATTTAAGCAACTAAATTGTATGCTGATAGAAGGAACTTTATCTGTGGTTGCTTGTCATATTTGTGGTAATTGCTGTTCATGGTGTCATATTGTCCATGGGGGATATATTAGGTGGCAGCTACATGAACGACCTTAACCAGACAAATTTTCTTTGAGGGATATTGAAGTGGTTGCATGAGAGAAGGGGCCACTATAAACAAGTGACCACTGTTACATGTAAGACAGGTTTGGCTGTATTTGCGTTGTAGCCATGCTAAGCACAATCCATGCACCAAGATAAGCTCACCCCCAGAATCCAAATGAATGGCAGAATTTCTCATCAAACTGTCCGTAGATGATCAGCTCAACAGTACCTGCAGTGCATATCCAGTGAAATGCTTTTACAGATGTGACCATTTTTCTGCTTGCGTTCTAGAGTCTATCGGGTTTCCTGTGTATACCAGCATAATTTTCCCCTTGTAATTTATACTACTCAATTTGATATGCAGACATCAACACTTTTTATTTTCGACATCTGCCATGAAAGCACTGGTCAGTTTGTGACTTTATTGGTGACTTTAAAGTCAGAAGAAAATGAACATAATTAAAGGTGTATATCTCAAGTAGGGCATACAGGTTTTTTGCTGTCATGAAAAGCTGACTGCAAGAGCACAATTTGTTTTTTCGCCATCATAATGTTTGATATTATTTGTGATGTGCTTTTTTTCCCCCAGTACACTGAAGGAATGCTTTGAACAGCATCATGATATCTTTTTCAGTTCATTGAAAGAATCAAAATTCAAAGCACACAACGGGGGGGGGGGGGGGGGGGGGGGGGGGGGCATTTCATGAAGCATTTTGTCGGACAAATTCGTCAGACAATTTCCTCTCAGCCAATCAGATGCAAGGATTTCAGAAGCATGTAACAATTTGTAAACCAAAAAAATATATCTGACAGAACGCTTTAAAATGCCCCCAGCATATTTCAGCAATATTCCTATCTCAGTACGGAGTTTTTACCCAATTTATGATACTGCCCTGTGATCCTCTTGGCATTTCGACACGACACTGGAAAACATGTAGTGTGAGACTCTTTTCCCAAAATGAATGTATGTTTTTCAGTAGATGGTGGCTTAAGCCGTTTCTCTTTCATGTGATTATGAGATTTATTTTCTTTGGGTTTTGGTCTCTCTGGAAAACTTTGCATTACACATAACATATAGTCAAGTTTCTCCCTCAGCACTGCGTTTTAAACCCAATTTTGCTTTTTTTTTTCTCTTTGCTCTGTAGTCCCGAGTACCAGAAGATCAGTCGGCAGCTGAGTGTACAGACAGCATCCCAGGAGAGCTTTCAGCAGGCCAGGAGGAGGGACATCAGTCACCCGTCCCACATCGTGGCTGCCCGCACCAGCAACATGGTCAAGCTCAAACTCAAGGTCAAAGATGCCATGGTGACCAAAGAAAGTAAGGGTCAACAAAAGAGTGGCAAATTTTTGGGCTCAGAATTAGCGCTAATTATCACTTCTGACACTACAATTAATTATCTATTAAAAATGAATAACAGTAGGATTGTTTACAGTGTTGAAGTTACCCTATTATCATCGCTTGGGTGACAAGACCTTGTATCTACAATTTTGGTGAAAATTACTTTTTCAGATTAACGGTGAGATAATCACTTGAGTGATGTCCTGTCTAAATCCCAGCTGTCTTACCCCCAAAATGAAGTCACCACAGCATGTCAAAGGAAAGGCTATCCCATTTAGTATTAAAGTGTTTTGGCTGCCATGTTTTTTTGCTCTCCTGAACATTTGACATATTGTAAATACGAGGTCTTGTCGCCCCAGCAACAATATGTGCTGTAATCTGTTTTCAAGATGTGATGTTCTATACTTGATTTGCAAGTACTCAGTTTTTCACTGAACTCACAGATATTTGTGACAGTTGTAAAGACCACCCAAAAGAAAAAAACACATTTAAACCATGGCTTAATCAAATGTCTGTGCTCAATCCAATGCAAAAATAAGGATATATGTGATATTTTGCAGAATGGCCATAATAACTTATCTTGCTTTCTGTCTTCATAGCATAGTTATTAGATAAGATCCTAATCGTAAGTGGTTAATTCACCATCATGGAGTACAATATTATCACACATCTTGTTCATGAACTGTGTAGTGCATATCAGTACATGGACACGTGCACGTTGACGTCACATTCATGTCAAGATCAGGGTTAATATTTTTGCATATACTTGAATTCGCGAATGGCACCCAACTTGAGAATTTGCAAAAATAAAAACCCTGCAAAATATATGGCATAATAGAGTAGTGCCTGGTATACATGCTATCTCTGCATTATGAATATATAGTTGCGTCTTAATATAAATGTAGAATCTCGGTGGGTGAAAATAAATGGTTCTATCTTTGTTTTGACTGCTTAATGGAGGATTTATCCATTGTGTTACTTCTCTGCTATGTGAATTTCTCCAGCCTTTGCCATAGCCCTGGGCAACCTGTACCACGAGGGGGTGGATCCCGAGAGGATTGATGTAGTGGGAGTACTGGCCTCTGCCCACGCCCTGGGATTCTCAGAGCTGGAGAGAAGGTAGGTGGTTGCAACCAGCTCCTCTATCATCATGAGTAGTCTCCTTGGATTCAAACTTACTTCAAAAATTACAGATTATTGTTCTGCTGCCAATTCACTTTGCAAGTCTTTCCCAGAAACTGTCATACATTATACCAGTGTACCAGTAATAAGATTAACTATTTCTTTGCCATGAGGAGTTGAGTATGAAGGAAATTGCATACAAAGATGTTAATGTTGGAAGTATATATGTGGGTCTTACTTTTCTGAATATGTATTGTTAGAAGTATATATGTGGGTCTTACTTTTCTGAATATGTATTGTTACACTACTTGTTAATCCTAAGTGATAGTGACCACTACATTTGATATCTTGAAAATTTTGAATGTTCTTCACTCTATACAAAATATTTCTTTCTTGGCATAAATTGGAAGAGATAAGTTATGCAGACACAGTAAGTTTTATTACGAAGAAGGAAAATGGAGTTCAGAAGTTTAATGACCACAGTCGTTTATCGCGCTCTTTTTTTTTTTTTTTTTTGTTCAGATGTGCTGATATCATGATGGACGACATCCAAGCCAGTACAGTGTGCAGATATCATCAGGCTGCCCTCAAGGTAAGTCGGATATACTCTTCATCTTGAAGACATGTGTTCCAACCCCCCCCCCCCCCCCCCCATTGTATGCGCTGATTGTACAAGGCCAGTTATACATGTTAACAGGACACCTCACAGAATGCGGAAAATTGTGTCATACTAATGTTGTAGAAGTAATCAACAGATGCTTCCCAAAATGTTGAATTTCATAAACAGATATAAAATGTTACAAATAGTCCAGGATATTTTGTGCAAGGTCTTGTGATAACCACAAATACTCAAAGCAGTGCTGTAGGGATAGGACTAATCATAAATGCAGCAGCAAGTACAAACCAGCATTTATTGCGTGTGTGCATAGTATGTGTCATAACATTGAGCTGACAATGTTGATCATTGATGTTGTAATATTTCAGGTGACTATAGCAAGAAACAGTTGAATGGACATAGCTAATGAATTGTTTTGTGTATAAACAATTTGAGAAGATAGAACTGACCATATAATTGAAATTATAGAACTGAATCTATGTAGCTCTTATAGTGTCCTCGGTAAATTGGCAAGGAACACAAATCTCATCAGAATATTCTAATAGTTGAAACTGCGCATATTTTTTTTTTTTGGGGGGGGGGGTTGGGGATGCTGCTGTAAAATGAGGAATGTTCGCGTGCATTTTAATTTCGCAAATTTCACGAGAGCCAAGATTCGTAAAATTAAAATCTACACGAAAATTCTCACCTACACTACATGCATTGAATTCCAGAGGCAATTTGCGAAAATTTCATGCCATGAAAACGGCTGTCGGCCTCAATTCGCGAAAATTTCATGCTGCAAATATATTGTTTTTTACAGTATTTTCAAGTGTCCCCTGCAACTAATGGCTTGCTTGAATCATGTTTATTCATGAAACGCTGGCAGCAGGAACATGTCACACTTGAGTATTCAGTTTAACTTATAACCACATACTTCATGTCCTTCCCATGCAGTACAAAATTGGTCAAGTGGTGAACGCTTGTGAACGCTGGTTGGAGCTGAACCTCATACCCCAGGCAAGTATAATCATTAGCCCCTCCAAGTCAGGCTGCACTTCTTTCTTTTGATTAGTAGATGCTAAGACACAAAGACATGGCATGACGTACAAATGATAGCAATTATGAAAATGTGTCAAGAATAAAGAAATTGTGAGAGTTAAGAGAGTTAATTATGATGATGATAATAAATAACACTTATATAACGCTTAATACCGACATTTCTAAGTGCATTGATACAGAAAAAATATGAAATCAAAATACAGCATTATGTACATGTAATGAAGATGTATAAAGGAAAGATGGGAATGCTGGTGACTCCTGTTATAACAAAGTCCTCTGGACTGGCAGTTATTGTTTGATTGAAATTCTGTTATTGCCAAACAAATACAGTATGATATGAAGATGCAGAGATGATAAGTTTTGGAACCTGATTTTTACTTTCTTGTAACAAGAATATCCTTTAACTGTGTTCATTATAACAAGAGTGTACTGTATAGTAGTAATGATTACTAGCTTTCCTTCTCATGTAGGTAATGCCTCCTTGTGTGTTCATCAAGTAATGTGTACCCTCCCTCTTTTTTTTTTTCCACCCTAGCTGTCGGTCCAAATCCAGCTGAGGCAGCTACCCATAGAGCTCTTGCAAAAGATCATCAAATCAAGCAGGTAAGGGGTCGCGTTCAAGTTGCTTTTCAATAGGATCTAAGGGATCATGGCATCCCTACCCATCTCTTTACAGGCGGTCAGTGTTTGGTCGGTAGAGATATGACTGACAAGAACAGATATAGTTGTCTGTGTTTTCACGCGCATAGATTCAAGTTCAGTCACTGAATGCACACTAAGAAGCAATGCTGAATGAATAGATTTATCTTAAATGTTCCTGTCTTTGCCAAAATAATGATATGAATCTAATCATTTACATACATATATAGGGCTGGACAGTAACTTTTTGTTTTGTGGCCCAAAAAAAGATATTGGCCAGAAATAAACAGAAATAACAATCCATTTTGAATTTCACATGCCCGCTCGGGCCACCATAAGACGAATTGCTCAGGCCACCAGGCCATAGCTAATATCGAGTCCAGATATATATTTCATTTGAAAGAGGCCTGTGCCAAACAGGAATATGTCACTCATAACAAAAGAAGAGATCAAACTTGCATAAGACAGCAGTGGTACATTAAAGTTTTCTTCTGTACAGGGGGATGTTTTTCAGTAAATGATGAAAGTATTTCTCTGTGTTTTGAACCCTTGCAGGTTTTTCACCTTCAATGAGTACTGTGTGTACAAGATGCTCTGTTATTGGATCTTCCTGCAACAGAACCCACATCTCCAACTCATGCCGTCACACAGCACCATCGTTACATTCTTCAACAGGTGAGAATTAGACAAAGAAGAATATTTCTATGAAGAGAGTGGGGGGGGAGATGAGATGGGCTAGTTTCTTCCTTTTCACTTGGTCTGCAATGATACAGATCAAACAAGTTGTCTAACTTTTAGAGAGCTAAAAAAGAAAAACAAAACAAAAATTCTAGTCACATCTGGTTACATGTTGTATGTATGATAATCATCGATAAATAAGGTTTTATTTGGTACTTGATGTCCAAGAAGAGTGTTCCACAGGCATCACTTGCTGGAGTTTTATCCAGTTTTATCTATGATATTGGAGCAAGTAATGATAACTTACAACAAAAACAAAATCAAAAAGACAGAAAGGGTTTGACAATTTTGACTTGATAAATGTGGAGAAGGTAATCGCCATTTGGTTATATTGTGTGATAATATTATCCGCAGTTATACATGAAATTCGTGCACAAATTTTTAATGACATCAATCTTCATTGACCGTCAGTCCTGTCTGCCAAGGTCTTTCCAGGAAAGAACAGGGCCCTGTTTTATGAAGAGTTATAATTGATTTTATGGTTGATTTCAATCATAAGTCTATGGCAGCCTGTGTGGTAAGGAAATCTAAAATGGATATTATATTTTGATAAAACGGGTCCCAGATATAACAAAGAGAAAAGTTCATTCATACTGGCTGGATGTGTTGCTGTTTGAGTGAAAGTGTTTACAGCTGTGGCTCTTAAAACATTTTTGACTGTATGATATTGGTCTATTTTTCATTTTTGTGTTTGTTTTGTCAGAAAAGCAGGTGCTAATACTGTGACAATTATGGGAGATATTTAAGAAGTTTATAATGTTAGCAATTTGTACCGAGTGTGAGAAACAGAGGCATGGACAGCTTCAGTTATACACATAGCGTCATGTGAATGTAGAATGTAGCGATAATCATGGCTAAATTATTTATGTCAGTCACAAATTGGAGATTTTCTTGGTGATAAAATTGATCCTGCATCAAGTTGTATGGAGAGATGGAGAACATTCTTAGCGAAGAGACAAAGATGAAATATTTAAATTGTGTGAATTTGTAGTAACCATACCCCCAACATCCTTATGTTGTACCCTCTCTACATTAAATGTTCTCCATACTTTATGGCATCCTTGCAGCATGTCGCGCACCAGCGCCTTCATTGAGCAGGAGCTCGGCCAGCCGTACGCCGGCCTCTTCATGTCCCTCCGGATGAGCGGCATCACCGACACCCGCCACCTTGACGACATGCTCCAGATGAACGTGGTGCCCAACCAGTGGATCCTGCGGACCCTCACCCTCCACTACCACGCCCTCCAAGGGGGCGGGGACATGTCCCTCATGCTGGACTTTAAGAGGGATGCTGTCAGAGTTGGCTTCATCATTGAACAGGTGTGTAGGTGTGTTTGGGTGGGTGTACGTGCTAAAGAGTAATCGCAGGACTAGGATTCTGGTGCATTAAAAGATATGCAGTGCTATAATTTGCAAAGTTTCTGTTTGCCATAACAACACATCCTCTGTTTGTAGCTGATTGGTTGTTGCCTAGCTGCTGCCATAATAGCTGCAATATTCAAAGTGCAATTCATCAGTTTTATTATTTTTTTTTTTGTAAAGTGTTACGTTAAATCGGACCAGAAAATGACATTAAAGACCCTGTGTCAAAAATTAACAAAGGGAGCTTATCACTTTTACAAATCAGAGAAAAAGTTTTGTTGTTGTTGTACTTGCATTGCTGTCTTATATTGGTGTTTCTGTATAGGCTGGTGGGAAAATGATCATGGATTGATGAGATTGTTGTCTTAGACAAAGACCACAATGAGAGCCTTTAGGGCAAGAAAGGTGTGAATATAATTTTATGAGTACACTAATATATGTTCATAATTAACCAAGATTAATGACTTTGTTTTTTATTTGTCTTGTATCTGCTTTTGTTCTCTTGTCGCAGGAACCACGCTACCACTGTGAAGTCATCTCCATACATGGCTTCCACTTTGAGCTCAAGGCACAACGTCTTGGCAAGCAGAACAACTACCAGTTTTACATCCAGGTATGAAGCATCAAAACGTCAACCAAGCAGGGCCATATTGCTCAAAACATTATCATTAAATGTAACTCCTAAAATCAAATGAGAGTCAAACCCAATTTGAACTGGAGCCAATTTGACTTGAAGCCAATTGGAAATGCATTTGGCATACAATGTAGGTTCATTTTCATTTGCAGTCGAGTGTTGAATGTGTAACAGGTTCAGGGTCGTGATACTGGATATCTGGCAGTGCAGGAGATCTGGTTGGTTTCCCCTAATTATAGCCTAATATGTATTCATGCAAAAAAGGGTTAAGTAATGGTTGCATAAGAAAATGTTCAAATGCCCTAATTTATCATATGTTTCATATGCCTTTCAGATGAGTGATAATTGACATACATCATCCTTGGTAAATACCCCCTCCCCAAAAAACAAAAAACAAAAAACAAACCAGCAACATGTCTATAGATCTATTCTTTGTGTCCAATTTCTCTTAAACTGTGTTTGTGATACCTTCCAATGTTACCAAACCCCTGCCAATGTTTTTAAGGACTCTTTTGGACCACTTAAAAGTAGGTCTACAAAGAAAGATTAACATTTTATATTTACACCAGTGATATTTTCGTCAGAATTGGAGAAATATTGGGAAACCTATGAAATTGTGAAGTTTTGCTAATTCTGACCAGCAGTGTGAAAATGTTTTAGTGTACTCTAAATCCCAGCTTTTCATACTTGATTTGACAAAAGCCTGAGATGAAAAGATATTGCTTCTTAAAAAGCAATTTCACACCCCTCTGTCTTGTTTTCCCCTCACCAGCGCCTGAAGCCGCGAGACCCCGCCCTCTCCTTCCGCATCTGCGAGCGGCAGACGTTCTCCATGCGGCAAGACCGCGAGGTCCTCTACTCCATCCGCACCCAGTGCCGCATCCGGGGCCAGGACTACGCCTTCAACACGGGCATCCTGGGCAAGCGCTTCGGCCTGGGGCCCAAGACGTGCCGCAGCGAGGCCCTGACCCTGGAGGGCCTCTGTCTTCCCCTCTACGTCACTTACTCCATCCTCTTCCCACCCTCCTAAGAGGGAGAGAGTCTTTCCCTCCTCCTCAGTGCTCAGAGTGGTGGAGTATTTTACATCCCGCCGAACTTCACACGTTGATTGATTGCGTCTGACTGCTGTGCTTTTTATTAGACCGTGGAGGATGGTCGTGTTATGGACTCATCACAACTGTCTTGCAGAATATCATTTTACACCTGGTGGAAAGTGAGCTTTTAAAAAGCATCAGGACATCTAGCTATGTGTGAGTTATCAGAACCTTGCTGCCACTGAAAAAAAAAGTAAATTTGAATGCTGGAAAAAAAAGCAAAAACACAAAACAAACAAAAACAAGCAAAATCCAGAAGGAAGAACATGACTACAGGACTGAAGATGCAATGTTTTAACCACTCCACTGAAAATGAAAAGATTATTGATCCATGCAAGTGCTGTGCTATTAAACATAATTATATCCAGTGTTTCTGAGGGACCAGATGTTTTTGATGTTTTGGAGATAGCATTTTGTTGCAGGACAAGAAGGCAGCTAGAATGACATCAAGTTAACATCTCCAAGTCGCGTGCACAGAATACAGTGATTTGATATGAAGATGATGACCAGAATTTGATGCAGCAAGCACAATCTTTTCCATGAAGTGCTTGTATCTTGAAAATTCCATTATTGCTACCTTGTTGTCATGAAAGTATTGACTAGAATCCGTCCATTTAACACGTCTTTCCTTGAGCGCACTTGCCGAGCAGTACTGTTTTCAAAATGATAGGGCCTGTGAATTACCATCAATTAAATTGTACTTGTGTTTCAAAGAGAGTGTTTTATTACCAGATATCTATTGTTTTGGAAAAGGAGCCGGCGATGAAATACTGAACCCACGGTCCTTCATGGATGTACCTGTTGAGACGTGTTTATAGTCTTTTTTTCCATATATTTCTAGATATTACCAAAATTTTGAGTGTAGAAAGGACTTCTAAGCTGGGTTAGATGCTTTCTTCTCTGATATAGTGCAGAAATACTATCTATGACCATACACAGACACCCACATACACTAATAGACAGGCATGAACATATAAATGCGAGCAGCCATTCACACATAGACACACACACTCACAGACAAACAGACTCTAGCATCAAGCGCCACTCCAATGGAATGCATACTTGATGAAGAGAATGAGACCATTTGGAGTCACTCTACCCATCCTATTTGCTGTTGCTTACAGTGTTATCTATGGACTGCTCCTATTAATTGGACGTAAGGTACACAGTGTGTGTTGCTGCTGAGATAAACTAAAATGCACACTGCAATGAGACAAAAGAAAAGTGTGTCGTATTTAAGTTGTTAAACGCATGTTTATTACATTCCAAACTCATAAATTGCACATAATATATCCTTACTTGCTTTGGACATTGGTCGTCAGTATTAATTGCCAAGTACTAAGCTGGTAGAAATGCTAGGACACGCATTACATATCATTACGTATATGTGATCATTAAAAAATATATATATATATATATATTGACAAGTGCTACTGTACATAATTATCTACAGATTACGGTAAATATGCAGGTTTGAGATTAATAAGGAGTGTTTTATCATATCGTGTGTACAGATAATAATCATGGTCTGCACACTCTATATTGAATGCAACTTATACTGATAATGCAGTCTTAACAGCTCATTATAACCTACACATACATGACTACTTGTTTATTATGCATGCTGTATATGATAAAAGTGATTGTTGTTTCTTAAATTTGTGCCTTTTGAATACTTTTTTTTTCTGGGGCCTTTAATCTTCGCTGCCTGTAATCATAAAATGTGCCATATTATGTTTACTCTTCTAACCAAAAAGAATTCCTTTCTCCTTTTCACTGCAGTGTATTCTATGCCCTCATATTTAGCCGACATCATCTACTCATTTAAAAGCACTGCACCCGCACAATATGAGTTTAGATTTGCTGATTAGACAGAATAATCATTACTTAATATATGAATTCTGCAACTTTCTTTCTTTTTTCAGTCATAGAATGTTGAAATTGTATCATATTTTTACAAGATTTTGACATTCAAATTGTGCCTTGATACGAAAGTGTGCTGCTTTCATCGCCTGAATTATGGTTTTAATAAGATTAATGGCGTCAACTTTGCAAATTTCAGCATTGTTTTGCTTTTAGAGCTTTGGGCAAAAATTTCTCATTTAACTCACTAGGACAAACAAATATGACATGGCGATACCATTCAAGCATTTACATAGTAGTCTATTTTGCTTTTCATACTTTGCAGACATTATAGATGACATCTATTACAGGAAACTGCTTAACGCGTCTGACCTTGATGTAGCAACAATGCACTTTTTCAGATAGAGTTATTTTTTAATTCACGGAACAGCTTGATATGGAAAAAAAAAAAAGGAAAAGGGGTAAATAGTAATATCACCGTGCAAAATATCATAGCAGCATGATCTTCAAATGCTTAAAATGGTGCCTTTCTTGTCTCTTGACTATTTCTTCTACCATATCTCTACGCAGCTGAGATTGTTTGTTAGTAGATGCATTTAGGAATAGCTTCATCATGTGTGATGATATGTGAAAAAAGCAACGAAATCCAACCTGTGTCTTACGTATATTCTTAACATGCAATCTTGATTGAATTGTATTTTCATTTTCTCCCATGTTCTTGCATGTCCGTTTTGCATTAAATGCACTATCGTGTGAAAAAAAAAAAGTGAGAAAACGTCCACTCATATTGATTCAGTGTATATTCATAATTGTGGCTTGAATAAATGCAAAGTCATTTTATTTCTGGTCCTATACAGTATTGGAATATAAAATGGCTTAGCGCATTGAAACATCAATAGACCTAACTACACGTTCAGTTGTGCTACATAAAGGATTGAAATTAAGGTCATGTAAAACAGATTGATCAAGGCATTCTTTAATCTTACACAGATACCCTCTTATAGTTTGTTTACAGTTGTAATGTGAAAAACGGATGGCTTGAACGTAATCCAACAGTTTAGGGGAAAAAAAAACAACACCAACAAAACACTCTTTCCCCCCCCCCCCCCCCCCCAAAAAAAAAAAAAAAAAAAAAAAAAAAAGATGAATTACATTCATTATTAAATACTCAAACTGTGAACCAATTTCACTTTACTTTATGGCTGAAAACCCTCGACAAAATCATGTAACAGACATGACATCACAAACTAGTTTACTCATGAAGCCGAAGAGAGCTGTGTCATCTTTTCCTAGAAGATACTAGCACGTTCAATTCTGCCCCGCACATGTTTTGCGCCAGTCTTGTTGTTGCGCGTATGTGTGTGTGTATGTGTGTGTGTGTGTGTGTGTGGGGGGGGGGGGGTTACCCCTTGCACACCGCTTCTTATCATTTTTAAACTGGTAGGGCGCATGCAAGACTAAAAAAAAAAATGAATGTGTTCAATACCTCTCAGGAAAGCAAGAAATATTACAAGCGGTAGTCATCTACGTCAGGTTTGAGACATGTTAATGTAAAGTGTGCTGACTGCAAGTGAACCTACATCACGTATTTTTGAGTACTCGAAGAAGCTTATTAATTAGTGGTTACCTTTTACGTTGAGTGATATGCTACACAGTTTACTAGTAAGTAGTCAGTGCACATATATGGACACATTCTGTTGTAAGAGTCTACCCGTAAGAACTTCTTACTTACAAATCATAACGTTCAATGTTCAAATAGTAATACTCGCCCGCATGCACTGTAGTGTATCGCTATATGCGCTCAATTACTCCTATTTTAGGCGCCCCTATAAAAATCATAATATGCTGTCGGGAGCGTTGCAGCAGTGTATTGTTGCACTCTACATCACGTCCAAAATAGCTTTCTAAAGTGTTCTATCGAGAAATTCAAATGCGGATCCCCATTATCTGGAGTCAACTATGCCTGGTCTCGTAGTTGTTTTTCTGTTTTGCTATTTTTCCTTTTCTGAAATGATGATTGGTACAATCATGCGTGAGAAACTTTGCAGATAAAAATATGAACGATTTTGAAAGTCCATGCATGAATCAAACATCTAAAAGCATCACTGCGCATAAGATAATTATAATGAAGGTAGTTGATATATGATACGATCTTGGCGGTACGTATGCCACACGTACAACTCTATAGTGTGCTGGTAGAAGTCATATTATTGTTGGCTGGTTGCGTAACCCAGGTGATGAGCTGATAGCAAAGCGGTCCCGACGTGACAGCAGATTACCAGAACCCTCCCATCCGGTCGTCTCAGCCAACGCGGGCACGGTTGTCCGTAGCAGTTCCACCTCACTCAAGGCCGTATCAGCGATCTAGCAAGAAGTCGGTATATAAATATAGAGAGAACCATTTAAAAACAATAGAGCATGTTTGTCCAATCACTGACTAGCATTTGACTAACTTATATTAATCCTGATTAGTATATAGTGTTTTAAGAGTCACTGGCAAAATGAAGAGCGACAGACATCACCATGCACAAAATTATTTCGATATATCTGTGAGTAAAGACGTGCAGATATTATGGTGTACAGCCATTTACTCCAAGTCCATTTTGGTCAAAGTGATTTTCACATTGTACGATACGTTGTGCAATGAGTCTAATGATGGCCTCGGCCACAATTGATTTCAAAAGATTGATTTGACTGGCCAATGACGCTGTCATTTTCTTTCATTGTCGAACAGAAACGCCGTGGAGAAATAAACATGTAAAATTTGATGATCTTTGTATATAGTGTTCTTTTGCGATTCTTAGTCTTCCTATTCTTCGTCGTTTTGTCTTCTGTTCTATTATCACATTTCTTTTAAAACGCATGCTTCAAATTCACGTCAATGTGCTCTTCTATCTATATTGGTTGGTACGTTGAAATAAGTTGAGATGCTTTACTGACGGCTCTGAGGTACTTACCTGTAACTCGATCTGTAGAACGCCGCCGTTGTCCTAAGTTCACATCTCGTGTGGACGAACAAGCACGCGCCACACTCCGTGGCAGACAGAAGGAGACACAGATCCGCGCTGTCGGTTCTGGATGGCCGCTGACTCCCCTCGCTGATGAGGATGAACGAGTTCCGTTGCTAGGCGTGGTCCATCAAGTGCTGGGATCGTAGCTCCCATCGACGACGATGAAGCTGAGTTAAGGCAGTGGATGACCGGCTCTTGGCACCTGTTTTCACCCTCTGTTGTTTGCGAGGTTGGCAGCTCGTTTCGACAGCTGAGAACTCTTCAATGTACTCGGCAGATGTGTGACCCCGTCCAAGCGCAGGTATGCAGTGGCAGCAGTGAGAGTGGTCGGTCTTGTTTTCCCAAAGGCAGATCATCCCTAAACTAAAACATCTCTGAGAGAAGAAAACTGTCGGCTCGGGGGATTAGAGAAAAGGGTGGGATGGGGCAGGTAAAGTAGATACAAATTCGGATGATAGTAAATAAATGATCAGATTGTAACCCCTTCCCTGCATTGTGCTGGTGGCCAAGTTGTCTCTCATCATCAACATTCTATAACTCACCAAAATCTAGGACTGGAAAGCTGCGATGTCTTGCGCTGCAGATTCGCGTAGCTGTGTAACTCCTCTGGACGTAAATCGGGCGATGCGATTGTCACAGAAACCTGTATGGTGATGCACGATCTGAATGGTTGGAGCTAATATAGGGGGAACAAAAAAAGGGTGATGTCTGCGATGTGAGGAGAGCGAGACACGCAAGACTTGCCTTGTTAGCACCTTACCACTCACACAGGTTACAGACACTCGAGATCTGCTCCATTTTGGATGCTAAATACCTCACGTCTCGTCCCCGCGGTTCCAGGTCTCTGCGTTTTTATTCTTTTTTTTTTCTCGGCGGCAGCCAGCTTTCATCTTCCCTCTAGCGGCGGCCTGATGTCTGGGTCTCGACTGTCGGAGCATTCGTAGTCGTGCCCTCTCCATCACATCGGACCTGAAGAGATCTCTTGTAAAGCTCATTGTACCCTGAATACTTAAGGGAATAAAAATGAAGCAACTGACCTATTTAGAGAAGGGTTGAAATTGTCTGCAGGTACTCACCTCTGCCGTTCAACTTAAGGTGTCTCTCTGGCAATGCCTTCCCGGCAGACTCCCCTCAACGTTACCCCCTCTCGCTCTCCGTGGTTGAGAGGTTTCCAGAGCAGGGGCGATGAACGCAGCGCGCCTTCAGGGTATCTTTAGCCTTGAAACCTAGTAATTAACACTTGGCAATGGGCCGACTTCAAGACGACAGTAGTGTTTCACACACACCTTATTATGTCTGACAAAAATAAACAGGGGGAACGAAGAAATCTTTGACGAGAATTTTACAATAACCCCGGTCAAAAACCAAAACAAACCCAACAAACCCAACAAAGAACTCATTATAAGAGGGTGATCAGGACAGCACCTAAAGACAAAATTTGTAAAAGTAAAGTTGAGTAAAATCGAGGTAAAAATGAATCCACTCTTATACTCATTAAACTCTTTTTTTTTTTGGTCCGTAGCAGACACAGAATGGTACACAGGTCGATGGCATTCTTGCCGAGGTGGACAGCGCAAGAAGATGCTCTACTAGGCTCTCGATCGTCACCATTACTGCATCGGGCAGACAGTGGTGACTGGACGTTCGTAAATCTGTCGAAGTGCAATGTGGCATGTCCGCTGGTCAAATAAATATTGAAAATGGACCATGCAGCTTTTGATGCTCTGACGCGGCTTTTTATTTCTACTCTCTCCGCTCGACATGGTGATCCACTTAAAAAATTTCGAATACATCGCGATGCGCGCTTATCGTACTAAAAGCTGGGTCGTGATGATCACCATTGTAAATTTAATGTTTAGACGCTAACAGGTCTTGTTCGTCACTGTACATTTAAACTGTCATCTCAGCACTGTCTTCGTGTGTCACTCCACAATCGTGCACCCTTGTTGCTAGGTAGGAAGTACTGGATCATTCAGCACACGCTCACACATACGCACCACATTCAACACGCAGATGGCAACTCGCTCATGAATGATTGTGAATGGCGTTGTGTGAATGAGGCGAGTGTGCTGGGATGTGTGAGAAGAATATCTAGAAATGAGCGTTATGGACCATAGGTGAAGGTGTAAGTGTGAACTGAAAGTTGCTGTGAGTATTCATATTGCCTGGCAGCGGAAGTCAATGGCATGTCTCCTATTCAAACGTGTAAAATAATGCGAATGTACTGGCGTTACAAGAAGTATAAGTCTTTAAGTGTGTGCGTATTCTTAATTGCTTTGCTGGACTCTTGAACTCTTAAATCCAGCTCAACTTACTGTTGGCGTCTCTCAGAGGGTCCGGATCGTCGGGACCAGGACGCCTCATGACCGGGGGGCGAGTCCAGCCGGGACGATTGCCCAGCCGACGGTTCTCATCCCGCATGTAGTCATTGAGCGGCTTGAAGTACTCCTTGAAGCCTGCCGGGTTGGGTCGGCTCTCTCCAGTCAGGTTCCGGAGGACTTCTGGCCAGGGTTTGCTCCTACCTAACTTCATGGCATCCCTGGCAGGATAACAAGAGAAATATTGCTACATCAAAATAAAACAAACAAACAAACAAACAAACAAACAAACAAATCAATCCTCAAGGAAATCTTGGACAAATTTCAGGGAAGACTAAGAGAATGGAGATTGTCGCTCATTCCTCTACACATGCCAATGAATATAGAAACTTTCTACTAAAATCATTGCACCTACTTGTCAATTACTAATTTCCTCATTTTTTTTTATTTGTTTCCCCTAGGACATCACATCTGAAGAAAATTTATTAAGAGCGCTGGTTCCATCAACAATGATTCGATCGACGTAACTAGGTATGTGCAGGGTTTGAAATGACGATTGTGTACATTTTGTTTGGAGATCGCCTTTACTCAATCATATTACGATATCCTCATAAAGTAATTAGTAGTATTTACTTCGTCTTGTTTGTTTGAAATAGCATGAGCGAATAAGTACTGTTGCAATGTTTCCTATTTCTTTTTTTAATTTTCTGTTTCACTATCGTTTTTTTATTAAACTTTTTCAGAAAAAGTTCCGCTCATGTTTAAACTAAAAGCACAATCATCTGACCATTCAGTCACAATAATTGCAGGTGACGAAGCAGCGTTGATGTCTATAGCAGATTGGTAGAAAGCTGTTGCACGGCTTCAACTCTAAAAACTGTTTTACCCTGTGTGAACATGTAAGAACCGGTTTTTTTTTTTAACACTGGACCCTGGAAGGGAGCATTTCTCCTCTCGACATTCACGCGGGCCCAGGAGACACTATGTCGCCAATGTGCTGTCTTATGGCGGGAGATGACTCTCCCCACTGATTGGTTCAGACAGCCAAATAAAGCTCTTGAATTGGCGGCTATGATAACACAATTATAAGTCTCATGGGGGTAAGAGACACAGCCACATGAGCAGGTGAATGTTCCTACGTCGCCTTATCCTGATGTGCATTGTCACTAGATTTTGCAGAAAATCAAAGGGCAGGCATCGTGCTCATCAAATGATTAACTTGATGCGAAAAGAAGTGAAATCCAATGAAGGCAACGTCCCTAGGGCGTACTCTTCGACATTTAGTTCGACTATCGTGGATGACTTTAATGTGTCTAACATGCGTAAAATGATGCGTAAGAAATGTGTACGCAAGATCTTTTTTAAGAGGAAAAACCCCCATGCACATTCACGTGCTCACTACATGGCGTACCTTCAGTGTGAATCAGGTCAACGAAGGACTAATTTTGATAGCGTGAAATTCTCCTCGTTGCTCTGTAATTTGCACCTATTATGTCAGGGTATATAACCCACTTTCCTTTTGACCTAAAATATAATGTCGCCACACTCCCTCCCTCGATCGATGCGACTGCTGTAGTCAAGGAGATACTCAGCAAAATCGAGGGGAGGGATGATTTTTTGTCCAATCTCGTCACATTACTCGTACATTGAAAAAAAGGCGCACTCTCTTCGCCTTCGGCATAAAATGACGGTTAAAGACACAATCAGATTTATGCGCAGTATATAGGTGTTGCAAGTATGTTAGATCTGCGAAACATTGTCCAGTCCATGTTACTTCCCACAACATTAACGATAAGCCGAACTACATGTTGCTCCGAAGCAGAATCTGCAAACATGAACATTCAGTATTAAGCAACACCCTTGATTAGTCCTATTTTCTCTAGCTAATTTTTTTGATGACGATTTAATTACGCTGAAAGTACATCAGCAAATGGCTAAAGAAATAATGAGATAAGTAGCTGCTAACTTACGAAGGCCATAGTTATCTTGTGTATAGATAAATAGATATATGAAAAATACACATGAAGTATATGCCTACATCTCTTCTCTGTTTTCCACATTTTGAATCAAAAATTTTGTCAAAAAAATTATCAGTACATACCCCTCCCGCCCCAAACAATATACAATTATGTACTATTAACGAGGTTGCTCAAAATATAGATGCATGCCTCACATGATGTATTGTAATCAATGCATGTAATCAATGCAGTATGTGAAAAGGAAAGAACAGCTCTGATTTATAGATACACATTTTTTTTTATCGACTGACACCATTGCTGTAGTTCATCTTCTTCTTCTTCTTTGTCTTCTTATCATAATTACTGATATATCCACTTATTTTCTGTAGAAAATGTATTTATATGTTTCTGTTACGGATGAACAAGGTGAATAAATGAATGTACGAATTATTAGCATCGTTATTTTTTATTCTTATCGTTACTGTTATCATTTTGATTACGATAATAATTATAATCATTATCAGTAATGTTATCATCATCACTGTTGTTCAACTAGCAGTTATGAGACAAGGAAAATACAATGCACTTCATGCACATTCAAATACAATAGGAAATTTCAATAATTCATACACAATGGCCTTGGCTTCCTGGGTGTAAAAAGGTTAATCTGCATTCTTATAGGTCTGTTCTACCAATTTGCTAGAGTAATCTCGAGAGAATGTCTCGCCAACTTTTCCTGAACAACTCATGTTTAACATTTATTGGAATAGCACATTGCATGTTTTTTCCCCCAAAAAGTCAATCGGTTATGCGGTGCAGGGGCCTACCTGAGCTTTTTACCAGCCTCCTCGTTGCCATAGAGATTGCACTCGTGGAGCGGCCCCTCGTGGCCGGACTCGTCGCACAGCGACTTGAAGATCTGGTACTTCATCGTTGTGCCGAGGACGTCACTGTGAGAACACATAGAGACACACACACAAAAAAAATCACATATACACACATTTTATACACACACAGGAAAGTGTGTGTGTAGGAAGGAGACAGTGAGTGACAGAGGAATGGTGGGGGGGGGGGGGGAGGTGGAGGGAAGAGATCTACCATTACGATGCGGCAAGTGGCGTCTTACCGCATCTAGTGGAGATTAGTGGAATCAATTTATATGTTATGATGATACATCTCCAACGCATCGATTCGTTGAAGCGTGGATGTATTCATGGTTGAAGATGACTTTATGTCAAGGGAGGAGTTAGACCTCATCGTTATAACTGACAATAGGCTTGTATATTCGCAAGTTTTCGCCTACTCTGGAATCATTATGTGACCGTGTATCACAAAATCAACAAAAAGTCACATGCAGTGACTTTGTGTGAGGACTCAAAAAAGATGAGCTGGGTCAACCTGGTCAATCTTGAGTTTTTCATGTTTTCTGAAAGAGCAAGACTTCTGTTGCATCATGGTAAAATTTGGTATCATAAAGCAAATAGGAAATTGTGTTTTTAACACTTTGAAACATTTTGTGTTGGAATAGTGTAATTAGGTGTGTCTTAGAGTCCCCCTTTCATTTCTGAAAAACGCAATGTGCCGAGCCGGTATTCACCTGGGGGAAACATAATCATTTTCGTTTTCTGGTGTGGGTATACACATGTGGGGCGGACAACTTCACTGAGTTTGCACCCTGTAAAGGAAGTAAAATGGGGGTCTTTAACGTGTGTTTTTCGTGGCTCCTCCAACACGCGGGGCCTGACAGAAGGACAGAATACCTTTGCTCCTCACAAGAGGGGATACAGACAAGATGATTAAACATTGCATGGCTTAGCCGGATGTGATTCAAACCCGAGTCAATACCTGATTGCAGAGTCTAGAAATACAATATATACCATTTAATTGACACCAGTTGACGGTACTCACTTAGCCGAGGGTTCGTCGTTGAGTATGTTGTAGTTGACACCGGGATCGAAGTCCGCTTCGCTGCGAAGAACGGGAGGGGTCAGTCCCTCGTACTCTTGTCTGATGGAATAGAGGGATGGTACAAGAGAAGCGGAGTTAGATTGAGATGTGTATAGATGGACAGGTATAGAGAGTTAAGAGGAAGAAAAAAAAGCCAAGAGATTAGACAATCGAGACTAGAAACGAGCGTAAAATAAGGGAAAAATTAAGATTTTGATGTGAAGAGAAGAAGGGAAGAATTCGATGTCTGATATCCAATTTGTTATAGCTTTACTCGTTGACTATATCAGTAGCTGACCTCGCTTCACAAATGCCAGTTCTTATGTAGGGTCATTTTTTTTTTTCGGGGGAGGTTTGGGTGTGGTGCTCGTGGTTGATTGAGCCAAGGGTCAATGCCCTTTTGCTTTTTTTTTTTTTCAGGCGAAAATGGGGGTTGGTAGGGGAGAGCTGCCAGTTGAATCAAATGTATATAAATTTCACTTACATACTTAAGAACAAGAAATAAATGTTGGTTAATGATGGTTAAATTGCTGACACTCACCTCTTGTCCCACCATTTCTCGGTGTATTTGTCAGGTCCTACGGAGCCGTCGAACACGCCTGATCGCCAGTCATCTGAAGCCATGGCGTACGGCATGGCGGGAATCACGTTCAGCGCCTCTCGCATCTGGCCGTTTATTACCTCATCTAATAAGACAAAAGAAGCCAAACCATTATTATTTGTGGTTCAGTTTGCATTGCCAATTTACGGACTTCGTTGTGCTTTGCTGATGAATGTCCCAGATTCATGTTGCATCCATAACTTACTCATTAGGTTTTCACCGAACACTCATAGAAACATATCTCGTTGTTGTTTTTTCATTGATGTTGACATATCAATATGTGGTTAATGCTCTGTACCAACAGTATTACACACGAGAAGATGAAATTTTCGAATGTAATATCAGATAATTAATGCCATCATCAGAGCTCTGTAATCAATGTGAACACTTTATTTCAAGGCGATAAATCTCCCAAACTAACGACTGTTAAATATATATATATATATATATATATATATATATATATATATATTTGAAGTTTGACCAAATTTGATACAGCTAAACTAGTTACATATTCACATAATCAGCTGGGACATAATCCAGCCGTGGAAAGTGAGTCAACGAAACAGTATACTCGCGCCATGACTATCGGTCGCCATGTCCATATGACAATGGCTTTTATATGAGGCATGAAGGTTTTGTTCATCCAGGTCAATCTTACATTGAAATCAACTGTTTTGGTAAGGTAATCCAAGCAAGGGATGGGGTCTGCAAGTTAAAACAACTGGCGCCTCTATTCTGATTTGGAGTAGAGATGCATTTGTAGTAAAGAACGGATTTTAAGACGTGGTAGTCTTGTGTCTATCAAAATCAAAGAATAAATTCTGGAGGCATAGTTAGTTAAAAATCGCTGTAAACTTTTAAAAGGGTACGTGTTCAGTGGTAGCACGAGAACCAATACTCACTGCGTTCGTCGGAATCGCTGATCCTTCGTCCGAGCTGCTTCTGGTAGCCGGGCTGGTAGACAGGGATTGCTGGCACGCCAGCGATGGCCTTGAACAGGGCGGGACTGGCCGGATCGCGGAGAGCCATCGGCTGGTCGGCGAACTCTCGCTGGTAGTAGGTTTGGCCCAGCAGGTCGACGGCATCCGCCACGGTATCCATGGAAACATCATCCTGGCATGACTGACCTCTGTTGCAGAAGACAAAGAGCAAAGAGAAAGTTGTCTAACATTTAGTGTCACTCATAAAGCGACTCCTGTCATCAGTAGTGACGTCATTACCATCTTATCGTATTTATCATCGTCATCATTGTGTTATCGTTGCACGTGTATATTTTTTTGTTGCACATATATCTTTTTATTACGGCTAAGGGAGCCGAAATGCAATGATAATAATAAGAAGATAGGTCTTTAGGCCCATCGTCAATCTTGTCATTACCGTTACCATCATGACAACAATCATCATCATCCTCGACCATCATTTCAGGTCATCATCAAACCCGCTAAACATCTCGTACACATTCATTATCAACACTGCAAGCTCAATCATCTCATTCATTAGTAGCGGTTCAACGTCATCAAACACGACTATTACAACCTCACTCCCTCAAACATTTCTGATGGTCATCACCACTTTCATCCATACGACTAATTGTCTTCGAATTCGTCTCCAACAGTGACATAACTACTACCGTAAATTCACTCATCATAACCACAGCTTTTACCATCCCTGATGTCAACACCAACCACGTGATCAACATTCTTATTATTATGATATCACCATTGTCATCATCATCACTTGAATGTGGCGCACCTGTAATTCTGGCCATCCTTGAAGTCGTAGGAGGTTGGGCGATCGCAGAGTCTGTCCTTCCCATTGTCTGGGTTTCCTAGCTGGGAGTTACTCCAGTAGGTGTCTGGCAGTTCTTCGAATCCCATTGAGGTGTACATGTCTTCAGCCGCTTGGTACATGCGGGGGGTGTCGTAGCCCTGGAGATGGGAGTGGCATAATGGGGGGGGGGGTGGAGGGAGATCACACGGTATATCATCATTATCATGAACTTGAGATGGGAATTGATGAACGCTGTTTTGACGAAATACAAGAAAAATGTTGATATTAAACTTCAAAAAGGTTTTGTGGGTCAGTCGTATATACACGTGTACAACCTGAACAACTTTGCTGCATCGATTATTCTGTCGGCAAACAAAGGTAATAAAGTGGAGTGTTTTTCCCTTTGAGGAGGAAGGGAGAGGCAAAATGTATCAATGTTTAACAGTGGAGAAGATCACCCTCTCTGCTCACATATATCTCTTCCGTAAATAAACACACCAAACAAAATTGTGTTACTCGTTGATGCGTTTCTTGTGTGCGACTCTATACCGTATGCGAGAATATATATACCAATACGAGGCTAAAATAAAGGAAACTCTAATAATACCAATGCTGACCTCTCTCTGCAGAAATCCATCAGCACCACCTCCACGTTCTTTGAACGGCTTCGCGACGTCGTAGACGTTGCCCCAGTCCTGGCCAGTCATAGTTCCTGTGAAAAAAAAAAATCAGAGGGTTAATTGTGATGACAAAGTATCATAGTGTCATATTTCACCGTCATCGTCACCCTCATAATGATCAGAGTCACTGAACATAAACATGACATTTGTTTAATTTTCCGAGTCTCTGGCCTGTTCTCAGAGTGGTCTTAAAACTGCAATGAACTTGTTTCGATAAGTCTGAGCACAACAGATGACAATTAAAGGAGTTGTAAACATGCATTACACGCTCGAGTAGACAGTATCGCTCGTGCCGCTTGGTACCTTTTGTAACGTTTGTTGCTGTTTAGATCTTTTTGTTACGTGTGACGTGTGAAGATCCAAACGTATAGACCTATAACCAACAGACATTACTTTCCTTAGTGCATTTCTTAAGTCTGCATCAAGCTTTGTCATAATCCATGGGTCATAATCGCAAATATTGTTCATGATTCCTTGTCTATTGCATGTATATAGCGACATCAGACTTAGGCTACGAGTGCGAGAGGATAAGAATAATGTGATTTTTTTTTCTCTCTCGCTTGGTAGACTGATTAATGTATCATGATTAGGGTGTCTTTTCCTCGTTTTTTTTCCCCTCGTCTTTCTGTAATTGTCTTTGATAATCTTAGATTACCCGTAATGACCATGTATAAGGACCCTTCTTCCAATCAAACTTTTAATAAACATGAGACTATCAAAGATATGGTCCGTGACATGATCTCACCGAGTCGATCAGCTGGGATTGGTCCCTGGGGATCGATGACGTCGGGGCCGTACTTGTCGTATAGTTTTCGTCTCACGAAGTTGTGCATGTTCTGGTAAACAGGTCTCATCTCGTTGTACATGTCGGCAGCCTCGCGCTTCAGGTTGTCCACGCCGCTTCCCCGGCGAGTGCGATCGCCATTGTCCCGGAATCCTACCCGATAGGTTAGGCGATAGAGAATTTGTCAAATTGAATAGAACTGCAATTAGTCAACGGTGAATGCACATTGTGGAAATGATGCGATGTGAACAATTGAATACCGCACATAGATAGTTCTGTGTGTAATCAGCTCACTCCATTATCTACCAAGTAAAACAAAAAACGAATTTTTTGGCTCTCCGCACACTAAAAAATAGAAATGAAAATACTAATAACAATTGGGACATCCCGAAGGCTCAACTGAACTAATGCTATGTTTGCTTGATTTTATAACTTATCAATGCCATCATACAGTTGAAAAGAAGAAACCTGCATTTAAAAGTGAGATGTGAGACGCATTATTTAAGCTAAGTTGATTCCCTTATCATTTAATTTTTCGAAAACTTCAGAGCAACTTTGTCCGTTTCTCAATGGGGGCATTTTCATCAAGGGTTTTATCATTCATTTTCACTGACAAACTTTGCTTTCAGCCAATCACACGCAAGGATTTCAGTGGATTAAAACCGTTGTCAGTGACGGACAAGTTTCATGAAACGCTGCCTTGATATACTGAAAAAAGGGGGGAATATAAGTATTGAAGAAGAAAATGTCATTGAGTGTACCATTCTCCTTGGCAACCTGGTTGCTAAGGTCGACGTACTGTCTGTAGTCATCCCGATTGGGGGCGCCCGCCGCGTCACGCCATCCCTTCCACGTATCGGTCAGCTCCTGCTTGTTTTTGCTCCGTTTCATAACTCGCTGCAAATCTGCACAAACAGAGTTAATGAAAGGATAGGGAGAGAGAAAGAGAAGGATACAGAGAGAGGTGGAGGATAAGAGAGAAAGAGTTGATGCGAAGCTTTAATGGAATGATGATAGATGTACATTTTAACGTTATCACACACTTTTTTTTGAGTAAGCACTCGACTGAATTTGCCGATGTCGTTCACTTTTGCAAGCTGACCGTCACAGCGTACATGGAATGAGTAGATATTTGTTGAAATGTAATATTATTAACATATTTGGGAGATCAAAGAAACTGATGACGAATTGTTGTCACATTCGGTTAAATTTTTCTTGGGTTAGGGAGAACTATCATGGAAAATTTCGTTATTTTCCATTTTAACTTCCATCGAACGGTGGTTATTAAACTTGGCGGAATTAGTCTCAACATCTCGACAAGTCACCTTTTTGACACATGGTTATGGCAGTGAGGCATGGAAGATGTCGGCTTACGAACCCCCAAAGAGGGTTAGAAATAACATGAAATCAGATTTCATTAATGCCCGGAATAAACAAGGACACAAGCTGTCTGAAACAAAAACTTTCGCCACTAATGTGATCAATACATCAACATACTTCAATAGCAGTACCCAGTCTCGGTGGAAGCCCTGCTGGCACTGTGCTTCCTTGTGGGATCGGAACGCGGAATCTATATAATCTCAGATCCCATGATCCCAGACTTTTCTTCTTAGGAGGAGGGGGGGGGGGATTTGAAAGTTGAATGGGTACTGAGTCGTCATCATATGGACTTCTCAAGTCCATTTCTCGAAAGGTCATTAACATTCCTTCTGCGATATTCCGGCCGTGAGAAATACAGTCAGAACACCCACCTCGCTTTATCATGGACCGAGAGACGTGTTTATGGTGGACTAAAAAGACAGGACTTGCCCCTGGATTAAGACACATGCGTACTGGATGGCAAGTATGCCGGGTCAACGTCTATTTGATCTATGCAGAAATTGAATTCAGAGTTTTGTCATTTCTTTTTTTAAAGTGGCTTGTGTGTAATATGATAATGCCTCCCTAGGGACCTTCTGTAGAAAACAATATCATACAAGAATAAGTCTGCGACGAAAATAATCTAAGATTATATCCTGATCAAAATGAATGTCAGGGATAAAATCTGACAAGCAAATCGTTTGTCCTCTTTGTATAATCGTTCGTTTTTTCCATGAAATTGTTTAACCACACAAATAATATATATGTATATATATATATATATATATATATATATATATATATACATAAATGTTATGTTATATTCATATACTTCTCTACATCGATCCTCCTATAAACCGGTGATATTGTCATGCCAGAATAAACACAGGCTAGAATGCTAATAGAAGAACTTATTCCATGTGGAAATACTTCTCATCAGGCAAGTGAGAAAGATAAACTTGAATAATGAGCAGATGAAGATATATGTTATCTTATGACTCATCACTTTTCAGCTTTATTCAGACAGTTGTTTACATTCTTTTAATTCTCTTTAGTCATATGCCTCTTGCGAGTCTGTGGATTAAATAAGAACTAAGAAGAGAGAGATAGAGAGAAAGAGAGGAGATGAGACAGATTGACGTATAGGGTCTAGATAGATAGATAGATAGATAGATAGATAGATAGATAGATAGATAGATAGACAGATAGATAGATAGATAGATAGATAGACAGATAGATAAATTGATAGATATAGACAGATAGGTAGATAGATATAGAGATAGATAGATAGATAGATAGATAGATAGATAGATAGATAGACAAACAGATAGATAGATATGGGGAAATATAGATGAATAGATGGACAAACAGATAGATAGATAGGTGGATATATATATATAGACAGATAGATAGATAGATAGATAGACAGATCGATAGATAGACAGGTAGATGGATAGACAGATAGGTAGGTAGATATATAGATAGATAGATAGGAAGGTAGGTAGATGAATAGATATGGGACCTAATATATGTATGTAATGTGTTTGTGCACGGGGGCACTCATATTCACCTGTTCAATCTATGCTCTGTTTGTTCTGGAGGGGCAAGCAAATATATTTTGAATTCGTTGTTGTCATGCGGGTAGGACTGGGTGCTACATCTTGGGGGGGGGGGGATTTCATTAAGTGTTTTATCAGTGATTTTTACTAGTAAAATTGCCCTTAGCTAATCGGAAGCAAGGATTTCAGTAGCTCAAAACAGTTGTCACTGTCTGACAAATTTCATGAAATGTTGCCAAGATTTTCGGTGAGAGACAGACAGACAGACAGACAGAAAGAGAGACGGACAGACAGACAGAGGGAGAGAGATTCAGAAAGAGAGAAAAAACAAAAACCTTTTCATGTATCCGTATGCGTGTGTGGATATATGTGTATGTGTGCGTGCGTGTTTGTGTTTTGATGTCTTCACTTATTATATGTGTGTCCGCTTGAATTGAAAGATGACAATTTTCAACAGGTTTTCAGAATAAGGCGAGGTCAACGAGTTCGGTGCTTTCTTTTCCGAGATGTTCACTAAACGACAAATTAGGACATTTTACAGCGGCGACCCTGCTGACATTATAAAACAAGAACAAAGACAAAAACCACAAAAACATTTGTGCAATGTACTCCACCCCACATATCAACAGCAGAATGTGTGCTGAAAAAAGATTGTCTGTACCAGTCAGATCTTAAGTAGGGCATAACAATACATTTTCCCCCCCATGGAAACTTTTTTTTTTTGGTGGGGGTGGGGGTTGAGGGATTGACGAGAAAAGATCAGATTTGCCTAATCAGCGCTATGTTCGAAAGGCAAAGGATTGGTTGTCTCACGGAGTAGTCCGTTGCGAAATGACAAAAAAAAAGTGAGAGAGAAGGAGGGAGAGAGAGGGAGAGAAAAGCTTCGGTTGACATTTGCAGAAGACATTGCTGTTTGGATATTGCATTCAAGGTTAATGCTTAGTTAAGACAGTGCGATATCAGTTGTTTCATTAAAACGTAGACTGAAGCAACACTATGAAGAACTCAGCCTTTATGTAGTGATTGGTTCCGTCCTGGTAGATGGGTGATTCTGTCAGGAGCTTCTGTTCCCTTTTCATCAGTTAAATTATTTCTTGTTTTGACAAGATCTACAAAAATAATTCAAATGTACTTTAAAAAAGAAAAAAAAAAGATCCGTGCGCCATTTACATTATAAATCATTACGTATGAGTATTAGTTAACAGAAGTAAGTGAATTTGCGTCACGGCGAGTGTAGACGTTGAAGTACGGAGAAATCGAACATACTATGCACAGGCTACTTCATGTAGCGTCAAGTTCGAAGCGGTCGAAGTCTGCTAGAAGCCGAGTCGGGCAAACTCCAAGTGAACCAAGATATCTAATGACCCCTGAACACTGCACTTTTCTAATCTCCAACTGCGAGGGATCTTCTACTGCTCCGGGCTACTAGTATACCGTAGATGTTACGATTTTTAGGATTACAAGTACTTTCTGGAGTACAGTAATTCGTCAGCGGCATGGAATGAAGGTACTGGTGTATGGACAGGGGGTCAGGTCGAGGAGAACATGACCAAAGATTTCACGACAGACACACTGAGAGCTACGAATGACCTATAGTCGTACATTGATAAAAACATATGATATATTGTGTGTCAGTGCGTGTGTTTGGTGTGTGTTTCTTGCTTGGTGTGTGTTTTACATATGTCTGATTTTACAAAAATACATTTTTTATCTTGTTGTCGCGACTGCATTGTGCCGAGGCACTGACCTTCACCATCTTACTGTGACCATACTGTTCCGAGTCACACCCTCAGCATACTGTTACCATACATGTGCCGGATCACATCTTTAACATTTTTTTTCTTACCACACTGTTCTGACTCAAACCTTCACCACACTGTGACTGTCCTGTTCCAGTCACACCTTCACCACACTGTGACTGTACTGTTCCAGTCACACCTTCACCACACTGTGACTGTACTGTTCCAGTCACACCTTCACCACACTGTGACTGTACTATGCCCAGTCACATTTTTACCACACTGACCATTCTGTTCCGAGTCATACCCTCAACGTACCGTACGTGCTGTCACACCTTCAACATTATTTGACCATAACTATGCCGTGTCACATCTTCACCACACTGTGACTGTATTGTTACTTTTCGAGGTCACAGGCACCTTCACCACACTGTGACCATACTGTGACAACCATGTTTAAGTGAAAGTCCACTCCATGGGAAATCTTGACCTCAATTCAACAACAGAATAAAAAACAAACAGAACAATGAAAGCGTCAGCACAAACAAACACGAAATCGGGAGAAATTTCAAAATCGAATATTACTCATATTTTTCACAAAACTCAGATATCGGTCACCAACATAAGTTCAAATAAGACTAGACCACAGTTATTATCGCCGCGTAGGTGTCCCATTTACTTATCAGTATTCTAGTCCATATAGTGTATGGCAGGTTACTCTGTGTAATTTATGTTGCAAATGATCTTAGAACAAGATTGTTTAGAAATTTTATATAGACGAGTGGGAGGCTTTTTGAAACAATATCATCACAACCTCATTTGATATGCACATTTTTTTTCATGACTCACATCGCCATTTTGTGAAAACCTGTGACCTGATAAAAGTCCATTAATTTCATTCACGCTATATTTTTCCCAAATTCCCTAGAAATTTGCACTGATATGTTTGGTTACTTTCATTCTGCGTACCTATGTCGATTCGATCGTAGAACGGAGTTTCACTTGAACATACACATCAGGGTTAGATGGGAAATTGGATTGACTTGGTGTGTACTTCAGATCCGAAAAAATAGGTGTGCCCGCAATTGCATATACAGTTCTCGTGATCGAGATGCTATATGATATCCAAGGCAGCTTCATGAATGTCCAGCATGACAAACAAAATACACGAAGTCAGTTCAGTGGTAATCAAGTCACTGGAAGAAAAAGGCAAAAGGCAGGGAGCTAATGGATAATAGATAGGCAATAATGTCTTTTGCTCAATTAACATGAATACTATATATAGACGTATCTTATTCATAGTGAACATTATAATTTCACTGTCTTGTCACGTAGGATCATAACAATCATCTCCATCATCGCCTGGCTATCTCATGCCATTCGAAATATCTGGCTTAGTTTAGAATTGTACCCATGACGCTTGCAGATTCGCTATATGCCCCGTTTTTCATAAATTGTCATAAAACAGAGGTCAGCTCTGAGGATAGCAAGCCATGAATACTTTTTTCTCTTTCTCTCAAAACCTTCGATGCTTCTAGATTCCTTACCGGAATCCTCCCTTGTCAGAGGAATTTGTTGTGAAGCCTTGGGGTCTTCGCTCGACACACTCTGGTTGGTTCCCTAAAAGGGCGTGTCTTGAACTGAACTTTTTTTACCTCCAGCTTTCATGGAGATTATGACCTGTGATCAAAGGCAGAGTTCTGATTTTTGAAAGAACAAACAGCAACACACACCTCACAGCACACATTCTTGCCTTTGTAATAGAAATGAACTTCGTTTGAATCGTAGATGTGAAGTTGTGAGAAAGTTATCGGAATGTTAGGTTCTGCTTATCATTTTTATTTTTGCCTTTTGGCCACTGCGGAAGTAGATGGATACACCCACTTGATTAGATCTAGTATGTTATGAATCATTGCTAGACCACTGCTGTCGCGATTCTTTCCTCCGCCCCTGAATCCCGCAGAGCGGGGCAAACTCATGTCATGACATTGAAGACAATTACTCTTTGCTAAAGCATATTGCTTCCTCGAACAAATTATTTTAGTCAACATCATCTGTTCGTGCAATGATAATGGCCTTCCAGAGAAGTTTACTTTTTGTATACCGGATGGCCGTGGCGCCTAAAATAGAAAAATCAAGAGAAATCTGCAGTAGTGGGAACGCACCTGCCGAAAAGGGGGTGGACGGTCACGTGAAAATCTAAGATAGGTTTCAATCGCCGTCAAACACAGAATACGCAAGCCGCAATGAGTGAGAGAATGAATCAATTACAACGATTGCTTTCATGGCGGGGAAATTATTAGTTGTGATAGAATGAAGAACGATACATGCAAATCGAAACAAAGAGACTATTATATATTGGAGCTGAAATTAATGAAATTCGTAGGGCAATTTGTCGATAGTTGCTGTACCTGAAGCTCATGCTACAAAATTCTTTCACATTTTCTCTATCTCTCCAAAGTATTTCTGCTGCAACTGTTTGATCTTTGATATGTAATTTAGTCAAAATTCATTTGGTCACACATACGAAATGCCAAATCAAAACCAATGAAAAAAAAATGAAATACCCAATATTTGTGCAGGCATGGATAAATGTATTTGTGCGTTTTTATGCAAAATCGTAGAGACATTGACGCAAAAGCTTGACATTTCACGTATAACTTGATTAGAACTTTCGACCTTTTTAAGAGAGAGGCAGAAATGAAGAGAAGCAAAGTTAGAAAAGTTAGCGCACACACAGACACACACATTCACACATGAAGAAAGAACAGGGCGGAAAACATGGCAAAAACAATGACTACGCAACTTGCAAGCACACCATCGAATGTGAGTACAGAGCAATTCTTTCAAACAGTAGAAACTTCCAACATCGACAAAAGTCAGGGTTCATGTCTGGACTACCTAATCAACTTATTTTCCTTACTTCCTGTCAAGGCCATGATCCAGGAGGTCTGATAGCTTAGAGTGATAACGATTTTTGGTGACATGCCCCGTCAAGTTTTCCACTCCCGTTTCGCTGTCTTGACCTGGTCGCGGCGTGAAGTATCGCTACACATTATTGATTGCGTCTCAAAATTACATGAAATTAGAAGAGCACATTCATATATTTCACAAAAATGTTCTTTTCTGTTCATTTTCAAACAAAAACTCAAATTAATGCTACTGAATGATTGTAACTTGTCTGATTAGAATCATTTAACCTGTTATTTTACATTATCCTCTTTTAATGCGTGGCGCATCAATATGAAGCGAACGTTTGCTTTCCTCTGATTTCAGCGCGTATGCTTCTACTTTCCTAATCATTACACTAATACTCATACTTTGAATTCGTTATGAACTTGATGGTAGATATAAGCTCGTATACCAGTGTATTTGAATGCTTGTTTTTTTTTTAGTCAGTTCTTATTATTTTCCTTTTGTATTTTTTTTCGTTTCTTTTACATCTTTTGCCCTTTGTACCTTGCCATTTTAGCTTTCATATAGTTTTGTCATTAGTGCTTTGCAGTATGTGTCCTATCTCCATTGCAAAACGTACTCACACTAGTATTTTTTCCCTGGAACCCGCGGTTACGAGCTTTGCTTTTGCGGTTCCTTCATATTTCACATGTTATTGAGAATTGTCTAGACCTTTCTGTATGTATATACGCTGCCACACTTTTTAGTTATGATCCACTTTATATGATATTTTGTATTTTGCTTGTTTGTATTTTTTGTGTGTGTTTTTGCTTAGTATAATTGAATAACATAGATGCCAAGTGAAATATGAAAATAAACGTGCTGGAACTGTTCACTGTGTCTCGAGTGTAAGACCGGTGCAGTTTCAGTTATTCAATTCAATTCAATTCAATTCAATTCAATTCAATACATGTATATACCTGTTTGTGTATATGTTTGTTTGTTTTTATATATCTGTTAGCAGAAACATATGCGGTATTACATTTCTATTTGCCTATCTTTTTTTCCCCTTCTTTCCTTTTTAACACTTTTTCGTTATTGACTATCAAGGCGCATACGGTACTTGCAAGGATTGTCAAGAGCAGAATGCTTGGGTATGGACTCCTTCGAGTTGCCATGCTGCGATGTTGGATTACGCATTTCAGGTTGAATATTACACTCCGTCAACAACAAAAACTGTAATGGGGAAGGGAGTTTAACCTGGGTTGAATTTGTCGACTGCAGATCTTTCGCCATCCTCTAGTAATAAATCTAAAATCACTACTAATCACGTCCAATCATGAGTCTCTGACGTCAAACCAAGCAGATTCGGGTCGTCGGCGTCGCATACAATCAATTACGTCCATTCTTGTACCTTCCAAATGCGACAGGAACTTCTCACCGGGGATTTGATATAGAGAGCACACCAAACAAACCCCCTCACCTCGGCAAGAAGTTTGATGAATGCTATGCGACACCACCATATAGCTGAAGTTCGAGGTATATGAACCCCACTGGTGTTCTGTCAGAGGGCATAAACGGGTGGGGGTTGCTTGAGAGGTCATAAGTCAGGAGCTATAGAGGTCAATAACAAAATTTCATGGGGCGCCACTCCCCTTCCCCGAAAAGCCTGACGACCTGGTCTTGGCCAACGTCTGAAGAAAGCTCATGAATGCTCTTGCAGGTCATGAGGTATATTTGGAATTCGTTGAATGCTGGATAATGGGGGTTTGGGTGTCAGCACTTAAGACACGTACCGCCATCTTTAAAAAAAAAAATGATGATCAGAATAGATGACGAACATTTTCATAAATTTCTGTTTATGTAGTATTTCAAGGACATTAAATGTTTGCATAAACTTTTGACGAGTGATCAAATTGCAAAATGACACTCAATCCATCCACTTCTTGTTAACATAAACCTCATGGAAAACACTTTTTTTTATTTGTAATAATTTTCGAGGATAAGGGGTAAGGTGCAATGTGTTCAGAATGGTAAGGAAACACAGGCATGCGAATTGCTCAAGAATATTTGATAAGGACTTATTGAACTTTTTCATAAAGGAACTAGGGATATTCTCTTCATGCCCCCCCCCCCTCCAAAAAAATGAACATTTTACCGGCGGTTTTTTTTTTAAATCAAGGAAAAGATGAGTGCATGTACTTCCACTCTGTGATTGATTTTTTCCCAGACAACTAAGATACAAGTGTTTCATACAATTTAAAACAATTAGACTGTGCTTTTCTTGCCAATAGTTTTGTTTTGCAGACTAATGTATTCTGTAAATAATATCTAAAATACTTGAACTTCACTTCAAAGACCGGTTTCTTATTCTTTCCACAACTATACGGGGCAGGCGAAGATATCTTCACGTTGATATACCATAGAATTCGAATAATAGAACTTAATCATCCAAAACAGAAAATGGCGCCAAAAGTTTCGATGTAACGTGATACCAAATCGATAAGTATCAGTAACTACGTCTTTGCAGGGATCTTAAAATACTCCGCAGATGGAGCTTCGTTAACTTCGGACGAAGAAGCTTCGGTAACTGAAGGTGACGTTGCCGTATACACTTGGGGCGACGCTGAATGGTGATGATTTGACTGGCGTCGCCTCTGATCGCTATACGTGTCAATATCGGTAAATCTTAGTGTCCAAACGACTGCGAACGACTGATCACTTTCCCACGGGAATAAGTGGGTGCTAGTTTGATCTATTCCTTGAAGTCTTTCCAAACCTTTGAGCTTGCCATTCCTTGTTGTTTTCTTTTCCGCATACACTGCACTTGGCCCCACTGGAGGTATACAGCTTTTCGTTGACGTTGTCCCCCTACGTTTTCCATTTTCCATTTTTTTATGGACGTACCGGAGAAATGTGAGAGGTCGGAGGTTTCACCTTTAACTTCTTGTCCAGAGTTTATTTACTCTTTACCGACAAAGCCATGGCTTTACTTCACAATTTGGGAACTCCAGCACAGCTTGTTAAGCAAGCCGTTGGAGAAGGAAAAAATCAAAGAAAAACTAAAGAAGAAAAGAGGAGAAAGAGATAGAGAGGGAGAAGATAGATTGATAAGCAGGGTTCCCACTTAGCCGAGTTACAGTGCCGAGCTTTGGCGAGTTGTGGCGAGTTGCCTCAAGGGGGCACTCGCGATAACTCGCGTAAAGCTCTTCATGTAACTCGCGACAATTCGCGTAACTCGTAGTGAATCTGCAAAACTCCCCGTGAACTCGCGAGTGGTTCAAAAATTTTTGAACATGTTCAAAATTTTCCCAAACTGGAAGTAACTCGTGCTGAACTTTTTTAAACTCGTAATTTACTCGTACTACTCGTAACAAACTCTCAATACTCGGACGACGCTCGCGATGAACTCTTCGTAACTCGCCACCTTCAAGTATATACGCGAGTTCTGCTCGAGATTTGAAGAGTACGATACGAGCACTACGACCCTACTACCACTATGTGGAAGGCGGAGTTGCCCTCGAGCTAAGCGCGAGTTTAGATCGAGCTCTGCGACTTACAATGAGTATTGTATTAGCTTATTGAGAGTGCATTGCACTGACCCATTAATATGGAATTATCCACAATTTCGCAGCGTTTTCATGACACTGGGACATTCATTCAACCCTACACGCGATACAGTATAGGTCATTGCCATTGCATTTCTAGAACTACGTAAACATTAAGACAAAAACATGCCTTGACTCAAGAAATCCAAGAAAAAACAGTAGAAGGAAATGGAGATCAATCAAGCAATGGTAGAAGAAGAGGTAGAAGAGACAGTAGAAACAGAAGAGATCATTCGTGATGAGCTACCGAGGCAGTCAAAAGACCAAGCCTCTGAACAAGACCCAAAGGACCAGAGCCCAATTTCATTTTAAAAAAATGTTAAAGCAACTCTTGCTGAAATGGCGGCTTCCAATGGACTTGCAATAGCCAATCAGGAATCTGGATTCTTCTCGTTTCCATGACGATTATAATTCCAGCAAGACTTACTATCGTAAGAACTTTTTATGAAACAGGCCCCAGGTCCCTATAGAAGAATATGGGAGGAAAGACTCCACTGGAGACCATACCGAACAGTAGGGATTGCGTGAACTCATAACGGACTCGTAATGGGCTCGTAACAAGCTCTTTATAACTCGATGAAAGCTCGGTTTAAGTCGTACGCAGGTCATCACAACTCACACCGAGATCGGTATGACTCATATCACGCTCGGATCACTCGTACAGCTATCGTAGTAAAATCGGTGTTACCTCGTAGATCACTCATGCGCAGCTCATTAAAATTGACAAATTTTACGCGAGTTCAAGCTCGCGCAGCTCGGCACAACTCGAGACTCCAACTCGGCTAAGTGAGAACCTTGCTATAGAGAAATACAGACTGGGGTGAGGTGGGGTTGTCGATGGAGTGTGTTGAAGACCTTGAAAGCAAGAAAGAAAACGAAAGGAACGGACTATCTGACTTTCCGTTGTATGGCTTTGTTTGAGCGTCTCTATACTGAAGCCAATCGAGGAGGACCACAAGCTATATCGACTGGCCCTTATCTCTTGAACTCCGCGAAAAGTACACTCAGCGAAAAATAGAAAGTAAACACTTTTTCGAGGTCATATTTTTCATAGAAGATTTTTATGAAAATCAATGTATTATATACCATATTAAAGGTAATTTAAGTGGCTATTAAGCTAATAGGTTGATTAAAAAGAAAACTTAACGCATGAGTGAACACATTTGTTTATGTCGTCCAAGGCACAAAAATAAAAATGACAAAAATTGACATGTTCTCTTTAATTTGCAATTTGCTTCACGATAACATTGACAAGAAAAGACCAGTTTAACACGATGACAGACATGAATGGAATAGGAAAAATAAGTTTTTGTTCTCTTTATCTCTTTATAACATCTAAGAAAAACAAAGTGAGAAACTAAAGGGGGAAAATAAGAATTTTCTGTCAAGTCAAACTTCAAATGACAGGGAATAATAAGCATAAAGATGATTAAATGAGCAGAATTTCTTCGTTTATATCATTTAGTCTAGCGATTTAACAATCCATGTGACAATTTCAAGAACCAAACATTGTTTACAATTTCCTAATTTGAAAAAAAGCTCAAATTTCTACCATTCTTGTTAATTATTACTTCTTCTCTTATTTCATTTGAATTTAGATTTGACATAAGATGCTTTATTTTCCTCCATTATTTTTAGCCTTCATTAATCTTTTGGGCTTTAGAGATATCATAGAGATCAAAGATTTATTTTTGCAACTTAATTCATTTTTCATTTTGTGTGAAATTTGTTGTTTGTTCTTATTGTTCTATGGAAGAGCACATACGCATGAATGACAACTTGTTCAGTTTTGCCATTTTTATTTTTGTGCCCTGGAAGAGAAAAGCAATGGCGTTCACTCATGCGTAAAGTTTCCCTTTTTGTTGACCCATCAGGTTGATAGCGAATTAGATTACCTTCAATATGGTATATAATACATTAGCTTTCAGCAAAATACTGGTTTGTATTCTATGATAAATCTAAACTTGAAAAAGCGTTTACTTTCTTTTTTTTTGCTGAGTGTACATCAAATTGTATAAATACATGAATAGTGATATCTTTTTTATCTCTGTGTAAATACTTATATATACATATATATATATATATACATATAAATATGTATATATATATATATATATATATATATATATAGGCTTACATATATGTGTTTATAATTATGTATATAATATGATATAATACATATGATTTTTAAGTACATATTAATATGTTAATTATGTACGTATATAAATGTACATGCAAATACTATACATACATATGCATGTAGTTTATCCATCGATCCACGAAATCATTTTCTAGGTCTCGAAGTCTATAATATATTATTTGGTGAACGTGGCAGGGCCATCAATCTCTTCTATTGATACTTATTCGTTAATTTGCAATGAGAACAGATTCTTCTCACAAAATAGACTTGTGACGAAGAATCTTCGTTAGAAGTTTATTCTTTGTAACATCGAAACACACCTTCCATAGTTATGACTGCTAAGACACACTTAAACGCCGAAAAGGTTTCTGCACGGCGAAAAACACGAACACCATTAGGTACACCAAAGGCCACTTTAAACTCCTTGGTATGACAACACCACATCTGACACCTGGCTTACACCTGAAAGCTTATTACCCTTTATCTTTCAAACACCGTGCATAGAAAAGAAAATCCCACATGAATCGGTAACACGAAACACCTAATCTGACACCGTATGTATGCATCGGGGGTTCACGACAGAGAACATTGCCCCATGTCTTAATCGCAAGTCAAGCTGCCGGGTCAATGACATAGGTCTGAATGTATGACCGTCCATGAACTTGAAGAATGTAGCAACGATGCAAAACCGCAAAAAACTATGCAGATCAATGTCTTTTGGAACTGATGGTTTAAGGCGTGGTATTAATCAGCAAGACTACTTTACTCCAAGCAGGTTGATTGGTCCTGACACCTCTAAATCAGTAAAATGGTAGACATCGCAGCCAATGGTTTCAGGGCAAAGTCGAATAGTGCAGGCAACATTAAATCCGATGACCCGCGGAAGCCATCAGTGTTGAACCTTTTGAGTAGCATTTACATGACCAGGAACGCGCTGGACTAGCAGCATTTATCTCTGTTCTTATCATCATGGTAATTGGAATAGTGGTTACCATGCAAATTATTGAAATGTGTCTTTCCCACGCTGAACCATCTTCAGATGAGATACGATGTACAGCAGGTTCATTCCTAGGTTGAAAAATGCTTGGTAACTCTAACGACAATTTTCTTTGCTTGACACAGGAATGACGAATATAGAAAATGTATTATCTGGACACATCAATAGTACCGCAACAACATGATCATTCTTTCAATTCCGTTCTCATTCTCAAAAATGATAAAGCTCCATCATCCAAATTGGCATCGCAAAAGATTTGATTTGTAGAAATGACGAATATGGTCGATCTCAGTTTGCAGAGCCCAGTTCTATTCTCGACCAGATATTCACTGAATGTTGAATCACAATAGCTGTACGACGACTTGTTGAAACTCGCCTTAGAACCTTGAGACGAGATGGCTATACACTGTGATAACCTGCCCTGACACCTTGTTCAGGACCAGCAAAGCCTATTGCTCAGGACTGGAAACTATTGAGGGAAGGAGGGTTAACAATGAAAGTAAACTGGGCGCCTTGTTCAGAGCGGCATGGTGAAACAGAATAATGGAAAATCATTGAAATCAAGGTGGTAGGCCGAGGACCTCCACATTGGTATAGACTGTGAGCCTCTCATGCAGCCTTTTTTTTTTTTTGTCAGGATGGTTTTTTAACATTTATCGCTTTCTCGCCTAATTGTCATAAACAAGGCGCATATAAACAATTCTTCATTGAAACTTTTTGCTGGTTTCAGCACCACCAAGATAAAAAAGAGAAAAAATTAAACATACCAACAACCAACAGTCACCAAATTCGGTTAAGCGACAAAAGCGTTTGGGTTTTTTTTCTCACCAGGACATTAAAGAAAGATAAATCGCATTTTCTACTGTTTTTTTTTCTTTTTTTTTTGGTGACCAAGATCAACATTTTGAAACATTGCTTCTTGCCCCTCCACTGAAAATAGAACTATAATCCAAACAAGAAGGAAATTGCATCACGTTCGCGGGACCTGTCACGAAAACCGCCTTGAGGACTCGGCACGTGGTTTGCGGGTGAAATAAAATGTAATGCCTAGATGGACATTTTTAGAGGGAAAATGCATCAACTGCACTTTTAAGCACCTCACCATTCCTTTGCTCAATGCTGGCCAGCAAACAGGGTCGCGAAATGACAACCAATCCAGATTTATTGTCTCGGAAGCGACGTTTTAGCAAAGCCAGCAAATAAAAGTTTTTCCAATCGCTTGGTCTTGTTACTTCACCACTTATTGGTTTAATAATCCTAAAGGCCTGGCCGTTCATTTTGTCCCTGTCACCAAAGTGATTTTAAGTAACTTTGTAGGTATGGTTACATTTCTAATGAGTTCGTAACATTCCGATCCAAAGTAAACCATTATTTGTAAAACACCCGAGGGAATGGATGAATTTTTGTTTTACATAAATCCCGCATTTGGTCGATATAACATGCCCAGGTACATCTGATTTATTCGTAGCCCCTCAGAGGGAGAATCTGCCAAAAAAGAGGGAGAAAAGGGATACCTTAATTTCGAGAGCTGTTAGACAAAAGTTGCAGTTCACTGAAAATTGGAACAAGCAAGAACGTTTTTGCCATTTGAATGTCAAAAGTCAACTCTGACGGCGCCCCTTGAGCGTCTGGATATTAAGGTCTGGTCGGTTGTGCAAAGTCGAGCTTGCCAAGTATATCCTACATCCGATTTGTAAAGGATTATACTGCTACTTTGAAATAATTTCTACGACCTTACTCTAGATAAGTTTGCCGAAAAATCAAGAAAAGCAAAACATTTTGGCCATGTGAAGAAGGAGAAATAGAAGTAGATGAAGATGATGAGAAAGAATTAAGATGAAGTAAAGAGAGCACTCCGCAAGAGAGATAGCAACCGAAGTCCTTGAAAAGCGGTAAAAGGAAAATCAGAAAAACGAACACATTATCTAAGCACTTTGATAGTTCGACCTTGAAACTTTCTGCCTAGAAGTCTTCTTTTAAGTGTTGAACGTTAGTGGCAAAAATCTAGATTTAGCAAAATTGACGTAAGGCGGCAAGAAGGCGGGAAGAAGCTCCTGAGCGAATATCGACTAAAAACATAAATCTTCTCCTGTGGGCTTTTTGTTCCGAATGAAGTGAACTGATGGAGAAGAAGAATGAATAGAAGAAGAAGAAAAAGAAGAAGAAGAAGAAGAAGAAGGAGAAGAAGAAGGAGAAAAAAGGGAAGAAGAAATAAAAGAAAAAGAATAAGAAGTAAAAAGAGCCTTCCGAAAGAGAGGTCGCAGCCACATTAGGTCTCTGAAAAGAGGTACAAAGAAACCAGAGAACCAACACACTATTATGTAAACATATCAATAGCTTGGCCTTAAAACTCTTTATAGAAACTGCTATTAGGCGTCAGACGGTAATGTCAATCATCTAGATTTGGCAAGACTAATAGATTTCGCAGCAAGAAGCTTCTCCTCAACGAATGATGACAAACAATATAAAACTCCTTTCGTGTGGCTCATTTTTCCAACTGAAGTTAATGACGCTGGAGAACCAACCAAACATCGATCGAGTCAGTCAAAGGATCTAACATTTTGAGGAATGAATCGGTGTACCAGTCTCACATTTGGGAAACCCATTTTCCTTGAATATGTAAGCTTAGCTGCTTTCGGGAAATTCAGTGGCGTTAGGATGTTCCTTTCTTACGACCATTTTAATTTTTTCTTCTTCTGTAAGCTAACGGTGAAAATGACAGTTCATTTTCAAGGTGACCTTCCTCAATACGTTGAAATCACCAGAATAGAACAGGGTGGTGTTGTAAAGATCGGAGCTGATATGAAAGAGATTAAGATGGAAATGTTAAGTTTCCTCTTTTTTTTTCAACGAACGATTTAACCGAAAAGATTGAGAAAGTTATTAAAAAGAGCTCTCTTTTTTACAAAACAATTGTGAAATATTTTGGAGTTGATTATATTCTACTTTGTAGACACGTCCCTTACAGTTTTGTAAGTAAAAATTTCATTTCGAATTTGACCCCAAGGCCTCGATCCATGTCAAGCAGCAGCTTATGATCGCGGTCTCCTGCTTTTCTTTTCCCACAATCACTATTTTTCTTTCCTCTAATTTTTGGTTATTGTGATGACATAACATATTCGGAATGAATATTCAATCAACACTAAGCTAATTTTTACAATCATTGTTATTTTCACAACCTCCTTCTGAATTTCTTTGTGGAATATAGTATGCTTTAAGTCTCTGAGCATACATCGAATAATGTTATGTTCATAATCTTTGTATGTATTTTGAATCAATTTGTAAAACAGTATGCTAAGCCTTTAATGCATCGTGTAATAATTTTATCCTCAAAGTGTACACTATTCTCTTGTTATGTGTGATTTGAAAAAGCAGAAATAAAACCGACCAACGAAACAAACAAACAGACAAACTGAAAAGAGGGCTTGAAAAGGAGCTGAAGATCACTTTTGAAAAACAAATGACGTCATCACTGACTGCAACACAACCTCACTTTGCGCGGGAAGTTGATTTGTGCCTCTGATGGTTAGTTCTTGGAGAGACACACAACCTTCTCATTGAGAAGGGGAGGCCAGGAAGGGGAACCGTTCAATCGGAAGGGACTGTTGGATCAGGGAGGTGGGTCTCTTCTCACCTCCCTGGTTGGATGTAGGCCCCGAATAATATGTCCCTTGTGCTGAACGCATATGGACAAACGTATTGGGCTCATTGGTGCCTTGTAGGCAGGGAGGCAAACATGTTTTTCCCTGCATATGTGTTTGGTGTTTACATATATAAGAGTGATCGGTGAAAATGATGCGGCAACAGATCAAAGGAGCTATAAACAAGAAAAAAAGTCGAATCAAATCAGCTAGGCATCCAACAGCGAATGCAAACCACTTTGTTAAGCCCATCTCTAGTGAAGTCAATCTATCCTAACATAGTTTTTCTTATATCAGAACCGCCACAACAACTAAAATTATTCTCAATGTTGCATGGATGAGCAAGTATGTATGTATTTCCATTCCGCTTATCGTTTTGCGTCATTATGAAAGCGTACATTATGTCTCAAATTCTTTTTACCTCTTTTTTTTTCAAGTGGAAATATCATTTTTCTTATTACAGAAAGCACGATGTACGAAACTATACCTCTTAGTAACATAAAGTCAACTATTGATTTGGGCATTAATGATACTGTACTTACGAACAATACAAGGAAAATTAGAAAAATTGATACTTGGTATTAAGTGTGTTATTTCAGGGGTCATCCTATTGTTTCCAACGAATGCACAGTCCCAGTTACACCTTGACGCATTGATAGGACACAATCATGACACAGTTCAGCAAGCAGCGGGAAAATATTTCTGCAAAAATTTCATTTCGCCAAGTATTCTAACGTCAGGGTCAGGGAAGTGAGAAGAAGATATGGTGAGAAAATTCCGCTGGCTGCATCCAGTGGCGAATCCATTCAAGCCTTTTCAAAATGAACCTGACCTCTGAGGTCACGATGTAATTTCCATGGGCTCTGCACGTGTCATAGAAGTGCCGCGAAAGCAGCAGCGACAAATAAAAAAAAAAACAACTCAAACAAGATCGGGAAAGCAGCACGCGGGAACAATCCTGAAAGACATGGTACGGTATTACAGAGCCCAGAAATCTCATGATATTCATCAAAATCTTCACCTGCCCGGAATAATCCTGCAAGATGTTCTAAACATATTTTGCTTTTTTTTTGCTACCAGGATATTTGCCTTTTAATTTTTACGCCACAGCGGAATGGAAGGTCTTAAAGTTACTAAATTGTGGAGCATGATGAAACGTAGCAACTTTCTGACTCGAGGCAACAGGGAAATGTCATTTCGCTTCTATTTCCATTCAACTTGGCAAATAGAAGTATCTTTTCTGACCTGTTTGAAATTTGATGAATTTAAGCAGTTCCATCCAATCTCTCGCTGATGTAGGATATGCAGTAAAATCACGAAAGAGGAAAATATCAATATTTCAATTCTGAGGAGAAAATGACCCCAAGACCTGAAGCCATATGGGTGAAAAAAAGCAAGCAACAGACATTTGAGGGGATGCGAATGATATGATTTCAGCTGTTCATTCACAGAACAACTTTCCGTACCTTTGTTGTCATCCATTTTAAAAATTGTAACATGAAATATGATATGTGGAAATGCACACACACACATCTATAAGCACGCACTATACACATGTATATATATATATATATATATATATATATATATATATATATATATATATATATATATATATGATATGTGTGTGTGTCCGTGTTTTATGTGTGTTATTCTTTATAGCAAGGATTATTTGTGCACGGAAAAAATGTTTTGTTTGCGACAAATATTCATTTAGTGGAGCAAATTTTTGCCAAATATTGTACAAGAGCAGTCGTATATTTTCATAATTGAGGACTAAGTGAAAATAAAGTTGAAATTTGGAGAACAGGTGATGCAGTTTTAAAAAGCAGGAAACATAAGGGGAATACAATATGAGTTTTATTTGTTTCATGAAGAGGATTATCGTTTTTCGTTGAAAAGAGGGCTATGGTTTTTCGTTGAAAATCTGTGAAAATACAATCTTATTTCAAGATATTTCATCCAGATCCAAAAAGGTGTTTATGATCTTTTTAAAACAAATCTATAGCAATCATACACTGTATGAATTAAAGATGGGCACAATGATTTTACACTTTCGATGCAGAAAATTACTAATGGTTTCTTCAGACCACGACGCAAGACCCCTTTAACATAAGTCAGAGAATTTCAATCTAGATCATTACATACAATCATCATTACACACAATCAATCTTTTCAAGTTCGTTGAGAATAATCTGTGAAGGGAATTGGTGGAAACATATTCTGGGACTGTGTGTTTGCGTATGAGGACCCTGATATCAAATGCATTTTTAAACAAAAATATTCATTTTGATTTTTTTTTTAGATATAGGTTGGAGGATGTAATCCCTAATTTTGAAGAACTTCGTAAGAAGATAATGTGATATCGGGATGAAGAAAAAGAAATAGCTTTAAGAAGAAATAAGTTAGAACTACATTTGGTGAAATGGCAAAAATGTTATTGGAACAAGGGCCCGTTTTTCTTCTGACTCTGTGATGGCTTTGGGTGGGTGTCTATGTACGTGTGTTTATGCTTGTGCTTTCTGTGTGTTTCTTTTTTTAATTAAGTGACATTAAAGACAGTTTTATTTAGGCCTATATTGCTTACATTGGTTGAACAATCATCGCGGTTTTTATGTGTGTTCGTGTGTGTTTTAAAGGTTCACAAAATAATGCCGCACACGAAGCGACTTCGCGCCCTGGACTATATAATGTCCCCCCCCCCCCCTTCCCACTTCTAGAGCATTCTTTGCCCTTTGCCACGACAACACCTATCGTGACAATTCCTGTCATCGCAGGTAACTCCTCACCACTTTCTGCCCCGAAGCAGCTCTTGAGGTGAGGACAGACAATGGATACCTCTCGGCAAAGGGCATTAGCATCTTGCTGAGCTCATCCGGGGCCGGCGAATGGGCGTGCAGCTCGCACCAAGAGGCGACCCACAACGCTCTTGGGCGTCCCCTCATTCGTGCTTCCCAAGTGGTTGTGATCTTCATTCGGGCGAGCTTAACTTAACCTTGCCATTCGCCTTGCTATTCGAGCTCTTTCTCAACGTTAAAGTGCAAGTAGTTTTTTTACAAGTTCGCTTCAATAGCAAAAATAAAGTAAAATTCAAGCGAAAGTAATGGCAGATTTATTGTTTTAAATAAAGATCGAAGATAATTCAAGAAAGTCAGAATTTTAATGAGTCAGACATTTTCATGAAATAGTGATACAACCACACGTGCATACAAGAAGATTTTATAATTACATCATCACCTCACAAACCTTCCACTGACCTGTAAATAAACCGATAAGATGTGACTTGCACGCCTAGTGTGTACTTGATAACTATGCCTTCTAGACAATAGGGGTTACTTTACGGTGAAAACCGGTGATACTTTAAAAAGTTCGATATCTCTTTCCCCCTTTAATTTTATGTCCAATTTGCCTACACTATACTTTCTACCGTTCTCTTCATCTGATTTTGCTCAAGTTCTCAAAGTCAACTTGAAGAAGATGATGTCAAATTGCATTTTTAACCTTTCATCGAGTTCCTTCCCGGCCCGATAGACTGCAGGAGCACAACGTTATACTGTACTCTTTACTCAAGTTTGCATCTTCGACTTACAATCGCTTTGTGTAAAGGGTACCAGTACCACTAGGCACGACCTTATTTTTGCTGTATGACAGTCTATATATCAGTCATATAGACACATATCGCAATATAATTATCATTTAGAGAGCAATGCACAACAGGAAAACATTCATAGAATATTTTACCGGGTCTATAAGCTCTGTAACGATACATCACTCCCAGGTCCCTGCATGGACCTTGATGTCGCAAACAATTAGGCGCGTGCGCATGCGTGACAGCTGCTTGCGGGCAGTAATAAGACAGATATTGCCTTTTTAGAGGAGTAATATAACATTTGGCATCCAGGCGGGATCTATATTTTCCCGGACATATTATATTTTCCCGAAACGATAAGTGTTAAGAGAAAATATGGTCGGGGGAGGGGGGAGGGAGTATAGAGTGTTGTGCTACAACGATAAACAAGGCACACGTCATTTCCCTCGAGCCCCATCGACAGCCAGTCAAATTCTGCAATTACCTGATGTGACGTCACTACAGGCAATTATGATATAATTCGAACCCGGCTCCATTATTCATGTGTGATATTGCTCTGTTGTGGACCAATGATTTACAATCTATGAATAGTGAACATTAAATGGGTATCATGAGAACGCACAACCAGGTGAAAGTCGTTCACGGAATTTGCGTAGTGGATAACTTCCGCAAACGCTAGTATTCATTCAATACTTTCTTTCTTTCTTTCTTCACAAAAATCGTAGTCGTGTGATGGATATTTTATTACCCCGTGTGTTTAAACAAAAAAACAAAAAAGCAGAACAAAAAAAAAAAAACGAAAGATAAAAGCCTTCCGCAGCCCTTTTACAAATTTCAGGGGAAATTGGGTTACCCACTTAAAGAAGAGGAAAAGTAGGCAACATAAAAACAATGCCAGGGACAACAGCAAAGAAAAAACAACAACAGCCGCAAACCTTCATCTCTTATATTCGAAGCACAAGTAAACAGAAAAACCACCTGCCGTCCTTACCCTTTAATGAAGGGAGTGTCGGACTTACCGGGGTTCAGTCCTCGGCAATTTTGCCTGCTTCCTCCTCGGTTGTCATCGCACACTTTTGAAGAGAGATAACGCTGCTTCATGCGAGATTTCACGTTTTCCGCCTTGAGAGGGAACAGGGGGTGGGGGCAAAAGTAGAAATTAAAATCCGTTTAATTAAAGCCGTGACAATGTTTTGCAAATAACGATAATACTGCTAATTCAAATTAATGATATTTGGGTCTTGGTGAGTTGACAAATTGTCCTACATTGACGTAAATTAGCATATTCACTGCTTTACTAATCCTAGCCATGATAAAAGTCATATATGGGTATGCATATATACTCAGGTTGGACTCGAACCAACAACATCCTGATTCCTATGACAGGCGCCACATCCACTAGACTACCGAGCTTTCACGATCATTGTTGGTTCTGATCCCTTAAACCCCTTACAGCAGCAGGTAATGTTAACGGTAATTTATGCTAGATGGGAATATCATGGATTTCTGCTTTAAGGTACTATTCAATGTTAACCTAACTTCGAGGCAGGCATCTCGAGCAAAACATATACTAATTGTCAGTGATATTTGAATACAATACTATGAATGAGAAATGTGTTCATTTTTCTTTGATTTTTTTTTTCTCCGACATTGTCATCATTCACGTATTAGCTCTCATGTTCACGCGAAAGATTGAGGTTGAAATGACCTTGGTAGAGGAGTTTACATTACAATACAAACTACTTTTCTTTTCAAAACCAAAATGTTCTACAACATCATTCATAATGCTGGAAGTGAATTCCAGATGCACGTCACTTAATTACTAGCTCGACACCCACGAGTCATCTACACAAGCCTACCAACTCACAAGTCCTACTGCCCACGAGTCATGTACAGCCTACGAATTTTCCTACAACTCGTGAGTCATATAACTCAGGAGCTCAGGAGACACTAAGTGAACAAGGCCCACGACTTCGACATAAATAGAAGAGGCCCTCAAGCTATAAATACGGTCCACGAGCTAGACACTAGGCAAACAAGGCCCTTGAGCTCAACACTAAGCAACTAAGTCCCACGAGCTCGACGCTCGGCAAAAAAGGCCCACGAGCTCGACATTACATCATGGGGCTTAATGTACGTAGTGTCGAGGTCGTGGAGCTTGTTTGCTAGTGTTGAGCTCTTGGGCCTTACCTGCCTAGTGTCGAGCTCATGGGCCTTATCTGCCTAGTGTCGAGCTCTTGGGCCTTATTTGCGTAGTGTCGAGCTCTTGGGCCTTATTTGCCTACTGTCAAGCTCATGGGCCTTATCTGCCTAGTGTCGAGCTCTTGGGCCTTATTTGCCTAGTGTCGAGCTCTTGGGTCTTATCTGCCTAGTGTCAAGCTCATGGGCCTTATCTGCCTAGTGTCGAGCTCGTGGGCCTTATTTGCCTAGTGTCGAACTCTTGGGCCTTTATTTGCCTAGTGTCGAACTCTTGGGCCTTATCTGCCTAGTGTCGAGCTCTTGGGTCTTATCTGCCTAGTGTCAAGCTCATGGGCCTTATCTGCCTAGTGTCGAGCTCATGGGCCTTATTTGCCTAGTGTCGAGCTCATAGGCGTTATTTGCCTACTGTCGAGCTCTTGGGTCTTATCTGCCTAGTGTCGAGCTCTTGGGCCTTATCTGCCTAGTGTCGAGCTCTTGGACCTTATCTGCCTAGTGTCGAGCTCTTGGGCCTTATCTGCCTAGTGTCGAGCTCATGGGCCTTATTTTGCGTAGTGTCGAGCTCATGGGCCTTATCTCCCTAGTGTCGAGCTCTCGGGCCTTATCTGCCTAGTGTCAAGCTCTTGGGCCTTATTTGCCAACTGTCGAGCTCTTGGGCCTTATCTGCCTAGTGTCGAGCTCATGGGCCTTATCTGCCTAGTGTCGAGCTCATGGGCCTTATTTTGCGTAGTGTCGAGCTCATGGGCCTTATTTTGCGTAGTGTCGAGCTCATGGGCCTTCTCTGCCTAGTGTCGAGCTCTCGGGCCTTATCTGCCTAGTGTCAAGCTCATAGGCCTTATTTGCCAACTGTCGAGCTCATGGGCCTTATTTGCCTAGTGTCGAGCTCTTGGGCCTTACGTGCCTATAGTGTCAAGCTCATGGACCTTATTTGCCTTGTGTGTAGCTCATGAGTATGTATACTGTCAGGCTATGTAGGCCTGTTTTACTTGGTGGTTAGCTCTAGTGTTTGAGGCAACAACTGTCATTAGTGATGAATGATTTCCACGAGAGAAGAACAGTGAGGGAAACATTGAACTTTTGGTGGTATGAATTGAGAGGGAATGCAGGTCGCTTATGGATGACAGATTGAATGTATCCTGACAGGGTAATTAGTTAAAAAGTGGCTTGACAAGAACTGAAGTTATTTCCTTAAAGGGAATCTGCAAAATTACCCCTGCTCTTCAGACATATTCCTCGAGTGAAATTAAAACTGCAAATAAGATGTAAAACTGTTATGTATCTTTTTGTCACACAACTCGATAACATTTTACCAGTATAAGCCTTCTATATCTACACTATAGGTGCTACAATTTGTAATAAATGATTAGGGTGCTTTGTAACAATAGTGATTCATACTGTTAAAAAAAAGTAAAGTACGCCAAGCCGACTGGCCATGGAAAAAAAAGGCAAAAATATGACATCTCTGAAATACAATATCACATTTGTACATTGTATCATAATATACTGAACTTCCAATCGAACGTCTGGTCTGGCTTTATCTAACTCCATGGTTTTATAAACATTTACTGGCCACTTCGGGTAAGAGGCTACAGAATTTACATTTAAATTCATGTAATGTGTGATGTGAGTCTTTCTTGCATGATGCTACGGCTTACCTCCGCACCGGCCTGGCTAAACCTTGGTGCCCTCGATGGAGAGGCGAGTTCTTCCACCTGTCTTCTGGTTGCTGGCGGCGCATTTCGGGCAGCCGGGGAATTGCGCTGCTCCTGCGCAGTCATGCGGGCGTTGGAAGCCAGCTGACCGGCCTGTTGCTGAGAATTGAGCTAGGCAGGAAAGGGGGGGGGGGGAGCAAACAGAAAATCAAGAAAAAGACGAAGAGATAAAGAAGAGTTCCAATTCGGCAGTCAAGGTCAATGGAAGACAACAATTGATAGAACATAAATCTTGGTGCCAGGACTGATTTAGATTACAATTCAGGGCAGACGATACAAGACTAATCGAGCGAACATCTTCTGAAGAATGGTTGACGTTGTCTTATTTTGGGAAATATTTTTCAAGCACCCGGAGTTTTTCGTTATCATCTTGAACAGAAGATAGCATGATAAAGTAATACAAGAAGTTATTAACAATAGTAGTTATGATTTGTACTGCATACGTCATTAATTGATGAAATGTCTTCTGCCATGACTGCCCCACATTTGATGCGATGTAATCCCGCTGCATTATCAGAGCACGTGCAAAGGTGAAATCATAAATTTATGAAGGAATCATAACTTTTAAAAAGACTGTCATGTGATTAAATGATATATTTCTTCATTTTGTCAAACTATTCATTGCCTATTGTTTAAAATGTGGGGTAAAATATTGTCTTTCATCTATTGTTTTTTTATGGGGGTCATTTGTTTGTTACGAGTGAAGGTCAGTAGCCTCTTATAATTCCATAATGTACAATCGATTCTTAATTAGGCAACAGACATGAGAAGATCAAACCTCCTGTTCATATTTCAAATTGGCAACGATTTGCATATTCCTTTCTGAGTTTGTGTAGATTCAATGAATTTAGCCACTTCCATCAGATCTTTCTTAGATATAAACGACATTCAGTAAATTCAGAGTTTCAAGTGCTTTGTAAGATTCCCGTGGATTTGGTGAGTCAATCAAAGCTTCCAGGGTTCAGTTCAGTCTGGTTCATGCACAAAACTGTCATGGCAGCTAATTGGCTGAATTGCAGAGTGACATACATACATACATATAATATTACATAATATATGATGAAACTGTGAAAGGTTATTAAGTTTTGTCCACGAAATAAAAAAAAATATATTAAATTGTCCACAATCAACAATCAAAAGAAATATCAATTACTTAAGTATCGTAAATAACCAGCTGAAAGGTGTAAGAATAATCGGAACTCTTGTTTGTATCAGGCACAAGGTTTGCTATTACATCACGTACAAGTGTAAGTTAAACCAATTGGTATATAGCGCCCCTTAATTGTGCTGTATGCTTTTAATTATCACATGCACCAATCAGATGAAAAGCAAGCAAACACATACACACACACACACACACATACACACAGATACAAGGTAAATGACTTTCGGTTGTGGGATATACGGAAGGTACAAACGAGCGGCAACAACCTTTGGTTCTATGTTCCAAATCCAAATCCAAATCTTTGGTTCTATGTTCCAAAAAAATCAATCATCCATAATTACCCCACCCGACGCTCTAACGAGATTCATTTACCACTTCTTCGAACGATTCTAGCAAAGAATACTCTTATTTACACTGGACCTAATTATTGGAATTCCCTGAACCACGATATAAAATCTGCTCCCTCTATATACTCCTTTAAAAGGAGATTGAAGTTTTTTCTTTTGCAATCCTATAATGACGACCCCCTGAATCAGATTAGTTCATAGGCTTATTTTGTTACCCGTCCGCAAAATCTTTATTGCCGTTCTTATTATTATTGTTACTTTTGCCTTAGCTTTGATTGTTATAAGATCTTCTTTAACTTATACCTCGCAGTTGAAGGGTTTGTTGTATATTCTTCTTTTCTTCTTCTTCTCTTTCTTCCTCAAACCTCCGAGGATCGTTGTCTCTGTTGCATACTCCTGTTTATTTTGTTACCTCTTCGTCGCGCTGTAGTCTTGTTCCCTGTCGTGTCGTCAAGTCAGTTTTCTTCCCTATAAGTAGTCTTGTTGCTGTCCCAGTCTTGTCTCATGCTCATTATTTTGTTTGTTATTGTTTTGTGTGTAACTGTTTGTCCGTCTGTCTCTTAGTGGGCTGCTAAACTTTTTATGCCTAATTTTTCGTTCTGCTTTGTTGCTATATTTAGTCAAATTTTGCATCGAGTTTTTAATACTAGAGGGGCCCACACTCTACAAGCATTGTCTTTTTAGTGGGTCCCTCCGTTTTTTCACACAGTGCATATTGACAATTCTTTCATTTTCGTTACCTCTGCAACAATTGCAATGTATTGATACTGTTAGTTTTTCCCATTATTGTTGTTTTCTTTGTATGAATTTGCATGCATTGTTTCTGTCACTCAAGAAAGTGAGATTTATGTTTGTATGACTTTATTGTGGAAAAAACGAATAAATTCGAACTTGAACTTGAACTTGAACAACCCAAGTATGTTGAATCTGTAAACAAAACTGTAAAATCTCATCTACAAACATGATTTAAGGTTCATCTTGAATATGATAACTCTGAATAGCACGTATTACATCAGATCAAGATCACTTTGTCATTTTTTCTAGGTCTGATCTTGGAAATTACAGGAGGCTGTTTGTATTATGTTCCAATTAGGCCCTACAGAACTTCTCTGTGAGGACAATGTGAGGGGTCACAGATAAATATCAGTACGTGTTATACCTTTTTAGATGTAAATATCAAGTCTCATCATATCCCAAGATTTGCCTCTTTTAAACAATAGGTCGTGAAGGTAATGGCGATGTAGAAATAAATAGAGCATTATATCTTTTTTATCTCATTTAATCCTATGTTTATCTGAAGACAGAATTTAAACAGTAAAGAAATCACAATGACTTGAACGTAGGCTACACATTTGTAAATGCAGGTGATAATGGTAATTGGTGCATATAATCTTATGTCTATGATTACTATTAGATGTAATACTAATGTACTAATTTCACCAATAACCGTCTGAAATATATAAATATAATTTACCTCATCTCCACTAACATCATCACCATTTATATTTGTCTCCCTGTGCAAATGAGTAAAATGTGCACAAATTTCACACGGACATCTATGGACTGGAATTTCATGTGGCACACAGAGGCTTAATACGATCATGTTTAAACTGCAAATTACTGCACATAATAAGTACAATGGTCACTTGATGGTTTCAATCTTATCTCATGTAATGCGTACAGTATCATTCCTACTCATTCCAGTACCTCAGTTCCAGAAAACAAACTCAAGCAGTACGCATTCCTCTTTGGGGATGAAAATGAAGTCTTGAAATATTATTGATACTAGTATTGGCTATCTCTTTATTGTTGAGAATAAATACTTGTCTAACCTTGGTTTAACACTTGACGTGAAATCCTTACCCATTTCGATGCAATGGCCCTCAACTTCTGAATGATGTTTCTCTGCTTTGAGAAGATTTTTTAATATCTATTCAAATTCAGCAGATCTGTAGATAAAAGTGATGCTATGCTAAAATCTAGGACACGGCAAAGCCCGTGTGTCGAATCCACAAGGCAAGGACAATGACCAATGATAAGGAATGGTATGAGGCAGGTCATTTGCTTGTCAAGTTATGTGCAATATGGGAAAGAGATGAGAGATTCAATAAAGGTAGAAAGTCTTACCAACGATTGCCGATTTCCTTCTGTCGCATCTGTGTAGTAGTCCCACTTTTTCCTTTGCAAGTCAGGAATAGTTTCACTAGCTGCCTCGTCATATCTTGTTAAAAACTCTTGAGGAGTTGCACCACCGATGGGAGTACCACCGTCGAACGTGCCACCACCACCGCTACCACCACTACCACCACCACCGGTCATGAAACCTCCACCACCGGGACCTCTTCCAGTCCCACCTCCTCCCATAAAACTACCCCCACTACCACCGGTACCTCCTCCTGTTCCACCTCCCCCCATGAAACTTCCTCCACTACCACCAGTTCCTCCTCCTCCTCCCATAAAAGTTCCTCCAGTACCACCAGTCCCTCCACCTGTTCCTCCTCCTCCCATGAAACTTCCCCCAGTACCACCAGTTCCTCCTCCTGTCCCTCCTCCTCCTCTCGTAAAGCTCCCTCCAGTACCACCGGTTCCTCCTCCAGTTCCACCTCCTCCCATGAAACTTCCTCCACTACCACCAGTTCCTCCTCCTGTCCCTCCTCCTCCTCTCGTAAAACTCCCTCCAGTACCACCGGTTCCTCCTCCAGTTCCACCTCCTCCCATGAAACTTCCTCCACTACCACCAGTTCCTCCTCCTGTCCCTCCTCCTCTCGTAAAACTCCCTCCAGAACTACCGGTTCCTCCACCTGTTCCACCTCCTCCCATGAAACTTCCTCCACTATCACCGGTTCCTCCTCTATTCCCACCTCCTGTAAAACTTCCTCCACTACCACCGGTTCCTCCTCCAGTCCCACCGCCTCCCATGAAGCTTCCTCCACTACCACCAGTTCCTCCTCCAGTTCCACCTCCTACAAAGTTTCCTCCACTACCACCACTTCCTCCTCTACTTCCTCCTCCGGTAAAACTTCCCCCACTACCACCGGTTCCACCCCCACTACTACCTCCTGTAGTGAATCCTCCCCCTCCAGTTCCTCCCCCTCCTCCAGTTCCTCCTCTACTTCCACCTCCGGTAAAACCTCCTCCACTACCACCGGTTCCACCTCCACTACTACCCCCTGAAGTAAATCCTCCGCCTCCGGTTCCTCCTCCAGTTCCTCCAGTTCCTCCTCTGCTTCCTCCTCCCGTAAAACCTCCCCCACTACCACCGGTTCCACCACTTCCTCCTCTACTTCCTCCTCCAGTAAAACTTCCCCCACTACCACCGGTTCCACCCCCACTGCTACCTCCTGTAGTGAATCCTCCCCCTCCAGTTCCTCCCCCTCCTCCAGTTCCTCCTCTACTTCCACCTCCGGTAAAACCTCCTCCACTACCACCGGTTCCACCTCCACTACTACCCCCTGAAGTAAATCCTCCGCCTCCGGTTCCTCCTCCAGTTCCTCCAGTTCCTCCTCTGCTTCCTCCTCCTGTAAAACCTCCCCCACTACCACCGGTTCCTCCACTTCCACCTCTACTTCCTCCGCCAGTAAAACTTCCTCCACTACCACCGGTTCCACCTCCACTGCTACCCCCTGAAGTAAATCCTCCGCCTCCTGTTCCTCCTCCAGTTCCTCCAGTTCCTCCTCTACTTCCTCCTCCCGTAAAACCTCCCCCACTACCACCGGTTCCTCCACTTCCTCCTCTACTTCCACCTCCGGTAAAACCTCCACCACTACCACCGGTTCCACCTCCACTGCTACCCCCTGAAGTAAATCCTCCGCCTCCGGTTCCTCCTCCAGTTCCTCCAGTTCCTCCTCTGCTTCCTCCCCCCGTAAAACCTCCCCCACTGCCACCGGTTCCTCCACTTCCACCTCTACTTCCTCCTCCAGTAAAACTTCCTCCGCTACCACCAGTTCCACCTCCAGTGCTACCCCCTGAAGTAAATCCTCCGCCTCCTGTTCCTCCTCCTGTTCCTCCACTTCCTACTCTGCTTCCTCCTCCCGTAAAACCTCCCCCACTACCACCAGTTCCTCCACTTCCACCTCTACTTCCTCCTCCAGTAAAACTTCCCCCGCTACCACCGGTTCCACCGCCACTGCTCCCCCCTGAAGTAAACCCTCCACCTCCAGTTCCCCCTCCAGTTCCTCCAGTTCCTCCTCTACTTCCTCCTCCCGTAAAACTTCCCCCACTACCACCAGTTCCTCCACTTCCTCCTCTACTTCCTCCTCCTGTAAAACCTCCCCCACTTCCACCGGTTCCACCTCCACTGCTTCCCCCTGAAGTAAAACCTCCGCCTCCAGTTCCTCCACTGCCTCCTCTACTTCCACCTCCGCTAAAACTTCCTCCACTACCACCGGTTCCACCTCCACTGCTTCCACCTGAAGTAAATCCTCCACCTCCGGTTCCTCCTCCAGTTCCTCCACTTCCTCCTCTACTTCCTCCTCCTGTAAAACTTCCTCCACTACCACCGGTTCCACCTCCACTGCTACCCCCTGAAGTAAAACCTCCTCCACCTGTTCCTCCACTTCCTCCTCTACTTCCACCTCCCGTAAAACTTCCCCCACTACCACCAGATCCTCCACTTCCTCCTCTACTTCCACCTCCGGTAAAACTTCCTCCACTATTACCTGTTCCACCTCCACTGCTTCCACCTGAAGTAAATCCTCCACCTCCGGTTCCTCCACCGGTTCCTCCACTTCCTCCTCTACTTCCTCCTCCTGTAAAACTCCCCCCACTACCACCGGTTCCACCTCCACTGCTACCCCCTGAAGTAAAACCTCCTCCTCCAGTTCCTCCACTTCCTCCTCTACTTCCACCCCCGGTAAAACTTCCTCCACTACCACCTGTTCCACCTCCACTGCTTCCACCTGAAGTAAATCCTCCACCTCCGGTTCCTCCTCCAGTTCCTCCACTTCCTCCTCTACTTCCTCCTCCTGTAAAACTTCCCCCACTACCACCAGATCCTCCACTTCCTCCTCTACTTCCACCCCCGGTAAAACTTCCTCCACTATTACCTGTTCCACCTCCACTGCTTCCACCTGAAGTAAATCCTCCACCTCCGGTTCCTCCTCCAGTTAGTCCACTTCCTCCTCTACTTCCTCCTCCAGTGAAACTTCCTCTACTACCACCGGTTCCACCTCCACTGCTACCCCCTGAAGTAGATCCTCCTCCACCAGTTCCTCCACTTCCTCCTCTACTTCCACCTCCCGTAAAACTCCCCCCACTACCACCAGATCCTCCACTTCCTCCTCTACTTCCACCCCCGGTAAAACTTCCTCCACTATTACCTGTTCCACCTCCACTGCTACCCCCTGAAGTAAATCCTCCACCTCCAGTTCCTCCACTTCCTCCTCTACTTCCACCGCCGGTAAAACTTCCCCCACTACCACCGGTTCCTCCTCTACTTCCTCCTCCAGTGAAACTTCCCCCGCTACCACCGGTACCTCCACTACTACCTCCTGAGTTAAAGCCTCCACCACCAGTTCCTGTCCCACTAGTCCCAGTTCTCCGTCCACCTGTCTGGGCAGCAGTCGGATGATAGCGATAAAGGCAGACGACGATGGCACTAATCACGAAAAGGCGAATCAGTAATATGTTAGCTGCCATGTTTGCGTAGTTTTAATTGGCCTTTCGGCCACAAGTTCGAGAAAAACGGTATTCCAATGTGAGCAGTAGCTGGGATGATATGTACGAATATATTCGTATATATTTCTGACAGTATTGGATGTCGTCCTCCAATGGAGCAGCCTGGCTGAGTTCAGTCTCCCCGAAATGCTATGAAAGGTTGCCAAAGCTGCCTGCGCAGCTGCTTCCCTGTCAAACTCCTTCGGAGACGTTCATGAACTGAACTGAACTGAGAACGTTTCATCACATCAACCGCGGGTGTGCAGTCTTACAGGCCCACTCTTCTCAAGAGCTGCAAGTTGCGTGGCATTGTGGAGCCCTCTCAGATTCGTTACCTCAAAACGCCGCATACAGCGTGTAGTTACAGGCGGCAATGGTAGAGAGAGAGTTAAAGCTATCCAACAGGAGTCTGACGAGGCAGGCTCGGGAGAGAGGGAGAGAGATGGTTTGCGTGCCTCGGAGTGGACACGCCCCCGTGAGGATGTGGACCAATGCGAACGGGATTTTTTTTCCAGTTTCCTAGGTTACCGATGGGTTTCTCCGCCCGCAGTGAGTCAACGTCAAGAGTAAACGAAATTAATCTTTGTTTAAAAAATCTCTCTTCTCTCAGTTTATTTCACCGTGAAATAACCCGTCTTGGATACCATGAAGAAAACTAGACAGAGGGAGAGAGAGCTGGGGGGGGGGGGGGGAACTGGAGAAATTCTTAACTTAACATTCTCTGAACGATAGCGTTGAAGCATGACAAATTAAGGCGATCTAGTTTCTGTGAACGTGTCTGGAAGGAAACTTTGTTTCCATAGCTGAGATTTTATGTATAAGCACACAGGGTTGTTTTCCCCTTGTTTTCAAACCATGACTTCCAGAAGAGCTGAGCTTGGAAGCAGTGTTGCATAGCTCAGCATTGTACCTCTGACCTGACCTAGCTGTTTCAGCTCGCGTTCAGCATCGAGTTTGACGTATTTTTACACCATGCGAAATATCTTCATTGCAACAGAATGATAAAACCGGGATGTGAACTTCATATATCTCGGAAAAGGACATTAACAAAACTTCTTGCCGATAAAGTCTCTAAATAAACAGTCCATTACTCTCTTTTAACAACAACTCATATATTTTATTTCGTTAAGAGAGGAGCGAGTTACAACGTACAGTTACTCCCCAAACCACCTGGCACGGGAGTACGTCACGAGCTACACACACCCACGAGACATACAGCCCACGAGTCATACGACAATTGAGCTAGATTGTATAAGTAAACAAGGCCCAGGAGGTTGAAATCAAGAAAAATTTACCTATAGGCTAAACGAGCTATAGACATTTATAATAATAATACTAGTAATGATAATAATAATAATAATAATAACAATAATGATAATGATAATAATAATAATAATGATAATAATGATACTAATCAATAATGATAATGATGATAATCAATAATAATGATAATAAATAATAATAACAAGTCACAATACTTCTTGAAGGGGGATTTTCATAATTTCACATCATGTAGTACATAAATCAACAGCTCCATGTGTAGATTTGTGGAATATATTGCAGTCCTTGAGCAGAAAAAACAATAAATTGAAAATCTTAAACAAATTACACTGAACAGTGTTGATGACATCAGAGCCTCATATATTTCAGAAATGTAGCAGTATAATTCCATTACAATACCCCTTGCTCAACAAGTTCACCTGTGAAAAATCTATGCATACCTTCTTCTTTTGTTCTGCTTCCTTGAGCCCCAACTCATGCATTCTTATAGTGAGGCTGTCATGTCATCATCCTTGTTTATCTCAATTTGTTATAAATTTTGAAAACATTCTCATTCCTTATCCCAATCACTATAAATTCTGAAACTCTGTACTCAGTTTGACTAATTTATAATTGTTCAAATGTAAAAGTCTGAAAATCATCCGGAGGTCCCCTTTAAGCTCTCATTACATAAAAACGTCCCTAAGTATTATGCCATATTTGCATAGTGTGGTATACAGCCTGTCATCACTGTGTTACTCGTGGGTAATTTGGCTCAGTCGGTAGCGCGTCTGCGTCAAGATCCAAAGGACCCAGGTTCAATTCCCGAGTCTTATTATACTGAGCAATGTTGTGTGTACTGGTAATCATAACTGTCCCTCTATAACCTAGTAAGAGGCAAAACACCTGAAATAGAGGTCCCATGTATGAAAGAGTCACGACTACCGCACGTTAAAGATACCGCTTCAGTCATTCATCGCACAGAGTAGGGTGTATAACCCTGTGAAGTGGTCCCGCCTCACACCCAACTTGACCCTATCATGGAAGACCGGCTAATACAGCTTAATATGGGTTATCCATGTTTTGACAAATTTACATCTATTTTAATAGATATGGTAGTTGAGACTTTAGGCTTTGCTAGCTCTGCTCAGTCAATTAGGACTTGAAAACTTTTATGATTTTTTTTCATCATTTAGTTGAACACTTGATAGGATTCAAGTCGTATACTTGTAATTTGGGCTGTTTTGATTCGTGGCTGTCGAGCTCAAGACGTACATCTTTGAATTATATAGCTACAATGGCAGAGGAAATTCCTTCACTCAGACTGAACTCCACACATGGTGAAAGCTTAAAATGGTATTTTCCCCGGGCGATTCGTGAGATATTCTTTATAACTTATAGCTCCGGAGGCAATAGTCTTGTCTATTGGCATTTTGAGCTTGGCATTGATCAATAACGGACTGTAAATTGTGAACTCATGGTCCTCGCATAATGTTCAAAAAATTGTTTGATATTTGAAATTATATTCTAAATGGCTGTTATTAAATTTTCGGTTGTTACATTTGTCGTGCTACTTTTTGTCAGGATAAGATAACACACGAGAAAAAGGAAAGAATAGTATTTCGGGGTAATGTCTGCAATAAGATATTATGTGATACCCATTTTCCCCGAAATAAAACACAAGGGATCCCCTTGCGTGATTGCTACTCATATAACGCCATGATAAACTGAAAGAGATGTATATGATGCGTAAGTATACTTCTATATTAAATGGTTGTATTCGTCATCATTTTCTAAATCATTGAACACTGTAATTTAATTTTTAGTCGTCACATTTGTCTTAGCACTTTTTGTCAGGGTAAGACAACGGAATAAGAAGGAATGGACAGTATTTCGGGGGTAATGTCTGCAAATTCGATCAGCCTGCTCTGCAACAAGTTGAGAGAAGGCAGAACAAGGGGAAAACATAAAAAGGAAGACGTTTGAGTAATGCAGTGTCAGGAAGAACAGTGCCCTCATAAGGGCATTCTGAGGGTATACTCTATAGACTCTGACACCCAGCTACCAGTTGGCTTCGGTCATACATGCGCACGTTTGCTCCTCCTTGCCCTTTCATCACAGCACCATTTAACCCATTGAGTACAGGGGTTTGGACGTGCTATCTAAATATCATAGGAATGAATCCGAGCCAGAGGCAACGGATTTTGTTGAGGTTGGAATTCAGGTTTTAACTTTTTTTTGCAAGATAATTAGGAGCCGCCTATATGAAATATCAAAGAGCATACAATTCTAGGATGAAACAAAAGTTTATTATTTGATGAAAATCGTTTTTGAAATGGCAGAGATATCCAGAAACAAAGAGATCCCAATAAAAGATGGGAGTCACTAATTCTTATTAGGACCACTTTGTTTTACTTTGTTTTACTTTGTTTTTGCATTTCTCAGCTGTTTCAAAACTGATTTTATATACACAAAAAAAAAATGATTTCTTTCTAGAATTATTTGATCTTTAATACGTTTTTTTTTTTTGTAAGTGGTTCCTAATTATCTTGCAAAACGTTAAAAGCTGAATCCCCATCTCAACCAAACCTATACCATCTCTTTGAAGATCAACTATTGACCACACATCCGGCAGTTGGATTAAAACCATGATATTGATGCCTGATAGTAGTCTCATCAGAGTTAACCCACTGACCACCGGATTCAGCAATCCAGAAATGTAGCCTATTTTCCCCACGGGTTCCAGTCAGGTTCCAGTAATCGATGGGGTGAAAAACGCTCTACATGAGGGCCCTGCCAGTATAATTACCGCAGCAATACCGGGTACCCATACTATACAGTATATACTGTAGCACGGTTAAAGGAGACTTCCGGATGATTTTTCAGACTGCTGCTTGCACTGGGTACACAAAATTTATGCATAGTGTTTGCGATGAGGAATAAGAATATTTCCCAAAGTTGATAACAAGTCACAATGAACGAGGGTGATAACGTAGCAGCTTTACATAGGAATGCATAATTGGGTGCTCAAGGAAGCAAAGCAACAGAAGAAAGCATGCATAAATTCTAGTCAGGTGGACTTAATGAGCAAGTAATGGAATTACATTGCTACGTGTCTGTAATATATTATGTGAGACTCCCACATCATCATCCTCGTTCGGTGTTTTGAGTTTTGTTTTGTTGTTTTTTTTTCAAAAGAGTGCTGGTTTATCTGCTCAAGGATCACAATTATATTCCACAAAGCTACACATGACGCTATCTATTTGTATACTACATAATGATGTGAAATATATTGTCTGGAATGTCCCTGTAAATGCGGCGTCATCATGGACTGAACAGGAATCGATGACCTGCAATGAGAAACATTGCGTATTGATTTTGTTGTTGTTGTTGATCATTTTTTATTATGGCTGGCGTTAGTGTTCAATTTGTGGTTTTAGTCTGTTGCATGATGCCCCCTGAAAGTCTCTATTCGGTGACCATCGATCGCCTTCGTGCATGCGGCGCGGTAAAACCCCGCTGTCTGCCTGCGGGTAAAAAGTAAATGCTCAGCATGAACTCACATCACGAGGGGAAAATAGGGGGGGGGGGGGAATTGTGCGATCATTTTGATTTAATCGAATGCCTCAAGGTGTAATTCAACACCAGATTGACTTGAATTAAAAGAAAAATAAAATTAGGCCAAGCAAACAGAATGAGAGAAATTTAACCAAAATCGGACATGAATAAAGAAAGTTTCGCAGTGAAATTCCCATTAATGTGTGCACATCGCAAAGATTAATTTCTTCGTCAATTATTTGAACACTATACAGCCATTTCCTCCTAAACTTCATCATTGCTATGTCAGAAAGGTCACCGTTGTACAGGTTATTATATTAGCACGACAAAAACTTGATGCGGTGGATACAAATTCCTCTTTTCATTACAATTTTTCATGTCAAACAAAAAAAAAATTGTGGAGACTTGTGCGTGGTTCGATGGGGGCACGTACATATACTTTTTTTGAAAACACATGAATCTTTTGAAATACAATAAGCTTCTTGTTATTTAGAATTGTTTTCTTTAGATTTTTTTCTCTGTCTATTTAAGACAGCCTTGATATTGTGCGGATACGCATGAATAATGTCCGATCCTTTTCCATGGTGATCACGGTACACGAATTTTGCTAATGCCGTGTCATTAAATCGATAAATTTTGATCGATCAATTTGAGATGCATTTTGCAATGCATTTTGAGTGGTGGGTTTACACTAGCTTATTTTGTTTATTTGTTTTCATTTTTATCTCTCCGAGATGGCTGGATAACCCATTTTCAGCTGGTCTTCCATGGGGTCCAGTTTTATGTAGGCATACTTGGGCCGGACCACTTTACCGGGTTATACACCATGTACACCATTGCTTTTCGCGATGAATGAATGAAGCGGGATATTTTACGTGCGTAGGTTGTGACTCTCTCACACACGGGACCTCCATGTCCTATCAGAGGGACATTTTCTGCGCGTTTCCACGTAAAATAAACAGGTGTCATTATTTTTTGAAACACTCTTATTTGGTACATTGTACGACCATTTCATTCATTCATTTATTTTTTTCCATTTGCAGCAGAAACATATAAGTATTTTACAGAAATTGAATACATAAATTGCATCACGATACATAAGAAAAAATAGGTTCACAGAATATTTCAAGTATGAGGAAATGCTGGAAATGGGGAAACCGTCGATACTTCTTTGTTTTGTTTTTTTTTAACTATCTTCGCGCTTTCCAAGGATCATTGCACTGTATCCCTATACGTATTCCGACACCATGTCCTATGGGGCTCTAAACAAGAGCTTAACAATATAGATATCATTGCTGGTAATTGCAAACGTAACTTTTCTCAATCAACCTTTGACCTCTTCTGATTGGCCAGAAGAAAGTAACAAGGTAATCTCTTTATGCCTGCATCTCAACTACTTCCGCTCGTTACCTTACACAGCACATAATGACGTTCGGTACAGAATTGTGGATATTTTCCAAGGGCAAAATGCGCAGGTATATTGGCTGTATAAACATGCACAATGATATCATACGGATCGGGTCTATTAATCCCCGTCCATCATACATGTAAAGCGACCGATGCACGAGTCATCTTTTTTTTTTCGCACTATACGATGAATAAGTTGTTTCGTATTCTCTTCATTATACAGATTTATGAGACAGAACTCAATTCATACGTCTGCTTTCTGATTCATGTAATGAGTATTAGCAGGATTGGTGGAAATGTAAGCATCTACGTGCAGTTTGTCTACTGTCCGTTGCGAAAGAAAGAGATTGAATTCTCCCCCATTATCTTTTTTTTTCAGTTAACTCAGCTTTTATACAATTTCTTTCAAACCATCTCTCAGTTTTATTATCAGTTTTATCATATCCACAATATGCCCTTGAGAGCGATGTCATGGATCTGGTATACGTACTATCATAAATGTGACCTCGTACAGGGAAAGTCTTTGCGTTGTCCATATTATCACAGACTGCATGAATGAAAGTTCATTGTGTTCCTCTTATCTTAGATATCTGAGAACCATTCAACGTATGTTATAACTGCTGGAGTAACGACAAATTTGATACAATTTACGAGTATATGATTGAAATGCACATTATAGTCAAGAGAGGCAGTTCTCCCGAAAGTGAACCACTGAGTGGATTCAGTTACAAAAGATTAGTGAAACATTCAGTAAAATTTTGAGGAAAAGTGGATTATCCGATTAAAAAAAGTTCTGAATAATACTGTTCTGGTTGATTCTTTTTGCCGTCCTCTCTGGAAAGGGAATTGAACGAATATTCGTGACGTCAGGAAAGAAAATAAAGAATAAAACAAGAAGAAAGAACATCTTTTCTCGGACACTGAAAGAGTACTTTCGTACTGTAGAATGACTGGAGCATTCATACTCGATTTAACATGATACGATCTCAAACAGGTCGAGGGAATGTGTGCTTTTGTCATATGAAAATGATGACGGTTTACATGTAAAACTCCTCACCGATTTAAGGCAGAATTGTGGGAATATGAAAAGCAAGCAGGATATTCAATTCAATTCAATTCAAATCATTTTATTTCCATATAAAGTAATACAAATTACAAAGCAATATACATACATTTGACATAACGCTTACATGAGTACATAATATTCAAAGGAATATATATATGTTGATATATGTTGCTGATATATGTTGATCTTGTTAGATTCATTTTCTGTAATCTCTGTTGTATATTTCTGTAGTGTTATTTGTCTGTTTCGTTTGACTTTTACGAATGAGTTTGTGACACAGGGTCTCTAGGGAGAACAGTGCATTGACTACTGATAGGGCCACCCTGTATAAATATGGCTAAATAAATAAATAAATAAATAAATAGAGGAACTTTGAATCACGTAAGTTTCAACAAAACATGAATACAATACAATACCATACAATACACTAATCATAACTGGAGATTAAGATTAGTCGAGTAGCGAAAGAAAGATCCTTAGCATATTACTGACGTTTTCTTTATTACTGACATTCCAGTGAGTGACACATGAAATCAATGATAAAATCATCATTATCTGCAACGTATACAGAGACTGTAAATGAACTTAAGTAGGTCAAGTAGATACGTTCAATTTTTGGCGCAAACACCCTTTGTTTGTAGAGATCCTTGTAAATGAGTCGTCTGTTAAACACTGCCCTTTTGCTATCATATTTCATCAATCATATTTTTTGATCCGGGTCCAACAAGACAGATTCGTGCTAAAGAGACTAGACGACATATTCACCCAGGTCACGTGGTTTTCATTCTACAGGTGTAATCGATTCCTTTGCAAAATAGATACAAAGCTAAAACAAGCAAATTAAATTGGGGAATTAATAATTAGACAAAAATATAGATTTACCAATTTTGATTATCAAACTACGTTACACCCGGGATCGCGAGCCCACGCTTCGGAGGTTATCATCTGTTATCACTCTTAACTCGAGTTTGCTGCAAACTGTAAGATTAATCTCCTGTAATGTAAGAAAGAACTCTAGCTTGAAAACTCGAGACTATAGTGCTACCCACATATTATTTCCCTTTACCCTCTGCTTACCTGCACAAGTTGTTGGCAAAGAGCCGGGCCCCATCCTCACTCAGATGCCCGCAACTCTAATACCACCGCCATATCATGCTCCGTAGGCTTGTGCACGTTAATACTATGCGTGGCATGTCATATACCTGTTGTAGAAAGGAATTTTGAGTCGGATAGAGGGATAAAGGCATGGAAGGTATATAACAATGCTGCACAATAAGATCTATGAATCATCACGTACTTGTAATCTATACAATTTTACTCTCTTTTTTTCACATGATTGTGTGAGTGATACACGAATTATGTGTGTGAGAATCTGTCTAAGATTATGCATTTATCAACATTCGTGACAACGGGGAGTTAATACATTAACTTTGTGTTTTGTGTGTATGTATGTATGTAAGTATGTGTGTGTTGGTGTGTGTGTGTGCTTGTCAGTGAGTGTATGTTCGTACTCTAGTTTGTCTGTGTGAATTTGATACAGACATTCACATTCACAGATCTGAAGGAAGCGTTCCTTCACGTAAAAGCTACATTATTTATCGAACATTGTGGAATTGTGTAATATACAATACACACAATAAACTATACTAGGCTATAGTAAACTGAAGGCATGACCATTTTAAAAATGAAGTGTGTTTTCTCATAGGAGTAGGTGTTTTTGTGTTCTTTACTTTATTCTTGAAAGTATGATGATAACAAAATGTGAATGATATTCAACTTCTCCTATGTCAAAATAGCTTTAAAAGTTACTATAATCTATAAAGTCATTCGAAGGATTATAAAAGGAGGAACTGCATATTATTTTCATTTTAGCACAACAGTCAATGATAACAAAATTAATGTATTATGGCATGTTTGAGAATATGCATAAGTTATAGTTCGTACCAGTGAATTGAAAGTGGTAAGGTAATTGTGAACGTCAAAATGCCGCGTTAACTACGACGATTTATTGAGATAATTATGGCCTATGTCTATCTAATTTTGATACTGATATTACGGAAGGGAGGGAAATCCCGGTGGCACAACATGTCACACATTCTGACACCAAAACAAATCATCATCACCAATGATATCAAACTTAAAGTAACAAAAACTTTTTTCTTCCCTCGCCTCACACGGCATCGTCCTAGTCTCGATCCACCTTTTTTTCCAACGTGGCCCGAACAGGCCACATCCACTTTACACAAGTGCATATTCATGACACTGATGATAGTTATAATAGTTTAATATGCCACATAATTTAGATGAAGACATGTATGAGTAGTCGTTTTACTGCATGATCTAAAAAAATTAAACTTTAGTTAAATGGAAGGTCATCATTGTAGGGGTCATCCAAAGGGTGCGCTTGGCAAGCACAGGTGAACACGCATGTTGCTTGCTGTATACAGTAGATAGTTGGTGGTGGTAATTTCCGGAGAAAGTGCACATGAACATGAAATACTGGTATTCGTGACAAGACTAGTAATCGTGGTAATGTTTGAAATTAGTTTTTGTTCCTGTGAAAGGATGTACGTATAGATGGGACGAGATACACCGTAATTCCATGCCTTCATAACAAGAAGATATCTGTAGGTACCGGTAATGTTCAATACCGGAACGGCATGAAAATGAACAAAGGGGAAAATGAAGTAGAGCTTAGGATATGCTAGGGCCCGCGTTTTATCATTCATTAGAAAACACTGTTGCAGCGGTGCGATATGAGATGCGGGTACCGCGACTTCAACGAAGGGGAGTTTTTGATGGGGCTGAAATAAATATACAGGCTTCTTCTCATTTAAGAATCTATCAGTCTTCAAGGTGGAACAGTAGAGGAAGGTTTAAAAGGTTTGCCAGCCAAGTAGCCATTTTCTATACGCGATTTTGGTCACAAAAGTCCTCGAAACGAACTCCATAAACGCATCAAGTTTGGCACCCGGTTGACTCGTCTAGCTATAGTGTACCGTAAGTCAACAATTTTGTTCGATTTCATTTTCTTTCATCATCCATAAACGCAACCTGATACTTAGCTTTGTGACAGAAACAAGGAACCACGTGTTTGCTTGTGAAAAGATGGCGGCAATGTGCATGGTGCAGAAAGTGGAATGAATACGCGAAGAGTAACAAGAGAACAATGGGAAGAGAGAGTACGTCCAGATCGGCACCCCTGACACTGACGAGTGATTCTTTTTTAGAGATGGTGGACACTATGGTTTGTACGTATCTTTGTTATATTTCTTTTTTCCCATGAATATTTTAGATTCTGCCTTGTCCTTTCAAATGGAAGGCTATCCCGTGTTTAAAACAGCCGATGCTATTTTTCCATTCTTGTTTGACGTCAAAAATCCAAACGTTTACCATTTTATTTTAAGGACTTTTCAGATGAATCAAACATCGAAACAAAATATAATATAAAAGACTGTGATTGTGAAGTTATTGATCGTATCATCCACCGTTTGGTTGGTAATTTGAGTTGCATAATAATTATGACTATCGAATAAATGAGTCTACTGCAATACGCAATGATACATATCTCTGGAGCGGCACTTCTCTATACTTTAATGCAGAGTCTAAGTACTTAACGATGCTTTCTTGTATACAAGTCATGACTTTGATTCTCGTCCTATGGCGTAGGTCCACGCCAGGAAATAGCGCCTAGTATACCACTGCCATGACTGCAGGAGGTACTATGTAGTTTCATAAGGCAGTGATTAGGAATATACTATTTTATCGGATAGACGTCCATCACTGACATTCAGCACCTAAAGACAAATCTAAATTGTCCACATGTCCGATAAACATGTCAGTTTATTTAAAGGAAGGACACAGGTATTTCAAAATCGCTGATCCTCGATAAGACTGCGCGACGACCTGACCCCCCCCCCCCCCCCCCCAAAAAAAAAAAAAAAAAAAAAAAATCTTGCCCCACGCGGATGACGTGAACAGGCTATCACATTAATTTGTTTCATATGATGATAATAATGTTGGTCCGAAAAACAGTCCTTACAGCGCCATGAATGAATTAACATTTGACTTATGTTTAGAGAGAATACCTCCCTATCAAACGGTCACCTAGAATTTGACTCAGTGCTCGTCAGGAAAGTTGTAAATGTAAAGGGGAATTCACACTGGCAAAGCACAGGCAGCGCAAAGTATCGATTGGGTAAGATTCTGCACTTTGGTTTAAGTCTACAAGGTCTGACATTATTGCAAGGTCATCAACATGGCTTTCTCATAGAGATCACTATAGGCCAAAAGGTTAAAGGTCATCAACATGTCGCTCATATGAAGAGCTTTGATACATCAGTCGTAGATCCACTTTGAGTTGAAATGAGAAGGAGCACTCGAAGTTCTTTCATGCCACTTTGCCTTTAGTTTGCCTTCGGACATTCTGAATGACGATGAATCTGTTTCTAAAGCTTTTCTTGTCCAGATTGTCTTTCATCATGACACACTATTCACTACTGTTGTTAGGTGACAAGTCAGCTGACATTAATAGCTTCAGTTCCATATAAGAAATGAACTTGGCACCTTTTGGAATCAAATTCTTCACATCATGGAAAATCTGGGAAATTACGTTTTCATCCTGAGTCCCTATAAAATAGATCAACGACAAATTGTAATCAGAGAGAGAGAGAGAGGGAAAAAGGTCCACTGAATATAGCTGATCCTTACTATGCCGCATGTCATGGAAATAAATTGAACCGTAAAACGTGGTTTTCAGTGAGGGCGCACTTGGAGTATCTTTTTATGAGGATAATGAATAGATTCTAAAAGAAAGAGGGGGAAAATCCCCACAGAACGTTCCAAAAATGACAAAAAATCAGATAAAAATAAGGAAGATCTGACATTTGTGAAATTTCACATTTCTTCAGAAAACATTTCTTGACCTGTCCTTGTGAATATTAGAATGAGCGAGTTGATGATGTCATGCCCTCAGATTTTTTTATGTATGTTATATTTAGAATTCACAAAAATAGTTATTTTTTAGCTATTACAGGTAAAAGCATGTTCTCATTCCAAAATATATCAAAGTTAACATTTGTTATCTTTTATTTTGGGTGGTTTTAAGGCAAGTTTAGTAGTTATGCAGCTGAAATATGAGATTGTTTTTGTCATTTCTGTATATGAAATAAATAAGAAATTGAGAGAACATGAGATCATCAACTTATTGATTTTGATATTCATAACGACGTGTTTCATTCATAAAAGTGTTTTAAAAAAAATTAAACTTCCAAATTTCATATCTCCCTTATTTTCTTATCCGATTCCGATCATTTTTGCACTGCAGTTCTGCAGGATATTCTTGTTATGAAATTGATAATAATTGATTACAAATTAAACAATCTGCGACAACGCATAGTCAAAATGACTGTCCAGTTGAAACTAATTTAGACCAGATAAGCTTAGCACAGTGTGATTTATGATCTATTATCTTTTCAAATTGCCTGCTTCGGCGCTGGTATCTTGCATCAATTAAATCAGCTCCATAGGCTGTAGCATATAGCCTAATTAAACACGAATCGTAGCCATGTTGTGACAACCCTCTTATTTCTTTTTTTTCAACCATAGAATGACACTCTTTCAAGTGTTTCTTGAAACAAATGCGCTCCAAATACTTCAAGCATTCAGCAGTGATAAGTAAAGTTTTTTTTTCAAAAAAAAAAAAAAACCATGGTATTTTCGTGGCACTATCAAAAAGCCTTTTATATAAAGTGATTGGCTTTTTCGATATGACATGACGACTATACTGCTACTGCAAGTCTTTTTTAAGTCACAATAATTCCGTTTTAAAATACTTATAATGTTTTGCCTGCGAGGGCTGCAACATAGAATAGTTTCTCGCAATCGTAGGTAGCCATCGTTCATATCATAATGTCGGGCTTACCTATCGTCACTGCCAAAGTTTTTAACAAAAGAGTAATAATTCTTGCTGCACATAGTCGAGTGTTATGAGATCTCTGTGTTGACCAGATCATGTGAAAATTCCTTTATGCTAACGATTTGACACATCAGAACGAACACAAACGAGAGAGGACGCTATACCAAGAAGGCCTAATGAAGGATTGCCCTTCGAAAAATGATTTGTCCATAAAGTATCATGGGTTCAGGCCTTCAGAGTATACTATATAGCATAAGGCAGGGGCTGCAGACGAGTTTTCAGGGGGGTTCAAGGGTCAATATACGATGAACCGCTCCCCTCCCCCACCTTTGTTCCGCGTCCTCTGTATTGTAAGGGAAGTTCGGATGTTAACTTTTGAAAGCTTCAAATGTTGTTTGTTTTTCTCGGTCTTAACAGTTTTCTTCTTTTACGCTTTGATAATGATAAATCATTTCGCTTTTATCACTATTATCATTAATATTATTACTGTTATCGTTATCACCGTTGTTATTATTATTGCTGTCATCATCATCACCATCATCATCATCACCTTCGGCTTTGTGTACAGAGGTGGAGGTGCTATTAAGGGAAAGGAGATAAATATTTTAGACTTACAATCAAATTTTTAACTGAATACTGAATGGATAACCACATCAAAAATGCATATTGGGATAAATTAAGATTAATAATCGAGATTAATAGCTTCATGTTATTCCATGACGGAAATTAGAGAGGTGTAGGAAATCCTGACAACGACATCATTGATGAAAGGAAGATATTAAGCAAGGGGGGGGGGGAAGCTTGAATTTTTTTTTTCAATTTTGTCTCCCTCTAGAAATGAAATTTGTAAGATCGCAATGCGGCTGATCTACAATTTTTAACAAACAAACAAACAAACAAACAAATAATAATAATAATAATAATAATAATAATAATAATAATAATAATAATAATAATAATAATAATAATGATAATGATAATAATAATAATATGGTCTTATTTATCCAGGGTAGCCTCTTGAGTCTTCAGTGTTGCTACTACTCTATCAGAGGGCCCTACCATTATTATTACCCCAGCAGCGTTTCCAGGTACCAATTCATACACCTTGGTCGAGAGGGACATAGTGGGTAAAAACATCTTGTCCAAGGATCGACGTAAGCATTTGGCGAGAATCGAACTCGGGTCCTTCGATTGGGAGTCGGGAGTCTTATCCAACTAGCCACAGCGCCCCCACTTATATTTTGTGATATTCTTTCACAAATGCGAATTTATAACTAAAAGTTATAGCTAAAGTTGTTTTACATTAAAATGTTCATTCATTCAAAGTGAACAGCGTTTGGATTGATATAATATTAATTTCGCAAGCCCAATTGGGAATGAGCATAGAGAGTGGAAACCTTTGTGGTGACGAAAAGAAGCTAAAGTAGCAGAAGAGCAGCACTAGATGCGAATAAAACTTTATTTAGAGTAGAGCCGGGATCGTCGTCAACCAGTGCATGCACTTGTCATCAATTTGTAGAATAGTGGATGACGTAATGCCTAGGATGGATAATGTCGATATCCCTGATAGTGAATTCCAGATGGAAGACCATGTATGGGAGGCGAAAAAGATGAGAGGGTGCAAAATAGGAAGAAGAAGAGGGAGAACGAAGAAGAGTAGAGGGATTGGAATCAGAGGAGAAGCAGAAAAAGAAGAAGAGGGAAGAGAAGAAGACGAAGACGGAGAAAAGGAAGATAAAGAACAAGAACAAAAGCAAAAACAAGACAAGAAGACGGAGGATAACGATAAGAGATAAAACAAGAAGAACAAAAAGAATAGGAAAGGGAAGCAGAATGAGACAAATAAGAAAAAGAAATTGCGACATTCAAATATACAAACGAATTCGAATGCGAATACGAAGAAGAACATGAATATATACGAATACAGCTACAAATACGAACACAAAGGTGAAGAATGAAAAGAAGAAGAAGATGATGATGATGACAAAAAAAGTTGTGGATCAAGAAGATGATAATAAGGCAGGTTCTGATCCAGGAATTCCGTAAGGGGGGGGGGGGGGGCGCCTTTACAAAATTAAAGGGGCGCACGCGCCCCCGTCCATTTTTTCTTCCTATATCTTTTGTTGTAACAAAAATTAAAGGGGGCGCCCGGTGCGCTCCCCCTGAATCCGCCACTAGGTGGGAAAATTAAGAAGTGAGGGAAAATATGGACCGGAAGGGGAATGACTTCAGCTCTTCAGGTGACGATGCCAAACTTAGCAGACGGATATCTCGTCACGTGATTTTGTCAATGTGACCGATATAATGGGCATGTGCAGTCAAACGTCATGCCCAATGTGTCGGTTACAATGAGATGGTCATGTGCTCACGGGGAACCAATCAGAAGAGGATTCTCATCCACAAGGTCATCGCACTATACACGCACTATATGTATTTATATAGCCAGTTTCCTTCCTCTACATTGAAACAATTTGTTTCCCCTAAAACTCAGTTTGAATTGATATAACTATAATCTCAGCATCATCACAACTGAACGTTTTGTTTTAGTGTCACCGGAGGGGAGGATCGGGTGGGGGCAAAGCTCAATCCCCCCCCCCCCCCCCCCCCTGCGCTTGGAAGAATGTTGAGACGGGATCATAAAAAAAAAAAATAAATCCTTGGTTTCTTGCGTTTGCTATGTTTTTCCTGCCCCCCCCCCCCAAAAAAAAAATAATAATAATAGAAAAATAAATAGATAAATAAATAAAAAAGATTAAAAAAATGTGTATATTAAGGCTCCAGCTCCTCCCCGCTTGGCCTTTGTATTACTCTGTGGAATTGTTTTGTATCGTGTTGCCATTTTCACAGATTTTGATCCAGTCATTTCTTTCAAGTTAGATGATAATATCACCAAAACTGTCAACATAACCTCTACAAAATTATTATTACTGTCATCATCATCATCATCATCATCATCATCACCATGATCATCATCTTTATCATCATCACAATCGTCGTCTTCATTACCCCATCACCATTATCATCATCGTCATCATCATCGTCATCATCGTCATCATCATTATTTTCATTATGATACTGCCATCATTACTACTGCTACTATTACCACTGTTTTTTTTTTTATATATAAATGCCGCTGGAAGGAAGAAAGTTGTAGTAGCTTATAAGCAGTTGAATTAGCAACGACTAAAGCCGTTATTGTCAAACTCCATTTAAGGGTGGTAGAATATTTATGAATATTACGTCATCATTTTCAACAACCTAGACTACTTTTTATGTGAGGACATGGTAAAAATTTGATATGTTTTGCATAAATTGAGGAAAAATCCCTTCTCTGAATTATTCGTTGTTGTTTTTTTTTATGTTGATGGAGAAGGAGGACTACTTCTCCTTCAGTTACTTTATACAGCAGTGTTAACTGTGTTGTGATTATCTGTGCAGTCTTAACTCTCTCATCTAAGGGGTAGGGGTCTAGAGGGTTTAACCCCCCTCCCCTCGGTCTGCCGAGTGAAAATGTGATTTGCATAGAAAAACGCCATCATGTGTGCAGAGCCACAAAGTATATGAATGTCTCAGGCTCACCCCAACGTTGCTAGAATTGGCAGCAAAAAATGTAATGACCTTTTACTTTTCCTTTTTGCTTGTCCGCGATTCGGAGAGAGAATTGTCATTTGGTTCAACCCCCCCCCCCCTTTGCAAACGAACTATAGATCCACCCCTGTAGCGAATGTTCGAAACGATACCAGTCTCATAGATGCATTATGACGCGCATTACCGGTCGTCGTTTAAAAGAAAATGAACTGTCAATAACATATGAAGTCTTGATGCATTTACATGGAAACATGTAGAGGGGATGACATCCGATTTCCGCGGTGCCTCGATGTAATTTTTTCTATCAATTACATTTTCCAACCGCTGCAATGAAAATAATCAGATGTTCTCCTCTCAGTAAGTTCAGGGTCTTAGAAAGGAATACAATGTCGAAAGCCTGAACATTATCTTATGTTACTTCCGGCTATATTATCTTCTTAAACTTGATAAGACATCCCCGACATCACATAAGCCTGAAAAAACTGAAACTAAACTCTTTATTTTGTCAAAAACATCTGTCTGCATTTCCAGTCCCTTTGTTCTAACTTTCGTCAGAGGCGCACATATGTGTTTGTTGTCTGTATACGCGGAGGACGGCACCCGCCCGCATAAATGGAGAAATGGATAGGATTTCACCATACGGATCCACGTGATGGCATCGAGCCCTATTTGCATGAAATGATACAGGGAAAGGAAGACAGATATCATATAAAATATATACACACTGGTTTTCTACATGTTCTAGGGTACACAGAGATATAGTATTTAAGCACTCGCACACGGTCCTAATGGTTGGGTACATCTCGAATAACGCAAGGACGTGGCTCTCAATATCGTGGCTTGTTACTGCGGGAAACGGACGTCCAGTGGCAACCAAAGTCTGGTTTTACGAAAGTACTCGATATCCAACGCTGCATAAACATCTTGAAGAAACAAAAAAGGAAGTTAGTCTGTTACATTCCACACTTGAATTTATGCCAATTGAGAGCTGAAAGGTAGGTGGGCGGCTCCTTGCACATTCGATACTGACTCGTTTGCATGTAATGTGTGTGAAATACTGATTGCTTACTTGGGATGCAGTTTGATCTTAGAGTCTACCGATTATAGTAAGGTGGAGAGATGTTTACAAGCCATGCAGGCAAGAATCTAGCCCTGATTGGTCACCCGGTACCGGGACACATTATAGCTCTATGCACAATAATTACCAAAGAAATCTTGAATGAAGGTAGGTCATTTCGCCAGATGCATGGCGTTAAAGGGATGATATAGTATTGGTGGAGATGAGGATTGAGCTTTAAACTTTTTGCGAGATATTAAGAAACCGTTGATGAAATATTACAGAGAATACCATTCTACACAATTCTAAGAGGAATTCAAAGTGTATTTGATGAAAATCGTTTTGAAATGGCTGAAAAATAAAAGAGTAAAATAAAGTAATCCTATTGTTTGTTAAATCACGTTTTTTTTGTGCAATTATCAAAAATATCTTCTGCTTACACATTGTATACAATTTCTCTGTTTATTTGATGGAAGTGAAAAATAAATTTGAATCTTGAATCTTGAATCTTGATCCTAATATAAGGTGGGTCCCACCTTTTATTAGTATCGTTTTGTTTTGCATATCGCAGCCATTTCAAAACTAATTTTCATCAAATAAACGTTGAATTCATCTTGGAATTGCATGCTCTTTCATAATTCATAAGAGGTTATTCATTATCTCATCAAAAAGTTAGAAACTTAGCTAAGGCCAGTTCTCAACCAAAACTATCATATCATTCCTTTAATGCGGCAAGTTTTCGATTGAAGTGCAATGTATGTTCAATGTGCTAATATCATTAGTAGTTGTTTCAATCTTGATGGACCGCAGAAGGCTGAAAAAAAAAGTTATCGATTTATCGCATGGCATCTTGATGTGTATGTTTCAGCATTATGCTGGTATCCACCTCCGTCTTTGTTTTCGGCACGTACTGGCAAGCAGGGTTCAATTTTGCGGGTTTTTTTTTCTGCGACATGCCGGACTGTACATTAATGGAACAGCTGGATAAGACAATGGTGGAACTTTAACAGCGTCAAGACACACTGCACTCTTGAACGTTCAAAAGGCTTTTGCTTTCTTTTATATACATTCATCTTTCATATTACCCTCTTGGACTTGCCATTATCTCACGATCAATTGCAGCGCATTTTTGTGTATTAACGAAATGAATTTTCAATGGTTCATAAGGGAAGGTTGATCCACAACCAGAAGACAGAAGCGATGTTGTTTGTGGACGTATACTAGTATGTGTTCGTGTCACGCGTTATAGTTATGCGGACTCAATACACTTTTGATGACACACTAAAAGTAGTGATCTGGCACCTTTAAAGCTTCGATTGTTGCCTTTTCATTCACGTTAGCTTATGTATATGGTTGGGCAAGTGAGAAAACAACTCAGACTGAGTGTATATCGAAACGTTTCCAGATCTCTGTCTATTTTGTCGAATAAGGGAGTAGATGTATTTTCAAAGTTTGCAAAGGGAGTTTAAATGGAGTTGTCATATCGGACATACATGGGAGTTATGATTAGCCAACAAACTAGAAACCATGCAGTCGTGAGCGTCTCCATACGTGGAACTCCAACGAACTATCTAGCTTCAGGAATTGGGTCGTGTGCTGTCCGTGGCTTGGTTTTGGAGATCATTAAACAAAAACAAGACCAAAGCAGAAACAAAACGATCTGGCTGCTACTTTGTGACGTCTAGAAAAAGAAGGGCGTGATAACAAAGATGGCGACCTCTGCTTGGTCATTGCGATGTCAATCTTTGAGAAAAATGACCGCCAGTATTCGTCCAATCACGGAGCTTCCTCTGGATCCACAGGCTTGGTTTGGATTGACCTAGCGGGCTCTAGTTAGGATGCAGTAAAAGACCTTCAAAGCAGATATATTATATTACCGCATACTAGTATCATATTTAAGGTCTAAATTTACATATTGACCTAATATAAACAGTTACGCAGCATTACCAATGTCGACATTTTACTGTGTGGAAGGTTTATAAAGTAGGTGAAGAAAATCTATGTCATGTTTATTGTCTAAACATGATGTCATGGCAAAGTGCATTAGAGTTGGGCTGGCTGCCGGCGAGTGACTACTGTCTCATCACCGTACTGTTTGTGTTCTTGTTTGAAGGTGCACGCCTGAGCATTTCACATAAGTAATCGTTGTTCTGAAGGAATATCACAAAGGAATTCGTGACTTAGGATGTTTCGACCTCACACCAGCATCTTTTGTCTGGTTAAATTTTAGTGAGATATGTAGGGAGCGCGTTGCATGATATAGGGCCTATCTATCAATTATTTTTTTTTTTCGAAGTTGGGATGATCAGCACTGTAAATTCTGAAATGATAGTTCCATATCATTCTGCGTATTAGCCCATTGGTGTCCATTGCAACTGTTTTGTTCATCACTGAAGAAAAGATATAACATGATTTAGCGGAAATATATGATGACACGTTGGTTTGACTCGGGTCTTCGCCCAGGGGAGTGTGGGACGGCAGAGCGACTCGACGTTGCCAATCTAAGTAGTAGTGCCGCAGGTAAGGATTGTTATGAAGGCTACCTACGCTCTGCTACTTAAATTGGCAACAGTCTGGACTCGGCGCCTCGGCGCCCACCCTTCGACGCGGGACTGTTTGCAGCGGTAGAATAAGTGCTGGGTAGAGCGATATACAACATGTGATAGAATAGTGATCTGGAGATAGATAGATAGATAGATAGATAGATAGATAGATAGATAGATAGACAGAGATGTAGATAGACGGATAGATAGATTGATAGATAGATAGATTGAGATAGATGGATGGATAGATAGATAGATAGAGATAGATGGATAGATAGATAAAGAAAAGAAAGAAAGATAGGTTAATAGATAGAGGATTAAAACGTGTTTCTCCTTTTCTTAACATCTTCCGTAGAAAGCTGAAATCAACTTTTCTTCAAGATTAATTTCTTGAAGCGGTATGATGAAGGCAATTACAAGACTGGTCCGGCTTTCATTATCTTCATGCGTATTGGTATCCCGGCATTCGTAAGCAATGGACTCACAGAGACCAAAAGTGCTTGTAAATTGTCCTTTGTTCGAGGCTGACCAACATTCATGAACAAAGAGTGATGGTACTGCGTGAATATATAATGAAAATCGAGCTCTGGGACGAAAAAAAAAAGTATGACCGAGAATTTATGTTTAACGGAAAGTACCGTATGGTCATAATGCAATCTTCATAGCTGTTGAAATGGGCACATATTATAACATTGTGAGGCGATCTTATACAGACTATCAGTCTTGGATATGATTGTAAAGATTGGTTGGGGTTATTTCTATGAAGGTAACATAATCCTCATTGCAGTGTTCAAGACAAATATCCCCTCAGCGGAATAACAACATAGGAATAACAACGAGTTAAACAACAACGACAACAACAAACCGACAAACTTAATACGCAGATGATATCTTATCTGTACAGTGTGTCTTTACAAAAAAGGTCTGATAAAAATAAATGTTATGATCATTTGAGTCTGACATTAAGCCTATTGTGCAATGAGAAGAGATGATGAAATTCCCAGCTTCCTGTTTTCACTTTTTCATTTCGACATAAATTAGTCTAATGCAGCTCAAATAACGTATTCAAATAATTGTTACACAAACCATATAGACGACAGTGGCAGTGATCTCATTTAAAAGCAGCCCACGTGACGTTAAAACATATTCTGTTCGTTCTGCTGATTCTGTGTGCTGTTTGTACGGTAACTTGAACTTTCCCTTTTTTTTTTACTCTTCCTACATTAAAACAGACAAACAAACAAACACACACACAAAAACCGCCAACAAATAAAAAAAAAACAACATGATTCTGCATGTCATTGTCAATATCATTTCAATCATCGTCAGAGTTTGAGCTAGATTTAACGAAATTTGCAGTGACCATCGTACCAGAGGGAATAAATCATTTGACTTTGTCTTCAGCGTGGTTTACAATAAAGATAAGAAAGCAAACAAAAACATCAAACGTTAAACCGTCTCGCGGTTACGAAGAATGGCGCCGTATGAAACATTCATTGCTCGTGATTACCCCGTACGGGTGAATGACTCTTTTTTTTAAACCCTGGATATAATGAAAAAGAAGTGAGGTCGGCGATGACAACAAAGTCCAACTCTTTTCACGAAACTGCGGGTCACTAAAGGTCAAAGTAATAATGCCAAGGTACTGTATTCTGGCAAGAATATGAATCAGCAACATGTGATTTATATGTGATGAAAATAATGGAATTAACCGATACATATTTTTGTTGGCACTCACCCTATCTGAACTTCTGGCTCAAAGATATATATATTGATATCAAAAGATTCTGCCATGAGGAAGAACAGAGAAGATGCTCATATTATTACTTTTTTTCTGTTGTTTTTCTTTGAGAGTGAACATTGGGGCAAGTATTGCCATGGCAACTGACAAAAAAGGTTTAGCTACGTCGTGTACTGTATGCCGAAAATCCCTTTGCTGACGCTGCAGATGATTCCTGATTTGATATTAAAGTGACCTTATACCTATCAACTAAAATCGCGTATTATCAGTGATAATATTTCACTGTTGACCACCCCTGGCCAGGGTAGGCTCTATGGCGATAGTATTAAACCATTGCCATGTATATTTCATTCTATTTCATTTCATTTTATTGTTTCTGCATGGTACAAGTAGCCTAATCAACGAAATTACTTTTAAACATTGGTTTGGAGAGACATGTTGGGCGCAATACTTTGTCCAAAGATGTATGATGGCGGGGGGGGGGGGGGGGTGGGGGGGGGGGATCGAACACTAGATCTCTCCATTTTCGCCTCATTTTGTACGCCACTGTGCTTCTTTAGTGGACAACAGCGACCGCCTTTCTACATCGCAATACCAATCGGCTTCTATCCTCGTCTTCGTTCATAACAATAATTGACTGGTTCCATCCTAAGTACTCGTGCCGTAGGTTTGGCCCGTCTCGTGGCGCCAGGTCAAGTGACACTTTGCGGTCACGTGATCTGGAGCTTAACACGCACACACACCTGCAGTACTTGTGCTTAACATGGCGCTGTAGTCTTTACCACGTCGTTGATGTCCCCACGTGCTTCGAGGCCCAGGATATAGACTGACCATTTCGTCGAAAGAGGAACTCCATTCGTGTTGACGCTGGTTTGAAAAGCTGATCGACTAATTGTTGACGACTTCCACATGTGCACGTAAACATAGAACCGCTCGACGTGACTTGAGAACTGATGAAATTTGATGAAACAAGCAGAAAAGTTTGGGTAATAATCTAAGATTACTTTGTGGCCGCTGTTTTTTTAGCATAATTGCATTAAAAGAATTGAAATAAGGCATTGTTCATGAAGTGAAATAATGTACACGTAAACCTTCATGGTCAATCATTATAGTATTCCCTTGTGGCTCTATAACGAGACAACAATCAGTTTTTTAGCTGTCATGCAGACACTTGGCTGCAATATTCATAGTACATCTTCTTTTATACTGATGAGATGGAATAAATGAAAAGAAACGGTCTTTGGTCCCTTTTGGTCCATCCCCATTGAACGTACACAGAATCAAAGTATGTTATGTATATTATACGAATGATATTGAAATAAATATTGTTCCCTCAAGATCGGCCAGCTTAGACAATAACTTTAATGTCTTCCTGAGTCAAAGATTTCTTCGATAGGATAATAATAATGATAATAATTGCAGTAGTGTAGTCTTCTTTGTGAAGGATTTTGAGACGATTCTTGCAGTTATCTTAGGAGTGGCAGGGTAAAAAATAAGGGTTTAATGATTGAGCCCAATGTGCCCGGATCATAAATAGATACGATTGCATGTAACGTCAGAAGTAGCTAAGTGATAATCCATGCATAAAACAAACCTTCACTAATAACTGCAAGTCATTGCACATAATTATAGCACAGTGCTTGAGACTCGTCCGGTGCTGTACTTCGCCACGTTGTACAAGCGGCAGCCAGCCACAATAGAATCCTGGTACCCCGAGTACACAGTCTGCGGACTCTAGCATTCGCCTACCTGCAACAATATGCCTTTGGTATTTGATTACAAGGACGTTAGAGGGGTCGTGACTGCCATACGTGTAATGCTATTTTGTATACCCTACACCCATTTAGTCTGTACACAACATAGAGATATACTGAAGGGGATGTAGTTAGTGTACATCTCTATACGGTACACAATGAAGGCTGCTATTTGTTATTCACACTTGCGATTTTCTTTAAGTTGCAAAAGCTTGAGCTCTTCCAACATTAGCCTCTTTTAGGACCCTACATACCTATAATGAGTATAGGGAACAATTATTGTTCGCCGCTGTTTTAATGCAAAAATCTACTCTTCATATAGGCACGACTGATAAATTGCTATATTTTGTTAGCCGCCTTCTTTCGCACAGAACATACGACAGTACAGGCCAGATTCTATACAGCAGTAGTGTTAGGTGATGCACCATCAGAACTCGACTGTGTCCATAGCAGTACTGTCGTTTTCAGTAATGAAGGGCCTCATTTCTTGCAAAAATAAAACAAAAATGACCCCCAAAACAAACAAACAAAACAAGTGAAAACATCAACATTTGTAGTGGTTTGCATACGAGTTGCAACTTTGTCTAGAAAAAAACAACAACTTTGAAACGCTGTACAAATTACTGTATAGGCTTTAACACCTCCGACACAATAATACGCGTTTCAGAATATAACAAAGATACTGTGCTGTAACCGGAGTTCTTACCTTCAACATACCATTCACCATACCATTACTATTTTGTTATATACCTTACCTGTATACTATAGTAGAAGTAGAATTTCAATAGGGAGAACGTCAATTCGATGATTTCGATGGTTTAAAGTTATTGGAAGCCGAGATGGAATGCAAGCTTAACATGGTGAGCTGAACAAAGAAAAAATGAAATGGATATTCTCATGTCAGAAAGTGATACTTAGTGCAAATAATTTATGATGACATTGAACGCTTCGAAATTGATATCTACTGAAGATAGTTTGTGGGGACGTGACATCGAATGGGCCACTAGATACCGCCCTCTTGTGACAGATCACGCTATCTCTCCAGCTACTTCCTGTAGCTGTTGCAACGGTGAATCGCAAAATGGATTGGGGGGGGGGGGGGGGGGGATATTGCGACGATTACTTATATGTATTCACAATCATGTCAGTAACCAGGCAAAGAGGAAATGGTACGTACGCGCACGACAGTTTGGGGCTGTTTTGTCTTATGTTTGAAAAACCAGTAAAGAGAGCAGTCTTATCGTACTTAGCATACAATGGTCATTAAAACTGATTATTCAAAGAAAGCGGAACTCTTGATCCTTTAGCTCTGTTTCCTTCTAAAGGTGGGGGAAAGCGGTACAGTAAGCGAGCAGAATATTTGTTTTTCTCCTCTACGTCCAGGTCTCGCGTTGAATCCTAGAACGACATGGCACGACCGAGCAAGGACATTTTCCGAATGTCATGTTTCGCCGCCGGATGCACTGGGAAATAGCGCCATGCACATTAACCATCTTGGCAGCAAGACTTCGAAACGCCATTTGCAGACTGTGCAATGTCACTGCCGGGGTCCGTTTCATGAAAGTCTTAGGAGAGACTTTCTCTCTCCTAAGTCATACTTAGGAGAGACTTTGCTAAAAACCGTTTCATGAAAAAGCTATCGCATAAAGCTATCACATAAACTCAGACTTAGGAGAGACTTTTTCTAGAAACCATTTCATGAACAAAGCTAGCACATAAAGTCTCTCCTAACTTGGCAAAGCTATCACATAAATCTAGGAGTGGTCAGGAGCACTCCTAAGTTTATGTGATAGCTTTTTGAGAGAGCCATTGTATCAAACTTTTTTCTCATTTTGGAGCAATTGACCCTAAATTTGGCATGTGTGACCACTGTCAAAGGTAGATATGCAAGATATCTTTCGTTGATATCGCATAATACGTTGTCATGAATGGCAATGGCAAATTTTCACAAAAACATACAAATTGTTGTGGATTGAACTACTGCCCTCAGTTTTAAAGCAATGCTGTTGAAATTCTGCATAGAATCAGATAAATGTAATATGTAGTTGTGCAAAACACTTTTTTCATGTGTGGTGTGAAAAAATCTGTTGCCATGGCAACAAGTTTTTCTATACCAATCACACAAAGAAATATGTGAATTGACCTAACTTCCTTAAAATTCTTTTAACATTTGACCAAAAATTTGGCACATGACCATTACAGTATGTAGATGTGCAAAACTAATATTTGGTTGATGTTGAACAATCTGTTGCCATGGTAACAACATTTTTTCACTTAAAAGCATACAAAAATTGTGAATTCGCTAAATTTGTCAATCTTTGTGCATATGACATGAAATTTGGCACACATGTGACCGGCAGAGTACGTAGATGTGCAAACTTCATCTTTCGCCATTGTTGAACAATGCGTTGCCATGGTAACAGCAGACTTTGAATGAAAATCAATCAAAAATATTGTGGATTCTGCTATCTCTCAGCTTTTGAGCATTTTGCTTGAAATTTGGTACATGTGACCACCATGATATGTATAGTTGTGCAAACTTCATCTTTCACAGATATAGAACATTGTGTTGCTATGGTAACAGCATTTTCAATGAATATAATAAAAAAGGTGTAGATTCAGTTTACTCCTTCAATATTTAGCATTTTACTTGAAATCTGGCACATGAGACTGCTAAAGTACATAGACTGATGTGCAAATTTCTTCTTTGTTCTTTTTCACACAATGTGTTGCCATGGTAACAGATTATTTTGAATGAAAATCATTCAAAAATACTGTGGATTCAGCTAACTTCCTAAGCTTTTGAGCATTTGACTTGAAATTTGAAACATGTGAAAGTTATACTATGTACTTGTGTATATTCATCTTTCGTTAATACTGAACAGTGTGTTGCCATGGTAACATCATTTGTGAAAATCATAGGACTTTCCAGTTTATTCATTTAATTTACTCAGTTTTTGAGCACTTGACTTGCAATACATATATGACACATGTGACAAACAGATTTTTTGAATTAACAAAACACTTTATTCAATGTTGAACAACGCATTGCCATGGTACAGCTTTTTTCTTTTTTTGATAAAACCATATAAAGTTAGCGCTGGTTGAACGAACTCCCTCAGTTGGAGATGGGAGTAAAAATCACAATGATACTTCTAATTTCAGCAGGTATTCTTTGTTTCGTACTTGGATTTGATTTCACTCATCAATTGCCACAATGGGAAAACATTTCATTGAAAGACGCAGTGTAGGCCGACAATGATTCAATTACACTGTATTCAATTCATTCACTGCTATCAATTTCATACTCATTAATATCAATTCCTCACAATTTAACTACATGTCATGTGACAGATTATGTAACTGCACAAACTATTTCATGTATTTCATTCTAGTTGCCTGATTCATTAGAAAATCTGATCTTGAAAACATTATTTCATTATTCAATGTCATCATAATGACAGCACAATTATCACAACCACATTGGTGATACTGGTAAGAGTCCTTGTGAAATTATTATCACTCACAGTATTTTCTGGTATTACATTCTACTTGATTTCTACATTATAAGCTATGCTTGATTTTATCTTTCTAATCAAATAATAATTGCCCGCATAGACATAATTTCTATCTAGGTTACATAAATATTGCCTTCACATGCCTGGAAATAATAACAACTAGAAATGTCGCTATGGCGACTGGTATGCCTCCGCCATGATGCATGATTCTCCTAATAGGTCTAGATAGTGCATGTGGACGATGTGTGATTACATTTTCACAAAAATGGCTAAATATTAAAATGACAAGTTTGTCACAAATGTGTTGAATGTTCACCTTCCTTGACCTAGGTTTAATTGGATGAATAGGAGAGCATGTATTTGGGATTTAAGGACTTTAACTTGACTTTGACCAATTCATACGTTTATGCATTGAGTAATTTCCAAGGTATGGAGAAAAAGTTCAATTTCTGTATTGAATAGTAAATTGTTACCATTTTCATCTGGCCTTTGACCCTAAAATTCATAAGATAATCCCTGTCAGGCAGAACATGCATAAATATGTAGAAAGTTTAAAAATAACATGAGCCACTTCCGAGACATGGAGGAAAAACTTAGTTCAGCAGTTTCACTTGATCTTTGACCTTTTGACCTTTGAGGCAAAAAAAAGAAAAAAAGATCTTTCCAGAGAAGCTCTATTAGGTTATACATGCATACACCAAGTGTAAAAAAATAATCCTGCTGGCATTGCATAAACATGAGGGAAAAAGTAAAATTTTGAAGTGTTGCCCTTGACCTTTTGACTCCTGACCTTTGACCCCATGAACCCAAGATTGTCTAGATAATCACTGCCAGTCAGTACATGTATGTTCCATGAAGATACCTCGAATAATTTCCAAGGTACGGAGAAAAAAGTGAAGTTTTGATATTTTTGATTGACCTTTTGACCTTTGACCTTTGACCTCATGACCACAGACTTTCACCAGAGAATCTTAATTGGGTAATACATGAATACAGTAAGTTTCCAGAAAATATCTTCAGGCATTGCAGAGATATGGTGGAAATAGTTAAATTTTATGTATTTGACCTTGAACTTTTGACCTTTGACCTTGAGCATGTGCACCCAAAAGTTGATAGGCACAACTTCACCCCCTAATACACATACATGCTAAGTTTCATTAGGATACCTCAAAATGTTTTTTAGTTACGCTTGCCACAAAATTCATTACGGACAGACAGAAGGACGGACGGACAGACGGAAGAACAGACGGACGGACAGAAGGACAGACGGACGGACAACCCAAAAACATAATGCCTCCGGCACCACTTCGTGGCGGAGGCATAAAAACAATGCACTGCAATGTTCACTGATGTATTTATGTTTGGATCACTTATACATCGACAGATCTTTCATAATCATTTGTATTATTTTCATGCTTTATTAATCAAATTATGAAAGCAGCTGAACTTCACACAATGCTATCATTGCAAATATTTTGTAAGCATAAAATAATATGTGTTGCAATCCACCTTCTTTGCACTCTAAGGTTTCCTATATCAGAATATTAATTATGATATCAATACTAATAATAATGACCTTGTCTACTGCACAATAGCTTTTAATCATCAAAGATCAGAAATCAGACTCTTATGTGCTGACTGATACAGAATTTGCATTTATCCATTTTAAAATGCTTTCTTACATTTTACAAGGCCTATAAATCTTTTTTTTTTTCAGAGTGCTTCAATTCACCCATTTGCTTTTCACTGAATCGTTTGCACGCTTAATTGTTCTGTTCTGTTTTGTATTGTAATGTTTTTGCTTTTTCTTTTGAAGGGGGATTTTTCTCATTTCTGGTTTGGTTAATACATGTACCTGGCAAAGCACTTATGCCATCACCTATGGACTCGTCTATGACAAAACTCAGTGAAGTTCAGCAGTCAGACTGCAATAGTCTGATTGCAGCTTCATATCTAACACTGCAATTGTGACTCTGTATCACAATATCAACAGAAAGTCACCAAACATGGATTTCTGGTTAAAGGGCTGGTAAAGTTTTGGTTGAGACCTGGTTTCAGATTGATAACATTTCTTCTCTTTTTTTGGGGGGGGGGGGGGGGAGGAGGGGTGATATAATAAGAAACCTCTTATGAAATATGAAAGACCATTAATTCAAAGAAGAATTCAATGTTTATTTGATGAAAATTGGTTTTGAAATGTTTGAGATATCCAAAATAAAGGAATTCTAATAAAAGGTGGAACCAACCTTTTACTAGAATCGCTTTGTTTTACTCTGCTTTTGGATATCTCAACCATTTCAAAACTAATTTTTGTCAAATAAACATTGAATTCTTCTTTGAATTAATGTCTGTAGCACTTCAATAGTGGTTTCTTAGTATCTTGCAAAAAAAAAAGGGCCAATCCTGTTTCTGAAAGAGCACTCTCAGTTTTAAAATGATGTACAACTGAATTCAGATGGACTCTCCTATGTATTTGAATATTAGAAAGAAAGCACACACTCTGCAAAAGCATAGCTAGCAAATAGGTTCTGAAGTATGTGGTCTATCTTACCTAGCTATGTTCTGTGCAATAAATGGGACAAAAACCAGGATATAAAACTCTAGAGCAACAATAATGAAGGAATTATCAGATAAAGTTGAAATTGAACATGCCAATTATGTGAACACAAAATAGAAAAGCAGACAGAAAACAATCAAGATGTTGTTAGGTTCTGTAACATTACTCATGTCATTTGCAGCAAGTGCATAAAATTTGAAAATCTATCATGTGTGTAGGTCTAGCGACAATAGACCTATTCTTATTTTCCAAATGATGTCCTGAAAGACATAATATTCGCACTCCATTTTAGGAATTTTTGTTGTGCAAGAAGCTTTTGTCATAAGGATCTATTACAAAATCACCATGACATTTGCATTCATGACTTTCATTACAGTGCTTCAGGTACATGTCAGATCCTCACATCTAATGCAGCCACCCCCCCCCCCCCAAAAAAAAAATGTATACATTGCATACCATTAATTTTTGAAGGATTGAATCCACAGCGGTCAAAACCAACATATGTTATATTCAACCTGTCTGCATCACCTTTGGTAAGCTCCATGCCTTGAGAATCTATATGAAAGAAAATAGAAAGAAAGGACAAAAGAAATAGAATATGGAAAAATAAACAATACTGGTTACATACTGAAATATTGTGACATGCAAATCACATCCCCTCACCCTGACATTATACAGAGTGGGTACATGTGGGTGTACAGTTGAATGAATACACACACGACTACCACACATATCATTACACAGAGCTGCTTGTCAGCAATTTCATATACAGTATATTAGCAACAGTTTAACAGCATCAAGGAAAAAAAAAAACAAAGAAAATCGTCTGGGTTGTCATACACAAGAATTAGTGTATCAGATTCTTCCTGATGAACAAAAAAGGTGTGACACAGACTCAAAATGAAAATGTGATTGTGACTTAAAACACTCATCTGACATAATGTCATTCATTCATGTCAGTAGAGACTTATTTGACTTTTTTTTTAGAAAGGATTGTAATTTATGTCAGGCAAGCTGGGAATTCCAAAATAAACAGAAAGATGATTCAATGGGTTATGCAACAAGTCAGCTGCATTGCTATGTCAGTGCATTAATCAACTCTTGTGAGCTGTACTGAATTCCCAATTGTGGCTGATATAGACATAAACATTAAATCAACTCCCAACTGGGGTGTATGAATGCACCAATTTCTTCATTTCTCGTGTGGAACAGTTCACATATAGAGGTGACATTGTTTGTCCACCAAGTCTACAATAATTCCTAAAATAAGAAAGACCGAATTACCTGTAACTGATATGTCATCAACAGAGGTTGCCTTTTTTCAACTGTTACTCAAGTTGTTTATTTTGTAAAATCTTTATACTTTCAAGCTTAATTTGAGAAATGCATACCTGTGTTCTGTCGTAGATAAGATGCTGCTATACAGTTCGTAGTCCAATTGCAGTCTGACTCTGACCTGGGTGAAGTTCAGCTGCAGTTGTCAGTCCCAAGGGCTTGGTGAGGTTCAGCTCTCTTCAGGCCTTTGGGTGTGCAAATATAAGAACAGTTAAATACCATACAAACAGAAACATCGGATGCACAAATGGGATAGTTGGAAAATATTTGAGATGACTGTACATCTTTATTAAAACAAGCAATAACAACAAAATGTTCATTAATGAATATCAATTTTGTAAGATATATTATGTGAACGACAAGTTGTAATTGCCAGTTTTCAAAGTTTGAATCACTATGTAATGAGCCCCTGTTAACAAATTGTAAGAGTATGAGGTAATTTTAGTAATGAATGAGAGGGGAAATTGATAACAAGCATTCACTTTATTCAGTTGGCAGCAGAATTATGAACCCCCCTTGCATTATGGACACTATGGCAAAATAAATAACATTACAATTACTAAATCATATACAAATGGTGAACAGATAGTTTATGACAAATGCCTACCTGATCAATAATCTTTGATTTGCATATAGTTAGAAACTTTGATCATTCATGCATGAAGAGATAAGGTCAAATGAGTGCATTATGGTCATTTCAGACCTTTCTGTGATCACTGAAGCATGACATGATATGGTCTGATGATAACGATTAATTTCTTTTGTTCTTATGGAATTTTAAATAGTATCTTGCCATTCTATACATAACTCTTAGCATTTCATTGGGTTATATTCATTTTGACATGACTTAAACTTTGAATTATCAATATCATGGCTTAACCTCTGTACAAACTCTATGGTGGCAACTTTCACTAGAAATTAGTTCAGTTACATATTTTTGTACAATGAAAAATGCCAATTGAAATATTAAGAATCCTACATCAAATTCCATCATATTGTGTCACCTATCAAAAGATTGAGTGAAACCATATTCAACGAAGCATTTCAGTGATCACTGAAAGGACTGAAAATGACCATAAATGTGCCCACTGGACCATATCTCTTTATACATGAATGATCAAAGTTTGTAACTATATGCAAATCAAAGGCTACTGATCTGTTTTTTACTTGTAGCAAACTATCTGATCACCACTTGTATGATTTAGAAATAATCTCAGTTATAATGTAATTCATTATGCCAGAGTGTCCAACATGCAAGAGAGGGGTTGAATAATTTTGCTGCCAAGTGTAGATGATCAAGATAACATGATTTCTCAACTTGCTTCAATAGCTAAAATAGCTAAAAATAATCATTTAACACACCAGATGAAGATGGTGGAATATCCATGACACTGTCACTTGACTTTTCCATTTGCATCTTGCCCCCAGTCCTTAACTCTGAAGTGGATGAAGTTCACATGTTGTCTGGTCCTTGGCTGTTTGGAGTTTATTCAATATACAAGAACAGTTTACATCTTACAAACAAAACAATAGTGCAGGACATGGGACATTAGAAAGTATGTTAGAGATGGGTGCTTTGCCTTTGCTATAACAAGCTATAGCAATCAAATTGAAAAGCCCTACCATTGATTTTGAAACACTAAATTCACTAGTATCTACTGATCCATAAGCTGTAAATAGGACTTTTCACAGTTTAAAATGATTAGCTATGTCGAATATTCTTGTTTCAAACATTGTAAGAGCATGAGGTTGTTTTGATACTAGAAAAGGGAGAGGGTAAATAAACAATCATAGTAGGGCCTACAATATTAAGATAACGTGACTGCTAAAGTTTGTTTCAGGAGCTTGATACATGTAGACATGCAGGTACCCCCCCCCCTTCCATGAATTATCTCTTTTCAATTGGATCAGTATGTAATATTCTACAGATAGTGAAATAAAAAAAAAATGCAAAAAACAGTTGTTTCTAGAAGGGTCACTATTCACTGGATAAGAATGTTTGTTTTCAATTACCAAGATGGACATTACAGCAAACATTGTTTTCAATATTTCCTGTCTAACACTATTCAACTAAAAATCCAGAGACAATTTGATGTCCAAATGTAAATAATGTTGCAATTGTAGTATTTGAAAATATACAGATATGTTGTCTGCTAAAATAGTATTATAAGCTAAAATACTTGCATTCTGTTGAAGGTGACCATGCTGGTAGATAAGTCTCGACGAAGTTCAGTAGCAGTCTAGCTGTGGAGAAGATGGAAGTTCAGCAGTTTGGTTTTGTGTTCAGTGAAGTTCAGCAACTGACTCTGGGCTTTATGAGATGCAGAAGTCTGATTGTAGCAGTCTGACTGATGTTCCATATCTAACATTATAATTAAAAATGTGAATACAAAATAGAAAGTGTGTTTTCAAACTGTTGTTTGATTATACAAGATTTTACACACAATATCTAGAATCTGCATGAAATTTGAAATCAGTTCACATGTTTTTGCAGTTTAAATATATAAAGGACCTTATATTATTATTTTTTGGGGGGATGATTAAAAGACATACTACTAGTATTTGAGTTGTCTCAATTCAACATGTGTAAGCCTATAGTTTGGGGTATTATGACATCTTGAGGTTCTAGATCTTGTTGATAGGCATCCACGTTGCAAGGTCTACATCTACCTAAGATCTGGTAGGACCAGCTGTACTGTGGCTTCACATTCGGGTTGATCACAGTTACAGCCTGAGATGCAGCCACAGTCTGACTCTGATCATCAACTGTTGTCTTGTCATCATCATCAATTAAATTGGTAAAAGAAGTTGTGTAAGCGATACTAGCATCGGAGTATGGACCTATAGAATCTACTAACTGCCTAGATAGATAGTGCCACTATTTAGAAGACCTATTAACTTCCTTACTGATGAGTGATAGGCCTACTTATGTTATGATAATATGTTTAAGAATACCAAGGCTATAAAAGGGTCTAGTCTGGTTATACTTTTGGTATACACTGGTTAAGTAGTATCTAGGTCAGTAGGTGCTACTCGGGATCACTATACCACTGGATTCTAGATCTATAGACACCTGGTAGTATAGCAGTAGAATTCTAGAGGTTCCATGCCAATGAATTTAGGTAAACATCATTCTCTATCTTATTGTGACACATGCATTGCGATTACAGTGCTGTATGCATTTAGAATTGTGGAAGATATCTTTCAAGTCTGAACCAAGATCTGAACCATGGTTTCCAATTCATATTCTGTGTAGACCTGGATCTACGTACTACTACTAGGCCCTACTACTACTACTAGATCTAGTTAGTCTAATCACTGTCGGACTCTCCAGATAGTACTACCTGCCCTAACCCCAGGGCACTCCCTGTTATTGTTGTACGAAGTGCTTCGCGTTCGGGCTGGTCGCTGTTATTATAACCCCTAACCCCTAGTATTTTACAAGTTTTTGTTGTAGACCTATAGTAACGTTAGATAGTAACATTAGGACTTGTAAACGTGACAATGACACAGGTAACGTACAGCTGGTTCTCTGAAATGCTAACGCTATAAGTTCACGTTAGGGCCTAAAAAACATTAGGCTTAGGCTAGGCCCATAATTCTGTTGGACAAAATAACCTAGATTTTCTAGACTGAAAAAAAAACAGATTTTTCCTGTCGATTTGACACAAAACGGAAAATTTGTATCACTTCTGAATACTATCCACACAGCTAGTGACAGTGTAATTATTCAATGTTAGACACGTCTTCAAAAATATAGGCCTAAAAATATTAATAATAAAATGCAGACCAATTCTTATGAAATTTCCGGTTTCTTCTTCGCTCCCTTCACTATTCAGGCCTTGGTAAGTTACCTGCAATTGACCCACACATGAACAAATCGGGCAATTGCTCTCATGAAATATCTGCACGCTAAATATATCATAAAAATCAACCCACAAACATTTCACTATTTAATACTTGTAGAAGTTGTAGTAGTAGACCCTATGCCCTACCATGCTAAGTAACAAACTACCTATTGTAAACTCAGCTGGCCATTTGGTCATTCAAACAAACGGCGATGTGCCTACGTGGGACTATTGTGATAACGCTACTACCGGTAAGATTAGATCTACATCTAGCTAGCCCTTGGAGAATTGTAGACGATTCGAACAAAAATATATCCAAATAATATCACATTATGAATCCACATGCATTACTCTTCAATTGTAGACAGCTTTAAATATACTCACTAATAGAAATATGTACTGGTAGCGGTGTAGAATGCAACTTAGCCTCTAGAATCCTGCCTCCGTCGTAGATCTGTTGCCTCTGCGCTGTATACACTGTGTGTATACGTGCTATGTCTATGTAGCGAGTGCTCAACGCATGTACTAAGGGAGAAAAAGTTAATGATATGCTAATGATATGTTAATTAGTATTACCCTCGAACATGACGATTGAAAAAATTAAAGTCTCTCCTAGCCTAGGAGAGACTTCGTGAAATGGTTTTCACTTCTCCGTGAAAGTCTCTCCTAGCTTAGGAGCGGCTTGGCCATTCTAAGATTTATGTGATAGCTTTTATGTGATAGCTTCATGAAACGGACCCCCGGTGGTAGTAACCCACTTTAGGTGTTGCATGTAATGTGACTTTTCTTGGGGATGTAATGACAGCTCGAAACGCGGGTAGGAGAAACTTCTGGCTTTGGAACTAGACCGAAAAGTCGGGTAAGCAAACGCGGAAAAAACTGGGAGAGAGAGAAAAAAAAAATTAGGTACACAAAGAAATAAAACGCTCTATCGATATCGAGACACAGATCTTTAACATATCAATTCTTTTTATGTACCCGGAAATAACTGGATACTCCTTACAGCCAGCGGAGATTGAACAGTGTTTATTGAACACAGATTAGCGACGCACTAACCAACATCAACGGGATGTACGTATAGTAGGGTGTGGCAAGAGATATCAGGAAGAAAGTAGAATCCGTCTCCGAATCAGATGTTAATACATCTGATCCCGGTCGAAAGGTACGGCACGTTCATTCTCGTACGTACTATACAACATATCTCTCTCACTGTTTTACGTACATAAATATAAAGTGAGCTGTATGTTCAGTATTTCATTTGTAAGAAATTGATCTCAGATTCAAATCTTCGTAGAATTATCTAATCTAAATAAATTGTCACCACAGCAAAAGGTGAAGAAGGTATCAAATTATCACAACAGGCAAGACAACAGGACGATCAAACTGCTCTCTACGTTCAGACTGGCAGAGTCGCTTGGAATATTAAATGTTCCGGAAGTCGTGTGCTTGGTCTCAGCTAAGCAAGGATAGTAAAATTTGACGGGTCGGATTATTATTAAACACAGGTTCCGTAACCCGCTTTCTAGGAGAACGATATTAAATCTGACTGCTCTGATATAGACAGCGACACAAACCACACCCCCTCCCCCCCCCCAAAAAAAAATAAATAAATAAAATAAAAATAAAAATAAAAATCGGCTTTTTATCACACTTGCGCAAAAAAACAACCAGACAACAAAAGTTAATGTCATTCTATTGCAAATGCAAATCTGCTACAATACAAGTACCTGTAGTTAATGATTTTTGTTTTCGCCAGTCGATTTCTATGCAGATAACAAATCATGTATAATTTTGTGTGTGTGTGTCTTGAGTCTTTTGTACATGTTTGTGGTTTAAGGGACAAGACCAGTACAAGGGTGCAGGGGTGCAGGAAGATAATTGGGGTGGGGGAAGTAGGGTGGAGTAGGAGGAAGGGAGGAGGGTCTATATACGTGTACAAAGTGTACATGTAGAATGATACAAAACAGAACGGAGAGATTCTTAATATGGATTACACGCGTACAAACTGATGTTTATTTCGTTCACTTTAATGACTGATATGATTATGTTCGAATGGGAATATTTCATTCATCGATCTGCTGATTAGTATCAACGAAAGGTTTTGAGTAGAATATGTAAATTTGGGCAGGAAGGGGGTGTAATAGTTTTATAAAAGATTCAATTACCAATCTTATTATTGTATTCTTTGACAAGATATTCTATGATGTGTATAATCTCAAGTGTAAAGTATACACATGTACTAATGCATAAAATAGAGGTGAAAAAGCCCCCCCCCAAAAAAAAAAACAAACAAAAAGTGTTCATACAGTACTGATAGAACAAGCACCGATGACAGAGGTAATAATGCTGGTGACGTCCGCAGGCTTTACTTGACTAAAACGAAAAAATGCCCCCCCCCCCCTTTCCTTTCCCTTAATCCACGAGCATCATGTTGGACCCTCTTGTTTTTCTTCATTGTATTAGTGTTATTCATTATTGGCTGCCAAACAGTCAAGCTTTGACCTTATTCTTGGCAATCGTTCTATGTATATGCAAATTAAGATGTAACTCATGTGATTATATTACGGGTGCATATACTTGACGACAATTGTTGAAAATGCATTGTACATGTAGTCATCTTACTGTTATTTTGAACAATGTTAATAAAATTGCAGAAAATTGGCTTTCTCGTAAGATAAAAATGTCACACAGAAAATAAATCAAATCAAGTCAAATCAAAATGTTGAATGTAGTTGTTCGTCCTGATGTAATGCAAAAAATGAAAATACACCTGTACATGAATATTTCCATTGTCACTGAAAAGTCCAACCTGATCAGGGTGCTCGAGTCTCATGACTAAAAACAACACCAAGCATGAGACACTATAAATAAATTTCTTCCATTTATTACTGCCAGGACTCAAAATCATGGCTACGATTATACATACACAGTTTGTGACTCCAGCAAACCAATTAAGAGACTCAACTATTGGAATAAGGGACCTTCTGTAAGTACCGGTAATAAAAACAAAAACAACATTATTCATTATTGTAGAGGGGCCGGTGCAACCGGGTTTGGGGGGGGGGGGGGGGTGGGGGGTTACATAACACATAGGAATACATTGTGTCTTATAAAAAAAAAAAAAAAACATGACAGGAAAACTTGCATATCCAAGTTCCTGCCAACCTTGAAATGCGTGACATAATGCCCTCTCATAAGAACTGTGACACAAACTTCCGCACAAAACTTCACAGTAGTACAGTTATACTTGTACCAGCAGATTCGCGATACATGTATTTGCATGTACGCGTGCGTGTGCGTTCCCCCATTAACACGGTTTCATATGTATCCGACACAGCTTTAAAACCCTTATGGGATGAAAAGTGCCACTGACAAACATCGCTACACAGAAACATAGACCCGGGAATATATAATAGTGAATATTTTGCCGGCTGATGTGAGCTCTCTTTTTCTCTGGCACTGCGTGGAGGTTACATTAAAAGAATATAATTTCAGGGAATCGCAATTCTCAGTATAGCTATTGCCGTTAGGAGCAGTGCAATGCTTTTGGTTGAGAAGCTATCTTCGGGTCTTCTGTCTCAAGTTAAGGGGTAAATCACTTTCTGACAAACAAAAGATAGAAAATATGGAGATTAAATGACATGAAATATGCAATCTACTTCACATTCCAAATTTATGATACAGTGCACTGCCTTTATAACAAACAGGGTTGCAAGGAAATTCTTGTTACAACAAAGCAGAAATTCGGGGTACCATTTCATGAAAGTTGTCAGCACTGACAATTGTCAGTCTCTGACAATAACTGTAGTTACAGTCAGGGACCAGAGCATCTCAGCCAATCAAAACCCAAGGATTTGCTGAAAATTGTCAGAGACTGACAACTTGTCAGCACTGACTAATTTGATGAAACACCCCACCAGGTCCCAAAATTACCATCTAAACATGTGTATCTTTACATATATTACTGTTCGGCTATAACAAAAAACAAAATTTCGATATGATGAAAGAAAAGCACCAGTCCCGACGACTTCATTATAACAGGAGTGCACGGTGTTTACACCATAGGAAAAAGTGCTTCCTTTTCTTGATGCGAGTGTATTTTATATAATGGAAGGAAATGACCTTATCTAAACTTCAGAGCATCAGCTAGTCAGAAAAAAAAAAACCAATGACCCACCCTTAAACAAGAAACAGACAGACAAATTAACAAACAAAAAATATGAGGATTTGTCTGAGGGTCTCTGGCATTTTTAAGTGTGTGAACTATTTGTGATCCCTTAACCCGTTAAGAACGGCCTGATTTTGCCATAACACGTATTTCCCATAGACATCTGCCCGAGTATACTCAGGACTCTACCTCAACGGGTTAAATTGCTGAAGACGCATGGAGGCTGGGTTTTGGCAGGCAGTGAGAATGACGGAACAATTCGTTCAGTATTACACATGATTCATGTAAGCCTGCAACATTTATGTAGATTGCCTAATGAATGACCTAATGCTACATCCTCTGGAATTTACATGAAAGTACAGTGTATGCATATAAATATAAACATGTACACAAAATGCTATTATCAAATACACATTTGTCACCATTTACATATCTTAATACTCACATTATTTCTCTTGCTTTACAATGGCATCATCATTAACATCATGCTCCCATTGTTTGACCTTATCAGTACATAATAACATTTCAGAACATACCTGCCCAGTGAGATAAATATCCTATCTGCTACGTACAATAGTCTCTGCAATTTGGGGCATAAAAGGTTACATCACACTTACTCTGGCAATGACACACTTTCTTGATGAGTGCCTTTTAAGAGGAGAAACATCACCATTCAAAAAGAAAAAAAAAATCCCAAATCACATAATTATAGCATTCCTTGTAAACGCTTGCATGTATCAATTTCATCCAATGATCACATACAAATTGGAAACACAAAGCCTTACGAGAATTGAAGGAATTCTACAGGATTACTGCAACACTATACGTAAGCGCTTGCTTTGAGTCATTCATAATCATAATTTTTCATTATTGTGAAGACCCATTTTGTATCACTTGGAGCAGAAAAACACGATGAGACATGAAGAGTTGATGGATCGGTAGAATGGTGTCTGCTGATGCCATGTCTCCTTCTTGTCTTCATCCTCGCTCACATATGACTTCTACAATCTGTGGAAAAGACAATACATACGAAATAGAAAACATAACAAAACAAAACAAAGACACATGGATTAGGAGTATCTAATTGAAAGATTAATCTAATCTATACATTCATCCTGTATTTGCTCTGTACTATAAAATAAGACATTTTCACTTTCCCATCAAGCAAACTTCCAATCGTACAGTACATGCACCCTTACTACAATCGTGAATACTTTTCTATACAACCCTGCTTACAAAACAAACAAACAAACATATATATATATATATATATATATATATATATATATATATATATATATATATATATATCATATACATATATATCATACATTTTCTGTCATCAATAACGGAATAAAGAAAGACTGTATGAAGTTTTATGCACAAAGCAAATGGAAGGTGAGCTGACATGCTACACTATGGGGTCAGAATTTGGTTGTTCCCTTCATTTTTCTGGTTCTATTCAACAAACTGATTTTTAGGGCGGACTTCTCCTTTAACTTTAAGAAAACAGAAAGGAGGCCAGGGGAAGTGTTTTCTCACTTCCTAATAAAAAAAGGCGAGCAACTGTGTTACATTAAAGTGCTATTAAATGAATATCTCACATAAGCAGAGTCTGGAATAATTTGGTGGATACATGATTATTTGTGTATACCCACAGATGAATCACTTGTACATGAAATTAAATTCACACACACACACACACACACACACACACACAAACACCAGAAATATATTTCAGCTCGCAGAAAGCCATGATATAATTTATGGTGCACTGAGATTTAAGAGTATGTGTAACATCACTAAATTTATTTGAATTTTCATAGATATAAAGACAATTTCTTATTTTCTTTGTCTGAACCAATCCACAAATGACATCAGATTTCCTAATAAATTCATACAGCTAAGAATATCAACAGGTCGATGAAAGTACTGCCACATGTATTACATCTTTTTTTATTAACATCCGGCATATAAAATAATATTATGCTTTTAAGCTGCAAGCTACATAAGATTCAGAATGAGTATAAGAAGGTTCTAAACATTAGACTGAATTTGAAGAGACTAAGCTTCAGAATACTGCATGTGGCCACATATTTAGCAAAGATTTTTATTTTTCGCTAACTATGCGAGTTGAGGGCTATGTGCAGATTTTTAAACACATGAAAATATCAATTCTAATCCCAACATGAATGCGGTGTGCACGTGTATATTTCTCTGTCCACTGTTGCACTCCACAACTGTGAATATAACAACTTATAATACTGTTGAGAAGTCCCAATTTGCAAAAAAAAATTAGACTCGCTAAATATATGGCGTATACATAAGACACAAGACTTTTTAACAAGGAAAAGGTCTCTTTATATTCTATTTGTTTGTTCGTTTATTTTTGAAGCAGCCACAAGCTGATATCATGGCAATCGTATTAAGACACCCGAACTTGCCTTAACACTACCATCACAAAAAAAAAATCTACCTGACATAAAATCCCTCATAAACATTTGTGAACATCAATTATGTAAGCTATGACTCCAGGTTGGTGCTGTTTTTGCTTGTGAAAACTATGTGCCATGACAGCAGAAAATGCTCTTTAAAAAAACAGAAAAGAAAAAAAAAGAACAAAATGTCCTCTTCGAGGCACCAAGGAAGCGCTTGGTGGTAAACAAGCTAGTATGTGTCCTACTTTGTCAGATTGAATCGCACAAAACATAATAAAAGTACATGAGTCATTCTTATATGTCAGGCCATTTAAGTATGAAGTATCGTCATGTATCGTCATACATGCCTGTATAAATAGACGCTTGTAATCTTTGGTCTAGAGCAGAAATACTGCCCATTCTACATATGTTCCCCTTCCGGGTCTATCATGGTTATCAATTACGTGTATTATAAAATGATGCAGCAGATCCCAACCACATGATTGGTTGAGAGCGTACACACGACCAGTCATATTTTTTTTGTTGCCAAAAAAGTAATTTTGCTTACGACCGATCATTAGCAAAGAATAATGACTGGTCATTATCACTTTCATATCATGATGCATGGTGGGTCTATGTAAAATGGCATCATTTTGTTTATTCGCGAAAATGGCTGGCGCACCGCAGAATCTTATAAAACCACAAAAATCTGCCTCATTACTCAATACACATAATTTTGTTTGGCATTAGTATAATTACCTAAACCTGGTACCATCGAAACAGTCAAAACACCCCAGCTATGGCCTCCTACGTGTTCGACTGTTCCAAAGGTAATTGGAAAGGTGTTGGTAATTCTTACTAATGCCCTCACTTATGCATATTTTTCATATACCATTAGTCATGGAAATTGTCTTTCATCTCAAAGAGACATTCATTTGGGTTTATATTTATTGGGACACAAAGAGTCCACAGTTTTGGTGTGACAAAATTAGGTGTGGAATATTCATACACCACGCTGACATATCAATGCTCCAAAAGACTATTGGAGAAGCATGTGAATGCGCATGTGTGTCTAGTGTGTATAAATGCAAACATCTGGATACACACACTGATTTGTGGGGAACTGTATTCTACACCCCATAAGTGTGACTGAATGAAGGCGATAACTGCACATTTTTGTTCTCAGTACCTCACAAATGAATGTAGTTAGAGTATGTTAGTACATACCTATGTGTACATGTATGTGTAAGGGTGTGTGTGTATATATGTGCCGATGCATGTGTGTATCCATGCATGTTTGCATGTGTAATTGTATTATGACGTGTGCGTGTGTATGTGCTAAACCAGTACTACTCACACTAGACTCCATGAGGGTTGCGTCCAGACAGCGGTGGACGGCACTGCCAACAATCTCATCCAGCAGGAAGTGGACCAACCTGACCGATGCAAATCAGATGCAAATTAGATGCAAATAAATGCAGATGGAATGGCTTTTTTAGATAATGGACATGGCAAATCAGATGCTAGTGATGTAGATGGTATAGTTTGACAAAATGGGAGGGGCAAATCAAATGCTACTGATACCAGATGGCAAGTGAGAAACTGTGCTATGCTAATAAGATGCAAATAATTATACGATGCAAAATATTTTACATGTAGATATCGAAAACCATTACACACAGATTTCATGTGTGCAGAAATTCTGCACAACCAGATGTATTTTCGAATCATCCTCCCAATTAATTTAAGGGAAGCTTCAATAATTAACAATGTGATGTATTTTTTGCAGTGCCTGTATAAGGCAGCTGAGATCTATATGATGTAGATAGATAGTTTCATATCATTTTTATTTTTCTTTCCTTTGTGACTGCATTCCCTCTGTAATTATTCTCCAAGATGTTCTAAAATCTTTGACCCCAGGCCTTATGATCTGACACAGTATTCACTTCCTTTCACCTGCCTTGATCTTGACACCAAGGCCCGAATTCACGAAGGTGGTGCAAATGAAACCATGGTTTAAACCATGGACAAAAACTATGGAGCGCCAAATGTCGCATGGAATATTTCTTTACGAAATTGGTCATTTTGTGGACAAAATGACCGTTTCGTTAACGAAATTATCATTTCGTGGACAAAATGTTTATTTAGTTACAAAATGTTGTCATTTCGTTAAAAATAATCATTTCATCGATGAAATGACTGATTTTGTAACAAAATATTCCATGCGACACTTGGCGCTCCATGGTTTTTGTCCATGGTTTAAACCATGGTTTCATTTGTACCACCTTCCTGAATTCGGGCCCATAAGTCCACAATAACTGAGCGATAACTCTATCCTCAGAGCATGCGAAAGTAGTACAGTAGAATGTCGTTTTAAATGAATTAAATATCAACAGCAAAACCCTCTGTACAACAGGGATATTTTGCAGGTCCTGGGTCTTTATCGTCACTGGAACCACAAGACCTCGTATCTCAAATTTTGGTGAAAATGACTCTTTTGGATTAATGGTCAGATAATCAGTTAAGTGATGTCCTGTCCAAATCCTAGGTGTCTTACCCTTAAAATGAAGCCACCACGGCATGTCAAAGGAAAGGCTCTCCCATTTGATACAGTGCTTTGGCTGCCATGTTTTTTTTGCTCTCCTGAACATTTGACATTTTGTAGATACGAGGTCTTGTCGCCCCAGCGATGTTATGTTTCTTTGTTCTTTGTGTTCTGATACAGTGAGGAACCTGATACAACGAGATAATTTTCATGGTTTTTCAGGTCCTTGTAAAAGCGAGGTGCCCCTGTTATGATGACTCGTTCTGGTCCCACTTACTTTTCGTCGGACACAAACCGCCAGAGGTAGAGGTTGAGGTAGTGTGTGTCCACCTGGATTTGCTGCAGGCCGTACCGTCCAAACGTCTTCAGCCTCACGCACTCCAGAAAAGTCTGCCAAAGGGCGAAAAGAGGGAAGACAGAGAGAGAGATACAAACAATCATACATCACAGGACAGATCATTAACATCATTCTACATAGTCTGGGTGCCAGAGGTTGAACCTTGTTTTACTATCCGCCCAATGTTTTTTGGTGAAATTTCTCATAACCCTCAAGGATGCAAGAGTTACATCATCCAGATTTGCATTCAGCACCCTCAAAATAGGATGAAACAATAAAAAAACACAAAGAAAACAAACAAAGCAGAACATTGGACAGACAGTAAAAACAAGGTTAGGCCCCCCAAAATGACTTTCGCACCCAGACTAAAATGTTCCTTGATAACTGGTGTACTTATGCCTGAAACAAGCATTAATGAAGAAAATTCTATACAGTGAAGAATCCTGCATTCTACAATAATAGAAAGCATCATTTATTTCCAGTGACCATCGTAAGCCCCATTATCTCGTGTTCACCACTCGTTTCTCCAAGATGGTCATCTGGTGTGAAAACATGGTGATATTCCCTATCAAATCATTTGTGTTTGTGCTGTCTTTCTCCATAATCTTAACCCGTTGAGGACGGACTGATTTTGCTACAACACGCATTTCCCATAGACACTTGCCCGAGTATACTCTGGACTCATCCTAAACAGGTTAAGCACTATCACATTTAAAATAAGAAAGGGTATTGAAAACTTATTTCATCATGAACAAGGAAAAGTAGAAATTACGCGGTGCGTAATACAGGGCTCGACACTAACGGTGGCCCGGTGGCCCGGGGCCACCAATAATGAAAGTCGGGCCACCAAATTTTAAAAAAGGGCAAATTTGGTGGCCCGCCTCGGGCCACCAAAATTTTTTGAAAAGTATGTCAATAAATTCGCAACTTTTTGCGCCGGAAATTAGCACTTAAATTTGTTTAAAGGATGGATGAAAAGGACTGAATGAGTGCCTGAGAGTGAGTGTTGCAAGTTTGTTGAAGTTTATTTATGAGCAGATATGTCCAACTTCTAATTCTTACTATCATAAAACTTAAATATTTGACTCATTAGAAAAAAGGACTTTTAATGTTTTTTATTGTTTTTCTTTCGGGACACCAAATTTTTCTCTGGGGCCACCAAAAATTTGAAATTAAGGATTTTGGTGGCCCCATCGGGCCACCAAACAAAAAAGTTAGTGTCGAGCCATGCGTAATATATGTCCCCGCCGGAAGTAGCATTTTGTAGCAAAATATACAATATAGGTAAAAAATCAAGGTCAAAGGTCAAAATTCTGTGTAGAAGTTTTGAAGCCCTCACCTAGTGCCATCACATAAAGCAAACGGAATCGAAATCGGGTTAGAAATGGTGAAGGAGTAGCATTTTGTAGCCAATGTACAATATAGGTCAAAAATCAAGGTCAAAATTCTGTGTAGAAGTTTTGAAGCCCTCACCTAGTGCCATCACATAAAGCAAACAAAATCGAAATCGGGTTAGAAATGGCGAAGGAGTAGCATTTTGTAGCATTTTGATCACACACGGACGCACACACGCATGGACACACGGACATACACACGTACGGAGCCCGTTTCATAGTCCCCTGCTCGAACTCGTTCGGCGGGGACAATAAATTATGACATTTACATTGTTGTACAATCAACATACTACATCGTATATCAAAAAAAAAGAAGAAGAAGAAGAGCTGTGATGAACATTCATTCTCTTTTAAAGTAATATTGCTTTGATGCAAGTTATGTTAAAAGAATTCAGAATCACATGATTTTTTTTTGTAAAAAAAAATATATATAATGAAGTCTTTTTATTAATACAAAGCTAACTTGTTACACAAAATCCACAAAACAAAAACTAAGAAAACCCAAGAAACACCTTGAAAGTCATTACTAGGTAGAATGTAGACTGTATGGCAAGTTTCCGATCTCATTCTTCTTTATAGAGAAATATTTTGTCAAAAGCACACGTTGTAAGTATACAACATATTAATGACCAAAATTATATTACAAGGAAGAGACAAATGCTGAACTGCTTACAAGTATTTTTGTAAGTGGTCATCAAATCAATGGGATGGGTATTTATAGAGGTATGGGGGGGGAGGGGTGGTTGGGATGGCATAACTTTGAAAACTGGTCACAACTGCCAGCATTTTCGACCCCGAGACCTTGTGGTAAAGATAATATAATTATGCCACGTCACATGAGCTATAGCAAGATGGAGGTCGAGAACCACATATGAGGGCTTTCGGACGACAAGAAGATCTCGTTTCTAATCGTGCCTCTGAGAGCTGTTCCAGAGAGGAGCTGGAAGAAGAGCCGGATGTGCCACACCCCATGATCATTCAGGCATGCATCTCTTGATATACATGAATGTTGAAGGTTTGTACATACACACATGCAGCTTATGCAGTATCTGATACGAGAACAGTTTAATGGTTGTAGGACAAAGATGGTCGGGCAAAGCTCTGCCTCTGAAAATGTGTTTTAGATGTCACCAGGACAAGTAGCGTGCACCGAAAATCAAGCAAAGATTGATTGGAAACACCTCCAGACCACAAACTGTTACCATTTTTCCCCCTAAAAGCATCATTACAGTAGTATGATTCTCTTATTTGCCATCAGATGAAAAAAAAGAAAAGAAAAGAAAAGTGAATTGCATCAGATGAAACTTCAACTCGTTTACGAGCGACATCTTTTTGCTGTGTGAAATCCCTCTCTGTCTGAAGAGGACTCTTACTGGTGCTACCAACCTTTAGGCTGATCTTGATGATCCCCGTGACGACGGACACTTTGGAGAACTCCACCGTGCTGAAGATCTCGATCCGCTCAGAGAAGAGCTTCTGGATATTGCTCATCAGGCTCGTGTCAAAGGTGGTACTGCAGGGTCAAAGGTCGAAGGTCAATGGTCAATAAGCTCAAAGAGAAATTATATACACAAGTTGTGACTGGATATTGGTATTAACAGTTCAGCTGCAATTCACTTGTATCACACCCAATTTCACTTCATTTTTTTTCACTTTTCATTTTTACTTTTCGGACATACACTCATGAGCAGATAGATCCCTCTTCGTAGACAAATATATGACACGCAAACATGACAGCTCATTACTTCTACGTGGACGTTCGTTGATATGAATGATCATCCCTTTGCTACCAGCATATTTTTTTGTCAGTCAAGACGCTGACCAGCAATTGCAAACTGTTCATCTGGGCAAGGAGGTTAGCGATATCCAGGATCCAGCTTGTTGGTGAGTCATCATATTTCAACTGTGCAGTAAACTGCAGTTTATAGTAGTCTGTGGAATTATTTACACAGACTCCTTTTCAAGCTTTTCACTGCACTGTGGTTTTGGATGCATTTCAAATGCACACCAGGAGGTAAAGCCAACAAATTAAAAAGCTGCTTCCTGTTGACATGGAAAACGAAATGATGGACACGACAAAATTCCTCAAACGTACAGTGACCCAGAGACTGACCCTTGATCTAACTTGTGACCTCCAAGGCGAGTTATTGTCTATTCATTTCTATCCTTGTCCACCACATTACACAATAACTATACACTCCTATCAACTGATGTAATGGCTTTGGATATGGCATCTTTCATTTATTTTTGTTTTGTTGTTGTGGCAAAAGTACAGTGACCTCTGACCTTGACCTTTGCACTTTCATCACTCCCATTTCAAGTAAATACTTACTTAATTCTGTCCATTCAGGCATATTACAATACCACTGAACATTCCTGTCTGAAATTACAGCTGAAAGTGCCATTTTCAACCATAATTTTGTTATAACAATGAGGGACTTGCCTACAATTTAATCAGTGCATCTAGACCTCATGTAACATCCACGGTCCAAAATCCATTGAATATGATATTTTTTAAAAAAAACAAGATCTGGGACACACACTGACAGGTAGACAACCTGAAAACACAATGACTGAGGCACCCTTTTGGGTCAAGGTATACAAGTGGGGTTTACTATTTCTGTCACATTTTGCCCAGGGGTATTGGGATTTTATCATCCAATTACTCTTTGGGTTACCTCTCATCAGTTCCAGTAATGCTGGCCAGTATCATACTTCTAAAAAGATTCTTGATACCCGATTGGTCAACTGTTCATCATGTGACAGTTGTTAAAATCTACCATTGCACATTGTCACTGTTTGGTGCGCAACTTTTTGTTGAGCAGTTTTGCGTAGTGTGCTCTGACATCATCCATTTACTTAATGCTGTTCTTTTCAAGAGGGTTTAATTTTCACAAATTTTGCGAATTACTGTGGGGCCATGAATCTAACAACATGCTAAAAATATACCCACTTCATTGCATAAAGTGGCGGAGTGAACAGACAGGCATTTTAGTGCCTCAGTGTCAAATAGCAATAACAACAATATGCGAAAATGTCTGCGACCTCCTCACTCGCGAAAATATCTCTACATGAAAATGATGGCTTTTACAGTATATTTACTCCCATAGTCCCACGAGAGACTTAAACTTGCAGTTTTGCATCACTGCACCATTGCACTCCTCTGATGTTGTAATATGCATTTTCCAGCATGCACTCAATCAGTTATATCAAGCTCTTCCGTTCTTTGCTACTGAACTGTTTGGCGCTCCTGAGAAGTGGTTGCCACTGCTGCAATAAAATAGTCAAGTCTTGGCTTGGACCGCACTCTTTGACGTCCAAGGTGTTGTGTAAAAGAATGGCAAATGGCCTTTACTCGTGCAATGAAACAAGATTCCACAGTCATGATCTTTTATTATATAACACCTAGATAGATCCTTGTCATTTGATTGGTTGTTTAATTTGCTATTGATCATTCGTTCCATTTTACTATTATGTCATCATTCGTGCAACTGTGGCTCCATTTACTGTGCAATCTTGGATCCATACGATTCGCTTCATGCACAAACGCTTGTGTCTGCATTGTGTATGCGACAGCGTGCTAGCGTAAAGCGCTCAGTGAGCACTCTCTCGATCTCAGATCCCGTACCTTCTCTCTTGTTTCTAAATTCATAAAACATTAAATGACAAGGATCCATTTTTAGGTGTTATATAAAACAAACAATAAATGTTTTTCATTCATGCGACAGATAGCTTATTTCATTCAGTAAAAGATGAAATTATTGATCCATTCAACTTGGCTGCGCCTCGTTGAATGGATCATTTCATCTTTCACCTCATGAAATATTCTGTCCATTGCACTCACAAACATTCATTAGTAGTATACTATTTGTATACATATACAATCCTAAATTCGGTGGGGCAATACGTGCCTTGGGGTGTAGTTCCTCTGGGTCCTCTGTTGCCGAGAGACGCTGAAGCTCTGAAACGTGCGCTTGCTGGAATCGCTGCTGTGCGCCTTGCGCGTCCCCTCCTCGTAGAGGGAGCCCACGTTGCTGTCAATCGCCGTGATGTCCTCAACGACACGCTTCATGACCGCACGCACATTGCGCGGCTCGATGGTGTTCAGCCAGTCTCGAGTCTCAACACTTTTGCGTAACATCTGAAAAAGAACAGACATTTTAAATGACTTGTTATTGCTTTTCAGCTACTTAACTCCATGTAGCGCGGGGGATAAATACGCCCCTCCTTAGCATTTTTCGTGGTAATTTTAAATTGCAAAAATTTGGGGGGCTAAAATTTCATGACTTTTTTCTTTCACATTGCGCACATTTCGAGACCTTTATCGCAAAAATTGGGGGCATGCTTGCTGAGATATAGCAAGTTTTTCGTGACCAATGTCACCCCAAAAGGCAGTTTCCAATGACCTTTGTGTGTACAATCAAGTATAGGTGTTACTAGATTAAGAAAAGGCACAATGGTTGAGTTGTAGGCACTAATCTGAAACACTGTCCTCGTTGGTTGTGAGATGACAGCACTCAGTGAGAGTCAGGTGAACGTGGGAGTGAAGCGGCAATTTACCTGAGATATCTGGAGGCCCTGCGCCTTGACGTAGTGGTTCAGAAGCTGTTGAGCCCCCTCTTTGGCCTCCGCACACAGAGTCGAAGTCTGGGACAACCCCCTGCTGTCCTCTATCATGAACTGGGCATTGCACGTACCAAGCTGGTGACAAGAAAATACAGTGATTTCCCTCAAAGAATTCATACAAGAAAAGATAAATTAACAGCTTCTAGACCAACAATTATTGATTTGAAATGTCTGTGTAACAATTTCTTCCTTTTTTTTGTTTGATGAATCTGTTATAAGGTACAAGTCAATTTGTTCAAGCACGACCAAAAGAAATGAAAAGCAAACAAAACAAGGAAAAGTAGAAATTACGCGGTGCGTAACATATGTCCCCGCCGGAAGTAGCATTTTGTAACAAAATATGCAATATAGGTAAAAAATCAAGGTCAAAGGTCAAAGAAGTCAAAGGTCAAAATTCTGTGTAGAAGTTTTGAAGCCCTCACCTAGTGCCATCACATAAAGCAAATGGAATCGAAATTGGGTTAGAAATGGCGAAGGAGTAGCATTTTGTAGCCAATGTACAATATAGGTCAAAAATCAAGGTCAAAGGTCAAAGAAGACAAAGGTCAAAATTCTGTGCAGAAGTTTTGAAGCCCTCACCTAGTGCTATCACATAAAGCAAACGGAATCGAAATCGGGTTAGAAATGGCGAAGGAGTAGCATTCTGTAGCAAAATGCACAATATAGGTCGAAAATCAAGGTCAAAGGTCAAAGAGGTCAAAGGTCAAAATTCTGTGTAGAAGTTTTGAAGCCCTCAACTAGTGCCATCATATAAAGCAAACGGAATCGAAATCGGGTTAAAAATGGCGAAGGAGTAGCATTTCGTAGCAAAATGTACAATATGGGTCAAAAATCAAGGTCAAAGGTCAAAGAAGTCAAAGGTCAAAATTCTGTGTAGAAGTTTTGAAGCCCTCACATAGTGCCATCACATAAAGCAAACGGAATCGAAATCGGGTTAGAAATGGCGAAGGAGTAGCATTTTGTAGCAAAATGTACAATATAGGTCAAAAAATCAAGGTCAAAGGTCAAAGAAGTCAAAGGTCAAAATTCTGTGTAGAAGTTTTGAAGCCCTCACCTAGTGCCATCACATAAAGCAAACGGAATCGAAATCGGGTTAGAAATGGCGAAGGAGTAGCATTTTGTAGCAAAATGTACAATATAGGTCAAAGGTCAAGGTCAAAGGTCACGACTGAAATTCTGTGTAGAAGTTTCAAAGCTCCCATGTAGTGCTATCGTATAAAGCAAACAGAATCAAAATTGGCTCATAAATGACAGAGAAGTAGCAAATTGAAGATTTTGATCACACACGGACGCACACACGGACACACGGACGGACGGACGGACGGACGGACACACGGACGGACGGACGGACGGACACACGGACACACACACGTACGGAGCCCGTTTCATAGTCCCCTGCTCGAACTCGTTCGGCGGGGACAAAAAAGGTGCTGAAAACGTTTTAATCTTACAAAAATGTTTTATGTACAGTGGCATCAAAATCTATTTCCTTTAAAATTGCTTTGAAATATGTTCATTCTCTTTGAAACCACTAATGTTTGAAATGTAGCGACATCAGTGTGCATATAGGTGGGAGGTTGTGAAGAAAAATTATGTGCCTTAAGGTGTCCCGTGAAGGCTTACCAGCTGGACGATGTGAGTTGTCTCAAAGTCCACCAGAAGTCTGGATAGGATGAGGATGAGTGTTGGAGGAGCCGAACCCTTTTCTCCTCTACCCTCGCACAGATTCTGTAGGAGGAAAGAGGAGTAGCCATAGCAACAAACATTATGATGCTGATGAGAGATAGCTGTAAATTACTGTACCCATATTTGCCATATATTTTGCGAGTGTGACATTTCTAAATTTTGTTAGACAATTTGCGAGTGCTTGAATTTTGCAATCAAGAACCACACTAATGGAATGTGAAAGAAGTCTTATCTCTCTTTGTGAGAAAAATTGTGAGATCCTACTTCCGATATGATGCACACTGTACTTGCGCTATGGGTGGCCGTACTTCTTCGAGTTGTTAATTTTGGACATATCAGTCTACTTGCAAAATTCATGGAAACAAAAATGTCGCAAAATATAGCACTTTTATAGAACCTCCTATGAAATATGTGAAAGAACATGATTATAATTCTTAGAGGAATTCAAAGTTACTGTAAAACATGATATATTCGCGGTATGAAATTTTTGCGAATTGGAGCCGACAGCCTTTTTCGTGGCATGAAATTTTCGCGAATTCAATGCATGTAGTGTAGACAAAAGCTTTCGTGTGCATTTTAATTTAAAAATTAAAATGCAAGCGAAAATTCCTTGTTTTAAAGTAATTTGATGAAAATTTATCTTGACGTGGTGGAGATATCCCCCTACCCCCCCCCCTAAAAAAAAAGCAGCCATAATAAAAAGCGACAGGCCACAACTTTTATTAGGATCACTTTGTTAGATATCCTAAGTGACTGGAAATAGGGTAAAAAGGGCATTGAATAGGTCCTGCTGGATGTTGGAACCGCTCACCCGACATGTCTGGAAGCAGTGTCTGAGGAAGTCCACCAGCAGACCCTCGCGCACCACCTGGGAGGGGTACGTGGTCACAAAGAAGGTCGCGTTGGCGAACGTGATGTCCTGCGCCAGGAACGCCTGTGTGAATGCAGCAAATATATATGTTGATGGTCATAAAGGCAGTCCAGATAAAGCAGGAATGTGTCTTGTGTGAAGGGTCTGCGATGCAAAATATGAAGCTTATGTTCTTTAATCTCATCAAGGGGAGACAATAGTGTCATGCAGTACTTACGAGACAGGTGCAATTAGAAATCTGTAAACATATACAATGTATATACAAGTTTGTACGACAGCAGAAAGGTGACAGATTTTACAGGTTGATGTTAATTTGCACAGAAAAGTAGATTTTTATTGGCATTAAAAGAAGGTAGCTACAAAAGAAATTTATGACTCATTAAGCAAGAGCTATTGCAACATTTAATGCATGGTCAAAAGTGATAGGTGGTTTCATGGTACATAATGTATCAAGCTGTTATTAAGCTGTAATTGTATTAATGTTTGAGTTTGTTTGTATATTTGTTTTGGTGTAGTGGTTCATTTGTAGTATAAGTTATTTCATTGTTTGTACTTTACTTTGATGATCATGACATTTTTATCTGTACATAATGTAAGCAGGGCCCCTTGGTAGAACAGTTAACCAACTGAAAGGGCTACCCTGCTAAAAGAATATTGAAATAAATAAAATAAAATAAATAAAATGTATGCTCTCTTGAATGTAAGTGTGGTCCTAAATCGGGCCAACTAAACTTGTTATTTTGGTAACCATAACCTTACAGTCAATCTTGCAAACTCTAGATTGAGTGGGTCTTTTTGAGGACCACATTCACATCAAGAAAGAATACCCGGTGTACCCAAGAAACCACGCCCCCCCTAAATTGGTAGGTTACTGCTGCAGTTTTTAAAAAAAAAGAACACAAAACCCAACCTAACAAACAAAGTCCATACCTTGAGATTGGTGAGTACCAGCTTGACCTGGTCAATCACAGAAGACGAGGTCACATTGACCAGCTCTGACAGGTTGGGGGCGTCCTGCTTTCCAGCCATCCTCGGTGCGCAAAGCGTCTGACGAATGTCGGTGATGCATTCTGGGATTCAAACGCACACATAATTAAAACACTAAAATAGAATGATATGTACAATTTTCATCTTTTCACTGCCTAAAAGCCTAACATTTCACCTTTTTGTCTTTTCTTTTTGTTCCTTAGTCCTTCCCTTCTTGTTATGGCACATCAAACCATAAGCAAAACCAAATGCACTTGATGTTTAAATGTCAAAAATATAAAGAGAGAATGAAGGAAAAGTACTGGGAATTACCTCATTATGAATAAATGTAATAGAGTCCTCTACATGAAAGAAAAAGCTGACTTGTTCTGTCAGAATCCCGTAAGCTCTATATTTAGCACTTGACTGCAAACGCCAGTAAACAAAACAAGTAACGAACAACATGCACCCACCCAAACTTTGTTGACAGTGTAGGCTATCTTTATGTGGTGCCATTGAGGATGAGTCCTGAGTATACTCGGGCAGGAATCTATGGGAAATGCGTCTTGTAGCAATATCAAACTGTCATCAATAAGTTAAAAACCCTGCATATGGCAACTGCAAAATTTGTAGTCAGTGGTCGCTGTTTGGATGTGTTAAAGGTACTGTTTACTGTTTGGAGCAGTGATTTACAAAATGTTCCAGTTATCACATTTGATGCATACTGTATGTGTAGGTCAGTTGTATCACAAAACATCCTACCACAGAAAAACTTCGCAATAAAGCCTAAAATATAAGGAGATATCACTATTTTTCTCACTCAACCATAACTGTTGACAGTTTATTCTAGAAACAATCTTATTATAACCATTGTTCACATTATGTATATTCAACAATACTTGACATTGATTACACTGATTAACATTTTCACATTGGCTATTTCTATCCCTAACTCCGTTTTAAATGTATTTTGAAGCGCCAAAGCTGGGTTTTTGTTTCATCTGCAAATGGTAAGGTATGCCTTTAACGGTGACTGACGCCTTTCCAGGGCTAGCCAGAAAAACAAACATTCAACACACAACATGACTGATATTGCTTAAAGATAATATAAAGTTTTGGTACCTCAAAAGTTTCCCTGAATTTCCTTGTCTTAGTTTGTGTTTCAGGTTAAAGTACCTTTCATATAACTAACACTGTGAGACTTACTCGCCCCAAAGTGCTCTCATGTCTTAGTAATCATGCAATTAACTGCGACCAGCAGCCCCATACGCATAGCGCAATGGGGCTGCGCGTTGTAGCATTCAGGATTACGACAGACGTATTATCGCGGGTAAATATCAACTTAAAATCTAAAAATGTCTTCAATTTGAAGACTCACCAGTTAAGTTGAAGTATTGAAAACAGGCTTCGGGCAACGTTTGGTTCTGCCAATAGTCCCTTTCTGTTCGAATTGATGACTGAATGTGACTCGGTCAAGAGGACTTTGGGAGAGCTACACGGAATTGACGGTCAGCGCAAATTTCAAATCCATGAACGGATAAGATGTCTGTGTGCGCATGCGCTGGCCGTCGATTCAGTGTAGCTCTCCCAAGGTCCTCTCGACCGAGTCACATTCAGTCATCAATTCGAACAGAAAGGGACTATTGGCAGAACCAAACGTTGCCCGAAGCCTGTTTTCAATACTTCAACTTAACTGGTGAGTCTTCAAATTGAAGAAATTTGTGGATTTTAAGTTGATATTTACCTGCGATACTACGTCTGTCATGATCCTGAATGCTACAATGCGCAGCCCCATTTAGCTATGCGTATGGGGCTGCTGGTCGCAGTTACCATGCATGCAGTAATGGTTTCGTATAATACGTGTACTGTATATTGATTCTCCGGCTCTGGTACGAAACCATTATTGCATGATTGCTAAGACATGAGAGCACTTTGGGGCGAGTAAGTCTTACAGTGTTAGTTATATGAAAGGTACTTTAACCTGAAACACAAACTAAGACAAGAAAATTCAGGGAAACTTTTGAGGTACCAAAACTTTATATTATCTTTAATTTCATAATCACATGATCAATCTTTCCCTACATCTACTTCTTTCAGAGGGCATCTTGTAGTTTTTCTCATCCATCCTCACATTCTCTAGAGTACCTAAATGTGGTGTCATACCATTTATTGCCACGGAAACTGGCTCTTAGCAACCTCGCGTAGTCTGAATATCTGTGAACACAATGGTTACTAACCATGCTCGCACCCAGTTGCAACCACTGCCTAAAGCCTTGTGCAACAATATCTTGTTTGGAACCAGCACTAAAAGCTGTAAGGAAGATTGTGACATTATCACTTTGGTACTCTCTCACCCTAATATTCTGTGTTAAGTACAGTAATTCAGGCTTTTCCTGACTTAACCCTGACTTAACCCATTGAGGACAGGCTGATTTTGCTTTAACATGCATTACCCATAGACACCTGCCTGAGTATACTCTGGACTAGTCTTCAAAGGGTTAATTAACTAACACACCTGCAAAATGCTTTTTGAGTCCCTCTCCGTAGTACAGTGCCCTGTCCCTCGCTGCTTCAGCAACAATCTTGGCCCCCCGCTGCAGGATCTGGAGTTCCGGCAGCAGCCGATGGACCGCCTGGAGGCGTCTGAAAAACCTGTCTAGTGCCCTCACCAGGAGAGAGTTCTCAACAGACGCCTTCTACAAAGTCAACAGTGATATTCAGTTTGAGTGCTTGGCTTTTTGTTGTTGCTTTCTTTCTGCCTTGCACAGATATACTAGTACTAGAGATAAATTTTGCGAACATTTATGAAAATTCCATTAGCAATTCAAGGAATCACTAATGGAAAACAAAAGCAGAGAAGTGGTGAAAGATATGATTTCTGAAAATCTTACAAAAATCAAGAGCTGTTGAGTATTTGTGCACATCTATTACATCTGCACACAACTAGCGTGTAGATATTGCACCCTTGATGTGACAGATATCCAAAATCGAGAATATCAAGAGGTTTGGAGGGTTCATGATGATGTTGCATAAAAACCTATAATAAAGAAAACATGTCCTTTAAAGCATTACAATCTTGTGTGATGTTCTCTCTACACATGTCAATCCTAGAAAGTAACAATCACTTTCATTTCACGGTGAATAGCATTTGTCTGACATTGCCCTGAAGACCCCCCCTGAAAAAAAAAAACAACACCAAAAAAAAAAAAACAAAAACAAAAAACAAAAAACCCCAAACAAGTAACTAGCACAGAGATAAGAGGGAAAGGAGAGTGAGTTAAAATAGGATGCCAGGAGGAGAGCTGGGTCAGAATGTCCTATCAAAATATTCTTTGGATGGATGGGCACAAAGTATGCTTGACCCTGTTTCATAAAGCTGTTCGTAAAGTTACAAACAACTTTAATATTGCAAGAAGAGTGGATTTCCTAATCGTTGTTATTTCAATAGCTAAAGTTGAAATTTGCAGATGATTATAATGATTATTCTTACATTTTAACACATTTTGTTTTTCAATTGAAAGTGTATTTTTCCCCCAATGCAAATGAAATATTGACATACAGTCATACTTTGTTACAATGTAAGAAAAAAAAAAATGGGAACACATATTGGTATTTCATATTCCTGCCGTTCGTAAAGTCATGCGTAACTTTACGAACAGCTTTATGAAACATGGCCCTGGGTTGAAATTAGGAGGTATGTGCATGGGAAGGACTGAGGAATTGGGGTAAAGGAAGGGGATGGGGGGGGGGGGGGGAGGGAGAAAAAGAGGAGGGACTACGAAAAGAGGGTGATCTATCTTAGTTAGGATGACGTCACCAACCTCTGCCTGGATGCGGTCCTGGATGCAGCCAAAGTAGTGCTGCATCCTGGAGTCCACAAACTCTCCAAGCTTGGTGTGGGCCACCTGCTGTAAGGCCTCCTGGTCCTCGGCGCTGTGTCAGACAGGGGACATGAGTGGTATCAAAGAGCACAGGATTGACACAATGGCACTATCATTAGGTAGCAAGACAGAAACTTGGGGATCTACATACCCTGGTAAGAGTAGGACAGGCACGCGAGGAGATATCATTACATAAAAGGAATATGATTACTACATTGCGATAAAATTTTCTTTTTTTATAGTAGTCTCAATGCTGTAAGTATATAAACTTAAGTTGAAAAATACATACATACTGTATTATTCATAGTATTTGCCATCAATGGAAATGACATTACATGGATACAAACATGACTTGGAATAGACAACAATGGTATCAATGTCATTGCAAATTTACACTCTAACATGTTCACCACATGCACATGATTTTACAATGCTTCTTCATTGTTCTTTTCAATATGTATATAACTGGAATGACATTTTAAATCCAGCATGCAAGAAAATTATCACAAATGTCCACTCCTCAGGCGCGGCGCCGAACATTGATAAATGAATATTTTAGGGTGTGTGTGTGTGTGAGAGTGTATTTGTTGAAAATAGACATTCTAGTTATAGTTACAGTTATAGTTATGGTCATAGTTACAATCAGAAGTCATAGTTTAGATACGAAAATGCAAGAAGGCAAATAAAGTTGCTAGACTCACTTGCCAGCTTGTCTATTGACAAACAGATCCTTGAAAGAAGCAATCACCAGACAAATATTACTCAGGAAACCATTGCAGCTACTGTCGATAAACTCTAGAATGTCCTGCATGAGAGAGGGGGAGATACCAATCAAAATACAAGTAGAAATATCACAATTTTTGCACAATGCAATATGCTGGATAGACGTCTAATATTGTCCATCTCAGTTGATACAATTATTACGCTTGATTCCCATTTAGAGCCAATCATGTGTTTGAGCAAACATGCTTGCACTCAGCCTCAAAACAATGACGAAAACAACAATTAACTTTGAAACAAACCAGCGGAATCTTGATCTAAATAACTGATCATGTAAATTCCACTATAGTTTGATAATGTGGACAATTATGGCAAAGCAAATACTTGCTAAAGACCATGTAATCTTTGTGATACAATGAACTGAAATCTGCAGGACTATGCCATTCATCTTTCATTGTGAAAAAGAATTGTAAGAAAATCTGGTAAAAGAATTTAATCCAGAAAACACTGTATATCTGGATTTTTATTTTTCTTTCACACATGATGAAAAACATTTTTCTGTGATGGTGAACAAAAGGGAAGTTACACAATCTATACAATTTCTCATCATTTCTCACACCTGCTCTCTGATTCTGACGTGTAATTCACCATCACTCTATGGTTGAAGATTTACCTCAGGAACTATAACAGTTATGCCCTTCAAATGATGGAAACATTACACAACATCATCTTCATTTTGCTGAAGGAATTGAATAAGAGTTTGATACAACATATACCTTTAAAAAGAGGAAAGGGGGAGGGGGGAGTGTCCCACATACCATAGGCAGTGTTCTCATGATCCTTTCTGCTGGCCTCTCTCCCTCCCTGTCGCCATGGTTACCATCATCTGCATCTGCCTCCGGGGTGGATGGGGTCCTCAACCTCCCGGCCACGAGCTGGGCGTGACACGCCATTTCCTTCAGATTCTCATCCAGCTTGTGTCTGGCACTGGGGGTGAGGTACACGAGGTGGCCAAAATTTGTAACACCAGACTGTGTTTAGTACTTCAACACTTCAACTGTACCCTACCATTGAGGACTTTGTGTCATACGCCATATCTACACCCTGTGGCACTCTATCCCAACACCTGAACAAACTGGTGTACAGGATTACATACATGTACGGCAACATTAACAAGCAATTAAGATTTAATTTGGTATAAGGTGGGATGAAAGTTCACACGTCAGCGAGTGTACTGCCTCCGTTTTAGACGAAGCTTAGATGCTGTCACTGTAGAAATTGTACTTTAAAGCAATAGACCACTTCGGAGTTTGTCATGGTTCAAATGGCCTCAAATTAAAACAGTTGCAAATCTAGATATCAACCACTTTACATGTAATCACACTTGCTTCTAATATGCTAACAAGCTCCCTTGAATGCTTAAGAATGTTCTGTCACTGCAACGCAAGGAAACTGTTCCAAGTGCTCTCCATGACATTGCTCATTACATCTTTATGTCTCATTATGTTGCTTTTCTCAGTGGGCCTCTACCCACTCATGCGCAGAATGTAACTTTCACCTGGCTTATTGGTTAATTCAGGACATAATAGTAAAATGTTTCATGCAAGGTGAACACTTGTGAATATCAAAGAATTCTTAGACTCTGAAATTTTGTTGCAAGGTAATCAAATCTTTTGATTTAAAAAAATGTCACACTGCTGCTGATTTAGTCAAATTATCTTACTTTACAGTTTTCTCAGTCTGCTGCCTCGTTAGGCTGGTTCTGTATTGACAGTTTAAATGCAGATATGCAGCAATAGCCATTTTTAATGACACTTACTGACCAGGTACTTGTTACAGATTTGACAGTATGCATGGTTATTTGTTTGGAAGCAGCACTATGGTCTTGTAACCATAATAATGACTATCACGAAGTCTGTGTCAGACACCTTGTAAATATGACCTTGATTTCAGTCCAAACGTCATAGTTTTCTTGATTTTGCTTTCAAGTCTCATTGGTCCATTGATTTGACCTCAACAATTTCATCCAAACTTAACTGGAATCCACATCCTTACTTGCACATAAAATTTTTTAGTGGAGAATGATTTGTGGAGAACTCACTGTGACAGGAACTCATCACAGAGCTCATCTGGGGGATCTTTCAGCTGAAGCAGAAGGTCAACGCACTCAGCAAGCTGCTTGGGGTTGGACTGCCGAGGGCGACAAACACACAGAACAGCCATCTTGGGTTATTAAGGATTTACTTCAGTTTGAACACTACACAATCAATTACAACACACTGTCATTTACACAGCTAATTACGGGCCCCCACGAAGGAGAAACTCCAGGGGGAAAAATCCAAATGGAATGCAGATGTAATTTCTGAATTTTTAAGTCAAACGATAATAACAAGAATTATTTGTCAATTTAATTTCTATGAGACAACGAATGAGGGAGGCAAGGGAATTCACACCTTAATGAATCAATAGGATTTTCTTTCACCTTAAAAATATTTGTAGTACTACTACCAACTGTGATCAGCAGTAAACAACATGCAATCTAGTTTTGTGTCCCCATCTCCATATTTTGTAGATGCTAACTGTAGTGCTTAAACGGTAGTACAATTTCAGTCTGACCATATATATGACAGGTAGTTGTCATGGTAACAGACAGCAAAAGAAGGAAGGTGGGCAAATTCACTCCTGTATTGGTTTACCTCCTTGTCTCTGAACTGCTCCCTGAGTTTGAGTCGCAGCTCGTTGACGATCTCGGTGCAGTCCCGGTGGATACCGTGGAAGGAAGGCATGTGTTGGTACTGGAGTAACACCACCCTGGCCTTGGAGTAGTACCTTAGGTAGGCATGAAGCACAATATTAAATGTGGACTGAACTTATCATTTCTATCTTGCAATGTTGCATATGGCACGAATATCATGTCTAAGTCTACAAATTGAATTTTATTTCAAAAGTCAAAAAACATGCATCAGCAAACCCTCTTCTGACTCAATCTCATCTCGGTTTCGACAATCTTTGAAATGTACTATTCAAAGTTATATGACACATTCCGTTTCTGGAGTGATGACTGACAATGTTATGAACACTGTACTTTTGTAAAATTTATAGTGAGTCATATTTTCTACCTGTACCACAGCATCAACCGGGTAGATCATTTGTGGTGAAAAATCATCATTACCAACAATTTTACAAGGTAATAGGGCACTATCAAGTTATGAGATAATTTTTTTTTTCCAAAAGAATTTTGCCATTTCTCACCTGACAGCTTGACTGTATGAACCCATAGAGATGCACTTTTTCAGTCTCGCTGGCAGCTCAAACAGGAATTGCAGCTATTCATGGGACAATGAAATCATAATTCAAAGTAAAAAAACACATACAAACACACATCTTCAAGACGAGATAGTACTTTTGAAATGTTTACTAAAATAGTCTTTGTCCTATATGAAATGTACAACATGACATGTTTTAACTCACTGGAAGTAGAGATGGCACATAAAGAAAATCTTCTGAGTTCCATGCAATCTGTGCAACTCAAAATAATATAGAAAAGAAAAAAAAAATCAATGTTTCCCGTATCTAAATATCAAAGCTCAGTTTAATCATACATGTACTTGGGAATCATTTCATCTTATTGCACTGTTCTGATATGCAATTTTTTTTTTTGTCTGGAAAGTGAGGACACTTTATATGCCAAGGCTATCAGATTTGAGCGATACAGTTGACTTGTGGTTGTTTAAAGGGACTGTACAGTACTGGTTGAGGTGAGGATTCAGGTTTATAACATTTTTTTGTGAGATAATGAGAAACCTAATTATCAAATATGAAAGAGCATGTGATTTCAAGAAGGATTCAATGTTTATTTGATGAAAATTGGCCTTCAAATGGCTGAGATATCCAAAAATGCAATCCCAATAAAATTGACAGCCACGAATTTTAATAGATCTCTTTGTTTTTTCCTTGTTTTTAGATATCTTGGTCATTTCAAATCCGATTTTCATCAAATAAACTTTTGATCCCCCCTAGAATTGTATGCTCTTTAACATTTTATACAGTGGTTTCTAAATATCTCGCAAAACCTTACAAGCTGAATCCTCACCTAAACCAGTACTGTACAGTCCCTTTAAGGATGCAAAATCAATATTGTGCGAAGTTTCACATGGCTCCTATCTTTTGATTGTCAAACAAAAACGCAGACATCATAGTTTGTCATGAAAGAAATGATCATAAATTTCTTCACCTGCAATTAATGCAAACATCATATCTTTTGTTTAAAAGATTGCACTCCTTCTTCATCACTGACTCTAATTACCTCATTGTCCACTTTCTTGTTCACTAGAGACTACAACCATATCAAAACTCCATGGTACTGTACCTTTTTAAGAAGAGAATGGACCCCACTCAGCTTGGTAATCTGCTCTCTCCTCTCTTGCAGTGTGGAGCTGATCTTCTCGCTGAAGTCGGCAATGGTGTCCATGTTGGTTGCTAGGCGATCCATCTCCTCACCCATCTTCTTAAAATCGCTTTTCATCTTAAAAAAAAAAAAAGTGTGATGATGATACGTTAATCCACATTCTTGCACCACTGATTCATCTTGAAATTACACATCCTTGTTTCCTGATGAAATTCTCCATCTTGCAAACTGTACATCACACAATTTTGTTTCTTTGGATTTATTTCAACATGGCTACAAAGGAAGCTCTTAAATTCGTATGAGCAAACTACGAAGCTAAGTACCCTTGGAGGGACTAGGCGAGAGCATACAACGCCTTGCTTATGGGTACAACAGCTGCTGCCAGGGGATTTGAACCAGGGACCTCAAGATTATGAGTCTATGGTCTCATCCATCAAGCCACAATGATGGCTCTTCCAACACGCCTCAAATTTCTCTACAGCACTAATGCCTCACTTTTGCACAATAGAACTCGTATGATGTATGACAGATTTCAGTTTGAATTAAACCCTCTAGATCCTTCTGCAGATTTTGCATGAGAAGTATGTATGTGCATGAACATTTGTTTTCTTTGATAAATGATAACCATCTATCTGTTACGTCACTCAGCATTTACAAGCTACAACTTGTTTAATATCATTTTGTATGTGTTCAGCCACTACAAGAAGAGTATGTGCAGTCAGCAGGTGAAATCTTCTTTCTTTCTTTCTGTTTTTTTTTTTTTTTTTTTTTTTGGGGGGGGGGGCATTTATTCTAGTTGTAGCTTATTAATAGCAAAGTGAAGTTGAAATAATTCTTGATAAGCATCATTTCCTTTACGAGAGAAGGTATAATTGCTGATTGATACGAATGACATCAGTTTAATTTGTCAGAGTCATGTACACTACGCATTACTGCAATAGCATACAGTGTCACTAATCCGTTGAGGACAGGCTGATTTTGCTACAGCACGCATATCCCACAGACACCAGCTGCCCGAGTATACTTGGGACTCGTCCTCAACGGGTTAAGCAATGAACAATCAGTCATGTAAGAGACAGCCACATACCTTGCGTATAGTGTCTGTTGCGCTGATGAATTTGTTGTAGTTCTCATAAACCAAAGTCTGCATGTCACTGTCAAGGGATCGGATTTCTGAAAAACAAAGAATATCTCATAAATTGGTCATCCACCATGAATGTGGTACAACGGCTATACAACAGAGAGGTACAGTTTCTACTTTCTGTCTACCTTTTGTAACTGAACAACTTGTGCTAAACCTAAGTTGTAGGAAATGCATACAGCTCCCATGAAGGTTTAGCTAGACCCTAATCTAAAATGAGTTCTGGTTACCTGGACTACTCTGTAATCACATGGCAAAAAGGTACAATTGTTATTAAAATCAACATACAATAAAACAGGTGATAATTAATGATTGCAGATAAGTTTTTGAATTGCATGACTGTCTCTATGCAACAAAACTCCAATACTTTCTACAAATCTTAGTAAACCTAGCAGGTTAAAGGCTTGATACGTGTCTTCATGCTTAGGGCATGATGTTCTGTGGGTTATCACATTAATGCAGTACAATGCTGGTTATAGCTGAAGAAACCCAGCATCCAAACTACATCAAGTATGAAAATTCATTCATTCATTTTAATTATAAAAGCAAGGCAACAAGATTCAGCCAAAGGCTATTTTTCAACAAGTCTGTGCTCGGACAAAAACATATAGAAATATATACAATACAAAATTACCCCCCCCCCAAAAAAAAAAAATAAATAAATAAATAAATAATAAAAAAAAAAAAAAAAAATATATTATATATGAAGACAAAAAAAAACCTTAATCAGATACAACAAACAAATTCACAAAATGATGAGCATGGTGAGTAACAAAATACAATGTGATGATTAAAAAAAAATGAATATAGAAAAACAAAATAGGTCATATAAAGTCATACAATAAGAACAAAAATATTGAATTTTGCTATCAAATATTAATGACTAAGTTACACTAAGAAGTCTGTTTAAAACTTTCATATGTGGGTATTAATTAAGATCAGCTGTAAATCATTCCATAGTTTTGCCCCATAATTACTCAAACTATTCTTCTTGAAACATGTATTCTTGAAACCGAAGTAATGAAAGGATTTGCAAATTGTTTCTTAAATAACATACGGAACCTTTAAGCTCAAATTTACTAATGAGGTACTCTGGTGCTAAATTCACAACTATTTTATACATCAAACATAAGCCAATAGGATAAGGGATGGAAAGGCAATTTACGTTTCACCATCTCTGCCTCTTTGTCAATGAGATCATTTAGCCGCTTCTCTTTCATTATCTTGGTAAGGTAGACCTCGGGGTCAAAGTGGGCTCCATTGATGTCTGTTGGGTCAAGCCGAGCGCCCTTGTCCGGCTGGTCATCCAGACCGTAGTACATCTTGAGCATGCCATGCTTCCGTCTGCCCCTGGCAGCTGACCCTTGGCCTTCGTGGTCACTCATGGTCGGTACGACCACAAGGAACAAGAAGCCGACGCTCAATATAGATTACACCCCTGAAGTGTATTGCCTCCTAATTCAAATTCTAAAATTAGATGGAGAAACAAGACAAAAATAGAGAACAAATGAACACAGAGAACACATTCCCTACAAGTTAGCAGCATTACATTATCACAATAGTCGGGACATTACATCTGTCATCGTAGTATTCACACTTCACACTGAATCATTGAAAGAGTTGTCCATAAACTGCACTGTGGATGGAGTGTGGGCTGCAGACAGCTGTCCCCTTCTATATCCTAACTTTTCAGTTTCGACACAATCACTGACCAAAGCAAGTATCATGCGCAATTTATTCTACTATTTTTAAGATGGTATGATCTTTCATTGAACGCAGTAAAGAGGCCTGACATTGCGCAATAGCCTTCAACACTCTAGCTGGAGCACAGAGCGGACATTCGCCTGTGGCTGTGGAACCACCTGCCTCAAGATGTAGTGAACTCAATATCACTTGACTGTGTGACATATAAGTTTAAATAAAAGATGTCACCTTCATTGCTTCAAGTAGTCACCCGGGGCAGAACACTTTCTGAACGATCTCAACTTGTACAAATTGTTTCAGAAATATGGTAAATTATTGTGCCTCGACTCTCGAGTCTCAAGTCTGCTACATGTGAGAGCCTACAATGTGCAAGTATACCCTCCGGAGGTTCTGCACCTCTTTCACCTTCCTGCAGAAGCTATCACAATCACACGGTCGTTAGTGCAGCCAGTGCAGTGGGCGTGTGCACTGCACGAACGTAAACAGTCTTGGTTCATTACCACACAAAAATGAATGAGTGGGACCTCACATAAGCGAGTTTCTGCACCAACATTGTTACACTATACAAACTCTTACTCTAAGAGGTCGTACAACAGTACACATTCAAAGGCCATTTCATTAAATACAACAATTTCTAGTCTAAGCAGAACTGGACTTCATTCATTTACAGTAACAGTACGTACGACGACGAGCGCTTACCTTTAGCTGTCGCTTCTCAGGAATCACACGAATGATGAGGTGATGACGTCACAAGAGCAAACGGGGAGAAGGGGATCGGAGGTCGAGGCAGCTCGCTCTGCGTGAAGCCTGCCGCTCGTGTGTCCTGTGCCCTATATCATAGTAAAAACAAATGATAATCCATTAGGTCTAATTCTTGGGTGAAATATCAATTTGTCGTTGCTCATGCCTTTTCGAATCTCTTTTTAAGAAAGAATGATCAATTCAGGTTAATTTGATGAAATAATTCAGATGAACATAATGGTAGACATTAAATTGATCAATAATATGAATTGAATAAATAAAATGAAAAAAAGAGTTCATTTAATATCAAGCTTTCACATGTTTTCACAGAATTATGATGCTCGTTGCAACTGCATCTGCATTTCAGCGGAAGGGATAACGTCATCAGCTCTTGATATTGGCTTGTAGCCTCGTACACAAACAATCGTTCACAGCCTGCAAGAACCTTCAGCTTATTGAAGAAGAAGAAAAAACAAATCAGAAAAGTTATGTTTTTGATCGAGGAATTAGCATCTTCAACCCTCCCCCCCCCCTCCTCACCTCTAGCAATTGCTCGGATATTATATATCTCAATTGCATAGAACAGAGTGATAGTTGGTCGTTTTCATTTCGTGTGAAAAAAGACAAATTAATGCAGCTTTGTGTGTAGGTCAAAGGGATATGCCTATACTTGGAGGCTATGAAATTGTCATCCTCTCTCCTTTACGACTCATCACTGTTTCGTGAAAATAATGTGAAAGTTTCCACATCTCTATGACTGTCCTATAGTTCAGACAAAAGCTCTGCCATTCTATTGAGGTGATTTTGCTCAATCCATTAAAGGACAAGTTCACCTTCATAGACATTCGGGTTGAGTGAATGCAGCAATATTAGTACAACACATCAGTGAGAGTTTGAGCAAAATCGGACAATCCGTTAAAAAGTTATGAATTTTTGAAGTTCCTGCTCAGTCACGGCTGGATGAAAAGACTACTATAGCTTGTGATGTCACATGAGTACAACTATATAAAGAAAGAATAAAGAAAATTCAACATATTTCTATCTTTCTCCCATAACAAAAGAACTCTCGACTTCTCTCTTTCAGAAGGCAGGGGGAATAATATTACCCTTAACATACGTCAGTAGCAAGTCGAAGAACTGTGCACTTTATTCAAAAAGTAAAGTTTTGTGAAATTCTCTTTTTATTTTCCTTATATAGTTGTACGCATGTGACACCATACACTGTAGTAGTCTTCTCTTCCAGCAGTGACTGCGCAGATACTTAAAATATTCGTAACTTTTGAACGGATTGTCCAATTTTCCTCAAACTTTCACTGATGTGTTCTACTAATATTGCTGCATTCTCTCAATCCTTATGTATATGAAGGTGAACTTGTCCTTTAAAGAAAGCTTACACATATATGGTACGCGCAAGTTTCCTCCTTCCCATTTGACTCCTGTTGTTTGTGCTGCCTATGTTTTCCCCCAACGTCGGTCATGTGAGCCAGTGTGCTTGCTTCCGTTTCTTCACTTTTCTTTTACTGCAAGTTCAATTTGTTGAGTGGGCCACGTCCGTACAAGCTTGTCTTCTACGTGGGTTTCTCTTTTCCAATAATACAATTATTTTGAACAAATAGTTTCATATAATTGTGTATGTTTATATATTGTTGTAATTCATTGTTTGTTTGTTTTCCTTTGTATCCGAAAACAAAAATGTGGTATTGGAAATAATAATATTTGATTTGATTTTTTTTTTTAAACATGAATTGAAGTACGCTCTGTAAAAACCATCTTGCGTCATGAATATTCTCCGTTTTTTGTGCTTTGGCTATGACAGGCAAGAACTGGAGTGCTAAGCCATGCGTGAACGTTGATAGATTACCATGCATCTTGTTGGGTTTGGTTACCATGGATACAAAACAACAACAACAACACAATCACACTCACGCAATCACACAATCGTTGACATTGAAAAAGTATTAAAATAATCTATATGAACAGTCTCATTAAATAATCATGATTGTTCTGCTCAGATGCAGGTTAAGGTGACTTGCGAGATGAGCACTTAGGCGCCAATTGCCAATCCTGTCATTCTCCCGTTCAGTTCTTTTGTGGTGCAATAAATGTTTTTTGGAAATCGTTTGATACAATAAACCACTTGAAAGCTTGGTATGAACTGCACACAAATCGTAGAATAGGTGAAAAATGCACATTAGTGGGCATCAGTGTCACCCAATCTATTTCAAAAGTGAAAGTAAACGGAAACATGGGTAAAAAGTATGAAAAATAAAAGATTAAGCAGTCATGATTTTTTTTTCGCCTCCTAGCTGCTGGTGTAGGTCTGCCTACTAAAATAGGCAAACAGTAACCAGTTAGTACGAAAAGTATTGTCACCTGTAGGGCCTATATATCACAAATTCATACTGACTTTTAATTCTGTAGAAGTTATAGTCTTGCGATAATCAATCTATATAGTAGTGATAGATGTATCGATTGTTGGTGGGTGAGTAAGCAGTGTATGTTGTTGTTTTTTTCCCGGTGCATTGTATATTCTTTACGAATGCACTGTTTCTGCTGAAAGTACAGCTTGGCTTGATTTCATTATAATTGTGTTTTGTTGAATCGTAAATTTTGTAATACATGTGATTCGATTTATCATGAAATTGTATTGAATATGGAATCAACAAAAGATTATGGAAAAAAAATCGGTTTGATGTAGACAAGATTTATCGAACTTGTTTTCGATGGGTATACCGACTTTACTTTTGACTTGACCTTGACACTGCCAGGTATGTCTAAATATTCTTGTTGCTGAATAAGTCTCTGATTAGGGAACTTTAGACTTTCGCTACGCGGACGTTCAGAGGAAAACAAAAACTGTTCTACGCATGCGCAAAATCGCTCATCAAAATAAATCTACATGTATTTACTGTATATATCTCGTGTCGTCTGAGTTTTCACTATGCGTTCTGGGCTATTTCTGCGTCCGCTCAATTCACGTCGCAGATATCTTATTCTAGTTGATGCACTGATCATAATATATTAGGAGAGAGGAGAACGGCCAATGCTATCGTCGTCTTAAACGTCCGCGTCGTAAATCTAAAAAGATGGAACGTAGGAAGCATTATTTTCAAAGGCGTCTGAAACGGAAGGAAGTGACCTCCACCTTACAACTAGTGGACCGTGTGTGGACCTTGATAACAATGTCATTTGTGATTTAATTAAAATGATTAGCACTTCAAATATCAATTCATCAATCCAGATGCAACAGCTGTGACGTCTCGATTTCCTTTAGATGTGAGTAAACGTGATTCGTTGTCTCGTGTAATAGTATTCGTACTGCATTCACTGTACTGGTGAATAATCTAAAACTTTTCACATGTAATGCCTCGTGGTGTGAAAATTCCGTCATGTGTTTGCGTCTTGGGGTTGATTTTGAAAGGGCCTACTAGTATCTCACTGGGGAGACGTCGCGACGCGGCATGCAGTCGCTGCTCGGGCTACGAGGAAGACCAAAAGACATCGCGGAGACGTCTCCGCAACCAACGAGACTCGAGTTACCACCAGGTCGTCACCTATAGTCTCTAAGCCATGATCATGGCCGGCGCCACGTTTTCAAAAGTGTGTGTGTGTGTGTGGGGGGGGGGGGGGGGGGGGAGTTCAGACTTCTGACTTCTGGTGCCACTTCCGGGTTTCATCAGCTAACAAGCAAAAAAAAAAAAGGGTCTTTAGCGCAACTTCTGTAATAGGGTGCCACTTCCGGGTTTCTTCAGCTGACAAGCCAAAAAGAAAAAAAAAAAAAGAAGCTTTACCGCTCTCACACTTTAAGATTTCTATCTATTTCTTTCTAGTGCCGCTTACACACTTCCGAGGTAAAAAGAGTGGGGGAGGGGGCCCAAAGTGGTGACACCTTATGCATTCGTTTGTATGGTGTAAAAAAACGTGACTAAAAATTTATAGCCACTTTGCTAAAATTTTGTGAAGATATCTATACGGCAAAATTTTGAATTATCAAATTCGTTGCTGAGAAACGTCATCTTTTCCTTTTTAAAAAAAAACAATGTCTCTACACTAAGGAAAAAGCATTGACAAAAACAAACATAGACCATAATAGCAACACACTGACTGAAGATATGCTTTCATAATGATATATAGTTATGTTTATTTATTTAATGTACAAAAAAATCCTCTTAATCTTTGTGATTATACTGTGTATATTAATATGTATGTATACTACTTTTATATCACTGACAAGGTACAAGAACGTGTGTTATCACTTTTGATGAAGGCCCTGATATCGATAGCTATAATCTTTTGCTTCCCCTTCATTTTCAACATTATGCAGTAGATAACATGTATACGTTTATTTATTTCTTCCTTAATTCATGGTGTTTGTATGATATTTTGACGTATTGAGAGCATGTATTTTTATTTTCATACCATTTGTTCTTTTCTCGTGATATGTTTGTACATTGTCACTCTGCTGGAAATGAAATAAACGAAACGAAACGATATGTGAAAAGTATGAAATAAATTGAGACTTGAAACTGGTAAATCAAATTGATCTGTTGAGTCATGCTCGAGTGAACACACATCAATGACAAAATGGTTAGTTACAAGAGTAAATTTTAGGATTCTTGAAACAAGTTAAACATTCAGTGCTAAAATGAACAAATCCTCACTACTTTATAGAGCATGATAATTTCTTTAACACAACTTTTTTCATCTTCACTCAACCACGTTTACACAATATGGACCGAAATCACATGTCGGTCACATTGTCTGATGTCAAATCTTTCAGGGGATTTCTGAAGGGATTTTGCAATGTTGGGAGGCTTGAATATAAATGATTTTTCCTAGCACTGCGCTCTCTCAACCTTAAAAAAGTGCAGGATACGTGTGAGAACGTTAAAACAATAAAAACACTGAAACACAAGAATCAAAATATTTATCAAAATTTCGTTCCAAAGACCCCCCCCCCCCCCCCAATGACTCTGATGACTGTTTTGTCTGATGTAGGCTCAATGCTCATTCATGCATGATTCATGAAATCATTTTCATTTTCACGCAGAAGTTTATCAATAAATGTTGAATCAATTCTGCTCGATTATTTTGCACAAAACCAGCATTTTCATTCAGATATGACACCTCATTGATAGAGGAAGAAATACTTCTTTTGTTGTATATATGTATCACTGGTGGGAGATTCTGAACACTACAAACCATTCAGATTGCTGGTTATCACATAATATCATGATATCATCTTTAATTATTAAAAAAAAAATAATTCAATTTGAAGGCCCCTGACCGTCAGACATGAGGTCAACCTTCGGAATATTTTCATTGAAATAAATCCTCAAAAAACAAGAGGCACTGAGCATCTTGCCTCTTTTTAATTACGTGAAAGCTTTTCGCATGGGCGATTACGCTATGAAAGTAGAGAGTAATTTGCTCCTTATATAACCATGACAATGACAGGTATACGGTTTGACTCGTCGATGAATGTTGAGAACTGCCGAGGTCTGGGTGAAATTCAGAAATAAATTCCCGAATGAAGTCTCAGCCACTCTCATTTCTTTTAGTGACCATCGAACACACGGAACCTCTTTTGAGACCGGAAGAAATAACTCTTGAGTTGAAACTTGCAAATCAGAGAATCGGTTGAGATTGCGAGGGGTGATATTGATTATGCCAGCATGACAGGTGTGCTGAGTTTATGCCTTCACGTCTTCTGCTTCGGTCTAGGTAATAGGATCATCTATATAAAAGATGTTGTCATTGTTTCCGTACTCGCTGAAAGGCAATACATTTTGAAAATAAATCGTGTCTGTTCTTAACAACGGAATGAGTTTTAAAAAAAAAGTCTTAACAGACATGATGATAGTAGTATTAATGAAAATTAATACAATGATAATCAGAGTAATAGCATGATAATAATGATAATAAGCAGAATAATGATAGATATATTGTAAGAGTTATTCTATTATTATTACATGTATTATCATTGTTATTATCATTATTATCATCATCATTATTATTATAATCATTACTATTATTATTATTATTATTATTATCGTTATCATCATCATTATCATTATTACCATTTTATTGTTAAGTCATTGTTGTTGTTGTTATCATTATCCTATTTAACCAGGATATCAGATGCCTCTTTAGGGGGTCCTCACACGAGACCAATATTTAAGAGTCATATGTAGGACCCACAGCCCTCGAGTCCGACATCGAAAAAAAAGGTCCATGAGTCAAATACGCCCATGAGTTCGACACTAGTCAAATACCAAGGCCCATAAGTTCGACATTAGGTAAAAACTACCCACGAGTTCGACATTACAACACGGGGTTTATTGTGTAGGTGTCGTGGGCATTTTTTGTTCAAAATTATTTGAGTTGTCATGTTCGGGATATAGTCATCTGACATTATAAACTAATTCAGAAAGAACCATACTTGAAGATTGCACCATGTCGGCATTCAGCTGAAAAGTGGTAAAATCGGCTGTCCATGCAGGAAGGTACAGTTTTAAACACTTTCACAATAATACGGCTCTGATTCTACATATTTGCATACATACCTAGACGGGACTGACTTTGGTTTTATATGTTTTATTATATATTGGTGAAAATTCATTTCATTTTTTTGAAACAAAAGCGAGTAAAATATCCGACATTCTGTTAGAGTTCAAAATGAATCTTCAGATTGTCTAGAAAAGACATCGGCTTCAAACAACTACACAGCTGTTGACTTCTTTTGTCCATCCACACAAAAGCGACAGCTAGTCGAATCACTATAACCAGTTGGAACTCTCTAGCTCTTGAACCGCCTCAATTGCAATCTGTTACGTTGTCAAGGTCGAATGCAAAGGAGGCTTGGTCTTTCATCGATAATTCTACTATCACATCGCATCATTTTCTTCTCTTTAACAGGGAAAGCAAACGGCCTTATGTTGGGACTGATTCTATTAATAGCTCTCGTCCTGACTTCAGGTGAGATTTCAATTACGTGATTCATAATCAAATTGCTGTAGTTTTTTTCCAATATCTTTTAGATTTTTAAATAAATTCATTTGGGAATTTGACACTGACTATGACCTCGTGGATTCACAAGATCTCTTTCAAATGGCACACCAATGACATTTCAGCAATGAACTCTGCCAAACTTGGATACTACAGCTGGTCGAATGTTAATGAATGTTCATACATGGTGAGGCGCAGAATCCCCAAAGCTACTGTCTCCGTGTTAATCTGACTGTAACTTGGTTTACAAAAGTATCCCATTTAAACCTCCGACACGGAAACATTTAAATTATTTTTTTCTTGGTTTTAAAAAAAATAGAATCAATGAAATACTGTGACAAAAATCAATGTGCTCAAGTAAGTTTAAGCTACAATTTTTGCTGATTAAGTTCACCTGTTTTTTTTTATCTCTGTCCTATTCTACAAATGGAATAGCCGAAGGCAACGAACGAGAACATTCGTGCCAGCAAAGCGTTGACTTTCAGGATGGTGGTGTGCATACATCACTACCTCTGATGTGCGCGGGAAGGAATTGGCGCAGTGAATCGCGGGTTATCATGATAGCTAAGCTTGTACGCTTTTCACCCTTGGTGCAAAATACGTGTCCGGCTGCTAGACGTGTGAATGGCTACGTGATATGTCGTGTGCCTGGTAAGTATTGTTATGGATGCACCCGCACGTAACAAAAACTATATAGATTTTACATTTCACACTCATAAATTAACCATATGCATAATATATCTTATGCCAACAGAGATCAGAGAGAAAGAGAGATAGCGATAGATACATACATGTGGATAGATAGTAAGAAAGGGAGAGAATGAGAGACGTTAAATTGCACAAAAGGAGTACAAGAAAAACGTCAAATGAAAAGTTTATGCAAAATTAAAAGAATATCAAGAGAGTCATCCTGAACTGAACGACTATAAATTTATTCTTTAATTATTCGAGTTCGGTCCCTTTGATCACTCACGTAGTCCACCTCATTATGATGTCTGCATGCAACCAATATAAGAGTTCAGTTTGCTGCTTGCATGGGCTATGTAGAAATGCTTGGTGCAATGCAGAGATAGTCTAAAGGGATGGTACAGTTTTGGTTGAGATGGGGCTTCTGGTTTCCAACATTTTTTATGGTGATCTTTTGAGAAAATGAGAAACTTCTTATGAAATATGTAAGAGCATATAATTCTGAGAGGAATTGAATGTCCATTTGATGAAAAATGGTTTTGAAATGGTTGAGATATCCAAAACATCCTAATAAAAGGTTGGACCCACCTTTTATTAGGATCGCTTTGTTTTACTCTGGTCTTAAATATTTTATCTATTTCAGAACCGATTGTCATCAAATAAACTTTGAATTTCTCCTAGAGTTGTATGCATTGTAAAATTTCATAAAGTGGTTTTTAGTATATCTCGCGAAAAGTTAAAAGCTGAATCCTCACCTCAAACAATACTATATCATCCCTTCAAAATCACTGAACTACGTAAAGGCTTTGCAAGATTACTGTCCCCCTCCCCGCTGCCCCCGCCGGTTAAAATCTGCTCATTTGCGATGTTACTGCAGATTGCCATAGCAACCCATGCCCCCGCGAACAACGGTGCGAAGAAACGCCGGAGAACTACACCTGCCACCGTTCACCCGCCGATCGAAACTCCGAGTATGACACAGGTGGGTCTTCCATTATGGTGTCGACTCTTCCTCGGTTATCATGGCATGAGGAACTGATTTGGCGTACTTTCATGGTTCGAATCCCCTGGTCGCAGCGGTTTGTGCCCCCTAGGCAAGGCACTTCATTCTTATGTAACCGAGGCTCCCGTGATTGCTTGCTTGCGAGTATTCATTCCATATCAATTCAATACTTTGGCCAAAGGAGCAGAGGAGTGCAGAAGAGCAGTTCCCGTAATCAATCGAATCACAATCCTCAACTGTCATGTACGATAATGATGCAGTGTTATGACGTCTTGGCAATCCTTGGAATTGGTGCTTCTGCTTTAAAGAGATATGTTGGTTAGAAATGCTTTGAAAATGATTTCCGATTAATCGATATTTGGATTTACAATACATGTGAAACAATTTTCCACTAGCCATCCGAAAGTTCCCCTTTTCTTTCCTTTTCTTACTAAGGCATTGCCTCATACTCAATGTAGAACTATGTGTGTGTTTTTTCTATGTATTTTGGAACGTTTTGTATGAATAGCCCTATTTGCATAAGTTACGTAAAGCGAGGGTTAATTTGCATAGATGAAGTGTCCTTGTGGATGAATGTTCTTTTTTTTTTAGCCTAGGGAAAGGTTTCTGTTTCAATTTGTTTCATTTCTCCACGTGTACAAATGAAATCATTCTGACAAGACAGCAACGTTCTCATCAATACATAAATCAGTGACTAAAGGTACTTAAAGGACAAGTTCACCTTCATAAACATAAGGATTGAGAAAATGCAACAATATTAGTAGAACACATCAGTGAAAGTTTGAGGAAAATTGGACAATCGATGCAAAAGTTACGAATTTTTAAAATTTTTGTGTTGGAACCGCTGGATGAGGAGACTACTACAGCTTGTGAGTCATATGCGTACAACAGTATAAAGGAAATGTAAAAGAAAATTCTACATATTTTCACTTTTTTCGCATAATAAAAGAGCACTTGACTTGCCTCTTTCTAAAGGCAGGGGGAATAATATTACCCATAACATTTGTCGGTAACGAGTCAGGGGAATGTGTACTTTTTTCAAAAGATGGAATTTTGTGAAATTCTCTTTATATTTTCCTTATATTGTTGTACGCATGTGACATCTAAGTTATTCATACACTGCAGTAGTCTTCTCATCCAGCGGGTACTGCACAAAAACTTCAAAAATTCATAACTTTTGAACGGATTGTCTGATTTTCCTCAAACTTTCAATGATGTGTTCTACTAATATTGCTACATTCTCTCAATCCTTATGTTTATGAAGGTGAACTTGTCCTTTAAGGGGAACAGAAATAATCACGTGCATACACAAACAATGAGTAAAGATACTATTAAAGGGGAATAGATAATAATCACATGTATATATATACGCGAACATAATCATTGTATACACCTCGGGTACAGGTGAAGGGGCTAGATCTTCGTCAATAAGCAGCTTGTTTGACTGGAATTACTGCTTCTGGGAGATATGGTGTGCTGCAATATTTTTTTTTTTTCAAGTGAAGGAATAAAGATCACACACACACACACACACACACACAAATAATAACACGAACGTGGAGTACTTCCAATAGCGTTAACCCAAGGGAAACAACAGACAGGTAAAATTAATTATGAGGGGACATAGTATAGGGACATGTGCGAAGCAGTACAATACTAACAAATGCAGTGTTCAACCTATTATTTAACTTACTAATTTATTAACAATCAATTCCGTTACACTGCCGTGGAATTCCACAAGATCCCGTTGATGAATCACGACCGGCTGAATACATGGGCACTACAGTATCGAGTTCGACACCGTTTATGCCACCTACTAAACCGGTATCGCGTGAAAGGACTGAGAAAGGTAAGAATGCACATTATTCATTAATTCAGTAGGGATATTCATTCAAAGGGGAAAAAATATCAGTTGAAGTACTGTAAGATGACGGGGAAAAGTGTTGCCCTAAGTAATTCATATATCCAGTGAGGATATCCATCTGTTGAAGTACCTATAAGATGACGGGGAAAAGACTTACCCTATTTTCAAAGTCGGTAGGGTGACCACATGCCGACTTCTTGCATGTTGGCAGGATTAATACCCTAGTAACACAGCCAGGATCTCTCTGTGCTCATTGACATCTTTTGACATAAATGTTACGCGAACATTGTGAAGGAGACATAACAACTTTTAATGGCCGGAAATGGAACGTTCTTCTTAAAATTGTTCCCGAGCCTCATGTGCAAATGCTGTCCGCCATTCAAGAATTTGTCGATATTGTGTCACAATGTTAGGATATCCACATGAATCAGAGGGTGAGCCATCACAGGCTGAAAGAACCAGTGCAGCATCGGCATCGGGTTCGCCGTCGTCTGTACCACGCACCACGTCGACATCACTTGACACGACCGAGTCAGGTGAGGAGAAAAATCACGCAGAAAATTAAACCCAGCGTGCATGGTTATTCAGCCCGTAATGTGCTGCTAAACGTCAGGTGGGGTACGGTCCCGGGGGTAAGGTACAATAACAGTATAATGGGTTAGTTTAGTACAGTGGTGTGGTTGGTAGACCATTAAGTCGATGATATCTCCTCGTTTGCTGCTATCTGTAGGTGTCGTGGACTTGGATGAGGCTGACAAGTCCTGTTCTGGAGGCTTACAAGCGGATGTAATGTTACGGCTGGGAAAAATGCGGTTTCACTGCACATGGTGCAGAAATGGAAGTCTTCCGGTGTTCTCTGGCACTGGACCATTTTCTCTTCTTTTGTCAGAGCACGCCAATGCTGCCTATCTAAGGCAAGCACCTCACGATTTTCTAGAGAAATGTCACTGAGTTTGAGAGTGTCTTTGATGCAGTCTTTGTATCTCTCTCTTTTTCTTTTTCTTTTTTGGCCGTTCTGTTCGCCTTTGGTGTAGAAGGCGGATGCTGTTCTAATGCGAATTACATGTCCAGTCCTGCGGAGTTGGGCTTTCAACATCATAGGCTCAATGTTGCATGGACCTCCTCTAACCAAGACTTCTAAGTTTGTTACTTGGTCCTGCCATTTTATCCTTAGGATTAACAGTAAGATAGTACGTGGAAACGCTCAGACCATTTCACGTGTTTTCTGTAGAGGGTCAAAGTTGCATAGCCATAAAGCAGGCTTGTGAGGACTAATACTGCATCATACATATTGATATTCGTTTGCCAGCTTGATGTTATTGTGGTTCAGCACATGTGAGCGAAGGCGACCCAGCGACTGATTTGCTCTGCTGATACAATTAAGCAGATGTCTCTTTGCCCTGAGTAGGCCTACTGTCGGAAGAAATGATGCTCCCAGGGTAGTTGGACTGCGCAACAGCCTTCACTGAGTGCATTCAATGGAGATAGTTGTAGGGGATGGTGAAATTTCTTGTAAAGGCTGATGAAAGACTTCCGTCTTACCTAGGCTGATTTGGAGACCAATGAATGGACCAACCTCAGCAAATTTGTTAACAATGCTGGGCTTGGAGGTAATAGCCGTGAGGGCACAGTCGTCAGCAAAAAGTACTTCTTCCAGGCGTCACTCAACAGTCGTTGCCGCACTAAGCCACCTCAAGTCAAAGAGCGAGCCATCCATGCAGTCTGTATCTCAGGTACACCTCTGTTCAATGTCCTGTGCAAGATTCCGTGGTTCAGTATAGGTTCCTACGCAAGTGAAGATCAGGAAGAGGTTAAACAGGACAGACGCCGGTACAAAGCCCTGTTTCAGAGACTTCGAAGGGAATTCGAAGCTCTGCAGTTGGAGAGGATGAGACACTTCCATTCCATTTCAGAAATGTCGGATGAGCTTCACTTTTTTTTGGCAGCCAAGCTTTGAAAGGATCATCAAGAGGGTCTCTCTATTCACTCTATCAAATGAGGTCAATGAAGACAACGCACAGATCCAAGTTCTGCTCTAGGCACTATCTCCTGGACTGAGGTGTCAACAGTAATGGGCCTATCCGGGAGTGTGGAAAATTACTCCCTCAAACGATAAGTGATATTCTTTTGGTCTTGAGCAATGTTCAGATGTTTGACTCTGCATTATGCTGAACCTAGTACTAGTAAGCTTTTCAGTCCTACCGGCTTTCCTGTATGACACGAAGTTTTCGTTGGGCCTTCTGTGGATTCTTGAAACGGTCTTTCTTGAGGTGGAGTTGATGTCATTTTACCATTCAATAAAGTGCGCTTTTCTTCCTAGGCTCTTACAATCTTCTATTTTCATCGAGCCAGTTTTTGTGAGCTCGTTTCTTGTATCCAAGTACATCTTTAGCTGCTCTAGTCACCATCAGTTTGAACTGATTCTTTTTTTTTTGTAATTTCTTTGTTATATCTATAGCTAGAGGTCCGTGAACGGCGAGTAGTTCATCAAGGTGAACTTGGTATCGCTCTCTCACAACTGGCGCACTCATCTTTGCTATGTTGAACGATGGACGAGTGAGTTTTGGCCTCTCACGATGTGGGTATATGGACACTGAGTAGCCTGGGGACGGCTTGACCATTCGGTGATCTGTCCAGCACCCCCAGGTCCAGCACTCTGCTCCCCTCATAGCTCTAGCAATCCAGACGTCTTGAACACGTCAATAAGATGCAAATGCTTGGATCCAAGTTCCATCCATGTTGTCTTGTGTAGTTTCACCCATTTTGAACAGTGTGTTCAGTTGGTTCTCAGGCCTCAGCACACTAGTTAGAAGAAGTAGACCGCTGAGCTGTTCATTTTTTTTCTCTCAGTCCATGTCTGCAGATTACTGCATTCCAACTATCAAGATCTTTCCCAACCCTAGCATTGGAGTCCCAGGGATTGGAGTCCAGAAGTGTTACAAGCTTACTGCTTGCAGGAGTAGACTTCAGGATGGAGTGAAGGTTGTCGTATAATGCTTCTTTTACAACATATCGCTGCCGGTGAGAATTGCGCTGATGACTGTGATGCGCCGAGAATAAGAGGGTGGTAAGCGGAGCGTCATCAAACGCTCTATGATGCCATCTTGATAGTGTCGGTCAGGTAGCTTGTGAAGGAGGCCGTTTCTCATCCCAAAACCTACCCGAACCTGCTCCGTGTATCCTGTCTTCATTTTCTGCAGTTCCTTTTCAAGAGAAGGCATGTCCTCTGTCTAGTTCACAGATTGATCTTTCATTGATTGCAAAACGTGTTTAGCTATAGGAGTTATAAGAGCTGCAATATTCAACTTCAAACGGGTTATAGTTTTCTCGCTATGAGGGCTCTTCCCCTCTTAGGTCTTGGTGTTCCCAGTCTTTCGAGATGGTTGTGTACATTAAATGTACCCAGGTGTATACCCTTGTGTTGCTGTTGCTGTTGTTTTGTTTTTTTCGACCGCCCAAACGGGTTATATAGGCTTACTGTCATCCGCGGCAAGCTGACCAGTTACATTTTTATAGGTATACAATGTAGTATAGTTTTATAAAGTGTAGTATAAAAGTCTTGCCCAAATTCTGAAATCCAGTATGGTTCAGGTACCACATTTCAACCTCTTGCTTGTTGGCAGAATTGATTATAAAACATAATGCCTTAAGAGGTAAAACTACACGGAAATACACTTCCTAGTTGACACACAGCCAGTACTGCAATGCACTTTGCGACAGACATTTTATGAAGAGCTGTTGTGATTCAGTGGATAAGAGCATGGACTATCAATCGCAATGTCCTTCGTTTGAGTCCCTAGCTGGCTGCGGCTGATGAGCCTCTTTTAGGAAGGGCACTTTTAAGATCGTCTTTGCCTAGTCTTTCGAAAGTGACTTCAAGACAAGGGACCGTGGCTGCTTGTTTATAAGCACTTAATACTCTCTTAGCAGGCACATCAAGTAAAAGTCAATTCAAATACAGAAATATAAGATGACTACATCCTGACTTCTTGCACGTTGGCAGAATCAATACATACATGATATTATGGAAAATGAATATAGTATATAAAAAGATAAAATTCCTGAGAAAGAAGTTTTCTAGTTGATACTGCCATGAAAAATTTCCTGCCATATTTTTTTCCATTTGATACTGCTAGGATTTTCTGTGTCCGGTGACGTCTTTTAGCCATGCCAGTATATTAGGTTAACGCGAGCAGTTTGAAGGAGAAAAGCACCTTTACATGACCGGAAACGAAACCCCCTTCTGATTTTTTTTTCCAGGCCTTATGTTCAAAGCTTCCTCGCCATTCAGAAATATATTCATATTCTTTTTACGCTGCTGTAGGAACTACGCAAGGAGCAGTTGATGTGTCAACACCGGCTGAACACATTACAGTATCAAGTTCGACACCGTCTGTTCCACCCACCGTCGTGACCTCATTCGAAACGATCACGGAGTTACTGCTTAATACGATCACGGAGTTACTTGTCGATACGACCAAACATCCAACGACGGAAGATGCTGTCACGGAATTGATTGGTATGTCAGAGGCTGCGCCATTCAACAAGACGGAACCCCCAGTCTCTCCTGATGTATTGAACGCGTCTGAGGTAAACATCACAGAGGAGAGAGATTTGCCACCAAGAAATGGTTCCATGACAGGTGTGTAAGTGTAACAATTTGCATTTCATGCGTGGATGTTTTGTTTTTGTTTTTTATTTTTTATTTTTGTTTATGTTTTTGGTTGGGTGGGTTGTTGTTGTTTTTTGCTTCTTTGTTTACTCGTTTTGTTGATTGATCGATCGATTGATTGATTGACTAATTGATTGATTTTCCAACTTCAATCCTACGAACCGTCATGGGTATACAACATTGGAAGGGGGCCTATACAAGCGAGCTAAATTCCACAAAATTGTAGCTGTATGAAAATCGCACATTCCTTCCACATGACTTTTCTTATATAATCAGCTTAAAGTGATGATATAGTTTTGGTTGAGATTGGCATTCAGATTTTAATTTTTTGCGAGATAATTAGAAACCACTTATATGAAATATTAAAGAGCATACGATTCTAAGAGGAATTAAAGAGTTTATTTGATGAAAATCGGGTTTGAAATGGCTGAGATATCTGAAAACAAAATACATGTAAAACAAAGTGGTCCTAATAAAAGGTGAAATCCACCTTTTATTAGGACCTCTGTCTTTGGATAATAAGTGGTTTATAAAGGGATGGTAAAGTTTTGGTTGAAACGGGAATTCACCTTTTAACTTTTTGAAAGATTATGAAAAACCACTTGGCATTTCAGGTTACATGAACAGTTTGAAGTAGAAACATATAAAAGGTACCTTGTTCATCGTATGGTTCCGCAAGTCTGATGTTCAATGCTGTCTGCCAGTAAGGAATTTGTTGATATTCCTTCACGCTGCTGTAGGAAATCCGCAAGGACCAGTTCACGTGTCGACACCAATAGGGAGCACCCCCATGCCATCGAGATCGACTTCGTATGTTCCACCCACCACCTTGGCGTCATTTAAGACGACCGCGGAGCTACTTCTTGATACGACCGAGCATCCGGGGACTGAAGGTGCTGTCACTGAATCGACTACCACGTCAGAGGCACCATTCATCACCACGGAACCACTAACCTCTCCCGAGGTAACGAACTCGTCTGAGGTAAACACGACACAATGCAGAGGATCACTAGCAAGAAACGACTCCATGCCAGGTGCGTTACAATTTGTAATGCAAGTTTGGCGGTATTCGTTTGTTTTCTATTAGTATGTCGCGTTTGCGCTTGTTTGCTGAATTCTTTGTGATCGGTGACGTCTTTGACATGTGGACTCACGTGATAGCAAACAATGATGAACCTGTTTCCAAGCCTAATACGTGCCTGTGATATATTCTATATCAGATTTAATTGTTCAAAATCTGTCTTCTTACCCACAGAACCAATCAGTTTCCATACAGGTGGCCTCTTTGAGTATCGTTTCGAGCTACCCGCGGTTCCGCCAGAGAGGGCGCTCGACTTACGCATCGTGTTCGACGTCAAGGCAACGAATGATGCCCATATTGGTCTAGTTACGACAAAAGGGGTAGTTGGTGACATGTATGAAGTGGGTGAGCCCGAAATTTTATTCAGTTTAATGTGCTGCGGTTTATACAAGCTAATTGTGAGATAATTTTTATTGCATCATAATTCCATTGTAAGTCTTTAGTGGGTAAAAAAAAAAATCATAATAGAGTTGATAGCACATGTTCATTTGTGAGAAGAGTTAAAGAAGGAAAAACTTGTAATCAATTTTCATGATTAGCAAGGTTCCGATATATGATAATGGAAATCATTTATTTGGATAGCATACAATAGTCATTAGAGCTGATGAAAGGGGCTTGTGACAGATTTCACTGACATAGACATTTGTGCGGGATAGCTATAGGTGAGTCATAGATGACAAGAGAAAACGGAGATCGAGATTGGATAGCTAGATAATGTTAATGAACGACATATTCTTTTGAATTAATGTATCGTTCTCTCTGTCTTTTTATAATCTTTCATCTAGCTATCCACCTGAATGTATATACATATATCATATATATATGTGTGTGTGTGTGTGTGTGGGTGTGTGTGTGTGTAGGCCTACATGCCTACATATCACAAACATAATTATTTGAAGAAAAAAATAAATTTTTGTTTACCTGAACATTCAAGCGGAATGATTGCAGTGTACTCCTTGGCAGGATGTAATTATTATCTTCCCTATCTTAATTTTTATATAATCATACGTTCAAGTGTAGTGCAATAACGAATGAAATCGAAATAGAATACAATTTTGGGGAAAAAACAAATATACCTACAATGAGAAAAAGAAAAAAAAGATGGTGGTCTTCTTTTACTTTGCGTTGACTGATTTCACGTTACGGAGAAGTGATATCTTATATCAGCCTTGTGATTCACTTGCTATTCCTCAGTGATAGGCGAATGGGGAAACTCAAGATCCGCCATTCGGCGATGTCACCAATGCGCGTCTCTGGCAACAGCCTCGGGTTCCATGCCGCTGAGCAGCACCGATGCACGCAGGTTCGAGATCACCTACAGGACCGGGGAGCTCATCGTAATGGACCTCCGTTACTTGAACGACCCGACCGTAATGATGAAGTACACGGACCAGTCTCCTCTTGACGTTAGTTCTGTCGTTTTCTCGACCGGGTATGGAAGTACGGGAGAATTCACCTTCATTGCGTGCCACATGTATTGAAAAATTAATGCGTAACTTGAAGAATGCAAAAAAAAAGAAGAATATAAAGAAAGAAAGGAATACACAAACAGACATGCAAATATGCCAACAAATGATGCATTAATTATGGATTCTTTGAATATGTACCGCTAAAAAACTTCACATGTTGCGCATCAATATCGTAATAGAGGAAGTGACCTGTTGCCGTTGCTGCTGTATCTACGTAAACCTCACTTCTTTTCCATCCAAATTAGCAGAATTCATTACAAGTAAACCCATTGAAACCTTCGTTTTCGTTCGGAACTATTTTAATCAACGAAAGAGCCGATCAAAAACTCGTCCTATTTCTTTATATATCTTGGTCTTTCAGGTCTTTAAAATGTGATGTCATGCCATCGTCAATTTAAAAAGAAAATGAGCAAAATCAAACAGAAGAAACAGACGTTTTATAACAATCGGACATATTATAAGAAAACATTTTTATGGAGTTTTCACGTTTTTATACGAAACAGCGCCCTCAGTGGCAAACAAACAACGACATCAAAACGGTGATGACGCCATTGTCTCACAAGCCCAGCGACTAACCAGCATATAAATCTTCTCTTTAGCTGTCATTAAGAAGAAATAGATTAAAAGACAACACTTGTGTAAAAAAGAAAAATGAATAAAAAGGAAACACTTGTAATTTGTAGAGCCTATTAGAATATCCTCGTGTTGCAATTAGTAATGATGAATTTCAGTAGGAAAGGGTCATGTATAGTTGTCACATTATTCATAAAGAAAGTTAATAATTTTGTTAGTGTATGTGGGTTCAGTCCCTTGGGATGTTGTGCGTTTATGTACCTGTATGTGAATTATTTCTACATCCGTGTTTCCGTCGCAGTAGCCTACAGCTTTCCACATTTGAAGTCGTTCTTTCCTTACAAGTAACTACACTATACAAGGTCTTTAGGAAGTTCCTCCCACAGAACAATCTTAAGCTTCTTTAACCAAGTAAGGTTACTTTAATTATTTTCTCACCCTACCTTCCGAACACTGTATTCATTGCGTTATTTCATGTAAGCCCTAGGCTATACTGCACAACGAGTATACCCTACTTCGGGGGAAAAAAGTGTTATAGTTGTATTCTCTCTGTTTGAAACTGTATTCTGTGGAAAATGTATATCTTCTCAGTGCCTAGCTTCTATGTTGATTCTATTTGTTTCAAGTAGATTTTTTTTTTTCATACTTCAAATACTTACAGATAAAAGATGCATTTTCTATCATGATATAATATATGTATTCAATATACTGCAATCTGCAATACTGCAATATAGCAATCAATATATTCAAATTCAATATTTATAGATATTGAATAAATCAAACCTCCGACCCCGCGTCTTTGGATTTGCTTTGGGGTTTGCTTTAATCGTTAAGTTAAAAGCTGAAACTGACAAAAATTCTAGTAACTTGTTTTGCATTCAAACTCTTTATATACTTTCCCAAGATTTTTTGCATTGTTGCTTTCCCTCATATAATTATGATTTCAATTTTCAGGGTGCGACCCTTCGTTTATTACTTGCTGATGTTCAAGGCCTCTATAATAACAGAGAAAAATTTCTATACACATTGAATACTTTCAGATGATGAGAGAGACCATCAAGAGTGGATGTGGAAAATTGGGGTTTAAATAGAGTTCGCGTTGTGTTTCCTCGAAATAAGGAGACATTAGATTAACCTCCGTATAACGAATGATCTTTCATACAGAAAACGAGGTGGTTATTAAGCGCATTAAACAATATAATACAGAAGATAATTGCTGGCCTGTCGTGATGTATGGGGAAATGAGAATATTAGGGAGAGATATTTCAACTGCTGCTGTTCCTTTGTTATTACCTTGATTTCCCGCAAGCCACTTTAAAAAGCCGATTGAACTCGAAGTTGAAAATGCGACCCGCTCTATGAATGGTTGTAATCTTTTCTTTTGCCTCTCCGTTGCAAGCTCATTCGTGAGAAAATTGAACGGTCAAAGGTGGGAAATGGATGATACCGTAACAAATTTCCCCGCATTCAGAGTGGATAGTGCCTCGAGGATTGCTTCTCCCCTTTGCTTTCATTCGGATTTAACTCAACTCCCATTCAGCACCACATAATTTATTGGTTTTAGTTATAGATACTTCAATTCTCTTCTTGAGTGCCTTCGCTAACGTGAATCGCACCCAACAGTGACCTATATTAATAAGCTCTCAAAGCTATTGGGAATATGATATCTTTTTTTTTTTTTTTTTTGCTTCCTCCTATCTGGATTTAGCGCAGGCAAAAAAAGTAGGATATATGGAGTGCGGTAGTAATGACTTTGCGAATCGGGGTAATTAAATTACAGGCTGTTGTAATAATGCATTACCAGCCCTTGCTTTGTGCGTGCTAATAAGTCATCAGAGCTGGTTTTCAATTGACGGAATGGAGCATCTGATTGACTTTGTGACATGTCAAAGGATAAGCGTGTGATTCATGGCCACCTGTAATGACTTCTCCCTCTCCCATGTAATATCTGCCCCCGGGGGATGGTGGTTCTCTCTCTGATAGAAACGAAAAAGCCTCCTCCTTTTTCCTTCATACAGCCCCCCCCCCCCCCATTTTTTCATTCACATCCGCTACTTCGAACCTCAACGAAAAAGAAGAAGTGGAAATAGAGAACGATTGCGCGCCGATCGAGTAAACGCATCTCATCAAAAGCACAATAACCTATCTCTTCATTCAAAGCAATTACGATTAATCATCACTTTTTTTTCCAAGCAGAGCGACCCATTGGTATTAGCCTTCTAGCAAATCGTCAGCTCGCACTAACAGTTTCTCTAGACAAAAATGAAATTGTGTTAACCTCTCCTGCATGCGAGTCATCAGCGCTCTTTGGGAATAATTCGTAAGGCGGTGGAAGATAACAACATCATCAACAACCCAAATACAAAAAGGAAAGAAAAAAAAAACATCAAGGAGGACACGTCAAGTCTACGTTATTATTGAGGTCCCCAACAGATGCGCCCGGGGCGTACCGAATGTACTCTTGGCGCCCATTACTAGAATCTCGTCATCCGTGGCCAATCTCATTGTGCGCTGAATCAAAATAATTGTCAACAAATTACAAGGATACTATTAATCAGGGGACGCCTCGGTGTAAGACATCTCTAAAACGTCATAGTTTGTCTTCCATATTTGAGCGTCTGCCGTCTATTTATTTCCCTCCTTCTTCTATAATATAAGCATTATTTTTGCTTCGCCCCCCCCCCCCCCGAATTCATGTACTGTGTTCCTCCATTACATTCTGTTGAGTAGTGTTTTGTCGAATGTTCCCCGGTGGATGACGATGTGAATTATGATCCATCGTGCTAGTTTTTGACCCTGGCGCCGGAGCGAGTGTTCAGAAGAGAATTCCCCTCGCTTTTCAGCATCTTAGCCCTGAAAAACAACAACGTGAAGGGAAAGTTTGCACAAGAGTTAAGTTGCAGAACAAACGTCTTTTTTAGATTTCCCCCCTTGGAGTGCTTACGAATCATGAGCTGCGTACGGGTTAACCTGACGCTTTCTCTTTATAGTTTTGTTTTTTCGCTCCCCACAGTATATTCTGATAATGGAGGAAGTCTGTATCACAGTATATACACTGAGTGCATGTGATAGGCAACATTACGAAAATGATGACTGCTGAGGAGAGCAATGTTGCATTTGAAGAATTTAAAATCCTATTGAGGAAGGCTGCAAGTCCCCAAACCGAAGTGCATAAAAGACCTCCCTGAAACAGAATTGTAAACCCCAAGGTTAAAAGTTTATCCTGCAGAGTATATTTCCGTCAACAAAAGTCATCATCTGTTATATGATACGGGTTAGTCAGGGGACTTTTTAGAATAATAATAGACTTTCAACTTGAGTTTTCCGTGGGAGCCATCGATATCGAGTCCAAAGAATGCGCGGCCCAACTTTTGTGCCTCATGCACGGAGTGCGTGCCTGATTCGAGATAAGGGGCTGCTTTTCTAACTCACATTTCCCTTTACAGGCCTGCTTTAGCATCGTATAGAATACTAAAGAGTAAATGTAACGATTGCATTATTAAGAAAATCGTATAATTTAGTAATGTGTGCCATAGGTCGACATTTGATCTCAGGGTGTTAAGTCCATGCAAAAACATAATAACTAAAGTTCTCCCACAGTCACCGTGTTTATCGAATTGCTGACTGGGATTTGCCTATTATATATATTCCATATTATATGTAACATTACAGATAATATCTTTCCAGAGGTGTACGTCTTAATAATAACACTTGACATCTTTGCGGGAGTTATGTTTTCCCCAGAGCTTATATTTTCGCCCGAAGCTCGCACTGTGAGAAAATATTGCCTCGGGGGGAAATATAACTCCCGAGGGACTGTTATATCACAACAACGATATAGACGAAGAAATATAATTATGTTATACCATTATGGTCTACATAATACACACCATTTCTTTCTAGCTTCGTCGGCGGCACGTCAAATTATTTTTGCATAAATGTATGCACAAAATAGTTTATTTTCATTTTGCATTGTGTCTTGGGAAAAAGTTGAATATTTGAATTAATCATTTATTTGTTTTAACTGTCAGTTCAATTTATAATGTGCTCAATTTGTTTGTTTGATGTATGAAAAAAAGAAATTCAGAAATAAAATCAGAATCAGAATCAGAAATTTGTGAATTACTTTACCTAACGTGATGACACTACTTGCAGTAATAACGATTTCAATTACAGCTGAATTAGTCACGTGATTGATTCCATACGAATAATGGTAGTTATATTAATTCAATAACAGTCGTAACGATGCGCGGGGCTGACAAGGCAGAGCAATCTCTGTATAATGTGGCGTAAATCATTGCTTTCATACGATCCAAAACTGAAAACAAAGTCTTCACCATATTTAATGTTGTCTCCTGAAGTATCTGTTCATAGTTATATTATCAGGGCCTGAGTCTTTGGTTATTTCCAAAGTTTCAAAAACCTCATTTTCTTCACACAGGAATCAGCGTTGCCAACAAGTTCAACAACAAACATAATTTCAGTCACCTATATTATGAGCTAAGCTCTACACTTCACCCGCAAAACTCTCGCAGAAGTTGTCAAGAATTTGCCTGACCACTTTTTTTCTTCAAATAAACAGAAACGAGACCCGTCTTGGAATAATTACTTGATGAAGTAAACTAAAAGGGTGATTTGGATGAAGTTAAACAGATTTGATAACGAATTGTTTGGGTGACAGAGAGGCGAGCAGGAATTGGAGTAAGTGGTTCAAGGCTCTCGCCTCAATCAAGAGAGGTTGATCCTTGACCATGAAACTTGGTGACCCGAAGAAAAAAGAATCATGTCTGGTAACCCTGTTTGAAGAATAGGGTGAAGTTGACTTTGATCTAATTCTTTCTCGGTGCACATTAAAGGTCACTCGAAACGTCAATTGGGGCTTCAATTATTCTAGTTGAATTACGCTAGAAGACCCACTTCTTCCAATTCTTCAGATGTTCTTACCTATACACCTGTTGATGTCATCTGGGTCAAGGTGCAATGCGTACCTGTATTTGATGACATCAAATTCTGTTCCAGTTTAATGCAACTATACTATTACAGGGCTTGTTTCTGGAACCAAACTATCTTATCCAGTGAAAAGCCCCTCCATGTTCAGGAAAATATTTGATGAATGGAGAAAAATGAAGATGCAGACGTTTCATTAAAATCAGTAATGAATTAGAGAAGATTCAGTATTTTTTAGTTTCACATGATTGTGAAAAAAAATGATCATTAATTTTGATGTCCGTCTAAAGTATTTTGTGATAAAGGGATGGTACGTCACCGCCTCACAACTTAACATGTTGGGTGTCCAGAAATGTGAGAAATAGTCTTGACTTTGGTCATAGTTAACAACTTTATACACGTCCTTTCCTTTCAAAAGTCTTCCTTGCTCACTGCAAGGTTATTACGACATTGTTATGATTTGAATCGAAGGAAACAAGTTACATAATAAACTTCTTTTCGATAAGGGGAGTAGCTAGGATTTGTGGTAGGGCATTGGAAGACTTATGAGCCCATGGCAGAGTGCGTATCATCAAAAAGTGCGATTTTCCCTGAAAAACTGTATTATGCACACTTTGGTCAGATGTTTGTTTGTTTTGTTTTGTTTGTTTGTTTGTTTGTTTGTTTGTTTGTTTGTTGGGTTGTTTTTTTTGGGGGGGGGTTGCTTTTGTGAATCATTAACAGAACGCAATCAAGGGATGCTCGTAATTCCTTGCGTCACTGGTTATAGTCAGTCATAATGGACGGAGATTGACAAGTACTGGCAACTGGCATCAGTTGAACTTTATCAGTTTATCATTTCTTTCAACAGAACAGAGAATACTAAAACTATATTTAGGTAAGTTTTAGCCGCAGTAATAAGCAGAAGTTGGTTCTGTTACAGAGTACAAACATTAATTTTGTCGATGTTAGAGGAACAAATATGAGGTTTGCAATACATAATGTTCTTCGTAGCGGTCAGATGGAGCTATATGATCAGTTTTACGCAATAAGCTGTGTAATGAGATATGTGATATTCGTTTGAAAATAATAATAATAATAATACATTCTGCTTATATAGCGCATGTTACACTTAAGTCTCTATGCGCTTTACAAAATTTTCTATAATAACAATACAATTAGAAAATACATATGTAATACAATACAACTGACTACAACAACAATAAAGAAATTAAGAAAAGTGATCAAAGTATTGATTAAATAAATACGTCTTTAGTTTAGTTTTGAAAGTCTCTTGTGTTGGTGCGGTGCGAACAGAGTTGGGTAAGGTGTTCCATAGGGTGGGTGCCATGACAGAAAAGGAACTTGAGCCATAGTATTGAGTGTTGAAGCGGGGGACTTGAAGAAGTAGTTGGTGTTGTGACCGGAGAGCACGAGGAGGTGTGTAGACGTGGATGAGGTCAGAAATGTAGGATGGAGCTTCACCAGTGAGTGCTTTGTATGTGAGAAGAAGTATTTTGTATTCTACACGCTTGCAGACAGGGAGCCAGTGGAGGTTTCTGAGGAGAAGTTTGGTACTGGTGTGTGTGGTCGCCTTTTCTGTGATTCTTGCTGCTATGTTTTGTACCCGTTGGAGCTTAGCGATGGTTTTTGCATGTGCGTTACCGAGAAGTGCATTACATGCGTCCAGTCTTGACGTGACAAAAGCATGAATAAGTCTGAGGGTGGTGCCACGATCTAGGACAGTGCGTATTGGAGAGATCTTCCTGATAGCTGCCATGGCGGATCGGCAAGTACTGTTCATCTGTGATTCTCGTGATAAGGTGTTATCAATGGAGATTCCCAGGTTCCTAACCTCACATTTCTTCTCAATGACTGTGTCGCCCACGGTCAGTTCGACTCCTGGGGGCCTTTCGAGGAACTTAGAGGATAGATGCAGAAGTTCTGTCTTATCATCATTGATGACTAGTTTGTTTCGCATCGACCAGGACCGAATGTCAGCAATGCAGTCGTGGATCTTTTGTAGTGCCGATTCCCGCTCCGATGGTGAAAATGACGTGTACACTTGGACGTCATCTGCATAGATCATTGATTGCAGACCATGAGTGGAGATGATGTCATAGATTGGTGTCTATGTTAACGATTTTTATGAACGAATGAAAAAATTCACATAACAGCAGAGATTAGATGCATGAGGTGATATCACACACACACACACACACACACACACACACACACACACACACACACAAACATTTCTTGCATGAATCTAATCAGAAATAGATAATCAGATAAACGAATGTACATACATATATACATATATATTTACATGTGTATTTATTTATATGATGTTATCCATAAGATACATCTCTTACAAAATGTAAAAATGGATAGGGCATGGACCGGACCCTATTAATATTGGACCGTATTGAAATATCATAAAAGACGGAAATGATATATCACAGAGCTATTACAACCGCAACCGACCAAGTTCATGAAGGATCCATTTAAAATGAATTTGCTCTTTTCCATCATTAAGTTACCAATATCTTGTATGAAAAAGAAAAATTCTTTATCAGTCTTTTCATCTATAAACCGTGAGAAGGAGGAAAGCAATCGATAAAATGTCCAATTTTATGCTCCTCCATTTTGTAAGAAACTCTTGTACTTTACGACGTTTTAATGCGACTGAATCTATGGAATAATTCCGCCACTAATAGTTGAGTCATGGAAACGGACTAGGTGAATATTCGAATGATGAATTGCAAATTATCCTGCGTTAAGACATGCCCTCTGTATTTCTTCGACTCCTGCCAGCAACGAGAGAGAGATTCAATCAGACCTAAAGAAATTTCAAGGTCATCCGAAACGAGCTGTAATTTATGTTTTTGAATGGCCAGAGCTGATTTCCTTCAAGCGAGTTTCTGATGGACGATTGATAAACCAAGTTTAACTACCACGACACAATAGCTATAGCTGTGATGTGGTCGCCGAGTGCCCGGAGCGAAGCAACGATATACGGGGGGGGGGGGGGGGGGGGGGGGAATAAATAACGCGACAGATTAACCACATTTCGTGCATCTTTCTCATCGCAAACTATAATGAAAATTTACTTTGTAGAATATTGAGATCTATTGTGCAGGTAATATCCCAGATATACTTCCTTTGCAACATCACAAACCGTTCCTGTATAAATATTGGCTTCTCTTGCTTTTATGAAATGAACATTATCAGTATACTAGTAGGCTGCTGAAAACTATGTGTTATACTTTCACACGATATAGCAGTTTATCGCGCAATATCATTTATGAAATTTATGAAAATATCAGAATATAAGATCCTTGTAGATGATATGCATTACTGAAAAGAGATATGAGTGTCAGGATTAACAAATAGGGCCTAGTTGATGTTTTGCTGGCTAATAAATGTATTATGTACGAGATGATTGTTTCTTTTTGTTCACAACAGTTTGAAAATATAGATTAGGAATTATTTGCTTGGAATGATAATTTGCTGAAATAAATTACGAACTCTAGTTAAACACCTTGCGTTTATATTCTCTTGTCAATTAGTGTCTTTAATTGTTTGTGGCTTATTTGTTTGTTTAGTGTCATTTTTATGAAGAATAGATAATTGGTGATGTTAAAAGCAACCATGACATTCATGCTAAGTCTGGCTAAATTAAGTTTACTTCAATTTATTTTTACTTACGTACTTATTCATTTATTAAATCTCTCATGTACTGTTGTAATCTCCTCGGAGAAAATGATGGAGTAACATGTGTTATTTCGTAGATTAAGGTCCTAACTTAAATTTCTCCAACCAAGTTACAAAGGGGATCGGATAATATGAGGTGATAAAAACACCAAATGATTATTACAAAAATTATAATGAACAGCATTACAGTACGAAAATGTCGGTCAAGAGTTTTACATGCTACACATGCTAATGTCGTCTGATGAATCTTTTGTTTCCCTTGCATTGTATGAACCATGGTCTATTGTACATCCATTAAATTGATCTTATTCTATCATCCAGTTGGTCGAATGTTTATTGAGTGGACAGAATGGTCCATTAAAGATTTTAATAACCCTTTCTACTACCGCTAAAAACAGCATTGACAAGAACAACCGACGTTTCTTGATTATTGTGTGTTTGTGTGTGTGTGTGTGTGTGTGTGTATTTTCTCGTGAAGAATATACCAGTAGGATTGATTTTATATCTGAAGTTTTATCCTTGTTGAAGAGAGAGATTTTACAGTATATTAAATATTGAACGTTTATTTGTTGTTTTTTTATTGAATTTGTATAGTTTTTGTTCATTACATACCCAGAATGGGTTAGTGATTCATGAATGATTTGAATGAAATAAAAAAAAACATTGAGGAAAAAAGTGTGTGTGTGTGTGTGTGTGTGTGTGTGTGTGTGTGTGTGTGTGTGTGTGTGTGTGTGTAGATATAAATACCAACACTGTATCATACACTGATCTCCTTGTGGTCAGGGAAGAGGAGATCAAACTCGTTGCACCATACCCGCTTTCTGGACCACGTTTTCTCTTTCATTCACATCTTTGCAATAGCGTCTGATGTAATCTCTCGGGAGAGTTCAACCTGTGATGGAGACGGACTCAAGTTTCCCAAAGTAATCTTAAAGGAATGGTATAGTATTGGTTGAGATGAGGATTGGGCTTTTAATTTTTTGCGAGATACTATGAAACCATTATGAAATGTTACAGAGCTAAAAAATTCTAAAAGGAATATTCAAAGTCAATTTGATGAAAACTCAATTTGCAATGGCCGAGATATCTAAAAGCAAAGTACAACAAAGCAATCCTAATGAAAGGTGGTCCCATCTTTTATTAGGATCCCTTTGTTTTGGCTATCTCAGACATTTCAAAGCCAATTTTCATCAAATAAACTTTGAATCCCTCTTAGAACAACATATGCCCCTTCATATTTGATGAGCAGTTTCTCAATATCTCACAAAAAAGTTGGAAACCTGAATCCCCATCTCAACCAAATCTATACCATCCCTTTAAGAGCTATGTGAGATTTGTTCTCACGGCACAGAATTATCTATTGGGATTAATGATTAGGCAGTAAGAAGCAGAGAACTTTTCCGCATGAGAGGTGAACGTGGAATAGAGTTAAGACCACAAAGACACAGAGAGAAGGGGGTGATGGGGGAGGGACGGAGAGAGTGAGGGTAACACTAGACAAGGTGAGGCAAAAATGACAGTAGGAGATAATTCATTTGCTGGCGACTTTAGGCATAAACCGAAAGATGGAAACTATGTATATTGTGGATAGATGCAAAACGGATTTTTCTGTCTGTTGTTCAAGTAATGATTATTGCCTCAATCCAGACCATGAAGAACACATCCCGTTGAGAATAATTGTCCTTACTATAGCTGATTACAGCCAGGGTCCTCGGAATTGATTGCTTTCGGATCTCTTAAGACATTGATACATTGTATTCTTTTTTGCTTATATGCTTAAACGATTCCAGTTTCCATCGCATGAAAGTCAGAAAAAAACAAAGGTTCTGACTGTTCTTCTTCTTCTTCTTTTTCTTCTTCTTCTTCTTCTTCTTCTTCTTCTATCTTCTTCTTATTTCCCTTCTTCCAGATGAAGTACAGACCTCTGGGCAGAGTATCTTCGTACTTTGTGCAGTGCTGAAAACTGGCGTGCCATGCTGCATTATTTGATCCTCACCAAAAAGTCATGAGGTTACGAGGGTGCGTGCATTGTAAATGAAGTTATTTCTTGTGCAAGTAAAAGTAGCTCCTCTTCCAACTATAGGTTTGACGCAGTATCATCCCAACAGCTGCCTCCTACACTGTTGCAGGGAAAAAGCGCCTGTCATAGTAGTAAGAAGCTGTTTCAGTGGCATTTAACACCTGGGGCCCCATTTCATAAAAGATGTTAGAATATAGCAGCAAATGTGATAACTCGAACATTTTCTAAATCACTGCTCTCAATGGTAAACAGTGAATTTAACTTAATTTAACTAACTGAGCTATGCACACATCTATCATAAAAAACGATGGAACTATAATAGTGGTTCCATTATCGAAACTATGCAAGTTCGGCACTTGAGTGGGGAAAGGTGTGGTAACGGGATCATGCCGGATCTACAGGCAAATAATGCATGGGATGGAGCAGCTACGACTGAAGAGGGCGCACCATCTGAAGCACTTGGATGATAGAGAAAAGTGACGATTATGCTCAACGTTTGTGGCAACGCATAAAAGTACAGCCGTATCAGACTTTTAATTCAATTATAATACTATCTATTCTGGTTTTTAAACACGTTAGAGTACTGCATAATTAAAAGTGGATGGTATGAGAAACGACAAAACATATGTGATAGATAGGAATATATTTGAACATCTAAATGTCTGTTTCAGCATAATTTTCACATGATTCATTGAAAAGCATAGAACTACCTGATTTTATTTGTTCTGTTCTAAAGCGTAGCAATAACGTCAGCAAAATGGGAGGCTTTTCGTCCGGAGGCTGTAATCGTGTTTTTTTTTCAATGTGTTTGCTCCAAAATGTCCAAAGCACACCTGATGATGAATTAAACAATTTCCACCACATATATCATGTTCATGCTCAGAATTTTGACAAATCATATTCTCGTTAAGATTATGACAAAGCATACAGAGGTAATACTTTCGAGTATCTCTGTTGATTTGTATCATTCTACTGATTTTTGTTATGTAGAATTTGTCCTTAGTAGGATGCCCCTCTATTGAGAGTTTTTAAGAAGTCATGCCTTCATAGGATTATAGAAGCACAAGAAAGAAAAAAAAAATAGATCCGGCATGTGTTTGATATACTTATACCCTCGAATTTAAGCCGTTTGTCTCAGTAATTCAGGTGTCATTTTTGACGTGTCTATCCTTACATACATGAACAATGTAAACCATGCATCCATAGACCCAGGCTGAGCACACCTCGAAATGAAAACACCAAACAAACAGTCAATCAAAAAAAAAAAAAAACAACCACAAAACAAACAAGCAAACCATCAAAATATCATAATTGACAAAACAAATAATTTGTGAAAAGAGCTTCTTGCATAAGGACAAACTTCAAGAATGGATATGAGCGAACGATCAAAGTAAAATGCTTTTTTTTTTATTTGCTAAAATGCTGTAATCGGTTTAAACGTATCCTTCAAATCATCAGTGCCAGAAAGCATTTAACAGAGGGCAATCGGATTTGGTTTTAAGTGGTCAAATTACACCGTACTTTATTTGAAGAAAGAAATGAGACAAACCTTCTGGTCATCATCTTAGTTTATTTCTGGATCCCACTAAAGGCTTATCATTCAGAACACAGACGATGCAGTAAGTAAGTATGCATATCCCATTGTCAATTGGTTTTCCTCTCATTGCAAGCGTGTAAGGCGTTTAAACATCATAAGCTCTGATTTACGATTAGAACTTTTTTATCGTCTCCTGAAGTAGAATGAATACATGCAGTGAAGAAGGATAGTGTGTTCAATCCAGGGCAGTTCCGTTTTATTGCTGCATTCCATTGTCAATACAGTGATAAAAACTCTACCAAAGTTTGTGCATGATGTATGCAAATTTATATAGATTACAATTTTATACATTGTCATTTGACATTGCCATTTGCTTCCACTTTCGTTTGCAAACATGAGACAAAATTAACACATTGAAGTTTGGGACATAACTGATATTGATTTATACATAATTGAGTTTTAAACAAGACAGATACAAGTAAATATTATTAATTTTAGAAGTAAGTAAATACTGCAGTACATTCAGTATATATGACAATCCACCATGATAATTCAGTTTCATCCCACGATCTCGACCCCCACGAGTAATACGGCCCACGAGTTCGAAATTGAATAAAGGTCCATGAGTCATGTAATCCACGAGTCATACAGCCCATGAGTTCAAGACTATATAGCCAAACAAGACCCACAAGTTCGATACTATCAAAAGCAAAACAACAACAAACAAACAAGCAAACAAACAAAAAGTTCGACATTACATTACAGGGCTTAATTTGTCGATCTCGTGGGCCTTGTTTACTCAGTGTTAAACTCGTGGGCCTTGTTCGCTTAGTGTCGAACTCGTGGGCCGCCTTGTTTGCCTATATAGTGTCAGACACAGTTGTGGGCCGTATTTGCTTAGCGTCGAACTCATGGGCTGTGTGAGTGGTGGACTGTCTAATGATTCGTGGGTGTCGAGCTTGTGACGTGCACCCAATAATGCCGGGGATGAAACAGAAATTAAAGCGTCCAGCACTTAACTATAGTCTTACTGAATTTAGTAGGAGAAACTTAATGAAAAGCTGATAAGCTTGAATAAGATAGGTCCCTTGGGACAGAGAGAGAGAGTAAAACATAAAAAAGAAAACGTCTGAAGTAAAAGTATAAAGTAAAGTCATGTTGAATACATATAAAAAGTGGGAACACTTTATATGATCAAGTTTTAAAACAGTAATTTGAATGCAGGGGACCATCTTACTAGCAAAGCCTATCCAGAAGAAAAGCCCTATATGATGTTGCAACACGAAATAAATTATCCTTAAGTGGGATTTTAATGTATCTTGATGAAGTCAATAGATATATATGGATTAAGATCATTTTGATATTAGCTGAAATAAATTTGCGTGATGATTATCATTACTGTTGTTATTATTGATTGACCAAGGCAATACAACACAATATACTACGCTTAAGAATTGCACGGGAAGTTTGATTTGATTTGATTTTATTGTTCCACATCCCAAACTGAAATAGATAAGTAAATATATATCCTTGTCTACATGTATATCTATCAATATATGTAAATATACATATATCTGCGTGTGCGTGTGTGTGTTTGTGTGTGATATATAGTTGCTAATGTTTCAACCCCTATGGAGGGCGCCGCCAACGAAATGTAGCGTAGAGTCGGACAAAAAGAAAAACGTTAATAGATACTCGTATATTAAACAAACTTCCTAATTGTTTCCGTTGACTTTTAGTTTAAAAAAATAGATAGAAAAGAAAAAAAAAAACCTCTCCAATCAATCAATGGGTGATTTGACCATAAGAGGATTGATTAATCGATGCGACTCGTCTCCCTTCCTTTTGCCTGAAACCATTGAATAGAGCTGGTTGTGGCTGGGCATCTGAATTGGATGTCTCAGGGGACGAGTGGCCTTTTTTTTTTGGTGGGGGGGGGGGGGACTAGAATTAATGGTGAATCCCGATGACATGTGGGGAATAGATTTCGATTAGATGCTCAAAATTCTGAATGTTTGAAGACAATCCGAATCCCTCTTCCCCGCCTCAGTTTATTTAATTCCGCTTCGACATGGCTCCCGCTCATCGAGAAGTCAATAACGTATTAACGTCTGATCAAAATGCTCTTTGTGTCTATAGAAAGCGGAACCTTTGATCGTAATCGTTTCCGGGTCATTAAGTCAAACCGACATTCGTTCTATCTGAGGCAGGGAGAATCAAACCCTAGCTGAGTCTTTTTCTTTTTGTACGTAGTATACAGACAGCAGTCAGAAGAAGAAGGAAAAAAATTACACCCAATGCCATACGCGCCAGCTTTAATCCAAGACGAATCAGTAATAATTGGTTTTCTTTTCTTTCTTTCTTTTTTTCTACTCCGGCAAGACTCTATAGGGATTTTTGTTATGACTGTAACATGGGGCCTAGATCTTCCATCTATTATTGTCATTTCGAGAGAATAACTGTAGTAGATAGATAGATAGATAGATAGATAGATAGATAGAGAAAAAACGTTTACAGAAAGTGAGAGAAAGACAGTGATATACATAGTGCATCTTGAGTGAGAGCACAAGGGAAAGCATAGTCAATCTCGATGATTGTGTAAAAGACCCTCTTTTTTTCTGCTATGGCGTGACTCTATAGGGAGCCGTGACTTTTTATTATTATGAAAGTAATATAGGACCTATATATTCCACCTTTCGTCGTTATTTTGAGGTAACGAGTGGTAGATAGATAGATAGATAGATAGAGAGAGAGAGAGAGACACAGACACACACACACACATATACACACACAAAAAGCGTTCACAGAAAGTGAGAAAAAGACTGAAATATATAAATCATTTTGAGTTTTAGAGCACATTGAGTAAACATAGCCATCGATCTTGTTGATTTTGCGATAATTTTGTAAAAGGCCATCAGTCAGCAGTTATCATCTCAAAAAGTGTTACTTGCCGATCAAGAAGTAAGGATATTATTGACATTATATTTCTTCGATTGTTCACAGTTATTGCAAAGCGCAATGCGGCAGCAGCAACGCGAAGACAGAACAACATGCGAATTCTTGACAATTCGTCCCGGACAACTTACTACAAGCATGAGAATTATTTCATGTCACTGAGATCCATGTCATATATATTTTTTTTTAGAAAGTTTAGGGTCTCCTGTAGCATTTCATTTCGGGAATACAGTGTATATGCTAAGTCGTCACTTTGGCACTTGGTGCGTATCTTAACGCCAAACTGTCATGTAGTAATACTGTTCCTGTATAACATCACTTATATTTTCATCCAAACTGACTTATCCAATTTGGTTAAACCCGTCATGCGTGGAATATTTAAAGACAGGCGTTTTTTTTATAAATTTATAGATTTTCTTTTTGGAGATCTCAGTCTTGAAGTGTTACGGTTTGTCAAAGGTGTAATGCATTTTTTTTTTCAATTCTTTTTTTTTTCATTTGGCAATTATCCAGACTGTCGAGGTATTAATCACTTTAAAGGAAATTTCCAACAAATATGACGGTATAGGCAAATTCCCCTTTAAATGTACTTTGTGTTTAAAATATAATGGAATGTGGATACATGTATGTATATATATATATATATATATATATATATATATATATATATTTGTATTCTATAAGCAAAGTTCTGTTTATGATTATATTTCAGATTATATTTCAGTATGTAAAAGTGTATATATGCATATATATATATATATATATATATATATATATCAGCAGTGAAGGGTAGTGTTTAGTGTTTAGTGTTTCGTGTTTGTTTGTTTGCTTGTTTGTTGCTGTTTCCTCACTTTAGTTTAACTCCAATATCTGCGATTTTCGTTGTCATGTGTTTAAAGTGGGATGCGAGATCTCGACAAACAAGCAAGTCGGCCATACATTGCATGCCATCACATAAACATTTTCCTGGCGGAGGGCACTTACTATGATTGAGTAAAATAGCATGGAATCCCAACATTTACGCGTCATAAAAATGATGGCGACTGCCTGGTCTGTTTACATCTTGGCGGTGGCATGGCTTGATTACCCAATGCATGCCTGTGTATTTAGAAAAGCTTACGCGCGGCTATTGCACTTGTGTTGATGTCGGTGTTTCTGGCCAGCAGTGCAAGTAGGTCGTGTTTGAATTCGGCCAGACACAAGGCTGCCAACCCCGGCACCATCACTGTATGAGCCGCGCTCGTCCGAGTATAGGCGAAGATAAATTACGTAAAGCTGGCGCCACTTTCCTCCAGTCACTCTTGGCCCGACCTCCGGCACGATCACAGGTCCTTCGCTAGCCGGCCTTTTATCCCGCCTAATTTACTACGCCACAATCCGGAGATAGACAGGTGCTTTGTGCGACCGCATTGCGCGGAGCTAAGTGCGCACCTTCCGCTGGAGCCGACCGACACATTACGAGTAATAGATGTTAATTTGCGTCTAGTCTCTGTAAACGGTTTATGAATGTCCCAATAACAACTTTGAGTTATTACGGGGCTGGTCGGGTTTCTATGTGAAGGGATTGAACGAGGGATATGAATGTCTCATTTTCCCCTGCATTGACGTGAATACCGGCAACTTAATGTTTTCATAACGACTTGAAAAGGGGACCTGTACGGACACATTAATTGTGATTAATGTAAGCTATGTTGAGAATCCACGTTGTCAATACATGCTTGATGGAGTAGCGCGCTTGTTCTGGATAATTGTTGTAAAGTTACTCCGGCTAAACACCAATGGAGACAGTACCCATCAAAGTTGTGGCTAACAATGCATTGCATACATAGGGAATGAAAAAGAAGACGTTTTCATGAAATTAAGTTTCATTGCGAAGTAGCATCTGGCATTACGGAGTGAATTACTTGTCTCCAATCTATGGAGGACGTAAACAGACGAAATAAATGGAAGAAAATTTCGAGAAGATGATTGTTGCGTTTCTTAATTAAAGGAGGAGAAGAAGAGATGGCACATATTCGCCTGCTGAGATACCATTCACAAACAGTATGGCTGCAGACAGACTCCAACTGCGTTTTGGTCGGTGGTATGGGAAGTGAGAAACCTTTTTGTTTGGTATCATTTTGTCTGAAATGCCGAGGGGGAATGTTACACGATACGAAAGATTCTGGCGTGGAAGTTTAAAATATGTAAATTATTTCACTAAGCAGATGAAATTATTTAAGAAAAGATGTAAGACATCACTACATCCGTCAACCGTCGGGAAACTTCATATTCTCATTTCAAGACTCCCCTCAAATCGTATTTATTCAATTTTAGTTTTGGTTAAATTTTATCTAATATTGGATAGGCCTATGGATAGGATTTGAAGGGTTGTATTATTAGCTGTTTATGTGTGCACAGCATGTGTTGAATCTTATTTAAAGATTTTATGCGCCGAGGGTATCAGCAATGACAGATACGGTGCAGTAAAAAAAAGGGTACTTGGTTATTGTTATTAAAATCATAATTACATCACAATGAATCAAAGCTGGGGAAAAACACAACAGCATACTTATTTATTTCATAGGTCCTGCTTGTCAAAATGAAAGTAATTTGTCTGGAAAACATGACCAATAAGTTTAAGTGGTTTCATCCCATAAAATCTATCACCAAACAAAAGATTTGAAAATCTATTAACACATTGTCATTTCCAAATGCCATGATTCAATTCTAATCTGCATTTCGTTCAAGCGACAGCACACATTTTCTACCAATACCATACTAACTAATCTACGATAAATTGCGACCGCGGACCAGATAAAAGACTAGTCTTAGAAAAAAAAAGGGAGTATTTCTATTAGCACAACAATGAACATTTGATCAGAATCGGATGAAAATTAGGAAATATTGAAATTTGGAAATTTCACTGATTTTCACAAAACAGTTCTTGAATAGTAGGTAATATGAATATTATGCATATGAGTGAGTTGATGATGTCATCGGCTCACAACTTGCCGAATAGTTTGGACAGAAAATCTCGAAATTTCCTGTGTGTTCGTTTAAACGGAATTATGCCCCAATCTCAAAATCCTAATAATGTATAGGAATGATCATTATTTTGAAATTATCCAGTCCTGAATGGCATCGGGTACATTTTTACATAATCAATGTAAAATTATGAGGTGATTACAATATCACCTCACTTCTTCGAATATTCGTATCATATTACATTCATGCCTTTGAACTGTTTTGGGAAACTTTGGTCAATATTTGTAACACTTCATAACTTTCATGAATTTGATTTGATTTCGACAAAATTTTCACTGTGTGCGTATAAGTTTCTTTATTTCTGAAATCGAGTCATTTCTGGTCCAGAATTGAATGCAAGTTGAAAATTGTTGTGATAATTGTTGTTTATGTGAAGAAAAACCAACCAAAAGCAAAAGAAAAAAGGCAACAGCCAGAGTAAGCTTTGCGTTGGAGAGAAGAAACGGTCGTACTGCCTACGAATATGGGGGGAAAGACACACAAAGAGCAGCTAGTCGACAAAAAATCTTGAAGGAAATATGCCCTTCAAAAAGTCGGGTGTTAGATGATATGGAACACCGAGCTGGTGCTAAATATCTGGTGTTAGCTTAACACCTCCGGGTGTCACTTCGAAATATAAAACTCTTTCTTTTTTAGATAGGTAATATCAATGAGTTACTGTTCTTCTTGTTGATTTTGAACGTCATCAAGACAAACAAGAACTTTCCGATAAAGTACTTGATTTTAAAAAAGAAGTTGTGAACACATTCACACCAGAGTAACACGAGTTGGTATGGTCTCCTATTGACACTGGGCGGGTGTTATACCATTGATAGTAACACCAACAATATCAAATCAACAAAATGTAGTGTCATTGATGAATTAACACCAGCGTAGTATCCAAAATATCATCAGTTACAGTGTCAAATGAACACCACGAAATGCCAGGTGAAGATTTTATAACACCATCACAACATACTTTCTAACCTGTCGGTGTGGCCCTCTATTGACACTTGTTAAGTGTTATATTTAACACCCATGGTATTAAAACTAACACCGAACTTTTTGCGGTGTAGTCCATTTGTGACGTTTCAAAGATTTGCTCCTAGCTGAATAATGTATGTGGATGACCCCCCCCCCCCCCAAAAAAAAAAAATAATAAATAAATAAAATAAAAAATGGGTAGTACAATCGTTTAATCATCTCAGCTCTCTCGATTTAATGTACCGCTATATATCAATGTCTAGTAACTGGTAATATAATAATCATGATATGATATTATACGCACCAGTGTGTATATTACAAACGCTAAAGCCTCATGAAAAGACTTAATGATAACAATGAAATAACTTAGGCTATTCCCTTATGCCAATACATAATAGGTAATATAGCTGTTTGGACATTTTACGAAAGGATATGAAAAAAAAAAGATCCTCCGTACCGTATTCAACAATAGCATATTGCAGTTTAACACTATGTCACCAAAAGTTAGAAGAACAACTATGGTATCTTTAAATCCAGAGAAGATGGTCATTGTGCTGATAAAAAGAAAGAGCTTGCATCTGTAATTGTATAGTAACTTGAGAGATTGTCGTCAAGAGAAAGAAAAAATAAGGCAGTAAGAGGGAGGGAATGAGCCAGAGAGGGAGAGAGAGAGAGAGAGAGAGAAGAAAAAAAAAAAGAGAAAGCGTGCTCATTTTTGTCTGCATTAAAATAGGCCATCTGAAAAGGACCAGGCTCCCCGAACTCTCCCCTTGGGAGCAGACGGACGTCCGGCTTGGCGATCCCCAGACCAATTACTATGGCCGGGAACTTGTAAGGATCCACAAACCACATTCAGACGTCTCCTTTCTTGTTTTCTTTACCCAGAAGGGGGAAAAAGGAGGAAAAAGGGGTAATTTGAAATCGATCTCTTTTGAAGTATAAGTAGGGGCAGTGAATAACCGTATTTGTTATGCTTTTCAGCGCACTGAGAGTAGCCTATTAGCGCCATTAGGGAAAAGTGCATGAAACGAGAAAGGGATATGGGGATTGAGCAGCAAGAGAGGATATAGGAAGATGTAAGGGAAGGTAGAAACCAGATTTTGAGTGTGTATGTCTGATGAATAATATTGTTTATGATGGATTCTCTAACTCAGTACATTACTAAAAAGAATCAGATGGCACCCACTTTCAATTAAGTCTCATGAAAGTATTGATAGCTATATTCATTTACAGACATTTTTGAAGTCATGATTAAGGATATCCTATATTTCATTATCATTATATTTGGTGGTGTTTTTTTTTTTGCAGCTTTACTCGCACATATCTCAAATGAACAAGAATGGAGTTACAGTGTAATTCATGTTAACATTTTAAAAAGAGTCCATCATCAGATAGAACAAAATAAAACCTTTGTCAGTGATGCCTTGTTTCATAGCAAGGAATATTCTTGAAGTTATATGATTAAAGATATCCTTTATTTTCTTATTATTTTCCTTTCTAGCAGCTTTATTCGCAAATATCTCAAATAGACAAGAATGGAGTTAACTTATTACTTATTTCGCAGTCAAACTCATACATACAAACGTTATGTATACGTACACACACACACACACACACACACACACACACACCTTAATATGTGTGTAAGTATGTTTCAAGCTTAATGCAGCTATTTGTGATTTCCTAATTGTTCTGTGGAGGAGACACGATTGACAAGTTTTCGTCCTATCAGCGCACCGACGAATGTGAAAGAATGGAAGATACAAAATGAACTATATCATCCTTTGAGATGATCTACTGAGGATATTAAGATCTTTAACTAAAATGACACTGCAAATCTGAGTTGATTTAAAACTCGAGTAGGATTTCATAAACGAAATCTAAGGCGACTTGAAATGACTCGGATTTCATTCAACATGGAGAAATGGTATTTTTTATGTTGTTATTGGCCAGGTGAGTAATACACTAGCAGATTAAAACGAAGTTATTTGTCCTTATTCAATGAGTGTTCGCTTAATTTTCGTATGTGTGAAACAAATGCGTTTAGTCCTTGTCGATAAAACATATAATTCCTCTGTAAATGGAGCATAATTGATTTGTAATGTATTCATTTCACTGTCTGATTATTTACGCACTTTTAGTTGTTACAGAAATATTTACTGTAGCAAAAAAAAAAGCTTCTGAAAACTGCTTCTCCAATAGTGGCGAGCCAATAGAGTAAAATGGAGTAAAAGGGGGCCTGAGCTTTCGATCCTAGCAGAATCTGCGTCAGAAGCAAAATGACCAAATATATATTATTTATTCAAAGGTAAAGGGGGATCGATATTTGTTTGTTTTTTATTGTTTGTTTGTTTTTCTACAACGGTACCAGACAAGTAAGCTGGGTCTCTGAGCCTTTATGCCATATCGTAAGACAGGTAGAAGATAGAAACCAGAAACCAGACAATCCTAACCGGAAAGAGTTAATTGTACTAATTCGAGCCCCTCCCTTTTCTTCGTTCTCTCTTTCTGTTTCATTAATTTGGAGTAAGATTACTTAGGCTTCTTCGTCCGAATGGAATGTGAAGTTATTTAGCTTTCTTGATGTGAATGATCCATTGAAACCAGGCATCTCTCTTCCCCCTTCCTTCAACCTTACTTTGTCTATAAAGTCTTTGAGTATAAATAAATTAACATATATTATCTAACAGTGATGGCTGTGTTTAGTGTAAAACTCAGTTATCGAGTCAAACGTACAAATGTCAAACGCGATCGTATGTTTCTCCTCTCAATAAGCCTCTAAAGTGAACTACCTGGTAAAGTTTAAACAAAGGTGTGCCTGACTTAAGTTTGTGGTGGGAGCGAGTCACGCATGATAGGAGAGTAATTAAGCTGAAAATGGCTTGACGGTCCGAGAGTTTTCTCCTCCATTTCACAAAGACGATATGTCTGATTGGCCAGCCCTAAAGTGCTGCGTAAACTAATCAGCGTGATATTATCGACCGCTTAATTACAGTACAGTTAGAGCGCAATGGGCATTTTCACCTGCCCACTGACGTTGTTTTGCTGGTAACAACAAACGAATGGCACCATGTAGCTGCGCGAAGATGAGATATTGGCGCCGAATGCCCCTCCCTGGAGTTTGGGGGGAGAGCACACCCCCTAATACCCACCTCCTGTTGGAAAATCTCCGTTCGCATGCGAGACTGCGCGGTCCAGCTTCGTCACGCCTCAACGACCCGTCTGTAGTTTTTGTTCGAGCGCCGTAGAAGTAGCGGAGCGAGGCCGAAATTCGGCGCCGCGGAGCCGGGCAACCTATTGTGTCGACAGACCCCTTCATCACTGCCAGTCCAAAAGAACGATAGGGGTGACTTGTTCCCAAACGTAAAGAGTCCCAGCCTTTTCTTCTGCAGAACTAGAGAGAAAAGAAGACCTATCATGCTCCGAACAGTTAAAACCTGGATCGTTTTCGTGGATAGATCTCAAGATAGATGATAAGGTGACAAAAGGACACGCCAACACAGAAAACTGAATCAGAGATTTATTACATGCTTATTTGTTGTGGCAGAGGAACATAACAGAGATGTCCTTAAAAGAGGATTGTCGCATTTCACTCGATTTTCTTCAGAAAAGAAAAAGCGATTAGAGCCAAACATTATGGCAGGCTATCCATGAGATCAGAAGTACATCCAAAGAGTGCGGAGATGTTTTGATTCATGACACAAATCATGCATGATCGAGCGCTCCGGGCTACTTATTATCATTATTAACAGCGGTGTTATTTTCTTGAATATCTTAACTGTGATGTCTTTTAGACAACCCTCGTGATGATCAAGTTTCTTCTTCACTCCTTTCTTCTTGTTCTCGATGCTCATATGCCTCCAGTGGGAAGGTTCTCGAGATGTTTTGACATTAGCTCCATCCTTCCTTTATAATTAGTTCTACAACTCCCCTTACTGTCTCCCTTAATTCTTCTTGTTCTTGTTCTTCTTGTTCTTCTTCTTCTTCTCTTTCTTCTTCTTCTTCTTCTTCTTCTTCTTCTGTTCTCCATTCTTTGTCTGCTTCTTCATCATCTCCTGTGTCTTCTTTTTTCCACCCGCTTGCCATTCTTGTTTGCAATTCCACTTCATGCCAAGCTTACATGAATATAATAGGGAAATAGTAAGATACAGACAGACTGATAGATGTTTCATCACAATTGAACCTAAAACAAGAACAAAGATCAACGCTTCACGTGTTTTCAGGAAAATTTATAATATCATGAGCAACCACATGCGAACGTTAGATTACAGTCTCCCATTAATCTGTACACGCACTGTCACGCACATATCTCAGCAAAATTTCCTCTCTTTTTCACATAAATCGAAGAAAGATGAACTGTATCATCTGCTTACAAATTCGGTTCTGCTACAATGACCTAGAAATGATGGCTAAAACAAAAAGGAATGTGCCTGCTAATAGTGTGAACACAAAACATGATTTATTTACGATATTCTTATGGTCAAATCATAGAGAAAGGCGTATGAAGAACATATAGTCTAAAGGTTTTGCAGTAAGTCTGTACCCTGACACAGGAATCTTGAGTAGCGCCATGCATGTCCACCTTGAGCAACTTCGTCAACGGCATATGCAGCCGCAATACGCATGATTTCATAATCTACATTTCTGGTTGCAACTATCATCACTAATTGGTAAAAACACAGGAAACGGAAACTTCTGTTTTTTATATATATTTGAGTTTGATCATACCTCTTCCATCGTATTCCTCTATTTCCTTTTTTTTTTTAAATCTTTGAAAGCCCAATTCAGATAATGTAGATGGAACACAAGCATTGATAAGACATTGTACACAGGCAAGTCATAGCGAAACTGTTTGGTTCTACGTTATGTCCGAGTAAATGGGCAAGACTTACAACAGAAATGAATGTTATAATTTCTTCGAGTGCAGACCTAATTGCAAAATGAGATTCAAATACTCAGTATTATGTAAGACGAAGTGCAATAATTCACTGTATTTTGTATTCAATGATTTATTGAATTTGTATGTAAATAGTCCGATATACAGCAATCTCTGTGTTGTTGTATATCGTATTCTTGAAGAAAAAATGAAGAAATGACTTGAAATTGAAATTGAAATTGGGCAATAATAATAGATCAAAATGAGTAAGAATTAAACAGAAATGAAAGTCCTATTCTCAGACCTCATTTATATAAAACTTTATTTATGCGAATAAGATTGGAATGTTATGGAAGAGAAAAAGCAATAATTCACCGTATTTTGTATTTAAAAGGTTTTTCAATTTGTTTGTAAAATTTTATTGTTTGCAGAAAATTATGTGTTACAAAAATCTCTGTACCATTGTTGTATTTTCGCTTACATATTGCATTTTTGAGAAAAAAAACAAATGCAGAAACTCATTGAAATTTAAATTTGAAGTGAGCAATATAAATGAAAATGTGCAAGAATTGTAATAGAACTGAAAGTCATAATTTCAGCCCTAATTGATAAAAAACTTGATTCATGTAAAGTGAGATTGAATTGTTATGGAGAGAAAATGCAATAATTTTATTGTAGTTTGTATTTCAAAGATTTATTGAATTCGTTTGTAAAACTTGATTTTGTTTTTGCCCAGAAAATTTGCAGATATAGATTAAAAATTGAAACTGAAATTGAAACAGACTCTATCATTTACTTTCCTTGGAATTATAGGGAAAGCATCGTAAACATTTATGCGTGTATTCTGTTATGTGTAAGTGTGTTTGTGACTGCATGTACATATAATGTATTTGTTATATATAGAATATATATAGGTTATCAAAATATTTATGACATATCCATATATAAAGCAAAAATAGCCATGATTTTGACGATGAGACGCCATATTCCCGTAAAATACCCAAGGGTAACTTGCTCACTGGGGCTAAATGCCCTGAAATGAAAGTACCCAATTTCATCATCAATAATCATTCTATATATCATAAGAAGTCAGAATCGAACGTCAGTGACTGCTTTTGCTTTATATTATCATGTTTTAGTGTCTTTTATATCTAGATAATTCTGCGTTGTTTGCTTGATGGTTTGATTGTGTGTATGTTTTTTTTTTAAGTTAAGATAATAGGAAAGAAATAAATGCTTCATGACTAAGTTGTTAGTCATGGATCACAATAGATGGGTTAAGATGTAAGGGTTATCAAACTGAGCAGAAGATAATTGCTTGTTCTGAAATGTGACGTCATTTCCATGAGTAAATGATTCAGGCTATGCTATATTACACCCAGAGCGTTTACAAGGTTGTTAGTGTTAACGGCTGTGAATATAAAAGTCTATCTCCATGCATTTAACGAACTTAACGACTGTAACGTGAACCTCATCATTTGACTACGCCTACTTAAAGAGGTAACGCTTAGGCGACTAAGTTTGTTACGTGTCCCCGCTCCCTCTATCCAGCAGCCCGCATTTCAATAATGAAGGTGCAATAATTTCAGTAATTACCGTCACGCTTTAACGGCTTCAACGCAAACAACGTACAGGGGTGTCATGACGTGTTGATGTTTTGAATCAGTGATCATGATAATGATCCAACGACGAACTCACACTGGGTGAAAAATGGGGGGGGGGGGGGGGTTAACACTTTAACAGTAATAATGAGAATAAGTTCAAAGACGTGTGTTGAATACGTCATCCTGCGATGACGCATTCTCCTATTGTTGCTCCAGCCAATTCTCGTCTCATTCTTTTTGTTTGTCTTTCAAATAACGGCAATAACATGAAAATTGTGATGATTGAGGAAAACTTATGGTATGGGGGAAAGGCCATAGGACTCTTTTTTACGAGCTCTTTGTTTTAACTGCAATGTCTTTCTCGTACAAGTGTATAAAAATATAGGCGTGTGGTAGAGCAATGGCAGTAACAATGTCAGTACTGTTGTATATGGAGCTGCAGCGCAAAACATTGAAGAAGGTGCTCTGAGTAAATTCATTAATTAATGGTGTCGGTGATCTATACAAGATCATCATAAGGCATCATATCCAGACTACAGCATTATTGGGAAAACTTACATTTTCGTTCAAGATGTGCCATCGGGTTTACTCTTTCAAACAAAACCTAAAGCGCACCTGCAAACTAATCTGACTTGTATAGAAAGCTCAAAAATTAGTCAGGGTCAAAGGGCCGCTAATTCCAAAATAATTTGGAAACATCACTTTAGAAAAATCCTGGGTCCGTTCTTATTTTTTTGTTAAAGTGATAACATGTCTCTTTCACCGCAACGGACCCATAATCTTGAAAATGCGTTCAAAATCTTTCAATAACCTTTTCAAATTGTATTGCAAACATACAAACTAATAAAAGACAAGCAAACGCTACCCCCACCCCCTCAAAAAAGAAAGAAATTAAATATCCTTACCAGAGGTGAAAACACAAAGACAAGTAAAGCGAATATAGCTGTCAGTTATAAGAGACAGGATTACAACAAGGTCTTGATGTCGGACAGACATCGTCGTCAACGACGATGTGATCGCGTCATACACTGACTGTAACTTTTCAACAGCTGTCACTACCAGCCTGCATTTTACTTGTTTCTTTGTAAAATCTTTTTCACCTTCCGAACAATAAATTTGTAAAATAGATCGTAAGGTGAGGCAGTTGTGTAACTATACGGCTATTCACTGGTATATTATCGCCCCAACACGCTTGGTCCTTTGATACGAAGTCCTATTCTCATTGCCGTCATGTATTGCGCTGAATTATTCATGTTGACCTTGCCGAGTACTTATGTACTTTTAGCGTCCAGATGTTACGTAATCGTAAGCTGATACGCTTGGCCGGTGTCTTATTTATAACTTTGTTTTTGCATTTTCTTTTCAAATGACTGTTGCCACAGAGCATGACCAATATAAGCATGCATCGATGAGGTGCAACTTCAGTTGCAATTGGACCCTGAAAAGGGAATAAGTGAATCATTGCATTCGATATACCATTGAATGGAGCATATGTTAATGACCAAAATCTATAATGACATGCTCATAACGACAGATTAATGAAAACGATGTTTAAAATTCGGTGATCTGTCACTTGGTCTATACTCCCACTCTGTCTAATAGCAATTTGGTCTCAACCCACATGGTCTAATCCCGTGTCGTCTACAACCAGTTCGTCTAATAACCATCATTAGTCTAATTGCCACTTATCCTCATTACCAGGTGGTCTACTTTCAGATGGGTAAAGCCCATTTCGTCTAAATACCCACAGTTTATAAGACAAAATGGGAAAAAGTCCAAGGAGAGAAAATTGCAATTAGACCATCTGGTCGTTAGACGAAATGATAATTAGCCAAACTGGGCTTTAGACCATGTGAGAATTGGACCAAATGGGAATCAGACAAAATTGATCGTAGACTAAATGAGTCTAACCGTAGTGGTGTTAGACGAACTGTGAAGTAGAACATCTGATAGTAGACCAAGTGGCTATAAATCTAAAATTCTATTTTATAGGCGATACAGTGTTGTATCGCTCCATATATAGTACAGAAGTTTTGACAATTTGGTTTGATTACCCGCCCCTCCCTTCCATTTCTCATTTCTCGATCTCGAAATTGCAAAAGTTGCAAGTATTTCAAACTTTTATAGACAAGCAATATTTTCCTCGATAATATGAAAGCATCCCCCCCCCCTTTTACAGGAGAAGGGGTTCTCGTCTGAAGGATTTAAGGGAAAGATGACTCAAAATGCGGCCCCTTAAAAATTGAGGCAATGCATTTTTCATACTCCCCAACGTATATCATGGCCCTTCTTCAGGCATTTCTAATGTTGCCACCGGTGAGCTAAATAAAGGTTACATTTTACTGAGTTTTTGATAAATTTCATTTCATTTCATTTGTTCCACACAAAATTTAATCACACAGTGTTGTGTTTACAACATCCATCCATAACGATGTATAAGTAACACAAATTATAAGTTATAAGTTCAGTATATACAAAAAGCATTTACATGGCACAAAATCAATTGAAATCATTCTCAAGTACATTACATTCCTGCGAATAAAGGTACAAGATTGTTGCTATATAGATTTATCTCATTTACTATCCAGAATGCACTAAAGTGAACATAATGAATATTCTAAATCTTATTAGTTGTAACATTTGTCACTCCATATAAAGCTATATGTGACGTGTGATAACGAGTTGAAAAACTAAGTCCATAATGATTTCAAGTGATATCAATAGGTCTCCACCTCACAAATTCCGAAAATGTTTGATTGAAATGTTTATCAAATGCCTTTGATTGTGTGATTTTCCCTTTTCTACACCCACTCAGCTCCACTCCTAAAAAAATTCCCTCCTTTCGTTATGCCATCAACTGTAAAATCAGTGGAAATATGCATAACAATACATAAGGTGTGCACCTGCTATCTATAGCAAGATAAGTTTTATAAAATACAATGCCTTGCCTTTCACACCGCAGCGATTATCATACGATTTCATTGTCTAAGGTGTAGATTAAGGTGAGACCTGTCGTGCCGAAATGAGTTTGATGTGCATTAACTAAGGTGACGTTAGGCATTGCGATGCATAATCTGACTTTATATCGTTGATGACATCACAATTGAGCATGCTGTTTTTAAGGGGTAAGAATATTGGGTGCATACAACGTGAAAAATACTACGATTGAAAAATCCATGATCCATGATATTTCGATCAAACTGCTCCATCATATCATGTCATTAGTTACATCAGTAGAAATCTAACTGGTAATGGATGTAAAGGGGGTCGAACCGTTTGCGAGTACGGTGACGCACAGCGATAGTATGTACTTAATAGGTGACAACGGCAATGTCGCTCATACAGGTGGCAAAGAATGCCCCCATGAAAACATCGCTAATTGTTTCGCCATAACTGGGCGACCATGCTTGCACGATTCTCCATATATTACGACCGCCAAAACCACGACAGTGCTACTCGTTTCCCACGTTTCCGCCTCAGATTGCGTGCTCAGCGAGTCGATTCGATTGTCTGCTAATATACCCTAATGGGGACTGCATGCGCACTGATTAGGCCTTGCCGCGTTGCATGCAGCGGACGATACTGTGTTTGCAGACTCGAGAAGGAATTTCAGAGTGTGAAATTCCTCCGCTTTGTTCGCGACAGGGACGATCGAGCTGTACATACAGATCTACCTTAGATATGTCAATAACGCGGCAAGCACGCATGGAGGTAACTGAACCGTTTGGTAAGATATTTCCCAAACTTACAATGAAGATACAGTTCCGCTCCCCTCGAACCAGGTGTGGGCGCTTTGTTTAACTTCTGATTGTATCAGATGATCTGAATGCGTGAAGTGCGACAAAGTCTGAAGTATGACGAGCAATTGATTTAAAGGGGATTTATTCTATTTGAATATATGCACCATTAATATCGTATGAAAGTCCAAGAGTCCGTAGTTTGAAATTCAAATCAAAACTCATTCGTTTATCAAACGTTTTATCAACGTAAACAATCTGTACTTGAAATATCAACTGTCGGAGTTAACCACGTATATTGAAATATCTATCACCTCTCGCTATCGACAAATTTTATAGATAAACTTCCAACAATACGTCAGGGGCCAGAGGTTACAGATTTGGTTAAAAAAGAAATTTAAAAGGAAGACAAAAACGTATAGAAGTGGGCGAAGAAAGACTGGAAGAAAGAAAGGGAAAGATAAAAAGAAAGGAAGAGAGAGAGAGAGAGAGATAATAAAATCGAATTCGTGCTTCGATTACCAACTGTCACTCAGCATCGACGATGATTAGACGTATTCGTGCTTTGAAAGAAGCAAATTGACAGTGATGCAATTGTGTGCATCAAGTTGAAAATACAAATCAAACGTCAATCAATAGACACGGATGAAGGACATAGCAATGATTAGGCGTTATTGCTGCACAGTTGATGCAAAGAGGCAAGAGTAGTTCTAGGACATAGCTTGTAGTTTTTATCACTTTTTTGTTCCCCCAGCATCTCTGTACCACATAGTGGGTGGTCAATCAAGATTATTAAAGGACTTTACATCATAGTAACTATAGACCAATTCGGTTTGGGTACTGTTTTTATGGTAATTTCTAACTGTCGGCATTTATTTTACATCTGATCTGCAAAGATTTAGCTATCTATTATAGTTAACGGCACGGTGCCAGTTACATTGATATATATATATATATATATATATATATATATATATATATATATATATACATATATATATATATACATATATATATACATATATATATATACATGTATATACATGTATTATGTTCCACAGTTACGACAAGAAAGCAAATGCCACAGTCGTACTGATGTGAGCAGTGATAAGCTAACGTGCTTGAGGAACTTATGTGTGAAGATCACTGACAGAAATTATGGAAAATAACGAGTGGGTGGGTAGGCATGTGTTGTGCGAAATAATTATCTGCCTGTGAGATTCGCATCAAAATCTATGTTGATACTTTCCAGCGGTTGACTTGCCCGGCTTCTGATCAAAATACCGTGCTGAGTTATTTGCTTTGAAATTAGCGTCCATTGTTGCCCGCGATCAAAATTGTATTTAACACGTCTCGCTCAAGTGCGCGATGACAATATAAAATTACCAGGCGTGATATTGCCTGAAGTCATTTATCACTTCAGCGCGATCTCTTACAGTGATGTATGGGTCGGTGCAGAGGCGCCGAATGCAAGTCGAAAAGCTATTCAGTCCCTAAGAGGTTCAATGGCGCTAATTCTGATGGCTCTTTTCCAGCTTTTGTCACACCTTTGTGATCTTGCTGATTTGGGCTCTTGTCTCGTGAGCCCGGCCCAGACAAATTGAATCCGCAAGTAGTCGCTTTGTTCTGCCGAGTTCATCCGACCATTTTTCGCTGATTTGTTATCATTCCCTTTTTCTCTTTCAGTCCATAAAGGAGTAGTGATAATACAACTATCAGGAAATCAAATAATTTTAATTCAGTCGTCTGGAAGGGAGAATCGTTGATCTTTACATACACACACACAAAAAAAAAAACACACACACCAAAAAAAAAAAAACCCAACAACAACAAACCACCATGTAGATAGCATAGTCAAATGCATGGACTTTGTTATCTTCAAATCAAAGATATGATTGGAACTATGATTGAGCACTGAGAGAAAAGATTACTCCCCTGGACAGTTTCCCTACTAAGCAACATGAGTTTGCTCACATAAACCATAATTATGTACCCATAATCAAACTTCGGTAAGCTGTACCCATTCCATGATTATTTAGGCTCCATTGACATCGATCAGGAAAAAAGGAAAAACCTTTCATCACAAAAAGAAGGCCTTCTTTCCGACGTGAAAGAGCGATGTCGTTTACAAAGGCCAAACTATCCAAGTATATTCATGATAATGTGATCAGAGGTATAGAGACAGCTGAGAATTATCATTGTGTTCATTTCATTCTATCGGGAAACAATCTAGCGTTGTTATTACTGCTCAAAACCGAATGCTTTTGTCACTTGAATAAGTTTGAAGTACAAGTAATAATGTTATGTAGACGAACTGATACACCATGCACGAAAGAAACAAAAGCTTCTTCACGGCTCGGCACACGATGACCTTGTGAAATATCACGCACTCATAATGCTTTCATAATGCAGAACAAATTATGACCTTCGTGTTCTGTGACAAAGGGTGATCATGAGCTTGACACTATTGTGTTCAAAATAAAAATGAAGAGATCTGGGTACACAAAAGCCAGTTCAAAACTGCAAAACAAAGCCGTCCATATTACGGCGCTCCCCTTAATTGCATCATAATGTACGTTGGACATGTTGAATAGCTGTATGTGTTGCTCAAAATATCCTACACTTCCTCTTTCCGATTTCGAAAACCCCAAAGTTTTCACTGATCTGTTGATTTTTTTAACCCTTCATACCAATCTTCCTTCAAGCAGCTTCATGTCGGATTGAACGTCACACAAACAAACCGGTTTTTAACCGGTTACTATCCCCTCGTCGACATTAACAACTTTCAAATACAGCGATCACAGCAAGTATACTAGTATTACATGTATATAACTTATCAGCAGCAGCAGCTGTAGTATCATAAGAATAAATCATGCAGCTCACCGAACATTAAAGAGCAGCAAAAAGTATAGAGTCATCGTTTATGTCGTTTTGGACTTAATTGTTGTTCGCGTCCGATTTATCTTCGTCGATATCAATAATAATTACAATTGTAACTGGGTGGCAACGACGTAATGGTTAAACCATAGCAAATTTCACAGAACATTCTGGAGCGTGCAATAGAGTTTTTAGGAGTAAAAGGGGATAGGTTGTGCCATTTTTTATCATTAAAGTATCACTCGAACGGTGCATTGAGCTTCTTAAGATACAACTTTGGAAACATTTCCAAAGTGTTATTCTTGGGTCTTTTTTTACAATGAAAATGTCCACTTATTTGCATGTTAATGTTTTAACAAATAGTGTAAACGAAACTTTGTGCTTGATCTGAACACAGTGCTACCAATGGTGTCTCAGAAATTGTAGCAGGAACGCGTAATGACGAGGGAGGAGGGGGCAGCTTGAAAATATGTAAAACGATTCTTTTACGTAACGTCACAATTTCGATATCAGCTTCTGTCATCATAAAGAAGTGGGCGAGATTGAGGTTCAAACCCCAGCTAGATGAAAGTCGTACACTCCACACTGATAAGCGCACTCTGATGAACACAAAATTTGTCATTCAACACTAATGGGAAGTTAACTTCAATGCCACTTCCCGCACTTCTACAAAGAAGAAATCTGCCGATTGTACCATACGGATTTCTAGTGCAGGAATTTAATCAAAAATGTATTTCAGTAATTCATTTCTTAAAGGTATCTACAAAGACATAAGCCTTCGGTGTATTCGTTTACTTATACCGCTCCCTATTGTGGTCCCCGTCTACACGCTAAGGTTGTATGAAATTCCAATTCATATCATGAATGTTGCTGTAATGTGATAATACAAGCGATAGATTAAAAGAAGAACAGAAGAGAAGAGAAGAAAATCACACTTAACATTTAATGATAAGACATAATACTTGAGCAACGCTTAAGATTTCTACCCAACCTTGGAATGGTTATACACATTATTACAAAATAGCATTAGCCTCGATTGTCACATCAGTATTCGTAACCTTAACAGACACTCAGCAACTGCGGCAAAGATTCAGCAGAAAGATAACTTGATCAAACGCATATCATTATGATTTTATGATTATCATTATAATCATTTATATTATAATGTCAAATCTTGGAAGGAGTCCTTTTCTGCATGCCTCGTATGCGTTTTGTGACGGTGGTCATGACAAACATACACATCTTTCAACATTTCTGAAATCAATCTATCATATTTTGCAATGTGCATGCTTTCCTCCTAAAACAGCACTTCACCTTAATATAGAAGCATTGCACCATTAGATCACAGAAAGAGATTGTACAGTGCACATTTTTGTTGATTTGAAGGATGGACGATTTCGATTCGTTGTGCAATTTATTTGAAGTCGTAATTCTCAAAAAATATGGTATTTTTTCTGACATGCAGTGCATGTATTTCTCTCGAATTTTCCTCCTGCATATACTCTTTTTCTAGTTCCGAGTTATTCGTTCTCTATCTTCTTCTCCTCGTTCACCTGCGCTTTTTTTGTCATTTTCACCTTGTTTTTATTTTTCTTCCTTTTCTCCTTCCTCCGTTTTCTTTTCGTTTTCATCCTTTTCTTTTCGCCCCTTCTTTTCACTCCTTGCCCAATCTCTCGTCTCCAGTGCCACGGTCACTGAGTGCCCACCAAATCTCGGCTGAGCATGCGTCTGATATGTCCATCATATACATATAGGTGTATCTGTTGTTTTTTCATTTTTACTTTGGAAATCATAATCTTACGAAGACCTGAAGATATGGGTATCTTAGTTGTCTCTTCGTGCAATACCTAATCATTAATAATCAGAATTATGACACAATTTTGTCGCAGTTTCTTCGCAAACACGACTGGACACGATCATCAAGGTAAGCATAAAGGCCGCGTATACCCCACTCATGACAACAAATGAATAAGTAGAGACGATAATTATACAGGTAGCATGCATGGGATACGGACGGACGGAGATATTTCAATTCTGTAGTAAACCTTAAGATGAATCATTCAATGTGCAAAAGGTCCCTTTATAATATGACTATCTATGAGAGTTTCGGATAACCACAGTCATGTCGGGGTGCGTTAGAGACGTCCGCATAGAGTTTCATGTTGCAGAACTTGACTCAGAAAGCGTTAACTGTCGAAGATGTTTTGTTGGTTGTTTTTTTTTTTCTGCCGTTGTACCCCTCACCGATTCAAACCCACACTTGAGATGTCATCATCGCTCGCTCTCCCTAACAAAAGTTGGCATGGAAATAAAAAAAAAGGCAGCTTCCACGGGCTAAGAGCCACGTTTTAGGCGGCCCAGACAGAGCGTCGCGAGGAGAAGAAAGCAGCGGCACCAGGCGGATGGGTTCACCAGCTGCACCGCGAGACGGCTCGGGGGAGATGCACGCCGACGGAAAGGGAGAGCTGTGTATTTATAGCTGCGCGATGTGTTTAGAATCGACAGGCACTATCGATCACGACGATTGCCACAGATGTTGCCAATCGGTAGTAAAAACTGTGTGGTTGGTGATTCGCAGTGAAAGAAAGAAATGGGTAAGGAAGGAATAAATCTCGAAAACAGCAAGTTTCATCTCATACATCAGACGATTTGTATAGCTATGACACTATTTAAAGACCATAAGTACCATTCTTATGAACTTTAGGCAGTTAGGATCTTGCCATTGTAGGTTACATATTATGTCAGCATCTGTTTTAACATAAGGATGTAGCTTCCAAAAAAAAAGAAAAAAAGAGAGAGTACAATTACGTTTCGGTGTAAACATTTTGACAATCGTTAATTCATAGATATTCTATTGCCGAGCTTGATGAATGTTAAAAAAATGTATTTTACCATAGAAAGTTAAATCTATGTACAGCAGAATTGTCAAGAATAACCAGAAGTATAATGATATCGTTCTATTCATCGCGTTTTCCAAAGAGTTGATAATATCTGTGCCCATTATGTACAACTATGGCAATTCTCAATTAAGCGTTGAAGGATAATTCACCTCGAAGGAAACGTTAGAAATTCTCTCCCTTCCCCCGTATATATATATATATATGTGTGTGTGTGTGTGTGTGTGTGTGTGTGCGTGTGTGTGTGTGTGTGTGTGTGTGTGTGTGCGTATGATTGTCTGCGCCATCAGGAGCAAACGTGTATGTATTCGTAGAAGTCATAGGTAAAAGCAATGTTTCTCTACGCCACGGCACAATCATGTGATTGATGTGATCATTTAAAGGGGAATTCGTAACCCATGGCAAGCTAGTCTGACAGGAAAGAGTCAAGATCTTAGAAGAACAACAGTAAAAACTTGATTAAAATCTGATAAAAGGGAAGTTATGAAATTGTGAGTTTTTGCTAATATCTGCAAAGTGGTTCTCGTACAATAATTATGCAAATGACTGAGCTACTGACGTGACTGCCCGACAATTTCTCATTAATCATGTACAAAAAAAAAATGAGGAAAATTCAGTGCTTTTTTTGCAGTTATCGTATAAAAGATAATGTTTTCAAATGTTGATCAAATTTTCACTTGTCTTTTGTGCAAAATCTAACCCCTTCTTTTCAGACTAAGTATTAACTAGTCCGGTATTCCCCTTTCAGAAAGTGCCCTCGAGGCTCATTCTCACACACATTTTGTCACATTTGCGAATGGCTTTGTTCGAAAAGCTGCAACGTCCTTACTTGCTATCTGAATGAGAACACTTTAATCAGAGATTTAAAAATGTTTTACCGCAATTAAAGTTGTGCACTATCGCACATGATTATGATATGTATTTCCTGATTAAATTCCGTGTACTCATAAAGCCATGATTTTCTGGGTATTTTTCTCGTCATTGATGCGGTAGGAACGCAGACTTTTATTTTAAGTTAGTTTTGGGAGATCGATGTTTTCTTAAGTCTCTGGTCAATTTTACTCAAACGCTAAATCTAGATGTTCTCCAATGGACTCTTCCAAATGCTGCCATTACGCATATTTCATTAGGTGATCCGAGTATCCTCACGGATCACCTTCTGTATCTGTACGGATTCTTTGTTCTTCTTCTGCTTCTTCTTTATTCTTTATTCATTTCATTTCACTAATTAATTTCATTTTCAACCAAAAAAAAAAATGTGTACAGAGCATATCATTCAAAAGCAATATTCAAATCCTGATGTACTAAAATATACACATTATTCATCAATTAATTTCAATTAATTTCAAGTTGTTCTGTGATCAGAGAGACCGAGTAAACTACCTTGTGTCCAGAGCCAAACGCATCTATCACACCAGACTCATCGAAAACTGCGGAGATGATCATAAGAAGCTTTTCAACGTCGCCAATCGACTTTTGAACCGCAAACAGTCATCTCCATTGCCTAAACATGTCGATGGCTGTGCCATGGCTGAAACTTTTAGTCAGTTTTTTTATTCGAAAGTTGAAAAAATCCGAGATAATTTCAATTGTAATGTTGTACTATCTGAATCTGAACCTGTTACCTCTTCCACACTGGAAACCTTCCAACATACAACTACTGATGAAATACTTCTCCTTCTTCGTAAATTGCCTCCTAAATCCTGTCCATTGGATCCGGTTCCAACCATTCTCTTAAAGGACTGCGCACCTACGTTTGCCCCGATTATTTCTCAAATTGTTAACCTCAGTATCGAGCAAGCTACCGTACCCTTATCTTTAAAGAAAGCTCTGATCCGTCCTTTGCTGAAAAAACCTTCATTGGATAAGGAATCATTGACAAGTTATCGTCCTGTATGCAATCTTTCATTTTTGTTCAAGATTTTAGAGAGAGTTGTGTTCTCGAGACTCTCAGACTATATGCTGGAACATGGTCTATTCGATCCTTTACAGTCGGCTTATCGCCCTCACCATAGTGTGGAGACCCTTTTGATAAATGTTTCTAGTTATATTTTAAGGGAAATGGATTCCGGATCCGTCACAGCAATGGTTTTGTTGGATCTGTCTTCGGCCTTCGACACTGTAGATCAAAGAATTCTTGTCAATACACTTAGAAGTTTGGGTATCCAGGGACAAGCTCTCGAATGGTTTAAATCATACCTATCACACCATTCACAGTCTGTTCTTTTGAATGGTGTCACATCGTCTTCAAAGCCATTAGGCTGTGGTGTACCTCAAGGCTCTGTTGGCGGGCCCACCCTTTTTTCTATCTATTTGATCGGTCTGCGGAAAATATTTCAAAGGCATTCTGTTCGGTATCATCTATATGCAGACGACATACAAGTTTTTGTATCTTTTCCACCACATCAAATCCAAGCATCTCATGCACTGCGCTGTCTAGAAAATTGCATCATTGATATTGATGCTTGGATGAGGTCTAACTCATTGTTTCTAAATCACAGCAAGTGTGAATTTATCCTTTTTGGTTCTAAATCTCACTTGAATAAGTTGGATATTAATTGTATTTCGATTGTAGGTAATGATATTCCTCTGTCAAAGTCATGTCGCAATCTGGGTGTTATGTTTGACTCTCACATGGCTATGTCCGATCAAATCACCAACATTTCTAAATCAGTCCGTTATCAATTGCGCAATATTGGTTTTATTCGCAAGTATTTGACTCGCTCTGCCACGGAAAAACTTGTTCATGCACTTATTTCTTCACGCCTTGATTTCGGTAATGGTTTGTTTTTCAATCTACCAAACTCGCAAATTGCCCAATTACAAAAGCTACAAAATGCCGCTGCACGTATTGTTTCTTTGTCAAGTAAACGCAGTCATATCACACCTATCCTGAAGAGTCTTCATTGGTTGCCTGTACAGGAGCGTATTCGGTTTAAGATACTTCTTTTGGTTTATCATGTTATTGAGGGAACAGCTCCTGATTACAATGTTTGTTTGTTTCGTCAATACCAACCTTCACGAACTCTTCGATCCTCAACTTCAGGTCTCTTACATATTCCGTTTTCTAGGAAATCTTGGGGGGAACGAGCTTTCGCTCACGCTGGACCAACGCTGTGGAATTCACTTCCTCGTGAGCTGAAAGACTCGAGCTCTATAACATCTTTCAGGAGTAATTTAAAATCCTATCTGTTTAGCAGTGCATTTTGAAGACCAGTGTCTTTTGAAGACAGACTTTCATGTCTTTTTTTTCTGCTTCTTCATCCTTCTTCTATTACTGTGATGTACTTGTATTTTCAATCTGTTTGCTTTGATGTACAATTGTAAAGCGCCTTGAGCATTTAATCAAAGTGGAGAACGGCGCTATAGAAATTGTATGTATTATTATTATTATTATTAATTCCTCTTTATTTTTCAATCCCTATTGTAATTTCCAGTACATCATGGCAAAATCTTAAAATATCCATATTCAAAAGTATCAAAGCTCGGTGCATGACATTATCGTGATGTTTGTAAAGTTCCATGCATGCGTGACTCTAGTTTGTATGTGTCACGCATATTTGAAATTCAGACCAAAAATCATACGTCAAAAATGTGGAAATGTGGATATATAACGGAATGCAAAAAAAATCACAATAACACATCAAATCGAGTTATTATGTTTGGTCGTTTTAGAACTTTAGAACTTTCTATAAGATTACCGTGGTATTCATCTTTCTACCATCATTTTGACGGTTAAAAAGTGGAGGATAATTCCCAATGCACTTTTCAGACACACACACAAAGAAAGAAACTAGACTGAAAACACCAGTCGCTTGTTTCTTGTGATCACGAAATTTTTGCGATAAAGACGTTTGTCTAATTCTATCGGATCATTTACATAAACATGTATATAAACGCATTGTTTCAGCGAGTTTGAAGGGGAACCGTTTTCATGTTTTTGTGTTTGATAACGTTTCATTCCGTTGTATGTTCCTCGATTTAATCTTATGAATTTCTTTCAGGTAATCTACATCTGTACTTTGGTATATATTGTTTATACTTTCTCCTAGGCATTTTTAGTACACTTTTTTAGACATTGACCCCACTGAAAATTTGTCTGGGACTGAATATTTCATCTAGCTTATGAACTCAAACAATTGTATCCAATTGATTTTCCCAATCGTATAACACCACACTATGTATTTAAGGGTTAGGTTTAACGTTGATCATCTTTGAGAAAGTAAGATATGTAAATACGATTGTGGACGGTACTACATCAACGCCGGCATAAATTTCAAGTAATCTTGTAGGCCTACATAATTGTGTGAGAAAACACTAGATGATTGGAAGTTTGAATCATGGCTTTAGTATTGTGAACTCCGAAATGCGTGGAGTTATAGAAAATGGGAAGTTTCCCAATGTTTGAAATTTGTTGTTCACAATCTTATGTTTTTATCTTCATGAAATAATCCTAAATATATTTTGTCTTTATTCCCTACAAAGCACTTGATCGTATACATTTTGGTCCAAATTTATGCTTGGCAAGTACTCAATACGTCTTGCTAGAGTCTGCATGCAGTTGTTTTGTAAATTGTACTTCAAATGAGCTTTGTTACAAAATAAACCCCTTACCGTGGAAAAGAACAAGAATAAACTGTCGACTCGGTGGCATTATTGTTGTCGTTGTCATCATCTCTTTCATCACTATCATTGCTAGCAAAATGTTCTGTAGCATCGAGTCATGTGTTGGGTATGACAGGCGAGACTAACAGTGCACCTGGTCCCTCCAGTCAAGAGGAACGCCCCGCGCTGGTGGTGACGGCTGTTCAACCGAGATTCCTTCTCGACATCTACAGAAGGGAAGAAGAAAGAGGAATAAGAAAAAAAGGCAAACAAACAAATCGCCGACTGTAAAATAGTTTGACCGAGCTATGGCCATAGGGACTCGATATCACAGACATGGGAGAAAAACTTAGGAGATTCATAACGAGAAATTTATTGCTATTGGTCGTTAAATTATTCGGGGGACGTCGAGCTCTCTCCTTTCCGATGTCGGGGCGACTTCTTCCCTGAGACGTGGAAGAATGGAAAGTGGCGACGCTACCAATTACTTCTCTTCCAATAGCTTAGCCATCCTGGTCATTGATGGAAAAACCAAAAACGATATAAAGGGAGAGAGAAAGAAAGAGCCAAAGAGAAAATGAGAGGAAGAGAGAAAGATTCATCATTATAGAGAGACAGACAGAAACCAAGAGAAGAAGGAAAAACGAATACATGATCACTTAATGATGCAGCTTCCTGTTTTCTCATTATGCCTTCGTCGGATATTGAAAAATTTGTATCTCCCTCACACGGTTAATCAAGTAAATTAGCCACATGTAAAAGCTTGCCGCTGATGGTGATTCAAGAATGCCGATACAGAAAAAAAAGGCAACCCAACCCGTGTCCTTTCATGTAAATATTTCACTTTAGTTTAGTGAGGATGAACTGCTGCAAAGCTTACCATTTATTCACGGTACAGGACCAAGGTTTCTACCTACATTCCATGCTTATACCACGTGGAGCAGTGCACGAATGACGTCACTCGCAGTTTTCAAGATATCAAACAAGTGACGTCAGCCAGTTACTCCAGTATTAAATTGATATGAATTCAGTTTTTGAATGGTGGATCAGCATTTATTTGATAAGGAAGCACCGATTACTTATGAGCGAACTAACACGGGACCGTACGTCGGTTGGCTTTAAGTTCCCTCCGAAGGAGAAGCGATGAGGATAAAGAGTCTCGCGAAAGGGCACAACCGTTCCAATCAGGGAAATCGAACCAGGAACCTCGTGAATAATATTAATGGTCTTATCCACCGAGCCACCTAAGCCTCCGAGCTATCAAGAGACAAAGAAGAACACGCGGCAAAAGTTCGGTTACACTTCATTATTCCGAGGATTCTTCATCTGAAAATAAAACGAGGTTCGTTATTCCGAAGTGTCGTTAATCCGAAAACGAAGGTTCGTTATTAGGCACCTTTTTTATTTTTCTGATAAAGGAACTTTCGTAATAATGAATCTTTTCGTTTTTATTTTCTGATAAAGGTACCTTCGGAATAACGGACTTCAGTCCCAAATTCTTTAATTTGGATTCTATGAGACACTGCCGTATCAACACACGGCACGAGGAGGACCCTTTATGCTAAGAGTCACGACAAACTTGAGTGCAATGTTTAGCACACATGTGCAAATCTCTCGTGTTCACAGGATCACACCATGACTTCGTATAGCTCAAAAGAAGCAGGGTATGTCTGTTAATAAATAAGTAAGACATCTGCAGAGATTTGGTGTATTCCAAACTTTTAGATTCGCAATCGTCGGAGGATGCAATGCACAATGATTCAACGCGAATCACCAACACGATAAAGTGAAAAGACAGCGAGTCTGCTGGAAATATATTGATATCATGGTCTGTAAATATTTTGGCCAATTTAAATAATTGTCATCGTCGTATTACGCATAACATGTTAGTACTTCCATCCAGTCAGTTAAACTGTAAGACCATAAATCGCGGTGTGTGTGGTTCAAACTGAATGGCTCTTTACACCATACCACTCACCGGAGACTTACTTCACTGGTCCTCATTCTCTACCCTAAAATTGTTTTACGCGGTTGTTAAAATGCAATAAAATTCAAATCGTGCGGCGTCAACTTCTCACAGTGCCCGCAGCGGTCAGTCGACACAGCTAATAGAAGTGCCTACTGGGAATTAATTAGCTCAGTTTCATTTGCCACAATAACAATTTTGCCCAGTGACTGGTAATAGGGTTGAAGTGGTACATGTCAACGGAATGCGAACCAATCAGCGCAACAATTTGTTATGATTAGTCGTAAAAAGGATTCGTAATCGCATTCAGTCAAGCAAGCTGTTTGTGCGCGCGAAGTGGAGTCGCACCAAAGAGAAGCTATTACGTATATGAGAAGTGGAAATGGTACAGCTCAGTTACAACGTGAGTGGAGTGAAGCTAGACGTGATGATACTTTTTGAATGGGAAATAAAGTAACTAAAATATTACACTAAAGTTATCTAAAATCATCCATATAATTGTTATGACCACCTGCTTAGTACTCCTGAAATGTTTTCTACATTCACAGTCGATATCTTCACCAACCACACGAAAATGTAAATGAAAGCTTCCTTGAGTTTGATATAAATGTTATAAAAACGAAATAAATCTCACTCTCTTATTTACTTATCATCCATGAATGACGAAGGTAATATCGTAATGCAAAACAGGAGAAATTCTACCCAAGTTGGTGGGTTAAGGGAAGGGACTTCAGAACGATAAGTAATACACTCAGTGACAGTTCGAGGAAAATCAAAAAGTTCGAATGTTTTTTTTTTTTTAAACATTGGTTACTTTCATGTGCCGCCCACTCCAGAAAGGACCCAACCAACAATTCGCGACGTCACTGTACCAGAACGATAAAAAGAAATTATAAAAGGTATTTCACATCCTTCTATTTAGATAAAATATCTAATATTCCTTTGAGCTGTTACAGTATTTTTTTTCAATTCAAATGATTTTATTTCCTTATAAAGTAATACAAAGAAATATACATAACGCTTACATGAGTACATAACATCAAAATGAACTTTCAATCACGTAATTTTCAACAGAACATGAATACAATTATCATAATGATATCAACTCCGATTTGGATAAATAAACAAGTAAGCAATACAATCTTAATTTATAACTTTACATGGAAAAGAGGAATTCACATAGTAGGAATTCACATAATAGGTAGATAAGACCTAGTAATCTTTCGATGCACCACTATCAAATAATCAAACTTCGTGATCTTTTGTACTCGAGTCATGAGTGTGAAATCTGTCAGTTAGACATACAGCTACACATGAAAGTAGTCTGCTGAAAGGCTGATAGCCTTCACAGTACACGTCCCTCAGGAATAAGGTTGGAACATAGGTGCACACACGCCCATAATCCATCTTGATTGATGATAACATAGCGTGTGTAATGTCGTCATTTAATGTCAGAGGTGATAAATGTAAAAAAAGATTGGCAAAATATAATCATTTGACCGAAATTTATGTTCTAATTCGAGCATTTTTTTTCAACCTGTTTTGTTTTGCCTGTAGCATTTGTGACGTGTGACGTCTTTACTTCTGTCATTTAGTAGAAATTGATGTCATTGAAATTGCTCATTTAGACAGCCAAGAGAGGTTCGTCCAAAGCTATTGTGGCATCTTAAATCTTCTCAACGATTCCGTTCCTTGCCTCCTGCAAATACATACTATCCGTAGAAGCCTCCGAAGTTTATCTTGTCTACCTCCAAAGCATCCACAGACTTATGTTAAAGCAAAAGTTGCATGAGAGGACAGAGACCACACTCATGGCGCTCGAAAAAAATGTGTGTTTCCAGGTGTTTCGAGTCCTCCCAATTAAGCTTTCGTTGGTGACATACGCTTTATCGTTTTTCGGGTGTCATAGAAATGAGGCTTGTACTGCTAATCACCCCCATCTCCTCCTTGAGGCCGTAGCGATTGGGGGCTTGTCCGGGAGCTTTTTAAGAAGAGTCCGCGTTTTTACCCACCATGTCCCTCTCGACCCAGGTGTATAAATGGGTACCTGGCTGCGCTAGGGAAATAGTAATGGCAGAGCCCTCTTGTAGAGCAGCGGATAAAGAAGACCTTATAGATATCATTATTATCATTATTATTATAGTTATTATTATTTCTGTAAACTTCAAAGTGCTTTATCGCCGACATTAAGGTCAGGCACTCTTTTTAACCGTTTAATAATTCCTCTGGTGGAGATTCAACTTCCGAGAAAGGTAACTATTGGGCTTCAGAAGAACAGTGTTATTCTTTTAGAGGAGAGTAGCTCCAACTCACATCGCTGGGTCGGTAGCAAGCTAGAAATTCTTCTCGAAGTTCGAAGCTTCCAGTACAGATTTCGCCCTGAGCATTGCCGTCAGTTTCCGGAACGCCTCCTCCATTGCAGGTTCCCAACCATTCAATCTTCACCCCCTTCTCATTGATACCACTATCAAGCATATACTGATGTTCTCTCTGCATCTGCATGATGGGTCTTATCAGGATTCAAGGGATAGGGTTTCTCTCTCTTATGGGTGTGTTTTCTCTTTCATCTTCATCATGGACTCTTGCGTATCTACGAAACCTGATTTAGCTCTATACAATGTTGGGAATTGATGAAGTACCGAACCTAAGGTACATCCTGCTGTTCTTGGATGTGAAGCGGGACCACTTTACCTGGTTAGGCACCCTGCTCTTTGCGAAGAATTAATGAAGTGGGATCTTTTACGTGCATGAGTTGCGACTCGCTCACGCACGGACCTCCATTTTTATGTCCTATCCGAGGGACAGAGTGTTTGCCTCTTTATGTAAAGGTTCTGGAATTGAACCCGGGTCCTTTAGATCTGGAGGCACACGGGCTACCGACTGAGTATCACAGCCCTAATGGGCCGTAGCGACTTTGTCTTCGGTATATCACGCGGTGTGGAACATAAACCCAAATCAACGAGACCTGATGAAGAGGCTATAACCCTCAGTCATGCTAGAGGCCACTGCCTATATGGTGTGGCACTCTGCGGATGTGTTCGAAGAAATACGTACCTCTTTCTCTACTCGTGACTCACGCCATGTTTCATCTGGCGCCATCTATACCATCTTTACTCTTTATAATACGTCGTTGAATGTCGACAGTCCTTGTAAAACCGAATTACGTCTAGCAAACAATCGGCAGCTCTTCATTTTGAAAGACCAATATTTATACTGTCTGCATACAAAAGTATTCTGGAGACACAGCATCTAAGTAGGTCGATATTGGGCCCTTTATACTGCAGTACATACCTGCACATGAACAGTTTGATACCTGAGAGAACACCGCGTGTCATTATTTCAGCAGTTTGTAAGTTTTATTTTCTCGGGTCAGCTATAATCTCATGTTGTGAGGGTACCAAGGAATATTCAAATCCTGCTGCAGTTTCTACATTTTGGTTTTTAGTCTTCCTCGCACTTGAGAAAGTCTGATCCCCAAGGGTTACGGATTTGGTCTTTCTTACGTACAGTTGACTTGGATACAAGCCTAATTGGCCCTCCTGTACAACTCTTGTGACCTATATTTGAGTTTAGCTCTGAAAGTCTCAATCAGCTGAATATCATCTGTGTAAAAACAACTCAGCGTGTTGATTGTGAATCCATGATCCCTACCCGTTTAACACCATGCACTTTAGTCTACTGGCAATTAAACAAACAAACCATTAAAACTGTCTAGAGAAGGTGACTGCAGCAGAACAACTACAAACGTCGTTTGTTTTCTTGCAATTACGACCAACGGAAACAAAAGAGAATTGACTTATAGAGCTTTTCCCCGTGAAAAGCTTGGTTTCGGGGCTCTCGAACCACTTGACGCAAGGCAACGGATGAAACAAAGGAGTAAAACGGGGATATTTGCCAAGTGACATTGTCAGTATCAAATGAGGCGTGATGACAAAAAACGACGTCAAATCGGTTGGTTCTTGAAGGATGAGCACAGAATCCCTTCTTAAATAGACACTTCGTCACGAGCAGGGGTTTGAATTGATTCCGTCGCGTCTTTTACAAGGACGAAGGATTCTCTCTGCGCTCTACCAGTCAAGTAGGAAAATAGCTTCTACGTACCTACTATTTGAATGGTGACAGCAATCGGTTACAAAGGTGCTATTGCATTAAAGAATAATGATGATACCAAAAGCTTATATAACAGAGTCCTAACTGTGTCTCTGTCCAACATTCGCACAATTCAGTGCTCTTACACACCATTTTGAACACAAACACAAGTTTGTTTCAACGAGCTTGATGTCCAGGTCTTTGTAAACATCGGGTACATTGAACCACAGCATGAATGACACTTTGCAGTTCGACATTCGAGGTCTCCAGAAATCATCATCATTCCATAGCGGTTCTATCCGTACTATTGATATCCTCGTTACGCTCATTTTGCGTTCACCAATACAAATTGACAGCCGAAAATGGAAATTGACAAAGTCACAACAACAACAGCAACAACAACAACAAACAAACAAACAAACGAACAAAATATCAGTGTGAACACTGCTCGTACGTCTCTCAATTGTCTGGGTGCTCACCGGATTCTGAAGTGCCGGCAGACTTATGCATCGATCGATCTGGCCTAACAAGCACTATCGCTTTAATTGCACTTTCAAAGAGGGAGTCGCTAGCCGAACAAATAAGTTGGCTACTGTAATCTATTAGCAGATCGAATGCTATCGATCCCTTCTCAGCCATTGAGGGCACGGCGGCTGCAAATAGGAGGCTTGGCGAGTCTTTATACAAACTAATCCGATAATTAGGAGGCTCGCTCGCCTGGCTTCTTTTGAAATCGCCCGGTACACTTCTCTGGCCGTCAGTCCAGAAGAGGCTTATGGCCCAACTTTGGGACAGTTAGGCCATGATAGGCCAGAACAATACCGCTATTATCAGGGATGAAACAAGGGATGAAAAGAAATAAGGGATTCGTAATGGATACCTCTGTGTTCAACTCAGCGTGCAGCCAGCTTCTCTTTTGAGGCGTGGCATTCAGGTTTTGTAAATCATGATCGTCTCTTTCAAAATATCGATCTTCATTTAATCATTTCGTGGGCAACAGATTCGACACATAATAATATATGAATACTTCTATAACGTTTACATCCAAATGAACAACATAATCCTATAAGAAAGATTCTAAAAAGAATCATACATAGCTTTTTTTTGTTTTTGCATTTTAATCTGTTGATTTTTATTGTTTTAGCTATGTGCGTCAAGCGTTTCTTCGTTCATGTTGCTAAGACGAAGTACTTTGTATGCATAGTAGAAGTAGATATATGATTGCATCTTTGTGAAGGCAGCTCATGAAACAAGAATTGACATGTGAGCATACTCTATCGTTTCATTCCAATTTTGACAACTGATATCTGGTGATGATTGTATTTAGCGCCCAGTGATCAGATTCCAAAGAGCTTCCAATGACCCCAAAGCGTCTAGGTTGAGAGAGAACGAAGGTACGCAAGCCTGAAAAGGACACTCGAATCTCATCGGGTTCCTGTCTACATTCATTTCAACTTCAAGCCATAGATATGCCGTTTCACAAATAATGATGTGTTGTAGATTTCGCACTTGTATATTACACCCAAGCACACCAGGGCGGCAGAATTCGAGACCCGAGGATGTACATTTCTGACAAAGCACATTTCACGCACTTGATCAAAATTTGATTTAGAAATATCAACTTCACATCATTGTTTCTTCTCATCACTTATAACTTTATTTGATCTAAGAAAACAACAACACCTGTGTTGTAACTTTAATCACCTGATAGTATAAGTAACAGTATTAAGAATAATCTCGATGACAATAACGGCAATTTAAATTCAATTTCAATTTCATCAACAATAATGATGATGATAATGATGATATTGTGAGAACATAGGACTTAGTATTTTCAGATATTCACGGTGTAGTATCTTATCTTCTTTACTTACCATACATATTCAGACACGCTTGCACGTATTCCACCAAATTAAACAGTACCCATTGACACCTTTGAGCGACCTGAACTAATCTAATGGTTTGTACATCATTCTCACAAACCACTACACTCCAACAGGTTACCAATCCATCGGTAGGTGTCAAAAAAGCTTTGTACACGAGTTTAGATGGTTATTTCTGCCGCTTAATTCATGAAGGCAAAGAAAGGGGCAGCTCCTTCGAAGAATGGACGTTTATTCAATGTGAATTCATTTCGCAGGTGGATGATTTATTTCGCAGAGGAGAGGATAGTATTTGGTCAAGGGCGACTTAAGTCGGACCTTTTGAACCTTTATTACCATTTGACCTCTGTGAAACTGGCCTGTTCCTCCAAATGACAAAAATGACCACTGACCGACGATTTAATAATCATGGGTTGTCGTGTAGGAGCAGATATGAAGTCTATATCTGTTTGGACACTTCGACAATTCACCATACACTTCCGCTCCAACATCTTTGCTTTTTTTTTATTTTCGGTGAACACATCATTTGTGGAGACCAAAAAAACAAAAACAAAAACAAAAATAACACACAAACACTAACACACAAACACATACACACGCACGCGCGCGCGCACACACACACACAACCAACATCAATTGTCATATTTCTGGTAGATCTTATGGGGAAAAAATTCCTGTTCGTCTGCGAATGAGTACCGACGGGCAAAAATCACTGCTATAGACGGTCATCTTGGCAATGTGGAGACAAGATTTCAGAAGAATCTGTGAAGAAGGATGGATGGGTCTAAGACACCAAAGTGTAACAAGTGAACACGACGGAGACCGAAAGCAAGAACACACTTAGTATATATATATATATATATATATATATATATATATATATATATATACATATATATATATATATATAGAATATATGTAGAATATATAGAATATATATATATATATATATATATATATATATATATATGAAATATGTTACTTCTGTTTTTCAATACAATCTATAATTACTATGCATATTAGGTTCCTCCATTATTTTGTAGTCTTTTCATTCCACAATATTCATTTTACCATTATTCTCTGTTATCAAAGAAAGTGAAATAAATATGTTTTGTCGAAAAATGAAAAAAACTTTGAAATTGAAATTGAAAGGATTATTCCTCTGTTTCTCCTTTGTGGGAAAAGAGAACGAGCTGAAAACACCGTGTTCTCTTCCTTCATATCTCACATATCTAAACTATTTTTAGGAGAAGTAAAAAGCTGTTTGCACCGGTCACCTCCCTCCCAAGCCATGTACGATGATGGAGTATAGATACTGATTCAATGACGAGTTTTTTGCTCATGTTAATTTGGCTTTCATGAAAGCTATATACGATATTGTAGTTCCTCAATATCATGTTAGTTTTTTCTAACAGGATTTCAAGTAATCTGAAGTCTTTTATTTTTCCGTCCATAACATGCGATCGTGTTGGCCATAATGAGAACACAACCCAATTTAGTTGGGACACCTAACGCCAACAACAAACATGTATAAATTGATGATCATTAAAGTTCGATTGAGTGGGCTGATATCAAAGCAAGAAGCGCTCAGCATGTTGCTGAATCAATTTGGAGTCAAAAGGGAAGAAAGTGACATTCTATTGATTGGAGCCTTTTACCTTTCGATCCGATTACAATGGTGCAGACTCAACTATTGCCTGTTGTACTGTAAACGTGGCACAATGTGACATAAGCATACACTTCCCTTCGCGATGATTGCCGGTTTTATCTCACGTTACAGAGTGCCCAATCAAATTGCAGAGATGGAGAAGTAAAAACATATTAAGGCAAGAACCATCGATTGTAGTGATCATTTCACAACCTTCTTTCAATTGTTTGTTGAGAAACCGTGCGAAGCTATATAGCTTCTTATTTTTAGGCTTTCACTGCCGTATTAAAAAAAAAAAAAAAAACTCCCAAGCGGCTCATGTGTATTGATTGTAGTTTCATACGGATCAATTCTACATAAAATCCGTCTCACTTTTAGGGTTCATTCCTTTTGTGCATGTGTGTGCGCTGTGTTGTGTGTGCGATTTCCAGTCCCCATATAGACGCAAAGAGCACGCCGCCCTTTTCTCCAAATCAATGCGTGATTGGGCAGAATCATTAGAGCACATTATTAATGTAAGGCGGCCTCGCTGAAACATTACTGGACAATAGACCCGGGGGATTTGGAAAAGCTCCGGCGGCTTGGTACTAGCGCTCTTCGCGATAGGCTGAAAGTGATATCTATAATCCAGATATTGTTCCGCGATATATTCTTTTAACTATGTGACGAAACCTTAACTAAGCCGCGAAGCAAAAGAAGATTTCACCCTCAACGAAAACATTTTGAAGGGAGTGATACTTTGTGTCAGTCTGGACTTTTGAAGCGCGTCTACGGAAGCCGTATATACAATCAGAAAAAAAATCGAACTTACAATTGGAATGAATTTTGTGCAGGCACATTTACCGAATTTTCAAATCGTGCAACAATGTCGCAATTTTCTAAGCATTACTTCCTAATGATAAACTATGTAATTAGATATCTTGTTGATAAAAAACAGGACTGAACATACTTTCATAGTATAACGTGCCATTATGTTTCATTCGACACAACCTCAAGTGGCCAGTTTTTTTTTCTCGAAAGACCTATTACAATAAACCACTCTACCTGAATAGATGCTTTTATCTTTTTCTCCTTTCAAGAGTAACTTTTACAGCTCTACATTCATGACAGTCATAATGATAGAGATTGACTGTTTGACCTTTTCATGACCCTTTTGACTTGCTCAAGATAAGAGTCCAGTGAAGATGTCTCGATCGACCGACTATTAAGAGGTATCCCTACTGCTTGCTATGCACATTTTTAGAGGGGGAGGGGTGAGTCTTAGGAGGCGGGTTTTTTTTTTTTCAAGGAGAAATTTGTTGTACGATGAACTTTCAATGATATAATCTAATCAAACATGAAAACAATTATAAACCATGATAATTGTGTGAAATTGGCAGGTATGACCAAGGGCTTCAAGTATCATTGTACTGTGACCAAGTAACATAACTGTGTGACGTATTCAATAATGATTTGAGGCATAAATAATTTATAGTTTCTTCAAAGAACCCCATATTCATAATAAGTTATTATTATTCAACATAGGGGCATACCTACGTCTGTTTAAGGATTCATTACATAAAATTTGGTGGTGAAATTTGACCGTGAGAAAAAATAGTTTGCCACCATTTGGCCTTAAAATAGACTGAGTTTGGCCGTGAAGGCTTGCGGCGATCTGGTAACCCTTGTCGCGGCATCTAGCGGAAAAGCATACGGTCTGACAGTTGTCAAGCTCTGAACCGCGAGTTATTCCGCCCTTTTCTCGATGTGAAAACAAGTAGGCTAAAAGTATGCACTGCACTCTCACATTTTGTGTGTGTGTGTGTGTGGATCGGGCCTTCAAAACATATCATTTCTTAATTAATGGTGGCCCGACAACAATTTCTGGTGGCCCCAATCATTTCTGGTGGATAACGACTCTCCTTTGAATGCATGTAGTGATGACAAAATGATGATGATGATGATGATGATGATGATGATGATGATGATGATGATGATGATGATGATGATGATTTTGATACGTCTGCTCTATAGTACTTTTTTCCTCAGGTTCTTTGCATTTCGCTATGAAAATGTCTAAATATAATTATTTCAACTTGCGGTAGAATTGTCAATGGCAAATGCTCACAACAAGATTGCAGATATTATTATAGCTCCATGCATATTCAGTGCCAAGAGGGCATTATCTATCGCTAAGAAGTCCAAATATGCAGCGTCTTCTCATCTTTGATGCCGTGGTTTGGTGTCTTGTGTAGGCAAGATCCTATGTTCAAATCCTTTTGATGAAGCAACGCATACCTCCTCCCCCCCCCTCACTCTCTCTCTCTCTCTCTCAGCGTGTACAGAGAGGCAGTTCGGATTGATTGACTGACTGATTGATTGATTGATTGATTGATTGATTGATTGATTGATTGATTGATTGATTGATTGATTGATTGATTGATTGATTGGTTGGTTGGTTGATTGATTGATTGATGGCATGATTGATTGATTGACGGATTGATTGACTGACTGATTGATAGAGCTTTTAAAGATATTTACACTCGTGCTGATCTACAACGAGAACCAGCAATAACGTGATGAAGTACGAGTGTAGAAAATAAGTGAAGAGTAAACTAATAAAGTAGTTGACATTAGTAAAGATGGTGCATATTGCAACATTGGCTCGAGTGTATAAAGTGCAGGGATCACCTGGAAATTCTGACCATAAAATCATTTTTTTTTAATCAAATACCTTTTCACAAACAGTATGAGACAAGTGGAAAGTTATCAACATTTTGTGCTTTCTGTTGTTTATTCGGAATTCGAAGAACTGGAAATGAGAACTCTCACATTATCTGTACTTGGAAAGTTTTCTGTCAATAATCGCAAAATCTCAGTCATTTTTATAGGAATCTGGACCTTGCATCTACAAGAGACTGGCAAGGGGTGGTATAGTATTGGTGGAGACGAGGATTAGGCTTTTAACTTTTTGCGAGATACCAAGAAACCACTTCTGAAATAGTACAGAGCATCGCCATTCTAAGAGGAATTCAAAGTTTATTTGATGAAAACCTGTTTTGGAATGGCTGAGACATCCAAAAACAAAATAAAACAAAGTAAACTTAATAAAAGGTGGGTCCCAACTTTTATTAGGATGGCTCTGTTTTGGATATCTCAGCCATTTCAAAATTGTTATTCGTCAAATGAATGTGGAATTCCTCTTGGAATTGAATTATTCTCTTTCATGTTTCATAAGGGGTTTCTCATTATCTCACCAAAAACTGTTAAAAAACCTGAAGTTAGGCCTCAACCAAAACTAGACGATCCCTTTCAGCTGTAAGGCTCACCGAAGGTATCCTTTACTTGTACAGTTTTGTATTATCTGGATTTTTTAAAAAATCAAATTGAATGACCTAAGATTGATAAAATATAGCGTGCATTCATTGCAAAGTAAAATGAAACAGATGATATAAGAGCAGTAACAGGTAAGAGATTAAGAGAAAACTCGAGCAAAGTCACACGATTATGCTAACTAGTTCTTACTGGAGCATGAACGATGTCGGTGCCATTGGGAGACGTGTACGAACGCGAGGACGATGAGGATGATGATTAATCAAGGGAAACAAGTTAAAGGGATGGTATAATATTGGTTGACATAAGGGTTCAGCTTTTAACTTCTTGTGAGATACTTTTAAAAAATCACTGAGAGCATACAATTCTAAGAGGGATTCAAAGTTTATTTGATAAAAATCGGTTTTGAAATGGCTGAGATATCCCAAAACAAAATAAAACAAACGGATCCTAATAAAAGGTGGGCCCACCTTTCATCACGATTGCTTTGTTTTGGATATCTCAACCATTTCAAAACCAATTTGCATCAAATTATCTTTGAGTTTCTCTTAGAATTATATGCTTTTTTTCATATTTCAAAAAAGGTTTCTCATTATCTAAAAAAAAAAAAAAAATCATCATTAAAAAACGTTGGAAACCTGAAGCCTATCTCAACCGAAACTATACCAACCCTTTAAATTAGTGTCATGGTATAATAGGCCTATGCATGATAATATGACTTGGATGGCTGAAACAAGTGTCCAGCACATGATTAAGACAGCTGAGTTGGCATGTTCATTTACGTAACGTTGGACAATTTTATATTCCCTTTCGTATCTTTCTGTATATCTGCCTTGTTTTGGTGCCGTTTGTTTCCATGCTTGGATCTATGTATTACAACTTTTCTGTTTATGTTTGGCAAACTCAACTAGTCGTGTACTAGTAACTTTTAAGACGTGACGAAAAGAGGTAAGGCGGCAAAAAGAAAGAGAATGGAGAGAGAGAGAGAGAGAGAGTGTGTGTGTGTGTGTGTGTGTGTGTGTGTGTGTGTGTGAGTGTGCGTGTGTGTGTGTGTGTGTGGAGAAAGAGGAGAGAGAGAATAATAATACTAAGAAGAATAGTGACTGTAGTAAGGAACGCTACAGTTTAGTAAGGATATTTGATACTAGTCTCTGTCCCATAATCAAAGCCAGAGTTGCACTTCAAGGCCAGGGCTCTCAAAATCATGCGTGAGTCCAATTAATTTTGGGGTTTTTTTCGGAATGGAGGGGGTAGGTGAATATTTGACGATTTGAGTCATAATCAACTCGCCTCAGTGCGTCCGAGCAACCTCTCGCGTAAACTAATCACCTCAATTAGTGTAAAATGGGAGCAAACGATCGTAATTAATAACTTCCATTGTGTCGCCACAAACCCAAAGCGTTTCCGACCTGTTTTATTGGTCTATTTCATTATTGTGCGTTGCAATTCTCAAAGCAAGTGGTTTGTTATTTTCTCCTCTCATGAACAACCTAGAGTCTATGCAATGTTTCTCCCCACTCCAAAAGCAAACTCGTTGCCTTTTTTTATTATTATTATTAAGTGTTTTTTTTTTCTTTGGTTCATCAAGTTCACGAGGCAGTCGGCGAGATGAATGGACCGCGCCTAATTCGCCAATTTGACCCTCGGATGGACCCGCAGCCTCCGCCCCCGGGGTAGAGCTCTGTTTTGTTTTTCCCTCTCGAAGCGTCGATACATCCGTGGTAGTGATATGGTTGTGAGGCAGTCGGTACCGCAGAGCGCCCGGCCAAGAATCTCGCGGGGTGCCGCTGCGAAGCTCTTCTCCTCGTCTGAGCGGACCTGTGCCCAAAACGCCGCCGCTCATTACAGAATTAGCATCGCGGGCTTCCCGGTGTTAAATATATTTACATTCTAAACAGGTTTGCTTTCTAGCGTATAGTACCAAGCAGACTTTTCCCCCTTTTCTCCACTGTCGTCGAGCTCACCCTGTTGTGGACCCAGTGACGAGATTCGAGGAGCAAGATCGAAGTGACGTGAGGGAGGGGTGTCCCGCCAGTGTTCGCCCGGCAGATAAAAAAGGGAAAATTGTTACAGTATCTATTTCTAATCGAATTTTGTTCACAGCTTGACGTTATGGAGTGGTTGAGTCAAGCTTTTTGTCGGGGCTCTGGGCTATGTGTCCGTGATTCAAGGATTAGCTTAATCTGACCGGTACCAGGGCTGAAACACTAACCCCGCTTCATTCGTTTCTTGAGAGCCCAGTGGAAACACGGCGGGCCCTTAACAAGGAGGGCATAGTGAGAGCCCTGCATCTGAGAGAAATGTGAAATCAAAATAGAAAGGGGTAAAAGGAAAGGAGGGCTTTACTCTCTGTTCCCCCTCACTTTTTTTTCGAGGGTGTGTAAAAAGAAGTATTTTTGATTGCGACGCCCGAAGTGAGCTTTTGATTGAGAGAATAGAGTGGCGCCGAGTGCAGAGCTAAGATGTCTGTCTGGTGAATAAAGTGACAAATAATGACGGATTGTTTGTACTCGCAATTAGCCTGGCTTTGGTCCCGAGGTAATTGATCGCCCAAGTGGGAGGGTACCCACTGCAAATGACTTTTTTCATTCGTATGAATCAAATTTTTATGAGCGCTATTGAGGGTCCGTTCCAGTCTGGCAATCGCTTTCAGAGCTCCTTCAGTCTCCTGAAACCCAACCGCGGCCTTACGGGCGAGCGACCGACAAAAGGCGATCGGCCACTCGCTATTACACAAAATGTACACTGTGTAATTGTATTTGGATGGTGCGATCGATGCAAACCTTGAGTGGCTTTAGGCTGCATTCTGGTAAGTGTAGCCACTAAGGAGGTTTTGATACATACCAATCGCGAAGCGACGTGCTGCGGGCAAACCCAACGCGCCTGACTTCGCAGTCATCATAATACCACGCATAATATGATTTCCCCCTTACTTTGGGGCGCCTTACCCGAGCCGACCTCAAACACGTCACAGTTATCGCGCACTTTGATTGGCTCACTGGCCGGCAATTACGCGAGAGTACGGAGAGGGCGGGTATGACGATATTTTGGGTCACAAATTGATTAATGACAGACGAAGCCCGAAGTTTACTGGGACGTAGCGATGTGCGTCGTATTTTGGGGAGCTCTTTCGTCGGCTCGGAATCACATTGCTCTACTGCCCTGTCATATCTGGTTGTAAGGTTACCGGGCAAAATAATCTTACTACCGCCATCACTCCTGGAATGGACATCTAATTAGCTATTACCTTGCCGTGTTTACGGTACATAAATACTTTCTCACTGAAGCATATGATCACTCTCATCATATGACGGCAATTGAGCGCATCTGCAAGCATACCTCCTGGTTGCCTTCAGTTCAAAACTTTGTGGAAACTGATAATATTTGTTTTTATTTTGGATTCTGGAATATTTCTTTTCACTGTGAAGCCCCATGCATATCATGCACCAGAGCGAGACGGCGATACACGACGCCCCATTCGATCCGGCGTCCATCATGGCAAAGAACACGCTCACCGTCAGCAGCAATTCCGCTTTCACCCGACCACACCACAACCTCTCGCCGGTAGCTGCCGCCTCGCCGAACTCGAGTCAGATTGAGAAGCCGCAGAGGACGGACGAAAAAGCCGTGAAAGGAATCAGTTTCCGAGTGGAATCTTTTTTCTCCAAGTCGCCTTCCCCGTTGAGCGGCGAGCCCGGCAAATCCCACCACACGGACATGGACTGTAGCCCCGTCGAGTCGGGCACGCCGCCTCCTCAGAACTCGTCATCCAGCAACACGTCAGCGTCCGCGCCGTCTTTCGCCAGTCACAGTGTCGAGAACATATTAGCGAAGACATCTTCGTCTTCATCATCGTCGTCGTTAGAGAGCAGGACGGCGTGTACGTCGCCGACTACCCAGACGTACACGTGGAATGCCTCGAATTTCCCCTGGATGCAGGCAACAAGACTCAGTCCTTCATCTGGTGAGTATTTCCCCCTCAGAGTAACACAGAGAAGTTCCAATCATAGAGCTACTGAACAGTAGCTCCATGCTCCAATGTTGACGAACAACAGGGGCACTTGTGTGTACCACGTGAAAACTCGCACCGAGTGTTTGACTATGGAAATACATTGTGCCTTATCTATTCCTAGTAGCTTTAGTGGTTCTATGATTTTCTGGTAGACAAACATATTTTTGATACACTAATGCATGCCTTGACAAAAGTTGTATTTTGCCAAGCATTGTTGTTCGCGAGATTTTTTATTTTCTACAACGTCGAATTAACAACAACTTAAACGCACAAAATTGTAGTTCCAACTTTACATATTTTATTCACTGTATGATCTCAATCTACGATGGCTCTTATGAAAGATCGGTAAACTTGCATTCTATTAATGGAAATAAGTCTGTGTTGATAAGTTTGTCCCTCCTTGGAACATTCTGAGATGTTTGACGTATACGTACGCCCCAAGAAATCTAGTTACCCACTCCCTTCTCATATGGAAAATTATGTGCGCATTGCTATGACATTATCTGTGACGTTACTGTGCGTAGGGGGCGACGCCGTACGCGATCAGCACGTTTAGTGACACCCTCGTAATATGAGTAACATCAGTATGAGAATAGTAGGCCAGGCTACTGTAGTCCCACCTACAGAGACCTTTGCGTATACCAAGTGGAACATCATCAACTGTATGACTATACCATTATTGCAGGCCTGACCATTGTTATAGAATACGTTACTTGGTATATATTTTCTTGTCAATGCCAAGTAAAGGGTGTATCTTTCTCTTCATCGTGGCTTCACTTTGATGTGTAGGTGTCTAGGCAGGAAACATGAATCCGTATTTGATCCTCCACTGTATTTACAATACGCTTTGAAAACTTCGAATTGTGTTCAGATAAGACTTTGGATAGTTGCGTTTGAAACCAAACTATACTATCTTTTTCTATAGAGTTGATGGATAGAGAAAAGTGGTGACCTTCGAATGCAAAACCAAGAAAGTTTGTGTCTGTTGAAAGCAATTACCACTATCGAGCTAAAACTTGGTTATTTATCGACTATTCTTCAGATGAACAAGCAGCAAAACTCAGGGGTCAACCAAAAATCCTGCAAAAAGCATGACCAGACTCATGCATTTAAGCCGACATAGTGCTGGGGTTGCTGTTTCCGACAATAATCTTACTTATTTCTTCTTCTTCTTCTTCTTCTTCTTCTTTGGAAAAATGAGAGAAGAAGAAAAAAAAAAACAAGAGAAGAGAACGATTGAAAAGGAGATGAAAAGTGGACTTGACCGAATCGATCTTCAGAAAATAAAATCTCAAAAGGAGATCAGATTAATTTTAATGATTTCGTCGACATGTTTCCATTTGTAGATACCAAGATTAGGTACAAACTGTACAATGCTTCAAACACATGCAGACAGGGAGGGATCAGAAATGACAATAGTTGACGGCTGCAGTAACTTCTTATGCGCATGTACGAACTTTTAGAGTACGAGATGGAAAAAGATAAAAGAAATAGTAATACTTATTGTGTAAATGGTGAAATCTAACGGATGTCTACCGTAGGGGAATGGGTGGATTACTAGTATTCTGTAACTCATTTTTGGAGTTAAACTCAGCGAGATTCCAAGTCGACCAGAAGACGTATTAGCTACTCCCAGCAGGTGCACAAGGACTGACTGACCCATGACTCTTACGACGCACTCGGAAAGGCGGCTTGCCATGGAGGGGAGGCGTCCGGGGAACGAACCACAAGAAGAAGTATAGCGGCGGCAAGGATCACTACCAGCTACCTTGCGTGCTAAATGACCCCACCGACATGTTTACCAATTAGCATACCTCTTAATCATCGTCAGCGGCCGACTGCTCAGCTAGGATTTAAAGTTTTGAAGATGAATAGTTTTTTTATTATGGGCTTTTCCATTTCGGTTGATCAGTCTTACGTGAACTATTTCCTCCACACCATTCTAGGTTTTCACACACAGCTTTCTTGTCCCCGCTATATACGCTGGCGACTCGGGTAGTACTCTTTTTCAAAAAAAAAAAAAAAAAAAAAAAACTTCATTTTATCCTTGGTGGGACTGGATTGTTTCGGAGAGCTTCATAATCGCAGAGCGATTCGCCACTCAGCTGTCACGTAGGTACACGCTTGGTTGTTCGGGCGTTTTCGCGCCAACAAAGGGAAGATTTTGAGAATAGAGAAGTTTGAAAAGAACAATCAGAAAATAATAAATTGCCTGACTTTTGATGATCACCCTGCACCGCGATGTGTAGGCGTCGTAATTAGTCTCTCGTGAAATTATCTGGTATCTTTGCCTTCTCATGAAGGCGGTAAATTAATATCAAGTACTTTTCCCTAGCAGGAGGAAAAAATGACAACAAACAAACTTCGCATTCTTTTTCTTTTTCCGAATTTGTACAATGCTATGATCAGATAATAACTTTAAGGAATGCGCAGTTGTTTGTGCTCGACTTCAAGTGTAGACTGATGTTAACATATTCTTCTCCACGCGAAGTAACTCAATAAGTTTGTCTGTCATCCCCTCTTTAGACGGACTCCCAAACAACACGATTTTGCTGCCGTCCCAAAACACCTGAAAGCGTTTTGCTCATAAATAAACAGCATGTCTTTATATTTTGTCCGTTTATAAACATTGATGTATTATAAGTGTTTGATGTTGTAAGATTTTCATTTTGCTAAATTGCCCATTGCCTCTCAACGTTTACATTGCTTATACAACAACATCCTGAAGTGGAAGATAACAGAATATGTTGCTTGTACCCAGATGCAATTGTAACGTACCTGTCGGCCATTTGTATTTGTGCTTGTTCAATGATCTACTGAAGAATGATGGCAAGGAAATTCTGTGATATGTGGCTTAAGTTCATCGTAACAGTTTGATGTCTCAAACAAACTATTAGTAAGCTGTGTAATGACTCCGTCACAAAAGCAATCGAAAAATAGGGAGGCGTCGCCTGTAATGAGTTAGCATTGCAGCGTTATCGCTTCTTTCTACACTCAGGAACATAGTATTGTGCTTTTCAACTCTTCTTAAATAGTGTGTGAAATTATGAACTTTTTTTCATACGCTCCCATCATCGTCACGCCACCATTTTTTTCAGTGTTTCACTCTGCCACAATTACACACCGCTGTCGCGCCATAATTTATAAACTCTGCACTCAGCCCTTTATTGTCTATTTCCATTTTTTGATACAATCTCTCGTTCGACCAAAGAGGTGAAGCAATTGTGGCATTAAAAGCCAAGTGAGATAATGTCATCTTTCTCGGTTTAACATAATTAGACAAAAGGAGACATCCCATCTGTCCGCAACGCTTGATTTGTCATTCCGACAACCCTCCACGCCTTGGGCGATTCGGGGCCTGTCAACCAGCCACCGGTATCAAACGAGAATGCCTCGCTGATGAGCAGATTGTGTCAAATAATACCTCGGATTTGTGGGAAGCATAACAAAATTTGTGGGAAGAGAGAGGATGTACGCATGTGATGGCGTGTTTAATTGAAATCATTAGAAAGGATTTGCTCGAGTCATTGTGAAGGTTAGGTATCGAGTTGCGGGGAGCGCATCTCCTTGCAACTCCGGTATTTTGGCGGGTTTTTTTTCATCGTTTAAGTTTCCACGGAAATAGATTTGTAGAAATTAATTACCGAGCTCCCTTATAACCAATCACATTTGCATCAAAGGGGATTGCCGAACGACAGGTTGTCTGAAAACACTGAATCGACGCAGTGTTTGGACGATAATAATCACTTGCAGAAGCCAAAAAGTGAATCAATTTTGATGATGCCAAAAATGACCCTGCATGCAAATGCAGAAAAAAAAAAATGTTGATTTAAAGTCATTGTGCCTATAAAATCAAATTCTCTTTCTTTCTCTCTCCCTGCCATGCCCGCTGCGGACAGAACTATTTTCCAGAAATTAGCAAAACTTCAAAATATCATAACTTCCTTATTTTTTCATCTGATTTCAGTCAAATTTCTACTCTTTAACTCGTAAGATTTTATTCTTTTTATCAGACTAACTTACATTTGGACTGGATTTTCCCTTTAAGGTTAAAGCTTCCTTCAACAAGAAGAAACCGTCACACGTTCATTTATCAATTGTAATCATTTTAAAACACAGGATCCTGTCGACAATATTGTATACCGCATAATATACTTCACGGGAGCATAATGTAATTATTATCTCATTGTGAAATAAGGCCATATACTCATGCACTAATTAGAAACCAAATCGAGCTGAATTGGGGCGTACGTGGTTTCATGGACCTCCCACAAAACTGAATTCCAAATGGAAATATAAGAAAATTGATAATTCGTGGAATCTTCCCATATTTCCCCAAAACAGTGATCGTGGTCATAGTCTTTTCATTGTCATTTCATTTCATTTATTTCATTTCCAACAACATTTTCATACACAAAATAACACAACATCAATGCAATGTAGTAACAAAGAAAAGTACGTGAAGTTGACAATACTACGCATCATAAAAGCAAAGTAAACAATGAAAATTGAATTGAAACTAAAGTTGCAGGAAATGGAGGAGACATGCTAAAAAGCTAAGCTTGTATTTTGCAGTCTACTCGTGGACAAAAAGACTAAATAACATCAAAAAGCAATTAGCTAGACATAATATAAAAGGTGTACAACACATACAGACCTATACATATAAACAAACAAACAAACAAACAAACAGACGGACAAACAAACACAAGCAACCTCTCTTGTAAAGGGAAAGATAGAGAGAGAAAAAAAATTCAAATCTGCTGTTACTATAGTATGGAAGTGATATTGACACGGTCTTATAGATATATCGCTTGCACGCTACTTTTCACTATTCGGAAAAACATTTGCTCTGTTATCTTATTCATATTTATTCAGGTATTCTAAATTATGAAATATTATTTTCATTTTTTTCTGTTACCAAAAAAAGTGATGTTTGTATATTTGTCGAAAAATGAAAATAAATTGAATTGAAAAATTGAATCGAAAGAGTTGTAAGAATTTAGGGAAAGAATAAAAGGAAAGTTCGTGCAGCACATTGACGTGTTGACAAAAAGACATTTTGTTATATCTTTCTCTGCATACCACAAGAGAAGAACAAAGAGAAGTTGATCCCACGGTTCGTTGTTATTGTTATTGCTAGATAACACATGTGCTCGTTTGATCATTCTCACTGCCTTGGTCGTCTTTGGGATAACAAAATACACAACTCTCTTCAATTTCTCCGATTTTGGTGAAACATTTTCCATTTCTGGTTGTAGGCTAACTGGTCTTTGCTCATCCCACTGAAATCAACTTGCACAGGGAGTGGGAGTTCACTTTCAGTCTTCTTATTTTTCTTCTGGTTTTGTTCCCCCTAAGACAAAAGAACAGAATCACCCATGGGGTGGGGAAGGGTAGTTGAGGGGAGCGGGGAAACCGACTCGAAAATTGATCTATCCTCTATACAGAAGGGATATGCGTAATATCATACACTTGTCCTTTTGCACCCGGTGTAAACTATCATGGGTGCAATTTATTGTGAGATAGAAATCTATTTTAGGCCAATATTCGATCAGCCAAGAGTTAAATGAATATGTTAAATAAGCGGGAAAGGTATATGTGCATAGCTCATATGTCCCCTAATGACGATTAGAGAAATGAATTGATTATAATACCACGACACCGAATATTTAAATAGTCTTCGTCTGCGAATTATAATATTATATCATTAGTAGGAGAGAAAGGCGCCAAAACGACAGATGTTATTGAAATTATATCACAACACAACATAGAAAACGTGAATTCAAAATTGAAAGCTATTTACATCTGTGCATTTTATCATTTTCGCAGAAAAAAACAACTCACAATATCTTTTATGTGGGCACGCGCAAACAAAAACTAAGTTAAATTCTTTTGATTGTAATCCATTTGTCAAATACCTTTACCATTCGAGCACACTCCTAGCAACATCCGAAATCTTTGACAAATTGGAGACATTTAAGAAATCAGGCCAGACCTTTCCATTCTGGTGTCACGTCATGAAAGATCTCACAATTTAGGGCAGTGGATATGGCAAAGTCATCAGTCCCACACGCTACAAACCGCGTTGTCTGCAGTTCGTGCCTGCGTGGCCCCACGACCCTTCCTCGGCAGCGTCACGAAGTCTCCGTCGTTTTGTCTTGCCTCCTTTCGATATTTCATGAGCTCTGATCTAGATCTCTGGAGAACTCGTGGTCAGAGTGGAGTCGTGGATACTGTTACCGATGACATTGCCACCTGTCCTCAAATTTGTCAGGGATTTATCGATATTTTGGGTAATTTGATGTGAATTTCTTCCGCCTAGGAAGACTGTAGGCAGCCCTCCATAAAAGCACGCAAATAGCAATGACTGTAAACATGTCAGAATGGCGCTCGTAACTTTGTCATATTCGTTTTTGATTGAAATTGATTTGAGCAATGCGAGCTGTCGCGACGCCTCTCGCCCCAGTGTTTATTTATCACGACGATCTCGTTGATGATCCGAATTGATAAAAGTATTCGAGTGGTCGCGATTCTTTACAGACACGTTTTGATAGTTAGAGTAAATGATTTCACCATGCACCTTTAAGAAAAGAAAAGGAAGAAGATAATAAGTGTACCTGGGCTACTTGCGACGTGAAGGATAAACACTCCAAAGGCATAACTCATTGCTATGAATTGATTGCTGTGTTAAACAGGCGACGGTAACAAAGTATTCAAAAATCGCCGCAAACGTCCGGCTATCCGCAAGTAAAATTAATCCCTGTTTTAGAAATTGCTCTGGCATAAAAACCGACCAGGGCGCGGATTGCGCTTTTGCAAAGCGGGTCGGCGCACGCTTGTCCGCCGGGTCTACCCCGTGGGATCAAGTTAATGACTCCCCGATGCCGCAAGACGCCAACTCAACACAAACGGCTGCTGAAACGGCGAGAGAAAAGAAAGAGGGACAGAGGAAAAAGAGAATTACACGAAAGGGAACCTTTGTCACAATACTAGTAGAAAACAATTTGTTCTGTCTGTCGCGAACTGCGGCAGGACGGATACCACTGGGTGAATGGGCGACAGAACAGTTGTTTAATTCTCTGCCATTGCAGTAGAAGAATGAATTGGTGGTAATATTTCATATAACGTGTATGATGGTTTTTCTAAACACGTGGAGATTCGCACTCTTTGTCTTCATTATAGTGTATGAGAAAGGAAAGTTTTTTATTTCCCCCAGTGTATGTTTGTTAGTGAAGCCGCTCAAACAGCACCACCCCTCCATGGAAACAAAGAAATGCTAGCTTGTAAATCAAACTACGAAGTTAACGTGTTTCCTCACTATAGATTGTATTCTATTCGTTTAAATTAATTTGTACAGAAAACTTCTGGCTGTCTAGTTCTAATTCCAAGTTCTTTTGTAATCTGGCAGCCAGGGAAATTCTCATAGTGGATTCCCCTAGATTGAAATATGCCTTAATTATTGTAACACACACAGACACACACACCCACACCACACCACGCGCGCACACCACACACCACACGACAATTACATACACAGTATTGTAAAGTAATGATGAGCCTGCATACTTAACATAAATCCGATTGATACAAAAATGAAGAGAATAGCAATATAATAGATAGTTATGATCAAAGCACGTGATCGTGCATATCGTGGATGTGAGAGTGCTCGCTTCAAACATTCGAAATGGATTTTAAAGAAGAATTTAGAATTTTTTCTAAACATCTCGATTCTCACTTTGAACTACAGTCTAGGCTCTGGTTTGATCTCAGGTATCTAGTCTCCGCTACAGCTCCAACTCCAATGAGGCGGCCAGACAGTCACGCGTCCTTACTAATCTTATTCCGGATGATCCGAGGCTCAAACAAAATGTCATTTCGCTCATTGTATGATATTTGTCACGATTCTGGCCTGCGAAACTGTCTACCAATTTGCCGCGTTTAACTTTGAATTCAGTCGGGTCGTCTGCCCTCTAGTTCCAGGGTCCCAATTACAGGGCTGGCCCCAATTACACCCGATAAACGTGTTCTTGAACTAGCGCATCGGAAGTTGTTGGTCATATCCTTTCATTTCGGTCGTATTTTCTCCCGGAAAGGTTTACATCACGTCATTTTTGACGTCGAGAATGCCGTCAGGATAGGAGAAAGCGAGACCTGGTGGGTGAGCAGGGGAGTGAGCGAGTTCGGTGTACTTTTGTTTGTGCCGGGATGTTTCTTCTCTCTTTTACCACCCCCCCCCCTCTCCCCACCCTTCATTTCCAACCTTAACTCCCAAGAATTCAACCTTACATGTGCCACCTGTCAGTTAATAGACCAGCGAGATTGACACGCAGACGAACCGTTGTCAAGTTGAGTTATGTATCTTGTAACACTGATTTGTCAAAAAGATGGATAAGCAATTTTCCTTTTGGTTTTCACAAGACACGATGATGTTGCGATAATTTCTATACACAATGTACTATATTCTCAGGAGGAATAAAAACAAGGAAGAACTACGAGTTTTGGAAACCTGTATTCAATTTTAACCTCAACCACAACTCAGTTGGACTCATGCAGTGTGTAATGTTTTGTGATGCGGAGACAAATCTTTGCGATGAACAGTTCATAAGCTTCAAAAGTTGTTTTATAATCCACATTCTATTCTTTGTCACCAGTTTTACGTTACCCTCTGGAATCAAATAATCCTAAGTCATCTTGAAGACATAGTCATAACATCATAAATCTATGAAACCTCTCCCATCAGTTCTCCCTTCATCCGCAACTTCGAGTTTTATGTTCAGTATGTGCAACTTCCGTAAAGCATAAGAATAAAGCGCATTTAGAAATTTAGAATTAGGTTAATATAATCAAAGACATGTGTTAAAGATGGTAGGGTTGAATGAATAAGTGCGGCAACTCTAACCTATGCATCGACACCGTCTTTCACTCACTAATAGCTGTTATCGATTGCATGTTTATCGATCGGTCAGCACGCGGGAAAAGTCAGTGCTTTAATGTGTGTACCGGTTGGTGCGCGCACTCAATAAACAAGCCCATTACAATGAATGCGTTCATTTGCTGACGCAATCCGCTCTCAAAAGTCAAACTTCATCTGACTCAGTGACTATAAATGGATCATCAATAGCACCACACATAGATGTGTTTTGTGAACAGCTCTATGGCGTCTTAAAATAGATGCCATTCTATTTCACGGCTTCCAAACCACGATGACTCAAGGGTGAAACATAAAAACTTTGAAACAAAGTCCCATTGTTTGATATTGCGACATTGATTTTTATTCCCTCGAAGATATTCTAGTTAAGAATAAGACCGACACTTTGACGATCTGCGATGAATAATTTTAACAATTATATATTTATCGATCCAGGTCACATTTGAGTATAAATTCCTTTAAATTTCAATTCATTTGTGCAACTATATTTTTTCTTCAAGAGTACAATGTACAAACGAAAAGACAGCAATTAGGAACCTACATACAGATTTTGGTAAAATATGATTATCTAAAGAAAATCAAGTTTTACAGACAAATTCAATGAATATTTTGGATACAAAATAAAGTAAATTGTTGCATTTTGTCTTCCATAAAATGTTCCGTATTGACTCTGATGTGCATTTAACGGATATTCCACCATCATCATAACATTATACGGCTCAAAATGACGGCATGACACTTGTTGTGACAATACTTTTTATTCTTCTCTTCTGTTGTGTCTTTTGTGCAGGTTCATCGGAAATCAGGTCCCCGTTTACAGGTCCCAAGGTTCAATGCACGCTCCGGAAGCACAAAACGAACCGGAAACCCCGCACCCCATTCACCACATCCCAACTTCTGGCGCTGGAGCGAAAATTCCGGCAAAAGCAGTACCTCTCCATCGCGGAGCGCGCCGAATTCTCCGCCTCCCTCAATCTCACCGAGACTCAGGTCAAGATCTGGTTCCAGAACAGGAGAGCCAAGGCGAAGCGACTCCAAGAAGCCGAACTGGAGAAGCTCAAAATGGCGGCAAAGCCGATGTTCAACCCGGCCCTGGGCATGCATCTGCCCAGCGCCGCGGCAAGTGCCTACTACTCGTCGATGAGCCCGCTTCACGCCGCGCTCAGACCGCCAGTATCAATCAATCCGTACCATTTAACACCGTACGCCTACTTTCCCTCGCCTGCAGCACCTTCGAGTTTAGTCTTTCCTTACACGAGCGGGAACTTTTGAGATCACCTCAACCACGGGAAATGTGTTGCCTTCACGATAAAACGATAAAGACGTTTTCTTGAGACTGAACGTACACTCACATACACAGAGTAAAAAAAAAAAAAAGACTTGTCGGCTGCTCAACGTCTTTGTGCTTTTCATTTTCAATATAGGATGAATCATCAGCGACGAATGTGATTTCTGTGAGATTCCATGATCTTCATCAGAGAGCACTAATGACGTTAAACTTGCTGCACGTTGAAACTGACGTTTCTTTTAAAACACCCTGTGATTTCAAAACTTGCCGTCCATTCTGGGCCAAAAAGTTATTATGGACACAAAATGCACTTGATATCTACGCAAATTTCAAGAAACAGACAATTTGTACTTTTAAATTTAAAGAAAAAGATGTAAAAAAGAGAGAAATGAATGTACTATAATATGTGATGTAATGCTTAAACGTCCCACCGAGCGTCCAACTTCAAAGAACTGTGCAGTGGCCTTTGCTTCACGATGTGCCAAACGATATCCCGCCTTCAATTCAAAAATCATTGTGTCTTACCACGCTGTCACGTGACAGGTGTAGGTGACGCTGAATGATGCCTGTGTGTAGTCATAGAAACCATAGTCACGTGACCCTAGTCTACATTTACATCGTGCTTTTATCATTTATGTTTGAACCACCATCTTAAAAGACATTTTTCTGCATTTTCACTTCGCGTTGACAGATTGATAATTCACATGAGTAAGCAATGTTTTTAAGTGCTTTTTTAAAAGTTCGTTTGACTTATTGTAAAATCCTATTAGGAGAAGTCTTGTTGGTAGAAGTTGTGAAAATTTTATTGTAATCACAATAATTCGTGATGTCAACGATATTTTGCCACTTTTTCTATATTATATTTGAATTTGTGCTATCAGTCACAAGCACAATGTGTTGCAATCCCATCATAAGAAGCGATGTTCCACCGGACTTTAAATTAAAGCAAAACGGTTTAAAATTATGGTGCCTTTTATAAACTAATTCATCGATGGATATTATTTATTTCTCCTTTTTGGCGGCCTTGAATGCAAATGAACTATTTTGATACATAAGTTAGAATGATCATTTACAAGACAGAGTGTATGGCTTAAACACAGTTTGATCAAAACTTTTCAACACGTTTTTTTTTTTAATCCTGATTTACAGAGTTTGGATAAGGGCTGAACTCTCACTAGAATCTTAGAGAAAGGACGTTGACAGTTTTTCATAGCGTAAGTCTGTTTGGCCATTTCCTCAGTGTTTTTCTCTAAATGATAACAATATATCAACACCTGGACGCATTCTTCAATTCCAAGTGAATCAGAGCACGTACAGAGATCTTGATGTATTAACTAGAATGGACTGCACAATATTCGGTTAAGTGATATGTGTCTTGTTAATCGATATGTAACCACGGTTGCCTGCTGCCTAGCACTGTGTTATTCAGCTGCACAAAATTATGACAAACATCATAAAATTTCCTGCATCTGTATTTCAGCAAAGTCTGCCTTACAAAAGTTTGCCAACACTAATTAATTTTTCATTAAATTTAACATCAGTCTAGACCTGCACACAGAGCTCTGTTAAACGAATGTTTTGTTGTGGCTTCACCTTATGACTTGGTGATTGAAATCCAAACAAACCAGGCAGACCATTAGAACCAACCATTGAACCCGTGACAGAGAGGCGTAAAATATGTATGTTGTTCATGATTAAAGGAAAATACGATAACACAGTAGTGACACCGACGAGATGCGTGAAAGTGGCGGATTACCGTCAGACACATACGCCAACTATAATTAGGACTAAGAGACCTAAAAAAAAAAACCACCTAAAACCTAAAAAGCCTAAAGGCAAATCGTATCCGTTTTTAGAAAATGACTGTCATATATCTGGAGATTTCTTTCTACGGCTGGCATAAAATGTCCAATATGTCATCATGTTACATTGTTGTTCCTGGACATTTTTGTTCTTCTTGTGTTAGCTACAAATTAAACGTGTCTGCCCTTTCCTTAGACGAACGATTTTGACATAAAACGAGTATTCATTGAAAGTGCTTTTTAGTGATACCTGTGCCTACACCGACAAAAAAGAGAGAAAATACCACCAAGTCTGTCTTAAAAAGAACAGGGTATTCTATTTTGTATATAGTCATACAGTATATTTAAAAAGAAGAGTATTTGTGATTTTCCTTTTTTTCGTATGGTCATCCTTCAAGTGCTTTCGCACAATAACTGTGAAAAGTGTATTCATATTGTATAAACAAGTTTTCTGGCTATACCGTAGCCAAGTGTTTATACAAAGCACTTGTTAAAGATGACATGTTGTCGTATGTTGCATGTTCTGAAACGAGAAATAAATGTCGGACTATCCATACAGTCTTAAAAAAGATTGATAAACAGAGAAAAGAAACCGATGGTGTCCTCTTGTATTTCATCTACACATTGCTTCCCACGAGTATATACACTGTAAATACAATACTGAGTTACTATCACACTATTACTATGTACTAGAAGTTAATATCGATATCGTCATTGCTCTAATTCGGTATTAGTCTTGCCGATGGTATGTCCGTTGTGTGTGTTCCATGAGAGTCTCTTGAGCATTTGCCAGATAGATCGCTCCATTTTATGCAAATGAGTGATTGCAAGCGTTCCTCACATAAAAAACAAACACAAAACAAACATACAACAACCACTTCCATTTGCCAGGGTTCTAATCATAATAAAAATGATTATAATAATAGTAAAGATGATAAAAGTAGAGATGATGATGATGATAATAATAATAATAATAATAATAATAATAATAATAATAATAATAATAATGAAAATGATAATGTATGACACTTATATTGCGGCGATTCCACTCTGTAGAGTGCTGAATTCGCATTATTGAAAGCATACATAATAAGCGAAAGGAAGGAGTACAAGGCTACATAACAAACGGCCCCATATCTCCCATAGCCCAAAGAAATGGGGAAAGCAATGCTTTCTATAATAATATAGGCATCGAATATGCTACTATGCAATTTGTAGTATATCATATATATATATATTATAGTATATATACATACATATAATGTGTGTGTGTGTGTGTGTGTGTGTGTGTGTGTGATGATCTAACAATTTTATATTTTTATGCTAGTACGATTTTTTAAAGAGACTTGTGTAATGTTTCTCATCGATATTCATTCCTTTCTTTTGACCGCGTGCTTGCATGTCTGATTCAGTGTGTCTAGTGTGTGTATGTGTATGCAGATGTGTGTTTTGTTGAATGTTGTATGTATTGTTAGTTGGCGCGCTTGCTTTGGCTGCGCGGACAGACAACTGAAGCCTTTGCCACTGTTGTATTCTATAAAATCGACAAAAGTTATCGAACAAACAGAAAAAGTGATGACTGCAGATCTGTTATTTGATGCACACCTCGGGCCACTGTTTTTTGTCGTTTTCAGATAAACACATCGGTATTCAATGACGTCGATATCATAACGTCACGCCGATTCTTTGTCACTTTGCGATAAAACCTCCAGGCCTCTGTCGAAGACTATCGAAGACTGAACAGATCCCCGCCAGCAGATCCTCGGGCGATCTCGGATCTCCGAGTGATCGATCAGTATCCACAAATATTCATTGTTGCCTTCCTAGCGGGCATTTTGATTCTATCTACAACTATTTTTATTTCTATTTGGATCAATGATTTTTCAGGATACAGCTATAGGGCTCAATCATTACCCCATGTGTCTGTCTGTCATGAAGAGCTTCTTCACATTGAATGAATTGAATTTGCATCATGAATTTGTGCTGTATACGTGTATTACCCACAATTCATTTTTGTTTGTTTTGTTTTGTTTGATTTGATATCATTTCTATAGTTGTTCCTCCAAGTACAGTAACAAATTGACACCAAATATGTAAAAAAAAAACACGAAACAAAGCAAAAACAAACCAAAACTATAACAAACAAATCAATGTATTAATTCAAAATTTCGTAACAACACTGTCCCTGATAACAGGGTATAGGGAAGATTGTCCCATTGCATTGCATACAATGATAAATCGTAAACAAAGGAGAACAACTAAACAAGAGACCGCCATCATAAGCAGAGCTTGACTAATTGGATAGGCCCCTTATACATTTAAAGTTGTATCACACCATAATAATCGTTTCTACCTTTCCTTATTCTGTACTATTTCTGTTTGACTTTTACTCTAGGAAATCAAATACTTCCGGATTGACGTACCGATGTCTCTTTAAGTGCATATTCACTGAAAACCCCCGAAATTCAAAAAACAAACAAACAAACAAACAAACAAACAAACAAACAAATAAACAAACAAACAAAAAAACAACTCCAATAGCAAAATGGTGGTACATTATAGACTCTATAGAGGATTAATAAAACTCGTACACAAAGGTTAGAAATTCCACGAACATGTTTCATTTACTCAAGCGTATATGGCATAATGTGCCTGGTTGATACCAGCTGCTGACTATACTGCTATACAGTATATATAGTCACCTGGGGGTTTACGTGTTTTCGTGGGACAGTAAACTTGGTTGCCTACATTAATGATTATGCAAATTTGACGAGAGAGTGACATTATCCTCTCGCAAGTTGCCCACCGACCAGAACACCAATCTTTCCTGAATTTCATCTTATCATCATTATCTCATCATCTTATCGTCATTATCATCATCATTTCTTCTCACTTTTTCTTCATTTCATTTTCAATTATATCAGAAAGAGAACTTTGAAAATGAATTTGAAAAGAGAAAATGCATAATATATCCTTTGCAACAAATTATGAACTGTAGTAATGACTGTATGCAATGGTAACTTTCTAGACTGAGAGGTGTATAGTTGTTGCATAGACGACAAGAAATTATTATACACATTGTATGCAGACAATGATGATATTATAGAGTTTGTTTAATTGTTAATTGTTTAACTGTTGGAATGTTAAATTCCATTAACCCTTTCCGTGGCACATTAATTTATTGTCCATAGGTTTGTGCCTGAAATTTATGCACACAACACTTATTGGTAGGGGAAGGGTTAACAGTATGCACGATGCGGATATTCTCATTATTGATAATTTCCACTTTTCATTTTATTTATACTTTATTTTCATCACATAAAAGATAATACATAATATACAAAGCATACATTTTCCAACTATATTGTTAGGTAATTTGAAAAGAAAATGTGCAAGTTATGAAAATAATGTAATGCAAAATATGTGAACGGATATAGTGGGATGGCAATGCACACTTTTCAAAAATAACAAAGAGTAAATAAAGCGATGGAAAAGAGTGATCTACTGAGAAACAAAAAATAAACAAAGAATAACTTGAATTTCCTGTATGGATTTAGTCTTTTTCATCAGGATTTGCACAACAGCACGTGTTTGTTTGTTTGTTTGTTTGTTTGTTTGTTTGTTTGTTTGTTTTTCTTGTCACATATATAGTGCCGAGACTGCCATATGAATGAGTCGTGTGAGTGTATAGCCCATGCGTGGCGAACCACGGCCTCGGCCCCTTCCCACAGACGAGTCGGTATCACAAGGCTTGCTGCTGAACCAACCGAACTCTGCGCAGTGCAACAAGTGTACGTTCCTACAACCGCCCTGTCATTGCCTGGTAGGCTTATGTACATAAGTTAATTTTATTAATTTTTTTCTGCTCGTTTCATTATTGTCGAGCATGATAGAACTCCTGAAACAATTGAAACCATTTCCTTTTTTTTTTTCGAGCGAAGACAAGGATATTGAAGAATTTCAGAGATTTTTCGATGATGCTTCCGATAGTCTTCTGTTGTTCGTCTTTCGAGAACCAAACTATCATGGATCATGATATGTAAAGTCCATCATTTTTAGCTTATCTAGGGGTATGTGCGCGCACACACACACACGCACACACACACACACATACACACACACACACACACGAAAAAAAACCCATGATATAGATATATATATGCAGATACACTTCGATCGGCATTTGATATACTATACAAATAATAGATATACAATTGTGATGTAGGCCCCTTATGAAAAATAATAAATTTATTATGAAAATTATATAGAGCAGGTCTCCCTTCTTCTGAAATATTTATATTCCAAAGCTATTTGATTTATCTGTATCCTCCATGAATGATACAAAAACAAATTCTGGTGTTGCCCAAACTACGACTATTAAGCGAAACGCTATAGACACGCACACTCGCTGAAGCAGACTCTTTTCTTTCCAACAAAAATAGTTCACTGAGTTAAAGTGCATTTAAGCTTCCTCCATTCTCGCTTTGTCTTTCATCAACTGATAAAAACCACAAACTATTTTACACCAGCACAAAGTAATTGGGTAGTGCTTAAGTCAGAAAAGGCGAAATAAAGAAAAGCAGAAGCGTGAAACAGTTAACTTCGAGCTTAGACAATTGCGGGCATGTCGCGCCTCACTGTGTGCGCATGTCCCCGTGACAGATCGCGTTTTGCCGGATCACGGTGCGGAGAAGCCGAGCTGGCGTCGCCGAGCCAGCTCGCTTTGTGCCCGCTCACAAACCGGTAAATTCATGTTTAACTTGCGGTCGGGCGCTTAAAATACTTCCAACCTTTGTCGTGCCTTTATATACAGAAAAGGACCATGATAATAATCTCTCTCCCCCTTCTCTCCCCCCTCTCTCTTGGCGGAGTCGGGGAGTTGCCTTTCGGAGCGCTTTTGACTTGCTCCAGAGCCTAGTCTGCGCAAAGGAGAGATGTGATCATTTATGTCTGCCTTATTTCTCGAGTCACGGGGCACCAAAAGACCCGATTGTCAAGTGACGCCGCGGAGAGCTCTCTGTGCTTTTGTTTGGTAGACATGATCCCCAAATTCGTCTTCTTTTTCCTGCCCCCAAATCTGTTCAGCAATCAAGCAACTAATTTTTTTTTTCTCGATGAATTATGACGTGCATATGTATATATTTTTTCCCTCTCTTCTTCTTTGTGACTATGGCTAAAAGCCCCAGGCGCTCCTTTATTTGCCTGAATTCGAATTAAAAAAGCAACTTTTGCTTAATATTGATATCTTCCGGCGATCTTTTTTTTTCGATGGCACAAAATGACACGCTGCCTAGTAGGTGAATGGCGATCAGAGCGTACAATGCAGCTGTTCTATGAGACAGCGAGAAAGGCATATCAGTGATGGTACAAGCGGAGACAAAGAAAAGCATTGACTTACAAATAGAAAAAAAAAGAACAGTTGAAGAGAAGGCCAGAAATCGCTAATTGAAATTGGACGAATAAAAACGACTGGTGACAAAGATCTCAAGTGGAGGGCATTTCGAGACAGGGGTTAACAACTTCCGACTAAAGAAGATGGGTTTGGGCGTCATTGCGGATAGAGGGCGGTTTTTATTACCTCCAATTTATTGTGCATATTCATGACTGAAGCGACGCACGATGAGCGCTAAATATTTGATTTGATAGTTTTCCCACTATCTAAACAAAGGAGACTTAATTGCTACAGGGAGCACATTGATATGACACGTGTGTAGGCAACGTTTTATAGACCTGCATGCATGCAAACGACTTGGCGTACTCCAAAGTACATCAACATAGTGTAGGATTGGAACAGCTGTCCCCTCCGGGTCACACAGAAGCTCACACAAAAACTTCCTCCGGAATGCATATTATTGGACAGTTTAAACACTCTTGAACGTGCACGAACTTGTGATGATGCCTAGAACACTTTGGTCTTCCCTCTCCCTCCCGTCCCTACCCTTTCCTCCTTACGTAGGTTCGTCCTTGTGGAGGAGTTGCTCCGACGTTCATTTTGGTCGATTACTTTTTCAGCTTCGGGCTAGTACAACATTGATCGTTGTCACTCTTCTTTTTTTCACTTGTTAAAATGTTAAAGGGATCGTACACTGCAAAAAGGCCGGTGTTAAATATGAAACACCGAGCTGGTGTTAAATTTCCGGTGCTCATGCATGGTGTTAGATTAACACCTCCGGGTGTCATTTCAACATTTAAAATTGTTTTTTGAATAGTTCCTTAGTTACTGCACTTCTTGTTAATTTTGAACTTCAACAAGACAATAAAGAATTTTCCGATAAAGTGCTTGATGTTTGAAAAAATCTGTAAATACATTTTCACCACAGTAACACCAGTTGGTGTGGTCCCCTATTAAAGCTGGACGGGTGTTATACCATTGAAAGTAACACCACCAATATCAAATCAACACCATGCGGTGTCATTATTGAATTAACTCTAGCGCAGTGTCAAAAATATCACAAGCCACAGTGTCAAATTAACACCACGAAGTGCCAGGCGAACACTTTTTAACACCGTCACAATACATTTTCTACACCTGTGGGTGTGGTCCTCTATTGAAGTTTGATCGGTGTTAGATTTAACACCCATGGTGTTAAATCTAACGCCGATGTTTTTACAGTGTATAGTTTTGGTTGAGACCTAACTTCAGGTTTCTAACATTCTTTGATGAGATAACGAGAAACCTCTTATGAAAATCAGATGAAAGAGCATGTGATTCCATAAGGAATTCACCGCTTATTTGATGAAAATTGGATAAGAAATGGCTGAGATATCCAAAAGAGAGCGGTCCTAATTAAAGGTGGAACCCACATTCTATCACGGTGTCTTTGTTTTATTTTGTTTTTGGATGTCTCAGCCATTCCAAAACCGATTTTCATCGAATAAACTTAAATTTCCCTTATAGTGATATGCTCTGTACTATTTTATGAGTGATTTCTTGGTATGTGATAGCAAAAAGTTAAAAGCCCAATTCTCATCTCCACCAATACTATACCATCCCTTTAATAGACACAAAAATATTATAAAACTCAAGATCGATACCAGCCCTTCCGATTTAGCCCCCCGTCAGAGTCATCGCGTACGTGCGTGGTTTTCATCAGCACATTGGTTTAGGAAAAAAAAATCATTCATTGTATTGCTTGTTTTTTTTCTGTCATTAAAAACCTACAAATGAAATGACTTTGCAAACATACAAAGTTTAAAGAAATACAATGATAAACATGCATATGCATGCAAAAGAGAGAAAATAAATATCATTGAAAGCTAAAAGTATGAGGTTACAGACAAAGAATATAAACAATAACAAGGACAGGATATTAGATGAGATAAGACGGCTGGATAACCCAGATTCAGCTACAAAATATATATGATTTCATTTTTTTGTTCCATTTTTCACACTGCTTATTCTGTTTACAAAACCTACTGACTAGCAGCTTGCAAATGTGATTAAATTCACAAATCCTAATTTTTGGCAGATCATTATTAATTTCAGAGCACGATTAGCAGCCTATTGTACACAGTGTTAAGGTTTTCGTGTCCTTTTATTAGGGGGGTTAAACTCCTTTTGAACGTTAATGATTCTAAAGTAAAATCGTATAGAAAAGGAGAATTCTATGTCATTAAATGTCTCCTTTCCTAACTATCATTTTACGTGATTTCGATAACATTCTTATATGGTACTCCTTGTATGGGTAAATGTATTGCATTATAAGTGATCCGATATGTTGTTATTATTATCATTGATGATGATGGCAATGGCTAAACAACCATAGAATTGACAGTAATCAGAAAGAGACGATCAATTTCTAAATTAGTTATACTCTAAAGAGTACCTTCTGCACCTTTTATGACGCGCGATTACAATGCAATTCACCAACATGTAATAGATCATGCGCCTACGATCCATCTGGTCTAAAACGCAAGGGCCCGAATTCACGAAGGTGGTACAATTGAAACCATGGTTTAAGCCATGGACAATTTGTACGCGCGCCAAGTGTCGCATGGCCTATTTCGTTACTATATCAGTCATTTCGTCGACGAATTAACTATTTCGTTAACGAAATGTTGTCATTTTGTTACGAAATGATCATTATTCGTCGACGAAATGACTGATTTCGTAACGAAATAGGCCATGCGTCACTTGGCGCTCCATACAAATTATTGTCCATGGTTTAAACCACGGTTTCAATAACAGTTATTGTACCACCTTCGTGAATTCGGGCCAAGGAGTCAATATCCACTATTCTCCCTTATGTTGTGCTCATATCATATAATTTTGTGTTGACAAGTATTCACATGCGTGTTTGTATCATGTCATATTGACATGATACCGTGGCAGACCATCTTTTTTCTGTGAGTTGGGTCCCTACATGAACAATAATAATGGAGTAAAGAATGAATGGATGAATTAATGAATTAATTCTTAAAGGGATAGAATAGTTTTGGTTGAGGTGGAGATGATTAGAAACGACTTATTTGGAATATTAAAAAGCATAAAATTGTTAGAGGAATTAAAAATTTATTTGATGAAAATCGATTTTGAAATGGCTGAGATATCCAAAAACAAAGTTAAACAAAGTGGTTGTAATAAAAGGTGGGTCCCACCTTTGATTATGACCTCTATGTTTTTGGATATCTCAGCACATTTCAAAACCGATTTTCATCAAGTAAACTATGAGTATAGAATTGTGTGCTCTTTAATATTCCATATAAGTGGGTTGTAATCATCTCGCAGAAAGTTAAAAACTATGCAGAGAATTCCCACCTCAACACGCACACACACACAAACATCCCTTTGAATAAATGAATAAACAGACGGGAATGCGGGAGTGTCGTTCGGTATAACCTTTATGATGATTATCATTAAGACGCAAATGCAGTATTTTTCCCAATGCATTGAGTGGTTACAACGCGACCTCGAACTTCATTTATTCATCACGATATTTTCACATAAATCACTGCAAATTATGGTGTCTTCCACCGTTTAAAATAGCACCTTTTATGCATTAGAATATGGGTTATATTTAATCATTTTTCATTTTCTCACAACATTACATCATGCATATTTTTTCCACCCTCCAAATTATGATATTCAACACATGGGTCTATATGCGTTACTGAATCTTTTCGCAGTTGGCACGATTTCATGCTGAGATGGGATTTGTACAGTGTGGGGACAATTTTTACAGAAATCTCTGAGCCTGGACTACGTACAGTGACTTTGTGCAAATAATATTGTCTCGGCCAGTTTGATGAAAGCGTATAATATAGCTTTGCCGAACTCCATATTCACGGCCGATCCCAAAAGCGTGCTTTACCTTAATCATATCACGTTACATTATTGTTAAGATTTGGCCTGAAGTTCTCACAGCCGCATAAGAACACGACACAACACTATAAACTTGCAATAATAATCTAATTGCCGGCCACAAGAGCCTTTCAAATCACCCTCTCGGAGAAAAGTCCTGGCCCTTTTGCTCCCTCACGCCAAAAAAGTTGAGCCTTCTCCTGCGGCTGAGTAGGCCTAGTCTCTACGGAAGTCGCTCTAGAGAGGGTGGGTGAAAGACGTCAGTCTGAGCAAATGCAAGGCGACATAGGGTAGGAGTAGAAAACACGCGATTGCTACCGCCTAATCCTCAACGAGACGTGATGGGAGAAGGTCGGGAGGGGAGGGGAGGGGGTATATAAAAGAGAGCAACTCGGATGCTTGAGATCCCCATTCCCTTGGCACCCCGATACTTTACCCAACATTATTGCCTGCATTTCAGCCTGTCTTATTCAGGGCGCGTTATATAAAGGATATAAGTGGTTCATCTTCTACCATCATTCCTGTTATGCTCTGACTGAACAATATGTTATGAATTCGAAGTGTATGTCTACACGATACTTCTTCATGCAGAGCCCCCCCCCCCCCCCCATATACAGTTTGCTCCACGCTTACATTTCGAGGCACTGCAGATGCCAAAGACTGATAAGAAAATGACCCATATGCCTTGAACGAAGACTACAGAAATGAAGGAAGTTATCTCGGGGGAAAGTGGGAGGGCGTATTTCGGATAGGAATAGGAAGTCGAAGTACACAGATCTGGGTATGAACTTTCCGCTCTGACAAGGCCCTAACCAACGACTATTACAATCCCAATATATATGCAATCACGGCCGAGTCTGAAACAAATTGGAACCTAATTGGGGTACCTTCCCTTCTTCCCGTATGGCGCGCCCGCGACACTGTTTGTTTAAGATGATTTCCGATGCTCTGAGGCAGCTACAACTTCAAGTCCCGGGTTCCCAGCAGACGAGACCCGACGCATCACGGCTGATCCCTAAAAAACCGCATGAAGACAGGCAGCTTGGGGATCAGCGCTTCTCCCCACGTCATCTCGCCAAGTTTGGTCACTTCCCTCACTCATTCTCTCTTCGTCTCTATACCATCATGCGCGAGAAAGGTTTGTAACTGTTAAGGGGGTGTACAATGATGACTTGAAGATGTTTATTATATTGTTGTACTTATTTCGTGTCATTATTTGTATACCCAAAACATTTCATTGTATCCTCAATTTGTTGGAGATGAAATAAAACAACTTGGACTTGGGACTTGTATTTAGAAAAAGTGACCTTGTCTTATACCTTTTTCCGTTTTTAGAGTTGTTATCATTGTTTGTTTGTTTGTTTGTGTGTTTTGCTTTCGTGAAGGAGCAGTAATTTCATATTGGCGCGCTGATGTCATACACAATAATACTAACGAATCTTTATTATAACGAAACAGAGATACCAAAACAGGTTATGACGTCATGTGTGGACAACAATATAAAGAAATTATAAAGGGAATTCCACGAAAATTCATTTTTCATGAAAATTACACATTCCATCAACTTGATACTTACATAAATGTAAAGGGTAGCAATTATTCCCCTTGCTGTCTGAAAGCGGTTAGTCAAGTGCTCATTCATCATGCTAAAAAAGATAATTTTTGTGGAATTCCCTTTATATTTTCTTTATATCGTTGTCCACACATGACATCATAACCTCTAGTAGTCTCCTCATCCAGCGGTTCCAACACCAAAACTTTAAAATTCACAACTTTTGCATCGATTGTCCGATTTTCCTCAAACTTTTACTAATGTGTTCTACTAATGTTGCTGCTTTCACTCAATCCACATTTCTCTTTGGGTTTTGGTTTCCTTTAGCTGAATGAATTGTTTCATGTAGAGATATCAAGATCATAATCTTTTTGTCCTATTGCATCAATGATGATAGAGAATAAAATAAGATAGAGGGCTCTCAGCTGACACAAACAGCATTTTTCTTCCTCGTGACTATTTACATCTTACCCTGCAGGTGATCATATTTCAAGAGAAGTGATGCTTAGATGAATAGTGTATTTCCACCTCGTGACTTCCGGTGAACTTGTCCTCTCACAACATTAACTCTTTAATATTCCTCTTTAAGGTGGTTAACCCTTGAGTATCCCTATAGGGAAACGCAAAGCCATTTATGTCTTTTCTTTCATCTAATCCATCTGTCCAACAATTACCTCTTCGATGTAAAGGGAAGTGTAGAAGTTAGTTGGTACATGCATTCCATGTTTTTTTTTTTTTTGTTTTTTAAATGAAACGCACATGAAATCCTGAGGCAGAGCTTCTTGTAGGGAGCTATTAAAGTGTCTGTGACAAATAACAGTTGTGATGAATAGTCATGGACAAAAAATCCATGTAGTCTTGGCAAGTCACAGGAACATCTCGAAACTAATTACATGTTGAACTTTACCAAACACACGCAGAAAGGAGTTGCGTCAGCTTTCAGATGAGATCGGGATGAAACACGAGGTAAAAATAGCATTTCGCCTGTTCTGTCGGCAGTATAAGCCGATAATACTGTACTGTCAGAAGATTCCTACCCTTTTTGAATAGATTGTTTATGATTTATACAGCTATAATGCGCTGTAATCTTTGTCAATCATGGTAGTAATATTGATTTTGATTGGACCAGATGCTGGAATTCATTAAGGTTTTCAAATCTCTAGCTGCGTGTGGTCTGAGTCAGTGTCCTCATCTGTGTCTATAGAGACAAATCTAGATCAGTTCTTCAATTCTGCACGATGAGCCTATAAGGCTGATGCTATCGGGGCCAGTTGAGATCGTAGCAGGATGCTTGGGTTATTATGTCACGACTCAACTATTCCGCAAATCTGGCAATACTTCGGAGATCATGAGTAATTTAGACTTCTCATCACGTCCTTGTCTTTAAAAGAAAACAAGTTAGTTTTGTGAATCTCAATTCCCTTTCCTGACTTCTCTGACCAACGTTTTGTGCATTTGAACCATGCAGTCAGTTTCTTTGCCTCTTCTCCCATCGGGAATGTCAAAAGCAGAGAACTCAAAACACACCATTGAACCTTTAACTCTCCGCCCGTCGAATCTTGTTTCGATATTTCACCCACCTCCCTCATTCCTCTTCCGGACCGAGTCCCCCCATCCTCCACACTCTGTCAGCTGTCTTCCTCTCTTTAGCCGGTGAATTACTCCAAGAAATCGCAGGCAACAGTTTAGAGCTTAAAAACAAGCGTTAGTCCTCATGTTCCATCAAAAGTGGGGTGGGAGATCGTTTCCTTTGTTTGAGGCGCTTAAAGGTTACTTGCAGCAGAAGCCCCGGGCCGAGTTTAGACAGTTTCTTGGACCTGCGTAGAAAATGAATCCAGGCATCTTGAGTTTGGCATCCGAGACGCTTCTATATTGATGAATAATGAGACTCTTAGGTATGATTTGGAAATGGACTATCATTTTCGTATTCATCCTGCTAATAAACCAATTGCACGTACCGAATTGCTCCCATATTTCACACAAGCGTTGACAGATAATTAAAAAAAGGAAAAGAAAAAAGAAAGAAAGTGAATCTTGTCGTCGCTATTGTCAGCTTATTGAGATAATGAAGTAGTGGGGTATTCTGTGTTACATTATACGAGTCAGTCGGAATCCATTGGGAACCACCATTTTAGAACTGATTATTCCACGCAATAATTGTGCTCTGGTCCTTACCCACACAGACCCCTTAGAATCATCTTAACAGGTACCGTCGAATAAACCTTGCCAAGGCAATCTTTATACCCTTAATGAAAGATACAATTATTTTTTGGTACATAAAACAAAGCAAATGAAGTCAGAACAAATCACAACTCCTGTATAATCAAATACTATATTGTCAGACTTTCTCCAGGTCGATTCATTTACCTTTTATACCTTTAAGTTCGTTTAGACAAATCTTTGCTTTAACGATTGTCGACTTTAGATTTATATTTGTATGATTTTGTAAAACATACACCCCAAAACAGCCAAACGATTAAAAAAGTGTCCTCTCTAACATATGCAGACGCACTTTTCACTCACACTGAGGTACCGTAATGCAACTCATTTACTATCAGGACTATGACAGCATTACGATATACTACACATATACAATGTCATATAGGATCTCAAATACAGGCGAATGTAGCAAAGGTAAAAGAAACATTGATTTTTTTTTTTACACACTGCAAAGCGTTCCCTTCTTTGTCATGATTTTATAAACAGTAGGCATTGTAAATATTTGGGTTCGGATTGAGGTAAACAGTAAACACTGTGGAATTAAAGTTTAGGATGAATAAACAACAATGAAAGCGTCATAGAATAGAGAAACCATAGGCACTATGACATCTTTGTATATAAAGAATTAACAACGATCTCTATATTGACATTATACTCTGTGATAGATTAAAACGGACATTGTAGAATGCGTCTGTGTATTATAATGATTTAACAATGAAAGCTGTGAAAGCAATGTGACAGATAGATAAACAATATTCTGTTGACACTGTGCAGAATAGTTCAATAATATGCTCTGAAAACTGTGTAAATAATGGATAACAACGGACAATGTAAAATACATAGAAAAGGATGAGCAATAGAGACTATGGATTTTGGCCGAGAGTTGTAACAATTGAACACTGTGTGATACGAGTAAATATTTTAGATAAACAGTACACACTATAGCTATACAGACGACATAATTATCGACATATGATATTTATACAGAGGAACCTGTGAAATTTGCGTATAAGATGGATAAACAATGTGCACTGTGAAGTCTGTGAATACAATAATATTGATTGCAAACAATAGACATACGTTCAGACAGTGATCCTCATTAAACCTCGAGGATGAGATAACTCCGAGGATAGCTCTACGGGGCGCCAAGTGTCGCACCGTCGCTTTCGTTACGAAATCAGTCATTTCGCCAACAAAATTTTCATTTTGTCGACGAAGTTAGCTATCCTCGAAGTTAAGAATCAACGTCTGAACGTAACTTTTATAGGACAGGTAAAATGATAGACAAGTTGGAATCTGTGAAAAGAACAATGTGGAATCTGTGAATAGAACAAAATCAGAACACTATAGATGCAGCTGTGAGATGTGCATAAAGTTACATAAGCACAATTGTGTATGGAATATGTGAAACGTCATACAACGGAAGATAACGTTTAATCCAAATCGCTTGAAATAATGTTTCAAACAATGAAAGTGGTGCTTTTTATGTGTGTGTCTATGTATGTGCGCGTGTGTATAAGTGTGTGCGTGCGTTTGTAATGGGGCCATTAAACAGTTGAAGTATAATGCACTGTATAAATTGTAAACCAACATATTAATTGCTACACGTATTAGTGTTGAGATATGGGAATCTTAACGTACTAGCACAAAATTATCAACCTAATGTGAAACCGAAGCAAACTAATTTTAGAATGCATATTCCCTCTCTCACTTACCAACACTTAAAATGCGCATTATACACCCACGTGCATAATCGCGAACACACCAAATAGATACATTTCATACTGCCTTTTTCACAGCTTTAATGCCGGTGCATGGATTACTAGTACATACCTGGCGCGCGGGCAAACCACGATTTAAACCCACTTACACAAAATGCTGTGCGGTGGCCCTGATAAAATGAAGCGCCATTTGAATCAGAACAGTCTGGTCCTATTATCCGACTTCAACTCTGTGTGACAGATATAACCATTGCGCTTTAAAGTTGATGCTTATGAAGTAAACCTTTTTTCTTAGGGTTTTTTTTTCCAGTAAATTGCACGTGATCCAATTAATAAAGCGGTTTTCTAAACCGTGCAAATGTTTAATAAATAACCAATATCTTGTCATGAACGATCTATGTTGTTGGTTTAGCAGCTGCAAGTAAGTGACAGCATGTTATCAGCTACTAAAGCAATTAATAAAAATATCGGTGAGATAATCTACACGCGACACACTACATTCAAATCAAAGGTTTTGATATTAGTGGCACACATACGCACACATTAGAGTGTGTGTGAGTGTGTATATTCATTTTTATACATACACATGCATACACATATGCAACCCTGTGTGTTTTGCACCTATAAAAAAAAACAGACAGACAGACAGACAGAGAGAGAGGGAGAGAGAGAGGGGGGGGGGGATGGAGGCCAATAAACCCAAAACAGTGAGGATGTATGGGTATATATGGGGTGGGCACATACTGTAATATACCCCAAATTCATGTAGGACGGGAAGTGACCCACGCCGCGTGGTGAGGATCGTTCGGTGCTTTCACGTCCCCGGGCCAGTCAACCACCATATCCTGACACGTTCCCGAACGAAATCGAGCGGGTGGGTAAGAGCAAACACCCACACACACACTTAAATATATCTAAAAACAACAACAACAACAACAGCAACAAACATTCAATATAGTAAGAATTCCCAATGAAAGTATCAGTTGTCGGCGAGTAGAATACCTCGACCCTGTCCAGATATCCGGTTCTTTGCCCCATTTTCATTTCCGATATCTCGTCTCCCTAGTAATTGCAGATTACGGTGTATAGTCAAAATTGATTATCACCGGTCATTTTAATCGTCTTCCTGTCATCAACACACTAAGCTTGACCATATTGACAAGGAAACTTAAGCCGACAGAGGGATTGATAGCACGGGTAGATGAAAATCGATAAAATAGAAGAGGCATCAGGTTTGAGGCAGTTAAACTATCATCAAGGAAAAAGTATAACGACAGTTTAAATGTCACGACAGTTTAAACTGTCAGTAAGTTTTCTGACCACCACGTCATTATTGGGAAACGGTAATGGGCGTTAGTCGCTGTGCAATTTAGTTATTACTTGACGCTCTTGACTTTACACGTTTTATACAGAGAGACAGAAGCACACTTTCCTCGAACTTATATGAATTGACACGGGGGGGGGGGCATTTCATCATCAAGCGTTTGGTCAGTTTTTTTTTTTTCTGACAAATTTGCTCTCGGCCAATCAGATGGAAGGATTTCAGTAGCTTATAACAGTTTGTCAGAAAAGATATCTGACAAAACGCTTGATGAAATGCCCCCCTGGTCCTTGTTGTATCTCGATTTCGATTATGAAGAATAAGGTTCTTTTCGGATCTCTTGCAATGGTTTGTGTCCGTTTGGTTAAAATTCTATAAACATCATCCTTTCACTCCGCAGGTATTCAGTAACGAATGAAACACAAAGTATGTATACAAGTAAAAGATACAGATCGGCGTAAGTACAGTATATCTAATCACATATCAGAGGTTAAAAGAACTTAACACTAATGCATGGAATGGCATTAGGCTGGACACTACAAAATTGATTAAAAATATATTGAAATATGAATTTCAATTCGTTGTATTTCATATGTAACATTCTTATGTATATTCTTTGAGAAATATGAAAATAGATTGAAATGAAAAAAAAAAAAAGGAAAGGAAGTGATCTTGCAAATTTATACGGCTCACGTGTAAACGCTGGCCTGGGAGTGCAATAATCTCGGAATAATGCAAGACTTTATACTGCCGGCTGGTTGATGTAATGAAGAGCTCGATGCGTTGTTTCTATAATTATCGGTTAACATCTTCCTTTGATCGCTTTCACAAAGGAACTATAGAAGGCACTCTGCTCCTATAGGACATATCATGACATTTTACCCATGGTATACTGTATCTCTATAAGAATCACGAACAAAAGGTTCAACTTTTCTCTTTTCTAGAAATGTAGAAACATGAACAACATTTCACTCATTAAAAAGTAAGAAAATTCTAAGAACAGCTATTTCGAGTAACCCATCAAGCAACTTGTGAATGACTCTTCGACCTTTCCTGCCTTCATGTATAAAGCTTTTGTTCTACAGTTTCAAATATTTGTTCGTTTGTTCATCTATGTCAAGAAAGATTTGGTTCTACATATCTACCCATAATAGTCGGATACGTAGCGTTTGCTTTCTTCTTAAAGAGGGTTTGCCATTATTATCACTCCAGTCATGCGCGGCTGCCATTCTGGCCAAATGGCCAATAAAACATCTTGTCCCAGACTGTATAAGAACAGAAATCGAGCCGATCATTTTTGCTTGGTGTTTGTGAAAACTTGGGGGAAAAAAAGATCTTGACATCATTGTGCTTTGTATTCATACATTACACAGCTAGCTGGTCCAGAATGAATATTTAGCTGACTGGAGTGGGGACGCGTGATTCTTCCAATTTCACCAGTAACCAAGAGTGTTGGGGGAAATTTTGCTCCCGATATGTTACATCAAAGAATGGAGCGCGTTCTACAGTATGTCCCCCAAAAAATTGCAATCAGATTTTCGCATTGATAACACCCAAAATGATTAAACTGTCTAATGCTACTTCAGGGTCTTAAAATATAACATCTTAGCTCTATATTTTGCAGAAAACCCCATTCAATTTGGTTAAGCGGTCACAGAGAAATGTGGAATGTTGGAAAGCATGTCATGAGTCTGAATCCCTTGAACGGAATAATCACTCTAACTCCTTCCTGGTTTAGACAAGATCCTCTTGACTCCTTGATTAAGGAAATATATATATATATATATATATATATATATATATATATATATATATATATATATATATTGCCTTGAATAGATTAAGTAAAAGACAACCAACAGAGTGGCTGAGTTTAGAAATCGGACATGAAAAAGAAAAGTTATGAGAGTTAGATCAATGGCGGACTTGATCACCTTTGCAAATTAACTAAGGAGCCAAGTGGCGGTTTGTTAAAAACGTGTAAAGTATTTGCTTAGCTTAAACGTAACGATAACTTTGAGTCAAAGTTGATTAAAAACAATGTTGATTGTCTGCCTTCTTTCTATTTCTTAACGTTTCATGCACACCACACGTACTTCAACAAGTTGATTAATGACAGACCATGTTTTTAAATCGGATGTTTATACTTGTATATAATTCGTAGTATGTTTTTACTCAGGCGTGTCAGGCGTATGCAGAATGGAATATAATTTTTTGTTGTTTCACTGTCGTGACTGTTTATTTGTTTGACTGAATTCCAATCAACTTATAAAGAACATACAAAACAATTAACTATTTCCAGGTAAGACGTACATGGTCTGTTGTATAGCCATATACACACATTTTCGGAATAGTTACCGCACGTGGAACATAAACGTACCATGAATAATTTTACGGTGTTTACTAACAAATATTGTTACTATTAAGTAAAATTCTGTTAAAATGTGTTGCTGTATAAAAAGGGACTTGCAAAAGAGCTAAATCTTAGACAACCGGATCGCAAACATTATTATGCGACCGTCTCTGTAGTCGGTGCTTGGACATGACGACTCAGCCTGCCAGGGTTAGCGGTATAATTGAGCCTGTCGAGGTGTCTGACCATTATCTCGTTCTCGCCAGCATTTTCCTGATTTTTGACGAAACGTCATCACTTCTTTATTTTTCATTTCTCTCTCTCCTCCCCTCCCCCATCTCTCCCTCTCTTGCCCCCCCCCCCCCATTAGCTTTCTCTCTTTCTTCTAGTTATCTCTCACCCTCTTTCCCTGGCTCCTTCAGTATTCTCACCTGCACGATGTTGCCGCGAAAGTTTGTCGTGCTGGTGACGTCACTTGAGCTCATTTATCCCCTTATTGTCTATCTTATCTCACACATACGGACCTGTGGTGGGCACGTTCGATTGATTTGGAGGTATTGTTAGACCTCATGTTATTTCTTTATAAAAGGCCAGATTTTGTAAACTTTGGTGAGGGCGAAGTATTTTGACAGGGTCTGTACTGTCGGAATATCATGTCAAGCTGTTCATTTTGATTTATTTATTTTTATTTAATTTTATTATTATTTATTATTATTATCATTATAATTTTTTTTTTTTTTTTTTTGGGGGGGGGGGTTTCAATACCGGTAGTTTGCAGGCACTGGGAATTCAGTTCAATTATATTCAGTTCAATTCAAATCTAATTCATTCACACCTCTTAAGAAATAAATGACATCACAAAGTATATAGAGCCTATAACTTGTCCTACAAACATAAAACTACAGAAAAGCAAACTACATACAATCACAAAAGCACAAACAAACAAAAAATTATCAATTGTTCATATTTCCTCTCGTTCATCCTTAAAAACTTTCAAACAAACAAACAAACAAACAAAATAGTAGCGTAGTGCTCACTGTCATTTTTCTTTCCGTATTTCTTGGTGTTCGTAATCGGCGTACCTTGCTCGTCATTCTGAACTCTGATTCTGGAGATCTGTTTGTGAAACTTTGAGGTTGGGAAAGTATGACAGGTTCTTTGGCAACTGCTTTGGCCAGAAGAGGGAGAGAAAGAGAGGGACAGAGAAAAGAAAGAAACAGCGAAAAAGTGACGTGAAAAGCCTGAAATTATTGGAATAGTTTTAGACATCACATTTTCCCCTGATATGTCAAAGCCACGACGTCTTTCAGAATGGATAAAAAACTAACCCACCCCAAAATTGATCGCCGGATAATTACTCGTATTATTGGGTTGCATACAAGCGCCAGGAATTTTAATCGGTGGCATGAAAACCCCTAATACATCATACATGAAGATAGAATAAGTTGGAGAAAAAAAGGGAGAAACAAAACTCGGCTTAACAAGTGACAAGCGAATGGAGTGGAGAGAGAAACGGAATACGCGCCTAAATTGATTATGGTATGGAGTTACGCACGTATCAAGATCTTGGCGACTACCTGCCCGTCTGCCCGGCTGGGCTGCGGAGACCTCTCACTGCCGAAATCTACACCGTCCGTATACTTCGCAAAGCATGCCTTCACTCGCTTGGTAGGGAGGGGGTTAAAGACGCTCACTCGACATATTTTCTCTGTATTGGATTTCGGGTCATTTGTCTCCTCCGTGATTTGGTCGTATGAAGCTTTACTTGGCTGGTTAAATTGTGTTTGTTTGCAACCCATAGCCGAAATCTCTGAAGACCCCTGGATTATGGCCCAAACGCTGATTCCACGTCATTTCTACCGAAGAAAGCAGGTCGATCAAAGTTTTGCCTCCACTCTTGTTGACGCAGATAATGGGGAAAAATTGGTGGATTTATGTCTGTCTGCCCATCGTCCTAGAGCACACATCAACTTTTGATGTCACTTCCATCATTTTACCTCTGCTGTTATACGGTCTAAGACATTGTTTGAATTCCTTGTTCTACCAGCAAAGGATAATGCCTTACTCATTTCTTTTTTTTTTGGATCAAATCTAGCTAATTTTCTCTTGCTTTATCATATAGTGTGATGTGAAGTATTTGTTTAACCGGTATACGTATTGCAGCCTTGTCTTAAACTGCGCTCTCCTTATAATCACACGTGCTGAACTCTTCCTATTATTACACATACATTCCACCCATATGGCAACCACCCACACAAACATTTGCACACATTGCACACATACACATATACTTGCACATGCCACCATGTTCACACCATGGAGCTGTACTGTTCATACCTTCAGCCCCTCTCTAACAAGCATACGCTTACAGCACACCAGACATGCACTTTTTACACTTTTCCCCCAAGGCAAGATTATTCTTCGCCCGTCATCACCCTTTCATGTATTCATACATCAACGTCTTTGTGTGTGTGTGTGTGTGTGTGTGTGTGTGTGTGTGTGTGTGTGTGTGTGTGTTGGGGGAGGGGTGTAAATCGCGTATGTCATATATATTTGCCGGGACGTCCGCACATTTTTTGGTCGTTCTGGAATAATTATGACAAAATTATCACTCGGTTGTGTCTATACTGGTGAATTTTCCAAATGTAGGCAGTAGTGGGTGTCTGTGTGTGTGCGTACGTGTGTGTGTGGGGGGGTCGATGGAGAGAGAATGAAAACAAATACATGTTTTCAATCAGATATCATTAACATTTATTGAAATGAGATATCGGCTCGTTATGTAAATGTACATTCTACATTATTATGTTGTAATATATATAGAGGGTAGTAGTCAGATAATGCAAATTGTCATTCTATTGTTTTTAAGTTTTCATCAAACTTGACCAATTATTGACCACTTTGATATGCTTCCACTTGAGGAAATAGGAATATATTGCTTTTTCACATTATACGCTTAAGTTTCAGGCAACATTTACAAAGGATATTTACGATGACGAAATTAACGTTTTGCGGGAGTGGTTTTCTCCGCATCCATAACACAGAAGCTACCTTGAGATTACACGTTTACGCGACTCTTACCCAAATATTTTGCAATGGTGTCCTAATCATCTGAAGATTTGGTTTTTTTTTTTTTCATGTCTTTTCTAAGAAGTTATATTGATTCAAGTGATCATAATCGTATAGAGCAACATTGAGTGATATATCTTTCGTCGTCCATTCCTTTGCTTTTTTTCCATTAATACCTTTTCTACTCTCTTCGTTTCGGTGCCATGTTAGCACTATCAAGTGTAAGTCTAAGTTTTTAAACTGTATTTAGGCCTTACTCAAAGGATAGCCCATCCTCCACTTTTTCAAAGTGGAAGTCAGAGAGCAATCTAATACGTTTATTTCGATTCACAGATCGACATAGAGCGAAGTACATGTATCAAGACATTGCTTCCTCAGGAAGATACCATCTGTGGCAGAGGGGGGAAACGAACAAGGGGGTGAACTCCTCTCGTAGATAAAAACCCGGAAAACTTTGCTTATACTCCAAGCGTACATTCCTCTTCCGGGGGGGGGGGTGGAGAAACGAGAAGGAAAAATATATAGAATCTTTGTGTCAAAACATATCGACCTTGGGTCTAATCTAAAAATGAATTACTTCACTTCTAAAATTACACCCCGCTCCTAAACTATATCGCAGCCATAATCAAATTAAAATCGGCAACAGTAACAACTTCTAGGGGATGTTTTTTTCCTCGTGTTCTGTCTTTCCGCTTCTCTCGCTTTTTGCATCACTGCCACATTTTGTACATGCCATTTCTCCATCTCTCCTTTGCCCTCTCTCTCTTTCCCAGACTCGCCATAATACGTCATTCTTGTTTTTCCGCTTACGGGAATTGCCTTTTTGTTACAGTTACAGACTTGAAAATTCGCCCAATTTTCTCATTTTCTCCTCTCCTTTTTTCCATCAAAATGAGCTCTGTTTTTTCCCCTCCTTGCCATAGCGACAGGTGAGATTTCTCAAGATGGAACATAGGAGGGCATGTGTGTGAAGTATTATGGGCCTTTGTCGGCTCGAACCCGCTACTTTCGGGCTACTATCGAAGGGGTCGGCTCGTGCTGTGAATTTTATACCTTCCCGCTCCGTTCTGTCAGGTTCGGGAAAGAGAAATCCTTGTGACGGGCCTTTTGAACTTGAGCCGCAAGCACGCGTCAATGTTCAAGGGAGATTTTTCTTTCCTCCCCCCCCCCCCCCCACCCCCTCCCTCCTCCCTCCCAACTTTAATGTGACTGCGTCTGCTTGGTGAATGAGAGCATGAAAATACGCAATATATCTCATTATCTGCAGAGAGGTGTGTGAAGGGGGAGGGGAGGAGATAACATATTATTATGTAGCTCTTTCCGAACTTTAATCGGATGCCGATAAATAACATGAATTACATTTAGAGACGCAGGGTGGTGTAAAAGAAAAGCTCGTGTTTCTGTTTAGTAGCGCCTACGCGGTGCAATGTGCGATCAGCTTAGATTGAGTAAAATCTCCATGTAAATTCCCACATGTTTATCATCGTTACATGTAGTTTGGAGCGGAAATGTACTTCGATTCCAACTTTCATCGCAACGAAATGAACGGAGCTGTTGTTATGAGAGATATGGAAAATAGGATGACTCTGTGAAATACGGCGGAATTGCAGATGCGCACCGATAGCCAAGTCAATTATGGTTGCCTGCCTTCTCAGTCCCATATACTATCAATTCTGTCTTGTGCGCATCAAGTGAGATTTCAGTTCTCGTCTCGCTCACTCGATTTAATTTCATTTGCAAGAATCGGCGAACGCGCGGCACCCAACCTTCCGGTTGCAATGATTTCCCCAAGGGTTTCGGGAAAGGAATCGCTTCGATCCAATCCCTTTCCACAGATAACGGGACATAGTGCTGTATCAGTGCATTACAGACCATCGGCAGATATGTTAAGGTATCGATTAAACCATATCGCTGGAGCCCGCTGAAAACTTATCACACAGTAGGCCACATCAGCCCCCAGTCGGACGCAGCTCACAGCCCGCTGAGCTCGCCCGTAGCTACCCATCAGAAAGACGCTCTCTTTGATGGAGAGCATGCCGAATGCCCCCAGCGCCTTCAAAATCGTGTTTCAGTGACCAACTCAAAGACGGCATTATAATCAGTTACTGTCTCAATTACGCCATCTTTTTTATTTTGTTTTGTTTTGTTTTGTTTTGTTTTTGAAGAAATTCATCGAAACGGAAAATATTTGTTCAAACTCATGAGCGAAAATTGATATTAATGGTGTTTTTATTTCGAATTAATTTTGTTTGCGGTGAGGATACGGTGGATGAGTTTCACGGGCCGCTGTCAAGTTACCCGCTGATCTAATCTTGAAACAGTTTCAATCCGAAAGCTGGGATCTGAAAGAGAGAGAGGGAGAGAGAGAGGTGGGGGGGGGGGGGTGGGGGGGGGGGGAGGAGAGAGAAATGCGACTCCGATATTGAAGCCGACTGGATGACCCTACGTGAAGCGCCAGAAAAAGGAGACAGCGAGCGTTTTTCCAGCAAACAATTTCTATCGTAACATTTTCCTGTTTCTTTGTCTTGGCACGTGGCCTTATCATGACTTGCATGGATTTTGTTGTATAATCCTGAGTTTTTGACCTCCGTGCACATCGAATTGAATGTTAACGAGGGTTAATGTTTAACTTGACATAATTAGTACGTCATGAAACTCTATTGTTATCATAGAAAGGTTTACAAAGGTATAGTTGTGATTCAGAAAGAAAGGGGGTGTTAGTTGTTCGTTTGTTGTTGGTTTTTGTTTTTTATTTCCATCGGATAAGACGACTGGCGATAGTCCATAATTACGGGGTGTATGAATACACTCTGTAATTACTTTTCTCTTTCATTACGAGGAATTGAAATTACTGTTTTCTATTTTGTTCATGGCCCGTCCTAGCTTTGCATAGATAATGGGCTGAGTCAATACTATAGGGTGAAAAAGTCTGATATTTCCGTGCCAATAACTAGCTGAATGAATTATAATAATTATTATTGTGATCTCCGATTATCTTCTTTTGTTCTTAATATCGTCTGCGGTTGCAGATGTTAATTTCACCGTCACTTACACAAAAGAGCGAATACACGTAGCCACGATGTTACGCGAGTCCAACCATATCGGCTCATTAAGTGAGTAACAGGAGACCACGGACACACCAGGTCATGTGGAACACGTGCGCATAAACAAAGAGATCAAAGAGTCTGTTCTCTTCGAGTTGCTGCATTATTTTGACATCAAAAGAAATCGTGGCTTTGTATTTTCATTTCAGACAGTTTGGTTGACCGCATATACACGTCATGGGTCACTTATACCTGAAAGGAGGACAGGATGTTGGGGGGGGGGGGGAGCGGGAGGGGGAAGTGGAGATCATGTCAATTCATGTTTGCATCCTCACTCTCTTCTGTCAAGATAATAGATTATGATAACGAGATATACTACACTGTACTTACATCATATCTTATTATATACTATGGTATTTCTTTTTCCTTCGGCACCATATGATTGTTTTAAGCATGCTTCATATTGTGTTATACTTTGTTTCATTTTTTGCCTGATGGAAGAGAGCTGAACGCACATTCTGCCGAATATATCAACAGACTGAAAACGCACTGGAATCGTCATCATCTTTATCATTACAATATTCCAATAGTTCAATAAAGGTTATGTACTTGCTTAGTTTTATTCGTTTCCGCTTTCAATTGTATGTTCACACATTTTGTATCACACTGACCCTTTTGTAATTATTGTATTTGAAAGAATTTATGGTACATTGGAAATAATTGATTTGAAGTTAATTACTTCGAATATACATTCTACAATCAAACTTAGCAATTGCCGTTAAAACTATAACTATCAGACGGAAGATATATCCTTCAAAGAAAGAGTATTTCGTTTAAGTAAAGCGAATAATAAATATTCTACGCATGTTTGTGTAGGTGACGACATTAATTTTGCTCTTGCGACAAATGCTCCGGTCCTACATTCTCCGAGGACTTAGGGTTATGGGGTTAGGGTTGTGATAGGGTTTTAAGTTTGATATGAGGATTAGGATTAGGGTTAAAGCTATTTATGTTTGTTGGTAGAATTATATTTGGCTTAGCGTGCAGATATTTCATGGAAGCAATTGCCGTAGGAGCAAATGTCATGGAACCGTTTGTTTGTATGTCACTTATGAGCATCATGCAAGTGTATGTGTGTGTGGGGGTGTGTGTGTGTGTGGGTGTGGGTGTGTGTGTGTGTGTGTGTGTGTGTGTGTGAATCTGTGATTCTGGTTTCCATACAAGAGAAAAATTAGAATGTATCCCTTTACAAAGACAAAAAATCGACTTTAGGATTAGGTGACAAATATCTTGTCTCACGATAAATTGCATGTGCATATTCAGACGCTATTGAAGGACATGGTTTGGATGAAGACGTCGGTATATAAAACAAACTCACATTTTATTTCCTTCCTGTATATATTAAAGAGATGATATAGTTTTGATTGAGATGGAGCTTCAGGTTTCCAGCTTTTATGTGATATAAATGAGAAACCTCCGGAAAACCTCTTATGAAGTAATATGAAAGAGCATACAATTCTCAGAGGAATTCAAAGTGTATTTGATGAAATGGATTTTGAAATGGCTGAGATAGCTAAATAAAGTGAATTTAATTAAAGATGGGATCCACCTTTTATTAGGATTCCTCTGTTTTACTTTTTGTGGATATATCAGCTATTTCAAAACCAATTTTCATCAAGTAAACTTTGAATTCCTCTTAGAATTGTATGCTTTATGATATTTCATAAGTGGTTTCTAATTATCTCGAAAAAAAAGTTTACAGCTGAATCCCCATCTCAGCCAAACCTATATCATCCCATTAAAATCTCAAGAAAATATAGAGGAAGAATGTTTAGATAAATATTATACCTAAATACCGAAACTGATGACTGGTAGAGCAATGATAAAAATAACACACGAGCTTTCTGTTTCTTCACACCTTTTAAAGGAAACAAAAACCCAAAGAGAAATGTGGATTGAGTGAAAGCAGCAACATTAGCAGAACACGTGAGTGAAAGTTTGAGGAAAATTGGACAATCGATGCAAAAGTTATGAATTTTGACAGTTTTTGTGTTGGAACCACTGGATGAGGAGACTACTAGAGGTTATGACGTCATGTGTGGACAACAATATAAAGAAAATATAAAGGGAATTCCACAAAAATTCATTTTTCAAGGAAATTACACATTCCATCAACTTGATACTGACATAATATGTTACGGGTATATAGCAATTATTTCCCCCGCTTTCTGAAAGCGGTTAGTCAAGTGCTCTTTCATTATGCTAGAAAAGTTAATTTTTGTGGAATTCCCTTTCCACACATGACGTCATAACCTCTAGCAGTCTCCTCATCCATTCACAAAGAAGTTATTACCTGATGTTTTTAATAACTACTCTATTAACAATTCTGATATGAGCATGTATGAAACCAGAAATTCTCATAAAATGTATATTTCTTTTAATATACTCAATCTATCAAGAACAGTAATTTCTTACAAAGGTCCCGCAATTTGGATTAGCATGTCAGATACGTTTTAACAGTATTGTTTTAGCAACTTCAAAAGGAAGTATATATGAATTTTATCTATCATAGAAAGAATAATATGCAATATAAACTGTAAGATTATATGTAAGTTAATTGATTGCCTGTTCTTCGTCCATCTAGTGCTTGTTGTTGTTGTTGTTGTACCTCTTTAGTTTGTTTTAATTTGTGTTTGTTTGTAGTAAATGTAACAAGAGCAGTAAAAATGAGGTTTAGCAGTGATAGGTTTTTGCTTATCCGCCTTATCTGCTGCGCTTTTTTGTGTGTATGTGTCAGGTGATTATGTCATCTGACCTTATTTCCACCTATTTTGCGTAATAATATGTCTAATTGTATTCAAGTTATGATGATACCCTGAAATATAGATTGTGATATGTGATATGATTTATATGTTGAATTTATGCTGATGCAGTATTTTCTTAAAAGATGTGAAATAAACTTGAAACTGAACATAAAGAAGAGAGGTAGAAGAGAGGAAAATGTGTATGTTACCCATTTGAATAAAACAAAATAGTTTTAAATTCCTTAATTGGTTGATCAGAAACGAGACCTCCTCTTCCTTGACATTCACTTAGGCACGACATGACGGACATAATGATTGATATTTGTTTTATGAATATTCTCATGGAGGTACGAATTCTTGCTTTGAAAAAAACAAAACAGGGTGAAGAAGTAGCCAAGTAAACCATGAATTATTTTCAACAAAATGATGATATATTAAGCGTACTTCCCGACATTTCATTACCAAGTTCAGGGACTGTAACAACTCTGACATAAATCTTCAGTGTTTTCAAAATTTACCTAAAATTCTTTACCTAACCTAACACTGGTTACAAATTTTAGTTTCAAACATTGGTTACAAATGACACCCGAGTTCCGTTCCTGTCAAATAACAACACAGTGCGTTTTATTTATAAGCTTTTTCCGGCGCAGTATGAGATGAATCTGGAAGCAGAATACATCGGCGTGGTCTGGCATGTCTGGTGTCCCTTACCATGGAGCTACTATAACTCCATGACCTTACGTTCGTTAACTTCTATAGAACGTCACATCATGTTCACATTCCGATATTTGATTAGGTTATCTTGTTGTGGCTCTTCACAAGTAGAGGAAATCATAATTCACTGAGAATCTCAGTAGACTTTTTTTTTACACCTACTCTTGGTTCTGTGTCTACTGGTGGATCGATAGTATAGTCAGTCGAAACAGGAGAGAAACAGACGTGAAATATTACCAGAGATGGAGAACATTTCACCTGAAAAAAAAAAATTGTATAGTCTATGGAGCGATGATAATAGATGAAAGCATAAATGATAACATGTTATTATATTTTATTCGGATGATAATACGCACTGAGACCACAGAAACTTTGGTGCGACTTTGTTTTGTTGTTTGTTTTTTGTTCTGCGCCAGTGTAAGTGTGCATGTGTGTGTGTGTGTGTGTGTGTGTGTGTGTGTGCGTGTGTGCGTGCCATGTTACCAGTGATATCATGATAAATGTACTTTTTGCACTGGTTAATTTGCTTTATGTAAGTTTTGTATAAATGTAATGTAATTAGCGCACCGTAAGTGAGGGAACTTCATTACACAAGCACGCTTTTTCACTGTTTTTAGCAGCCCCTTAATTTTCATTTCTAGTCTTTAATGTTCAAAACACTACCTTTGCGTTTCTATATGATATGTTAAATGGAATATACTATTATTTTGACGTTTGTAATATATATGTATGTTGTTCGGAAACGAAAAAAAAAGAATGAATGAATGAATGAAGGTAGGTAGCTGGTGGGTTACGGTAGTCTTGGCAATGCTGTCACAGACGGTGAGAAGTCATGCTCATTGTTTTGAGTTCATACTGTAGAAAGGAAGGCACCTGTGCGCATATCCCGTTTTAGCATACCCATAACAGCGCGATGACCAACTACAATGTCGAAGCGGTCTAAATAAAGTCAAACTCTCGACATTTCGCGATGCTGCTCCTTTGATGATCCTAATGGAGCATTGATGGGTAAGTCGGAGTCATCAAATGGCCCAATATTATAGGTCATATTATTATCTATACGCGGCACGTGCTTCGGAAGCAGGTACAATCCCCCAATTTGTGGCGTCCCCGTTCCCTGATTCTCCGGGTTCCCTCGTGGCGTGACAACACACTCACCTCTGCCATGTCTGCTACGTGTCTTTTTGCGAATGATGATGTAAACCTGTGCGTCACTATCCACGGGAGAGACCCAGCATATCTGTTGATATTCGTACTGACATTTATTGTCCATTACAGGATATAGCTTATGGCCGATGTATAGTATTTTCTAACTGCGCTTGTATACGGCATACATTTCATGCCGTGACAAAACTATCTCTGAAAGTTGCATGACTAACCCATTTGATTTGGGAGAGGCGTCAGTTTTTTGTTGTTAACTATTTCCTCCCCTTGAACAGTTGACGTTTCGAGGCGATTAGTCTTATGATTATTATGTTGCACTTTTCAGTCGCTTCTGCGTGTCATTGAATAAAATATCCATCAATACCATTCTTATTGTAAATATCAGTTTTGAATCGTAGCCGCCGGTGACGTTCAATCGAGAGAACTAAGTTTTGTCATCTGAGAGTCTTGCTGTTACTATTTTTAGCTACAAAAGTTCTATTTAACTCTCCTTCTGTGAAATACAGCAGTAAAACAACAACAATAACAACAACCAAGGTAATAGTATCAATGTATACAAGATGAGTGTTAAAGAGGTTGGTAAGGGGGTACTGAATGATTCCCAAATTAAAGTTATAAAAAGTTACTATGTCCGAATGTACCCCGTTAAGGAGCTAAACAATGTCATTGCTCATTTCCTGGTATGCACAATTTTATCCCGTGGGGTTTACCTGTCGGGATGAATTACCTCGATACAAACTTCAGTCATCATTTCTTCTTTCTTTTTCTTTTTCAAGTTCAAGGCAAGCCATAGCACAGACCTCACGATCGTCCTGAAATGCAGCGTGGAAAAGTGTCCTCCAGGTGCCACGAGTGTCCGCATCGCGTGCTAGCAAGGGCTGGAGCACGAAAATTCCCCGACAATTATAGCGGCGTCGGGCGTCTTGCACGCCACTTTGCGGCTTTGTTCGCAGGTATATACAGGTCCCGCGCCATCCCTTGGGCCATCGCTGTGAGGAAACAGTCCCAGATGATAGACAGCGGGTCCCCAGACGAGGTTCTCCACCTGACACACTGGTCATTACGTCACCAGAGTGCTGTGTCATCTTCTTTCCTTCTTTTTTTTCTCCGAATAACCAAACATCAGAATTTTAACTAAGCTAGATTGTATACAAAATATACGTACACTTTTATTTTCTGCCAAGTATATTTCGTGTGTGTGTGTGTGTGTGTGTGTGTGTTCTTAATTTGTTTTCAAATCAAAATTACCAATGATACATCTTCGGTTTATATTCTTAGCAGATACACGTGCGAAAAATGAATATACAGGTATATGTATATATATATATTATATATATATATATATATATATATATATATATATATATAATATTTATAATAGTCAGAAAATGATAGTAATCTGATTTCTCTGGGGCTTTTTCATGACCGAGGCATGAATAAGGAGCAGTCATACAGCCTGTGTTGGTCGTGTGTGTTTAAATATTTGTGAAATGGAGAAACCTGATCCAATCACTTCAATGAACCAGATTCCTATGGTTTGGTGCTGTATTTTTGCAGCGAAATCTGGAGGTGCCAATTTAATGATTTAAAGATTTAATGATGACAACCATGGATCTCTACAGGAAATATCTGGATATCTTACAGGCCAATTGCTTTGAAGCCACCTCGCCGCCATCTTGCCACGCATATCGCCCATGCATTATGTGTACAGAGCTCACGACATCACGTGATCTTCGTGACAGTCTCTGTTCGAAAATGCGTGCAAATCCCCGAAGAGCGTGCGTTGTAAGATGGCGGCGCGGAGGCTTCACTTGTTTGTAAAGCGTGAATGGACCAATGAGTTATCTAATTACCTCCTATAGAGATCGGTGGTGATAACTCCTGCAGCAAAGTCCGTAGCATTCGATGGGTTAAGCATTGTCTCAGTTCATTATTACTCCATGCAACTCTCGTTGGCTCTTGTACCGTGGAATATGGACCATGCAGCGCGTATCAGTGCAATAATTCAGGAAAATATGAATGAACTCAAATGCTCATGAAATGTGATTGGACTTTCTCCATTTCGAACAGATATGATAGAAAGGATCTGTAGAACTGAAAATATTGCTGAAGAATGCGATATGTTGAGGGGAAGCCTAGAAGAGAGAGGAAAAAAGGGAGGAAAGGAGCGAAAGAAAATAAAACGCGAAGAAAAAAGTATGGAGATGCAAAATAAGACAACAACTATGAGTCTAGCAGAGAAAAGCAGATATGGGTCTTAAATGTATTCAGGTGAGACAAAAAACAAACAAACAAAGCAGCAGCAAAAGTGTTTAAACCTAAATTATTTAACGCCTATTATAGAGATCACTTACTCGGGGATGCGAAGACAAAAGAACACTGAAGAAAAAGCAGCATTAAAGAAAAAGGGCGTCATGGTAAGCCGACGAAATACTCGAGGCCGCACATTCTTAATAACTGAATAAACATTCTTAGCGCTATTCACCACAACCGCTTAACTCATTTGACTCGACTTCAATACTCTTTTCAGGCCTGGAATGTTGGGCGAAAAAGTACTCCGCACCCCGTCTGATCGATGGGAATCAATGAAATGTCGTAGCCTCTTAATCGCGCGCAATGTCAGCCCCGTGTTTCGGGTGAGCGGGTGCGCATAGGCGGAAAGTTGGTAAACAGAACCGCCACAAAAGGTGTGGAAAGACATTCGATCTGGCGTGCCTAATTAAATAATTGTAGTCAGAATTTTTCAATTAAGACATGACAACGAGTTCCAAGGTCAGCCTGAGCAAACGGGTTATTAGGATTGTAGCGACGATAGCGGAAAACACACACGCATGGTCACACATGCACACCATGGTGCTACAACACACGTAATAACGCACACAGACACAGACACACACACACAAGCACACTTCTCACCTTTATGATATTTTTGACAATTTGTCAATCAAAAAAGCAACCGTCAAGTATGCACCTTTCGACAAAATGTATCAATTAAGCACATGACACGGTTGTATACTTCGAAAGGGAAAGGCGAGAACTTTGTGGAACCTGACCTGCATTCTCGCTCTTTAAGCGGGACGCCACTTCGTGGATCTTCACTCTGGAGTACGACCACAATCAGGCGTGCATCCATTGTAGCATTTTGTGCAACGTTGTGATAGGGCAAATTCTTGTACACCAACGTCAATCAAGCATAATACAATTCCCACAAATAAGGCTGCTGTAATAACTTGGTTGGTCACTCTCGCAAATCAAGTTCCACTTACGTTCTGAGTTCAGGTAATTAGGGTAAATTGGGGTACAAGAAAGGGTAATGGCAGAACAATAATACCAATTAGATCCAGCAGTCGCATCTCTGCACACAAACTTGTACTTATTATTGAAACTCTTTAAAACCCTGTCTTTTTTAATGGAATAATATGCGAGTATACATTGTGACCCTTGTCCATGTACTTATGGTCCGTTTTACGCATTGTCCACAGACTATTCTCTGAATTACTTTCTCAAATAAGATGGTCATGAATGTTCTTCTGTCTCGTTAGTTCTTACTTCTTTAACTACGTAAAGCAGGGACAAATGAAGAGATGTTTGTGGCTTGGTGTAGGTTTCCACTAATTGTTGGCAAAGTGTAAACTTTGCTTCTGCTCTCCCGACGTACCTTAACCGTTGCGTGAGGTAGTGAGGACAAGTACAGAACCCTTCCTGCTTATAGCATCTCTCATAGTGCCGAATGAGTCATGAACACCCCCCTCCTCCCACACTTTCCACAAACAAATAGACAAAACCATAACAACAAGAAACGATAAAGATGACGAAGCAAGACTAATCATTTTGATCGTTATTAATGCGTGTGTCGGTCCACCCATGTGTGACACTTCGCTTCTTCAGAAGCCATTCGCGAAGCTGTCCCATTTGGTGCAAATGCTTTGTCGCAATGCCCGAATGCGATCATGTGATTAAAGGAAGGACCTGCTTATGGTCAGTTGGCCTCGGTAAGGCTTGGTTCGATGGTTCGATTAATCGTCATCTCTAGCTTCTCCCTCTCCCTCTCTCTCTATCTCTTCAACGAAGAGGAATTGGCGACCTTGGATAGATAATGAAGTCTTACAAACTGTCGGGTTTAGCTCCAGTTGTCACGGGGCAGGAGAAGGAGTGCACGCTTACCTGACGATAAGCCCTCTGCGAGAGGCGCCTATATAAAACCCCAAATTTGAATCTCTGGCCCAAGATTCACCCCTCCCTGAGCTCCTATGTAGGAGGAAAGAGTTGGCAGAGAGATGAACGCAATGAAACAGAAAAGGAACCCACAATAGGCGAAACCAAAATGTTTGTAAGGTTTCATTCGTATCATGTACACGTCTGAGGTTGAATTGCTTTCACCGTTGGACACTGGGAAATATTAGGGTACGGATCTGTCGCGCGCTTTTTAATTATGATGTAAAACATCCTGGAGATAATTTACCAAGGGTGAGAGAAAGAGGGGGAACATCAGCCCCATGTGCGATACCATGGATGCTATATATGAACAATGGACACTACATGTGTGACAGGTCGGTCAGAAGACCACCGAAGTCTGAATCCTATAGCTGGCAACTCGTCTTCGGAATCGCAACGTAGCGTTTCAAGTCATGTGACTTTGCGGCTCATTTCCAATTCAGTTCATTTCAAAGTTTATTTCATATTCGACAAAAACATATTTACATTTCAATTTCTTTGGTAGGTAACAGAGAATAAGGTAAGCAAAACATTGCAGAATGAAAAGACTGTACAATAATTGTGGAACCTTACAGAAGTTATATAACATTGCCATGAAAATTGAACATTTTGCTTTCAACACAACGAAAACAAGGAAAGGTCCCATCTTACTTCCACCGGAAGGACTGCAGATTTGCCCTATACTAAAGTGGAAATAATTGCATCAATATGACATCAATGCAGACATACCATGGGGAAAATTAAAAAAGAGAGAAATAAGATACTTTCTTATCCACAGAAATGTTTTTACGCAGGCAACGACATGCTGCTTCGACGTCCAAATAGAAACTTCGTAAGTGTTAACTGTATATTTTTAATAGTGTATTCGTAACAAGATTTGTGATTAGTAGAATTGGTCCCACGTGATGCTTATCTTTTCCGTTGTACTTTTTGATATTTACATGGGGAATCGATCCCATGTTAAACAAATAGTATGCTGTAAATTAATGTCATAAGAAAACTTCATTTACTATAAAAAAAAAAACCCGTACTGGCTCCTGCCTCGGTGAAATCAAAAGTGCTTATATGCTTTTACCACCCATATAATCTAGTATAGCTCGAGATCATGTACTATCTTATGATAGGCTTATATGCATGTGTGAGTGTGTGAAGGTGGGGATGTACGGGTGTGTGTATTTGTACTTTCAATAATAGTTGTATGTATTCCTTCTTTAAGAGGAGCTGCAGTCAAACCAAGTCAGTGTTCTCTTGGTTTTAAAGGGTAGAGCGTGAAATGTCAATTTTTCATTTTCATTATCTCCACAGTTCAGTATTGTTTTGCTACTGCATGGCACTTCTCAAAATACATTTTTTAATTTCCTCTCATTCATTCAGCAAAATTTGGAACATGATGACAAAGGAATTGATAATCTTTAAGCTAGAACTCCTGAGAAGTGACCTGTGCTTGCTGTTGGAGACCTTCTTCAGGAGGAAAAACAAAAGTTTTGGTTTTAAAACAAAGTGTTAATATTTCATATACTTCAAAAGATCAACTCGAAGACATCACAAGAAAAGCAGAGTTCATAATTTCAATTTTTAAGGTAATCTCAATTAAGCATTGAGGCAAAAGACGTAATGTGTATTTGATAAAGACACCAAACATAATGATTTTTTTTTTACATTATTTCTCTCGTTACTTCGTCTTTATGAGTTGCGGCTGAAGAATGAGTAGAAGAATCTGCACTGTAATCGAATTCACTAGCAAAAGTCTTTTTTAATATCTTTTGACATTAATATCCTTGAAAAAAGTACTCCATCTTAATCAGATGTAAGTTCGTGAATTGGCATACAATGAAGAGAAAAGCATTTTTTTTATGCAAGATGATTTTGGCGACGTCTGTCACTACTCTGCGCCAGCGCAGGCTAAAGATAAAAATGATTAGTGCTGGCAGTGAAGATAGGTAATACAGCTCATCTCTCTGTCTCCTGTCTGTCTTTGACAGTTTGATCGGGGATAAATCAGGTGAAGATCACGTGTTAGAATCCAACATGGCGCCCTGCATGGAACCAGGTTGGCCAAGCTCATCGCGACGGACGTTACTTTGGACTGACCGTGACGCTGGTCTCCGAATTAGAGTAGCCACGCTGTGGTACGGAGCGGCTCCAACGCCTATTACGCTCCTCGTTAAGACACAATCATAAAGCTATGTTGGTACCTTGATCGCATAAATACTCACAATTAGTCTTGCCAGACGTTCTGGGCCTTTTAATCACGTTAAAGGGTCCAAGTGGTGACACGGGGAAGCCTCGACGTTACACGCTGTCAAATGATGTGTCATTGTAGGACCGGATAAGGGTATTGTTTACTGTTTGTTAGTTGTGGAGGAGTAAAGTGGTAGCGAGGATGAGGGGTGGAGGTTGAAATAATTGAGGAGGGGGATTGTGATCAATAACTGTTCGAAGTCTCCAATTTGAAATTAAGCGGGGTTGGTGGAAGCTATTGTGTAGTTTCCTTCTCAGGTACTGTAAATATGCCTTTAACGACAAGTCCTATTGATAAGTAGGCCTATAGGCCTACCTGGTGGTATCGTGATTTTCTCTACACAAAGATGATTAATGATCAGGCGTATCACTGAGCCAAGGTTTACATTAGTAGGTAATCTCAATGCAAAAGTCATAATACATATATACTGAAAGGAAAAGTAACTTTCAATTCATCAAACCTTGAAAACTACACTCAATTTGTTGACTCTCCAAAGGAATTGGCATGATGAGATTTACATTTTTCTTTTTAAGCTCTTAGGCATTATTTTTACTTGAAAACACACCGAAGATGATACATCGTACGACGCATACCTGGAACAATAATGTCAATTATGAGTTTAAGCTGCCGGTAATACTCAAACCCTGAACGTTGTTATCATAATATCATACGCGTTCCGATGTTAGAATAAATAGAAGAGAATCTAAAATCCTCAGAATTCTACCTGTTATAGCGAGTACATCATTATCACATTCCTTTTTTTATTGGGTATTGAATGTCACATGAATCATACATTGTAGTTACGTATAGGCTTTTCTTTTTCTTGATGATCTTGCTAAATTAGAAATATTTCACATCTGGTGTCAACATGCATCATTCTCATCAAGTTCCCTTAGCGCGATATTTTTTTCCATGCTACGAGTCAAAAGTTGGCATAAATTATGATTATCATTCAGGCTAAAACAGTGGTGCAGTTTATCAGATTAAATCTTATTGTTGTGATTTACAAAGACGATGCACAAAGAGTGAAAGTTAAGCGGCCTTAAAGGAGACCTCCGGATGATTTTTAGATTTTGACATTTGATCAACTATAAATTAGTTATGCTGAGGACAAAGTCTCAGAATTTATAGTGATTGGGATGAAGAATAAGAATATTTTCAAAAATTTAGAAGAAATTGCAATGAACAAGGATGATGACATGGCAGAGTCACCGTAAGAATGCATGATTTGGGGCTCAAGGAAGCAGAACAAAAGAAGAAGGCATGCATAGATTATACACAGGTGAACTCGCAAGCAAGCGGTATTGTAATGGAATTACACTGCTACATTTCTGAAATATGTGAACCTCCTATGTCATCATCCTTGTTCAGTGTAATTTGTTCAAGGTTTTCCAAAGTATTGTTTCTCTGCTCAAGAACCACAACAAATTGCATAAATCTGTACATGGAGTTGTCGATTTATGTATTGCATGATGTGAAATTATGAAAATCGTCTGGAATTCCCCTTTAAGTTTGTGTATAGGCTCATGACATAATACAAAGAAAACCCAGCAGTCATTGCTCAAGAAACAGCTCGTAGACAAGGGGGATCTTTAATACTTTTATACGGGTAAAGTGAAAATAGTGGCTTGTTTCGTCTTATTGAATATACAGGTGTAAATATACATTACACTATGAATAGGGCTCGAATGAAGTTGAAACGAGGGTATTCACGACATCGATGTACACTCCATGAAACGAAATTCTGGGTTGTTTGTACACTCAAAGAGAAGCTTTGACTACAGAAAAACGAGGTTAGTGATCGTGCTTGGGTTTGTTGTAAACTTGGTACACATGACTTAAAATAGTTTCTTCTTTTAATCTGGTTACACAATGGAAGGTGGTAATTTATCTTTTACAACTCAATAGTGCGTCAACATTTCGTCATGGATGTTGATGACTGTCGTAAAGACATTAAGGAGGGATGAATGAGTGATAGAAGATGATGTCTTTACGCAACGTCTGATCTCGTCCAATATTCATTAGAAGTCGTCTTTTTCACAATGAAGTTTGAAGAGGCCGTTGATACCATGCACTTCAGCTTACGAGCTGTAGCTACTGCTGGTCCATGTGGATCACATTTGATTCTGGCTGGCTGGATATGGATAATAAAGGAATGGTTAAATGGAATTGGTCACGCCGTAATGGCGGGTCCCCGCCCGTCTGGGGTCGTCCTCGGCTCGGCGACGGGGATCTTCGCCCGAGTGTCATAACAATCTCCATCGGACGGTATAAAAGCCCGCAGCAATTCCAAAGAGAGCTAAAAACGGGGGAGGCGAATTTCGGTGATTAATGGCTGCAGTGTTTTAACAGCGCCGGTGAGGTATCGTGCAATTACCACGGAGACGATGGAACGGCAAGAGATGCGGATAAATACAAACAATAACTTGGGGAAGGAACATGGACGTTTACATAAAAAATCTTCCAGACAAAATATTGCTATTGGAGGCAGAAAGTCTCAGAATTTGTCTCAATTCGTCTGGGAATATGAAAAAAAAGGTTGATGTTTACGTGGCTGCGGACCCCTTCCCTGGTCAGTAGTACTTCCCCTTGAACAAATATGGCACAAGAGGAAGACTGGTGGCGTGCTCTACTTCTTGATTGTGACAGGTGATGTCTTCAAGCGTTTGTTGCCTGACATCCGACGGAGGAGGCGGTCAGTTCGATGTGGTATCGTCGACACGCGATGATGCTTGACACGTATTGGTATTGGATCAGAATGGAGCGAAAAACAAACCCTAAATGCTGTTACGACGGCATATAGGCCCTACCACGAATATTGGCACATTAAAATGGTCAAGGGGAGGATGAGATCCTGTGAACATTTGCTTCAATGACCCATACATGTCTGGAATAATATGCTATCATAGCCAATATACCTTTCTACTTTTATGATGTTCTTTATCTTAATTCCATTCAAGATCAGCATCAGTTTCCGCAATGGAACGAGTGCTGCTGAATCACATTGTTTTTGAACATACAAAGAAATAGTTCATGCAGATCATACCATATGTAGACCCTATACAAAAGTGATATAAGATTCTGCATAAATCTCATAGTATTAAAATATATAATATCTTGATCAACTCGATCAAACTACTCAATATCTGCTTTATTACACAAACTGCCCACTTACAATGCAACATTTTACCGAAACCTGCAGTAAACTAAAAAATCTCATAATTAAGTTAAGCGATCGAAATTCACTACCCCCATATCTAATTTTGTCATGCAAAACAAAATAATCACATGTGTGTATACCTGCTGCATTTACCAAAACATACGTCATATGCCATACGTCATACGGCATACGCAAATCGCACACATTCATTTACATCTGTATAATGATTAGATATACTTATCATGATTACATATTCAAGAGAAATAAGGAAAGAAAAAATAAATGAATTAATGAATGAAATCATTATTCCTCTTACTTTTGGGATGATTCAGTGTGATCGACCTTGCATAGTAGCGGAGTGTGTGATTGATGTCCTGTATAATTATTTATTGATTGATTATCAATTGTTTATCTTTCAGTTTATAGCAGTTATAAGAGGAAGTTTGCAAGCTATTCCGAAAGTTGTGCATTACATTCATGATGTAGGTTATTTCGGACAAAAAGACCAAAAAAAAAAAAAGAAAAGAAGAAAATTCGATAGCAAAAACAAACAAACAAAGAAACGTAAGCAAAAAATAAAAGCGGAATGAAACAAACGGTTGAAAAAGACAGGTTAAATAATAACAATTAATTATTTATTCTACAAATTCTTTACGACATCTGAATCTATGTCAGTGATTCTTCACAGCTTTTGCTATGCTTGATATGATAGCATTTAGGTTAGGCTATATTAATTACATTCATGGTGTTACAGATAGTGATTTTAATGCGAGATCAGACTTATTTATGTATACAATGATTTGCTCTACTACGAATGGCATTCGTTGTCATGTAAAGCTCCATTATAGGGTAACATTACAAAAAAAAGGATAAGAAATAAGGCGAAGTCCTGCACAAATCAAGAGAACAAAAACCCCTGTCCCAGAATTTCCTTTGGCAAATCAAGGATTGACGAATTCTTTCTTTACCGAGCAAAGCGGGATGTCTGGACACCCGGTCCTGATTCTGTTTTAATCAATGTCATTTCACGCTAGATGTGTTGCTGATGGGCCAGCGGTGCCTGCCACAAGAGACAGGAGACAGGCATAAGCCGGTTCCTCCTAGATAAATCCGTTCACTGATGAGATTTAAGTCAGATTCCGAGAAGCTTAACAGCGTAACAATTGCGAGGGATTAGTAACCGTAACATTAATTTCTTTTCAAGGGGGTTCAACCAGCTTTCAATTGCCCTGCCGAAGAAAGGTAATAACTAAGCTAACGAAAAAAAAAAAAAAAGAAGAGAGAATAGAATGTCCTCAACGTGGTTGCTTTATAGGAATGTCGTCAGTGTGGTAAATTTTAAGAATTGTTATCTTATTTGTTCGTAATATTGGTCAGTTTATGTGTTTTTCCCCATTTTCTCTATTGTGTCCTGATCGCGGGTCTATAATCTTCAGTCTTTCCTAATAAAAGCAAGTTGATAAGTCGAGTACTTCCAGATATCAGGAATATTAAAAGTATTACTGACTCCAATTTAATGCAAATAATCGTATACAACACCACACCTTGATTACGGTGATATAATATATAATAAGAGATGTACAGTGTAGTATATTATGATTATCATATAAATTATCATCGCATTAATCTGTAGGCCTTTGCCACTGATTTATTTTAACAAACTGGGCAATTGAACAATCATTACGGAATATGTTTAGATTGCTTAATCATTAGTTCTACATTCACTGACACTGATAGAGTGTAAACTAGATATATTTGTGTGAGCAACTACCAAGAAAGTAGGCCGGATCTCTCATCATTCACCAATGAAGCGTACCGTGCAGAAATAAAGCATGACACTCTGTAGAGGTATAAGTTATTGGCAACCCCCAAAACAGACAACAGCAAAAGGGATGGTAAGCAACTACATATAGGCCTACAGAACAGAATATGTTTAGATTATCTCAGCAATGATTCTGTAACATCACTGACATCAGTGACAACTAAGTGATTATTTTTGTGTGAGCAACATCACAGAAACTATAGAGAGCGGGTCTCTCACTCGCCAATCTTATGTGTTGGAGCAGTTCACGTAGATACTTTGCGTTGGGGAAGAGAATTATCAGGAGTATAACATTCATCACAAGGCAGGATCTCGACGTACATTGAAACATGGAACTTTATGCATCAAGTCATACAACTGTACTTGGAATCCCAAACCTTAAAGGTCCTGTTTACCTGTGGGAGCAGTGATTTAAAAAGATGTTCACGATATCACATTTGATGCATATGTGTAGGTCTGTTGTATCACGAAACATCCTACCATATAAAATTTTTGCAATAAAGCCTAAAATATAAGGAGATATCAGTATTTTTCTCATTAAACCATAACTGTAGACGGTTTAGTCTTGAAGCATTTTTATTATAACTATTGTTCACGTTTTGTGTATTTAACAATACTTAACATCGATTATACGGATTCAAATTTTTGCAGTGGTTGTTTCTATCCTTAACTCACATTTTAGTACTATTTTCAAGCACTAATGCTTGGTTTTCGTTTCTTCTGCAAATGGTAAATTATGCCTTTAATCCTGACAGAGCATCTAACAGACCGAATGTTCTGTCCTGGAGGATTCTCCGTTTCTATGGAGAAATAAAAAGAATAAAAGAATAAAAGCTTAAAGCTAAGGTTGGCAAAATACTGACAAAATTTTGTTCATTTGAAATACAGTAAATCCCCTTAAAGGTAGGGGATACCTTTTACAGACCTCCCAAAATGCAGCAAAACAATAAATATGAACCTCAGGGGACTTGCTTAGGCCACTGCTTAGAAATTTGGAAGTCAACAGTTATCTAAAATTTGAATAATGCACAAAACTCAACTACTCAGTAGTTCTGTGTGCAGTGGCGTATCTAGGGGGGGGGGGGGGCAAGGGGGGCACGTGCCCCGGGCGCCACTCCCCGGGGGCGCAAAAAAAAACGAAAAAAAAAACGAAGAAGAAGAAGAAAAAAGGAAAAAAAAACGAAGAAGAAGAAAAAAAAAAGAAAAAAGAAAAGAAAAAAAAGAGAAGAAGAAGAAGAAGAAGAAGAAGAAAAAAAAAACACTCGCCCGGAAAAGGGAGGGGGGCAGAAAACCAAATCAAACAAAACAAAAAAAAACATGATGCCGCCGACAAAATGACAATGTTTATTGTGTTCACACAAGAATTCCATGTTCTGTAAGTAAGCTGAAGTACAAAAAATTTCGGCTCGCTCGATGCGCTCGCTCGCCAAAATTTATATAAAACAGAAGGTAAGAACAAAACGTGATGATGACATCATGGACAAAATGACAATGTCTATTGTGTTCACACATGTCCCTTTATATATAGCAGGCAAAATGTTTCACGGAGCAGCGGCTGCCATTTCTTTCGTTCTGAAGCGATCGCCAATTGGATCAAAAGAAGGCGCCAATGGTTTCGAACATATGGGGGGGGGGGGGGTGGGGGCGCAAAAAAACTCCAACCCAAATCAAACAAAATAAGAACAAAACGTAATGATGACGCGGATATATACAAATTTCGGCTCACTCGCTCGTACTAATTTAGAGTATTTTTTAAAGTCCTCAGTTTGTTGGTATAAATAGTTATCTATAAGGTCGTCACTATATCTTGTAAGAATTGTAAGATTTGATAAGCAAAAAATGACAAGAATTTCATATTTTGTAAGCTGAAATACAAAAATTTTCGGCTCGCTCGCTGCGCTCGCTCGCCAAAATTTATCCCCCAAAAAGAGATAAGAACAAAACGTGATGATGACGCGGAAATATACAAATTTCGACTCACTCGCGCGTACTAATTTAGAGTATTTTTTAAAGCCCTCAGTTTGTTGGTATAAATCGTTATCGTCGTCACTATATCTTGATTAGAATTGTAAGATTTAATAAGCAAAAAATGACAAGAATTCCATGTTTTGTTAGCTGAAATACAAAAATTTTCGGCTCGCTCGCTGCGCTCGCCAAAATTTACTAAAAAAAGAAATAAGAACAAATCGTGATGATGCCGCGGAAATATACACATTTCGGCGCACTCGCGCGTACTAGAGTAGTTTTTCTAATTCCTCAGTTTGTTGGTATTAATAGTTATCTATGAGGCCGTCACTATATCTTTATTAGAATTGTAAGATTTGATAAGCAAAAAATGACAAGAATTCCATGTTTTGTTAGCTGAAATACAAAAATTTTCGGCTCGCTCGGTGCGCTCGCTCGCCAAAATTTATTACAAAAAAGAGATAAGAACAAATCGTGATGATGCCGCGGAAATATACCAATTTTGGCCCACTCGCGCGTATTAATTTAGAGTAGTTTTTTCTAAGTCCTCAGTTTGTTGGTATTAATCGTTATCTGTAAGGCCGTCACTATATCTTGATTAGAATTGTAAGATTTAATAAGCAAAAAATGACAAGAATTCCATGTTTTGTAAGCTGAAATACAAAAATTTTCGGCTCGCTCGCTGCGCTCGCTCGCCAAAATTTATCAAAATTCATTACATTTAAATCACCCTCAAGAAGACCCCTTTTAAGTGCTTGAAAAAGTACATCATGTGGACTGTCTTTAAAGTCCCTACTGGGATGAGGTTGGGGTTGAACACTTTTTCAGAAATTAGGGGCGCAATTTTCGCGCTTGCCCCGGGCGCCGTTTTCCCTAGATACGCCACTGTCTGTGTGTCAGCCACGCTTAAGCCTTTTTGTTGCATTCTTCTGTATTTGTGATCTATAAACACAAATCTTAAAGTACAAGAGCTGATGTAATAACATATAGAGTGTGTGGTAAGAATGTATATAGAAATGTTTGTAAGTGTTGATGAACTTTCTTCACAAAATATACATGATGGACACACATGCAGTACATGGGTCTGCAAAGGTAGCCTAGTAATGTACTGGAATTTACGGTGAGCCCCGAAAACAATTCAATTCAAAATCTAACCGTCAAAAAAAAAAATGTACTAAATGTTACCTTCCACTTTCAATACTTTATGGGAGTTTCTAAAATGATATTCTCTTCAACATACCACTGTATTTATACAACTCTTCATTTAAGGCTTGCAAATGGGATTCCCTACCTTTAACCTGTCCGTGTCAAAAAGTAAAAAAAAAAATACAAACGATTTAAAATCACGCCAGTCTGTAGAAAATTTGATATCACTGGCATTCCATGAGCAATAAAGACATGAGGAACAAAGCTATAAAGTGACATCACAGGCAAGTGATTTAAGATTTAGATATCTTAAAATTTGTTAACCATAGTTGTAATCATCATTTTAGCTCATCTATTCCCTTTTCATTTCAATTCATCTATTTTACACGTGAAATTTCACATGGCCTTTTTCAACTGTTCTTCGGAGTAAGTGCATCTCTCAATATTTCAGGTTCATGTACTAGTGTACTTCTCTTATACCTTACTAAATTATACTCAAATGGATCAGTCTGCTTTACGAATATTAGCCCTTTTTTACCACTGAAGCAAATCGGACCCTGGGGTTTCCTGTACGATGTGTGTAGTAAGTTATAGTTTCATACCTTGAAATTGAATTCGGATTGGTTCACTATCTTTAAAGTTATAGCTGCGAAGGGTCTCGTTGTAATTTGGGGGGGGGGGGCATACGGTATATTCATATAACGCTTATACAGCGCATCACAAATAATATGTGTAATGTCCCTATATGCGGTCAAGAAAAGGAAAGACTATGAATGAATTATGAAATTGAAATTGCAGTGGCACCGAGTTTCATGTCTGTTTATTGACTAGCTTATTAAGCATGACAGAATGGGAGCCACAGTGTGAAAAGCGTGGTCTATTGAGCATTTCTTCCCCGACCAGCCACTTTGATGTGATAATGATTTCTGCTACATCTTTCCTGATTTCGCCAAATCACTATTACTTTTTTATACTAAACGTTGTTCCTCAATACCATGTTTCCCTTACTGTAATTCCCATTTTTAGGATCCATCTCCACCTATCTCTCTGTTCCTCTTTCCCTCTATATCTATCTCAATCTCTTGCTCTTCTTCTCCTCTGGAGATCACTGGGTCCCTGTTTTCACCTGTCTTTGCATTCACATTCACCTCCTCTTCGAGATAATCTCCGTTAACGCGTCAAACATTTTAAGCACATTTCAAGGAGCGCGTTATTTCAGGCTTTATCCGAGGGTAGAGACGGCGGGAACAATGCGTGTTTTTGTTGCGGGAACGTCTGCCGGCTTGCATGTCCATCACGGGGTATAAAGAGTCAATTTGTCAAGCTTTGTGTTCCACTTGAAGCGGACAGGGGATGAAGAGTATCGAGCAAAAGCGTACATCCGAGGAAAAAAAAAAAAGATAAGGAGGAAATCATGAGGAACCACATGGATATTGGTATTTTTTCAACAAAGTATAGTATCTGCAGACAGGCGGAGAGGAAGTTGGCATAAAAGATACCCGAGCCCCCAAAATATCCCTGACGATTAGAGATCAAAATTGATTCGGAACACAGTCCGGCCCAGCATCATCTGGATACATCGCATGAACGTTTAGCCCCAGCCTTCTACTGTTGACATGACGGCATGACGAACGACTTAAACTGGAAGAGGAGGTCTGCTGGAATACATGTTTGGACGACTTCTTTTTCTTGATGGGAATGGAAGCTCTCCGCGCAGGAAATCCGATCTAGGGATGATATACATTGGAGAGATCCGTCGGCAAGCGTGAGGCAAGACTTGGATTCAGGTTGACTTTGGTAAAAGCAACACATTTCGCAGGAATCTCATCGCAAGTTCATTGTTAGTTTCACTTTGTTTGTCCGTTTTTGTAAGGGTTTGTATGTATTGTGCAAGATTGCCAAACGCACTGTGGTAGTTATCAACCAGTTGGGATTTCACGGTGTGATTCCTGTTTGATTACACGGTGAAGTAGCTTTCAACGAAAGGACACCTTGGACAAACAACAACAGCAACAAAAATATGATGAAAATACCCCCCCCCCCCCCAAGAAAAAAGACCATCCCATTCTGTATTTGATGTCAGCAGATTATACATAAAGTGAACGAAGTGCAGTGTGCTGTCAAAAATCTAATGTTGATGGAGCATGGAATCCAAAATAATCGATTTTTTTTTCATTTCTAAGGAATTCAGTCGACAAGAAGAGACAATGAAGATGATGATAATGACGATGATAATGATAACTGATTTATACAGCTCATAATAATCCATGATGATTCTCTTTGCCCATTACATCAACAGAACACATTGTTAAAACGCTTAATTCAAATACAAATAAAATCAAATTAAGCCTACACAATAATATTTGCAAATAAATATGAATCATTACATTGTGAATAGAGAGCAGATTTTTACCAAAGTTTCGAACATTTTGAAGCGAACGTACTTTCCTCACTTCCTCTATTAAAGAATTCCAATTTGAATGTTACAGGACAGAAAGAGCATGGTGCGGAACTTTTATAAAGTGTACAGAACTGAGAAGGTAGTATTTGCAACAGAACCATTGGGTTACGGATGTGCGGGAGTGAACATTAGATGCAACAGTATGCAATAGATGGAGAGAATATAACAAAGAATACGACAAAATAACATTTGAGGTATGTCATGACGTAATATGATATGCTGAACATTTATCAATATGAATCTAAAAATAATGAAAGTGGTTAAATGTCTTAAGAAGAACAGTGATTTTATGACTGATGATACAATGAAGGGTCGATATAGATCTATGAAATGTAAACATTAATCTGTTTAATAATGGAAACATGGATATACAAAAGTATAAATATGTATTAAAAACATGATTTATGAAATATGAAAATATAAAAAGTCATTGAAATCAATGTTTGTGTTTCGTAATACATTTTCTTATTGTTTAAGAACAAGAGAAACTGAATATGATAATCATAAATTTTTACCCTATGGAAGAAAGCCCAAAAGTACTTATATTAAGATGCATTATTTATGACTTATGGAAATACAAAAGTAATTGAAATCAACTAGTGCTTATGTTTCATAATACATTTTCTTATTGTTTAAGAAAAATAGAAATTGAATATGATAATTATAAATTTATGACCAGGAAGAAAGAACATAACTACTGATAAAGGAGCATGATTTATGAAAAATTAAAATATAAAATAATCAAAATCAGTGTTTATGTTTCATGGTCCATTTTTGTATTGTTTAAGAACAAGAGAAATTGAATATGATAATCATACATTTATGACCAGGGTGAAAGGTCATAACTCACTGAGGTCGCAAAAGTGCATCTCACTCTCCAGTCCAGTCGACCTGGTGAGAAGATGGTGTTGTCGGAAACAAACGACGGTGATGTGGAGGAGTGAGTTGATACCGCCGATGAACGATGTGTTGCTTTGCTCGAAGTGATCGCTGCTCAACCAGGCCCAAAAGGGATCGGTTACTCTCGGCTTTAAAGACCGTCTGCCAGTTCAGGAAGAGCTCTTGCTTTTCTTTTCTTCTTTTTTTTTTCTTATTTGACATTGCTCCTTATCAAACTATTACCATATTGTGTTCATCCTCTCGGCAAAAAGAAAAAAAAGAAAAAAAATGGTGTATGTAACATATCATTACAATTTACGAGCAATGTGTTGTGATGAATGCATTTCTCTGTGATCAATATCTGGAACGCGTTTATGTTGTTCATGTCATCTTATACTGGTCCGGAAGCTATGAGAATCAATAGCTGGAAATGACTTGTCATCATTTAAGAATCTAAGTATATCTTTATCAAGATTCAGTATTCTCTTCCCGCAGTGTATCGTGGCGTATTGTCTTAAGATTTTATGCGCTTCAATAATCATTTCGTCATATACAACGTGTTACTCGCTACTGGTGCTCTTTAACGCGATGCTGGTAAGACAGGATTATTCAGTTATGATTTGGGGCTGACGGAAATCAGCGCCGAAGCAAACACCTCTGTTGATCATAATTGAATCGTGTTTTTACAATCTTAACTTTCTCGCCGCTTTAGTCATTTCCCCCGGCCCAATTAAACAATTTGGGTCTATCAGAGTGGTTCACGTGTACCGGAAACCCCGGGCGGAAAGAGAGAAATGTTTTGCTCCACGTCCATTTTGTGTGTGCGTTATGAGTGCCTGTGTGCCCGTAGGTGTGTGTGCCCGTAGGTGTATATGCGTGTGTTGTATGTGTGTGCAGTGTTTGTGTTTGTGTGTGTGTGTGTCCATCTCCTTCGAGTTGTTCTGTCAGCGAGAGCCAAGCGTGACAGTTGTATCCACGTCTGTCTCATCGCGTTAGTGGAGGAAAGAGTGACGAGTTGGCACAAGCAAACAGAAACGTGGGTCTTCTTGGCGCCACGCATAACTCGGGGACTGTGAGAGGCTTCAGATCTCACGCACGTATATCGTGACCACACATCACAGACACTTCTAGAGACAAGAGGCATCCTAACCGCCTTCGTGCAACTCCACCTTTGAGACTTTGTACAACGAATTAATAACGTTTCATTACGTTTTCATTAATTTTTCATGATCATTTTATAGGGGTTGGGGTGTCGCGTTTTCATCCACATGTTAAGGTCACTTCAGTTTAGTTCAATTTATTTTCGTATTTCCATTTTTCAAAGAAATAACAAACTCAAACTCCTTGACATTAATACAACATAAGAATAATACAAAATGTATGAAATCATGTCTTTTGATTCAATCAAGTAAAGAACATAAAGAACATAATGAACACAAGTGTTAATTGTTTACGCCACATAAACATGTATGTTTGTGTGGCGTTACCGATGATGGTGATGATAATTAAATAACAATGACGGAGACAATATTCTGTGCTCATAAGAAGTATACCAGTATAGCTTTAATGCTATTTGGGGGAGATTGGTCCTCCGGATATATTTGAACTCTTAAGCGAAATTGTGTTACAATCATGGGTTTTTGTTAAATCTATGAACGACACAACCAACAATGACCAAATACGTGCAATAGTACATGCAGGGTATTCACAGCTTCAAAGTTAATCTGATTTTGCCATGGCGAAACACGCACCAATAAAAACAAAAAGAGAGAGTGATTTTTAAAGGGACAACGTACGACTTCAACATTCATGGACGCGTGACAATTTCAAACTATGTAGGCTTATATATTCATGGAAATACAATGTATAGTAAGGTTTTAGCCAATGCTGTTGATATGACATAGCACGCAATATTTTGAATTATCCTCATAGGTTTTCATATCAAAGAATATTCATTAATGATGATGATAGGGTGTTATTTACCCAGGGTATAGCCTCTTCAGTGGTAACATTGCTCTCAAATCGGGGTCTGCCATTATTATTACCCCACCCAACACTGCCAGGTAGACCTACCCATTCATATCTGGGTCAAGAGAGATATCTTATCAAAGGATGAATGCACTGGGCAGGATTCGAACCCCAGACATTCCGTTTGCAAATTCTTCGTCCTGTCCACTATACTACGGTGCTCCCATTCGGCCACTTATCAGTTTGTCGTCATTAGAAAGGAATAATTAACATACTCTTTCCACACATCAAAGACTGTATGACATAATCGTATATGATTGACATCAAGATGCCAACAACTTCAAACAATATAAAACCTCAAACAAGAGCATGATTCAAATCATTCTTTGTTGCACTACGGCATTATTAACGTGTATGTCCATGTATTTGACCGCATCATACAATTTCCTCACAATATAAATCGCACACACACAAAAAAGAAATCCTAAAAAAGAACTTAAATGGCTGATTATGAACATGTCTTTTGGAGCCAGATTTCGCGATCCTTTAACATCTCCAAACACAGACAACCACAGGTCGTCACTCGGTTTCTAAATTACCACGTCCACGGTCAATTCAGCGCCATTATCGCGCCATTATCAAGCCATCGCTGCCCCGCAATTACCAGCCGTTTGCAGGTGCTTGCGCGGTGACAGATGATTTGATTCGTAATTGCAGTATACCCATGCATGATCCCAACACAATCACATGATCGAGGGCTAAGTCATCCTCAACTTGTCACGCTCGATAAAATTGTAAGGAATGACGATGACCTGTCTGAGTTTCATGTTTATGATGAACTGGACTCCCACGCCGTTGCCTTTTAGCACTACATGTATTCTCATGTTTAACAGGATCATCTTTTTATTTGCTATAAAGCTGTATATTCCGTGCTATTATTGGTGTTTTTAGCGAGGATGAGTGCGCGCGTATCTTTACATCCACTGAAAACTGTATTAGTGGGTGACAACGTATGGATATGTGTACGCGCACGTTCTCGCTGTGAGGTGCAAAAAACCCGGATATTAATTGCTAGCCATGTAAGCCTCAAATTGGCAACAATCGTCAAAATATTCTTAGGCCGTATATTCTTCATTTACATGATTAATCACTAACTCTTGTATATTGTCTGGGAGCCAAATAGGTTTCCTGGCTATTGTCGAATCCATGCAGGCCGTGTCAAATTAAAACTGCTAATTTTAAGTGTAAGTTACAGTATAATTGCAAAGTCAGCCTATAATGATCAATTTTGAAATCATAAGGCAGAATTTTGATATGTCTCTTGATATCAGTCTACCGCTTTACATGGAAAACAAACTTGCTATAAAGAGAAATTTTGACTAAGGATTAATTAGCAAACGCTTGAAAGATACATTCCTTGAAACATATGGATTAGTATGATACCAACACGCCGCAGTTAGGGCTACACGCTAACCAGTTTTTCGTATAGCTTCGTGACGTAACTACCACATCAGCCATTATTGCTGTCGTGACAAACTGAAACGAGCCGTAAGTTGGGAAGGGGGACTTATTATAACATTATATGGTAGTAATCGTCTTTATTTCATTTAAATCGCCAAAAATTGAGGGTACCGGACAGACGGCGTGTGGCGACACAAATCTTTGGAGGGGATCCAATTCAAAATTGGCATTTTGTTGTTGTTGTTGTTGTTGTTTAAATCGGACCATGACATGTATCCTATTTATCAAAATGTGAAATCTTGCACACTTATGAAATTTTCATGCATCTCACGGCCACCCATCGACTATCCTAACTGATTTTAATCAGAGGAAATAGTCAACAATTACAGCTCGTTTTTCGCATTCGACGATAGGAACGTGTGATTCGCCAAAGAGCATTTCATTCGATGCATACTGGAGATATTTTGAGGGGGAAAATTTTTAGTAATGCCTCACATTTTGAGTGTCGGGATATTGTCATTTCAATTTCAGATTTTAGAGCTGATCGAATTGAGACTGAGTGGTGGACATTTGGAAGGGGTTCAAAAGGGTGATTCTATGATTGTGAACATTTCAATCAATTATAATTGGTGTTGTTCTCGCTGTAGAGAAACTATCACGAGAAACTGGATGAATGGGACCAAAGGAGAGATAATGTCACGGAAAAAGAGGCATGTCTTACCTAGTGTCCACGGAACACTGGTACCTTACCTTGATTATACACCCCTGATTTTACCTATTTCCCTATAAGCATAACGCAGGTAACACCTTGAAGTTTCCTAGTGTACGTGTGTGTGTGTGTGGGTGTGTGTGTGGGTGTGGGAGTGTGTGCATATGTGTGTGGGTGTGTGTTAGTGATATGGTGTGTGTGTGTGTGTGTGTATGCGTGTTCATGTGCGTGCGTGATATTCATTTCATTTCATTTCATTTCATTCAATTTCCGACAAAAGTATACTATAGAATACAATATGGCATTTGCATATACAAAAACATTAGAGTACAATGTGGCTTTTGCACACTTTTACCATAGCAGCACAAGTGGGAAGAATATAGCTACGTAGTTTTCCTTATATTCCTTTCTTCGTGAATAATGACGCTGATATCGAACGAAATTCTAATTTTGAAAATCGTAAAATAAGTGTTTGTTTGTCTGTTTTTATGTGTGTGTGTTTTCTTTGTGTCCGTGTGTATATAAATATGTGTTTGTAAGCATTTTTCTTTTTGTACTTAATGAATACTGTTTATAATGATGTTATTTAGTGACATATTACTATTGGAGTGGTCCAAGCTTGGTTACAAGCCTGATTCTTTTTCCATATTTACTTTCTGTCAACCCTTCAAAGTATGCGTTGATGTTCTCAGTTATTCTTCTACTTAATTATACATATTATATCTTATTAAATGCTTTGCAATTCACACTGCGTAATGTGATTATTTTTTTTCAACTGATCAAACAATGTGATGGCGTGATGCATGTTTTGCATTTTTGTTTTACTATTGTTGGATATAAAATAAATAAAACTGAACTGACCTGTGTTTGGGGGCAATTTGTTTTTTGAATAAGATATATATATTTTTTTGATATGAGCAGAGGTATAGGTTCGATGTGTGTAGAGATGTTTTACGTGCGTGACGTGGTGTTGGGTAGTTGTAGTTAGTATGGTGATGGTTTGTTAGTTACGATGTATTCTTTTGGTTAATGCAGCAAGTATGCACACAATACATGTGATTACTAGTATTTTGTTTTGTATAACAAAATCAGATATGGAGGTATTGCGATAGGTTCAAAATGAGCAGATAAATTATGCGTTATAAGATTTTAGTTTACTGCAGGCTTTGGTGAAATGCTTTATTTTTAGGTGTGCATTTTGAGCAATTAAGCAGATATCGATGAGTTTGATAACGCTGCTAGATAAGGTGAATTTTTGTATTATGAGATTTATGCAGAATTTCGCATCACTTTTGTGTACATGGTAGGAATTCGAAGACAATATTTTACTTTATGTTTAAAATGTGATTTGGCAGTTCAAGATTAGCAGAATATAGTTGCTTAGTTTTGTTTATATTTGTTTCATTGTGAATTATGATATTCATATCGAATGAAATTTAAATAAAGAACATCATTCAAAAAAGTAATTTTGAAACTTGAATGACTCTGGTTTCCTGACAGATGACATGGTCAGAATTCATTGATATACATTCCTAATTATGTTTGTGTTTGTAAAGTACTTCTTCTAGATTCAATATCTGATAAGTCGACAACAAGTGAAAATTGCGATTGCATGCAGGGTTAGACGCACGGGGCACGGCGGCACTCTACGTTATTTCTTTAATTTTGTTAATTTTGTTAAATCATCAACTCTAAATTTCCATAGCGATGTTGTTATTACAAGATTGATGTAAATATTTGCAAGACACGTTTCCCACAGGAGGTATTATTATAGTTACTTGCTCTTTCACATGTCTAGCTACTAAGATTATGAAAAACTTTAAGTTAGTGACATAGATGTTTGTTGAAACGTATCTTCATACACGCGTGTAAACTGATACTTTTGAGATATCCACATAGTTAATGTAGTTCACGGAAGAAAAGACAACGAAATTTGGAATATTGGCTATTCGAGAAAAGATTTGACGGCAGAAAGGAACGCAGAATTTCAATGCCATTGTGTTCTCAGGACAGAAGCCTCATCGTCTGCGTGGTCAGTTTATTCAGTGTTATGGGTCCATGACATTTGCTCCTGCAACACTTGCTCCCATGAAAAATCTGCACGCTAAGCCAAACAAAAATTATACACCCAAACATAACCCTAATCCTAATCCTCACATCAAACTTAACCTAAAACACTATCACAACCCTAACCCTGACCCTAAGTTCTTGGAGAAAGTAAGACCGTCGCAGGAGCAAATGTTATGTCATCATTCAGTGATTCCATGACACAAAAGAAAGAGTATCTTGTTTTCTTTAATTAACATTGAAATCCTCTCCGCGTTGATAAAAAGGCTAGTTACATAACACAAACATCTTTTAACTTTATATGCTATCTGTGACAACCTATTGTCGGAAAAAAGAGGTTCTACCAGGATGACGCCACAAATACCACTGACTTGAGACGGTCAGAATGGAACTGTCCATGTGAAGTTTTAATGCACTGCTGACAATGTCAAGGCTTTCTCCTAGGACTGCGGGACGTCGGTAGAATTTTCATAATGTTTAACTTTGCTTCACGGGTATAATTTCAGATTATGTTCTCTCTGTGATTTAACAGCAGCTCCCTCCCCCTCCTTCAGAAATAGAAATTGTTTAAAACGGTAAAAGCAGTCGGTTGAATCACGGTTGAATAGCTCCCTGGTTGAATCGACCAAAATGTTTTTCGACCCTGTATCATGTGTATTTCTGATTGATGTCCAACAGTTAAAATATATTTGCGGTTCATTTTACAGAACCAATAAGGGTCCTGAGGATTAGACGATGTCATTAGGCGATGTCTGGATGTGGGTAAAATAGTGCAAGATTATAGAGATTACCATAAGGAGAACTTCACAATTGCTTGTCAGACCGATAAATATAGATTTGAAATCATGCTGCGGATCTGGGGTACCAACGACCTTCCAGTGCCAAAGACACGCGTAACAGGATGCACCGCTAAAGAGGAGGTCCGTCATGATATCGAACATATTTTAACCCATTTGTCTTGACTGACAGATGAAGAATCTAAAAGTACCACCAACAAATCCTTAACTATGCACTATCACCAACAAAGTATCAGTTTACGGCGAATAATGGCATCATCGCTGTGTGCGCCCATGAATTCCGCAACCGTCTCCCCGTGGTGCGGCTCACTCAACGCCACGCGTCAAGGTATCTGTGGGACTATTGGATGCAGCAGACGAAATCCCTGCTAGAAATGGTGGGTGTGGGGAGATCCGTCAGCGATCAGGAATGGGATCAAGAAGGCCAAGTTCTACTATTTGAGCCCGCCAAATCCCTTCCTCGACAGCTACAAATTGCAGTTTTCTGGAGATGGACAAAGCGCATTATTGATTGGGGGATCAGGCAACATAAATCCCAGCACAACTAGCTCAGTGTGCGACGGGAAGTCATGACGGACTGACAAACAGCTACAATGTTACCAAAATAAAAAACAGCGGAAAGGAGAGAAAGAACAAAAAACAATAACAAAAAATAAAGGGCAATAGTGTGTGAGAGAGAGAGAGTATCATAAATGCGGGTGCGTGTGCGTAGGTGTGTATACATAATCTATAAAAGTGTACTTTTCTGCGGGTGCGTGCGCGCATTTGATGTGTGTGTCATGGGTGCATTGCAGAGTTCATAAAAATCCTTCTGCGTTATGCAGTCATAGTTTATAAATCTGTCGAAATCATATAAAAACATAGCAAGTTTGGTTTTATTGGAAAATAATTCCTAAAGGTACTTGGCGTTGAGATCTAGACTCCATGAATTCATCGGTGATATTTCAAGAACTGTTTCTCGACCTGCAAAACGCCATGAAAAGCCACGGAACTCTCCCATCGTCAGCAGTTATGTTGAGTGGTCAAAACCCGGCATTCGATTTCACTCCTATAGTATCTTTAGCCCTTTATCCGCCGCATTCCAGATCTTACGATACACATTGCCTTCAAGCACACGCCTGAGTTACTGAAGGTAATATTTCTTCACAGAAACAGAAGAAAATGTCAAGACTAAACGTTAATCTTGTATAGTATATATAAGGAGTTACAAGGTGATAAATGCTCTGTAAAGGATCAGTTGCACGTCAGAAAAAAAAATCGCTGAAAATTTAGTGACATTACAAGAAACTAAAAGTTGTATATACCTTTAGCAATCAAATTGTCAATTAAATGATGTGTATATTATATGGCCTTTTTTTCAAGTTTCATAGGGCATCCTTCACAACTGCCTCAATCCGTCCCAAAGACGTAATATTAATCTTAACTCGTCATTGGTCGAACTCATTATTTTTTTTTTTTCATTCAATAGGTAGGGTAGCTAGGCTTTATTTCGTCTTGTCACTACAGATTATGGAAAAGTTGTTTTGATCATCTTTTTCTACCCTGTAAGCTCTGATCATAATGATCTCGCATGATGAGGTCCCGCCTTCTGATAAAGACGCCTCCCATAAATTCAACTAAAAATGGACGAGCCTAAATAGACTTGACACCCCGCCAAAGACGCAAGTGTCAAAATATAGATCTGCGGGAAGAGGCATCCAAATACAATATGTGGGACCATGATGACAAGGTGTGTTGGTTCTTGAGCTTAAGCTATCCACCCCTCCTCCAAAGTGCATGAAACCTCAGCCAATTACCGAAGAAACGGACAGACGTGAAGGGGTTAACAAAAGTGAGCAATTCCTCATGGGGCGTGATAACTCTGAGCACCTATCTAAGGGGGGGGGGATGAGTACAAATATAACTTTGACCGAGACGAAAAGAAGGAAGAGGAAATATGTAACGAATGTGATTGGATAATTAGCTGTAACTAGTGTGGCAGCTAACGATAAATAACTCCGAGGTGTTAATTGAAAAGCTGTTTATCTGCCAATGGAATAATATTTTGCTCTCTGCCAAATGGACGTGCCGTCCACTCGGTACTGGTCTACTCCCGTCTATATAGTGTGATGTCAGAACTGGCAAATATTTTGGTCTTATATGTATTACACACACACACACACACACACACACACACACACACACACACACACACACACACATATATATATATATATATATATATATATATATATATATATATGGCAGTACTAGAAATAGCAATAATAATGTCACAACAGACATTCGCACTGTCATCCCTGACGAAGGGGGAGGACCCCCGAAAATTCGGATTTTTAATTAAAATCAAGATTGGCATTTAATGCATTCCGCTGTCGTGACATTATCATTGCTATATATATATATATATATATATATATATATATATAGAGAGAGAGAGAGAGAGAGAGAGAGAGAGAGAGAGAGCGAGAGAGAGAGAGAGAGATAGATATAATATGCAGAATGCAAAATCATAATACTAAAACCATAAATTAGAGTACTGTGTAAGATAAGGGCCGAAGAAGTTTAATGGATATCAATAGACACAAAGGTCAAGAAGTTGTATTTTCTTTCACGTGCGTTGCTAAAACATTACTTCAAGTAGGCTGATACATCAAACGTTCTTTAATGAGCCATTATTATCTTCGAACATCAGTGCAATGTTGAATATTCAATTCATAGTATTTCACTGCTTAAATTTTGAAAATATTGATATTTATAGTGTGCGTCGTCGCAATGCTTATGGGAATTAAATGACCACACAATTTTTGATTTCGCAAGTTGTAATGATACAATTCCAGGCGTTTAGATGTTGTCTTTATTCCATAATCATCCCTGTCTATGATATCTATTTGTGGTATAAATGACTTGTGTATTTGGAAAACAGTCTACCTAATGAAATCATTTCTAAAGGACCTGCATTGCCATTGATTAGCAAGGATTCAAATGGCTAAGAAAATATTGGTGACTCTTTCGTCTTTTCACGACACGCCTCTTTCTCTCAAAGGCTTCTTCTCCAAGAACTCCTGGAGGAAAAAACCCGGGAGAGGCAAACTCCTCCTCCCAGCATCCACAATAATAGTCTCAACTTCAATCTCTTTCTTGCAACCGTTCTGGTGTCAAGCTATATCTTGTCATATCTCTAAGAATTTTTGCGAATCAGTCGGCGTTCTCTTGTGCCACAACAAACGGGATTATTCGGTTTGTGGGCTGTCTCGTCTACTTTGGGTTCTATCTTCAGTAACCACAAGACCTGCTAGTGGCATCTTGTTAAAAGCGTCTGGACTGAGAGACTATAAGCATCAAAGGGGCAACAAGATGCAAAAAGTGTTTTTGACAAGTTCGTCGCAACTAAGAAGTGACGACCTTGGCGGATGAAAATTGTGTTATGGGCAGAAATGGACGGGCAGGAAATGCCAAGGAGGAGGGGAGGGGAGTAAACTAGAGGCTCACCTGGGATGGATAACGAGGCAGGCAGAGGGTCTGGGGTGGAACCATCAATTCGGGGCCATTTCTCACAAATCTTCTTTTGAAATGAATCTGATTTCACCCAGAGGCCCCGTCATTCTAATAAGTCATTGAGTGATTGGCTAAATGTTCCTAATGATGTATTTTAGCAGAGGGTGTACACATGATAGCCAAGCTCCTGTACTTTCTGTATTTGCCACGTCTGCTGAAAAAAAAAAATATCACAAAACACAAAACCATGGGGTATATCTTGATCAAAAAGCTGTCTGCATCGTTTCAGATCTTTCAGCTCTTCCACAATCAATGTAATCATGTGAGGAGCTACTGTATGAACAGTTCAACACTGCTTTCTTTCGACACTGCGTTGCATGTCATTCAATGAAATGAAATATGAACTTTAAAACTTCAAAACAACATAGAAATATTTGTATCCTAGTTTGATCGATACACTTACTTACGGCATCATTCGCTGACGAATTTGCCACTGTTTTTTACCATCTCTATAATGGATGGTAAACATAAAAACGATGTCAACCTGTTGAATGTAAGTATGTAATACTTCTATCCTATTGTATTGGGTCATCGATCTATCAGTAGTTCTTAACGATTCATTTTATGAAGTAGTTTTGGTGACTTATAGTGCTATACATTAGATATTCTACTGTAAAACAAAGTTAATGAATGGTAGTACCATACATCATTTTAAGCGAAATGTTGGAGAGAAAATGCTGAAAGTTTGCAAGATTGGACTGTTAATTCAATCATTATTTTTGTTTCGCCCATCCATTTGTTTATCCATTTGTTGTTTTGTAATTACTCATCATGTGTTATAGGGTTAGCCCTTCTCTAGTCAGGATACATAGTCATTAGGGAATAATAACATAACTTGGAGAAGAGCCCACAACAACAACAACTACAGCAGCAACAAATAAAACTCAATACATAACAGACTAAAACCTTATGGTCAGTATACACAGGCTAGCAATATAACAGCAAAAGATACACGCAGTGATAAGTGCAAATTTACATAGCACAACATAAAAGAATTCAACATGAAATATGTGAATGTATGCATGCACAAGGTTATATTTCTCTAAAATCCTATTGTATTTTTTAATGTTCATAGATACGCTTTGATCGTGGACATTAGTTTGTTGAAGTTTTTGCTTAAAGCACCAGTTTTCGTACATAATTTCCTATACTCTAAGTGATAACACAATTCTTGGAAAATCAACGTCAACATGCTTATTTTCTACAGGTGTGGAGGATCGTCCAAAAGGATACAATGTGAGATCATGTTGTTTTTGTTTGAAGTTCATCGTCAAGTTCACGGAGTTCATAGTAAGTACAACTCTACGATTTCTATACCGATCCCTGACTACTCAAATTAACAGGTTGGTCTGGGAGGATGCTCTTGGTTAGGCAAGACACGTTCTCCCATCAGAAAAGGGGCGTGGCCGCGAGGTAGCTCGCATGGCGTGAGCAACGTGATGCGGTAACTTCGTCTGTCAGCGCATCACGTACTATGCCTCTGTAACAAAGCACACAATTGCCCCGCAAGAGCCATCGCGCCCTCACGCGGAAACGCCAAACACTTAACTTGTCATTTTTCCCCCTTGCGCCTTGTCTTTCTTCAGATTTCTTTTGCATTCTTCATTGTTACAACATCGACTGCGACTCATTCATAAACGTGATACCGACTTCCTTTCCTTGATACTTTCTTTTGCATTTCTTCGAAGTGCGGTGTACTTGAAGCAGTTATTCGCGTGTGGTTAGAATTACTGACGCAAGCACTGTCAAAAACTTATATATCAACATTTTCTTTCTGATGTGGATGTGTGTATGCCTGGGTCCCCTTAACTTGGGTGTGTGAATGAGTGTGTATGTGTGACTGTGTGTGTGTATGTGTGTGTGTGTGTGTGTGTGTGTTAATAATAGTTTATGTGCAGATCTTGAGTTTGTTAAAATGTTGAATGAGAAAATTTATCAATTAAGGGAACAATTGATTCCAGAAATTCAGGATAAATTACTTTTTTGGGATTTTTTAAAGATGAAAATGAGAAATATCATAATTAATTATTCGAAGGAGAAGGCAAAACAAAGGAGAAAGGAAATAGAAAAGTTAGAATCAGAAATAAGTCATTTACAAACTCAATTATTGATTTTACCTGCAAAATTCATAACGGATGAAATTGAAGAGAAAAAAAAAACACTAAACAATTTGTATGATTATTCTCGCCAAGGTCTGAGAATCAGGTCAAGAGCAGAGTGGTATGAAGAGGGAGAACAGAAAACACAGTATTTTGAACAGTTGTTGAAATCTAAGAAAAGGAAAAGTGTTATCAAAGAAGTATACAATGATAAGAAAGAAATAGTGTCAGATAAAAATGAGATTTTGAAAATTATTAGAACATTTTATGAAAAATTGTATTCTGCTTGTGATACTCTCGAAGATGAAAAGTTGATGTTTTTATCTGGTATTCCCAAATTAAATGAAGAAAGTATAAATTTATGTGAAGGTGAAGTAACTAAAAATGAATGTTATGGAGTTTTGAAGGAAATGAAAGTTAATAAGTCTCCGGGAAATGATGGATTTACTGTGGAGTTCTATAATACTTTTTGGCCAGTTTTAGGAGATATTTCTTTGTTTGTGAAAGATGAGGGTTCAATTAAAAGGTTACAATTTTTATTTGATGAATTTGGGAAAATAAGTGGTCTCAAAATAAATAAAGGGAAGACTAATTTCTTATGGCTTGGGGAGGAAAAAGATAGGCCAAATATTCATCTGTTTGGGAATTTTGTCCAAGAAATCAAAATATTAGGAATTTATTTTTCCTTAGATGTTAAGGCAAAAGAGAATTTAAATTTCAAAGAAATATTAAGTAAGATAAAAAGTCTTTTAGGATGGTGGAAAGAAAGAGATTTAACACTTATGGGAAAAATACATCTTATGAAAACATTCGCCTTGTCAAAATTAAATTATGTAGCATCACTTATTGTTGTTCCTCAGTGGGTATTTTCAGAAGTCGAAAAAATTACCTTTGATTTCTTATGGCATGGCAAAGACCGTATAAAGAGAAATATCATGTATCAAGATTATGAGTTTGGGGGTTTAAGAATGACGAACTTTCGGTTATTTGTTAAGGCACAACGTATTATGTGGCTAAAACGCCTTCTATATGGAGAAAAAGAAGTTGGGTGGAAATTATTTTTTGACTTCTGTTTTAGTACAGTAGGAGGTAGATTCCTGTTTATGTGTGACTTTGATTCATCTATTATGACAGATAATGTACCACCTTTTTATTCGGAAATATTGAAGGTTTGGCTCGATATCTATAAATATAGACAATTGGAAAATGAGGTTGTAAATCCAATAATATTTAATAATAGGAGCGTACGCATAGCAGGTAGGAGGTTTTTTCATAGAGATTTATTTGATGCAGGAATAATTATAATACAAGATATATTAGATAACGGTCATTTGAGATCTCAGTCACATTTTCAAAGCTTGGGTCTTGGGTTTTAAGGTAGAAGAATTGCTTAAACTGAATGATATATTTAATGCTATACCCCAGAAATGGAAGGACTCTATGAGAGCAGGTACACTTCAGCAAGTTGATTCCACAAACTTTGACTTAAAATTGATTTTTTTCTGGTCAGAGAGTAAATTTGCAAGTTTTAAAATCGAGAAAAATATATGAGGCTATGGTGGAAGATTTACAGTCATCTTATGTTTTACAAATTAAAGATGACCACAGTAGCTATGATTATACAAACAAAGAAATAAAAGATCTTTTTATTAAACCGAGTAAGTGTACATTGATAAGAAAATATAGAGAATTTCAATTTATGATGTTACATGGCGTAGTTTACATTAAGAAGCGTTTAATGAAGTTTGGTTTTGTAACAGACAGCCTTTGTTCCTTCTGCCAACATGAGCCTGAAACTTATCTGCACTTATTTTTACACTGTGTTAAAGTGAAACCGTTATGGGAATTCATAATTAATTATTTTGATATAAATGAGTTAAGGAATATGGATTGGAGAGATATATTTGGGGGAATCTCGGGTTATTCAAATAGATCAAAATGTGTAAATACTTTGATTATTTTAATAAAATACATCATTTTTAAATCTAGAACGGGAAATAAGTTACCCATTGGAGAAAAGATGCAAAAGATTATTGTTGAATTAATAAATGAGGAAAAAATCCTTGCGACCAAGGCTGGGAAGCTACATGTACATTTACAAAAATGGGAATATTTTGAGACTTCGTTGAATAAACCAGTCTGAAGCTACGTGCAACGTCTGTGACTTTTATGAAAATAGTAATGTTTCCATAGTATTCCACTCTTTCTTTTCTTCATTTTTTTCCTTTCCTTCATTCCTCCTCTTTTTCTTCTTCTTCTTTTTTTTTCTCTTGTGTTGTTTTGTATTTTCTCCCCCTCCTTTCCCATGCGTTCCTGTCAGCCTGTTGGCGGGCTGATTATATAACTATATTTACTATATTGTGATGTGTAGGCAAGAGCAGTTAACCAAATTAGGTCCATGTGTATGTGTGTGTGTATGGGTGTGTTTGTGTGTGTTTGTGTGTTTCATGTGTACAGATAAGGGTGGGGGAGGAAACAGGAAGGGAGGGAACTGGTGGGGGTGGTCATAGGGACTCAGGAAGGGATATGAGTTAGTAGGTGGGCGGGTATTGGTTGATAAATAATATGGTTCCATTATTTATTACTGTATAATTTTGCTGCATAATTCATTTGGATGATTATTAAGATTAATGCTAGAAGAATTGAATTATCACTGTTAAATTTAAGCAATTTTTTTTTTGAGAGCATAGGGGAAGTGACTGTATGTAAATTGATAATTGTTCATGAAAATGTAATTTTTGTTATGTCATTATGTACAGCAATAGCAAATTTGCTATTATGATCACAAATGTATATTTTCGTCATTTCAATTGTAGCAAATGAAAATTGTTATTTTTTCTATTACTTTGAATGGAACAGAATAAACATCGTTGAAAAAAGTGTGTGTGTGTGTGTGTGTGTGTGTGTATGTGTGTGTGTGTGTGTGTGAGTGAGTGTGTGTGTGCATCGTGCGTGAGTATGTGTGTTGATCAAGATAGCTTTTTGTAATATGAGATTTATGTACAATTTTATATCACTTTAAAATATTTCATTGTATGTTAATAAAAAGAATGTGATTTAGGAGCACAAGTTAGAAGAATATAGTTGCTTAGTTTTATTTATTTTCGTTTCATTCTGAACATAATGCTGATATTGAATGGGATTCAAATAAAGAACATCATCAAAAATGTGTGTGTGTGTGTGTGTGTGTGTGTGCGTGTGTGTGTGTTTGTGTTTGTGTTTGCATTGTGAGAGTATATGTGTAATAAAATTTGCCCCTTCACTTTACCAATAACCCCGCAGCCTCTTCAGCACTGCATGCTTACAGCTACTTTTATCCGTCAAAGATGTTTTAGAGTTTCTGACCCTCCCCCCTTTTCTCCTTCACTATTGCCACGGCAATAAATTCTGTCTCTGATTCAACCTTGGTAAAATGTAGCAACAAAGTTTGACCTATAAACAGCGTCATCTCAAACGTTTTCTTACACTATCAACACAGAATGTTGTTTGGCGAGACGGCATAAATAACACGAGTTCAATTGGCCCTCAGACAATATCAAACATCACAACTGATACAATTTAGCATCGTCCAAACTGAAGGCAAAGTGATTTTAGCCACCTTTTAGCGACTATCGATATTGAATTAGTAATTCAATAATGACAATCTGCCCCGCCGAACTGTCAAAAAAACCGCGGCGAATTAGGTCTTTTCGTGAATCAGTGAGTCAGGCGCCATGTCGACTGTGTCGTTTGATGACGTCATCCTCTCGCCAAGAACTTGTACCACTCACATTGCAGGAAGGGGAGGGGGGGGGGGGGGGCGGGTAGAGGGATGATAGAGGGCGCACATCACTTACTACTCTGTCAGTCGTGGTGCATACGAATTATTTAACCCTCTCATCACTGGTACCCTTTAACTACAACTGTAGAGTATTCCAAAGCATAGTATAGTTTGATCTTGTGTTGAGCCTATTACCATTTAATTCAAGCTGAGTTGTGATTCCTATTTCTTTGGTATTGCATCAGTGCGTTGTGAGACCACAATGTGACTGTGTGATATACTGAAGTTTTATTTCAATTTAATTCAATTCAATTCAATAGTTTATTTATTTCCATCATCACAAAGAAAAGAAAAGAAAAAGTTGACATAATCCAAAGTGATACAATTTTTTTTTCATCTCTCTTACACTCGTCTGATAAAGGATTTTTTCAATACAATATAAAGTATATTTTACACGAATGATGTCGTAAAAAGAAACAATGCACTTTGTCATGGCAAGAGAAATGGTAAATAATCACAATGATGGAAAACAGTGTTCCACTAAGAAAGCCACGTAGTGCATTCAAGGTAATCGGGTCTGTCATCATAAGCTGCGATCCACCCCCCCCCCACCCCCGAGATAAGGGGAGGGGAGAGGTAAGGAGGAACAGAGAAATAATATTCATTTAGTATTAAAATAATAAAGTAATACACCATACTATTCCAGTAATCATAGAATAAACTATATGATTCTCTCGATATTACTATTGGCACCCTCCAAATTCCGTATGATAAATTATTTCATTCGTATGTCTGTCTGTCTGTCTGTCTGTCTGTCTGTCCGTCCGTGCGCCTGTCTCTTTTCACGGCCTCATTTTCTGGGTTTGGCATCCTTAGTCCGCAACTGACCGGACAAATCTCAGAGCAAGGCCACTCCTCTCTCTCTTGCCCAGTCACCAGAATTTAGACGAGCGCTCAAATATCGATATTCCTCTCCATTGCAAGACTGCAACCCAAATAAGGAGAGCTAGCAATTCATGACGTTGTCTGCTGTAAGGTTTATTTCGTGTTGTATATATTTTTAATGTATTATGGAGAATCAAACATCTCCATGACAGTCATATGATGATTAAAATGCAAGTTCCTGCTCTGTTACAGCAATGTGGGCTATGCCCCCATCTATTGTTCATTCTTCCGAGACTTTTGTTATCATGGCAGCTATATAGTCTAGCGCTTTTATTTTACACGTTCTGTTTTGTCCCCGGTGATATCAAAAGTAGACGTTATCAAAAACAACAAAACTTCCTACGAAGAAAATTCAAGAAGCAAAAGAATAATGATAGTAATGATAATAATAATGATAATAATAATGATAATAATAATAATTATGAAATAATAATGATAACAATAATAATAATATTAATGATAATAATACAATACAATACATTTATTAGGCGCTTAATACGGATGTTACCGGAAAATTAAGATTTAATCCAAAATATTGATACAAAAATACAATACTATTAAAAACCGTAAGTAATTCAAACAATAGATACAAATAAATTGTTATTAATGGCAGTCTAAAATGATAAAGGGGTTAGACTTGATTTATTTCAGCACATGTTGAAGACGTACTAAAATACTCTGAGGGCTAAGATAACAAAGATGTGTCTTTAAGGGAGAAACACGCAGCAACAGAAGAGGAACCCCGTGCAGCAGACTAAAGTCAATTTTTCGTCACTAGCTGCGCCGCGTATTCTGGGAGAGGCCGAACCCTAAGACAAGCTAAATCCCACTCGGAAGGAGCGAGGGAGGTGGAAGGGATCTAGCGCAGAAATATCAATTTTAAGAATGTCGAGGAGGATCAGAGCAGTGTCCAGATCGATTACGGACTGAAGGACGAGCTCGTCCTCGGCATTAACCATGGTAATTGTGCAGGACACAGAGTTTGTGACGCTTTATAAAGCGATGACTCAAATCACCACCGGCTTTGCCATCAGCGGGGTCGAAGGTCAGAATTTCAATTTGTGTAAAATTCAGGTGGGCGAAACTACAACGTCACACTTCTCGCGTGACAACGTACCTGACTGATTCGAAGATATCTACTCATAAAATAAATGAAACCTTTGGAGCGACCTGTTTACTGTTTCCTCAACAAACAAACAAAAAAAAAACTTACAAAAAAAACTGATGCAGATATTGCCCTACTAGTCCGTAGTCTACCTTTTACTTCGACTCGATTATGCGCTTCAACGTCGGTTATTTTTTTCTCCCTCTGAACAAACACATTACAATATACAATCAGCAACACAAAATCTCAACCCCGCTAGTGCCAACGCACGTGCTTAGGAGCAAAACAGTGGCTCAATCTCGGAAAAAATGAATAAAACATGAATCTCTCATTTGCGAAGATATTGGCAAGGGCCGCAAAATGGTCAATATTGATGAAGTCAGACTTTTCATAAGACGTTTAGATGTCATTTTCCCGCCATTACAGGGAAATTGATTGCCACTGCTTCTTAGTTAAAGCGAGATGAATGGCTTGCGATAAATCTCGGGTCTGAATCCCGCGATAAAACCGCATGGATTTTCTCATCGTTCGCTAAATTCTGTAAAGAGGCACGAAACCATTACACCCGTTTATAACGGCGTGCTCAAGACTTAATGGCGTGCGCGAACCTAAAGTAGACGAGCGCATATACATCTCGTCAGCCGAAACAGCTCGGGTAATTATCGCCTTTCGTGGCGGGAAGAGGCCTACACGAGGAGCGCGGGCGTCATTAAATTCTTGAGAGAGATTAGAAACAATAGCCGGTTTTATGATCAAACAGCGATAAAGAAGAATTTGCGGTGATTTTATCGAGACCACTTTTTTTTTCTTCTTCTTTGTAATTTCTCAATCAATGCAGTATAACGCTTGCTTTAACGCATCCATAACTAAATCAACATCATCCTTGTTTAGTGATTCCACAGCACGAGGCTTTGAGCAAAGTTTTGCCCACTATTTGATCGTCAATATGAAGACGTAAAATGAAGATGTCATCATGCTTATATGAAAAAATACCTATTTTATGTAGGTATATCAAGCAAGAGCAACTTTTCTTTCCGATCGACAACCTGTTTTTCTATGCAGCAAAGGGCAATGATTCTGTGATAGCTGAATCTTCATGCAAACTTTATCTTAAATTTCTTAGTTCAAACAGTTCTTTCCTAAAATAAGAGTTATACTCTTCTTCTTCTTCCGTAAGAGTGACCACAATCAACTTGCTGATTATTCTGTCACTTTCGGGGGGGGGGGGTCTAAGTTGTACAAGTCTTCAAAGGGTTCAAGTAGTTGCCGTAGTAATCATCATCCAATGAATAAATAAGTAACCAATAAACTGACAAGTCCATCAGTAATAGTAATAATAATAACAATAATGATAAAAAAGAAAAGAAAAGAGTGCTAAGCAACTACTCCTGAGCCGAGGCTCGTGACACAAATGTGTCGATGGTATTGGCCTCGACCACTTCCTGGGGTAATCTGTTCCAGTCTTAAGGGCTTTTTACACTTGTAAATTTTTGCTTAGCCCCGGACCAACGGTGGGGCTAAGGGGGGGCCTTAGCCCCACCGTTGGTACGGGACTATCCTTAGCCCACTTTCTGTTTACACTTGTTTTTGCCAAAGTGGGCTAGCCCCACCGATAGTACGGTACTATCTGGCCCTGCAAAATAGCAGGGGTTAGCACCGCAATTGCGGTGCCAAGCAAGTGAGTGTAAACAGAACGAAAAAATAATCCTGGGCTAAGCGACGGAGACGAAGTCCGACCTTCACTGACCAATCAGAAACGAGGTAATCAAGTGCTGCCGGTGCGTGCGTGTACGTGTACAATACACAGCGTAATTATGAATATTCATGTGGTTTGGAAAGTCCGGGGCTAAGAAATACGAGTGTAAAAAGGTCAGTTTTCTCCTTAGCCCCGGACAAGAGATAGTACGGGACTAATTGGCGAGTGTAAAAAGCTGAAAAAATTGGTACGGGACTAACGATAGTCCTGGGTCAGAGAAAGTCCGGGGTTAAGAAACACAAGTGTAAAAAGCCCTTTTGACGGTTCTTGGTAAGAAGGAGTTTTGGTGATAGAGAGTTCGGCTGGGCGGGACCAGGTATTGGTGGCTGTGAGTTCTTCTTGGACGTGTAGGGAGTGGTTGAAGCTGTTCTTTAATCATGTTGACATGTGCGAGGTTCACGTTTATTCAAAGAGGAGAGCATGAACATATATTCTAAAAAAAGCTACTGTTGAGCATCTCTTTGAAAGTCATCATTTAGAATCACATGAAGATATTTCAGGGATTGTAGCATTAGAAAAATAACAAAATGTTTTCGATGAATTTCAGCAATGCGAGAATGAGGAAAATAAATCACGCACGACAATTTCTTGATCGCAAGAAGAAGCAGGAAATTTTGTTAGATTTCTGAGGGAAAAAAAGATAAAGTAAATGACTAATTCTTTCCAGGCACCCCAGAATACCGTCGACGAGGTAACATGATTTTGAGAGAAAACGTGTATCTACTAACAAACAACTGCAAACGGAACTATAAACATCTCACCAAAGTACCAATCGACTGAGAGAAGAAAGACATGAAGAAAATCAAAACGTGGCCTCCAGAGGCGTAGAGATTATGCTAACAGCTTGATTCGAATCTGCAATGTATCATTTTCAGTATAGTTCATCCCTGACGGATTCCCAAGGCCAACTTTGTGACATCCATACTTTCACTTTTTCAATAAGCCGTGAGCAATAGTATAGAAATAACATTGGTTCCAGTCTAATTTGAGCAACATAAAAAAATAAAAAATAAACAAACAAATAAGAAAGATATCAGAGATGAATGTATAGACAAGGTACACACATTGATTTCCTGCCTACATTCAATCTCTATCTCTCTTCTCCTCCTCTCCCTCCCTCCCTATCTCTCATAATTCTCTTTCTGTATATCTAGCTGTCTTTGTATATCTCGTTCAACCTAACCATCTGTCCTTCTTCGAACTTTAATCTATCATTTTTCCCCCCAAACGAAGTCTGTTGACGCAATAGTCTTCAGCATCCTAGTTTACATCGTCCTGATTTTTAACTCATTGATTTTAATCGCTCTGGAACAGATTCAACTTTTTTTTTCTCTCTCTCTCAAAAGGTCACATTCTAAAAACTTCTTATTTATTTTTTTTAAAAGCAATGACTTCGCGAATGGCCGTGTTCAGTGTGATTACCCCATTGAAATACTATATACACTCAGAACATCATTATATATGCAAAAAGACGTAGGGAGGGGGATAGGGAGCGCACATGACAAATGAAGTGACAGAATTTGATGAGTGTCAAATATAATACGAAGTTTTATTGATAGAGTTTGGCGTTTTGTGGGCGTGCCGCCTGATAGATTACATATTTCCTCCACCAGCCACGCCCATTGAGATAATGGTCAGACACGTAAAAGATGAAAAGAGGGAGAGGGAGAGAGGGGGGAGGGACCGAGGGAAGTAGTAATAGGGAAAGTAAGATAGAGGGTAAGAGATAGGAGATATATTATATAGATAGTTATGTAAATGATATCTAGAAACACGAGAGACACGTATATGGTATCTAAAAGACCAGTTAAATACGATAAAGGCATGTATAAGAGAAAGGGCATCAAAGGCTGATAATCACACTGAGGTTAAAGCGCAGTCTACAACATATCAGCATACTATATCCAAATCGTATAGGGCTTTATCAGTGTAATAACATCTTGATTTGAAAGTTCACGTATAATTCTTCCTAGTTTGCATGTCATGAGCTGTGGTCGAACAGACTTTTCTACATACACACTGTAAAAGTGAACATACTCATTAGTCCCTCAACTAACGTGTTAAATCTTTTAATTTAAAATTTAGATTTTGTATGCTACGTAATTCAACACGGATAAGACTAAACGTCGTTCTTCTCACCGCAATCAGATTCACAATGTGGGGAGCGTCCACACGTATGTGTGTTTTTTTGCATGTATAAGATACTTACGAGATCCGATATATCACCTGAGCCATTTTCCTGGACCAAGACATGGGTTACGCACTTATGACAGTCTCGCAAGTTTTCGCTTTGGCCATCCAAATTGGGATGAATATTGACAAAGTGAAGAATTCAATTTCATCAATCAAAGTCTTTCTCCAGCCGACTATTTCGATAATCATCTGGCATACATTGTAGTTCGAAGACGGAGGCATCAACAGACAAATAGTGTCTGCATTGTGGAAGCCGTTATTAAATGGTCAAGAACTGACCTAATGTGGTTGACTGTTTTAAGTCGTATAGATAAAACTCGAAGTTACGTGACGTTAAAAGAGATTCTCGTTGTCTCGAATATTTAGAATTTCCGAGAATATTATAAATTTGTATGTATTGATGAATATTGAAGACTTGAATTCCATTTTTTTTTGAAGGATCCTTTGGCTTTGTCTCTGACTTTTCGGATTCATAGCACAGTTCAAGGGCAGTTGCATCAACATGAAGCAAATTCCACGTTATGGCATCTGAAACGGAGTGGTTAAACAAAAACACCGAGCTAAATTCAGTCCGTTATCGTTAAATATGGCCGACGACTGATGTGTTTTCTGTCACGAAAACTAAGCTCTGAGAGATTTCGGGGGATCAAACTCAAATTGAGCGATACCCGGAGCTAGAGACTTCTAGAAAGAGAAACATTAGAAAGGAGAAAGACATGCTAAATTCGGCGTGTCGGCGTATGAAAGACGGTCTAAATATCGCTCTGGAATCAGTGCTGTAAACATCCTCCAGCAATTATGCTCTGCTAGGAAAACATCTCCGATATTTTATCACAGAGATCAGCTGTCAAGCACTCGGGGAGACGAGGACCAGGGCACGGCGCGAGACAAACCAGTTCACTCGTTGGGAGACTTGAAGCGTTACACTTTCTACTTTTCAGGATGACGTGTAAACTCGCCAGCTCACAACACGAGAGCTGATGGATGGCCGGTGAATGTAGCGCCGCACGAGGCGGCTGCATGTGGCCGGCTGCCGCAAGGGAACCCGGCCCGACCGACCCGGGTGCTGACCTCATTGGTATGCCGATGGACCAACATTTTTTCCCCCTGCCCAACCGCGGCTGACTCTCTCCTCCTTTCCGCGCGAACCTTTGCGTCCCCTTGGAAACCGACAGGTCTGTCACCGCTGCAGATGCGGCGTGAAAACGGGCGATGATCCCGCTGTGATCCGTGTTTGTTTAACTTATTGGTTTAATCGCAATGTAAATAATCCAGACAAATATGTGTATAATTGGCCGGTTGAAATGTTGCTCGCTCTCTAAAGGGTTTTTGTTCTTGGCCCTCTAGAACTGTGGATTTTTGTCGAGTATTGGGGAAATTTTCACATTCCTTTTTCGACATGAATCAAATTTCTATTTTAAGCAACAGACGCATTTGAGGCTTGAATACTGAAGTCTCCATGGTCTGATTTAGCCTAAGATGTTGCATTAGTCACAAAATTTTCGACTTGATATCTTGGTATTTACTAGCCGAATTCATAGTTGTCGTTATCACGACATTGCACTTTTTATTTTGATTTGATCTAATTCAATTTTTGGTTTCTGTCACATTATAACCCTCATTCATGCACGAATCAAAATCAGAATTTTCATGTGATTCAGTGTTTTGCGGTTAATAACAATGCAGAAGATATCAAAACACATGATGGAATACATCAAGCAAACTTCAAGGGCTGCAACTTACGCAACGCTTGATATATTAGGCTTGCACTATCTATATAGACTGTATTGAGTTAAATATTATAGTCAATTGATACATTAAGTTTTCGAGTTCGAAGTGACTTGATTCGGAAGGTAAAAGAGAAGAAAGGAAGAACATGAAGTAGTGTTTATGCATTGATTTTGTTAAATAGTGAATGCAAACAGCTCTTCTCCTTTCCTTTTGTCCCTTTCTTAATCTTATCTCTACGCAAGTGTAATTATGTATAAGGGCTGCAAGCAAATTAGGCTACTCTTTCAGTGTATCGCTGATACATTTTGGTACACATTGTAAAGCCAGTGGAGGCAAAACTGTACTTTGTAAACAACTTATGCTTGTATGTTACATGGTACCAATGTGCGTACACAATGTGTACAACGATAATGCAGGAACCAATAAATCAAGTCAAATCAAATCAAATCAAATCAAATAGGAATAGAGGATATATGGATCTGTTTCTACATCTTCTGTTATGTGCACCCTTCATTTAACAGTGGGAGCACCGTGTATATGGAATATTATGAGAACGGATATGATTTTGATAGCTGGGATGGAATGTCGGACGAGGAAGGCAAAACAGAGATGAAAGGTGACGGTTTTCCTCCACTGTTAAGGGTACCTTGTTTATTGTTATCACTGCGCAAGGTAACAGCGATAAGGATGATCGTAACAATAGTGAAAATCATAATGGGTATGGTGGTGATGAAGATAATAGCGAGCTTAGGATTTGCGACGCGAACGCTATAAAGATGACGCAATTAGACTAAAATGGTGTTCTGCACATGCGCGAGGCAGCTGTTTGCATTGTTCAACCCGGGAGGCTGCGTCGTCGTAGAGTTCGCGTCGTAGATCTAAAGCTCGCTAATAGCATTGATGATGATAATAATAATGATCATGATGATAATCACAACAATGATAAAGAGAGTAGTAGTAAAACGATACTTACAATACTGCCAATGATAGTCATTATGATGGCAATAGTAATAATAACACCAAAACGATGACATTAAATTATGATAATCATTGTACTTATATGTCTTGTATGTTGACCGCTTTCATTAAGATACTCTCTGCACTTTAATCATGATTAGTATACAATGTAGGGTCTACTAATCTACGGATACTTGAATATTTCGGAACGTAAAAGGAGATTGCAGTTTCATACGTAATGCATAGGAATGTAAACACACGCACAAATACATAATACATCAATGACAGCAAATGTTATTCATATGCATTTATATTAGTAGGCTAATGAAAAATAGAAATTATAAGTCTATGTGTTTATGTATAGTTTGTTACTTGTCTTTAGGTTTATTTTATTCATCATTGTTTCTCTCTTTGATTATGCAAGATTGGGTATGCGTATATGAAGCAGCTAACAGGCTTCTATACACCGCATCATTTGACATTACCAACGATGATGCATAATCTCTCACTGCGTATACAGGTTGATAATCCACGAACTGTTGATTTGTGTTAGCATTGCTTAGCAGCAAAACAAAAACAAGTCTTACATTTTTAGTAATATGCAATATCATAAAACACTTGTTGTCCTTGCTTCTATACTGCAGAGCGTGAGCTACCTTGCCCACTTTAATCACTGAACAGGTTACATACAGTTAACACAAACAAAAGAAAAAATCCACACGAACACACGAAGGAGGAATATACGAACAGACTAAAAGAGTACAATCGCAAGAGGCGTGTAGTGGTGTAGATGCTATAAGCTACAAGATTTACAGTGACACAACGTGTTTATCATAAAGAATGACTTTTTTTAAAAGTAATGAATATCATATTAGCACATAAGATGAATTTTCCCCCTTGATCTCAGCTTTCTTCCACTCATCTAGAAATTACATATTTCTTCGTGGGCGTGGAGTTAGCTAAAGTTGACTCTGAATGTGATTTGTGTGGCATCAACCGATGCTTTATTCTGTCCAGAGGTTGTCGCAATAAAGTTTGTTTGTTTGTTTGTTTGCATTTCTTCTGCTTCTCAAGTCAAAACAGAATTGAATTACATACTTGTAAAGAGTTAAAAAACAACAGCACTAAATTGCTAAGAGGCAAAAGAAAAGAACAATTTCATGTAATACTAAAAAGCCTACTTATTATGAAATATTTATGGTTGCATTTGAATATAAGACATAAAATGCCATATATTTTATTCAACAAGGAAGCAGGAAACCGTCGGCAATATTCAGCATTGCTTGACGGAGATGGCGGCCTCATAGGGGAATTCAGCACAGGTTTGCCTCTCACAACAGAGTACATAGATAATATTAAGTTCTAAGGGAGAAAAATGTATAAAGATGTATACCGTGGAAATGAATTTCTCGAAACTTCTCGAGATTTGTCGTAATTATGAAAAAGAGATGTAAGCTTATCCATCTAACAGCATATTATAGCAGCAGACATCTTCTCGTTAGAGTAGCATCTGTCACGAAATAGCACCAACAAATCCATTCATTCCAACTTTTCTCGATTCTCCTGTTCTTGTGGAAAATACTATCCTCATCATTCAATTGAACAATCCCATTATGTCTCTCTTTAAAATGTCTACATTCTGCGTAGAACTTTCTTCCCCTTGCCTTCTCACCATCACGAGTGGCTCTTTGCAATTATTCTGAAGGCTCCTCTCGTACTTTGTTTTCATTTTAACCCCGGTCTGGATAATCTGAAGGAGACTACATTCCGATACAGTGTTCAATACATCATAATATGTCTTCCCACATCCGCAACCATTGCTAAAACAAAGATTGACAATGGAAGAAAACACGGGGGAATAACAACCATTCGGTTATGGAGAGTTCAGTCGCATGGAGCACGCCCTCTATGACACCCGATACTTCTTATCAGGGAGCACTCTGTGGATACTGACTTACCATTTTTATATGATGAAGACGTGTGTAAAAACCCAATGAATCATTCATTCATTTAAAAAAACAATTCAACTGAATGTATCCATGAAACCCATGAACGTCGATAGATTTCTCATAGTTCAAATGCTCACAGGTTATCTGGAGGTAGAAGTACTCTGGGAAGAGTACAACATGTAAGTGCAGCATGTGAGTGCAGCATGACTAAGCCGATATCCAATGATGATAATGTTAGGTTGAAATTTGTGTGATATCTGGCAATGTGGATAAATCATCAGTTAATCCCTTGAAAGGGTTGTCTTAAGTTCGTGATTAGGACACTGCTTAATTCCTCTTTTGTTTACCGGTATGTCTCTCATTACGTGTGCTTTGTCATTTCATTAACATTTTCTCTAACGAAAACTGTGTCTTTCATAAAACTTCTAAAGACTAACTGTATAGATTTATGACATTACCAGTTCATTGTGAAGAAGTATATTATGAAGGTATTTGTGCAAATCTTGAAAGGATTTACGAAACATTCTTGTACAATGTATCGATATTTCCACATGCATCGTAAATGTGCATCACTATTAGTATAGCACATCAGGATAATTGAATTCATCTATTTAGCATTAAAAAATCAAACAATGACAATGTTAAACAATCACGACAATGTACAGGGTATTGATGGTCATTGATATAGAATACATGGTAAGAGATAAGCTGAAGGGAAACATGCAACAAGGACTTAAAGTTTCCTTACAATCAAGCCGACCCTGGTAAGCAGTGAAAAAAATGCAAGGGCTATGATTATACATTTATAGTTTTCTTTATTAAAAAGACGAAATCGAACTTACGTATATAGGCCTACAGAAAAGAGAACAGAACTAAAAAGTCTGAAGTGACAAAGACGACATTTTTGAGATATTATCATCTTGGACAACAAACACATCCGCTTACATTCATATGTTGTCACTTAAGGCATAAAAAAGAAGAAAATGTCAAAAGCTTTATTCCAAAGACGATACACACCAACTAATCAATGATTGTTACAGAAGACTCTTTTGATAACAGCAGTACCCATATGTGAAAGTGAAGAGAAAATGTAATTATGCTTACTTTGATATGTCTTCCTAGGATTATTCCCTTACACTTATTTGATTTCATATTTCTCGTAACAATCATAATACGACCAAATAGCGGACGATTGTCACTATAATACTCCATCTTACTGTTTTTCTCCTGACCTGGGGGTTAAAATCACTCATCCATCCAAATAAAACATGTCTTTTAATAAACTATCTAAGCTCCCTATTCAGAGACGATTTCTTTTTTTTTTTCTTCTTCTTCTTCTTCGTCTTCTTCTTTAACTGAGGGAAAGAGAGACAAAACTCTCACACGAGCGTGAGGGGCAGACTCCGAGCGCCGACCGAACTCTGCAAAACCGTTCACCGGAGACCGCCGGGCTGGCCCGGTCTCCACGAAGCGACGACCCACCGTCTGCTGGCTGTCCAGATTGGCTGGTATAGCGACAAACCAAAAATTTAGTTAGATATAGCCGTATTATAGTTGTACTGTGATTAAGACGAAACGAGTCCACAATTGGCGCGAACAGGGGCCATGCGATGCTTCCAAGTTGCTGTTTGTCTCGACAAAACGCATCTAAATTGTCTGGCGTGGGAACAGAAAACATTCGACAACGCGCACCGGCAGCTGTACGACCTCGCGGGACAAGTTAGTTCTAATTACTCGAGCTGATATATCTCTCGACAAGTTGAATGTCAGTACGACGAGATATACGACCTTTTGCATCTCTGGGGTCGTGTGAATGACTATGCTGGTTTCCGTCCGACTAAACGGACCTCCTTCCCCCCCCCCCCCCTCTTTTTCCTCTTCCTCTTTCTTCCTCGAATTCTATTGCCCGCCCAAGATACGAAGATGATCTATTAGACACGCGTTTTTATTTGTCGTAACTTGCCCGAAGCTCTTTTTTTTTTAGCGATGTTGCTATAATGATGCCTATTTGAAGCCATTTCCACATCTTTTTCCACATCTTCTGCCTTCTCTATAAATTGTCTCTCTTGCCTCCCACTGCAATGCTATGAAGGAATAGTCGAGAAACTCACTCAAATTCAAATTTCGAATAATTTTATTTTCATATAAAGTAACACAGAATGAGAAATATCACGCTTACATGAGTAAAGATTTTTTTTAGAGAATATGAAATTACACATGGTTCAACACTGCATTGTACAATCTTAGTAATATCACCTATGTATTTCAATAAATGAATAAGTAAGTAACTACAACTTTATTTTTGAACTGCATATGGAAAAGAGAAATTCACAAGAGATGCATACCTTGTACATTTTGTGAATTACTCAAGAAGATAAGGACATCTCAAGATCCGTCAAGGAATCCATATTATGAAACATTTTGACATCATGACGTCAGGCGAAACGGACTGAAAGAAAGGACCATAACAAGGACAACAACGAAAGAAAGGACAGAACAGGCAGGAAAACAAACTAAAGATACGGATAGGAAAGAAAATAAGGAAACAAAAACAAGGAAACAAAAGGAAACGAAAACAACTTTCCAACCTGTCCAAAGTGAAAGCGAGCCCTCATGGCCGCTTCTCGACAGATTCGGAGAGAACTTGTCTACAAAGTGATGGGCGAGTGGTCAGTGATGTCCATTCATCGGTCAGTTCTTACCTCACGAAACCAGAGGAAACCACGCACGTTGTGCATTTTTCCCTTCTATTTATTGCGCCTCTCTGTCAGCTAGGCATGACAAGTTTGATCTCAAAAAGGGTTCAGCACCATTTTCGAACCTTTTTCAAGTAAGTCCGTCACCTATCAGATAGAGCAAAATATAACCGTTTCAACGATATACCTCATTGTTGCATAACAAGGAATATTCTTTAAGTTGTGATAACAAATAACCCATAGTTTCTTATCATTTCTTTTGGTTTGTTAACAGGTTTAATCGCAAATGATATGTCAAATTGACAAAAATGGAGTTAAGTCGTTTTGAGATCAAATTCTTTACATGTTGATTGACAAGTAGGTGACATGAAGCGATTAAGATAGCATCTCACCTGACACTTTATATCACTATGGTAAGAGGAAGTGAAAAGAGGAATACTTTTTCACTTTCCTGTTACTGCCTACGGTTAATTTCAAATAAGCCACTGCACATTCAAGATAACTTAAAGAGATGAAATATACTCTATATACATGCAGCAATACCAAATGCATCAAAATCAGACATGAAAGAGACGAGTTATTAGGGTTTGAAATATCCATACTTAACATCAGTATCAATGGATTGGTAGTATGATAATACAAAGGAGATGAGGCGTTGATAGCATTATTTCAATATGTAACTATCCTCATGATAAATACATCAAATTCTAATACAAAGTGTATAGATAACGTGTTTGGTCTGTGGTTAAGCAACTACAACCTGTTTTCCCTTTATTAGGTATCAATTTGACACACTCTTGGCGACGTAATTTACAATGAATGATAAGAGTAAAATCAAAGAGGCAGAAAAGTATGGCGAAATCTTAAAAGTTGACAAGATACAGTCTTAGTGGGCACAATTACATAATATATGCAAATTAGATGAAGTGAAGACGGCATCACTTCAAGATTCTCCCATTGACCCGCAACACAGATCTTCAGTAGATTTACTTACTTTCTTTACATCAAATTAAAGACGACTTCTCATGATTGAGCAACAGTTATTTCTTTAAGGGGGAAAGGTTTGGTACTTGCTGGATTTGTTTTTCTTTTACAAGATGCGTGTCTTTGTAATTTTTGATTAAGAAATAGGAGCGTTGCATATGTGACTGTGACAGACAATGCAATTCTGAGAAACTATTTTAATGTACAGCACTCTGAGGGTGTGGCCTTTTTTTTTCAGAATTTGATGAAAATCGTTCTGATCTGTTTGCTCGATTTCACTCTGATATACGATAAAGTGGACTTAAACATGGAGAAGATGATCTTCCATTGATGAGGACTTTAGGATAAAGTGAACAAAGTTTCCGGTTCGCTTCGCTTATTTCTTATTTGCTTCGTATCTGCATATCGACTTTGCAGACACTGTACCAGGATGTGATCTACTTGAATGTTTTTTGCTAATTGGTTGAAGCTAAATTTCGTCCACTAGGAATATTCGGTGACCTCAAAGTCAATACGTCACATCAGACAACACGCTAAAAATTGTTGTATTTATCCATCCACAGTTGCTCTCTGCAGTTTACAATGATAATAACCCATGTCATGGCAATTAATGTAACACTTAGTTTAGTGTTTTCGACTGAGCCTAATACATGTATAATCCAGAGCGAGTGACGTTGGGTCTCACGAGGTGCCAGTTTTGACGTTATGTAGTTCGAAGAAGAAATAATGACGGTAATTAACGATCACATGGCAGAAACATGACTCTCGTCCTGCGTTTAAAACACAAGGACAGCGAAAGAATGGCGTTACACTTTTAAAACACATTTCGTATTCAGTGATTGTAAATTCAAGAGTCACCACAAGAAATACAATTGCTGACGTAGTTCATGTTGGCAAAGACCAAGTACAAATGAATAAAACTGCATAGATATGTGAGACACACACCAAACAAGCGATACTTGCAGTGGGATACACAGAATGCTAACCAGTAAACATCAGCTGATATGCAAATGCTGTCATCAACTTAACAAAAAGGCTGCCAGTAAAACTTTGTTTAGAATGGAAAAGTCTTACGTTCTGCAGCTTTGTTTTAAAAATATTGTATTGCTAAAGTTTGAAAACATTTCCTTGAGTATGAGACTGACATCTTCATCATTTTCTTGGTAGCCAGTAATTGCAGTGTGGATTTTGTTGGCAAAAGTTTTGGGGGAATTTGAGACACCAATCTCCCTGCTGTTTTCAATTGATTTTTGCCTTAAAGGATTATTGGGCATTTTAAAACCTTTTTATAAACTTTCTGCCTGCTAGATAGTAATTACACAACTGAAAACTGCTACAAAGCATTATGCAGCGCAACCAATTTTAAGTGTTAACAGGTTAATGATCGTACTTTGACGATGAATGAACTTTATGTGTTCAGCAGTCTGGATTTCAATTAATTTTTGATCATGTTATCTTTGAGATTCGAGAGCGTCTAGTGAGGAGGACTGACTGTTGTCGTGTGAGACGCTGAATGTTGAATTAAATCTAGCTAGCGTGTGTTTATGTTACCATATGGTGTCAATAAGAACTCATTCTCTTCCCTTCTCCTGCATGTTCAAAGTCTCCTCGTAACATCTGAGACCTTTTAGCACACAAGAAGTATTTTGTCAATTACTCTCTAAAGCGTTCAACACAAAGGAAGGTGTTCTGTTGCCCATCGTTCACCGCAACATTTCACAATTAAAGCTGATAGGTGCACTCGGGTGTCTGTTTGGTCTTGCTGAAAAATGATAACACAATAACTGTTTGAACACGTACGATCCACTTGGATTACACTGATTAAGCATCGAAGACATTCTGGCGGGATTATAATTCGCGAAGGGATGGATGAACATCGATGAAATAGTTCTCAAACTACCTAGTGAACACTTTACGATATATCACAATTTTACAGCACATGTTTACGCTGCTCCCTGCATGTGAACTGCCCAGAGTGCGACACCGTATGGGCAGTCATCATCGGCCCATCACCATGGCAACGCTGAGATTTCAGGACTCGCTGCTAAACTGAGATCGTGCGAGGTAAAAGCGAATCTTGCCGACAAGCCCTCTGGACTTTACATTCTTTCCATTTCTTTTCTCATTTGGTCTTGGACCTCGCTGAGCTGAGGGGTCGCCATGGTAATCCCTAAGCTCTCCTATTGTCCCTGTGAGAGAGCGTCGCTGCTGCATTTTGGCGCCTCCGAGGTTTACCACAGGGAGGAATCGGTCACCATCTTCTCCCTGCGACAGGAAGAAAGGGTCCTAATAAAAATTGATACAGTGGCAATTATTGCGGTTCCGTTTGAAGCGCCGCTCGGCAATAGTCGGACGTGTTTTCTTCGCGCGGCGATCTAATCGCGGGCAACCCGCAGCGCGCAGACGACATGACCAAATAGCCTGCGCTCGCCCCCATGCCCTGCGCGCGGTGACATGGCGGTAATTCGGCACAGCGAAATTCCCCACATCCCTTTCATCGTCTGCCGCGATGATTGGACCTAATCAACAATGCATGCAAGCGCCAATCGGGCATCATGCTGCGAAGCAACAGTTACAATTGATTCAGCACTGATCTGCGCTCCAAAGCTGACATAGGAGATCGGCGACCGGGACGAGCAAGGGTGATAAATTAGCTTCGTGCGCTCGCAGCAGGACGCCTGACGTGGACGGTTTGCCGACGTCCAACGCCGGGAAAGAGGATGCGCACATCTTGCGCGTCGCTTTGATGACCCATCCGACATTCCTTCACTCCATTTCGGCTTATTGGTCGCAAATTTGTTGCAGCGGATCAAACAGAGAGGGCACGGTGTTTTGCAGGTCCGTGCAGGCCGGCTGCAAACTTCTCCTGTTGCCGCCTTGTATTTTTGTGGAAACCATTAAGGCACCGCCAACGTTAATAAAAAGAAAATCATTTTACAAATTGCACTCGCCAACTACAAAATGAAATATCATCGCATTAACATCAAAGGTATAGAAATTCCCAGGATGATAAAATAGAAAGGAAGGGGAAAAAAGGAAAAGAATGAGAAAGGTAACACTGGCATATCATCCAAATTGTCTTATTACATTAGTTTCAGTGTGTTATTGCTCTTATTTTCTCTTTCTTCAGATGAAGCTTTCCTGTTAATGCTTAAACGGCCTTAAAACGACGTGACGGAGTGGATAACAGTATCAGAAATATCATCGGGAGATTTGCAGTCACTGCAGTGCTTATGATTTCATTACAGATTCATCTGTTGATTCAGTTCCAAATGCGATAAACGCAGATTTAGCCTAATAGTGATTCGGGAATTCACATGGTAGCCATCTTTTTCCAAGGCTCTCGAAGAAAACCTCTACAAATTTTTAACCCTCAATTGGAAGAATGAGTCTGGTTGGGAAAATGTTAGTCATCTCTATCCAAACCTTTGGCGGAACATGTAGTTCTCGAGAGTTCTGAAGTATCAAGTCGGTTAGTTCTTCAGACGATTATCACAGAGGGATTCCCTCTGTCGTAAAACACGCCAAGAAATGATACGAAGTATGACTTTTAAAACACCCCTCTCGAAAACAGGGAGTAAATTACCTTGGTCTCCAGTCAAATGATGGACCAGTGAAAAGATCGATTCGCGGCGAGACTAAAGTAGTGACCAACGAGATTTTATGAAATTGTAATTTAAAACAATGCTGATTTGCAATCAAATTTTGAGAGTCTGGCGATCGTTATCGGGGAAATAGCCCTTCGGCAGCGCGGCGACGACGTCGGCATAAACAAACAGGTTAAACAAGACTCAGGCAGAGAGCAGCTAACATGGCCGGGAGGCACGTCTTATTGACACAAATTGGATATCACGTTCATATTTGACCAATCACTTTCAATTTGAATTTCGGAGTGGAGGAATTAAAGTTTTATGTGTTTTTTTGTTTCCTTTCAAATAAAACAAACGGACACCATTATGCTGCGCGAGTTGACCTGCGCTGTCTTAGGTCAGAGTCGAGGAAATATGAACACATGGCGCAAATGTCACATCACATGATAGTGGAAGCTGTAACACGATGATGACCTTTGAGATAAGTTAAGTGTCCGCCTAAGAGGCAGAACGGTAACAGTATCTTCACCTCGTAAGTCCTCCATTGGTTTTTCCACCAATAATATAAGTCTGAGAAATGTGTTCTGTTCACTGATAATGTATAGCAAATGCAAATACAAACCCTTCCCCTATGGAGGATTATGCGAAGGTTTCCATTGCCGTGTTAGTAAAAAAAAAAAATCTTCGTTTTAAAAGAAACGAAAAAATGTGGCATATAAATTTGAAAAGTTAAGATGTTCCTACATTATCCCTCAAATATCTATTGGCAATGATAATTAATAATGTCCACTTCTTCCTTCTTTGACTCCTTGTCCATACGAAAACAAAATTTCAATGACAATTCTTTGGGAGTTAGAATCAGAGTTCAAATACAAAAATGTACACTAATCTTTGGGTGAATGAATTCAAAAGAAGCATACTATTTGACCACTAGCTCAAACAACATCTTTGACTTAGCTTGAAATACTTTATATATACGTATATTTGACCGAGGTCAAGTAGAAGAGGTCCAGCGTGAAATATGAGTGCAAGTGCGCCTCAGTTAAACATTTCCAATGTACTACAGGAACCACCTCCCACATTTTTGACGTTAACAGATATTGCTGTTATTTCGAGGCCCGAGATCAATTAAGAAAATGTTCTGGCATCAGGAATAAAAAGAGACGTATATCAATATACGTAGGTCCATACTAATCGATGGATAGAGACCCATAAATTCATGTCAAATTTCCACTTTAGTTAGATAATCTTCAACTTGGGCCTCTCTATTCCAATAACACAATCATTCTGAACAATTTATTTTATATGAATGTACTTATATATATATATATATATATACATATATATATATATATATATATATATATATTGTTGTATACATCGTACCTTTTTTGTTTTCTCTTGAACTTGTATCGACAACAAAAAATGTACTGTTAGAAAAAAAAAATGTCATTTGAATTGAACTGAACTGAATTGAATTGTAAGTATAGATACCCTTATGTTTCTAGAAGATGAAAATGATCAAATAATACATTGTATAACACTAAATATTTCTACCTTTAACGGTGTAATCACAGCCGCACAAGCACAAAATCAAAGAGAATTTCGGCGACAACATGGATTTCATTTCTGAAGTATTTTGATGAAAATGGCTCCAACGGTTGGAGATTCGAGAACATTTTACAGAGAAAAAAAAAAATATATATGAGGTCTTTTGTAGGCTCCTCCCAAAGCCAGTGGATTAGCGAGATTACTATTTGTAAACTGATATGGGGTCCTTTTACCCTTGTGTTGAAGAGCAAATGAGCCATTCAACGCAGTGCAATCCATCCCTCCACACACCCTGCGGTAATGATATTGTAGCAAATACTTCGTTTATTTTTCAAGTTTAAATCTTCGACTGGAATTCTTTCTTGCTCTCTTGCTATTATCAAGGCGAAACGCCACTTTCAGTCCAAGTTTAATGTCTACAATGCAACAAATATAACCAGACAAACACAACCACGGTCGAGCCACTGAAATCGGAAATTAAAGTAAGAAAGATTTCACATATTTTCGAGAAACTGAATCCAATCACATCGACATAATATGCAAATTAAGTGTCAATGTCATCTTGCGATGGCGGCTTAAGGTGGTTTAACCCTACTTATGCCAGGGACTATGGACAGTGTATACAACATTACGGTGTATTCTGTGTCAATCTGCACTCAAAACACATAAAGGCTAAACCCTTATTCAAGGATCAATCATGTCATTGACCCTATAGTTACAGGATCTTTTAAAAGGGAAATCCAGTCCAAATATAAGTTTATCTGATAAGAAAGTGTAAAAGATTACGAGTTCAAAGGTCAAATTTTGATCGAAATCGGGTGAAAAAAAAAGGAAGTTAATACATTTTGAAGCTTCCCTAATTTTTAAGGAAACAGTTCTTGAACGGTCAATATGAATATGCAAATGGCAAAGTGAGCATGTCATACCCCCACAACTTGCCAGGTAGTTTTTACATAAAATTTTGAAATTTCCGGTTTTTCATTCAAACGCAGTTATGCCCGAGAACCAAAATCAAAATCGTTATATATCTAACCGATCACTATTCTGAAATTATCCAACCAGGAATATCATCATGTTTCAGACTTTAATGACAGAAACATTGAATTTTCTTCATTTTTTGTACACGATCAATGGAAAATTGTGAGGTTATGACATGGTCAACTCACTCATTTGCATATTCATATCCACTGCACAAGAACTGTTTTGAAGAAATTAGCAAAAGTTCAAAATTTCATAACTTTCTTATTTTTCATCCAATTTCAGTCAACTTTTTACCGTTGAACTCGTAAGATTTTACTCTTTTTTGTCAGACAAACTTATTTTTGGACTGGATTTCCCCTTTAACTACATGCAGTGAAACAAAGAACTCCATCAAAAAAAAAAATGACGTCAGCTCCTTTGACGGAATTTAAGCTCTTGTTTTATCTGTTGGTCACTTGAATTCCTGAATACCAGTCTGCTAGTACTTAGGAGCAATGTAATGTGATTTCTTGCTGACTACAAGGAAATTCTGGACTAATGCTTTGAAATTCATACATAGGGCTTTCTCCTTTCATTTCCTTTTTTTTGAAGGCGACTTCTTATCTTTTGACTGCGTTATATCACAAACTGAAAAATACCTTTTTATTTTAATTGAATGTCACTATCTTCATTCTATTTCAAACGACTGGCCAATGAATAGCGCACTTTGTCAGACCGGCGCGGCGAGTGTTCAGGTGGTCATGATTTGTAGGAAAGCAAAATAATATTCGCCTTGCAGGAAAATATGTCACTTTTAAACCTAGATGGTTTTTGATAAATGGAGTAAAATAAAAACAAGCATATCGGTAGAAAATTTATTAAGATCGGAAGTGACATGAAAGAAAAAGAAACTAAAATCTAGAATTTCACATGTTTTCATAAAACAGTAATTATTACAGGGCAAATCAAACGAGGTTGTGATGTCATCGCGACACGACTCTCCTATTGATATATGTACAATAAAACAGGATGTGAAACATGCTATAGTCCATAATTGAGTTGCTGCACCGCCCCCGTCCCCCTCTTCAACGTCAATGTCTCTAAATTATTACGTGTCATTTCTAGCTTGACGCGAAATTAAAAAAAAATGATTAGTGTGTGCAAATCGATTGAAGGCAATGACATTATCAACTTCATTGATTTACATATGTCACTGTTAAAAATATTTTCAATTTCAATTCAGTTCAGTTTATTTTACTTTTCTCCATCGCAACATAATCAATAACATATCTTCAAAGTGTACGTGAAAGTAAAGAATTTCAACAAAAGTAATTAATAAAAAGGGGTACATTATACTTCAGAAATGGATCATACAAACAAGCATTGTAGTGATAAAGTACTAGTAATCAGAAAATGGAGATGGGGGACACACTGAATAGTTCCAACTGGCGTTCAATAATGATGAAACTTGTACATTCTGTAATAACAACTTGAAGATGGATTGCTATGTCTCTTTAAATACCATTGCTGTACTCACCCTCTTTTAAACGCAATTATATTAATACATGTGTGTGTGTGTGTGGGTGTGCGTATATGTATATGCATAATTACGTGTGCGTGTGTGTGGGTGGGTGGGTGTCTGTGTGTAGGTGTGGATGCGTGTGTGTGTAGACGATAAAGTCATCAAGATACCATTTTGACTAAGAATAGAACGATGTTACAGTCCGCATGAGAAGGAGGACTAATGACTTGTTGTTTTGCATCGCTCTTACTATCAGCTTTTTTTAAATGGAAGAATTCTTCCATTCGCTCTGAGAACAATTACTTCTAAAAATGCCTGTTGACAATTTATGTGGTAGAGTTGTCGGCGGTAGATGTCATGTTAAAAATATCAATTTTGATAATTCAAGACGATGCTTATGACTCTCGATGCCCTTACACTTGACGAGAAGGGAACTTCACACCACAGTCTGGTAATTTCTATTCCGAGACCCCCCGCAATGCGTAGATCAATTAGGATGGCCTTTTTCTTTTAGACCTAGACATTGAATGGCGAGTCTTTGAACGGTAACAAAAACATCGAACTCCTGAACTTTAATGCTAATGTGTTTCTTCTTATTTTCGGTCAACAATGAGGGAATTCACAGGATCGAGTTTCTTAGCGGCAGGAGCACGGACAAAGTGGGCCTGGAAGGCAGAATTAGGATGAGCCGGTGGATGCTGTTGGTTGTTATGGTACGAGGGACTGGAAAACAGGAGGCCAGTAAGAAGGTTTATCGGTAAAAAGCGAGAGTATAAGACGAGGTACATGGAAGAAAGATAAATGGACAGATAGATAGATAGATAGATATAGGTAAGTAGATTCACAGATATAGATAAAGAGACTCATAAATTCAGAGCAAGACAAGTGCGCTGACAATTGAATTCGTAAATTCATTTTTTTCCAGACTTTTCAAGGTTTAAATGGATGAATAGTATCAGGAAAATGGATGAAAGCTGATTGATAACCGAAAAGACGGGTAGATAATTAAAAGTGAATTTACAGGGTAATTGATAGAATGTTTGTGAGAGAGGAACATTGGCAAGCTGGTTGGTGGAGTGGAAGACAATGGACACTTTCCGAGTGACTGATTTATAATCTAATGCATTGTTTGTTTACGTACGTCATTCGGCTAAAATATGACATCTTACGCTGCTGAAAAAAAGACACAATATCTGAGGCAATCAATTAGTAATAATGCCAATATGACTGGCTCATCGATTATTGGTTCCAATCGTCATTCAGACTTACAGTGTGTGCCCGGTCGAATAAAAAAAATGCCAAAAATTTTGATTGTAAAATATGGTCCTGTTCCAATGCATCACATGATGGCGATGCCTCACAGTTTAGAAATGTCTCACTTATGAATCATCGGTTAATCAGACCACCGTGTGTTGATGTCACTTATCCGACCACTTAATTCTTGATATCATACCTTCACCGCAGTAACCAACATATTAAATCTTCTTCCCAACAAATCCTTCGCTATACGCTAAATGGGTGCCCTTTAACACCGCGAGATGTAAATACGTCAGCTGACGGTCGTCTGCTTACGTTCCTTTGTATACATGCAGCAGGGAATGAACCAAGTCCCGGTTCTCCGTTTACCGGAAGATAGCTTGGCGCTTTATGGGTCCCGGATGAGGGGCTATACCCACAGTGGTCTCGGGTTATCACGGCCCACAGAGATTCATCACAGAGGCACCCGTGCGCTTTCTAGGTATGTATGTAATTCCTTGATCCCTGATAAGGCAGACCACTATGGAAATTTTGCTCCTGTGATTATTCTTTAAGTGAGATCAGACTTACAGTTTGATTTGTTTAAATTTAAATTCAATTCAATCTAGTTCAGTTCAATTCAGTCCAATTCAATTCAATTCAGTACGGAGTTGCAGAATGACAGCCAATGGCTGCGCAAGTTCCTTTTTATCACCGTGTTGAAATAAAATGAAAAATGCAATGAATTTAATTCAGTTCAGTTCAATTTGATTATCATTTTTATTTCCATCCGACAATTTTGTTATTGAATGCCTCACCTTTTTCTTCACTCAAGAATGTCAAAGGCGAAACGATTCTTCGATCATCATTTTGGTTGAAGCAGCTAGATATTTTTTTTTTTTTTGCTGCCCCCATTGAAAGCGAGGGAACTTAGAACGAATGGTGAGAAAACAGATGTGGCTCTGTAAAATGACACTGAGATGCAAATTTGTCATCGACAATTCCACTCGTGAATTCTTTTAATGTCTGTGCCCTATGATGTTTTGGTACCACTTGAAAGGCAAACATCTCGCCATATTTCACCGAGAAACGTGGCCGCTTAAACAACGAACTGTGGCTTGCCTTTACATCCACAGCTGCCTCTATAAAGTCAACTTCACACTTCAACGAAATTTTATTAGTCTTGTCTCCATTCGCCACGGAATTTATGTGTCCCTCGCGAATCGATCAGATTTTAATCTGAGTCCAATTTGTGGAGGTATAAATATAACCAGAAAACATCCGACTTGGAGTTGAGAGAGGTCGATGACATTGACCCGGGGTTTGACTTGTCGGGAGCAAAAAGTAGGTAACCTCAGATGCCTTCTTTCCCCGCTTAAAAATGGGCGTTGTTTGTTAGGGTTGTATGCGGTGGTGGTGTGTGTTCATTCATTGTCACACAAAGGTTTTGGTTTTGTCGGCCACTTCTGGTTTTCGAGCAGACGCCATATTCCATTTCGACGTTCGATGTCTTTCCCAATCCTGTTTTATGACAGCACAAGACGGCCATCATTCTCTAGGCAAGAGTGCGCAGTATAATTATATGAATGAAGTGAGGTATACGATATGCGTTTGTTAATGTCATTATACAAGTTCATCCAACGCATTTTGATTCTAAAGTTAAGCATGATTACGTATGATATAATCATCCCATCCCACCTGCTAATATGATGGCATTCTCCAGCATATGGTTTCTACCTCTTTTACTTTAAGGGATGGTATAGTTTCGGTTGAGATTGGGCTACAGGTTTCCAACTTTGTTTGATGATAATTTTTTTGAGATAATGACAAACCTCCTCTTATGAGATATGGAAGAGCATATATTTCTATGAGAAATTCAAAATTAATTATTTGATGAAATTTGATTTTGAAATGGCCGAGATATCTAAAACGAAGCCACCCTAATAAAAGGTGGGACCCACGTTTTAATAGGATGTTTTACTTTGTTTTTGGATTTCTCTGTCATTGCAAAACCGATTTCATCAAATAAACTTTGAATTTGTCTTACAATATATTGTATGTGCATTAACATTTTATAAAGTGGTTTTTAAGTATTTTGCAAAAAGGTAAAAGGTGAATCCTCACCTCAACCAATGTTATACCATCCCCTTAATACAATAGCAGTATGAAATTTCGCTCCTTTGCTATCATGTCATGATAAAACTTAGGGGCAGCGTTCACCTTGGTCCATAATGTTAACCATTGTTAAGAGACTGACAATAACTGAATTCCTTCATTGATTTGTATCTTCTGTTTTTTAGCATTCTTTTTTAAACATTAACTTATGTATTTGTTTAATTCAATTCAATTCAAAGGTTTTATTTTCACTTCTTTCAACAGAATGTACAAAAAGTATAAATTCGACATGCATTTGAAGGAATGATACATAGATAGCAAAGAATACAATATGTTATCATATAGCTGTTATATATATCTTACATTTAAATCTATTTTCCAGCAAAAAAAAAAAAGAAGAAGAGGGAAAGTAAGAAAAAGAAAGGAGAAATAGAAAAACAATGACTAAATGTTAATACGTTTTACTTCCTTTCAAAGAGTAAGGTCGTGTTGTTTTGACTGTAAGTTTAATATAAGTTTGATATTTGTCGTGATTCCTATTTTTCATCATTGGAATTAACTCTCAAGTAAGGTCGTGTTGTTTTGACGGTAAGTTTAATATAAGTTTGATATTTGTCTTGATTCCTACTTTTCATCATTGGAATTAACTCTCAAGTACCTCGCATTGTGATATCACATCTATATGCCATGTACGAGGCTATGGGTCTTAGCGTGATTATGATATCACATTTGAAATACAGGGTATGGGGCTAGAAGTATTAGCATGATTGATGCGTATCATCATATAAGGACACACAATAATTCCAATGCGGCTGTAAAAAAAAACCATGGAAACAATAGCCAATAGGAATCAAATGCGTAAGGTCTTAAAACTTATGTCCTTCGTTTAACTTGAAGTCTTCCATCCAAACTCTTGTTACACGTCCTTCGTTGTTCCTAAACTCTTCCTAAATTGTCAGAAAACACTAAGGGTGGTTTTTGTTTTTGCTCCTTTGATACCGCAGTGGAGTTGATGTCGCTTATCACGAAGTAAATTCTGCAATCTATACCTCGCCGCTCATCCGATTTCCTTGAAGTTATTCCGAGAGGAATATTATGTAAATCGTCTATATAATCCTCGTGGATATTATATTGAAGAGATCACCGGAACGATGAATGCCAGTGAGGTAACTAAATCCCCCAACCGCCTGGGAATATTACACAAAATCAAGCAACTCGCGCCACTTCTTTTATCGATCCAGAAGAAGGAGATGAAAGAGCTGCAGTAGCTGAATCATTACGGAGAGGAGTATAGCCATCATCTTGAGAGCCATTTCCATAAACTCCTCGTTAGGCCGGATCGCGCAGATTTGACGAGATGTCGTTAAGACGCCGAAACACGGTCATTAGTCTTATATAACATGCAAGAAGAAACAACAACAACAACAACAACAATTCCATGTAATGATATAGAAGGAGAAGAAGATGAAGAAGAAATGATAATAGAGTACTTGAATATCTAACACACCAACGTCATTAAAGAAAGAGGTTCGCCTCACGGACTTGAAGAATAATCAGGGAAGTTACAGCAAGTTGGCTTCTCTGAGTCGTCGCATCGCTACAAGCGTTTAGATGTTGATGGAGGTCAGAGGTGATTAAAAAAGAACGTCTAGCAGGATCAGTTTTGCTCTTCTTTAAGATTCGAAGGCGACTTCATGATATCCAATAAGACGAGAACTTCGAAGGAGCCAAAGGTCACAATATTGTGTTTTCTTTCTTGCATTTTCTTTCACACAAGAAAAGCTCAATCAGCAATCAGAACTTTGCTGCTATATTGCATGCATGAGACAAGAAAATTTAACGTCTTGACTTGAAGACAGTTGGCCTGTCTGACAGCGTCAAAACTAATCTACGAGGGAAAAATTTTAACATTCAAGCAACGAAAAAAAAAAAGAAAAAGAAAAAGAAAAAGGTCAGATCTGAATCAATCATAATTATTACTCGTAAGCTGAGTCCGGGGGAGAAACATAATATAATAGGCAACACAATGCCAACAAAAAGAAAACTCAATACGAACCCATTCAAGGCGGGAGGTCGTATACACCGCGTTCTGTCTGGCGCCTTCGCGCTTATGAAAGAAATGTTTCATTTGGGGGGAAAACTCCGAAGAAGGTATTATCATGATCTTAACTGAATCAAGAATCCATCGCAGTGACACCGCCATCCGTCACTCTGAAAGAGCTAATTGTTATTAATCGTTCGGATTCAATTCCAATAACGGGCTTTTATTCAGCGTGGCTGGCGAAAAATTAGTGCATTGATTCACAAACAATCGCGGGTAATACATACTGCTGCCACGACTTTAATAGGGACAACAGCTAGTCGTAGAAGAGAGCAATAACAAAGGAAGAAAAAATCTCTAGTTCGGGTTATTCCAGGATTGACAAAAATTAATATCAGCATGAAGGGCCAATTGAGGTCACTGCTAAATCTCAAGGACTCAGAAGCTATATGCATGATAGATTATAGTGCATTCTTGGCCATAAGACCCCGTGACAAACTGTCGAATTCGAACAAAAACATGCCAATATAAAAAGACCAACTATCACAATCCATAAGACATTCAAGACTGGATATCGTGCACCGTTATTATTTCTGAAAATAACACAATGTCATTGTGAAATGTCTCAATGGTCAGAATCTAAGACTGGATGTGTGAGTTTGATTCATTATTGTCATGCTCCTTAGTACAGTTTTCTTTTTAAATTGCAACTTAATCTTTTTGCGTTCTCCAGTAAAAACTCACATACCATGCAGCTCTTCGTTTAATATTCCCACGCAGGGTGGTGCAAGCGTCGCCCATTTCATGACCCGATCCGGCTGAAAACGGGTCCCAGTCTGAACACGACGGCTCATATCGTTAACCAGGCTCGACTGCCAGACAAGGGGGTTTACATTGCACCTCTAATCGATGGCGCCCACTCCCATTCTGAACAAAGACTCCAACTTTATTTCACCCTGAAAGGTGCGAGGACGGTCCAAATGAACCGAGTATTATCTGCAAATTCGTATTCTTTGTGCCACCAAAATTGACGTACATCACCGCAAAAGCCAAAAATGATGGGAGTGTGTAGCGGGCGCAAGAAAAGGTGAAAGAAAAGCTATCCGCGCCGACCCTGACTTTGTTGATTACGCATTAACCTTGCTATTTAATCACTTCATAAGCTACTTCGAAAATTATGTTATTAGGGCAGGCTGTCGCCGGATTAGCGGCGCCTACCGAACCTGGTTGGGCTTTTGAGTGCCGTGACAGCTCGGGCAGTTCGCTCCTGTGTGGTTTGGCTTGATTTGCAAGGCTGTATGGCCAACAATGCGATAGTATTACCGCCTATACGTTGAACATGAATAGCCACGCTTCCATGATACTGATTGCTTGACGAGTGCCTCATCTGCTCATAGGCCAGGTTGAGGAGCTGCGGCTGACTGCGATCGTCCGTGAAGTTTGGCGCTGGAAACAACTTCAGAATAGATCTCTTTCTTCAATGGGATCTTCTCAGAATGTGTTTTATTTTATAGTTTCGTTGTTACTTCTTCTTTGTTTGTTTGCTTAGGTTGGCTTTGTTTGTTTGTTTGTTTGTTTGTTTTTTAATTTCTTACAAGAGGGAGGGAAACGCATTTCTACCGGTAGTCAAATTTCGTATGTATGGATGACTGAACTTTTTAAAGTCTGAAACAAATATTTTGGACCTAACCAAAATAGAGCGATTGAGAAAAATGCGAGTAATGACGTATCCTATTATCATTTATGACCGACAGTGAATGACACGACCGTTTTCCAAACTCTTATCCAACTTCATTTTCTTTTAACTTTCACTGTTTGTTCGACTTCATTTATATGTATATGTTTATGTATATGTATATATATTATATATATATATATATATATATATATATATATATATATATTCATGTATGTATATATATATATATATATTTATTTATTTATCTATGTATATATATATATATATATATATATATACGAACATGGAATGGAATGTTTTTATGTCCGTTTCATAAAGTTGGATATATTTTTTTCTTTTCTGTAACAGAACTTTTTTAAATTAAAATGAAACAGCATTTTTAATTAAAATATTAAAACAGCTAGGAATCTTCCGTCGTTACGTGACGAAACTCCGAAATTACTTATGGGCGGGAGAAAACTTTGGCGCACATACATCATCCTCATAATCTTCATTTCGGGATTTCAGTCATCTTAAGTGTGTCTATTGCGGCGGAAAAAAAAAAACCCAACCAACCCAGGAATCTTACAACACACACACTCATGCACACAAGCACACACTCACACATGCACACACAAACAAAGAAACAAACATAAATAGCAACAACAACAAGACAATCACACACATACACATACAAAATCTATATTGCTCTCCAAATAAGGGCAGATGGATTACTCGTAAGAAGTCAAGGAAATTTTTAGTCTTAATTTGAAGTAATTATTTATATCACTCATGAATAGAAATGATAATTCTTCCAGTATATATATATATATCGGAAAGTATATCAGAGTGAAGAAGTAAATAGGCACAATTAATCACTAAATATTACAGAAAGCTTGTTTACAACCATTAGTGGACACGGAGAAGTGACGAAGGAGTTGCAAAAAAAACAACAACAAAAAAGCCCAACCAACAGCTAGAAACAAACACAAATAACTAATCAGAGTGTAGTTATGATAATGAACTATAGAGGGTCATATAGAAATACAAATACACACACACTCACGCACACATGCACATACACACTTACACACACAAAGCTCAACCACGTGATGATAAACATTCCACGAGTTACATATTGTCAAATGACGCAATTAAGCTGGCCAGAAGCATTTTTATGTAAATGTCATTTGTGTTTAGGGACATCCAGAGCACGATAAATCATCACGTAATAGTAGTAGTAGTCGTAGTAGTAGTAGTAGTAGTAGTAGTCGTAGTAGTAGTCGTAGTAGTAGTCGTAGTAGTAGTCGTAGTAGTAGTAGTAGTAGTAGTCGTAGTAGTAGTAGGATAGTGAGTGGTAGTAGTAGTAGTAGTAGTAGTAGTAGTAGTAGTAGTAATAGTAGAAGAAGTAGAAGTAGTAGTAGTAGTAGTAGCAGTAGTTGTTGCTGTTGTTGTTGTTGTTGTAAAAGTAGTAGCAGGAGTAGTAGTAATTAGTAGTATTAACAATATTAATGATAATATTAATAAGCAGAATATGGTCTTCTTTACCAAGGGTATCCTCTCTTCATGCAGAAGACCCTGCCATTGTTATTATTCTGGCGTAGCTACACGTATCCATTTATGCACCTCTGTCAATAGGGGCTTTATGGGTAATGTAAGACTCAAAATTGTGTCCATCTCCCCACTCCTCACTTCCCCACTGTAGATGTCCTTGCAGTGCATACGCATGACGCACTGATTTATTTGGAAAGTGGTCAGTCCCCACTGACCCATTCCACCCACATCTAAGTGCCCCTTTGTTTTAGATTTCTGCCTAAACACTTGACCAGCACATTCCACTGTGCTGACGACCACTACAACAGAGTAGTGAGTTCATTCATAAAATCTCATGACCAAATATGGTATAAGAACTTTCCCCTTCCCAAATTTGGATTGCCCTTCTTAGAAATATTCAGCATATGTATTAGTAAATAATAATCTCCCCTTTCATTTTATGCAGAGTGTTAATAATAATGCATTCACAAGTTTTAGTATAAATGTCCCTGTAAAACCATACTCTCGGTTCTTGTTCAGCCAAACTTACACTGGTTCGGCCAGGCCTCTTGCCACCCGGCAGAGGGTTATATCCGTGATACACTCCAGCCCCGATTGGGAGCATACCAGGGAGTGCCAAGTGTTCATATATTATTGAGATTGTACCTCACCAAGCGTTCCTGTATTACTACAAATAAAATATACATTCTGGCTGAACTGTACTTTCCTTCGCGTCTCTTCGCCATCCTTATCGTTGTATCATCGTAAAGTCTACTGAACGGTTATACGTTTATAGTAACACTCAGTTATACAAGTGTTACAAGTGGTGACTTCGCATTATTGTCATCGTCGTGATACAACTAAATATACTCCAGTGACACTCGCCTACAAAGACCACGCGTACCACAAACAATCAATCTAAAAACATTAGAGTGTTACAGTGGTGGCAGCGGTAAAGCGGAGCCATCTACCCGCTCGACGTACTTTTGGTGGCAGCAGCAAAACGGTGACCTGCAACCCGTTGGCGTGATTGACTACTCGTCGTGCTGCTGTTCATCCGGATGTCGACTTGTATGAGCCTGGTATGTTTCCTGCATATTGTACAATTGTACAATAATTATTGAACGCTTTGCTGCTGTCGACTAACTCAGGTTAGTCAGTGTTCCAGTCTACTCTGTCTGTGTTCCTGTTCAACTCCCCCTGGTCATCTCTTCTCATCGACTCTCTGGGATCCTGTTCATCTTCTTCCTGTCTACCTTCGGCTTCTACCTGACGATCTCCCGGACCTGACGATCTTCTGTCAACCCATCATCTTCCTTCTACTGTGGTCATCCTCCTCATCCTGTCTCTGGACTTGTGCTACCTGAAGCTGCGCCTGCAAGGAAGCTGCCTTCGTGGGCTCCTCAACACAGTCTTCCCGGCAAACCTCGCCTGTTCATCTGTCACTTCTCTCCAGATTGTTAAGTCTACTTTCGAACTTTATTTTCCCTCTCTCTATATTGTTTCTATTGTATGAATTATATTGCATTTGTGTTTGTGTGTGTGTGTGTATAGAACCTTATGCTCTATTTTACGTTTTTATGTTAGCTGTCATTATCACTGCATTCTATGATTTATACATATATAGATATAGGTACTGTGATAGCTTATACAGTCAAACCTGTCTATAGCGGCCACCCAAGGGATACGGAAAAAGTGGCCGTTATAGACAGGTGGCCGCTATAGACAGGTAATCCAACTTTGTGTGCATTGCCTACATGTACATGTATCATCGTTGTATAATACATGTACATTTATGTGTGTACGTATGCACACGTGTGTATCATGCATAGCACAATGCCGGTGTTTATGAAATTGTTGCACAGTACACTAGATGTAGCATGTGCACAGTCATGAATTAGTGCATTATTGTGACTGAATAAGTGATGAATGCAACGGTGGCGATCACTGAATGTTGCCCAGAAATGACTGGCACAGCTAAAAAGCAGAAAAACACCCTGAATTATCAGCTCGGCTACGGCTCCATCGGGTTTTTGGCCGCTATAGACAGGTTAAATTCTACCGCGGGAAACAAAATTTGTGGCCGCTGGCCGCGTTAGACAGGTGGCCGCTATACACAGGGTCTTTAACATGGCTTTTCTCTCGGGGGGATTTTTCAGTGGCCGCTATAGACAGGTGGCCGCTATAGAGAGGTGGCCGCTAAGGCAGGTTTGACTGTAGTAGTATCATATACATATTGTTTGTTTTTGTGCTATACACTATACTACCCCTCCCTTTGTAGCAACTGTTTTTTATTTGTGTTGTCGGCAGACACTTTACTCAGCGTATTACATGTGATTCCATAGCTTTGCATTGCAAAGTTATAGTGCCTCTCATCCTCCTCCAGTTCCCTGATCCGTTTTCATAGTTTTATTTCTCGTAACCTTTTTGTCACTTACGTTATTTGGTTACTTTCACAATGCCTGACTCTGACATTGGTTCTACCTCCCCCTCCCTTCCTGGTGCTTTTGTCCCCATCACGTTCCCCCCATCCTTTTCGGGTGATGGCACCGCTGATTTTCGCCAGTGGTGTAGACGCTTGGAAGTAGCAATTGATGCTTGTCCCAATTCAGATAATATTGATATGGCAAAAATGTTAGGGTCCCGTCTCCAGGGCGCTGCATTCGCCGTTTGGGATGCTTTCCCAGCAGCAACCAAACAAGACTTCAAGAAGGCCAAAGAGCAACTTGAGAGAATTTTCTCAAAACAAGATGAGGTTACCTCTTTCCGTAGAATGCTAAATGCTCGCCCCCGACAACCAAATGAACCCCTAGAAGTTTTTTGTCGGAATTAAACCGCCTGACAACCCTAGCCTTCCCCAAATTAGATACTGCCGCCCGTGAGGACGAAATTTTTCGGAGATTTGTGGCTGGACTCAGCCCGGACATGCAGGCGAAATGCCATGAGCATGGAGCTCGCAACACCGACGAAGCGCTGAGCACAGCTCAACGCATTGAGCGTGCCGCGGAATCACTAAAGTTTTCCTCTCCTTTCTCTTCACAACCCAACCAAAACCATGTTGTTGCTACTGCAACTGCTCCTTGCGATCCCCTTGACAAAATTTTAAAACGAATCGACTCTCTTCAATTGTCAGTCCATGCCCTACAATCACAATATGACTCATTTCAGAATGCTCAGAGCGATGCCTCTCGTTCCCGTCCACGTTATCGTCCTGATTACACCCGGTCCCATTCTCGTGATCGTTACCGCTCCCCTTCTGCCCATGACCGTCATGATAGGTTCTATGGTGATACATATCATCGCCAGTCATACCCCCGACCTCGATCACCGACTCCCGATCGACGACATTATTCCCCTATGCCGCCCTCCCGCGGGCGAAGCCCAAGCCCATACCCCACTCGTCGTCATAGCAACAATTACACTGCTGATCCCTATTCGCGTGATTACCCTGCGTCACCGCGCGACTCTCCCCGCTACAGTTATAGCTCGCGTTACTCAGACGATAGACGTCATGACGATAGACGTCGTGACGATGTGCAGTCGCGTTACTCAGAAGATGGACGTCGAGACAATGCCCAGTCGCGTTACGCAGACGATCGACATCGAGGCGATGTACAGTATCGTCATCAATCTCAAAGCCCTTCCTCCCGACCAATGCCTAGTGCGATGCGCCGCAATTCTCCTGCCCGCGTATCATTTCAGAACCAGGGAAACTAAAACAAGCTGAGAGCACGGGTCACCTGTCAGCATCCTCCACTGAGACCCAACCCCGCCCTTCCCCTCCCCCCTCTATTTCATCTCGTCTGTTGATCTCCATTGGTTCAACTGCAATACATGCTCTTGTCGATACTGGTGCTACGGTGTCACTCATTGATGAGCAACTTCGCTTTTCTCTCCCCTCACTCTCTTCCCGACCATATTTATCATTACCTACTCCTATCAAAGCTGTTTCAGGTGATGTTGTAGATACATTAGGCTCTATTTTGGTTGACTTTTCTTCTCACTCGGCTCAGTTTTCACACCATTTTCAGGTTGCACGTGGAATTCATCCTCAAGTCATCTTGGGATGGGATTTCCTATGTGCTCATCAGGCTTGCTTAGACTTGAATCACGGCTCTATTTCACTGTCATCTGTTTCCCTCCCTCTCGTACAGCCCGCCCTTACTGTCCCACTTGTTGTGTCCGCAGTCGTCGATGTCGAGGTTGTTATCCCTCCTTGGAGTGAAACAGTCCTCCCCATCTCCCTTGGCGAGACTTTTGTCAATTCCTCATCAGACATTGAAGGTGTGCTTGAACCTACTAATGAGTTGCCTGTTGTTGTTGCATGTACTCTCTCTTCAGTAGTTGATGGTGCAATCCCAGTTCGTGTCGCAAATCCGACATCATCGTCGATCACGTTGTACCCTGGGATGCCGCTAGGTGAATTTCACCCCCTCCTCGGCCGCTCTGGAGAACAATATTGTGCTTCGAATGTCACTCAACCTATTCCCTCTACCAACTCTCACACCTCTCCCTCATTCGATCTCTCATCAACATCATTGACTTCTGATGAACGTGTTCAGGTTACTGCTCTGCTCAATGAATATGCAGATGTTTTCAGCCAATCTGCTGATGATTATGGTCGCACTGATCTTGTTCAACATGTCATCCCTACTGACACCGCTCCTCCCATTCGACAGCGTGCATACCGGACTTCTCCCAACATTCGCCAAGAAATCAAGCAGCAATGTGATCGCCTGCTTGAGGCTGGAGTTATTGAACCTAGTTCTAGCCCGTGGAGCTCACCTGTTGTCATGGTGAAGAAAAAGTCTGGTTCATATCGGTTCTGTGTTGACTATCGCAAGTTGAATAGAGTTACATGTCCCGATTCCCATCCTCTCCCCAGAATTGATGACACGCTTGATGCACTTGCTGGAAATGTCTATTTCAGTACTATAGACTTGTCCAGTGGGTACTGGCAAGTTGCTATGGACCCGGATGACAAACCGAAAACTGCTTTCACTACAGGTACTGATTTGTATCAATTCACTGTGATGCCCATGGGACTTCGAAACGCCCCATCTACCTTCCAACGACTCATGCAATTAGTTTTGCATGGTTTGCACTGGGATTCTGTGCTGGTCTATCTTGATGACATAATCATATTTGGCCGCACATTTGATGAGAAGCTTGGCCGATTGCGTGCAGTGTTTGATCGTCTTCGATCAGCTGGTCTCAAACTACGTCCCGACAAGTGTACTTTCTTTCAGAAGGAAGTTACATTCCTCGGACATGTCATTTCAGCTGCTGGTGTTCTGCCTGACCCTACCAACATTGACAAAGTACGTTCATGGCCCACCCCTCGCAATATCACTGAACTTCGAGCTTTTCTGGGTTTGTGTTCGTATTACCGCCGATTTGTGAAGAACTTTGCGCATGTAGCTCGATCGCTATATGCACTGACAATGAAAGGTGCCTTGTTTGAGTGGTCAGATGAGTGCGAACAAGCATTTCGCACATTGCGAGACACACTCACTTCACCCCCGATCATGTCATTCCCTGTTTTTTCTGAACCATTCACACTTCATACTGACGCCTCAAACTTTGCTGTAGGTGCAGTATTGACGCAACGCCTCAATGGCAAGGAACATGTAATAGCGTATGCTAGTCGTGCGTTGTCGCAAACTGAGCGACGTTGGTCGACCTATGATCGTGAATTGTGGGCAATAGTTTGGTCTGTACGTCATTTCCGCCACTATCTGCTGACTTCCCCATTTACCATCATCACAGATCACAAGCCTCTTGTCGGCCTCAGGCGGCTGCCTGTTGGTCACGACTCTGGCACGGCAACTTCACGACGTAGCCGATGGGCCCTCGAGCTAGAGACGTTCGATTGGGTCATCGAACATCGTGATGGTGCTCGTCATGCCAATGCAGACGCATTGTCTCGTGTACCACCTCCACCCGAACCAACTGAACCTCCTATCATATCTGTCGTCTCCATCCCTCCATCTCATTCGCTACCTACCCTCTCATCACCTCAACCTATCTCATCATCATCATGTTCATGTCACCATTCCTCACCTGTCTCCCCTCCTCCTACCCAAACTGACAATCCTGCTGTCACAACTGACCCCACCCCCAGCTTGCCCTCGCAAACAGCAACACCTCCGGGTAATCTTGATACACTGTGTGCATCATTGTTGGCTGATGGTCATCGTCTCCATCAAGCACAACAATCTGACCCCACTTTGAGCAAAGTGATGTCCTGGATTCGATCTGGTTCCATTCCCCCTCGATCTGCTATCCCTAGGTATGAAATTCCCCTACGTAAATTTCATAGTGAACTTGAACGCTTAGAAATTTATGACGGACTGCTATGTCGCATTCGACGCCTCCCTTCAGGTGCTATGAACAGACAAGTTGTCATTCCACATTCACTCATCCCATTGGTGCTCTCTATCCTCCATGGTGGACCACTATCTGGTCATTTCGGTGCTGATAAAGTCTTACAGAAGGCTGATCAGATGTGTTACTGGCCTGGAATGCGTAGCGACATTGCAGATTTTTGCAACCGCTGCCTCCCATGTCAGGTAAGGCGCAACCCTGTCCCTGCTCACAGAGCCCCCCTCAAACCCATCCCCTCCTCCCGTCCCTTTCAGCGCATTGGTGTTGACATAACTGAGTTACCCCTCACCCCTCGTGCAAATCGATACGTACTTGTTGTAGTTGACTATTTCACAAAATATGTCAACCTCTACCCTATGCCAAATCAGACAGCGACTTCTGTAGCAGACTGCCTATTTGACAATTTCATTTGTCAACATGGCATTCCTGACTCCATTCATTCCGACCAAGGCCGACAATTTGAATCAAATCTCATGACTAGGTTGTGTGCAAAACTTGGAATTTCCAAAACACGCACCACTCCCTACCACCCTCAGTCAGATGGTTTAGTCGAAAGACATAACCGCACCCTCAAACTTGAACTTGGTAAACGCCTTTCCTCCGCCCTTACTGACTGGGACCTTGTCCTCAGCCAGCATCAATTTGCGTATAACACTACACCTAATTCCACTACTGGTTTCACCCCCTTCTTTCTTGTCCACGGACGTGAAGCTTCCACCCCTCTCTCAGTCTTGACCTCATCTGACCCCGTTGCAACATCACACACACCAGATGATTACGCAACAACCCTCCTCCACCGTTTGCAGTCAGCATTTGAACATGCCGACGCAAAGACCGAACGAGCGCGACACTCACAAAAAGCGCATTATGACAGAACCACACGTTTCATCCCATACGAGATAGGAGACAAAGTGCTTGTCACTGTTCCAACTCGTGAGAAGCTCTCTGCGAAATGGAAAGGCCCCTATCGCATATTGCGGAAAGATAACAATGGCATTCTATACCACCTATCAGATTTGTCTAATCCTAGCTCTACTCCTAAAGTTCTCCACTACAACCGCCTCAAACCCTATCTCGAACCCACATCACAATCCTCACCCCCTTCTACTCCCAGCCCTCCCTCTCCACTTACATCTGAGGAACAAGTTATTTTTCACATGCCTGTGTTTCCACTTCCTACCTACTCTTCTACCTCTTCTCAGCCAACTGCTGAAGCTCCATTTCCTCCTCCTCCTCCTCCTCTCCCACCATCCCATGATGCCCATGCCCGAAACCATGACCCTCACACCCACACTCGTAGTGGTAGGTTAATTAAGAGACCTGATTTTTATGGTATTCCCCTTTATTAAGATAATCACACGTGGATGATGATTGTACAACGGTACTACAATAACAATGATGTAATTCTAATGATGATGCCTAGTTATAGGATATGTTTATTTTATTAGAAATTGATCTTGCTTAGATGTTGTTATGTCTCTTGATGCCTGCTGATTTTATGTGATGGTTAATTTTGTTTTAACTAGCATTTCCTGATTAGGTGAAAGCTGAATTCATCGATTTTCAAAGTTTTTCATACAACAGGTTAAGTCCTTATGGTATGATCATAATGTGATCATAATGTTACACAGCCGACAGCTACTACGATAACTTTACATGAATTGGAATTACATTGATATCTTATGTTTATCTTGTGTTTTTATGTCATTTTGTTTCATAGCTGTAATCATTTGAGTAGATTATTATGATTTGTACTTGTATCATGTTTTTATGTTTAATTATGTTTCCAGTATCAGTCAGTCAATCATTTTAATCACCACTTTCACTCAGTTTGCCGATTTTGCTTATTTTCGTTAAGTTAATGCATGAATGTTTATGTGTGTTGAAGTATACGCTTTTGAGATTACAATTTGTACATTCCCTTGCAATATTTAAGATTACTGTTTGTTTAAATATTTTATATGAAACGAGGACGTTTCTTTTTGAAATGCCGGACGAATGTAAGACTCAAAATTGTGTCCATCTCCCCACTCCTCACTTCCCCACTGTAGATGTCCTTGCAGTGCATTATAACGCATGACGCACTGATTTATTTGGAAAGTGGTCAGTCCCCACTGACCCATTCCACCCACATCTAAGTGCCCCTTTGTTTTAGATTTCTGCCTAAACACTTGACCAGCACATTCCACTGTGCTGACGACCACTACAACAGAGTAGTGAGTTCATTCATAAAATCTCATGACCAAATATGGTATAAGAACTTTCCCCTTCCCAAATTTGGATTGCCCTTCTTAGAAATATTCAGCATATGTATTAGTAAATAATAATCTCCCCTTTCATTTTATGCAGAGTGTTAATAATAATGCATTCACAAGTTTTAGTATAAATGTCCCTGTAAAACCATACTCTCGGTTCTTGTTCAGCCAAACTTACACTGGTTCGGCCAGGCCTCTTGCCACCCGGCAGAGGGTTATATCCGTGATACACTCCAGCCCCGATTGGGAGCATACCAGGGAGTGCCAAGTGTTCATATATTATTGAGATTGTACCTCACCAAGCGTTCCTGTATTACTACAAATAAAATATACATTCTGGCTGAACTGTACTTTCCTTCGCGTCTCTTCGCCATCCTTATCGTTGTATCATCGTAAAGTCTACTGAACGGTTATACGTTTATAGTAACACTCAGTTATACAAGTGTTACAAGTGGTGACTTCGCATTATTGTCATCGTCGTGATACAACTAAATATACTCCAGTGACACTCGCCTACAAAGACCACGCGTACCACAAACAATCAATCTAAAAACATTAGAGTGTTACAGTAAAAACATCTCGTCCAAGGACGAAGGCACTTGACGGGATTCGAACTCGGGACCTCCAGTTCAAAGTCAAGAGTCCTATCCACTACAATGGCACAGTGCCCCCATGGTAAACACGGCACCCTATACAGTGGATTCCCATTATAACGAAGTTGTCGGGACCAGCAGTTTTCTTTCGTTATATCGAAATTTCGTTATGACCGAACAAATAAGCAATAACAATACATAGACTGGTTAGTGTTGCAGCCTGAATTTTTACTTCGTTGTAACTAGAATTTCGTTATAACCGTGTTCGTTATAACGGGAGTGCACTGTACCTAATCATGGTTTGCGCTGTGTGCAGTTATGAAACAATGTAATCTTAATGAAACATTAATTTTCTGTCCTGTTTCAATACCGCTGTTTACTGAATTCAACTTGAGCAAAAGAAGTGATTAAAAGAGACCCAAAGCATGCATCGATGCGCTGAAGTATTTAAACTTTGGAAACTGTGGAAGTAATACCCTCATTTTGATTGATAACATCTGCACACATCAGTGGTAGGAAGGAGTGTTGATTTCTTTTGTTATTTTATTTTCCTCAACAGAGGATAAATGGTGTGGACTTGAGATTTATCGGCAAATATAATGCTTGAAGATTATCAGGCGTGCTTTGCAATGCCATTAACTAGCTGAGTACACACGCCAAGCGCTGATCATCGCCCGAAGAGCTGCTCATTACACAGCCTTCTTCGAGGCCAGAGAAACTGCAGCAGCCGCGTGAGGAGGGAGAGAAGGAGAGGAAGGAGTGACTGAATGAAAGACAGAAAGAAAGAGAGAAGGACTGAAAGACATAGGAAAGGAAGAAAGAATGAGAAGGACCGAAAGACAGAGAGAAGGGAAGAAAGGCAGGCCATCATTACGCACACACACAACCTCGTTACCACAAACCGAACTTAACCGCGAGCGGCGCCTTGGCGATGGAGAAATAAAACCCCCAGGTCTAGCAGCACATAACAGGTATAAATGAAAGAAAAGGCTGATAAACACAATCGAATTAGTAAGTGATTGATTACTCGTGAGAATGAAAGAGAGAGAGAGAGGGGGGGGGGAGGAGGGGAAGGAGGGGGAGGTAGGGGAGATGGAGAGGAGAGGGTGTGGGGGAATGGTGTGATGAAGAGTTTTTTTGAGCCTCCATGAAGATGGGTTGGAACCACGCCCTTTTCACAGTCATGCAGCCCAAGATTTAACCATGGAGCTAGTTCCGTGATTTAATGGGATGGTGGAGTTTCGGTTGAGATGGGGCTTCAGGTTTCCAACATTTTTTTTTTTGTGTGTGTGAGATAATGAGAAACATCTTATGAAATCTGAAATACGATACAATTCTAAGAGGAATACAAATTTTATTCGATGAAAATCGGCTTTGAAATGACTGAGATATCCAATAGAGGTCCTAATAAAAGGTGGGATCCAATGAGGCGCACTTTGTTTTACTTTGGTTTTTTTTTAATCTCAGCCATTTCAAAACCAATTTTCATCAAAAAAAAACTTTGATATTTCATTTTCATCACTTTAGTTTTCATGACAACGTATAATTGATTTGATTGATTGATTTTGATTTTATTTCTGAATTTCTTTTTCTTTTTTTTTTTGTACTACAAGATTCCACAATTATATTACACACTTCTCAGTTTACTTTGTTATGCTTATGAAACCTTATTATTCTCTGTTACCAAAAAGAGTGAAATGTCTATGTTCTTTTCGAAAAATGAAATAAAATTTGAATTGAATTGAATTCCTCCTAAAAATGTATGTTCTTTAGTATTTCATAAGTGCGTTCTTATTACCTCGCAAAAAAAAAGTTAAAATCTGAATCCCCCATCTCAACCAAAACTATACTATCCCTTTAAATTTGGAGCTCCATTTTACCTCTCTTGCGTAGGGAGGTCCTCCTCATAAAGCACAATTCACCATGACGATAATAACGATAGTGCTATGTGTTGTCATTAGCAACAGAAGTGGTAGTGTATACGTTCTCCAAGTCAAAACTATAAAGACCTATAAAGACCACTTCTGTTATCATTATCTAACCACCATTATCCCACCATGATTTTGAATACGTCACTGATGAATGATTACTGTCAACACTATGATAACTATGCCATAAACATGATAGATAACACCATCTCCCTTGCTTTCCAAGTTCTACATATTTGTATCTTACATTTTCTTACTCATTATGGCTATTCCGAGAATTTGCCACTATCGCTTTTGAATAATACGAACGAAATCTCACATCTATGGTTAGTCATTGCAGAGCCAAGCGTTAAAATGACAGGACAAGAACAAAATAACGTGGTGAGAAGACAAACTTCACAACATTTGCAACCGCACGTCACTCTTGAGTGTGTGTGTGTGTTTTGCATAATGATGCGAGTGGGCATCGCTTACACCGATTTATACTGATCACTAGTCTATAAAGCCCACGAATGTCTTCTTTTTTCATCATCATCCCCACGTTTAATACCGGAAGTGGACCTCCTTATCTCCCACACGATGAAAATATTTAGATATCATACCTGAAACAAGTGTGGATCGTAGATGGCGACGGATTAAGTTAAAGGCTAGAGTGGTTTCGGAGCCCAAACGCCCTCCGAGCACCAACCGGCCTTGCCCTGTCTTGGTCGATAAGACATCAAGAGGCGAGAAGTACCTCTCTGCCCAATAATTGCCGTAGAGAGAAGCCATTAATCATGAGCTGGATCAAAATCCGCCACGGAGCTTCAAAAGCGACAATTTCGAGCACTCGCCGGAGCATTATGGAGTGATCACATGGCCATTATTCGCTAACGATAATTGAACCAGTTCTATCTGCCAGCTCCAGCTCCGCTTCGTGCGACGGGAGAATGTGGGGATGGAGCGTTTTGTCCGGTTAATAGCTTTGCTTTGATGAGAAGCATTTACAATGAAGTGACTGAACTTGCGCTTCCTAAATGAGCTCTCTGAAGACGAACAGATAAGGAAAATTGATAACCTGCAGCTACTCTTTTTAGTGAATGGTTGGTTTTCCACTGCCACAGCTGTTGTTTGCTTTGGCTGAAAAGCGGCAAGACATCGCCTCAATTATTTAAACGAAAATAATCAGATTGACTCTGAAAAGGAAAGTTAATCTAATTGAATTAGCCTCAAACGGTTCGATTTTCCGGATTGATTTGATAATTTATATCTATGTAACCTTGGAGCCATCTTCTTTTGAGGGGTTAATTAAATTGTCAGGAGTAAAATGCGGGGTAGGAGGGGGTCAAGGCGAGGGAATTACCGCGCCCCATTTGCCCACCAAATTGAATGCTATCCGCCTTTCATTCAGACTCTTAAGGGGTAATTTGTAAAAGTGGGGACCAATCGACGTTTCCTCCCGATACGAAAAGGATTTTGCCCGCATCATTAAAGCTCTCCTGGAAGAAAACTTAAGTTCCTGCTCTTCAAAGAGAGGGAGAGAGGGAAAAAAGTTTGTAGTTTTCACATAAAGTCATAACCAATCTAAACTGATGTTGACATATTACTCCCCAAAGGGTTGTCATTCTCCATGTGACACTACAATGGCTCATCTAGATTGTGTTTAAAGAAAAGATTAAGTCTATTATTAAAATATGTCATTCCATTAGCTAGTGATGATTGGAAAGAACTAGTCCTTAGTTCATTACTGTGTGATGTTAAATTCTTCACTCCGAACCAAATAATATGTTGCTATAGAGCATTTAGGCCTCTTTTAAATTGTAAAAAAAATCTCTGTATAAACATCTACCTAAAGGTTGATATAGAGTAGGGTCTGTACCCAGCTAAAGATTCGTCATTACCTGTTTCTTCTCCAGCTGGTGCTCCTCCACTTACAGCTACTTCAAACCTGTATTGATATTGATACAACTACAACAACTACTACTACTACTACTACTACTACTACTACTACTACTACTACTACTACTACTGCTCTACTACTACTACTACTGCTACTATACTACTTTATACTACTCCTAGAGTACACTACTACTACTACTACTACTACTACTACTACTACTACTACTTCTTCTTATCCTCCTCCTCCTCCTTCTTCTTCTTCTCCTCCTCCTTCTTTTCTTCCATCTCACTCTTCATGCTTTTCTCCTTCCCCTCTTTCTCTTTCTCTTTCTTTTTGAAATTTTTGTTTTGTCTGTATTTCTTTAGAACACAAAACATGTCTCACTCATTCCAGTGAAGACAATGATTATAACCTGAGCACACTGCTCCTGAACAGACAAAAACAAAATGTTTGTGTCACTATTCTGAGCAGTCATATTTGGCAGTTGTTTCCCGCCTGACTGTCGTCTGCCACAAATCACAAATCGGTACGCATATTGCTTTTAGGCAGTTTGAATAGGATTTGCCCCCCCCCCCCTTCCCCGCTAGTCAAAGTCCTTTCACAGATTATTCATGGGAGGGATACTAAATACCCCACCCTCACAGAAACGCTCATATACACATCACAAAATAATGTGAGTCATCAAAATGGGTACACTACACCAATGCATGACAACAACTTTTGGTTCTAAGAACGGAAATTTTAATTTGTACAAAACAAATTGAATACACACATACCCCGTATGTTTTTATATAATTGATGAAATGCACTAAAAGTTATCTAAACGTTTTATTCCGTTGCTTTCGGTTTGCACGTGATCTTAGATTTCATTCAAAACACCGTCAGTTTGATACTAGTTTCCTTTAAGCTGCAGGGGATTCAGATCCTACATAACAGTGAAACACAGAACGAAAGATGTCCCTTTTAATGAAGGCACCAGGGCGGGAGTGGCATGCTAAAAGTTTCAAAAACACAGAAAGAACCCGTTGAAGTCGAACAGTCGAAGAAACCTTGTTGGAGCTGCGTAATAACAGAGCTGTGTGTTGTGAGAGCCCACGCGGGCCTGGACCCCCTCCTCTTTAACTCACCGTCCGTGTAATGACAGAGCTAAAGTGGACATGAATTAGGCGATGTTTATTTCATACTTCGAAATGGGCAGACCACCGTGTCGTCGAAGCGCATGGCTCTGCTATCGGGGTAAGGATCGTTTACATCCATTCTAAACAGTCTGCCTAAACCGAAATCACTCAATATTGGTCGGTCCAGCGAAGATCTAAAGAGATTCCGAAGCAGGCCGCCTTTGAGTGGTAAATCCCCGCCTTGTCGATAGTGATGCATGGCAGTGTGTACAACTACAAGCATTAAAAAAAAAGAAGAAGATGGGTTGCTTCAAGACCAGTTGGGGCGTGGCTAGGTTGGTGGGTTGATGAGCATAAGAGGGCGGAGTCTTGCCTGCACATGATTATGAGGTAACGAACTATGCTTCATTAGAAAGGCGATGTAAATAGTTAAGTGCAGTAAATCTCGATACTTTGATCATTGATTCAATCATGGTCATTAATATCAGCGTATCAGCAGCTTTGTGACGTGCTCTCAAAACTGTATGATTTTTCATTTTTCTTGGCTAAACATACAATGAAAAAGCCACACATCATACGGTCATGTGATATAAAACAAAAAGGATAGGGGACTGAAAATAACGTGTTTGTGACGTAGCTAGTGCGTGGACTAAATAAAGATACGAAATTACACTTCAGCTGGCATTCTACGTTTTCACACTTATTCATAGAGAGCGAGAGAGAGAGAGAGAGAGAGAGAGAGAGAGAGCTATTTTCTCTACTTTAACGAAATTGGAAAGATTGCTTTGTTTGTTTTTTCGCTTAAACTTTGAGATTTCCTTTTGCAAACATGAAGCTAAGATCCTTGCGTAAATTCAAAAATTCTGTGTCACCACTATCCATTTATGTTGGTTGGCAATATCCCTCCTCCTTAACAACAACAGCAACAAAAATCAATGATAGATCCATTCGCCCATACCAACCTTCACATATTGAGAGGAATCTTATCTTGTTACTTTCCACTCAATCATGATATTATACGCTAAAAGTCGGGAAAACTGGGAAAACTACCAGTATCATTAGCAGTATCAATCTAATTGTAACGAAAACTATGTTTAGTAAAGCTGTAATACATTACGAATCAAAATTTGGAAAGTCATAGCTTGTGATCTAGAGTAGACTGAAACGTGGAATATGAAGGAATGTCGACAAAACTTATTTCAAGGTCTACGAAAAACGGATCAACAAGAAATGACATGACACTTTTGCAGACTCAGCCTCACCCTTCCAGAGAGGTTAATTTGCCGATGAGGTGCATATCTCCCAGGTCTGGATTTAAATAAAAAACAACAACAAACAAACAAACAAACAAACAAAGGAAAACAAAAACAAAAACAAAAACAAATCCAAAAGAAAAACGGTCCGCTATTCCGATGTCCATGCTTAAGAGAAGAAGCAGTACGCCCTATATCGTTCATTCGCGCTCTAGTGTACTGGAATCACAAAGACGAGGCTACAACACGTATTTAAAGCTGACAAATGTTTCTAGAGGAGATATCTTCGTCTCTTTTCCCTGCATGCAGACATTATTCAAATTGCTGCGCATAAAGCAAGTTTAATGGAAAGGAAAGTTGGCACCCGTTACGGTTTATCCAACTCACTACTATTTCATTTTCTTCCCATAATCTTGTGGCTCAAAAGAGCAGAAAATTGGAAGGCTAATTTGACGTCGTAATTTGCAGGGGCGAAGTGCATGGACCTTCGGGGTCAACAAACCGAAGGCTGATGGCCGGAGGTGAATGACCAATGACAAACATCAGAGGGGGTAAAATAGACTTACATTGTCGGCAGAAGTTTTAGGGAAACAAAACGAACAGATTCTCTCTTTTTTTATCCTCGAGGTTACGGCGGACCCCTCAAACGCGATTATTACCAAACCAGGGAAATCCTGCGGTTAAGTCTGAAATGTTTGGGAAATATTGAGATTGCTATTCGCTTTATTTGTTGACAATTTGCCAGTTAGAATCTGTTCAGGTTAATTGCTCTATGTCTATTTTGATGCTATATGACTTAGTTTCTTAGAAAGTGATAAGAAAAATAATAACATTTCAATCAATATTTGCTAGCGATGGAACATCTTATGAAAGGCATCCACATAATATTGAACAGATAGATATACGAAAATTATGTATAAAAATTCATTTGAACGTCATCATTTAATATGTATATTTTTCATATTTGAATTAAAAAGATAAAATTTTGTTGAATTTTTAATGATTGCAGGATTACTGGAATATTAACTTTCATTTTTCCCTTCATATTATGCGTATGGCTTAGCGGTTCCGTTCACTCTTCACTTCTTGTCTTCTCAATCGACATAGTTCTTTCTTTCTTCTATTCTCCAACCATATTATCTCTTCTTCTTCATCATCATCTCTCTGTCTTTTCTTTCCCGTTCTATTTTCTGCATGACAGCGACGTAGCGTTTGGATTTGTCTGGGTGTCTGTCTAGGGCTAGTTAGGCTTACATTCGTAATTTGTGTAATTCATTTTTGAAAATTGAATTTCGTGTACAAAAGTAAAAGATCAATTATATCTTATGTATATTTTGTTTCACTATGTTTGGGGGAATGCACCCTACAAGCATTGCTTCTTCAGCATTCCTCCCCATCTCCTGCATTTTGTAAACTTCAAAATGTTTTGTGCTGTTTTTTTCCACCCTATCATTTGTTTATCCTTAAATATCGTTTTTCATATTTTGTAATTGTTGACACATATATACTTATGTTTTATGTGAGAAAAGAATGTATTTGCAAGTTCTATTGGAGATGAAAAAATAAATGAATGAAAAAAACACGAAGATCACAAGTACATGTCTGATGAGATAATTAAAGGGGAATTCCAGACGATTTTCATAATTTCACATCATCTAGTACATAAATCAACAGCTCCATGTGTAGATTTGTGGAATTTATTGTGGTTCTTGAGCGGAGAAACAATACTTTGAAAAACCTTAAACAAATTACACTGAACAAGGATGATGACATAGGAGGCTCACATATTTCAGAAATGTAGCAGTGTACTTCCATTACAATACCGCTTAGCTTGCGAGTTCACCTGTGTATCATCTATGCATACCTTTTTTGTTGTTGTTCTGCTTCAATGAGTCCCAACTCATGCATTCTTATGGTGAGGCTGTCATGTCATTATCCTTGTTCATTGCAATTTGTTATAAATTTTGAAAACATTCATATTCCTCATCGCAATCACCATAAATTCTGAAACTCTGTACTCAGTATTACTAATCTATAGTTGTTCAAATGTAAAAGTCTTGAAATCATCTGGAGGTCTCCTTTAACAAAAGCAGGTTACAATGGGACAAATCAGCTCGGCATTTTTTTATTTTTATTATTTTTTTTTTTGGTGGAATTGAGGCGGTACTGAGCTTTGCATGGCCGAATACTCGACTGACATTTCACAGTTAGAAGCCATAATGTGAATAATCGCTATAATTAGCACTTTCATACTGTTAGCATTGTTATGCTTAAAGGTAAAGCATGAATGTAAAACATCCACTTATAAGCCCTACGTAACAATGTCAGCATTTATAGATCACTATGGAAATGATTAATTTGGAAAATTATGTCGACCAATCGCTAAGATCTTTTAAAAAAATTAATTGAATGGAAGAATACCTAATTATACTCCTTGAAGTAAGAAAGAAAGGAAGAAAGAGATGCACGCATTTAAGATCGCAATGAGGTTTATTTACGTCATGCAGGGCATTTAATGAACCACGCCAAGATGTATATTGATATAATACCTGAGAAGAAAGTGCATATTATACTGCGTTAGCTGACCGGGCTAAGTGCAAACATAAAATGATCAGTCATGATATACGATTTAAAATCTTTATCTGGTATAATTTCAACGTTACATTTCACTTGACGTCGTAATTGGTTTACTGTCAGACTACAGACACTCCGTTGGGACCACTCTTTTACGTGTAGACATCAGTGGGTGGGACCAGAAAGATGACAACTGAGGGCGCCATTTATCATCCATCTGCGGTAGTCCCACAGATGGGTAGTCCCCACCAAATTCGGGTACCGGTAGCGGTTTGCACACGATCTTGATGAATAGTCGTTGTAGCTATTATTGCGGATGATAGGAAGGAGTTAATATATAGTACCAAGGAGTTACCACTCCTTGATAAGACTGAAGACTTTAAGTGCAACGGAAACGACGAGACAATTCTCTCGGCTTTTCGGGTCCGAGTAGGCAAGTAGGCGAATTGTGAGATCTCGTCTTCTCGACTGCTCGGGTCTGAGAAGACGAGAAAAGGCGAGATTTTCCATTCTCGCCTTTTTCGGGTCCTATTAGGCAAAAAGGCGAGTTTCGAAATCTCATCTTCGAGACTTCTCGGTTCCGAGAAGGCAAAAAGGCGTCATGTGAGATCTCGTCTTTTCGAGCTCTTGGGTCCGAGAAGATATGACAAAGACGAGGTCCCATAGTTGTATCTCTGCTCTCGGTTTCTCGACTTCTCGAACTTCAAATGAAAACAAGAAGACGAGATCTCATAAGTCACCTCCTTGCCTTCTCGGACTCGAAAATTAATGTGGTGACACATTTTTCTCCTGCGACAATTATTCCGTTCTTATTTTCTACGTGGACTTAGATTTAAGGTTAGGGTTGTGACAGGGTTTAAGGCTAAGTTTAGATCCTACAAGATTTGAGGATTAGGTTTAGGGTTATGTTGTAGGTAGAATTTATGTTTGCCTTAGCGTGCAGATTTTTTTTTTTTTTTTTTCACGGGAGCATAAATCGCAAGAGCAAATGACGTCATGGACGCACCAAAACAGAGAAGCCGAGGAATTTTCGTCATCTCGGTGGCGCTATTCCACGCGATGTTCATTTTCACAGTACTACAGAAAAAAAAGAAGAAGAAAGATCAGGCCAACAGAATGACAGACGTATCAGTGATATTCATAGGACATCAGGAAGAGAACACCGGAGGCTAAGTAATAGTAATGTTTTCATCTAATTGTGATTGGTAGCATCTAAACATGCCAATTTAGCCGAGCTGATAATATCATCATCAACTCACAACTGTTCTACCGGTCTGTGCACAAAGATATAGGCCTACCACTGAAATTATACGGAATACAATCTAGCAGCTACAACCCCTCCCCCCTAAAAGACACCATTTTAGTTTATTGGAGTACAACACAGTCTGAGGTGGGGATTGATTAATGTCTGAACTGTATTTGGGACAGCTTTTCAACACAGTTCTTTTCTAAATGAAGAAAAAAAATTAGGCCGATTGCTTGGGTATAAAATCTTGAATATAAGATAAAATACTGAGTATCATGATTGTGTTCATTCTTGAGCAGACTCGCGTTATTCTTATAACTCTAAGGTGATTGTATTTGTCCTTGTGTGTTTCATAAGTTAATTTAATGTTTCTTTGAAAGGCAATCATACGCTTAAAAAAAATAAAGAATCCGGAAAAAAAAAACCACACGAAATTCCCACCCCTTGCAACATGCACGGAGGTAGCAAAGACACACACAACAACAAACAAACAAACAAACAAACAAACAAAAAACCTTCAAGGTTTTGAATACACGTGTGTGTGTGATGCAGTAGGCATTGATAATGCGTAGGTAAGCTTCACACCTTTACGAGACTTTCTCTAAGCTGGTCTGTAAATGGAAGATTGCCCATCACACGTCAAGCTGTAATGAGGCCCAATTTGCCGCACCATTGTGTTGGCGCCCTTCACGCTATGGTATCCGTTACAGATTAGTCGGCGGCGGCCAGTCCTTGTAATAAACCCTCTTTCTTCTTATTCTTCTTTATACCTCCCTCCCTCCTGCGTTTCAATACAAAGTTACGATGTTTTCCCTTCGCATGCTTCCACCACGAAGCTCCTCGCTTCCATCTACTAGTAATCTACGAGTACAGCATTTTCCCTCCGATCACCACCAGCTCAAATAGATAGATAGATAGATAGATAAATAGATAAATAAATAAATAAAATAAAATAAATAAATGATTAGATAAAAAATAACATAATAGCAAAAAAGTGTTTTGTCAATCAGTTGCAATGAAAACATCTCGACGGAAGAACTTCATAAATTTGAACATTCGCCTCCTGTTCAAGAAGTTGCGTAGTCTCAACTAAGCGGCAGTGCCTCTTGTGTGTACATGACACGCAAAAAGACGGGAAAAGGAAGTAGTGATAATTAAAATGTAGATGAAGCAATGTGTACAACACGTGTGTGTGTGTGTGTGTGTGTGTGTGTGTGCATGTAAAGTACAGATGAACAATGTCTGTTTTCAAATTGGTGATGATTGTACTTGAATTTTCATTTGCCTGTTTCATGCATATTCAAGTGAAGGATTATGATTTTATGCATTACTACGGGGGGGGGGGGGGGAGGAATGTACAGTTTGCGTAAGCTTGAAATTGATTGTCATGGGTCGTCTCTGGTGTTAATGTTTGTTGGCACACAACTTATCCCACCCCCTCCTCACCCCCCCCCCCCACACACACACACACACACATCTCAACATGATCAACAGCATCGCAAATAATTATTTAAAAAATAATAAAATGAGTCACTCTCGTTTTCTCAAATAAAATGCACACTAGAGAAGAAAATATGAGAAACCCTCCACACCTCTTTGTAGTACAATCGTGAGAATTAGTAACGACATGTCTTCACACAAAGGAGTTTTTTTTTTTAAAAACGTTTTTATCAATTTTATTCTCTTCATTTTCATTAAAAAGCATGTGTATAAAGTGTCTCCATCACAGCCAATAATCCATATAATAATTCATCTTATAGCAAAGAAACACTTTCATAATAATTGTGATTGCGAACAATCGTTTGTGAAACTGGAAACAAGTTACACACTACAGATAACTTTCCCGCTATAAAATTAACTCTTCTATTGACAGATATTCATATATCCCTACTGAGGGGAAAGATGACATTACAAGTCTACATCACAGAGGAATTTGCGGAATTAGAACTCTTGCTGAAAGAACAGGTCTTTGGTTATGGTGCTCCAAGCGCTAAAGTCGTCCCTTTGAATCACCGACGGTATTAGAGACCAACGGAACACAAGCATGCTTCCGCATTGAGGGAATTTCCCGTAATTCCATAGGCTTGAAGTTGTGTTGCTAGTGTCGAGGTGAGCAATGAAGAGATGGGATATCAAACATTCTACATTATTTCAAGCGCCACCAATGGATGAAGCTACAGCCTAACAATTCTCCTGCGTACGATAACAACTAGCAGAAAAAAGTGACATGTGTAGTTTTTAGAGAATGATGAACACCACCAATGTGGAACAGAATAAAGTTATTGCGGAAAAAATCCCTACGCCGAGAACTAAATTTCGTCAATAAACACAAGCATAATAGGAATCATATTTATGAGAGGGTATGATTTTTCTTTTCCTGCAAACCATAAGAAACCTTGAGGAAAATCAAATACATTGTCCTGTGGTCATCTTTGACCCAGGATAACACAAATTCATGATATACTTGAACTAAACAACAATTCTTTTGTATTATGAGAAGATTAAATAGCATGGTTACATTTTATTCTAAAATTGAAATCATTATTTTCAGAATCCATTGACCAAAGTACTATGATACTGAGGTGCTCTTTTGAGGCACAGATGAAATGTATATTGAACTGATCTTCGTGTCCAATATTTCATGATATAGTATATCGACAACAGAACAAAACTGAATATACGAATAGAAACTTAAATATTGCAAATCTAACATAACACACCTGCAAAATAAAAAAAGACCATATGCTGAGTGAAATTAGAAGCGAACATATTAAATGCACTATATACAGAGCTACATGTCAAGCAAATTGAGCTTCTCTAAAAGTAAGATTGTTAAATGCTATATGAATCTATATATCACACTGGAATACTGTTAATGCAATATGACGGTACTTGGTGTAAAGATGTGCATTTTGAATTTTTTTTCTTCTTTTTTGTTTCGTTTAGTTTTTAGAACTGGCACTTAAAATAATGTAGTTTAGGGCTACTCCGATGTTTGGTGAATGCCAAGCATTCAGTTTACAGAATGAGTTCCACATTTTGAGAGAGACATGCAAGTGTCTCATGCTCACTGACAAATCTGTTTTTTCTGTTCAATAATTTGATTTCTGACATGTTGTGTGGGGTATATGCTGGATGAAGTTGAAGTTAATCATGCTTGTATTGCATCAAAATGACACATTCACAATATCCATGAATGACAAAACTTTAAATAAAATGGCTCGGCAGAGAAATACTGTGTCTGCAAAATCCATCTCCAGTGACTATTTTGTATAAAAATATTTGCATTTGACCATAAAATTTTACAACTCTTTCATGCTTCATTCCCCTCTATGACTACACATTCATGAAATCATCTTGCATACAACAGATAATGATGAAAAAAGAAAAAAAAAGTACATATGTAATCAGACGCTAAACGAACTTCTATTCTCAAGCAGTTTGGCTGCTAGTGTACAGTATCTCAAGGCTATTCTTATCACAAGCTCTGAACAAGACAGCTATCATCAAGGTTTGGATTACACACATGGAGAGTGCCCTCTGTGCACACACAACTGAGTCAGGCCGCACTCACAATGGGCGCCCCCTTTCATACAGTTTGTCATTACTCTGTGAATATGTGTTTGTATGCATGCACGTGTGTTTGTGTGTATGTGTGTATGTGTATGTTTGTAAGTGGATGCCACTGACTACATGCATCATCATATCTGCCAACAAACAGCAGACCAAAGGTGTGAATTCAATTCATTTATACAAACTGATGATTGCACACACCAGATTACAAAGAGGGCACCTCAATGACACAAGAGTGGAACAAATTCTGCATATCAGCGTCTCTGAGAACCCTAAAGCTATCCTGAATTTTTAACCCACTCTTGTCTGCACTGCACGACAGGAATAGAGACCAAAAAATCGAGGGAGTCCCACCTTCCACATCCTAGAGTAAAGTGATGCTGTTGAGAGCACCACACTAGTTGCTTCTGATGTAAAGAATGTGTGTATTGAATCTCACATACAGGTCACATACTGTATAACCAGAAATATTTGCGGCATTAAATTTTCTCGAATCAGAGCCCACTGCCTTTAGTGTACATTTTAACTTTGCGAATCTAAGCTCTTGCTAAATATTCTCAACATTAATATGCACGCCAAAATGTCAGGTTTTACAGTATGCACATGCAACAAACTCACCCCCACATAAGCGAAGCCTATGTTCGTAACTTTGAATGTTGGCTCACAAGTGTGAACAATAGCAAAAAATATACATTCACTATTAGGTATAAGAGGAATCATCATTTTTGACTCGTCATAAGGACATTCAGTACAACCCATCATACATTTCTTCTTCTTCTTCTTCTTTTTTTTTGCGGGGGTGGGGGTGGGGGGTGGGGATGAGAATTGTGAGTTGAATATTAAGTGAAAGGCAGTTCCAAATCTTAGGTCAAGGTAGAGCTATATAATAACATACTCTTTGAACTCCTGAATCAGAGCAAAATGTATTCATGCATCCAAACCAGATATTTTGCAGAATTCTTCATCACGACACTTCTGGTCAAATATCTTTTGATGGTAATTCAAAGGACAACAACTCATGTCATCTAATTGGAAAGCAAATATCATTTGCATGAAGTTGCAGTTGACAGAGGCCCTGAAAAGGGAGTAAAGAGAGAGAGAGCGAGAGTGAGAGAGAAGTATAATGTCATTTTTCAATCACTACAGTTACTGTGTTGATTGTCTGATGACTACAAGTACAAGGATATTATATCTGGGAAGGTATATTACTTGAGTACTGGTTAGGATAACATACTTGGGGACATTACACAGATGTCTAAGTGTGGGTACACTCACAAATGATATTATATTATGTTTTTCGTTGGCCTGTCTCCCTCACACCGCGAGCAGACAACTCCGCCACTAATTTACGTCACGCTCGAGACTAAAACAAACGTGGTAACCTACTGCAACTTTTGGAAAATGTGGCTCTCCTTTCTACACCTTCCCCTGATGCGAAGCTCCTCCTAAATTCTAAGCCTAGTTTTCTCAGTTGCATCCTTTCACATGCCTATGGAGCTATGCAAGTAACACTCTTTTTAGGTCGGGTATTATTTCCTGAAATTCCCTGGTAGTCAGCACACATAGTTAGACATGATCTTAAAAGATAAAATGCACTTTATCCCCTTGCTCTATTCACTTTGCTCTTCTACACAAAATTTATATTTACAAATGGATCCTCAATCCACAGTGCGGGATGTATGATTTAGCGCAGTACAACACATGTTTACTCTATGGCAGTCTATCATTAAAACCAGAATCAAAGTTAGACCTCCTTTTTTTTATCTAGAATGCGAATCTGCCGGAAACTAACACTGTAAAAGTGGATATTTTCAAGCAACTAATTTTTCACGCTGGGCCGAGTAAGAAGAGTTTCGCGTGTTTTTAATTCTGTGGCATCGAGACATCAGCTACTGGAACACATGGCAAGCAAAAATATTTGCGTGCTTTTATTTTTGCGCTAGTTTCATGTTGTGCGAAATGTGCGACAATTTGAACACTGTGAAAATTTCCACTTTTACAGTATAATATACTTCTACAACAGACAAAATCATTGGGAGAGAACAGTGCACGCACGATTCACAATCACATTTCTACCTCTGATAAGAATGCAGTAAAAAGTAATAAGATTAATTCTCGCCATTGCTCGACGGGTTTATACCACGCCAACTACAAACTGACGCTTTGTCTCTGCCGACAAACTGCTATTGCCACGAGGGAAAAAGGAATGTCAGGAATTCTCTTGGGCAACACACCTATGTAGTACAGTACTGAATGTGTATTTTTTTTTCTTCTGATTTCTTTTTCCCCTTGTCTCCCTTGTAGAGTACAAACATTTCATAAATTCTTTCACAATATGAGGGAGAAATTCCTGGAATGACAGAGGCATTCCATGATTCCCCACACTGGACACAAGCTGAAGTGCTTGACCAATACCTGTGATACCTGGCCATACTCCATGACCAGTGCAAGTTGAGTTTTACTTTAGTGACTTAGGAGTGGGCACACACTGGGAGATATAGCTTAACATGATGACATAACACAGCATGATAAAGATGAACCAGAACATATCTGCTTCAAATCAATAAAGTTGACATTTTCTCTTTCTCCACCTAAATACAGTCATGGCACTATTAGACCAGGAAACTACTTCAAATGCAACAAAACAAACATATAAAACAAAAAACAAACACAAATACAACATATCTATCTATACAGCAAGAGAGAAAAAAAGAAGAAGATGCATGAAGAATTAAATTCAATGAGATCAAAACAAGAGCAGACTTCATGGACACCTCAGAAAATGCGCGACATAAATGAATTAACATAAATTAGCACTTAGCCGACGCTCGGACAATGACACAATTTGCATGATCTGTCTTTGCGGCTTCACTACCCTGACAGTCTCGAGGTCATCAGCTGTGGTCACAATTAATGCTCTTTATCAGGATGTTCGCAGTTTCAGCTACACACTGTCAGAATTGTGAAGAATTAGGCAGGTACAATACTTGCATTAAAAAAAAAAAAAATCATCACTAAAAGATTTATGGGCATGACAGAAGGCCATCTATGACATGGTAGCAGCACTGCGTCTGAATGAATACAGAATACACATTGTAAAAGCAGAATTGAAGGAGTTCATTTAGAGGGTGCCTATTCATACAGTTTTAATAATCATTTCACATGGTCAAATACTGATTCATAACAACATGTTTTTCATCAAATCATTTTATTTATTTTTTGTTTTTAGTCTCTGCAAATTGGCTGATTGTATTTCAGCCTAAAGCTATTAATCTCTTGTTATAATATATTCTGTCTATGCACATATATCAACAGTCCTGTACACTAGTCACACGAATGGAATGGTGACATAATCTATTTTTTTTTCTTCATATATCATTAGTACAGATCACATAAATTGACTGTACAAGATCTCAAGGTTCACATTACAAAATTCAAAATCCAGCAGACTCACAGGTGTGTGCCCCTTAACTGTAAAATCATTTGAGTGCCTGCTTTAATAGAAACACAACTCAAGACATCTACACTGTCAACGGAGTGCTCCTGTAACATTTTTGGTTTGGCACTGTGGTTCACAGGAAGAACATTTAACTTTCCAGTCAAGCTAACTCCATTCTTCTTGATTTACAGAATTAAAAAAAAGAAAATAATAAATAATAATAATAATGATAATATCACACACTACGCAGAGTGATTGCATTGTGTTTACTGAACCTGTGCCAACTGGAAACACAAAGAACGATGATTTGAGAGTACCAATCGAGGCGCGTTACTTATTGGTAATAAGCAAATCTGTGAAAGTTTAGCTACAGCAGCAAAAGTGCCTTACCTCACTTGCTAGATGTAATATACTTAATTTCTTTGCGCCATCCAAGCCAAGACATTATGCACCAGAAAAGTGTGTGCAGGATGAAGTTTCAACCAGAATTCCATAAACAATGCATCTCCCTGTGAACACGTGTTGTTGTTGTTTGTATCTTGTTTTTTTTTTTTTCTCTCTTATTTGGTAGGGGGTTGCCCTGGTCAGGGTCAATGCACTCATGACATGTAAGAACAGTCCCTCAAGGCATTGCTAAGGAGTGCCATACACATGCACTCACACACATACCTGCGGCAGGAATTGGCTATGGGGACAGTGTGTACAATGCCATAGAGTTTTCACTGCTAATCAGTACTCAAAGCACACAAAGAGTTAAATGACTGACTCTGTAAACACACAGAGCTATCCACTGTGATTGTTATCATTGTCAACCATCTAACCGAGGACCCGATGGGCATATAATATGTCACAGGGTACAATGAACCTCGCGAGTGTTCATATCTGAATATCACATACACACCATGGGCTACCCGTAGCGCATCGACACGGGGGTAACCATTCCACATGCATTTATTAGTGATCTACGCATGCCTATGCCACCATTCAAAGAAAACATCCATGATTAATGCAAGACCATGGTCAGCAGGTGCATCTCCTGGAATGGGTCTACTTATGAAGGCATTTCCAAATGGCATACACACACACAAACACAAACACAAACACAGCTGCACAATACACTCATACGGGGCCCCAGGAAAGGAAAGGAGGCGCGACTAAGAACTTGTGATACCTAGTACAGAGAAGTTCATTTAGCAGGGCAGCCTAATGTACCCATCACATCAAGGCAGAGCTTATGGGCTTTTTTGGGGGAGGGGAGAAATTCTACAGATATTACCCAGGTATGAAGCATAGGACATTCCTTCTACAGATATTCTACAGATATTACCCAGGTATGTAAGCATAGGACATCCCTTTGCAAGCCCTTTCTGCAGAAAGTGTCTAATCCCACATCGAAACTGAGTTGTCGCAAAGGCAAAAGCTGTCAGAATCAGAAGAACGTAACTGACGTATTCGAGACAGAGCACACGAGTATCATTGCATTTGTTCCAGAATTTGCAGTACACAATTTCTCAAATCTGAAAGATGCACCTACATGCACGCAATCACGCTGACTGAAATGAATGTCACGCCTTATGCAGATAATTCATATAAAATGTATTTCAATTGCAGTTGGAAAGGGGATATGCCATATACATGTATGAGAGGGATAAAAATAATATATCGTATATATATGTATATAATAAGATTATATGTCTTTACTGGACTGTCTCACTGACGTTCAGCCGGCCTTGATAAGAAGAAATTAACTCTAAAATATCAAGGCACTCATTTCATAAAAATCCAAATTGTGATAAAATGATAAAGGAAAGTAAAAGAGAGAAATGAAAACTTTACAAGAGCTTAAAAATATGTTCCCTAACTGCACCATTCACATCACATACAGCAATACAAACACACGGACATACAAACACACACACACACATACATACACACAGGTCTGGAAGAATGGTGTGTCGTCTAACTGGTCTTATCATTCCCTGCAACTCCTCTAATGAGACTATGGACAGAATTGTGATTACCTTGAGCGTTACCTTGAGCTCAGGGCTCTTGTCTTTACACTGGAGCATTCGTGTAGGGAATTGGGACCTTTCTCTGATACAATGCGATTTAAAAACAATGGACTAGAATATCATAAAACAACAACAACACAAACCCCCCACAAAATGAATATACTTGTACAGTGGATGGAGGTTTAACCCCCGGAAGGTCAGTTGGGACGTGTGTTTGAATCCAACAGCTTGTGACACCTCTACAGGACAGTGGGGTGATGCATTGATGAATGCCGTTGTCCCACTGGCTGTCCTCTGTGTGTGGATCGAGGGATGGTCACTGATGGTCACTCTGATCTGATGCGTGGGGAGCTCACAGAGGGGATTTAAAAGAGCGTGCCAGTCGCGCTCAAGTCATCCACACGAGATAGTCTTCGCTATCTCATTGATCATATGGAGAGTCCTGCCTCTACTAGCTAGCTGATAAGTCTCACTTGGCTCCATACGCACCGTACTGCTGTTGGCCCATCATACCCATGCCCGCCGGTGCCATTCCCATTCCCATCCCCATCCCCATCTGCGGCTGTCCCATCATCATCGGCTGCTGCGGCCTCATTCCTGCTGTGGCACCCATGCTGCCCTGCATGGCCCCGGCCGGCACTGTGGGCTGGCCCATGGGGGAACCCAAGTTCATCTGGGCCATACCACTCATCATGCCTCCCATCTGGGGGCTTGGCTGGCCCGGCGGTGGAGACATCATGCCACTCATGTTGTAGTTTGGCTGTCCTCCGGGTGACATGACACCTATAAAGATCAGAAAGAGAGTGCAAGAGTCAGGGGTAAGTTCACAGTGATATGCACCGCTGGAAAATGTCGGAGAAGTGCATTCTGCACTAACAACATATTCCACTGCCACAAAATATTGTAAATGATAACGGTTCTGCAGCGCTGCACACTGGCACTGGTCTGACAGTCTCTGACCGGTAAAAATCACTGTCGAATCAGTAACATTTTCAGGAATGGACCAGTTAAATAAAGGAAAAAACTGGGGACCTCCTGGTCCAACCTAAATGGGTTAGTGTGCAGCCCTGGATGTTCTGCTTCATTGACATCCACAATGTTCACATTGCACCACCTGTATCTTTTTCCTGCATACATGCTGTGATAACAAATCACTGTCTTATGAAGTAAAATGGAAAATTTTTCACATATGGTATTATAACTCTGACACTAATCATGAAAATATTCTGAGCAAAACAAATTACACCAGACTTCAGTCTAGACCTATGAGAGAAACAGGAGATATCTTGGTCATTGCAGTCACAGCGGACGGGTGCAATTAACTCACTGTTTTCATTTTGACCTGACCTCGCTTTCCTCTTGAATGAACACGTTTCGCACGAAAACCGCTAGGAAAGTGTCGCAGCAAAACTGCCGTAACTTTACTATTTATTCATATTTTTTGATAATTCAAACGGTTATGAAAAGTAAAAACCTCATCTTAACCTACCATTATGTTAAATTTTTTAAATAACGACGAGAAAATAATCCAAAATGGGGCATAACTTCACTTTCAAAACGGAAAATAATTGTCAGAAATCGTTGCTAAAATTTCACATTTTGACTTCGTGAACAACAAAAAACTTTCAAGTATGTTACTAAGTATGTATTTCTTTCCGGAATTCTAAAATATCACATTCGAGAAGTCATGCGTCCGGATATGTCTGGAAATAATCGAAAGTGGTGCACTTTCTACCTTCGTTCCGAGCACGAAATTTCGTAGTCATTCGCATACGGGAAGACAGGGTACAGTCCCACGTACCCACATCTTTGTCGCTCTAACGTCACCTGTACTTCAGTGCCATACGGCACTGCTGTACTCTGATCGTAACTCGTACCGGGAATTCGTAGTTGTAATGTTACTTACTATAGTGCAGTAAAATCTGCGTTAAGTCCGAATAATCCAATGTCAAGAATTTGCAACTGCATAAATGGTATCATAGCCGAATATTATATTCAAATTTTTGCTATATTCTTTTTAATAGGACAGTTCTGATAACGTAAGTGCTTGTCTTTGAGGTATAGCGAGGTCCCCAGCACACTGCTGTACATTGTACTTATCGACACACCGCGTTCCACTCTCATAGCATGCATGTGCAGTTTACTAGGCATCCGCAGCAGCCACCTCGCATCGCACAGTAACAGTACGCTGCAATGCATCGACCAATCAGCTCGCTGGATCGAAGCAGCATGGGAAAGTTCATTCATTGCGCAAGCGCAAATCAGTTTTTCTTAGAATATGACGTCATTATTCTGGTTTGCTGCTCCAAGATTTCTGACAAGATACCTCATTTATTTTCACTTGTAACTTCAAAAATAGGTCTTCGGCAAAGTGAATAGGGCTACATTTACGTCCGCACATGTCTTATGAATATGTATGTCAAGTTTTATGAATATTAAGTGGTGCGTCCAGATGTGTCTGGAAATAATCGGACGGTAGTTTTCCGAGACAGAGAAACATGAAATATTGAATAACTTTAAAAATCCTTGATCGTTTCTCGTGATTTTTCGTATGTAGATAGAAATCATGATTTTGCATTGATACTGAAAGTTTGAGCGATTTTGGTCAATGTATAGCGGAGATATGAGAAGGTGAAATTTTGGTGAAAATGAGAACGCCCGATTCGCACTGCCTCGGTGACGGTTGAAAATTCAAAACATTTCGTGGGTTTCGGGGGAGTTAATTATAGTCGTCCGCTGCGACTGATTGTTGACATGGATTCAGCAACAATTATTTCATAGAAACCAAGAAAAATCTATGGGGTCTTTACATGAACATTTCATATGTCATGGTATATACTACCACGATTGTTTGATACAAATTTTCAAAACTTGTCATGTTCCAGACCAAATTCTCCAGTAAGGCCCACTTTAAGCACACCAGTAAAAAAAATGTATGAGCGTGTCAGTAGGAATTGTGTGTATTTAAGGTAACTATGGAATTGTTTAACCTACAAGGTGCAACTGAGTGCATTTAGATTAGATTCCATAGTTACTGTATGCATAATATTCCTACGCATGCACAGAGACATGTGTGTTATCATTATCATAGCGTGAATGCTTGCTAAGCGCACAAACTCTTGCTGCAAGTGCACAACAGCATGTTTACAGTGACTATCGTCAGTGATCATGATGATTATTTCATATTGAACATACTGCCTGTAGAAATAAACGCACAGCTCTTGACTACTGAAAATGCATACTTTTTCAACCCGTGCTATAGAACAATCTGCAGCATCAATCCAGCTGACACTCCCAAGAGAAGCATGTGGGAACACAGCAAAGTACAATCATCACACCAATCTCCATCTACAAGCATCGCCCTAATCCCAACCAGCACTAGCACACCAACCAATTTTGTTTGGGGATTCCTCCCATGGTGTGAACATTACCTTGTTGCTGCAGCTGGTTCATGGATGGCTGAGACTGCTTCTTGTATCGATCTCCAGGACTCAGAGAATCCAAACTGATGTTCACCTTGCTGTCAGACCAGATTTTGGATTTCTACAAAGACGAAGAATGATGAAAGAATGTTGTAATTTGCTTCTTATCTTGTATCCCAGACCACCGTCTGCGCAGATGTATCCTCTCCCATTCTCCCCCTTCACTTAAAGGGGTAGTACAGTATTGGTGGAGATGAAAATTGGGCTTTAACTTTTTTGTAAGATACCAAGAAAACACTTATGAAATAGTACAGAGCATACCATTTTAAGAGGAATTCAAAGTTTATTTGATAAAAATCGGGTTTGGAATAGCTGAAACTTCCAAAAACAAAGTAAAACAAAACGATTGTAATAAAGTGTGGGTCCCACACTTTATTAGGATCGCTCTCTTTTGGATATCTCGGCCATTTCAAAACCAATTTTCATCAAATAAACATTGAATCCCTCTTGGAATTACATGCTCTTTCATATTTCATAAGAGGTTTCTCACTATCTCACCAAAAAATGATAAAAACCTGAAGTTAAGGCTCAACCAAAACTATACGATCCCTTTAACCTCTAAGAATTCACATCACATCACATCAATATTCAAATCAATCTGTCTCTACCTACATTGTAATTAAATTTTTATCTAAATTACAAGTTAGTTTGTACCTTGCTTTCACAATAGACTTGGTTATTCATGGAATAGATCTTACGGTCTCATTCAGGTGACTGTCACTTGAATGGACGGGCTCTCAAAAGGGCAAAGAAACCATAATGAGTCGATTTGCATTGACTGTTACAACAAGAAAATTAAGTTTTTCAAGTCAATGACATACCCGTATGTGGGAACTACCCACAAATCTACAGGGCAATATACGGATATCATCTCAAAACAACGCTCCTACCAAATCATGTTTAGCTTACCGATGGAGTTGTAGACCCTGCTGCTAATGCTGATGGCTGCGACTGTCCCATCATGCCTTGCGGTTGTCCCATCATGCCTTGTGGCTGTCCCATCATGCCTTGTGGTTGCCCCATCATACCCATGCCTTGGTTCATTTGAGTTGCCTGTGCAGAAATGAAGAAAGTGGGAATGTTTAATTCTCTGTTAAATTCTGCTTCACGTGATATCTGGCTGCTAATTTGGAAAACTTCTGAAAATCAGGACTAATCAAAAATAACCAAGATGATGTAATTTAGTTGATAACCAATCGCTCAAAGGATATACCCAAGAAACTGCTTTTGGTGCTACAGTCAAAATTTAAGCAACTTAAAAGATTACTTTCAGATTTTTCAATCACTTTGCTGATCTCTTCCATTTCTATCAATAGCTTTTTAGCTCCCCGCAGGCAAATCTCCATCTATTCACTGTCCATCAATTAGCCGGCAGGCAAATGTCTGAACGTAAAACAAATGAGAAAGCTAATGACAAGCTCCTTACACAATTCCATATTATTCTCGTTGTTCTGCACTGAATCCAACAGCAATTCGAGTCAACTGTCAACTCCTACCACTCTTATAGCTATACACTTCAAGAAATTAATTTGGGAGCAGCAGTTATCTTTCTGTTGACCACAATAAGAAAATGCTGGCCTATGTTACGAAAAGAGAATATCACCCCCCCCCCCCAACTACTCATCCTTTATGAAAGCTCTGCTGTGCATTTCATCACTGAATATACAGTTCTCTGTTTGTACCAATCCCTTCAAAGACAACATGTCTGAAGGGCCCAAGTAGCATTGATTGTGATCCATCCAGATCACATTTTAAAATGAGGTAACATTACAATACACCCTTAATTCACACTCATCACAACAACTTTGTATGCTATTTATTTCATGTGATGAAATAACTCCATGCATAAAATAAATTTTGTGCTTCTATCACTTTTCATACTCTATGAATTATATTTCAAATGATACATCATAAGCATGCCAGAAGCAAGGATTGTGTGTTACCTAATCTTTCCCAGTTCCACAATTCTGTTTCTATTCATAAATTTTACATAGAAAATAATTTACATCAAAGCTGGTCATTGTTTGTGAAGGAAACAATGCTGATATTCCTTTTGCTACAGCAAGTGTAATTCAAACTTTAACTATTCATGAATAGGGAAACGAAAATCAAAATTTTTCTTACATGACATATTACATATTTAGTTTAGGCATTCACAACTTTTTTTTTTCAACCACTCAACCACGATACAATACACATAAAAACAAAAAACATGAAAGCTTACACAACAGCTACATGTATGGAATACAAGAGAAAGGAAAACCACAATGTGACAACATGGAACACATAACAAGCAAATAATTAGTAAATCTAAACATGATATATCCAGAATATTTCATAGATTGGAGTTTGATTATCCATCAATGGATTACACATACCAGCACAGGTCCAACAGAGGGCTTTCATTAGGAGCGAGTTAAAAAAGAAGGAATAAGTGCAGCATAGTTAGAGAAAGATGAAAGATCCTGATATTACACAAATACAATGTGCAGCACAAAAGTGAAGACTTACAGATTTTCTGAAATCTCACGGAACATTGTATCATGTGCATCTTGATGAACAGCTGATGAACTTGCACGAGTCACAAATATTCAAATATTCTGCCTGCACATGTATTTAGAAACTCCTATTGAAATGGTGACCAGTTTTTTATCAAAAAGAAGTCATTTCACTAGATGCACAAAATTGTGCAAAGATGAACACCAGAGCTACAGTAAATGATTCCTTGAAAGTATTCAGAGTTAATGAATATTTTTCACTTTGCATTTCACAAAATTACGGAGATTAGGATTGTTTAAATTCTTACTCCCATCCCCCCCCCAAAAAAAACAAACAAACAAACAAACACATGTAAGCTGATTTCAGAGGTGCAAAGTTCATTGCACTACAAGAAAAAACAAAAACAAAAACAGAAAACATGACAATGAGGATTTTTTTTTTTTGAGAAACAGGTACAACTAAGGTGGCGATTGATTTCTACTTGACTCTCTAATATAAAACAAGAGGCTATTAGAAAGCTATGGGCTGAAAATCCTTAAAGAATCTAACATGTTTAATCTAGTCACACATGCTTTTCATATTCTCTGTGACAGATACATTTCCAGAGCAAAGTAAGGCACATTTCACCATCACAGGTTCATGATTCATGCTGTATAATGTACAACAAAGTTTTTAAAGAGTTTGATCAATTTGGGTTTGTTGTTTGTTTGCTTATTTTGTTGTTGTTGTTGTTGTTGTTGTTGTTGTTGTTTTTTTTTGTGTGTGTGTTTTTATGCTGCTGGGCATTTGGGGAATCTACTCTCATGTACACGTACCATCATGACACCTTGCTGAACAACCATGGGCCCCACATGGCTCGCATCTCCCAGCATTGCGGGGGACTGAGTGCAGAAACGAGCGGGCAGCAAAAGATTTTTTTTTGGGGGGGGGGGGGGGGGGAGAGAAAAGGTGTCTTGTCAATTTCATTCCAACTGACTCCATGAATAGTACCATCTGACAGCCATCACCAAATAGCTATAAAACAAGAAATGACCTTTGGGGTATTGCATTCTCACCATGCCAGCAAAAATTCACCACCATATGGGAAGGGGATACAAGTTTGTAGTAATATGGGCACTTCTTAAAATGAGTGGGACCGGCATCACAGAGGAAACTGCCATCACAATTGCCAACAAAAGGAAAAGGAAGAAAAATATGAAAAAAAAATGACCTTGGATCCCATATAGAGCAAAGAGGCCTCATTGCATTTCATACTAGGGAAGACTTGGAAGTGTATTGTTGCCAAGCCACGGCATCGTCATACCATGCAACAGGAAGCCAAAACAAAAGAGAGGAGCATTCCAATTAGAGTTTAGGTCCATAACTGAGTATGCAAATGAATGTGACTGACTGCTACCATAGAGATATGCAAATGAATGCGACTGATTGCTACGATAGAGATAAAGTGAACGAAAGGAAGAGTAAGACTGGATAAAAAAGTACAGAGCATCTTTAAGTACATGGCAAAGCATCATGCAGTATATTATCTGTTATTCATAATGATAGACAGAATTTAAAAAAAAAATTATAGAAATATACAATTAAGGAATGCAGAATGAAGGGTGAGTGTGAAACAGAGGAACTCTAGGGCCCAAATTCACTCAGGTGGTTTAAATCTAAACCATGATTTATGCAAATTTCTTCAGCACAAATATGATTGACAGACTGCATTTATATGCCATCAGACATCCAGTAACAAATGCGCATCGATACGTACCAATGTAAAAAGTATGCCTACTTCATGCTTATTTTAGATCATGGTTTTTTAAACCGTGGTCTAAATTTAAATCACCTTCACGAATATGGGCTTCGGTCAACATTAGTCATGTATTGTCCATACTATCAGTAAATGCAATTTCTTTTCCATTTCTGCTACTTCTGTCAAATCACACAGCTGGTCTGACACAATACAGTAATTTGAATGCAAGCAATGGGATGTATCGAGAGATTTTAAATGTGAACATGTTTCATGTCATTTTATTATACATTGTATCATATGTCGTCGCTGGGGTGACAAGATCATATTTCAATCAATACTGATAACTTGATATTGTGTGTGAGGGAATTACTCACCTTTATGGGTAAGAAGATGTTTTTCGCCAAGGAAATCCAATATCAAGTCATGAATGTGTTTCTTATTAATTGTAGATGTTTGAATTTGTAAATTTATAAAGCTTGCGATTGTATCAAGATCGTATGTGGATTGGTATGTGGTTATCGTATGGGTGTGTGTTGTATGGAAGCTTGAATATGGGCTGCACAATGTTGCGTGTGTATTTGACACATTCTGTATGTACATTATGACTGCGTGTGTGTGAAGATGGGGAATTCCCTATGTAGAAAGCCAATCACAGCATCAGATTGTCTCATTCCTGCTAAACGTCATGATGATGTCATGCATACATTATGGCCGTCCCACCACATTTTCTGCATGTATCAGTGTGCGCGCGCACACACACTTACACGTACAACATGCAGTGCTAGCTGGAGTGCACTGACTAGTGTACAAGACTGTTTTTCCCTGTATCTCAAATTTTGGTGAAAATGACATTTTTAGATTAATGGTTAGATAATTGGTTAAGTGATGTCCTGTCCAAATCCTTACTGTCTTACCCCCCAAAAGAAGCCACCATGGCATGTCAAAGGAAAGGCTATCCCATTCGTTATACTGCTTTGGCCGCCATGTTTTTGGCTCTCCTGAACATTTGACATTTTGTAGATACGAGGTCTTGTTGCCCCAGTGACGATATGTTTTCTTTTTAGAACTAACTGAATAAAAAGAAGGTACATGTAGAATTGAATCCTCTTTTGGAAACTAGACATGCAATATGATGGAATGAAATAAAATTGATTTCATGTCAATTTATGCTATTTGTAATTATGGCTCAAGGACAGTAAGTAGACATAATAGTACTAGGAAAGCATAGCGAGTCTTGAAACATGAAGGGGAAAGGGGGAGGGATTAATGACAAAACAAGAACATGAAATAGAGCGTGTTTCTACTGAGAGCACCTCACATCCCTGGCATCGCCACGAATTTTGTCCAACGCAGCACCTCGTATTTTACGACCAGTCGAGCTGTTTCTACTGAGCGATAAAATACGAGGTGATGCAAAGGTGACGTGCAAATGCGGCGATTCCGGAAGTCAGGTATTTTTTTTTTAAGTCACAGATTTGGGTCACGCGCGCACTGCCTGTTAATACGTCGGCTATTTTTTGATAAGCCATTTCTCTTCGTCTTCCCATCCAATATACCCCGAACTAACATACTGGTATCCTGCCACTGACTGATGAGAAATCTTCGGAGATCGAGGGTCCAGTTGAGATTTTCTCAAGGCTGCGACATACTAATGTGGTACTCTCGCGATTCGAGACAATATAAAATGAAATAACGCGGTGTAAAATCAAGTAAGTGATGAGCGCTTAGTAATGCAATAAGTTAGGCTGTTAATCACGCGAACAATAGATGATGAATGCCACAATTCACATGTAACGTAACATATAGGGCCTATAACACATACATAAGCGAATTGGTACAAACAAAGAATGATGCGAACACGGTCGCTGTGTGTACACACGTATTTTGTACACATGTGTCGAAGGAGTGTGTGCGATGAACCGATTGAAAAGCGTGGGGAGAAATTTTAGACGTCCGATACACCACGAATTTCGCTACCCAGTGTGTTTCTACTGAGAATCGTCCGTCGCGTCACCACGCATCGACCACCTCAATAGATGGACGACGGAGCACCTCGCATCAGCCGGCATCGGCCACTACCCGATCTGTTTCTACTGAGGAAAAATTCGAGGTGTCACCACGCATCGGCTGGTATCGGCCGGCATCGGCCGGTATCACCACACATCGGCTGGCATCACCTCGAATTTTCGTCGCTCAGTAGAAACACGCTCATACTCGTTACCCAAACGGGAAAGAAGGTACAATGTACACTGGTGCCGAATGCAACACCAAGTTGATGAACATGATACTAAGAAATTACTAGGCTGCATGAGTTCTAGATATAAGAATGATTTCCCAGAGCACAAGTCCTTGTGTATGTGCTTAGTTGTATCAGGATAAATGGGATATGAGGCCTGTCATAAACAACAAAATGTTGTTTTTTATTTCGCCCATGCCACCACCACTACAGTCAACATGACAGACAAATATCAATACTGGTAATTATAGACTAGCAGCAGGCTACACATTTGGGAAGGCAATCCACATTTGGGAAGGCAATCCACATTTGGGAAGGCAAAAAGGAAGTACACTGCAGAAATTTATGCATGAATGCAAAAATCAACAATGTCAAATTCTACACCTAGTCATGCAAAGCCCAAAGAGCCCACTATTTTGTATTTCCAGATGGCCCCAGTGGATATACACTTGCATGGATTACTGAAAGGCTCTCAGATGTCTTCTCAAGTAAAGAGGGACTACTCATTTTATTTTTTGTGTAAAAAAAAAAAAGTATGTCAATATTACGCAAGATTAACATGTGCATGTACAGTATGTAATACGCTCTTGTAAAAGTGCAATTTCAACATAGTATACATCTATCTCAATAGGATATCAAGTGAATTTAATCACAAGTCACAGGGGGTCAATTACAGGTTAATGAATACTTGCCCTTCAACATATCTTTAGAGCATTGTGCATTAATCCAAAAAAAAAAAACCCAAACAACAAACGATCAAGGAGTGGCAATATTGGTCTACTGATTCAACACATGTCCTCTCGACAATATAACCCCCAAAACAGACATTTCAAGATACCAAACCATTGTTGAGTAAAGTATGTCTACAGAGGTGCGCAAAGGGGACAATGGTTGTTAGTTGACACCAATATATATGAGGGTGGTGATTTAATAATGCAAAAAAATATAATACAAAATAAAGGACAATACCATGATTTTCTTTTTTCTAGATAATTTTTTACTGAAATACCAGGTATATTACTATTATTCATGTAAGTGCATTGATTACGGGATGCCATTAATAACCACACTACCAAAAGATATATGACCGATAAATATAAATGAATATATTTCCACAATTTAATGCCATAATTTCGAGCAAATATATCAGAGGTATAATTTAGAGAAGGCAAGTGGCAGGCACAGAGATTTCCCAAAGCCAGGTAAGAGTCCATTCCAAAAGTAATCTCAAGTCTTACCACTGCATAATACATGTACTGAGCTTGTTGCTCAGCAGGCAAGCCACTCATGTAAGATTGCTGGGGATCTTGCTGAAGTGGTGGCTGAATTACCTGTTGTGGTATTTGTGGCTGGTCTAACTCAAGTGACTGGCAAACAAACAAAAAAAGCAACATGAAGGGAAAGGGGCAAAAATGATGAAAAAGAATATCAAACAAACCACACACAAACAAGAAGTGCATATACTGGGTACTTGCTCTAACCAATATATACATATGGGACTGAGGCTGTATGAGGAAATAGGCTGCCACATATCAACACACTACAATGTTTTTCAGGTTTCCTGTACTGTCACTATCAGAGAATTGAAGGAAAAAAAAAACAATAACAAACAATCCAGCTGAACATAAAATAACAATTGGTGTTCATCACAGCAGGAAAAGGATGAGAAGCACAAGGACTCGTAAATCATATATTTTGGTTGGGACAGCGCAACAGACATCCTAATCAATCACCCTGCAGTACAGGGTGTTTCAAAATGATTGAAACCAAGCTGCAGTAAAACATGTGAATGGTACTCACAGAGAAAAAAAAATTAAAATAAAAAACAAAAACAAAACAAAATTCTGCTCCGTTCTGTGATCTTCCAAATGAGGACTTCATAAAATAAGAGATACACTGAATATTTCCCCACCATGGGTCTTTAAAATTTGATCAATAACAATAATTTCATTTCAGCACATTTTAGCAATTATTCGACTGATTTTTCCTAACATTTTTTTTTCTTTGCCACTGCAATGCAGTGATTTGGATATACAATGTATGCCATTATGTGGACTCAAGGTCATATTGTCATGTCATGTCTTATAAAAGCACTCTTTCCGCTTTGTTTATTCCACAATCCCTTTCACTCATCATCCTGGTTCCTAAATATTTCCTAAAATAAGACCACTGAACTCATCCATTTTCCATAAGTCAAAATTTCATAAAAATGTATTTTTCTTCAGCAAAGTGCCATGTTCATCGCTCTGCAAAACTGCACACTCCCTGTCCTTCAGTGCAAATAGCAGGCTCACAACACTTCATTTGAATGCTTGTATAGCACTGGTCAATGCAAGTGTGACTAAGTTTGGAAATATCAATATCATACGAAAATGATTTGATTACTGTAAAACGAGAAATTTTCGCGTGCATTTTAATTTCGCGAATTTCGCGAGCGCCAAAATTCGCGAAATTAAAATGCACGCGAAAGTTTTTGTCTACACTACATGCATTGAACACCAGTGGCAATTCGCGAAAATTTCATGCCACGAAAAGGGCTGTCAGCTCCAATTCGCGAAAATTTCATGCCGCGAATATATCATGTTTTACAGTAAGTTTTGAACAATTCCCAAAATAAACATGAATTTTTATGTAGCGAGCAGTCCAAAGGGAGCTACGTCAGTAGTGCACGGTGTCCACAATAACAATAAATACACAAGGTTTTGAAATCTACTTGTTTCTAAAGCCAAGAAGTTTGTTTCTCTTCTCAAGGTGCATTTAGTCATCGGTATTGAGTAATCAATTTTCTAGAAATCTCTTTTGTTTAACTTTGAAGATAATTTCTGAGTCTGTCACATCAATGAGACATATTTCATTTCACTCTTTCACATCTTACTGTTAATGACACTCGACATGTCAAGTCACCAGGGTACAAATGTACCTGTACAGTAGGACCGTTTCCCCTCGCTTTCCTTCAACTCATTAGTTAGCACCCACAAATGAAATGCGCCATGTCAGATATAAACTTAGGTGCATGACATTCACAGAAAAGACAATTCATGTTTGACGTCATTGCTCGAAACCTGGTTTCTATCAAATTGAACCATCCTGCAAACAGATATAATTTATGTAGAACAAGGGGGAACCAAATGTCTGTTGCCCTGCCCTGCCATACTGCCTGCTTCCACAACAGTCACAACGCCAAACAAAACCATGCAACTTCTCCATGCCTGCATGTACACCTCAGCACGTAGCCTTTTGAATTCCATCCAAATAATAAAGATAAGGTACACTAGAGAAGGTCAACACGAGGGGTTACAAAGATCAGTTTACTTTGAGGATAGGCACAAAGCTGATAACATTCAAAGCATAGCTTACTTTGTACAAAACCGAATAAATTGCATCTCATCCCCTTGGCTTGGCTTGACACATGACCAAATGTACTGGCCTACAGTGGTATGCTTGTGTCAACTTTAATTAAACTCTGTCTAAACGATGACTCAAGAGTGTCGAAGGCAGCTTGCATACTTCCCCTACATTATACTTCCTTCTTTCTTCCTAGTCTACTGAAACCAGATAATCTTAATTGAGTCATTACAAGAAAAACAAGTCATTTACAAAAGATCACATTTGTCAGAAGAAAAACCCTACAAAACAAGATTTAAATCAGCCTTGAGATTAGAAAGAAACACTACAATAATGAACATGTACAGAAATTTCAAATATTGGTAAACTCTATTACAATATATATTCTCAATGTTCCACAACATACACTTTTTCAACTAAGGCTCAGGCAGAATTAGAGGCAATGATTAAAGAAGAGAAGGTTCCTTGGTTTAACTCACATAATATTTCCTAATAATCCATGAGACTTTGTGACAGGCAGGGATTAGTTAAATATCTACATGCATTTTTGTTTGCCCGACAGTGATATACTGTGAATATTTTGTTTGTTTTGTTTGTTTTTTCACCCCGTACTATAAATACCATCCCCTAGTTTCAAAGTTTGGTCGACAGCAAGAGTACAAGGGCAATTTATACAGTTTTATTATTGCATTGCGCCTACAAAACGAGAACCTTACTCATCACATACCATCTGGTTGGAGTATGGACGGAATGTAAGACAAAGCTGCATACCAGTTTTATAGAAGCATGTATTAGAAACAGGGTGTGTAAAGAGCAGAGAAGAGAACATACACTTCAATCTCAATGAGGTGCCATTAAGCAACATTGACATCTTAAATCCTATAACACAACTGCAAAACCTTCCATTGTACCTATTATGCTAGAGGGAAGAAATCTCCACTAGCGAGATCAATGAAGACACTTCAGAACTTACAGTATATACAAATTACATGTTCATTTGCCTGACTACAAAGTATTATTTTTGTACTGAGGAGACTTAAATGTATCATTCCACACCAGTGTTGCTGTAAAATAAACATACAAGGACTTTCTTCATTCAAAAGAAATTAAATGGGAATTTTAAGAACCAAAACATCAACTTTTTACAGTACTTTCTTGTGCCTGCCCCTGTATCACATCTCAGCAATCCTCATCAATCCAGGACCAACATTTTTTTTTTCAATTATGGTCACTGTTTGCTTCCAGCAACCAGGGAAAGATTATATAATTTTTTTTTTTTTTTTTCTGATCTATTCGACACTTGAAATTATTCTTTTAAACTAGAATAAGAAAATTTTGCAAAAGCATTCCAGAAAATTAAGTGTTTGAGGAATATAAGACACACAAATATCAATGTCTAATCATAATAGAAGTACAGTGCACTCCCGTTATAACGAAATGCTCGGGACCGGCAGTTTTCTTTCGTTATAACGAAATTTCGTTATAACCGAACAAATACAATATAACGAAAACAAGGAACCACGTATATTACGTTTGCTGAATACACTGCAAAGCTATGTGAAATGTGATGGGATAACTGTATTACAATAATAAACGCAAATTCCTCTCAGAAACTGTGTGTGACACAAGGAGCGAACACACAGTGGTGTGAAGCGTTCACCCATGCAGAGACGCTGTAAATGCTTGTTCCGCTACGTATTTTCGAAAGCAATTCGCATTTCGTTATAACGGATCACAATTCTTTTGTTTTTCTTTGTCTGTGGCGCTCGGAAAAGACTTCGTTATAACGGAAATTTCGCTATAACCGTGTTCGTTATAAGCGAATTTTGTACCATAGGCTTTAATGGTGATAATTTTGGGACCAGAAGATTTACTTCGTTATAACGAAATTTCGTTATAACCGTGTTCGTTGTAACGGGAGTGCACTGTATAAAAAAAAACAAGAAAAAGAAAAAAAGACTCCTATAAATCCTGACTTCAAAAGACAACAACGCTTACTGGGAATTTTGTTTTTTGTCTTTTCTAATCGCAGATACACCTACACCCTGTAAGCACCCAAAGTGCTGATTGAATACAGCTTTGCAGCATTCATAAAGTCCCCTGACAGGACCACTGTGACTGTGTGTAAACAAGTTATATGCATGGTCTGTGTTCATAATGGCCCTGCCTCTTCCCACGTGGGCTAATAATACATGGAGTCACAGAGTTCAAGGTGATTACATGTAGGCAGCTCATTGTTGTGGCCTGCTTGACAAGAGCTCCTATGTGTTACAAATGTACTTAGTTTTGCTACATTGAGGCAAATGGGTTCAGAGAAGTTCAATGGGTCTACACAAATAATAGCATCAATCTGAGGAAGAGAATTCAGAGCATTATTTCAGACAAGAAAGAGTTTTCACATCAACATTGCAACGATTACTCTACTGTTATACACAGAGCAAAGAGAGATCAAGCGGTGTTTGTGCCACAACATGAAACGGTACATATTTGGTACATGTGGAAGGAAGTACAGGTCAAAAAAAAAAAAAAAAAAAAGTGAAAAGGAAGTACAGGTCAAAAGGTGAAAAGGAAATGAGCTGAGGGTGGCTAACCTGTTGGGGCTGTAACATGCCCATGCTGGTCATCTGCGGCTGCATGGTGGGCTGCGGTTGAATGATGGGTTGCGGCTGTATGAGTCCCTGGCCGCCTGAAGGCTGGAGGGGTGCATCCATGCTCAGCAGCTGCAGGTTGCTTTGTAATGTTGTGCTGCTCTGCATTTGCTGTGTCTGCGACACCGATACACTCTTGAATTCACCGAACGATTTGTCTGTGCTGTAGGTCGGGGAAAGGGCATGCAAAACTTTGGGATACTGGTAAAGACTCTCATGTTTTCTGATTCTGGATAGTGATGTCGCCATGGCGGACATTTTCAAGGTGTACCCGCTTCTCAGTTGCACGTTGAGTCTGTTTGGAATCTGTAGATATTCTGGGGCCTATACAACTACATACACATCAAAACCAGAGAATTACTACTACTGAGTCATTTCAAATCAACATTATATCATTATTTAGACCACAAATTAACCTACAGTCCACATATCTTTACAATGCAATATCCTCAAGGCAATACATGTATATATCCCTGCATCCATCGTTACAAACAAGATCATGTTTTGTACTGTTATGTCATTTTGATCTTCTCAACACTTTCAAGGAAAATTATTACACTTATTCCCACCTAAACTGCTAATGCATAATCCCACAAATAGTTTAAATATAAAAGTGAAATGGACGCATGCTTCACCATAGAAATATGTAATAATGGTTACCTAGAGCCTGGTGCAGGAGTACTCTGGAAACTTGAGAAATCTGCGAAGTCGCCATTTGGGGAGGTAGTAGACTGTGACGCGCTGGCCAGGACATTCCCTGAACTTGTGTCTGCCCTTGGATTGAAGTCGCCAAAACTGTCATTGGCTGCAGCAGACGAGAAGTCTGCAAACAGGTCTACAGACTGTGACGGTGGGGCTGCTGTATTTGTGATTGGTGCCACTGATGCCGCGATGCCAGAATCGAAGAGTTCCGACACTAAATCATTGGAATTCTGATCAGCAAACACGAGTAAGAAGGGAAATTAGCACAACGTTTATGCATTTTAAGGAGCATTCTGTTGCATTATATCAAACATTAAGTTTCTTAAGTACCAGTATATGAAGTACTTATCAAAAGAAAAATGTTTGCCCTTATTATTCGTCAATTTCCTTTCTGTTCTCAGGGGCATTTCACAGAGACTAATGGAATATAATTCATCAATGAATCATGAGTTACATGGTATTCGAATTAAAAGCAGCTCTTCGTCTGTGCACAATACTAGAGTTCCTGTTACATAATGAGCATCCTTCAAGAATGCATCATGAAAGTCAAAGAGTTTATGCGAACATCACCACAGTTAAACTGAAACTATCAAGTACTCGTATATAAACATCAATATCAGACGCCACCATGATTTTTACTGCATCTTTAAAGAGATGACATCACAAATAGCAAGACTTCTAAATCAGCTTGGGTGCATACTTGTGATGCAGGACCGGAGTCTTCCTTGGCTTCGGCTGCGTACGCTGCTGCTGCTCCCAAATCTACTCGCTTGCCCGACCGCTTTTTGGTGGTTTTCGTTCTCCTCTCTGTCGTCGTTGTTGAGGTTATCCGCTCCTCCTTTTCCTCTTCGTCTCGGAACTCAAATCTGGAATTCTTGTTTTGTGATGACGGTTTGGCATCTTCATCTGATTCATCATCTCTGAAAGAAAAAAACAACAATCAACGACAATGCAATGATAAAAACAACAACAACAACAACAACAAAAATCAACAACAAAAATACAAAACTCTGAATGTGATTTGGCATGTCATAACCTACGGTATCGTTACAACGCAGGATACGGCATTGCGTAAACGCCATCTCGTGTTCTAGGTAAGACATAGTTCTCAAAATGGCTCAAAATTTATCATCCACCACTTGGAGTTTGCTTTTATTAAAGGGTTTACTAAGAAACCTGTCTTGCTCAACAGCCCCCAGCAGAATTGGCGAGGATCAATGAACTGTTCTGGAGTATTTTGAGATCAAAAGTGTTCAAAATGATTTAGATTGTAGTGCACGATTTTGTTCCTGAAAAGCCCTCCCCATTCAGTAGAGGGAAAGTAGAATGTGATGTGATAATCGACCCTGCCCGAGCAATTGCATTTCCCAACAAGCTGCATGTGATTCACTCTAGCGCGAAAGATCGATGAATACTGTCATGGCCTGATTTGTAGATTATTAATAATAAAACATGTACAAAATGTAGCAATCACAATCAGATATGTTCTCACCTTGCAATACAGTTGGCGTACCATTCTGGCTAATATTTTGCATTTTCATCGTTACCCAACTAAAATTGTGTTATCACAGCATTATATGACACATTTCTTATGTATACATGTTCATTTTAGAACAAAAAACAACAATTTCTGCAAGTGTATGGAAACTATGTTTTACCTGTAAAATAAGATGTACAGTTACATATTGCTATCATGGCGGCCAAATTTTAGCACTGGACACATACCTCTATATCATTCCACAGTCTTCTCATATTTGAGCAGTAGATATGTTTGTCAATCTTTTCCAAACAGTAAGGTGTAAAGTCTACTTCTGTGGTAACCAAATCTGTGTACATTCCCTTCTTATCATCAGAAGAGGTCACCCACAAGCAAGCTTAGAATAATTCATAACACTATAAACTATTTGAACAGGTATATTGCACATTATAGAATATCAAAGTATCCTCGGACTGGTTGTGGGAGAAACCTAAGATTTATGAACACCAGTCTTTCAACCTTTGGTGTGGGGCATTTATTTCCTGTTGTATTCCTAAGAATTACAAAGTGGCATCACAAGTGGAAATATATCCTAAAATCAAGTCGAGGACATAGACATTCAATCAGTCAATCACAACTGCTAAATGTAACCTTTCTGGGTAAAATATCAATTCATATGCAGCACACAATCTTGCAGACTTTTGATACATTTCATTACTTGTCAAAACATGAACAATGATAAATACCTCTTTTTTTCTCAAGAAAAAAAAAAGGTGGGAAGTCCTCCTAGTAATTATGTTACCGACAATCTTAAATAACTCAATGAAGTAATCAGTTTGATCACACAAAAAACACTCATCTCGTTTGCTTAGATCCAAACAGTTCATTGAACTTACACATACTCAGATGGAGACTCATCTGATTCATCACCCTTCCGACTGGTCTTGTCACCAGCGGATTTCCGATTCCACTCTTCATCTAGTTCGTTGTCATTGTCCCTGTTACGGAGCCAGCTGGACTTTGGTTGTCGGTCGTACCTGTCACCTGTAAATGATCCAGGACAAATGGTACTCAAAACATTGACAATAACCCCCCAAAAAAAATCTCACTCAAATGAACAGAATCTGTAATTAGGAAAGAGGAATCTCCCTTTTACCTCAAGCACTTTGTTCACTTTCTCTGAACTAGAGATGGTACATGACTACTACACAGCTGTGCTACATCCACTTTCAACAGCTCTCACCCCGCTGCAGAGCTATAAAAACTAAATGCAAGCACAGGTTACTACATGTCTTCGTGAGAACATGTGAAACTTTGCTAAAGTTCCATAATTCATCTTAGGTTTGACTCTACAAAACCAGTACCAGTCGATTAATTTGATTTTACTCGCTTCATGTGTTGAAGCCAACTTGGACCATGTGTAGATTTTGACTTTAAAAGTCATGACAGAAATTTCTCATTACCTTGCAAACACAAGCAGCTTTTGATGCTAAAAAAAAGAAGAAAGAAATTGCAAACATGTATCACCATCCCCATAAACAGGATGAAAAACTTGCCTTTCAAGTGGACAAATTGACTGCCAAAGCCCTATAAAAGTGAGCTTACATAGAGAACAGAGAGAGATAGGTAAAGTTATGTTTACTTACTGTATCCCCCACCCTCTGTAGAGCCCTCGTAGCCAGTGTACTTGTCCTTGGCTTTCCTGGCCTGTTTCCTCTTGGCACGGAGGGCCTCGTCATCCTGAATGAGCTTGATGATATCCTTGACCTTTTGCCTCACTGTGGAAGATGCAGTGAAAGCAATGAGATACAAAATTTGGTCCTTGAAATACATACATACATGTACACACACACACACACACACACACACACACACACACACATACATACACAAATACACCTGCAACAGGATGAATAAGACTTACTCAAAAAAAAAAAAATGGCTTAGTTGGCTCTTCATTCCAAGCAAGACGTGATTCCCATGAAAGTGATGAAGTAAATGCATTCACACAACAACAAAAAGGTGAAGTTTGCAGAATGACCACCAGTTTGTACACACACTTTTCAATATGATGTCAACAGTACAATTCAAGATGTTTATATGTACTTGCTGGAAAAACTCACACACACACACACACACACACACACACACACATCCAAAGCCCACCCCTTGTTCACACTAGCAATTCATCACATGGCATCATTAAATCACACAACAGAAGATGATTTAATCTAGCATTTGGCTGGTTCAAACCCTGCGCATGAAGTTCTGAGGTATACATAATATTTAGAATGACTCTTGCGTGTATTGTGCCATTCTCTTCATCTCTGAAAACCTCCCACATCCAAATTGCCAGCCATGGACATCTAGGGTGCAGATTCACTCTTTAGTGGATCACATGATTACAGACACATTGATAGGCATTAGTCATGGAATGACACTACAATGACGAAAGAATGTATGTCATGCAGCAGCAGCAAATCAGTATTTCCACAAAAATGATCACAGTTAATGTATTGCCATGTCCAGTGTAATTATCAGCTGATATTTTACCAATGGTCAAAAAACATTCACAAAGCATACATTAAAATAAATTGCAATACATAAAGTAATACAAATGAATTTTAACAAGCTGCTACACTGTTTTCTTGTTAAGCATCGTCTTAATTAGGGGGTATGTAAATGATGCAAGGTCTCCATGTCATTACCATTCAGACCTTGGTCCCTGTTGAACTCATCTAGAAAGGAGTACGACTCCAGTCCTTTCAGATCATACAGGTGCTCTCTCGCGCTTGTGACCACCCTCTCTGAACCATTCAAAATGAGGTACTGAAGGAGCAGTAACGACTGCAGGGAAAAAGATTAAGATGTGAAACAGACTATGGTTTAACGTGGCCCTGTTCTGCAGGTAAAGACCAGCATTACTACACAGATTCGCTTGCTAGGTAAAAACATAATTAGGTTCCCCTAATGTCCTCTTACAGGGATACCAAACTTGTAAATAGCATTGCTGTAATCTGAGGGCTGAAAAGGTGCATTTTTGGTGGAAAATCATATTTTTACCTTTTCTGCAATACACATTATACTATGTAGTTAGACAATTTTGTGAAAAACAGTATTTTCCATGAAACCTACAGTATTTTGGCAAAAGACAGAACAAAATACTGCCCAAAAAAGGAACAGCTGGCAATATCCTCCTAGTAAAAGTTTAACCTGCTTAGCAAATAGATATTGTATGCTAACATTTTGCTCTGTATAAAAAAAAAAGAAGCAAGATAACTTCACAGATTTTCATGACATAATATTACAATGTCTTGGATGATAAGTATATAAGTGCTTGGTAGAACAGATAAGCATACAAAACTAGCCACAAACTAGAAAAGCACTCTTGAGAGCGCAGAACTCCGCCAAGCAGCTAATTTCCGATGATCTTGTTCTTCCATAGAGGTCAGTGATTTCCACCCATACGTATGCATGATAAAAATCGCCTGAATTCCCAAAATAGAAGCCTTTTGTTACGTCATCAACCCTCAGCTGCGTGGCGCGTGCATGAAAAGCTCAAAATGCGCAGCTTGAACCCTCCAAGTTCATTGACCTAACCTGCCAAAATATCGAAAATCCTTCATAAAATACATAAAAGTTTCCGGATCACTACCAAAATTTAATCATCTGTTCCTTGTGTCATTCTCAATCTTTCCTGCAAGTTTCATCTAAATCCGTTCCCAACTTTTTGAGTTATTTTGCACACAGACAAACAAACAAACGGCAACGAAAACATAACCTCCTCTTTGGCGGAGGTAACAAACCATAGAAATCAAGACAGGGTCAAGCAAAACATTCATGGCAACATATTAGAGTGTAGGTTCCAAAACATGCCTGTAGATCTACTGTTGTAACCTTTGAGTGAATCAAATTTGTACTTTAACAAGAAATTGATGTATACCTAGGATTGGAAGAATGGCCTTTGGTCTCTCATGTTGTCATTTTGCTGTTGTTTTTACATCTCTCAGATAAACATATAGCAGTAGTTCAATGCATTGGCAAGCAAAAATCTTACATTCAGTGAATAACTGTCTAGTCAAGAGAAAGGTTAAAGGTACTGTCTACCATTGGGAGCAGTGATTTAAAAAATGTTCGAGTTATCACATTTGATGCATGTTATATGTGTAAGTCAGTTGTATCACGAAACATTGTACCATATGACAATTTGGCAATAAAGCCTAACATGTAAGGAGATATCACTGTATTTCTCAATAAACCATAACTGTAGACGGTTTATTTTAGGAACATTTTTATTATAACTATTTTTCACATTTTGTATGTCTAACAATACTTAACATTAAATATACTGATTAACATTTTTTACATTGGTTGTTTCTATCCCTAACTCTCATTTTAGAACTATTTAGAAGCACTAAAGCTGGGTTTTTGTTTCACCTGCACATATGATAAATAATGCCTTTTGAATAAGAAGGACAAAGTACAACAGAATTCTGAGTACTATGAGAGGACAACACCCACTTTATAGACTCTTCTCCAGCTTTTCTTGTTATCATACAGCATTCTCTTCCACAGCATTCCCACCACTTCTGGAAAGTGTTCATAGGTGAAAGTCTCCCTGGCAATCTCTGACATCAGTGTGCCATGTGGTCCCCATGCCTCTTCATTTGTGGCTTCACGTACCTTGGCCTCCACTTCACTGTAGTTCATTACCACATTTGTCCTACAACAGAAAGAAGAATTCACGATATTGATCAGCTGTGTAATATCTTGGTGCACTGGATACAATTTGACAACTATCAGTTAAATACAGACTGAATGTTAGAGGACTAGTTATGGGGAAAAAAAAATCACTGAAATCTCATGCTAGATTCTCAGTACATACAAAATATAATACTGATGTCAGCAGGTGGTGATTGAGACATTCCCATTTACAAAGCATTACATGTGCCTGATGATCCTCACTACATGGAAGAGATAAACCAGATATATTTAATGTCCCAAGCACCACTACTCCAGTACAGTATGTAAAACAATTCACCGACATTGTACACCGACATGTATAATTTCATTTGATAGAAAATGTAGACACAGAAAACAATTTAATATTCAATTTCTCAAGGGAAAATGCACCACCTGGGTCGTAAGGTAGAATAAATACAGCTGTGAACAGGTATGCAAAATGTGTTCATAACAGACCAATTCTTGCCATACTGTAAACTTAAAGGACAAGTCCACCTTCATAGACATGTGGGTTGAGTGAATGTAGCAATATTAGTAGAACACATCAGTGAGAGTTTGAGCAAAATCGGACAATCCGTTCAAAAGTTATGAATTTTTTTAATTTCTGCTCAGTCACGGCTGGATGAAAAGACTATAGTTTGTGATGTCACATGAGTACAATGATTTAAAGAAAGAATAAAGAAAATTCAACATATTTCCATTTTTCTCGCATAACAAAAGAACACTCGACTTCTCTCTTTCAGAAGGTAGGGGGAATAATATTACCCTTAACATACGTCAGTAGCAAGTCGAAGAAATGTGCACTTTATTCAAAAAGTAAAGTTTTGTGAAATTCTCTTTTTATTTTCCTTATATAGTTGTACGCCTGTGATATCATACACTGTAATAATCTTCTATTCCAGCAGTGACGGCGCAGATACTTAAAATATTCGTAACTTTTGAACGGATTGTCCAATTTTCCTCAAACTTTCACTGATGTGTTCTACTAATATTGCTGCATTCTCTCAATTCTTATGTATATGAAGGTGGACTTGTCCTTTAATAAAGAAACTGGGGCATGCGATTGTTTGTCTTCATTTTCAACTCTTGCCATTAGGTAATCACAATTTGTCAAAATCATGACATCATTACATCATTTTAGAAGCACTACGACTGTGGCATAAAGAGGCTGTCAGTAACAATTAGGCAGTCTCACTGGTTACAGCTCGTTATTCCGAAGGTTCGATATTCTGAGGGCTCTTCATTCCTAAGATTCGTTATTCCGAAGGTTCGTTGTTCCGAATTTCATTTTCGGATTGGCCAATCTTCGGAATAACGAACCTTCGGAATAACGCCACAAATTTTCGGATTAACGAACCCTTTTTCATTTTCCGATTAACGAACCTGTAGGTATAGGGAATTTGCGTGTTTCGGATTAAGGACCCTTCGGATTAACGAACCTTCGGAATAGCAAACCTTCGGAATAACGAACAGCACCCGTCTCATCAGCAGCACTGATATCAGTTGAGTGTACTTTCCTCATTTCTTTGAAGATATGTAAAATTTCTTTTAAAAAAAATCTAAAACAAACAAAGATCTGGCACAAACAGTGTACCTGAAACTTTACTTCTGATAACATTGCCACCACACATATCACTTTTGACAGAGACAGTGACAGCTGGTTGACAGGGAACTTTGCTTGTCCACTAATACCTAATCCAAGCAGCTGTAAGTACACGTTCACAGTAACTGGGCAGGTAAATAACATTTGACTTTAAGTATTCATTACAAGCATGCATATAGACTGAGGTTACAAATATTCTACACTTATATTATCTTGATTGTGACGCTTTTTAAAATAAATAACAACTGCATTCGCCGACGATCAGTTACCAGCATGCTAGAAGTCCTGCTATGCAATTAGTATGAGTCTACCGTGTTGTAATATTAGTGTGCTAACGAGCTGGTACACTTGTAGCTGTGTCTTTTTCCATGAAAATTCCACCAAAATCTTTGATATTTTTTAAAGCTTGTAAGCACACTGTAGATCTACCATATTTTTTTCAACTATTTAAGTTTAAATTACCTGATCTAACATTGGGACTGTGACTTACATCTAGACACACAGAATAGACGTAATCCCTTGATTATGTAGTCCAGAGAGAGTGAAGTAGATCTAGGAGTCTACCTCAACTGGACGTCTTTAGGGACAGTGCAGTGGTTAAACATTCCCCAACATTTAACCCGACCAGACGACGTGCAAAGCATTGCACTTGTGTTCAGTGACAGGGCTGTCGTAGTTACCCCCAACATAATCCCGGGGCGCTGCTGTAACCAGTGGTCGCCACTATGTTAATAGCAATGCGGTTACCCCCCACAGTGGTGTCTATGAGTACCGGTACTAGACCCCTATACGACTCGCTGAGACTGTGAGAGGCATCTGTCTGTCTCAGTGATAGCGAAAAAACTGTCAAAAGATGTCTAGATTCTATCTACAATCAAAGGCATCTGGAGATCTGGATTTTTCTGGTCGTCACGTACGTTGTCAAGTTGTCAAGTTGTCAAAAAATGTTACTTATTTAGATCTAAACTCCTCCAAACGAATAGATTTTGCAATCTATCCGATTAGTTCTAAGCCTAGGCCCTACCTATCTTAACTCTTTACGTGCCATGGTGGAAACCCCCTGTGTGCCACGTTATTCTGAGACGCGAAGGTAGTCATGCTTTGAGAAAGAATTCGTTTTTTCCAATTTGTATAACTTCTACAAGTTTCTGTTAAGGTGGACACAATAGTGAGCTACGTTAAAGAGGAATGCCAAATTTTCCTTCGATGTAAATTGTATGACAAATCTATTTCCAATTTTTCTTTTGAATGACCAGTTGCTACATTACTGTAAAGGCATGACTTTTGCACATAAAACCCTAACAGAAACTTAGAATGTACGTACGCAAGTCTAGTTGGGCATACCGCTTGATAGTTAATCACCACATAGAATGCAAGCCGTATGTGAGAGGAACAAAAGCGCGAGAAACGCTTTCATTGTGCCACGGGATTAGCGATTTATCGATCGGTTGAAGCGGCTTTGTGTGTTGAGTAGAATATGCAAAGTTGGCACGCCGTCGACTGAGTCGGACATGCAAACGTGGCATATAAAGAGTTAATCTTAATCTAACATCATCACCTACCATTAAGTAGCCATTACCATGGCATGAAGTCGCCATTCGTTCATGCCCTTGTCACTGTTTGTCCTTCTCGTGCTATATTATTTCATGTGTATGACTCTTCTTTACGTTAAGTCAAAAGTAAAAAAATATGTCCTTCTGTCAAAGTGAATATGTGTGGCTGGGAAGATAAACAAATGTGTTTGAATTCGGTAAATATGTTTGACACACACACACTACATAGAGAGTGTGCTCACGTGACAGGTCAGGCACGTCCACTTTTTCATAGGGGGAGGCGATATTTTTAAAGGAAAGTTAGTTAAAACATATGTGACCCGCTACAACAAAAGGATCCTAAAGTCGCTGACGGCTGAGCCGAGAAAATCCATTTTGAAGTCACATCATCAAAATTGGTCAAAACAATCAGATTTTTGTCTTTGGCATAATTTTGTATTGTAATGTTTTGTCTATCATCTGCCAAAATTTCGAAGCGAAATGATCAAAGGAAAGGCTAGAAATCAGCGTTTTTCTGGGCCATGATTTTCCGACTTTCAACGTAACAGAAACGTGTCCGAAATTTTTGATTTAGGGCCGGAGCTAGACTCCGCTCCTAGCAATGAGGGGTGATCTTATTGGTCAGTGCGTGGCATCCTGATTACTGATTGGTCGTGCGTAGACCGCTGGCGCTAAGCTTGAATCAACATCGTGGAGGTTGCTAGGAACATACCTTCTATTGTCAAGCGGTGAAAACTGTCTGAAAACTGCAGCGTGGGAAGGAAAACTTTATGCCTTTTTTTCTTGATACTCTGATTTCCACAAGCACTTGACATGCGCAAATAAAATCATTGATATCTCCGCAACCGAATACTTTTATGAGTCATGTTATGTATGACATAAAAGTGGAAGAGTTAGGTAATAATGTCCTGTCATTTTCAGAAGATTTTCCTCCTTCGACTTTCGGATCCTTTTGTTGTAGCGGGTCACATATATCATATTGAACTTTGGCATTTACAGCACTGGGTCGAACCATTTAATGATGGGTGTGTTTTGAAAAATAAGAGAAAATAAGGGTGGCTGACAGAATGATTGTCCGATGGCGACCCTATGAGAGTAACTGGCGAATGGCAAATTGCATGTGTTGTGTGTGCATCGGTGCTGGATTAAAAACCCGAGGGCACGTACGCACAGCTGGGTCTGATGCAGACTGTGCATTAACATGTGCTCCACTCAACGCTAGCAGTAGTACTCTCGTCGGGTCGCCAGATGGAAAATACCATAAACATGTTTTCCCATAAATTTATGAGTTGTTTTCATCACAAACTGCATGGAAGAGAAAGGTGAGAATTTTAATTTTCACATAACGAGATCATCAAAGGATGAAATATCAGTTTTACCTGTTATTTTCAATAATCTTTATAAAAAGTGGCAACTTCATGGTAATTGATGTTAGGTGAATCTAGTAATTGTACTAATAGTATCAATCATGACACCATGACCATATGTGTTTAAATTAAATTTACTATTCAATACAAAAAGTAGCTTGCATCCTTACTACCTTAGTTTTACAGTACAAATCAACACAGCTCAGGCAAGCACTATCACTTTAATGACTAACTGTTAGGACCTTGGACGGACCTAACGTTCAACAAATTGTTGTCTACAAGTCAATATAATGCGCAGTTTTGATGGATTTGAATTAACGTCAATTACCGCTAAGTCGCCACTTGCGTGTATAAATTCCTATATGCACTCCCTTGTTGGCGAACTAACGATAGGCACTGTAGTTCGCCGCCCATAGCGCGCCACGTACTATTAGCGGATGTGTTATAGAAACTTACACACACTTCAATGTAGGATACATTATTCACTAATTGTGCATCTTCATGTTTTAAAAACTTTGTTAATCTGCCACCTGAAATCAATTCGAAATCAAAAACATTCTCGCATTAAAAATGGTTTTGTCACCTAGGTGACCAAGACATTAGACATACATATGGTAAGATACATTGGGATTACAATTAACCATTATTTGTGTTTTATGGAGGAAAAAGGTAAATTAGGAATGTCTTTTTGAATTTGAGAGTGATGAAAATCCGTCGCCCCAGCTGGATCTCCGATCATGGCGCGCGCTACATGCGATGTGAATGTCTGGGCTCTGGCGACTTAATGGTAACCAACGTTCGAGTGAATATTTGTGCTGAGTAATTAGTAAGCTGTGCATGTTACATGTGTAGTGGTGGTTACCCTACTGACTCTGTGGATGTGGCCCAACTGATCTTTGAAAATAGTGTGTCACCTGTTTATTGCTGTGCCTGTGATGTGGCAAGGTGGAGTGCTAACTGCGACCAGCCCCAACACGCAGTGTTGGGGCTGCGCATTGTAGCAGACATGATCATGACAGGCGAAGTATAGCGCCTAAAAATCAATATGAAATCGCAAAAATTCTGCAATATGAAGACTTACAAGTGAAGATGTAATGTTGAAGACTGACTGCGTTCAACTTTTGGTTCTGGCAATAGTCCCTTTCTGCTCGGTTTGATGAGTTAAATGCGACTCGGTCGAGAGGAACTCGGGAGAACCACATCTTATACAGTCAATGGATTTGAGATTTGTGCGCATGCGCTGGCCGTCAAGTCGTGTAGCTTTGTGGCAAGGCCTTATCATACTGTTGGCAAACCCTCTCGCTGTATATTGCGTTGCTTTCTGGGTGGGTGCGCGCGCGCACGCCTTGTCAAAAGGCTAAACGCATTGCGACTCCGCCAGCACATGAATATTTACGTGCGCAGTGTACTGCATACTGATTTCGAAAATGGTGAATGGGATGGGGAGCTAGGACTACGGACCCGTATATGGCCGTGAAAAAAACGTTTTTTCAAGATCATTGGACCAGTGTGAACAAGAACAAGGTGAACGAAGGGTATAAATTAGATAAGAATCTTATGTATACTATAAAAGTACGTTTTTTCCTCGTGATATTCGAAACCTACGGAGGTGCGAAAATCTGTGACAGACTGTGTATGTTTTTCAAGCTTACCGATATAGCACTCTATTGACTCAGGACGCTCCCACAGTGTGTAACTGTGTATACGGAGCGTCCCGGGGTTAGGTGGAGTGCCTACACAGGCTACACCGTACAGTGAAAGTCGACGTTACAATGAATGTTCACGTACAATTACTGGACGACGATCCTAGTAAATATCCACGAAGATGGTCACACAGGCAATTGTCGAAGGATAGCTAACCAAACTGTCAGTCCCTATTATCATACTACGAGATGCGGCTCTACAACTAAGTAACAGTACACTACAGCCTACAGGTATGTCTAGTACTACATGCTACATAGGCGTTCCACTATAAGTATGTCAAGGGTTTGGTTTCGGTCTCGCTGACGTACAACTTATCTGAGTAGGCCTACGGCGTATTGCTAGCAACGGGAACCAACCAACAGATAGGAGAAACACCGGCCACCGGCGTATGGATAGCATATTGTTTCACTTACACTTTATCCGTCAGTTCACGGATTTTCCACATAGCCGACTGCATGATGATAGGGTAGGTAGTATCTTTCAGGAAAGCTTAAAATAAAGTGGAAATAATGACTCTTCTTGCGGATGAAGTACGATTTCCAAAACAGGAATTTCAAAGTGGGCGTACACACAAATTAACAGCCGTCCGAGCTTGCGATGCGGCGGTGCTGATATATGCGATTGAGCTGCCTGTTTTTCCCACAATGTATAGCTAGCTATCGGCTAGCTGCGTGCGGTACGCGTTTACTACCCGTACGCTGCGCTGCGGATCCGCCGACGGTCGCTACGTCATCACGAAGTTGATCGGATCCGTGACCCACGACTGACCTTGCACAAACCAAAAAACTGCAAGTTGGCTGCGCGCTTCTCTCAGTACATAGGACTAGGAGTGTGACTGCAATGTGTGTGTGCCTGCTCGCGCGCTACACGTGTCCCCACTTCGTCGGTACGATGGTACAAGAGTGTGGCTTCGCATATTGATGCCAGGAGTGGAAAACACTGAAAACAAAACATAAACATCACTATAAGTACGGCAAAAAATATTACAAAAATAAATTTATCATTGCTTACAAACTTTTATAAAGTCTTACGTAATAAATACAATTATATTGATATCTATTTTATGAAATAATTACTTTTAGACGACTAGGAATATTCTAACTGTAAACATAACACGGTAACACTCGCACGCTGACGTTAGCACATGGACCGCGCATCACAAAATCTCTGCACAGAACTTGACGATTCTGTGTGGTGGGTGCATGCAGCGTGCAGCTTCTAGTAACATGTTAGGTGATTACACCACATGACACCAATAAGTAAAAGGAACAGTGTATGTTTGTGCAGTGCAGTGTTCAGAATTGATAACTTCCAATATACTGTAAAACCTCGTGTTCAGAGAAACTGTCGTCGCTATACTGACCTTTTGTTTAGTTTGATGAAAGAGCTAACTGTGAGTGCAATTTGACGTTATTTTGTATCATCCACTCTTGATCTAGACATTTTATTTTGACTAGAAACTTTGGTCTTTGACTTAACTCGCTCGGTATTCATTTGTCCAGCAACCCTCGCCTCGCGACGCGATCAACGTGCAACTTTTGGTATTACATTGATAATAGACCCAAGTTGGAGAGCTGCTTGTAGACCTGTCATGGGGCATGGGGCCGTGTTACTGATTTTTGTTGCAGTTACTACAGAACTACCCACAACTGATTGTGTAGCATCATGTGCTATGTGTGCGTAGTGACTGCAGCCATGCTGCTGCTGGTACATGGTTCCTGGTGGCGAAGCGTACTGCTACTGGTGAAGAGAGGGGTGGGGCGGGGTCGTCGGTTTCAGAGGTCGGGAAATCCCCTCATTCAAAGTGGGCGTGGTTGGATGAGGTTGGGATGAGCATGGACCTACAGTAGGTCCATGGGATGAGCTAGGATTTGAAATGGATTGGTAAACAGTGTAGGGCCTACTAGACACTTTCTAACAGTAGATTGTCTGTCTAGGACTATTGCTTATTACTAGGTTGGAGGAAAAGGTCCATTACACAATGTAATACTGAAGCTTGATTAGAAAGTGTTAGTGACAGCAGAGAAATGAGAGAATTAGTCATCACTACATCAGCTGTTGCTCGATCCATACCCTATCATGGTTTCCTGTAGGCGCCTACATGTTTAACGTTATTACTTGATAGCAGTATTAGGCAACGAAGAATAAAGAAGACATTCTGGATTTTAACAATTTTAAAGCGTATTATCAGAGGAAATGTTGAAATCTTAGAACCTCCATAAAAATTAAAATGAAACTTGTTGGTATATGTTACAGAACAAGTCCTTTCATTTTTTCCCTTCAGATCTTGTTTTCAATATTTTTAACATTTTTAATAAATTGCTGCATTGCTGCAGATGTCGTATTTAGACAGCAACTGGTCTGTGTATAGTTAAATTGCTGCCAAAGATATTGACAGGGACAGTGAACTGCTACCTGCTCAGTTTGTTGTGATTGAGGAATGATGCATATTTGAACAGAAACAGTCTTTAATTGTCAAAACAGTTTATTAACTCCTGCAATTAGAATGCAATATTCTCTGCAGCACAAAGCGTGGGTATACAAAGGAGAGATTATAATTCTTCTTTCTTCTTCTCTGAAACCTCCCAGGTATAAATATGAGTTCTGTTGCAGATATCGCATCTCTCTGACTTCATCTACAAGGTATGTGGATTTTTGTCATGCAATGCCTCATTTTTGAATCACAGTCTGCCTTTTCTTTTTACATGTTGGGATATATTGTGGGCCAGACTGCAGAGACACACTACACAGGATGCCGTTAAAAACAGTATGCACGCTATCATCATTTGTCTTGGCCACACCTGTTGGTCATGTGACCGTGTCAGGATGTCCCAAGGGTGTGCATAAGATCTGCATGGCGGCTCCAAAGGCTCTCCCTCAGCTGAATGCTAAGTGAGTCCCGAGTGTATGTAGCCATACATTGTAGGTTGAATACATTGATGGGTGCAACTGATAAGAGTGATAACTTGTAATGACATTCAGTATATCCTGAAAGTGGTTTTAATTTCAATTACCAATAAAAGCGTTCAATCTCGCTACATCTTGAGTATAAATAACTAAGTGGAGTTTGGGCATTGTCACTCTTACTGATGTTCTTGCACTTATTATTGTTACTATGAGTGTTCTCTTTTTAGTATTGTCAACAATATTATTCTTTTTTTTACCAGTTTGAATTATCACCATTGTTATTATTCAACGGACTTATGTACTATGATCAACATTATGTGTGAGGTGTATTTTGTCAGGAGATATGTGCTACAAAGATTATTGAAAGTTTGTTGAAATCATCTGCATGATCTTGCTTTTCTCAAATACAGTGCACTCCCATTATAACGAACATGGAAATGACGAAATTCCGCTTACAATGAAATAAAAATTCAGCCCGCAACTTTATCTTTTTTCATTGTTTATTTGTTTGGTTATAACGAAATTTCAATATAACAAAAGAAAACTGCCGGTCCCAAGGACTTTGTTACAATGGGAGTCCACTCTTTTACCTTACAGTATGAGGATTCAAGTTTTGAGAGCCACTAACTTAGGCCTACTATAAAAGAGTGTGAAAATTAAGTCTGTTCAACTGAAATTACTTGTTATCATACTACATGTACCTGGGTGAATCAAAATCTACATCAATATATAGGCCTCCTATGGGAACTTGCAAAATGTATACTGGTGGTGTAAATTCAAAAAGACTTGATGTCATGAAAACCAGAGAGAAAGGCAGGCACATGTTTGGGTGTTACTGTACTATACATCAAGGAGACATGTCAGTATAAACACAGATCTAGTCAAAGCACCTTTAGCCAGACTAACAAAAAAAAAATGAATAAAAAAATAAAAAATACATATATATATATATATATATATATATATATATATATAGTAAACGAATCAGTAGAAGAAGAACGCCGTAAAAAATAATAATAAATCCTAGATCTTGAAGATCTTAAAAACGGAGCATAGCTCTCAAATACTGAAAGGCAAGGTCACACTCTTCATCAGTGCCCATGGTGTGACAAAAGATCTTAATCAAACCCGTTTCTGAAACAGACATGAAAACACGTCTGATCATGGGCAGACGGATTTTGAAACTCACCTTTCAAAGAAGTCACCGCGCTAAACAGATGGAGGTAGCGCACAGTGTAGTGTCCATAGTGACGCATCCAATGACGCGTAGTCATGACTGCAAGATGACATGGCAAATCTCCGGCTCCGAAACAGTGAATCTGAAAAGGGCCTCATCGCCAACAGTCGGAAGAGTAGCAGAAAAAGTACACAGTACAGAAACATAATAAGAAAATTGGTCTGCTCGGCATCTTGATGATGATAAGTAAACGAATCAGTAGAAGAAGAACGCCGTAAAAAATAATAATAAATCCTAGATCTTGAAGATCTTAAAAACGGAGCATAGCTCTCAAATACTGAAAGGCAAGGTCACACTCTTCATCAGTGCCCATGGTGTGACAAAAGATCTTAATCAAACCCGTTTCTGAAACAGACATGAAAACACGTCTGATCATGGGCAGACGGATTTTGAAACTCACCTTTCAAAGAAGTCACCGCGCTAAACAGATGGAGGTAGCGCACAGTGTAGTGTCCATAGTGACGCATCCAATGACGCGTAGTCATGACTGCAAGATGACATGGCAAATCTCCGGCTCCAAAACAGTGAATCTGAAAAGGGCCTCATCGCCAACAGTCGGAAGAGTAGCAGAAAAAGTACACAGTACAGAAACGTAATAAGAAAATTGGTCTGCTCGGCATCTTGATGATAATAAGTAAACGAATCAGTAGAAGAAGAACGCCGTAAAAAATAATAATAAATCCTAGATCTTGAAGATCTTAAAAACGGAGCATAGCTCTCAAATACTGAAAGGCAAGGTCACACTCTTCATCAGTGCCCATGGTGTGACAAAAGATCTTAATCAAACCCGTTTCTGAAACAGACATGAAAACACGTCTGATCATGGGCAGACGGATTTTGAAACTCACCTTTCAAAGAAGTCACCGCGCTAAACAGATGGAGGTAGCGCACAGTGTAGTGTCCATAGTGACGCATCCAATGACGCGTAGTCATGACTGCAAGATGACATGGCAAATCTCCGGCTCCAAAACAGTGAATCTGAAAAGGGCCTCATCGCCAACAGTCGGAAGAGTAGCAGAAAAAGTACACAGTACAGAAACGTAATAAGAAAATTGGTCTGCTCGGCATCTTGATGATAATAAGTAAACGAATCAGTAGAAGAAGAACGCCGTAAAAAATAATAATAAATCCTAGATCTTGAAGATCTTAAAAACGGAGCATAGCTCTCAAATACTGAAAGGCAAGGTCACACTCTTCATCAGTGCCCATGGTGTGACAAAAGATCTTAATCAAACCCGTTTCTGAAACAGACATGAAAACACGTCTGATCATGGGCAGACGGATTTTGAAACTCACCTTTCAAAGAAGTCACCGCGCTAAACAGATGTAGGTAGCGCACAGTGTAGTGTCCATAGTGACGCATCCATTGACGCGTAGTCATGACTGCAAGATGACATGGCAAATCTCCGGCTCCAAAACAGTGAATCTGAAAAGGGCCTCATCGCCAACAGTCGGAAGAGTAGCAGAAAAAGTACACAGTACAGAAACGTAATAAGAAAATTGGTGTGCTCGGCATCTTGATGATAATAAGTAAACGAATCAGTAGAAGAAGAACGCCGTAAAAAATAATAATAAATCCTAGATCTTGAAGATCTTAAAAACGGAGCATAGCTCTCAAATACTGAAAGGCAAGGTCACACTCTTCATCAGTGCCCATGGTGTGACAAAAGATCTTAATCAAACCCGTTTCTGAAACAGACATGAAAACACGTCTGATCATGGGCAGACGGATTTTGAAACTCACCTTTCAAAGAAGTCACCGCGCTAAACAGATGTAGGTAGCGCACAGTGTAGTGTCCATAGTGACGCATCCAATGACGGGTAGTCATGACTGCAAGATGACATGGCAAATCTCCGGCTCCAAAACAGTGAATCTGAAAAGGGCCTCATCGCCAACAGTCGGAAGAGTAGCAGAAAAAGTACACAGTACAGAAACGTAATAAGAAAATTGGTCTGCTCGGCATCTTGATGATAATAAGTAAACGAATCAGTAGAAGAAGAACGCCGTAAAAAATAATAATAAATCCTAGATCTTGAAGATCTTAAAAACGGAGCATAGCTCTCAAATACTGAAAGGCAAGGTCACACTCTTCATCAGTGCCCATGGTGTGACAAAAGATCTTAATCAAACCCGGAGACAGCCGGAGATTTGCCATGTCATCTTGCAGTCATGACTACGCGTCATTGGATGCGTCACTATGGACACTACACTGTACGCTACCTCCATCTGTTTAGCGCGGTGACTTCTTTGAAAGGTGAGTTTCAAAATCCGTCTGCCCATGATCAGACGTGTTTTCATGTCTGTTTCAGAAACGGGTTTGATTAAGATCTTTTGTCACACCATGGGCACTGATGAAGAGTGTGACCTTGCCTTTCAGTATTTGAGAGCTATGCTCCGTTTTTAAGATCTTCAAGATCTAGGATTTATTATTATTTTTTACGGCGTTCTTCTTCTACTGATTCGTTTACTTATTATCATCAAGATGCCGAGCAGACCAATTTTCTTATTACGTTTCTGTACTGTGTACTTTTTCTGCTACTCTTCCGACTGTTGGCGATGAGGCCCTTTTCAGATTCACTGTTTTGGAGCCGGAGATTTGCCATGTCATCTTGCAGTCATGACTACGCGTCATTGGATGCGTCACTATGGACACTACACTGTGCGCTACCTCCATCTGTTTAGCGCGGTGACTTCTTTGAAAGGTGAGTTTCAAAATCCGTCTGCCCATGATCAGACGTGTTTTCATGTCTGTTTCAGAAACGGGTTTGATTAAGATCTTTTGTCACACCATGGGCACTGATGAAGAGTGTGACCTTGCCTTTCAGTATTTGAGAGCTATGCTCCGTTTTTAAGATCTTCAAGATCTAGGATTTATTATTATTTTTTACGGCGTTCTTCTTCTACTGATTCGTTTACTTATTATCATCAAGATGCCGAGCAGACCAATTTTCTTATTACATTTCTGTATATATATATATATATATATATATATATATATATATATGATTACAAAATTAGTTCTACATGCATGATCAGCAGTTAGCATGAGAGAAAAAAAACCAAGCACATATAAATTCATCTAGTTTGCTTGTTCTCTGTTCCCTCTTCATATACATAGATAAATGTGTATATAATTACACAGTATGTGTATATAATGTATAATGTATATGGTCGGTAGTTAGCATCATAAAAAAACTCCAAAAAACAAGCGCATAGCTCATATTAGTTCATCTATTTTGCTTGTTTCCTCTTCACTGATGACAGAAAAAGCTGTAGTGTCTTCGAGGAGCCAGACGATTGGTCACCGGCTTTGAGAGAATGCTGCGACTGGCTAACAGACTACTTCAAGGATTCCAATTCAGTCCTGGACAGACCTCTGCCACCTCTCCACGTCACAGAGTTTAAGTCTGGTACTTCAGTTTCTTGTTAGTTTCACAGGGAACTTTTGTATATATGCTTATTTAAATCAGTGTTGTTAGAGATACAGAATATTTTTCTGAGTCCAGAGATGGAGCACTTGAATGGGATCATGGGTTTGAAGCTGTAGCTGTCAAAGGGATTTCTTAGTGTTGGTTGAGATGGGGAATTAACATTTTGGGAGATAATTAGAAACCACTTAGATGGAATATTAAAGAGCATACAGTTCTGAGACGTATTCAAATTTATTTGATGAAGATCTATTTTGAAATGGCTGAGATATTACCCCTCAAAAAACAATAAAACGAAGTGGTCCTGATAAAAGGCGGGTTCCACCTTTTCTTATATAGAACCTCTTTGTTTTGTGATATCGTGGCCATTTCAAAACCAATTTTCATCAAATAAACTTTGAATTCCTCTTAGGATTGTATGCTCATTCATATTTCATAAAAGGTTTCTCATCTCAAAAAAATATATAAAAATGGAAACTTAAGTCCAATCTAAACCAAAACTTTTAGGGCACTGAAGTCTGTTGGTATTGCATTTTATCCACAATGATACTTTGCAGTAGTGATAGGAAGCAAACTAAAAGGACATGCCAGAATTATTGTTGTCATGGGATTATAGATTTTGTACACTGATGGTGTCAGGACATATACTGGAAAACATCCCCACCTGACCAGCAGTAATCATAGAATGCCCCTGAAGCAGCATTTACAGCAGTGGAAAAAGTAGAAGTAGCTATTGTGTGGATGCTCTTCAGTAAACATGGCTTGGCTGCAACTTGTTCTCAGGGTCAATGTCATTTAATTACCTTACTGTATTGGTCTTGATTCTTATTCTTCTCCTCTTTTTTTTTTTTTTAAATTTTGAAGTGACTCTTTGTAGAATGAATGTGCTATTTCATTAACCTTGCAGCATAAGTGTCTCTGTGTGTACATATACAAGGCAGATGGGTATATACAGCCAAATCTCTCTGTAGCGAACGCTAAGACAGGTTTGAATGTGTTTTCATTTTTCTAGCATAATACACTAGAAGAGCTCATAACTTTACTGCCTCCTTCAAAAGACAGGGAGAGTGATATTACCCTGAACATATGTCATACTTGCCAACATTTTCGTTTGAGAAAGCGGTAGAATCCAGGATGCCTATGCGAGCAGCGCTAGCTTGAATGCTAATGAAATCATTCAAAAGCGGTAGTCTACCGCCAAATGCGGTAGAGTTGGCAAGTATGATATGTCAGTAGCAAGACAAAGGAATGTGTACTTTCCATAGAAAATCAAATTTGTGCATAGATTTCGTATGGTTGATAAATCTTGTGAACACCATTGATACTTTCTTGTTTTCCTCTTCACAGAAATCATATCCATGCTATAGATATGTCATCGGCAAGTGTTTTTGAAGCAAAAACAGACTTTGAAAAAGTCTTCCTTAGCCAGGCAGCCCCCTTTGAGAATACAAATGTAATGGGTAACAAACTTAAACCTGTTGCCGACATGTTAAAATCCCTTGTGGACCTTGCAACACCCTGTATTATGATATTTTGTCAGTTATAATTCCCCTTATTTCCTCAATTTTGGTATGTTTGTCTGTTTGCTTTATAGATTCCTTCTCATCTCGAGTCTGGGAGAAAATGGTGATGGACATTCCTGTTGGACAGACGATGAGCTACGGCCAGCTGGCTGCCGTGATGGGCAAACCAAGAGCCGCCAGGGCTGTGGGTGGGGCAATGAGACTCAACCCCACCCCATTGGTGGTCCCCTGTCATCGCGTGTTGGCCGCTGATGGCAAACTGGGGGGATTCATGTCGGGGCGGGGACTCCACGTCAAGGAGTGGCTCTTGAAACACGAGGGTGTCAGTTTCTGAGGACCTGCCTCCCAGCCAGCATATCAACCTGGGTTACACTCGCCTACTGGAGATAACAAAATACAATGTATTCTTATGCTTTTCAGATGTTGGTAAAGTGTATCCAGATTTATGATGACAATCGGTCGAGCGAATGTTGAATTCTGCACACGATGATCATTGCTATAGTCTTGTCAATGATCCGTCAGTATTGAGAGAGAATATGTCTAGAGCATATACCAGCTTTGAATGCTAATTAGTGCCGCTCACTGCACCCAGGTTGACTTCCTTCGAGTTCAAAACTTGTCTGTTTCAACTCTCTGCTGTAAAATACAAAGAAAGTATTTCAACTTTTGCGTAGATACCAAAAAGATTAATTTCAGAGGAAATAATTTACATAATTATGTACAAGACGTACCGTAGAAAGCTCACATCCATCTCAGTTTAGTGATTATTTGACCAACTCTCTGTATACCCAGTCATTACCTATGGAAATGTAATGCATCCTGTGCTTTATAGTTTATTCAGATCCCCAAATGCCTGGTGATAACAGAAGCATGTTGATATGCTTTCAATTATAATACCTGGTATGCATATGTGACCCTGCATCACAAAACCAACAAAAAGTCGCCAGATATGGATTTTTGGTAATTGCAGGTCCTGAAAGAGCAGACTCTAAGCTTTAAAATGATGTATAACTCAACTCAAATGGACTCTCCTAACCTATCTAAATATTGGAAAGAAAGCATGTGCTCCAGAAAAGTGTGAACTGAGAAAAGAGGCTCTGAAGTACAGGGTCTATTAAAGCGCTTAATCTATACCAAGCAGTGCTAGCTGTGTGATGAATGGGACAAAAAATAGGATGTAAACCATCAGAGCAACAATAATGATGGGATTATCAGATTGAATTGACATTGGGCATTCTCAATCAACACATTCTGTCCATGATTAATGCCAACTTTCAAAGCAGTAGAATTATCCTTTCAAAAGTTATTACAGTTGAAAGTGAAGAGTGCGCAAAAGGATTTTCAAGAAATGAAAAGGGGTTTCTAGAAGACATACGTGATCACACTACTCTACCAAAAAAGGCTTGTAGAAAAACTGCTGAAAACACATTTTCCAATTCATTTTATGATCCTAAACTTAATAATAATGTAAAAGAAGAATAGCTCTTTCAGAAAATATGAAAAACTCAAGACTGACTTTGCTGACCAGTTTCACCTTTTTAGCTCACCTGAGCCAAAGGCTCAAGTGAGCTATTGCGATCGCCCTTCGTCCGGCGTCCGTCGTGCGTCGTGCGTCGTGCGTCGTGCGTCGTCCGTCGTCCGTCGTCCGTCGTCCGTCGTCCGTCGTGCGTCGTGCGTAAACTTTTTACATTTTCATCTTCTTCTTGAAAACCCCAAGACCGATTTTCATCAAACTTGGCAGGTAGCATCCCTAGGGGGTTAGGAACTCAATTTGTTAAAATGGGCACCATGCCCCACCCAGGGGGCCCCCAGGGGGGCCCAAACCCCCCAAAATTAAGGAATCTGTAAAAATCTTCTTCTCTAGAACCAGATGTGATAGAGCTAAGTTAATACTATGAGTTAGTACATTGATGACTATAGTTTCAAGTTTGTTCATGGCAGAATCAGGGGTGCCCCCCTTGGGACCCAGGGGAGGGGGGTGGGAAAGGGTTCTAATGGGGCCTAAATTGTACATTTTCATCTTCTTCTTGAGAACCCCATGACCCATTTTCACCAAACTTGGCAGGTAGCATCCCTAGGGGGTTAGGAACTCAATTTGTTAAAATGGGCACCATGCCCCACCCAGGGGGCCCCCAGGGGGCCCAAACCCCACAAAATTAAGGAATCTGTAAAAATCTTCTTCTCTAGAACCAGAAGTGATAGAGCTAAGTTAATACTATGAGTTAGTACATTGATGACTATAGTTTCAAGTTTGTTCATGGCAGAATCAGGGGTGCCCCCCTTGGGACCCAGGGGAGGGGGGTGGGGAAGGGTTCTAATGGGGCCTAAATTGTACATTTTCATCTTCTTCTTGAGAACCCCATGACCCATTTTCACCAAACTTGGCAGGTAGCATCCCTAGGGGGTTAGGAACTCAATTTGTTAAAATGGGCACCATGCCCCACCCAGGGGGCCCCCAGGGGGCCCCCAGGGGGCCCAAACCCCCCAAAATTAAGGAATCCGCAAAAATCTTCTTCTCTAGAACCAGAAGTGATAGAGCTAAGTTAATACTATGAGTTAGTACATTGATGACTGTAGTTTCAAGTTTGCTCATGGCAGAATCAGGGGTGCCCCCCTTGGGACCCAGGGGAGGGGGTGAGGAGGGGTCCTTATGGGGCCTAAATTGTACATTTTTATCTTCTTCTTGAGAACCCCATGACCCATTTTCACCAAACTTGGCAGGTAGCATCCCTAGGGGGTTAGGATCTCAATTTGTTAAAATGGGCACCATGCCCCACCCAGGTCCCAAACCCCCCAAATGAAGGAATCTTTATAAATCTTCTCTAGAATCAGAAGTTATAGAGCTGAGATAATACTATGAGTGAGTGCATTAATGACTGTAGTTTCAAGTTTGTTCATAGGAGATCCAGGGGTGCCCCTCTTGGGTAGGGAGGGTCCAAATGGGGGCCTGAATTGTACATTTTCATCTTCCTCCTGAAAACCTCATGATGGATTTTTGTCAAACTTGGCAGGTAGCATCCCTAGGGGGTCAGGATCTCAATTTATCAAAATGGGCACCATGCCCCACCCAGAGGGCCCCGGGGGCCCCAATCCCCCCCAAATTAAGGAATCTTAAAAAAATTGGGCCCTTATTGTACATTTTCATCTTCTACTTGAGAATGCCTGGTCAAATTTTGGTAGAGCTGTGAATAAGATTAGTGACTGCGTGAAAGGTGAACTTGCGATACTCAGGTGAGCGCTAGACCCGCGGGTCTCTTGTTTGAGTCCTCATGTAAAATCAAGGGGTGCGACTTTTTGTTGGTTTTGTGATGCACGGTCACATAACGTCGGGTGCCCGTGCATTGGCCGCTAACGCAATACAATTTGTATTGCGTTAGCGGCCAATGCACGGGCACCCGACGATATACAGAATATGTGCAGTCAGTTCATTCATAGAATACAAAGACGGGGAATTTGCTCTAGAGTAAAAAAAAAAAAAAAAAAAAACACCTTTGCCTTCACACACATTTCATATTACAATGTATTACATTCCATAACAAAGCATGCCAATATTGATCCAAAGAGCTTCCCTTGTGTAATATTCACACACACACACTCATACACACACACAAAGACACAGACACACACAGATACACACATACATACGTTGAAGTACCAGTATATATACTAGCAATTAGTTTGTTTAGAACATGTGGCACAGGAACATGTCTGTGTAGATATAAAAATGTTGACGGAAAAGAGATTTAATAGATGCAGTCTATAGCAGATGAAGATGTGTAATCATTGTAATACAAAAGGAAAGTCGTACCATGTGTCAAATATAAAGACAAATTATAAATACTACAGTATTGAAATGGGTCAGCATGTAAATAAATTTATGTATCAGTACTGGTGTAGATTGATATAAGTGAAATAAAAAGTCACCTTTTGCCAAAGTATATTTTAGCTGCAGTATTACCTTGATATAATACCTAAAACATTAAACGGTCTTTTTTGTTTTTGTTGTTACATTTAAACCCAAATTGCATGTATTTTCAACTTCACACTCATATAGAACTATTCTGCCATCTTAGATTGTTTGTTGTTGTTACTTCCCCAGGTACTTGACAGAGAGTAACTTTACATCTCCATTTCTTTGGTCCAGTTACTTTGATGTTCTTTTGAACACTTTGGTATACTGAATGGAGAGAAATACTGTCAGTATCTGTAGCTAAATGAGTAATGATTATAAAAAAGACTGATAAATAACATTGATGTGGCCATGTAATGTGTAAGTTTGTGTAAATAATCTGCGGGCACTGGCTCTTGTTTTTCATGAAATTGGTATGGAAACCATCCCCTGACTGGAAGCACAGTTGTTACAAATGCAGCTGTAGGTCAAAGTTAGAAGTGCATTTCTGTCTCTCATTGACAGTCTGTGTGGACACCCGTACATGGTATACATTGTGATACACTGTACTGATTTTTCGAGGTTATGGGGTTGGTTTTTATGCCTCTGCCTCAAAGTGTCACGGAGGCATTATTTCCATATTAACTCTTTCCATGCTGCAGACTTTAGGCAGTGTGTACAATGCTATGAGTTTGTTTCTACCAATTGACACTCGAGACACACAAAGGGTTAAGCATTAATACTGGCTTTGGAGTTCAAAGTAGTAAACTTCAGGAGGAATTTCACGACTCACAATAAAACGTGCATACATGTATAACGTACATTGCCTTTTGCCAAATGGGTGATTCTGAGACAGCTGATTTTAACTTTCATATTTTTTTTCTTTGTATGTTTGTATGTGTATTCAGATCAACTTGCTTTGAAAATTCAATAAAACATGCTTTTATATGCCACTTTGTAACACATTGTATGGAATGCGTAGAAGGCAGAGTTCTGGAAATCCCTGTGGTGTGATAGAGATTATTCAAGTTGAGATGAATGGTTCTGAATACGTGTACTGTATAAGCTGTTATTTACGCGTACAGAGATTTTTCATGAATGATGAGGTCAAGGACATTTACGAGAGATGTTGCTTTTGCGAATTGACACCAGGGCTATCACAAGGGCACAATTACCCCCACACATGGGGACTTTTCACATGTTGCTAAATTTGCAGTCCAACAGTAATTTGCGAAATCACAAAAAGTAACAGCTTATATGGTATGCCTCTCTAAGCATGCAAGTTCACACTAGGCAGCCATGGCAATTTCTGTGTGTATATACAGGTACAGTACTGTATTTACATCATTTTGCAATTGCTTCTATCCTGGCAACATCTCACCTTAGTTTTATTTGTCTCATATTTTGTCAGGGAAATACATAATCTAATTCATTAATATTCTATCGAGTTTATATATGGAGAATCAGGATTAAAATAAAATCTTGATTGAGAGAAAGTTGTTGAAAGTATTTAAGAGATGTACTACGTAGAAGTATGCAAAGTTGCCTAACTGCTTGCCTTTCTTTCAGAAAAAAGACTGTTGGTGACCGATTCTTTACACACCATGTTCTCACCAACTTTGATAAATAGACCAACATCAGGCAAACAGAATGGTGGAATATTTATCAAGTTTGGACTTTGTTTCACATGTTTTCTACAAATTGAAATACAGTGGACTCCCATTATAACGAAGTCCTCGAGACCTGCAGTTTTCTTTGGTTATATCAAAATTTTGTTATAACCGAACAAATAAACAATAAAAAAGCACAGAGTGAATAACGTTGCGACACAAATTTTCACTTCGTTGTAACCGGAATTTCGTTATTACCCTGTTCATTATAATGGGAGTACACTGTAGTAGTATATTACAACACAAACATACACTGTACATGTATTGGGAAAAGGTCATTGTTGCCAAGTTATTACAAGACCATAAAAATTTAATGCAAAGAATACATCTTATCACAGATTTCACATCAAAAAGAGGAAACTCAGTTCAGATCTTAGCAGAGCTAAGACTTTGGAGGTGATAACATCACTATCTCTGCTAATTTGAATATGTGATGGGACCATTGTAACTGAATGGAGAAAACAGAGGAAACTTTAAAATTCTGTAACTCTCTCCTTTTGGGTCCGATTTTCACGAAACCTTGTCCATTTCTGTTCATGTGATTTTACTTTGTACTTATCAAAGCCAATTTGGGCATGCCATGAAGTTGCACTTCCAAATGATAATCCTACTGCAACATCGAATACATATATACAATTCTACAATAATATTTGGTGATTTCATCTTGACAATTTGCTGTCTTGCTGTAACAACATTCTCCTTTTAACAAAGTGTTCATGAATATAAATTCTGACATTGCTACATCACATCCTTCTCGTACTGCACATTGAGACAGCTGCATCTAAATCTGCACTTAAACTTACAATGTGTGGAATAGCAAGACTGAATTTTGTCACAGGTTTCCAGGTATACACCTTATAGATTGTAATTTCAGAGTATGACTAAACTTGCTTTCCTTTTTGAGGCATCAAGCCAAAACATACCTCAGAAACAAGCTGGGTTATAGATACTTTAACCTGTTAAAGATGGACTGATTTTGCTACAACGCGCATTTCCCATAGACACCTGCCCGAGTATACTCGGGACGGGTCTTCAACGGGTTGAATGACTTCGCCAAATTTGATTAAAATCCAGCAAATATTTCATCACCTCAAAAAATGTTGAAATGACAATGTATAGATTTTGGCCGTGATATCCATGAGAGCTGATTCCACATTTACACAATTGCCAAGCAAAATTACTCATACATGTACCAACTCAAGCACATTTCGGTTTTATTCAAAGATACAGAGGCTGCTTGCAAGCTATAAGTGATAACATACACTGCATACACAGAACACTATATTTCGAGGCATTTATATCTCGAATTTTGTGAATCAACCGATATTCATGAAATTAACTCATTAATATTGCCTCCCGCATCATAAATGCACTACAGTGTGTATACCATCTCTAAGGTGGGAAATTACTCGGTCTTCTTGTGAACAAGAATAATATCTATTCCGTTATCGTTGGTTCTCAACCACAAATTTGTCTCGCAAGTAGAGTGCACTCCTTTTATAATGAACATGATTATAATGAAATTCTCGTTACAACAAAGTAAATATTCAGGTCCAAAAATTACCACCTAGATATCTTTACAAACTTAAATGTTTGTCTATAACAAAATTTTGGTATTTGTATAACGAAAAAAAAAATGCCGGTCCCAAGGACTTGTTTATAATGGGAGTGCACTGTACACATACCAACTCACAGAATACATGGCATATACAGCATAGCATAAGGTTTCCATGGCAACAAATGAACGGTAGACACAGATGCACAAGGACCAAGAGACCTGATAGGTGAATAAAGCAAATGTTGGACACTGTGTCTGAAAGTGTTCTGTGCATGCTGCATGTCCAAACGCTGGCAGTACATGCTTACAGTCTAACTCTGATTTGGGCTTTGCTCAGCGCAGGCTTCCAGGTCCAACCCAATTAGTTCTCTGCCATTTTCACATCCTCGTCCTCCTTCTCTGGCGACTCTTGCTCCTCTTCCGCTAAAGTTCTCTGCCTAAATTGCTCCCAGGCAGTGTCGGGTGGTAACACTGGCTTGCCCGTCCTTTTGATGAGGAAATTATAGTTCTTGGGGTTATCCAGGGCCTCCTCTATTGCTGCCTCCATGGTCTCCATGGTGATGAAAGATTTACTTGCCTCCTAATCACATCAACAACAATGACAACACCAAAGTTAGAACCACTGTCAGGTGTTACTATGTATTAATGATACACATGTGTGAGTACTTCTCAAGTTCATTAGCATTTTATTCCCCCCCCCCATCACTGCACACAATATTCCAACCACACATTGTAATTGCAATGCCTCTCAATTTCCTATAGAAATAAACATGTACATACATGTATGCATGTAGAACTGCAGTGTGTGCAGAATGTCTTGCACCATTCAATAAAGCTCTTTAAAGGGGAAGGCTAGTAACTGATCAGTGGGAATCAGTGGAAATGCTGGGAAATGATTGTTCCAATCCTTATGAGTTTCATTCAAGAGTTCATTGTATATCTATTGTTGTGTGAAAATGATTTGCTTCAGAACGGTCTCATATTCAAGTAATGTGCAGATTAATGCTCCGTCACTGACCAGGGACGCTAACCTGGAAGCATTAAACTGCACATTACTTGAATATGAGACCATTCTGAAGCAAATCATTTTCACACAACAATAGATATACAATGAACTCTTGAATGAATCCCATAAGGATTGGAACAATCATCTCCCAGCATTTCCACTGATTCCCACTGATCAGTTACTAGCCTTCCCTTTTAAAACCATTACATGAATTACTACTACTGTAAAAGTGGAAATTTTTTGCACATTTCGCACAACCAAAAACTAGTGCGAAAATAAGGGCACGCAAATATTATTTGCCTGCCATATGTTCCAGTAGTTGAGTTCTTGATTCCGCGGAATTAAAAACACGCAAAACTCTTCTTACCCCGCTGAGTGCGAAAAATAAGTCGCGCGAAAATATCCACTTTTACAGTATACAAATACTACCAATGGGTACATATCTTTACTTCTATTATTGTAAGTCGAAATAAATGCAGTTTCTATGGCAGCAGTAGCCATGCAGCAAACCAACCAGGCGAGTACTATGATCTGATTTGGTGCTGAATATGCTCGAAAAGGAAAAGACAACCATAAGCCAGCCAATGTCTAAAAAGAGAGATTCACGAAAGGGATGGCCAGATAACTGAGGTCTTGTTAGGTAAATGTAACTAATGGTATTTATGTAACTTTGCTAAAACCTGCCCTGATCTGTTGCTGTGCTTCCAGTGATACATGTATCAGTCTTTGAACAACAACTTTTCTCATGGGGGATAAATTCTCTGCTAAATCTCATCACTCTTCGTAGAACATATAATCATTGTTCACAAGCCGATCTCCATACCTTTTCACGTTGGACCAGTTCTGTCAACCTTTCCACCTCTTCAGCTTCCTTTCTTTCCTTCTCAAGCAGCCTCTGTAGATTTTCTTCTTCTATCAATCTGGCCTTTGCTGCAAGCTTCTCAGTTCTACAATCACAAGGAGGTGGGGGGGGGGGGGGGCAAAATGGCAATATTGAATCAGTATATGATATGAATTGAGGTAAAATGTGCTACCCTTGAGACATGAAAACTGGTGCCAAGTCATGCATGAACTAGAGGACATTGGAGAACTACCGGTAGCAGTGAGCCAGAAGTTATGCCTTGAAATAAAAAAACTGCATGCAATGCAGACATCTTTTATGTACGGTATACCATGGAGCATGGTAGCTCAATGGGTATACCATACTAACTTTCACCACATTTAGCCAAATACATGTGCGATTATTCAAAAGTCCATAAAAGCGATGCATACCAACTAATATTGAGTTACATCAAATACTCATACACATTTCCTGTGATATCAATGCTTTAATATTGCACACATGCATCACCATCAGTTTCAGAATTTAATTGTAACAGTGAATGGAAACAAAACCTTTCACACAATTGACCAAGGAGACCATTACCCCATTTAGGATGGGCTGATTTGCTATATAAAATACGCATATCCCATAGACACCTGCCCGAGTATACTCGGGACTAGTCTTTAAAGGGTTTACAGACAAACACAAACAAACAAACAAAACTCTTCACTAAATTTACCTTTTTGCTGCAATCCTTGCATTCTCTTCTTCATTCCAAAGGAGTATATTCCTGAATTCTTCTTCCTCCTCCCTCTCTACCTGTTCGCTTGACAGCCCTTCAGCTGTTTCTCCCTTCTTCCTATGCAATTCTTCAGCAAACATTCGTCTGACGGAGAAAACCCAAAGGAAATGTTTGAAAGCAAAGTTTTTGGGGAAAATTTTTGATAGGCAGACAGTTATGAATAACATAAATGATATACAGTAAATGACATCACAAATCAATTGAATATTTCACAGTCAATAATCACAAAGATGTACCCTGTAGATGCACCATGGTTGATAGTCATTGATTCCGGATGTCAGATAATTGCACCCCTTCAGCCAAGCACTTATCTGTCACTGTATACGCCATATTTTGCAAGTCTAAATTTTCGCGAATTGGGAATTCCCGATGATTTCGGGAGTGGTTAAATTCGTGATCGTGGAGTCCTGTACTGAATGGAGAAGACATGTATACACGTACATCACATTCACATCAAGATCAGAATCAATATTTTTGTGTGTCTTTAATTTCGCGAATAGCACCTGACTCAAGAAATTCGCAAAAATAAAAACGTTGCGAAATATTCAGCATATTGCATACAGTACTTGTTTAGAAATCATTACCTCACACAGATTTCAGGATTGTGACATAATACCATACTCAAAATTATCAGTACATTTGTGTGTGTGCGTGTGCGTGTGCGTGTTTGTGTATGTATACAACTACGAGTTATACAAGTACAACTGCAAACCGCAGCAACCTTGATTACACTGACCATTGTGACATACAAGTGTACACATCATCTATCTGTAACTGATTGATGACACAACAATGTACCTGAATTGTAGTAATGGCTCAGGAGAAATATGGAGACTGCATTTCATTTTCTAAAGCAGAGCGTTGCTACATCAGTACATGTCAGAACCACAACTACATGTACAGTGGACTCCCGTTATAATGAAGTCCTCGGGACCGGCAGTTTTCTTTCGTTATATCGAAATTCCGTTATAACCGAACAAACAAACTATAAAAAAGAAAGAGCTGGTAATGTTGCGGCCTGAATTTTTACTTTGTTGTGACCAGAATTTCGTTATAAGTGTTTGTTATAACAGGAGTGCACTGTGCAACTACTGGCAGAGATATCTGAATACAGAAACATTCATTATGATATTACCACTTTACCAGGAATACCAGGCAGGCAAATTTGGTAATGATATCAAAAGATATAATTTATCAATCAATGATGACATGAGACTTGGTGCACAATCCAGCGATCCCAAGGAGTAGCTTAGAACTAGAAGCAAAAAAAAAAAAAAAAAAACGCACCAAGGTTCAACCTCCCATGTCAAAATTCGGCCGTGTGGAAAAGCATAGCCGCCATAGAGGTTTCAAATGACAAGCCTTGGAAGGCGTTTACAGTTGAATAATGGCCGGCTTGCTCTAGCTCTAGTTCTATTTAATTATTAGATTCTACAGTGAATCTCAAATGTAATGAATAAAATCAATTCAATTTTCAATCTCTAAATTTGTCGACTAAATCTAACTCATGAACTACTGACTGCTTCTGTGCTTGTGTTACTGTTTTGAGTGTTCAAGCTCGTGTTTTGTCATAACTGCTAGTACACTATCTGAAAAGGAACGAGAAGTTGAGGTAAAAGTTACTACAGACAGACAACATGGCAACATGAGGAGTAGACAGAAAGATCCGTCTGTCCAGAGGAGTCTTTTATGACATGAGTATGAGGGGATCCGTGAAGCCAGACGCAGTCTCCGCAGAACATATCCCCGATGACCAGATACAGACCGATCTTTCGGTCAACATGAGGAAATAAACTACACTGTAACATTTCCCTTGATCCATGCATTGTGATTTGTGGTTAACTCTAACCAAGTTACCATAGAACTTTCGTCTTTAGATAATGGGGGGGGGGGGGGGGGGTAATAGATTACCGGATAGATCTCAGAGTTGTCTTGTAGTGAGGCAGTTTCTCACTGAAGAAAGCTTGCTCCCATGGATCCCTCGGTGTAGGTTCCCTCACCCTTCCCTCCTTTGATTTAGCCTTGGGATCTGTCCGCCGTTTTCTCCACCGAATCTGTTGTAGCTGTATCGACGTTCCTGCGTTGACTGGTGCCCACAGACGCTCGACAGCTCCGGCATGCCGTAGCGAAGTTTTCACTGAATTTAGCATTCTGTTTGAGAGCAACTATGCTACTGGAAGGAAAAAGAATCAACCAAGTAAGGCAATCTACTGCTCTTATGGTGCCAAACCTCCTTGTATGTTGATTGTTAGGCACGATTACGTGAGTAGTTCAGCTGTGGACTACCCGGTGAGCAGCATGCGTTCCGTCGACAGCGAGTGTGCAACGCGCTACATGGTATGTGAATAAAGTACCAGACAAGTCGACATATAAAATACTGCTTTTTAAGCTGGTCTTTCGGCACCATCACCATACCACGTCGCGCTGATATACTTTTAGTATTACACGTAGAAATGTTTCCATGCCAATTCGTTCCTTTTCTAATCAGGCCCGTAACTAGGATTTTTTTTTTTTTTTGGGGGGGGGGGGGGGGTCATAATTATAAAAGTGGACCACTTCTGGATTTAATCAGCTGACAAGCAAAAAAAAAAAAGAAAAAGAAAAAGAAAAAGGCATCACCGCAACTGGGGTGCCACTACAAGCCCCCTTTCATTTTTTTTTTTTTCAAGCGGGGTTCCACGACTCATTTTTTTTTCTTTTATCTTTTTTTGGTTACTGGCAAACAGGGGGGAAGGGGGTCTGCAGAAGAATCCCCTGAACCTGAACCCCCCCCCCCCCTCAGTTACGGGCCTGTTAGTTACTATTTCCATTATGACTTTCAGTTTTGTTTGTGAAGAAATGCTACCGCAAGTCACAAACCTATATGATTCAATATGATTCAATATATATTAAATTGTCACAAGGTGCAGTTCTTAATAGGTTTAAAGTGAACTGATGCGTTCTACGCGGTTCTAAAGGACTGAACAAGTCACGTCTACTGAGTGGCATACAATATGGGCTTGAACGCAAAGTTATTTGACTTGTTTAGAGACATGAACTCAGTTATCCCCGGCCCCTTTTAAAGAGACAAATCAAGTGCTGTTTTGTTATGGTGAAAAAGTGAATATAGTTATTTTGAGTTTTCTTTATTTTGTTCTTTGTATTGACATTAAAAAATATAGACTTATCCTGCAATGCTGCATGCCCAAAAACTTAAATTTGTAAAATTTGAATGGATTGTGCAATTTTCCTCAACATTGTCATCGATGTGTTCAATTTACATTGCTGCATCCACTCAATCCACATTATATTTGGGTGAACTTGTCCTTTAAATAACAATGATTAAAATCAAGATGGGTATATAATGAACATCTCTTCTTGAGTCTTGAGCATTAACATTTATCAATAACTATTTATATTACAATAATTATCTTGTATATAGGTGACTTGATTTTCAAACTTACTGCCATTATTATGCAATAATTTCATAATTCCATTAAACCAGGACATCATCAAAAGGATAAATGCAACAATGATGGTGTTTTAAAAGAATGAAAGAAGACATCTGCATGCCTGTATCCGTATCTTATATGGGGACAGGGTGACACGCTATTCTGTGGCGCATGCAAACAATCTCTTTGGGCGAATGTTAGGGCGACTCTAATGAATACGGTGTCGCGTTGTCATAGGGCGAACCATGGGTTCGTCGAGCGGTCTCGATCTCTTTGCCTGCACGTTGTGCAGTACACGTAGTTACGTAATATCTGTGAGTTTCCGAATTGCAGGTGCTAGGTGATTCGAACCTCGAACCGTGGAATGATTAACGTTACTATATTGTACTACAATAGTTAGTCCCCTCATCACCTTCCTCCATATCGTCCGTCTAATGGTTTAGATGTGCATTTTGGAATTCAACTCTTTAGCCGTGAATCTTTGCGTTTTCTTTCGTTTTCCCTTCCTGAAAACAGGGAAAAGTGTGCACGTGAATCCAGCTCCAGCGTTCTCAGAAGCCGGTGCGCCCCCGGGTCAGGCCCGTGCACGGTGCACAGCTCACAGCTAGCAGCTGTACGTCGCTCGGCCAGCTCGGGACGCAAACAAGTCGTGCTCGGGGAGCTCGGGCAGGCAAACCTTTGTTTATCCCACCTCCCTGACCACTTGCTGACCTTGGTATGGTAGTATCTACGGCTACGCCTACACGAATATCTCCTATCCTAAGTCCTGTGTCGACTTCCACTTGCTAGTTTGGAGTGTACATGCAGGATGTTGTTCTCCTCGGCTCGACACGAGCTTTTGCATACTTCTTCATGACCTCGACCTGAAGATCTATCTTCTAGTACTAGTTCTACTGCACTGGGAAGTAACTTCAAGCTGCTGAACATCAAGCAAGGTGTTGATGACTAAATAGTTGCTGCTCGGACCCTGTGTTCAGGAAAAACAGTTCTTTACATATTCTGTCTCAATTTCAATCCACACCCGAGAAGCTGTGTACCATTGGCATACTGACATGTGTCTGCTATAAATTTCGAAGTGTGTAATTTGCTGAGAATGCTACTGCTAGCAACCATGAATGTAATTTTCGGATTTGGATATAATAGGTTTGGTCAATTATTACAGGCAGATTCCTCGAATAAGCAAAATATAATTACACACCCACAGAAGCTAAACTTCTCAGAAGTAAAACGTAAAGAATGCAATGTCTTGCAAAGCGATGAAGAAGTTACCACCACCCCATCCACCCTTCATCAGCCTTCCACTGATGGTGATTGTGGCCTAGGTGGTGGATGCGCTGCTGAATCTGGTGCAAGGAAATTACAGCTAAATGAATGTGAGGAGGGACGTGCAACCAGAACATTAAACAGTGATCCTTCATTACATGACGTCATTGCTAGTTTGAAATGGAATGCAGTTGCCCTTGGTTTAAATGGTAAGCAAGCCAAACATCTTCCAAATAAAAGAAATCTGTGAATTACCCCCAGCTCAAGGCAGTAAGTTACTCCAGCATCCCTAGTCAAGAATAGCTTATAAACACTTTGAAATGATACAAACAAAATGTAAATTGTTTTTTGTTGTTTGGGATTTATTTGGCATTTATCATTTTGAAAAAAAAAGATATATGATTATGCCAACTCTTTATTAAAGAATTAATTTTGATTCCACATGTTTTTTTCCTACAATATATGTTAATCATAAAAATTAATCAATAGACTTGAAAATATGCAGATACATGTACATCATACATGAACCTCAGATAACCCAGTTGACTGAGTACAGAGTAGTAACTAGCAGTATAAACTGGCCGGCCCGACTCTAACTTTAGCAGTGGTAGTGACAAGGTTTCTAAATAGTTTGCCTCTGTTAAGAGGTATACATGAACCTGTTTTCTTTTAACTTACCTGGTAATATGTATTGAGAGAATTTCACGGACCACTATCTTTTAAGAAGTTATACGTAATGGTAATTTTGAGCTGCACAAAATTACGAGGGAACAGATACTAATGTTTTTATTTGCAACAGTAAATTTACTGAATACTATGTATTGTATAGATGCAATGTTGGTAAAACATGAGTTACTTTAAGCATGAATACCCTATTATTGTTTTCTCTTCTTCAGGGGGCTTAGTGCTGGGGTGCTTGTTCGGACAAAAGGATTCTCTACTTGAACTTTCTTCCTGGAAAGATGTTTCTCCGTCCAGATATTTGTGTCTTTGTGAGGACCGCCTGTTTTGCATCAATCGGCACGATGACTGCTATGTCCTGGAACTATCTGATGCCACGGGAGCAAGACCAAAGAAGGTTTCAGTCTATAATGAAGTCAGAACAGCAGGACGGGATAGTTTACACTCACAGTCCCACAGGATTGCTGATGAGGAGGGTATAGCGGCAGTTGGGCAGGTGGCCCTAGGTGTAGGTTCTTCCACCCCACCTGCAGTACCTTGCTCTGAACACGATCTTTCTCAGACCAGTGATAAGAAGACAGGATTCAGGCATTTGGCCTGTGGTGACTCACTGGTTTTATGTGCTCTTGGTAGGTGTTTGCTTTGTTTAGATACAGTCAAACCTGTCTATAGTGACCACCCAAGGGAGACGAAAAGAGTGGCCATTGCAGCAGGTGGCCACTATAGACAGGGTCTTTAATGTGACTTTTCTATTGGGGGAATTAAGTTTAGTGGTTGTATATGGCAGGTGGCCACTATAGACAGGTGGTCCCTATGGCACTATTGGCAGGTTTGACTGTACATAGTGTACATATTATGAAAAAAGTGGTTTAGTACAAACAAAAAAATGAATAAAAATACAGCTTGGAATATCTGAAACCTTTTGACTGTTTATATACCATTGGTATGTTAGTACTTCAAATTACAGAGTAGCGTATTTTGTATTTCCCACAAAGAGGAAATCATGTCGAAGGCTTTAATTGCAGGTAGGTGTCAACTGGACATCATTATTGATGTAAATTACTAGAGATGCTGACAATGATGCTTGTAATTATCGGAATAAAGAGGATGTTGGTAAATAGCGATGAATTCAAGTTCATTATTCTAGACAGTACCGTTGTTATTTCTTATGAAGTCTTAGTCTCAGGTATATTGGTGTCATGATGCATTGTAATGCCTGTTAAATATTCATATTCTGTGTTGTATGTCTCTCTTTCTCTCTCTTTCTTTCTTCTTCTTCTTTTTTTTTGTCTTTTTTTTTGGGGGGGGGGGAATAACTTTGCCCTGTATATCATTCTCTTTGATATGCAATTTTTGATGCCATCATCAAATATTTTAAGACTTTGAGTTTCAAGATTTTGTTTGCCCATAAGATGGAAGGAATCTGTCAATCATCAGTGTGCCTTCTTTTTTTCTCTCTCCTTCTGTAGATCCAGATCGTCAGGCAGGCCAGATAGTGAGATCAGAGGAAGATGAGTTTGTCGTCCATCGCTTCTCGCATCCCCTTTCAGTTAGAGCGATTTCCTGTGGCAAGGAGCATGGTCTGCTCCTGGTCGATCAGGGCTTGGTCTACTCCCTCGGCTTGGGTAGGTAGGTCAGGTAGTCACTCGGTCAATCATCACCCAGTCAGTTCAAGTCTGCCACGTTCTTTATTGACTATTGCCACATATTATGATCATGCTATTTATATAGGCCTACTTTTGTTGGTATGTATGATAGATTTATGATTGTCAAATTATAGGGCCTACTTATTCAACTGTTGTACACAGCACAATGTGAAATGCTGCCCTCTGGTGTTGAGTTCCAATAAGGTTATCAAGATATACATGTGACCAGTTTTAGTGCCAGTATAAGTAAACAATGATGTTTGTTGTGATGATCTACCTGCCTGAATACACCATATCTGCCACAACAAGAAATTACTTCTGCCTGGGATATACACGTATTGTTCTTTATTAAACAAATTTGAGTGTGCAAGAGTTCCATCTCAAGTAGGAAGTATAGATAGTTGGGTTGGTGTCTTTACTCTCAAAAGTGATATCCGTTGTCCAGTACAGAGTACTCATTGTGGACAGACTTTTTTCTGTGGTAGTGAGGCATACTAGAGTCCTTGGTAATATCATTTGTATTATGTCTTTGGTCAATTTCAGCCGGGGTCAGTTAGGGCATGGTGACACGGACAGTGAGAGAGAACCCAGACTCATTGAGGCCCTAGGCTGTGTGGGTGTGACATCGGTCAGTGCGGGAGGATGGCATTCAGCCTGCATCAGTGGTAAGTTCACCAGGCAAGAACAGATGACAAGAGATGCTTGTAAGGAGGGGCAGGGCAGTGTAACTAGTGCTATACAGCTATCATCAGCAGCATGTCTGTTTTGAATGGAACTGCCTCAGGGTTATACGTTTCCTTCTATTTTCTCAGACTCCATAAAGCGCTTTATTGGTGGTGATATACCATGTGGCATTTTCTATTGATGATGATATAACAACCTTCTTCTGTAGTCCTTGCAGTCCCTGTGTATCAAATTTATGCTTGTCTGTTTTTGCTCATTTTTTAGCTGGATGCTGATATAAATAAATGACAAATGTGTATATCAGGCTTTTCTCTCCGTCACAATGTCATTTTCCTTATTGCAATTATCTACTTTGTAAAGAGTATAGGTGTAGTTGAATTTGATACCCAGTACATCAGTGCATCATCATGTAAATATGAGCAATTTGTTGTCCCCGCCGAACGAGTTCGAGCAGGGGACTATGAAACGGGCTCCGTACGTGTGTGTGTCTGTGCGTCCGTGCGTCCGTCCGTCCGTCCGTCCGTGCGTCCGTCCGTGTGTGCGTCCGTGTGTGATCAAAATGTTCAATTTGCTACTTCTCTGTCATTTATGAGCCAATTTTGATTCTGTTTGCTTTATATGATAGCACTACATGGGAGCTTTAAAACTTCTACACAGAATTTCAGTTGTGACCTTCGACCTTGACCTTTGACCTATATTGTACATTTTGCTACAAAATGCTACTCCTTCGCCATTTCTAACCCGATTTCGATTCTGTTTGCTTTATGTGATAGCACTAGGTCAGGGCTTCAAAACTTCTACACAGAATTTTGACCTTTGTCTTCTTTGACCTTTGACCTTGATTTTTGACCTATATTGTGCATTTTGCTACAAAATGCTACTCCTTCGCCATTTCTAACCCAATTTCGATTCCATTTGCTTTATGTGATGGCACTAGGTGAGGGCTTCAAAACTTCTACACAGAATTTTGACCTTTGACTTCTTTGACCTTTGACCTTGATTTTTTACCTATATTGCACATTTTGTTACAAAATGCTACTTCCGGCGGGGACATATATTACGCACCACGTAATTTCTACTTTTCCTTGTTTGGTTTTATTGTTGTTGTGAGAACTCTCTACAAGGTAACAACATTGCATTAAGATACTAAACTCATTATTCTAAGCTTCAAATATGTGTGTTTATATGTGTATGATAAGGACACATTGCCTGTGCATAAACAAGTGAGATAACATATGTAGTGTATAAGTGTATCAAAGCACAACAGATCTAATGTCAGTTGGAAAGCAAAGTGACCAACAAGGCAGAATTCTTGTTTGTGTATTCAGACATAGGTGACCTGTACATCTGGGGTTGGAATGAGGCTGGTCAGCTTGGGCTATCCCTCAAAGCCGGAGTGGAGGAAGAGCCTGGGGCTTCTTCTCCTCGTTCTGACCATTCTCCATCAAGAGTGACCTTTCAGATGGTTCCAGCCATTCTAGATTTCCCTGGAGGGGTTAACGTGTCAAAGGTCAGCTGCGGGTCGAGGCACACAGCTGCAGTGACTTGTGAGTATCAAGAATAATGCTCTTGTATTCCTTGTCTTAAATGATAGATGCGCTGCAGATTGTTAAATGCTAAGAATCTCGCTTTTATTAACAAGACTTACACAATTAGGAATGTATTGTTGATACTATCCTAAGAGGAAAAAGGTATTCATTTCTGCTTTTGATTTTGTTTTCTGTCTGGAGATTTTGAGAAAGATACCAATGGCACACCTATTCTGTCTTCATTGCTGTCACTGTCTGTATAACGCTCCCTAATATAAAATACATGTATGTGCCTTGTGACATAAAGGTGATGCAGATTAAGGGGAGAGCCAGTTGATCAGTGGGGCAACCTCTAACCTTAGATTTAATTGTAGCCATCTCTAGGGATGAAGGAATGACATTCAGATTTAAAAAGAAAGAATAATGTGTCTTTCACCTTCGCCTGTTTCCTCTTGAGCAGTTTTGCCTCTAGCTATTTTGACTTTGACTAAGGCACCTATATTCTATGTGTGCTGACCATTTTTCTTGTTGCAGATGATAAGAGGCTCTACACGTGGGGTTGGGGCAAGTATGGACAGCTGGGTCACGGCGATGTGGACTCACAGGATCAGCCGAAGCATGTGGAATTCTTCCACCTTGAGAGGCTGTGGGTCACAGACGTCATGTGCGGAGATTGGACCACTGTCGCTCAGACGTGCCCCGCGCCATCACCCATGCCGCCATGATGTCTCCGACGGAACGCCGAGATTGATGCATCACGCAGCTGATACTGACCTGTGGCATGCTATATTTGTCTGAAGTTGGGAAGTTATGGTAGAAAATACTATTCAGTAACCGATACCAACTATCATAAGCGGATGCAGCTCGTCATGCAACCACCTTTCATGCCCCGCATGTTATTCAATGCTGAACTTACCCTTGTGGAGTAATGCTTTTGGCAACCTTACTTTACATTTAATTTGAAAGCAGTGAAGTTCAAAGGAAACAGTTTTACATGTACATGTATATGTGAATTTCCTCTCACAGCCTTATGAATAAGTTTGACTGACAGGACAAGTCTAATCAGTGTTGAGTGACAGTGCACAGTAGCAATTAAACAACAATAACCACCTGGTATCTCTTGTAGCTATGAAGGCTGGGAAAGGAAAGAATGCTCAAACACAATATTCTTTAGGTTTCTGTCTCAAGAAGTGTTTTATTACATGACTTTGTTTCAGGAAACTAAAGTTGAACCAAAGATCAATAAAACTTCTGATCATAAAACCAAAGCTAATGCTCATGTGAACATTCTAGCAACATTAAGACATATTGATGTTAACTCAAGTGCGAAAACAAATGCAAACACTAACCTGAACACAATAACAAAGTGCAAAGCTAAGTAACACAATGCAGCTAGCAATGCAAATGACTTTAGGCTGACACTCTTGTTCAAAAAAGCCAGTGATACTCACAATTCTGAGACTAGACCTGCTGTTTCGGAGGGGCTGTTGGTACCAAGAGCCAAAACAAAGGCTGGAAAACAAGCCTTCTCACACATCGGAGCTGTTGAATAGAACAGCTTACCAAAGAATATCAGACATGCTTCATCCAAACAGTCTTCTTCAGCACAGTTCTGGAGAGCACTTAATTTTGCTCAAGAATATTAGTATACAAATGATGCACAGGATAGAGTGCGTTAGTGGCCGAGTGCATGTTGCACTACATTGTAAATACCCGAGAGTGAGCTACGCCTCCACTAACGCCACGAAATAATCCTGTGCATCATTTGTTTTATAAAATGGGTCGAAAATTCGAAAACTAACAGCATTTTTCAGCGTTTTTCACGTACCTTCGTGGGTCAAGACGTCCGAAGATGTTCGTCCCAAACATTTACGCACGTCGCACTCGTAAATCCCGCACATACAGTATAAGTATGATGGGGGGTTGGGTTTCCGGACACTTCAGTTCCCGCATGAAAACTTACTTATTTTACATAGAATATGCACCCTTTACCTTAAAGACTTGATATAGACTCCTCATATAGGCCTACTAGACAACATACTCTGAAAATGGCGTGAGAATTAACCTGCTAAATCGTTGGATTTGCCCTTCAAAGTGACTCCATGTACGCGTCCGGTCCCACAACGCTTGGTCTACTGTACACTGTACGTGTGATACGTACGTAAGCCACACATCGTTTATGTACAAGGGAAGAAAGGCCGGCTGGCCGGCAGCAGTCCAAACCAACTACAAGTTGTTTACAGGATTGACCGCGTATGCATGCAATTCAAAGGAGCCGCCGCGCACAGATGATCGGCAATACGATTTAACACGCAGTGCAATGGGACTGAGTAACCAAAGCACACGTCACTCATTTCAGCACTTCCTATTGGCTACATTCTTGAACCCATTTTATAATATGATTTATATTTTAGAGGCTGCACTTTGTGAGATAATGTTATCTCATTACACCTTTTGCAGTGAGGCAGATAGTTTACTGACTACATTTTTCTGCTTCTTGATATCACCTTCCATTTGTTTGGTTTTCTGCCTCAAGGCATTTGATTTTGCCAGAAGTGTGAAGTTGTTTTTCTTTTCAACTTCTTGTCAACATCTGTGGTTAGTGATACAAGAGTCTGCTCCAGCTTGTTGAGCTTCTTCCTTTCTTCATTAAGTTCAGTTTCTTCTGCAGCCCTCTTTTGCAGCTTGATCTGCTTCTGCAGCCATTTCCTTTTGTTGAGACAGGTGGGTCATGTACCTTGAATAGGCATGATTGCATGACCTCAGCAGCCCTGATGTAATCTGAAAGTCAGCAACAGAAAGTTCTGAAAGAGCGATAGTGTCATGGTCCATTCTTTGTGCCACCAATTTATTGAGTCTTGAGATTGCAGTATGGCTTCTATGCACTTGACAGCTCTTTCAAATGTAAAATGCCTGAGTGCACAAACACATATAATTTACTTTAATTTCATTCATTTATTTCACCACGGATAAAAATGCCCAATCAGCAAAAGCTGTTTTCAATGGGGCCATGAATCAGTGTACATGAATCATGTTAACATGATAAGAAATGATTTATGTAAAAACAAACACAAACATCAAAATTTGTTGCACTACATCAACAGAGTGAAAAGTTAAGCTACGGTCGCAAAGGTTCGTACGAACGATGCGTTTGTACGAATGTTACTGTTCGTACGAATTCTGGAGGTAGTAGAGATTCGTAGTTTGGGCACAGATCTTACGGCCTTCTTACAAATTTCGTACAAACGCTGTTTAATTCGCAAGAACAACTTAAGACCTTTTAAAGAAACGACATGATTTTCAGTTATACAGTGGCCTTAGAATTCATACGTTTTTCGTATGAATGCCTCGAGTTATTCTTTTGTCAGACTTACGGCCATCTTACGATTTCTTTTTTGTCGGAAGATGGTCGTAAATGCAACTCATGACACTCTCAAGTCATTCGTAAGAAGATTTTACAATTTTTTGGGGGTATATTTTGTTGGGTTAAAAAGATGCTGCCATGTCCTGCCGTCTTGATGATTCTTCTTCCTCCTCCTCCTCTTCCTCGTAATCTTCCACTACCTCCTCCCTGTCACTTCGGATGTCCATCATCTCTCGAGGTTGTTGCTCCAACTCTCCCCCTCTCGCTCCTTCCTTCTCATCCTACTCCTTTCTTTTCTTCCCCTTCCCCCTTTTCCCTTTGATTGCCTTCCCTTTTGGTCCCATATTTAACAGAGATGCTTTCTGGTCGAACAACTAGAACAGAGTGAGGATTTGAGCTTCGCGTGTTTGGCTTTATACCCCCTAAAACTCAACAGTTGCACAAATTGTGTACCTACGCCTTACGAGTCCCTTACGAACGTCTTACAAACTGTGTTGTTCGTAAGAACGCAGTATGAATCTCCGTTCGTAAGGCATTCTAACGAAAGACGTAAGAGCCCTCTATGAACAACTGAAGGCATTCTTACAATCGTAAGAATTTAAGGCTTTTAGAATCGTCTCTCGACCCTACAAAATCTTGCGTAGTTCTTACAATGTTCGTACGACGTTCGTACGGCTGTCTTACGAAGAGAAGACACGGTCCGGCAGCATTTACTACAATCAGTGTCAGATTGTATGTTTTCTGTCTATCTTCGACTGCGACGTCGATCTCCCCTTTAATGTCGAGAAGTTCTCCCATGTATGTGCAAAGTTTTGTTGAAGATGGCCTGAGGGCTTTTCCGGGCCAACATTTCTCAAACTTCCTGGCGGGTATCAGCGACAGCGACGCCCCTGTGTCAACCTCCATTTCCGTCTCGACGTCATCGATCAGTACTGTCACTGTCATTGGAGGGTTAGGCCCAGTCTTCACATTAAAAAGAGTGTGTTTGTGAAGTACCCTCCTTCTCAGGACGGTCCAAACAGTCCTCGCTGGTTTGTGCGTCTTCCTCATCCACCACGTGCACATTGTCGTTTCGGCGACTACGACACACTCGTGCGATGTGGCCTGTCTTCCCGCAATTAAAACATGTGTTGTTTCTGAACCTGCAGGTGTCAGGAGAGTGAGTAGCACCACATCGGTAACATGCCTTCTGGGGCTGTTGCGCCGGGGCACGCCCAGTACTGGACTTCGGCGAACTCGATGTCGATTGGAATTTGTGTACTTCCCCCTGCCCAGCTGCCGAAGACGCCTGCGCACACTTCAGGTCTTTGACATTGGCGTTGGCCGTTTCGATCCCCTGAGCGATGTCGATTGCTCCCTTGAGATCCAACTTCTGTTCGGAGAGGAGGCGACACTGAATATTGTCATCATTTATGCCACAAACGAGGTGATCCCTTAGCATCATGTCGAGCTGCTGGCCATAATTGCAGTGCTCGGCTAACGAACGGAGGGATGCCACGAAGTCAGCCACAGACTCCCCCTCACTCTGAAAACGGCTGTTGAACTTACAGCGTTGAACGATTTCACTCAGGACCGGGTTATAGTGCCTTTTCATAAGGGCACAGAGTTCGTCAAATGTTTTATTGCCTGGTTTTGCGGGAGACACAAGATTCCTTAAAAGGCTGTAGGCCTTTGCGCCGGTGACGGTAAGCAGGATGGCCCGCTGCTTACCGGAGTCTGTAATACCATTGGCACCAAAATAGTGCTCAAGTCTCTCAGTATATTGGTCCCACCCATCATGGTCAGGGCGAAATTCATCCTCTTTACCGATCAAAGCCATAGTCACGCGTATGTCCGTATAATCCTCATCGCCAGTGTAGAAAATACCGAAGTACTCAACAAAAACTACTATAATGTGGAGTGGAACCAACCTTCATGTTTATCTTATGGAGTTCAGAAACAGACTGAATATTTTTCTACCAGAAGCACATGGCTTCGACCTCATGAATGCCAGGAGTGGTCCCTGGTCAGAATGAAATATATGGGGACAGGTCCTGTCTGGCAGTGGTCAGCCCCATCCAGTATTCCCAGGGTTTATGCCCCTATTTCATGTGCTTCCATTTCTGCTATGTGGTTACAGGGCACATGGGCAATACATTACAACATGCGCTCCCCATTCCAAATATTCATCAATAAAGATACCGAAATATTTTGTGCTTTTCACTCTCTTAATCACATCGCCATCTAATGATACTGTAATTCTTTTATCTACTTATTTAAGCCGATTTCGTATACCAACTAATAAAAATTCACATTTAATTAAATTCAACTAAAGTTTGTTGCAAGCAACGATATTGATAATATAGCTAGTAAGTCATTTTCAAGGAATGACTTAATTTCAATTACATTTTTAGAACTGCAATGCAAGTATCAACAGCATACAATGGTAATGTAGATTTTTTGACTACATTACCAAATTATTTATGTATAATGAAAACAGTAACGGGCCGAGTGCAGACCCTTGCGGTATACTACATTCAACTGTAGCTTGCTCCGATCGTATTCCATTCATATACACATAATGAGAACGAGATGACAAATATGACTCAAACCACGTGTGGGTAGTATCCTCACTATCCTGTATGCCAATGAAATGGAGTTTGTTGAGAAGAATCTGGTGAACTAAGCTATCAAAAGCCTTTTGTAAGTCCAACTTTTCCATGCCAGTAAGTAATCCTTCATCCACATTTTCTACAGCATCGTCTGTTGTATATAGGACTGCAGAGTAGGTGGAGTGATGTGGTTGGAAACCCGATTGGATTTCCATTAAGATTTTTTTTATCTGTGACGTATTTATATGTTTGTTCAAGTACTATCTTCTCAATAACTTGAGCTAATACAGACATAAGAGAAATTTGTCTGTAATTGTTCATAATTTCAATGCTACCTTTTTAGAATATGGTAGTTACTTTTGACATTTTCCATTTTTATGGTACATCTCCACTTTTCAGAGATAGATTTATGATATGATGGAGAGGTACAACTATGCATGGTAATATTTCATGAATTAATTTGGCCGATATATCATCTTGTCCACAACCTTTACCCTTGGGGAGACTTTATAACAGATCAGAGACCTTCTGAACTGAAACCTCATGAAACTGAAATACATCTTCTAATTGAGGAAGGAAATCCAATGCAGACTTTTCCATGTGAGGTATTTCATTCTGTACATTTTTACCTACAGTAACAAAGTGGGTATTAAACGCAGTCACGATTCCTTTGGGGTCTGTTACATAGTGATCATTGTAGCACCCGCCAAGGGTCACAGGCGCCGAGGTAATATCACTGACACTGAATAAAGCAGGAGGAGAGGCCATGTGATGTTACTTCAGTCAGTGACACGATGTGAATTACATCATGGCCACTAACCACAACTTCTTCTCTCTCCCCTGTTCTGGGTTAAACCATCTTTATTTTAGGGGGTTCTTTCTGGAAGAAAGTCCCTCTTCTGTATCGTTTAGTCTTAACATGTTGCTTTTTTTGTTATGTGGGCTTGCCCACACTCTCCCCCCGAATTTGAAGGCTTGTGTATACCACTGAAATATACTCTACATGTCATAAAACATTTCACTCTTAAATTTGATCATTGTCATCATGGGCTCCAACCACCTACATGCTTACTTACAAGAATTGCATCACGATTTCCAGCTACTGAGAGGGGTCCTCTGTTACATAGCTCAAGTTAAGAGAGTGGCCATCCCTATTAACTTAATTAATTTTTCCCATCCTGACATAGACATCCATCAGTATACAAATAGTGAATGGTCACGAGTGCAATGGTACGAGATTTCGCACGAGGTGAAAGATAGAGGCGCTCTATTCAACGAGGCGAAGCCGAGTTGTATAGTGCACCTCATCTTTCACCGAGTGCGAAATCTCGTTCCATTGCCTGAGTAAAGACCATACACTATTTGTTTTATACAACGTCCAAGTAGATCTTTGTTATTTGGTTGGAGGATTGTTAGGTAGGTCTAAGTAGGCCTAGAAGTCTATATATGTATGAAAAATATAGCCATACTTACATGTGGATCCACTGCGATTCTCTTTCTGGCTTGCGCAATCAGTGCAGATACAGGTCACAGCTAGCGCTCATACACATACACTATTTAGCACTACGTAGGCCTACATACGCGCATGCATGTACCGCACACGTACACTGCGCTAGCTGCCTGCGATCCTCAATATGCAAAGCAACTCACAGTACATGCAGTACCGTACAATTTCTCGAACCGTGGAATAGAACGAAAAAATCGAACCAAGTTGCATGCAAAAATAGAACCAAAATTGCACGGCGCGTTAAATGGAGTACTTATTGAATATCACGTCACCAACAATCCTCCAATCAAATTACAAGGATCTACTTGGACGTTGTATAATAAGGTATCAATACCCTTTACAATTCAACAAATTTGGCATCTGCATTTTCTACCTTTGCTCTTTTCATCTCCGCCACATTTCCCACACACCTATGTAAGTAAGATGATTACAATTATACCAAATTATATACACCTAGAGTTGGAACTCCCATATTCTTTGCATCTCTTCTCTGGGATTTACACTAGGAACAACAAATCCTAACATTAAAATACATTAATTCGCGGAGTTTTCATATGCTTGTCTCTATTGTTCGTTTTGCTGACCCCAGAGGAAAGTGTTCTGCAGTCCAGGAAATGGCGGCTGATACGAGTATACTCCCCATGGTACGTATGGCACAGCATACGGGTTGAGCGGTGGTGGCTGGTTCATGTCGACCCATCCCTCGTGCATGGCTGGCATGTAAAAAGCGTTGAGTGATGCACCAGTTGGCCATTGTTGTGGATTCCCCAGCTGAGAATACGTCAGGACCGGTGGTGGACGTCTGGACCTAGGCGGGTTAGTACGTTGTGCCAGTTGTTCAGCTGCACTTGTAGGGGAGGAATCAGAACATTCATGGATTGGCTGAGTTACTGAGGGAGTCAGAGAGGGCGGTAGCAATGGTTGTATGGGGGAAGGAGAAGGTGGTGGCAAATGAACAGGCAGTGGTACCGGTGGCTGAGATGTGTAGGGTTGGTCAGGTAGTATTGCTCGTGTGCCACCAGACAATTGTATCGGGTGATCTGAGGTTGATCCTTTAGGTGGGGAAGGGAGATGACCTACAGGTGACAGAGGTGGTTGTGCATCCATGTGACTGTTTTGGGCATCTGGGGCTGTCCCTGATATCGGAATGGCACCATTACCATACTCCAGGATCCATGTGACTTCCTCATCTTCTGAGTCACTTTCTTCCTGTCTTCCCCAGCGTGGGATGGTTGGTTGTGGGTTCTGTTTTGGAGTAACATATCAATGGTTACCACATTGAACGTTTGATACTTGGGATTCCAAGTGGTCACAGGGCAAAAGCAGGTTGTGATGCAGTATAAGTATGCGACCCTTGGCCCTTCTCTGGGCAGACTTCATATACTGGAATATCAGGTGACAAGCGGCGGTTGACCACATGGATGTCTTTTTCCCAGTATGAGCGTAGTTTTGAAGGTCCAGACTGCGGGGTCAGGTTCCTCACCAACACCCGGTCTCCTTCTTCAAGCGGGAGAGGGTGCAGGGCCCTGTCCCTGTGTCTCCTTGACTGGTCAGCCTTTTCTTGGGATGTCTGCTTGGCCTAGGTGTAAACCTCCTGCATCGCTCCTTTCCATCGTTGTGCATAGGCCTTGTGGTCGCCTCCAGATGGGTTCTCAGTATCTAGTCCAAAAGCAAGGTCAATGGAAAGCCTCGGGGGTCTGTCCAAACATTTGGTAGGCAGGAGCATAACCTGTGGCTTCATTCTTTCTTGCATTATGGGCATGCTCTACCTTATTTAGGTGCTCCTTCCAGTTGGCTTTTGCATCTGCTGTCAGTGTTCTGAGCATTGAAAGGAGAGTCCTGTTAAAGCATTCTGCTTTGCCATTTCCCTTGTGGTGATAGGGAGTGGTCCTGGCGTTTTTAACTCCAGAGAGCTGCTGAAGCCGGCGGAACAGCTTATTTTCAAACTCTCCCCCTTGATCATGGAGGATCCGGCGGGGGGAATCCAAACCTCAGCACGAAGTCATTAAAAATCCTATCCGCGGTTGTTTGCCCTGCCTTGTTCCTGGTGGGGTAAGCTTGAGCGTACCTGGTGAAGTGGTCTACGACAACCAGGATATACTCAAAACCTCCCTTGCTGGTTTCAAGATGCAGAAAATCAATGGAAATGAGCTCGAGGGGTTCAGATGTTATGATCGGTACCATTGGGGCCTTTGGGGGACGATTCGGTTTTCGCTGAACAAGACGGCTGCACTCATAATGAATGAAATGCTCCACTGTTCCCAGCATATTGGGCCAATAGAATCGCTGTCTTGCCAAGTCCATCACTCGTTCAACCCCGAGGTTGCCCATTTCGACATGAAGATCGTGAAGATCACGCCTATGGTATTTGGCAGGTAGGACCAATTGTCGTGTATTCCGGTAGAGGATGTCATCCTTGCCCAACTCCAACTCCTTCCATTCCCGGAACAATGCTCTCATCTCCTTGGGTGCTTTTCTCCAGCAGGCAGCCTTAGGAGACTCCCTGCTGCTTCCTCTGCACGATTTTTCCCAAGAGGGTTTCTTTATGTTGAGCTTTGGCTAACTCTACCTTGCTGACTTCTTGGATAGGCGTCACCAATTCTTGTTCTGTATCTTCATTGCTCAGGTTGGCAGTGAGACTCATAATCAGTGGCAGGGGCAGAATTTGGGTCGAGTGGACCTGTGGGACTGCAGCACAAATGACACCTGATGGAGTCTCCTCGATGCAGTCTCTTATGTATGCTTCCATGTCTCGTGGGATTTTAGACAGAGTGTCTGCATCAGCATTGGTCCGTCCAGGTCTGTATCTGATTTGGAAGTTGAAGTTGGCGAGTTCCGTGACCCAACACTGGCTCAATGCATTCAGCTTGGCTGTGGATAGTACATATGCCAACGGGTTGTTGTCCGTGTAGACTATGAAGGAGGGCGCATAGTACAGGTAGTCATGAAACTTGTCACGTATGGACCACTTTAGTGCCAGAAACTCCAACTTGCCAGAATGCAGATGGTAGTTTCGTTCCGCTGGTGTCAAAGTTCGAGATGCATAGGCGACCACTCGCAGTCTTCCCCCTTGCCGCTGGTATAACAAAGCCCCTAAGCCATCGTTCGACGCATCCCTATGGAGAACGAATGGTTGCTCGAAATTGGGGAAAGCCATAATTGGTGGTCTAGTAAGGTGGTCAGTTAGCTTCTCCAGTCGCTCCTGGTGGAGTCTTGTCCATTTGACTGGAGTCCGAGATGGCTCTTGGGCATTCTTCTTGGTCCCTCTTGATGGTGCCTTTGACGTCTTGATGGCTGTTTCTTCTGCCGTGACAGAAAGCAGATCATACATTGATTTGGCCACCTTGGAAAAGTCTGGTATGTATCGACTTGTGGCCCTCTGCGGAGACGATGCGCCCCAGGTAATTCACTTCCCGCTTTAAGAGATGGCATTTCGCTGGGCGCAGTTTCATCCCATGCTTTCTTGCTGACTGTAACACTCTTCTTAGGCGAGAGACATGTTTGTCAAATGTGTCACTATATACCAAGATATCATCGAGGTAAGTAACACATATCTTGTTGTTGAGGCCTTCTAAGCATGCTTCCATGCACCTTTGGAAGGCTGCAGGGGCGTTCTTCAGCCCAAATGTGATCCTAACCCATTCATAAAAACCCCATGGAGTGATGAAGGCTGTCAGGGGTCGACTGGTTTCATCCATAAACCCTTGATGATAGGCCTTCCCCTGATCGAGGGTGGAGAACCAGTTGTTGCCTCACAAGGTGTCGAGTGTGTCTTAAAAAGCAGGGGATAGGCTGCCGGTCACTCACCGTCCTTTGGTTGAGCTGACGGGAGTCCACGCACAACCGTAGTGTCCAGTCCTTCTTGCGCACGCACATGATTGGGGAAGAATACGCAGACCCTGGTTGGAGGATTCAGAGTCTTGGCTGACACTTCTCCCACTGTGCCACTCTGTGTCTTGGTTGTGGTACTCTCTGGTAGTAACTCCTGGTAACACCAAGTGGACTGTTGCTAGTCTCCCCAGGCACGTGTACAGTGGGAGTGACACAGGGTAGTTTTTGTCATTGATGACAGGGACAGCTACTTTTACTCTGCTTCCCGTGGTTAGGTCTACAGGAGTAACTTCTGCAGTCAGGCCATTTGGAAGTTCATGTGTAGGGACAGGTTCCAGGAGTAGGGTGGTCTGCTCATTCAGGTGGAGGTGTACATTGCACATTATCTCTCTCGATGTTCCAGAGGGTATAGTTAGCTCGTCCTCATCGTGCTTTTGAAGGAGGGCGTTCAAGGCATTCACTGCACCCCACTGCGACTGTGGCAGCATCTCATGCAGGCATTTCTTTGCTTGTTTTGGGGAGTCATTCTTGAGGAATTCCTCTTTGACGTTGAATCCAATGATTAGGTGCTCGATATCTTCTGTGGTAACAAGGACAGGGATGGCAATGGCTGGTCTCTGGTCAGGCTTAGCAACAGTCAGTTGGAGCTCCACCCACCCGTTGAAAGAGATGGAGGTTCCATTTGCTGCTGAAACCTGAAGAGATTTGTCATCTGCCAAAAGAGTTGAAAGGGGTGACACTGCTACTGTAGGTAGAAAGCGGTCCAGCCATTTTGTGGAGACGATCAACACCTGGGCACCTGTGTCCCATAAAACATCTGCGGGTACTTTGTTCAAACTGCACGTGACCATACACTTCCAACTAGCCTTGCCATCTTTGCTCTTGTCCTAGGGTTTGGGGTTGTATTTCTACTCGCTATGGAATTTATGGATGTAGGCTGGGACTTTGGTGTTGTTGAGGTTACTGTCCGTCCCATCTGGGTAATCTCCCGTCGTTTCCGTGAGGGGAGTTCTGCGCCCGCTCTCTGCATTTCCCCTTGTGAAGTGCTCTCCACTACCACAACGGTAGCAGTGAATGCAGCTCTCTCCCTTGCCAGCCTTCTTGCACACCTCACACCCCCTCTCCCTCTTGGCTGATCTCCCATAGGGCTGGGGGGCTTGTAGGGCACTCAATTCTGCCTTCACAATTTCCTGGATGCTGGTCCTCAGCTCCTGGAGGTCAGATCTGTCTTGTTTTGGGGGGTTCTTTTTCTTGGGGGCGTCCAGCTCAGGTGTTTCAGTGACAGCTGCCACTCTGGCTTATTGAGGCCTCAGCTTTGAGTGTCTCTCATTTTCATGAGCAACAGCCTTGGTGAGGACCTTTAGCAACTCCTCATCAGGAGTACCATCTTGCAGGATTGGCCTCAGCTCATGCTGGATGGTGGTGTCCTGCAGTCCTGTTGAGATCGCCCTCAGTGCTATCCTCTGCGCCTGGACGCTATCATAGCTGATAGTAGCTCCTGATTCTTCTGATGCAAACATTACCTTTTGCTTGAGATCTAGAGTCCGGAGCACGAAGTTGTGAGGGGCCTCCTTCGGGGACTGTAGCGATGTTGAAAGCTCCTGGAAGAGGACTGTGGCATCCTTCTCCCTGAAGTTGGATCTCAGGAGACGACGAAGCATTGGGAGGTTCATGTCTCCCCGTCCCTCCAGACAGCTTCTGAAGGGGAGTCCTGGAACCACAGCCCGATCCACAGCTTCAGTGATCTCCTCTTCTGGGAACCCCTTCCTCAGTCCACCGTTGATCTGTCGAGCCAGAGCCACGAAGGAGAGCTTATCCTTCTGGCTTGGTTCCCCTATGTGGCCTAGGATATGGAATTCCTTCTGCCAGGTTGCCGGTAACGATGGGTGTGATGGCATCTGTGAGACAGGTGGTGGGTCGAGACTAGTCTGCGGCTAGGTCGGTGGCTGGGTCATTGGTTGGGTTGATGTCAAGGTTGGCAGCTCCACTGTCTTCTTGTCCTCTTTCTCTACCTGCCCACCTTCACCTTTCTCCTCCAATCCCAAACCTTACCTACTTTACGCCACTCTGACTCACCTCCATCCTCTGCATCCTTCAGTTCGTCTCCATCGAGGAAGCGCGTGATCATTCGCTTCAGCCCCTGTCGACCTTTAGACTTGGCCTCCTCCACCTCACCCTCAGACAGCTTGAGCTCTGCTGCCGCCTTCAGTAGTTGCTCTGCTGTGCTTACTGCTAAGAGCTGGAGGACTTCGTCGGTCAGCTGCTCGAATCCTGCCATCTTTAGCCAGTGTAGGAGGTACAATACGGCTCAATCGTCAAACTGCCTTGGTGCTTGTAGGGACCTTGTCACTGGCTTAGCAGCGATGCATAAGTCAGGGAAGGTTACTTGTTATAACTTCTCCTGCATCTCAGCATCATCCGGGCAGTGCCTTCAGAAATATAGCACCCGCCAAGGGTCACAGGTGCCGAGGTAATATCACTGACACTGAATAAAGCAGGAGGAGAGACCATGTGATGTTACTTCAGTCAGTGATACGATGTGAATGACATCATGGCCACTAACCACAACTTCTTCTCTCTCCCCTGTTCCTGGGTTAAACCATCTTTAATTTAGGGGGTTCCTTCTGGAAGAAAGTCCCTCTCCTGTATCATTTAGTCTTAACATGTTGCTTTTTTTTTTTGTTATGTGGGCTTGCCCACACCATCACTTACAGGTATTTTGACTGAATTGATCAGAGAGTGCGTAATTTTGTTCGGTAGTAAATGCTTGAGTGATGCCCACATCAAATTTCGATCTTAATTATTATCATTGATACATGATGCAATGAATTTATGTTTTCATTTGCGAATGATTGACATGATTTTGTTTCTCAGTGATTTGTATTCGCACCAATCCTTTTCTGAACAGGAATTTTTTGCTTTCACTTATTTTTTCATCCCTCTTTCGTATCAGACCCAGTATTTCAGCTGTCATCCAGGGAGAAACTGTGTTTTTTAGTCGGTATTTCTTTCGGGGAGAATGCTTATCAGTTTTGTCTGTGATTGTTTGATAAAAATTGTCACAATCAGAACATTTTAAAACATTCTCCCAATTCAGTTCATTAAACTCTTGTTTTACAACTTCTCAGTCTACTTTTTCCCAATTTCAAAAATATTTGAATTTATGCTTTTTTCTACTTTCTTTTGCCTACTTCTGATGCAGTAAACCATATAATAAATGATCACTAATAAGCCAGTTCGCAGTTCCACTTTGCGCATGAGCAGAAGAAAGGTAATTCATACCAACAGGCATATTGGCCTTTAAATTCACTGGGATAAGCATCTGTGATGTAATGATTATTCACGTAATCGTTATAAATGCTGCTTACCTGCACATCCACATGACAACGAAAGTGGTATTTGGCAATATGGCAATATCAATAGAAAGAGATTGTTAATACATTCAATGCAAAATAATGAAATAGATGCTTTCCCAAGTGTTAATTGACGGATCATTCCCGTCATCTCGTCAGTACGCAAGTTCATTCTTTGTTTGGGCAGGTTCAATTAATTCCATTATATTTGTTACGTAAAGCTTCAGCATTATGTCGCTAAAAAACGAGTGAAGTATCCCCACCTGCGACTGAAAAAAAAAGGTCATTTGGACCAATGTGCCCATGAGCTAACTCCGAACTGGCTTATTGTTAATTGCACAGTCCCCGATTCTTGTATTTTTGCACAATCATTTGTTATAATCACATCAATCAGTGTTTGATATAATTCTGTTACTCTAGTCGGATCTTTTATTATGATATCCCAGAACAACGCAAAAATCTGACGGAAACTTAGAGTACAGAATAAAGGCAACCACGCAGGGCGCTCTCTCTGGGAGAAAAATGAAAGATGTTCCTTGATTATAAATTTAAGTCTATAAGAGCTATAAGAGCTATAAGCTATACAAAAGAAACTACAATGTCCCTCTTTACTCATATGTATTAATTTGTGGGTAAATGGCTGATGCTGGGGTTAAAAACTGATGGCAGGGCCCTCTGCTGGAGTGGAGGTACAGTCTTTCCAGCAAATAGGTAATCTTCTGTGAATAAGATAATCTCCACACTGAGGCTTTGTCCACTTGTTTCCTTAACACCTCTCAGGACAGCTCTCTGCTAGAGCATTTCAAGATGGGCACATTATGTTAGTTTATGCATGTTGTACCCTGTAATTGTCATTGAGAACATTGAATCTTGTAAGCTCTTTCGGAAATGGTGAATTCCAGTAGTTCCAGTTCTAGTACAGTGTACACTGTGAAGAGAATAAAATGTATTGTATTTGTAATACTCTGTAATCGCTTCAGTCTAGTAGCAAACATCACTGCATGTAAATCAAAATAACTTACGTAGTTGATAGCAACGCCTTCCATCATGTATTTTTACATGAGATTGTTGGGATATTTTTCAAGTGTAATAAAAGAGATATCTTTACCAGATAAAAAAGAAAATCTCAGAATTTTGTTCATTCTTTTACCGTTGCTAGCATGAGATTGTAGACTTTGAGCTTTATAATTGGCGTACTTATGGGAATCAGTTCAGTATGCCTTGGCGATCAAGTATGTAATGTGAAACTCCTTGACAGAACATCCACATTGCCATTATGTGTGTGTGTGTGTGTGTGTTTTATTTATTTCATCTGGTGATTATGAATGATTTGTAGGATTTTGTATATTGTACCTTATGGAAATAAACCACTCATGTAAGTTTAGTGTCATTAGTTTTATTCAGTTTACATGAATTAAGATACATTAATATGTTGGTATTTGAATGCTGATGTTGATATAAGATATGTTAAATGTTTCCATGTTTCATGGTGTTGACAGAATGATGTTTTTTATGTTTTATATGTCATCTGAATGCTGTTAATGTAATTGTATCGTACAATGTATTTTTTTTCTTTTTGGAAAGTAATTGAACAAAACTAATGCCCATAATATGGGCAATAAATTATTGAAATGAAAATGAAATGAAACGAAATGTGTGTACTTGTTATTTTTGTCTGTCATCATAAATTTGTTCTGTGCTGTGCGCTGTGTCCAAAGTTACACAATGTATTTTTGACAGAGATGGATTGGGAATGTCCTGCGTTTCTTGACGTCATATTGTCCTGTGTTGCCGCAGGGTATGTACGACCAATCACAATGTATCTCCTACTTCAAGCAAAGAGCGAGAACCGTGATTGACACCACACACATGTACACACACACACACACACACACACACACACACACACACACACACACACACACACACACACACACACACACACAAGAACACACGCACGCATACACAAAGGCAGAAACGTTGGAGTTGAAGAAAATGAAGAGAGGAGGGAAAACTTAAGTAAGGAAAAGAAAAACAGGGAGGGCGATGCAGAAAGGAATACGAATAATAAATGGGCTAGGAAAATACAAATGCGAAGATATAGGCGAGGAACAAGCCACGAATCGTTGACCACATGTTACCAATTTGGCAAACAGTACCATTAAGTGATATCACTGCAGGCTTGTCAAATGATCCAATCGTTTATTCATGAGGAAATCGCAACAATCGAGGCGCTCTGTTCGGACACTCCATAAATTCATACTTGAACCTGTTCAACCATTCAGGAGCACACGCAAAATAAATATTTGTGTAATTCCTACGCCTCTTGAATAAACGGTGGCGCGTTTTTATACCCCAGCGTTGCAGGCAGCCAAACTCGCGTCCTTTCCTCCTCGTTTATCTCTCTTCAGGTTGTGACTGTTTTTTAACAAATCGCTGTTCGGAAGATAGATCACGAATATTTCGAAAATGTCACGTTTTCTTAAGATACCAATAATAACTTGCAATTGTATCTATAATTGGCAGAGAAGAACAAAAACTTCACCGGGATGCGCTGACAAGACTTCGATTCTTCGAGAAGATGTTGGGAATGTCGGAGCAAACGAGCACCTGTTAAGAACAGACAGCGAACCATGACGCAGCGAATTTTAAAAGTGCGGTCAATAAATCACGAATGAATTAGAACTTGGAGCGCATGAGCCCCCATCCTTTCCCTTCTCTTCGTGAAACGCACGCGCACACACACACACACACACACAACACACACACGCACACAAACATCACCACCTACTACACCACAATTACTACCACCACCACTACTGCTCTGTCTGAAATGTACAAAAACTTCAAAGAGACCAATATGTATATATATATATATATGTATATATATATATATATATATATATATATATATGTATATGTATATAATAATAATGGAGGTATACATTTGTATCTTCATGCCATTATCGATTTTACCGCTGAAACAAAATTACATGCGAAAAGTATATTCTTATGACACTGAATAATAGATTTGATATCGAAAATTGGGGAAAATTAAGGCGTTGCCGCCGAAGTGCGTTCCCGTCCTCTTATAGTCCTCTAGTCTTATCTATCACGACGCGCACTTGCAGATTACTGTGGGTTTTTAAATCATCTATATATATATATATATATATATATATATATATATATATATATATATATATATGTGTGTGTGTGTGTGTGTATATATATATATCACGTGTTGGATACAGTACACAAGAGATGAGAGAAAAGGATCTCTAATGCATTATCAACCAACGTATAGGGTTATTGCACCAAATTTTCGACGCGTCAGGAGTCGCAACCCAGAGAAGACGCGTGACTCGTCAAAAAAAAAAAAAAAAAAATGCATTAAAATGCGCTGGACGTCAATGCATTACCAGTCTTTTCTGAGTTCATCTTATTTGATTGATTGATTGATTCATTCATTCGTTCGTTCATTCATTCATTCATTCATTCATTCACTCATTCATTCATTCATTCATTGATATAGCATACCAAAGAAAACAATCCCTGGATAAGAAAGACATGCAAGAAAATCTTGTAAAGGGACAATTTTTATTCATCGTCATATCGACTATTTTAAACAATATTTCACTTGTACAGTCTTCCATAGACGAGAACAAGTTTTCTGCTTCATGAGCAAAAGTACAATAAGCCAGATTCTATAAGTGAAAACAAAGAATATTCACGTAAGTCAATAGCAAAACAAGCAATGAATGATCTTCCGCGCAAAATCAATATCCTTGATTTTCTTCAGGTCAATGTACCTTGTAGAAAAAAAAGAAGAAATGATTTAATAAGTTTCTGTATCGCACTGCTTGTGTTATTTGGCACACGCACTGAACAAACCCGCTGAATAAACCATCACTTCGAGTGGGCAACTAGCTGATGTCAGCCGTGAAAAGATATTGGTCATTTCGAGTAGTAATTGTTCAACACGTCAATAACATATGCTCGGTAAACACTCTACTCTGCTGCACTGTCATCAATCACCTCTTTATATTTGCTTGCAACAAATTACTGAATGTTGGGGGTTTGTTGAGATTCGACAACATCAGACAAATTAGCTCGTTAAGATGACGATCACCTTCCAATGGTCATTCAAGTACAAGGAACTGGGCCACTTATTGGCTGCTGGGTACACAAGCAGCTTTTTAGATCCATTTACAGCATGGCGGGATGACCCAGAACAGCAAAATTGATGTATTATTGTGTAAGATTCTATAAATCCTCTTTTTAATCTTCTACAACGACGGTTAAAACATTGAAAGAAAGAAAAAACAGGGCCTATTAGAGGAAGGCAATGACTGGGGCATTTGTCCTTCGCCTGCGTGTAGGAGAGGTCTCTTTCTAGAATCCGGAACATAACACATTTATGGTTAAGGCTGTCAGGATGAATATTTGATACGATGTTGTCCATCAAACTAGGCACCTGGTAATTTTTCGTTTCCGCTTGATCAACAACAGAAACAAATGAAATTTACAATAGAGGGTTCTGTAAATCGTAGTTTGTTTGTTTGTTTTTTTTTTTGTACAATTCATCGTGAGCATTGGTGGGTAGTATTTTTAGAGTAACTCGGGTTTTCGGAGACGTTAAAACACAATTTTTTCACACTTTTTCATAAAATCTAACAGAAAGAGAAGCCAACATCACAAATGTTTCTTTCTTGACTTTGAACTTTCTGTATTCTGTAAGACAACAAGCGATTATTATTCTAACGCTGAGCTCAACAGAGATAGAAAACAATATCTCATAATTGATATACTTACGACATGACCATGCTCAAGCAATTATAAAAACATCACAGAGAACAAAAAGAAACATATAGAAATATATGTGACTGTCGCATCCACTCATTGTGCGAGAGAGAACGCAGTGGTCTAAAAGTACAGTTGAAGCTACAGTGAGCATTGTAAACTAGTTTACACTACACTATACAAAACAGGCACATTTTGTACCAATAAATCTGCCGGTGACTTATACACCCGTCCAGTTTTCTAATAAGTAAAGAATTTTCTTAAACCTGTATATTGCACTTTTGCCGTTAAGGCTGATTAACACAAGGAAATACATTATTTGCATAATGCCTCTACACACCGTTTTTTAAACGCAAAATCGTGCTCCCCTTTGAAATTTTAGCGATATGAGCCTGTTGACATTCTCATAACTATCTGCACATATTATGCTCTGGAAGATATGTCACTGGAAGATATGTCAATGGTTTATAGGGAAAGGGAGAGAAGGAGAAGAGAGGAGAGAGGGGAGAGAGAATTAGATAGGATAATATAATTATGTAGGAAAGAGAGAAATGCGGAAAATGACTTCAAGGACGAAGCAACTTAATTAAGCAAAACTTGCGGTCATTGTTGCTTCGCGTTCATGTTTGATAACTTACATTCGTTTTCCTCCCCTCTTTCTTGATTTTAAAGGAAATTTATTTTCTGGTAAAATTTTGGGAACACATTGGGCAGAAGATTTCCCAAAACAGATGCAAATTTCTGTCGAAAGATTCCACTTCCATTTTTTACTTCCACGCGGAGTTAGGAGGTACCTGTTAATCAATGATAGACCTACAAGGCCCTTCTAGTGCCGCTTCGCCCCCGACGAAGAGAGATAGTCGCCGCCTTCGCGTGCGAGGTCAAATCGACGCACGGTCGACGTCGCGCGAAGCTGCAACGCACCGGCGGAGGACTTCAGATGGGCTGCTCCCAGCGAGGTCGACGATGTCAACGACGACTGCAGCATGCTTCTGCGGCACAGCCTCATGGCTAGCCGCTGCTCCACTTTCTTTACCTCCTGCTCCAATGAAGAGGGTAACGTGGCACTGGAAGACACGGCGGAAGGGAGGGGTGCCTCCACCACCTGTCGCTCGGGCGATCGCTCCTCCACCAGTCTCTCTGCGGGGCTCTCCGACCGCGTGGTGACCGTGTCGTCAAGAGGTGATCGCGGTTTAACGGCGGCGAGATGCATGCGAGAAGCCGGCAACGGCGGGCTGTCGACGAGCTTCTCGGCGTCGTCTCCTTCATCGTCGCTGCCCTCGAAGATCCGCGCTTCGTGACCCGCGCGGAACTCCGCCAACTTGGTCTGCTGCTGCTCGAAGTTCTGTTTTCGCCACTTGATTCTCCGATTTTGGAACCAGACCTTGACCTACAACAAACGATTAATACTTCGTCTTCAGCTCACTCTTGTCATGAATTATTCAATTATCACACGCCTCAAGTTCATATTTTATTGGATTTATCATTTCGGCATGGTAAATTAAATGCAGGGATTCTATGGAATTTAATTCATTGCATATAATGGCTCAGAAGTCCGAATATATTCCATGCATCTTTCTTTTTTACCATTTCATCTACTATCAGATAATATGATCTACTTTAAGATTTCATTGATATCTAAATCATTAAACCTAAAATTCTCTTAACATCATTTTGTCGTAATCGTGACGATAATATCAAATACCATTATACTGCCTCCCCTTTACAGTTAATGACAGTAGCAGTAGTGTTATCGTGATTCTTGAAGACACAATTGTATATCATTATACCTGAGATTCGGACAGATTGAGCTCAGCGGCAAGGTAGAGACGCTCCGTGCCCACCATGTACTGCTGACGACCAAACTCTCGCTCTAGTCGCTCCAGCTGCTCCTGTGTGAAGATGGTGCGCACGCGCTTGGCTCTGGAGTTGCCAGCCGACCACGCCCCATCGTCAGAGTGCGCCCGTTTCAATATCTTTTCTGTGGCAGAGGGAGAAAAGGAAAATTAAGATTAGTCTTGCTTTGTCACGCAAGTTTTTATGCAAATCTTTATTTACATTGTTTATATATTTTGCATGGAATTTGAGTTATTTTGTTGTTAGTTGATTCGATGCTGGAAGATGAGAAACGACGAGGCAAAAAAAAAATGACTGTAAAAGATATGTGAAGAAAGTCAGTCATACATCATTTCGCCATTATCAGACTTAGTTCTTAAATAGTGACGTTGAGAAGAGTGTGACAAAAGAATAGACTGGAGTGGTAGCGATTACAATTATGACACCCCTTTTGCAGCCTAGTCGCTCAACATCGAAAAGTGACCCAAAGAGGGTTTGATTTGTGGTCAAGTGGAAGACAGTTTCTTCTTTCTCTTCGTTGAGTTCTGCTATAACGTCAGAGCCGATTACACTTGCTTTACAGCAAAAAAATAAACTGTAACAGCAACAACTGGGTTAGTGGAGAGAAAACACGGCAGTTTCTTGTGATTATCGATTCTGGGCTATTATATCTGGAACGAGAATCTGTCCGAGTACAAATACAAAATGGAGAACACCTGGTGTGTTTTCCTCATTGTATCACTCAGTCGCTTAAATGGGTAATTACTGGGGCTTTGATTGGGTAAACTCATTGAGCCGAATAGCTAAAACGAGACAAAAGGTAGCGGACAAGTAGATTAGCTCCGTTCGGCCGGTGCGAAAGACACCGGACTCAGCTAGGCAAGGATTTTTTTTTTTTTTTTTTTTGTGCGCAAAAGTTCTTTGAACAGCGTCAAGGCTTTGGTTCCATTCACTATTTCGCAGGTGGGAGGACCTCGCTCGTCAACCAGACACCTTAATGAAGATTGGGGGAAACTGCTCTTTTCATGAGCCGCTTCATGAATGCGTTTTTGTTAAGTTTCTGAGAGATCAGTCCATTTGGAAGTCTCTTTATTACGCCCACGAGAATAAAGTACGGAGGTGGTGACGGTGTGAGGCGTTTCACACCTGTCAATCACCCTCATAAGCCGCTGCCGGGTTTACAGAGCATGCGCACAGCTAGCAGAGTAGTACGGTATCTCTTTGTGGAAAGCGTCCTTTTCCACTGCCTACTATTGACGATCATTACCATATATTGAGTCTTTGATTCGCATTCTTATTTTGTCTTCTACAAATATGATAACGACTGCCGAATCGTTTTGATACATAACCATTGATATTACCATTGCAATATGGTAGTATCACATGCTAGGGAAACGAACAATACAGCGATAATCAAATCTCGTTGCTTCTTGCATTTTCTCTCTTTCTTTACAGGGGTCTACATGATATCAATGCCTACCCATTTTAAGGGACCTTAATGCCTCTTTTTGAATTAGAGAAAGCATGAATGAAAAAAAAAATCATGAAAGAAATTCGAAAGAAGAATTAAAAAAATCGAAAGTAGCATGCTATCGAAGAATCAACGTGTCGCGATATCGATGCAAAATGGAAACGAGAGACAGAATCGATTGGTTGGTTGGTTGACAGCCTTTCATTATTAAACCATTTTACAGCAACCTTTCTTTGAGGAGCACAGAATACAATTGTAGTAACTCCGCCTTCTCCTCGGTCTGAAAGGGCGTGGAGAAAAGCCCCCACCTATGAGATCGCCAGAAAATAGCGCGTGACCTTGGGAAGCGCTGAACGCACGGTCACCTCTCGCCTTACTGCCTTATTGCTCTGAGAGCTCCTGTCGAGAGGACTTGTTTATCTTCAATTAACAACCTATTTTTCGCGTTAATTCCCCGTTCCTTTGTTAGTGGTGCAATGAATGCATCTCAAGAGGACGAAAGAAACATTTGGAAAAGGTTTCAATAAACGCAAGGGGCTTGAAGTAACTCACGCCCCAATACGCGCGGTTGGGATCGCGATATGATGTGGTGGGCAGTGGACTTTTTACCCCCATCTTTCTACTTTTACGCTTCAACGTGTAGAACAGCAGATTTACTAGGAATCAGACCGTGAAGTCTCGGGTCAGTTTTTGAAGACGTAGAATTTAAAGATTGATTTGAATGCCTGTAGGTAAACAGGGCGCAGCACGCTAATTAGAGCGTAATATGCTCTTTGCTTACCAACTCAGCGTGAAGTTCCCTATCAGTCCACAAGCGGGCGAGCGCGCACACGCGTCATGTGGAGAAAAAGAAGGCATAGCTGGTGTAAATGTGGGAGCGAAACATGTGAGCAACGATGTTTCGCTTACGACCGATGTAATATGGGGTATTCAACTCGATGTATCAAGTTCGTATTAATGAAATATAAAAATGTGGTCAGCAGACGAACGAAGTATTCATTATCTGACATCTATATAGTGGTTGAACTAGAAGAGGGTTGGGCAAAACGTGACATGGACAAGGAGGGCTAGCTAGATGTTCTGAAGATAAACAGGAAATGTTAAGGAAAGGAGGAGGAAAGCTGTTTTTGTTTTTAGTTGTTGGTTTTCAAATATTCTGACTGTAAATCAGACAAGCTGATGATTCCCGCGTCGAATTTATTCAAGCACTATCGGGCAATAAGAACTCCTGCTATGAATGTTAACTGTTCTTCATTAAGGTGTCTGGAGTAAGTGTCCTTTCAGTACCTAAGTAACCATGAAATGCACCAGGCCGTTTAATCAACGAAATGACACGTCCAGGTTTTTTATATAGACGTGTTAATCTTGCCGCTGAATGAGCGCGTTGTATTGACGATTAAAGCCGGCGTATAAACGCCCGATAAGATAGCAGTCCTATAATATAGCGTGATTGAGGAGACATGAACGAAGTCGCGGCTTTTCAATCGAAGCGATTCAAAAGGACCTCATTATAGCTTGCCTGCAATGACGGGATTTTATACACTCCCGTCCGTTGAAACTGATCAAGTGACTTCATACTTCCCATGCATGCATCACATCCCAAGATAAGCCGAAGTCTTTTTAAGGGTCGGTTAATTAGGAACCATGAGAAGTACGATGTATCGTACATAAGACGAGACTCGGTAATTAATTGTCGGAGTCAGGAGGGACAGGGATGACACGAGAAACCATCACGGTCGGATATCAGACATCTCCGCAACTTGGTTGTAAAGTTGCAAATTTTTTCTTTTGGAATATAGATTATGTTTTTATTTTCATTGGCATCTACTTAACTTTCATCTAATTATGTCTTTTAGGACAACGTTCAAAAGAAGATGAAGTAATCGTTTGGAATTAAAAGCCATTTTCAAGGAGCAAATCTCACTCTTTTTCCGCTTTTTGCTTCGTTTCTCTCTTCTAGTTGACGAAAATAATTATTTTATTCTTTTGTTTTGTTTATTTTAGTCAGATTTGATTTTTACGTGCAGACTACAACAGCAGCAAAGGTCTCATGGAATATTCCATCACGAGAAGACGCAGATTTCATTAACGAAAGAAAAGGTAACAGATGAATGACCGTCTTTGGATCTATGTTTTCAAGTTGGATACACTGAACACTCTTTCACATTTTGTTAAGGTCAATTCGAATATCTCTTAATAGAAGTGTTTCCCTCTTCCCCGAGCCGCCACCAAAAACAAAGGTTTCTCCGTTTTAAAGGGATGATATAGTTTTTGTTGAGATGGGGGTTCAAGTTTTAACTTTATTTTTCGAGATAATCAGAAACCAGTTTTTATGCGTTCTAAGAGGAATAAGAAGTTTATTTGATGGAAATTGGTTTCGAAATGGTTGAGATATTCTAGTACAAAGTAAAACAAAGTGGTCTTAATACAAGGTGAGTCCCACCTTTTCTAATTGTCTTGCAGAAAGTTAAAACCTGCATCCTTATCTCAACTACAACCATACTATCCCTTTAATCATTCGAAGAATGATACAACTTTCAGAACAAGCATCCAACATTTCGCTTTGAACGCTGTATCAGGTCATCTTAATGACTGCATATCAAACTTTCAATTAAAACCAGTGAAACTTAAGAAACTAAGTTAATCTGCTAACCATACCGTTCAATTCTGATCGCCAACTATTTGTACCTGAAAACAACATGAACATGATTAGATAACGACGAAGAATTTTTCGAGATTCCCAACAATATTTTTGTTCTTAGGATTGTTACATAAACATTATGTTGTTTGACTTTCGTCGCGTAAAGAGCAGATAACCAAGTGTAATCTTACCTGGTGCGTGGTCAAATATTTTCGCCATTCCAAACGATGACGATGAGGTCAGTCGCTCGCCAGCACTGTGGATGGTCGACTTCCTAGACGACTTCACATCACTCGACTTCCCCGTAGTAATCGCCTCCACTAATTTCTCGTCGGACACAGTCATGTCCGCTCTCACGGTGGACGACATCGTTGTGTTGTACGTGAACGAATCCGGCGAGGGCGTCGAGCCTCGATCGCTGATGGATCCAGCTCGTGGACTTCCTGACACCGATGACAATGACGATGGCGATCGCTTCTTGGAAGACAGGATGGCATCTATGGTGAAGGCCGTTCTCTCGGTGCTGCTGGCGGAGTCGGGACTGCAGGGCGGAGACGGTGTGCCGCACATGTCGGACACGGGCAGAGGCCGACATCGAGGCCCGATCGCCAATGGCTTTGCCATCTGCACGGGCGGGGAGGGAGACTCAACGTCGAGCGTGCTCCTCCACGGGTGAGGGAGGAGACTTCGACCTGCCGGGGGAGCCAGCGCGGGGTAGAGCGGCGTCGGTTGAAAGAGAATCGCGGGGTGATACATGCTCAGGGACATTGGTGCTTGTTGAAACAAGGACGAGGAAGACCTGGGCATCAGAACTGGCATCGCCGTCGAGCTGAGCATCGTGCGGGTTCGGATAACTTGAGAAACAGACTGCAGATTGAAACCAAGAATTCGATGTGAATACACATGAATATCACAGCGCAACCAGCACAGATCCTTGTTGATTAGGAGAAAAATCGCACTCTAATTTCTCCCAATCTGACTAAAGCTTTCGAATGCAGTTTAAGACGGATAACTTTATAAAGGTTACCGTTTTACTCTTGATTTCCGCGGTAATTCTCTGAAGATGCACAGCTGCTTTTCAATAGTAATTGACAATTCTTTACGAAAAAGTCTATCAAATTTTCATATGGATGGAATAATCTTTCATCAATTTTGCATTTCAGCAATAACCAAAAATATGATGCCTTCATGACCATCACCACTAAAATATATCACACTCACATACACGCATATATGTCTACAATATGTGTATGTACATATATATGTATATAACATGAGATAAAATGTCAAAGTTGTACGAAAGTTATGAGAGCAGAGATGATCTCATGGAAACCTCGACTCCACTCACCTGTTCGACTTGAAGAGTTCCAGACAGACTGGCGCCTAACGATGAACAGGTGCAGTCTATATCAAACTCCCTTGTCTGAGATGTTTATCGCCTTGCCCGCTCTAGATTGGAGCAAATCCTAACCCCCTGGCCACAATCCTCTCGGCAAGCACAGAAGAATGTTTTCTGATGAGGTCCAATTTATTGGCACGGCTTATCCCGACAAAGGAGCCTTTTGTTCGCTAAGGTGTTGGGCATTAGGGAGCTTATGTCAGGTTTTGGGGGAAACTCGGAAGTCTTTCAGCTCCGCTTTTGTTAGCAGAATTCGGCGCACTTAAAAAGGGAAGACCGGACCCGCAGTGTCTAGGTTGGCCAGTCTAATTAGTCGTCTGAGAAAGGTGTGGAGATGAGCCAGAAGGGAGGAAGAGAAGCCACGGAAATATCAATCTTTTATTCTTGCCACAGAATAAAGATGTTGCGCAAACTGCAAAAATTATCCTAACATCACTGATTCAAATTTGGAATGGATGGGCACAATAATCTCATCTGTATGTTACACCTCGAATGCTGAGGCTACTGTGTAGCAATTAAAACTTTCAGAGGATACACACATTATTGTTTCATGCGGGATATATGACAGCGTGTGTGTCTAGCTCAAAACTCTCTGGATGATGCTGCATCGTCTCCATTGTGCGGAGAAGAGCCGGCAGGCGATTGGTCAAAGTTATTTTGTGACCACGCCCTTCTCGGGCCCATCGCCACAGTCGCAGCTCCGACATAACCATGAACGATGAAGAGGCCTCTCGTATATTAATTGGCTGAAAGTCGCGTCAGCTGTGAAGTGATTTTCGTTCACAGCCTGTATTATTTGCCACGTGGACACCCACCCCTCATCTTTACAACAGATCAACGAAAAAAAAGAAACACCCTATATAGGTTTGATAGACACTGTAATGACGTAGACTGGATAATGTTTCGGTGTATTTAACAAGCAAGAAAAGGTTGATTGCGGGATTCAAGTTTACTTCACTCCTCCTCCTCCTCCCCTCCCCCAATCTTTTTTTTTTCTCGCAACTTCACATTTTACTTCCATCTTCTTTGTTAATGCAGTTCTTCTATAGTGTTAATATCGTTCGTGCTGTGTAATTACCCCCCTTTATAAACCTCTCCCCCATCTCTCTGTGGTTTGTAAAATGTATTGATAAAACTCAAATGGTAGGTCTATATTCAATTCAAATTTTTATTTTCGGTATTCCTACACATCGACTGCCCGCAAGCTCTTGAGTCACTAATTCTTGGTCTTCGTCCTGGTCTGTTTCTCCTTTTCATATTATCATCTCCTACTATCCCTCCTCCTCCTCCTCCTCCTCCTCCTCCTCCTTCTCTCCATCCTCCTTGTTCATCTGTGTTCAGTTCTTTTCGTTTCGTTTCGTTTCGCTTATTTCATTTCCAACAAAATAATTCATTAAAAGGTTAGTGATACATGATAGAATTATTTGATACCCCCTTTTTCGGTCTCTCCGATTTGTACTCTCATTGTAAGAAACTTCGCAATTAATGTTCATTGACATTGCATCGTACTTACTCAAACACAGAATCGACACTATCATCATCTGCAGTAGGCCTACACGATATTTCCAAACGAGCTAATCTAATTCATACATCGTTCTGTTTATTGATTGACACCGATTACCCACGCTATGCATGACAGTTTTCCCATTATGAATGTGTCATTTAAATCGTGAATTAAAGAATATCTCAACAAATACATAAGGGCTTTGAGTATTGATGAACAAGCAGAGCTTCCTTGATTAATATTGCCAGATGTTTTGCCATGTTTACTTCCACGTGTGTGCTATTTGATTTTGTAGCAGTAATGAATGATATGACGGCATGCATGGGCGGCTTTGACCGTGTACTGTTACAGCGGTCGCCAGAAATACGCACATGCTGGGCGATATGGGATGATATCTGTTATTAACCACAACAAAATCGGTCACGATCGCTTGACTTTATGCATGGGCATTGTTCTGAAGTAAACTGATACACGAAGCTGAAATTATTTGCACACGCGCACATGAAAATAGGGATGGGATTACACGCACAACAGACATGTAAAAGCAAGGCGTTGCTCGAGTTCCAGATATACATGTATGTGGCGCCACTGAATAGCATTATTGCGTTACCAATCACAGTGATACACGGATGTCGCCAGCTCTGGAGAAAGTATCCGGCTCTCAAAGAGAGTGCAATGTTTCAATTAAATCGCAGCCAGTAAATAACGGCATTAAACAAAATCACTCTGATGACTGTCATGTCAGCAGTGCAAATCGATCAGATTCACAAGAAAATCATTTTTATTTGATAACTGGTAACATGTATGATACTGTACCCAATGCGATTTGTGTGCTAATCAGTGATGACACACTTAAGCTCTTGTTCTGCAGAATCAAATCGGAAAAGCCAGAATAGCAGCAATGAATATCGAATCTATTTTGTGTAATTATTGCGTGCTTCATCTTTTTAATTTCAGACTCAGAACGTACTACGATATGAAGATTAAAAAAAAAATACGTGAGTGCTTGATAAAGTGTTCTAGTAATATCAACAAGTATCACTTTTCTTAGAAGTGTTTTCAAGCATCGAGATGTAGAGAAAAGATTCTGTTATACTATCGAAAACTCAGGCCCCTTTTGACTCTTTTTTTTTTGTTCAGATCATCGTTGTATCTCATTCACTCAGATGTTTTTAGGCGTGAAGCTTATAATTCACATCTGTTTCCCTTTCGCGAAAAGTCGATCAAAAGATACGCTTTATCCCCCCCCCCCCCCTCCATATCATTAGCCTATAAATGAATGTGTCTGGTCCACATTTCAGAATCCTTGCGCTCCATTAAACTTCAGTGAGTCTGCACTCATTATAAAAGTGTGTGTGTGTGTGTGTGTGTGTGTGTGTGTGTGTGTGTGTGTGTCTGTGTCTGTGTCTGTCCTGTCTGTCTGTCAGTTTGTGTGTGTCTGTGTGTGTGTGTCTGTATGTCTGAGTGTGCCTGTGTTACATACATTGTGTGTATCAAAAGCAGGTTGGCTGCATTTTCATTTACGAAAATGGGACACATCAAATTACACCTGGGTTAATATGACTTGGGGCACTTATACTATCCTGTTTTCAGTAATAATAACATTCCCTGTTTCCCATACATTCTATACTCGATTACATCTTCAATTCCTGTGTTTTTATGTCATTGCTCGTTGTTCATTCAAATATTTAAGTTAGGAATTTGAACAGGACTGGGTGGTGTGGAGGAAAAGAGAACCTGAGAAGATGTCATATGAATATAGGAGGATGCGTGTGTTGTCCCTGTGTTGTATAGGCCTATGTATGTATATGTGGTATAATCATATAGAAATAGTTAAAGTAAGGTGTTGAATATTGATAACATTTCATTCGATGATAATTTTGTTTTGTATGCTCTGTTTCAATGATTTTAATTTGATGATTGCGTTTGTTATACAAATGAATGCTATGTATATTACTGAAATCAAACGAAGACTATCGGAAAACTCTAAGTATCTTGTATATTCCTTTGTGTTTGTACGATATAAATGTAAAGACATCTCTAAAGCTTTTTTGAAGGCGCTATAGCACCAATCACTGGGGGATCTTCCTATAACGAGACCGACAACCACGAATCATACGGCCCACGAGTTCGACATTGAAAAAATGGTCCATGAATTATGCAGTCCACGAATCATACAGGCCATGATCTTGACACAAGGCAAATAAGGCCCATGAGTTCGGCAGTAGGTAAACAAGTCCCACGGGTCCGACACAAGGCCAAAGAGGTCCATGAGTTCCACACTAAGCAAAACGGCCCACGAATTCGACATTACATTAAGGGGCTTAATGTGTCGAACTCATATCTGGTCCCTTTTTTCTAAGTGTCAGACTCTTGGGCCTTGTTTGCCCTAGTGTCAGACTAATGGGCCTCACTTGCCTAGTGTTGAGCTCATGGGCTATATGATTCGTGGGTGTCGAACTCGTGACGTGCACCTCAATCACTGGCTTAAAAAAGCAAACAAACAAAAACTCGAAGAGTAAAGAAAGAATTAGCACATAGATTGCACCTGTCATTACAGTAAAATATTGTACAGATAATCATATATATGATGAGCGAGCATTGCAATTTAATTGCTAGATTTTATCTAAACAAATTATAAAATGGGCTTTAGAATCTCTGCAATCTGATTGGTCAATTGTCATGCGTTGATTTTTACTGATCCACACTGAGCCATGCGTCCGGTAAATTGCGGCCGCATGGCTCAAGTCTTTCAGTGTTGTAGGTGTACCGGACGCATGATGGGGAAAATGGTTGTATTTCATGAATTTATGGGCCCATTTTACAACACAAAAATGAATGATGAACAGGCCTATTTCGTGGATCAGTGAGAATGGATGCTCTCGTTTAACTTTGGAACAGTCTAAAACCCATTCGCTGCGCTCGTGGGTTTAAACAGTTCCAAAGTTAAACTCGCGCATCCAATTCTCACCGATCCACTCTGTCCTGTGCATCATTTTGTATGCTGACACATTGTGTCTTTCACTGACGCACTTTATGTGCCACGCAAATGTAGAATTCGAATGAATAAGTAATCAAGTGTCGCACAGGCGCAAATACTCTATAGGTCCCCGCTTTAAACCGGTGGGCCTCAATGTCGGCAAAAAATATATAAACATAAGGATTCTATCTAACTGGGCCCGAAAAACCTTACAGGAGTCAAAATAGGCCTTGGGAAAAATGCAAAAGGTTGAAGAGTGTTGCTCTATTATAGGTCAGCGCTTCTCAGCCTTTTTTAACCCAAGGCCCGCTTTGGCTTTTTAAGTATTTTCGAGGCCCATGCTAGATCGAATACGATCTTTTTTTAATCTAATTTTTGGACAATATCGTGCCCACCTAAGAAAGCTTTTGGCCCACAGGTTAAACACGGCACCATGAGACGGCGCGCCGTCTCATTCAAGTGAACTCATTGTACAACAGCAATTCCGAGCGCATTCCGACTCTGCCTGAATAGCGCCATCTGTGTTCAACATCTTCGTCAAACAACCCTCTCTTGCAACACAGTGCATGATATCCGAGTTCAATGGGATTTTTTATTTATTTATTTATTTTATTTTTTTTTGGGGGGGGGAGGTATTTTACCCGTTATCGTCTAAGTGGGTTGGTTGTTTGGAATACATTTTCAGGGGATATAGATCTTCACTTGTAGACATTTGTACCGTAAAAGAAACAAAAAACTTCAAAACTGATAATTCCGCTGTGACGCTTGTTCACTATAGGCCTTACTTGTCATTAAAACATGGATGAATTGAATGGCGCTTTGGATTCAGAATGGTGTTATCTCTAAATTTCACACCCATACAGCCCAGTACTTTGTGATATGTATGATTTGAAAACCTATGAAAGGGGCTTACTACTGGAAAAAGCGGACATGATTATCTGTACAATATCATGACACGCGCAAAATTGCAACAATAATCATTGGTCGTTTGTTTATTGTTAGGGTAAGTGGCGATCCTTATATTGGGCTTATCTTTCCAAACTCGGAAATTCGCTCTTGAACAATATTTGATTTATAACTTAATGTTCTGATTTTTTCTTTCTTACTTTTTTCTTTATCATTTTTCCTCCGCTGAGTAGGCCTACCTTTTTTATGTTCTGAGATTTTGTTATTTTAATCATGCAAATCATTTGTAGATACTATGATTCTTTTTTATTCTTCTAATAGATATTAAAAAAAAGATTTGACAGCTGTTGTGTCGCGTAAAATAAATGAATCAGTAACAAAATGCTAAATCAGAAGGCTTTTTCTAACATGGGGAAAAATATTGAATCTGAATCTCGAAACCTGCGAGAGCTTTTGCATCCCTTGCCTCCTTTGATTAATTAGATAATGAATTTCATTTCACATTATACTTATCATGTTGAGGTTTTTTTTTTTTTTTTTAATGGTTCAACGTGGGCAAAAAATAAGTAATAAGGGAAGATTATTTTTAGGCATATCGTGTTTCCCAAATAAGTCAGGTTGTTTAAAGTGCACCTTTATTCAATAGAAATAATCCAGTTGAACAGAGCAACGTTAGGGAACATTGTGTTCATATCAATTTTTAGCGTTTGTCGCTCATGAAGACTGTGTACAAACACCCTCATTTGAAGTTGAAAATTGTAATGCAATTATGAATAAAGCATGAAATCTCTAAGACCTAGAGTTACCCTAAACAAAGAAATGGAACACTGCCGTGAGGACGTTATCATATCTTTTCAGACAGTTTCATATAAACTTCATCGTTTAAAATGACTTGTGCAAGTGTCCTTAGGCCTGTTTATTCGTTCTTTCAAATTCAACTGACTTTGCAAACAGAAAATCTTTGATTCCCGAGCCGGAAAAAAAAGAAAAAATGTGATGTAGAATTAATCAAGCTTCCTATCGCCGAGAAACACCAAAATTTTGTCCGGAAGACATAATATTCCGACTAATACAAACTGTTATGATTATAAAATGTGTATTAGACATGAACTCCTGCCTTCATCGGTGATTCACCTGCCTGCACTCCCACTACACACGGTGTATTGGCATAGCAACAGTACACAACCTGCTGACCGAACTACATGTGATGGAGTGGCCACTAACGGCGAACATCATGTAGTGCATTCTGTCATCAATGATTTCTAATGATAATTGATACCATAAATTGTCTAAGTCAATGAATACAGTAAAACATACTCTGGGATTGTTCGTAAGGTAATTTAATCATCCATTTTATTCATCATTTTGGTTTGTCACTGTTGTAATGGGAAACTCTAAACACTTCAGAAGTTTTGTAGTATCATTCCGCCACAAAAACATCGAATCTTCGATGAGTTGAGCGCAGCTATCATGGCGGCCAAGATGTCGTCGCAAAATTTCTTCCAGCAACAGAGCAAATACGGGGCTGGCCCATCCAATGGGCCGGCTCCCGTTGATGTTAGCCCAGAACTTCACTTGAAGATGTCCAAGAAAATTGCCCAGCTTACAAAGGTGAGTATCGTAAGATAAAAGAAGAAGAAATGCTTTCCGAAAAAGAGGGATACTCAAACCATCCCGTTATCGTGAGCAATGTTTAGTCCCATACGTTGATATTGGTGCATGTGTCTGAGTGGGTACGCCCTACTGTCCTGTGTGCTGTTTTACTTTTATGACTGCGCTGCTCGATTCACAGACAGCTAGCCTACAGTACAACACTACTACAAGTACTAGTACAAGGTAAAACAAAGCAAAACCACACACACTCGAGAATTGCGTCTGTGCGACATGGATCTGGATTTTGATCTTGATAAGTTGTTAAAGCTAAAATATGAAAATGTCTTCCGAACGAAAACATTTCTAAACAGAGGCTTATGCAGCCTTTGCAGAACATTGTCGTGTCTGAAGTGCAACATATTGCCAATCAATATGCATTAGAACTAGATTGACATAGACTAGAAATGTCTGTTTTCAAATTTCATGTCAATTTTGCTCTTTTTTTTTTGGGGGGGGGTTAAAATTTGTGTGGTTAATTGTCAAAGTGAACTGAAATAAACATTCAGATTCTAACGTACTTTGTAGTTTAATAGCCTTTAAGCTGACAGACATTTTAAGAATTTTGGAACTAGATTTTCTAACCCCCCTCTAACCCTGATTCTATACTCAAAACAGTTGGTCAACTGTGTGTATCACATGTTCTACATTAATTGTATGGACGTACATACAGGTGGGCATACTGCCCCACTCACTGGCAATTCAGCATGTAAACAACAACAAGCATGACATGGATGTGTGCGTATTTTTCTGTTACTTAGTATAGATTCTAATTTAGGTTAATAGTCTACCGTATGATATTCGTTGGAGTGATACAATCTGTATTTTTAAACGGAATATAAGAAGATATGATATGTTTTGAGGCTGCGTTTTAAATATACATATTTTTTGTTATTATACATACAGTAATATTCATATCACGAATGATTGTTTGCATACTCTGGCAGAAAATTCAATTCATCTACGCACATTTTCCATGCTTTTGAAGTGAATAGGAATACTTGTACTTTTTATGTTGAGTATTTTTATTTTTATTCTTGTTTGTTTGTTGTATACAGTTATTTATGTAAGTTGTATTTATTGTTTTACCCTGTAAATCATTGTATTTTTACGTGGACCCCTTTGAAAATCAGTCTTGTGCTGAAAGGGCTATCCACCCTGTGAATGGAAATAAATTAATTAATAAAATTTTCTAGAAGAACAGTTTTTAAAAGATCTGGTGCAAAAATTCTTTACATCCTTCAATCATGTTCACAATGCAAGTTTAATTGTAGCCATAACATCTGATCAAAGAAAGCTGAGCATAAGTTTTTCAGTACAGTTGTACCCACTTCATACAGAGATGTGTATCAAGCTGAAAATATGAAATCTTTTACCATTGAAAACTCCAATATGAACATGTTTTTTTTTTTACATATCCTTGCCCAGCAGACTGAAGCAATAAGTGATATCACCCTTGTGGATGCTTAGGAAGTTTGGATCAGATGTGTAAAATTGCAAATTTATGATTATTGTTGTTAACTGGTACACAAGTTCCTTCATATGTGCAATATTTCCACTTATTTCTCATGCTGCAGGTGATCTATGCACTGAACACAAAGAATGATGAGCATGAAGCTATGGTACAAAGCTTGAAGGAAGCACACGAGGAAGAACTCCAGCAGCTCATGGGAGAGACCAAGCAAAAGATGATGCTGTATCAGAGCAAGCTAGGCAAGGAGACAGAACTCCAACAGCGGGTGAACAAACTCGAGGCCGAGGCCTCCGACTTTGAGAGGCAAAAGCGAGAGGCCGGCGCAGAGTTCAGCGAGTTCAAGCGGAAGTCAGAGGTCAAGGAGGGCAACCTCAGGGCTGAGCACTCCCAGAAGTTGTTGTCCCTATCGCAGGACCTCCTTGCTGTCAAGCGGGATTTCGAGGACAGGCTAAAGCAGTTTGACGATGTGAAAGCGAGATTGGAGCGTGAGAAACATGGAGCGTTGGAGGACCTGAAATCAAAGCACAGGGATGAATTGGAGGCATTGCAACAAGCCCAAAATGCCCAGAAAATGGGACAGTCGAGTGAACTGGAGGAGATCAACATGAAGCATGCTGCAGAGATATCGAGATTAAAAGAGGAATGTGAGGCTGTTAACGAGCAGAAGACTCAGTTAGTAGAAGACTATGAAGGAAAGCTGGAAAAGCTGAAAGCGTTTCATGAACGGGAGATCAGCGCTCTCAGGGAAAATGAGCTCCAGAAGCAGGGGATGGAATGGAAGGAGAAGGAGGAGGCGCTGAGGAGAACTTTTGCACAAAAGGAGCACAGTCTGAATTCAAAGGTCCAAGAACTCACTGCAGAACTTGCCGTTTCTGAGGAAGACCTTGCTAAATACAAGGACCTCCTTACCAAGGCAGAGGCGGCTTTGGAGAGCCGGGAGGGAGATGCCAGTAACCTGGGCCAACAGGTAACATTCTGTCATTACCCTTTACCTGCCTATAGATTGTATACAAATTGTAACAAGCAATTACTTGATAGTCAAAATTACCAAATTGCAAATGTAGGGTGTAAATTGTAAACTTCTATTACCATTCTATGATTGTGGTTGATTAATGTTTGTCAGTTTGTCTGCACTCCTCTTCTTCCATCCCCTCCCCCCCTCCCCCCCCAAAAAAAAGGCACACTGGAAGAAGTCACAAAGTATTTATATTATATTGACTGTGATTACTGCACCTTATTGTATTTCTAGAAAATAATGTATGGCACTAGAATAATGGAGATTTAGGGTTAAATACAAATTGTAGATAGTGCCTGGATTCTTTATTCTTTCTTGATTAATTACAAATTGTTTGACTTATCCAACAAATTCATTTCCATCTATGACACATTTGATGTTCATTTGTTACTCTTAATTTCAACGCTGTAAATACCATGCTTTTCTAACAACTCATGAGCAGCTGCATTAGCTTAAAGTCAGCTACGTTTAAGACATCTATATATGCAAAGATGAGAGTGGTTATTGGCCCCTTCTGGCAAGATGTTTCCATGTTTATGTTTTTGTTTTTTCATAGATCTGTTTGCTCTAATTTCTACAAGTTCCTTGGAATTTGAGTGAAAACATTTTACTGGTCCAATATTAAAATGTACAAACAGTACAAGTTACTGATCAGTTAAATTTCTAAATCAGTACAAATTTCATGTCTGCCATTCAAATATATCCTACATGTACACTGTAGAACCGTGTCTGTAAAAATGATAGAATGTTCCAGCCTTTAAACCTATTTACAGGTACTTCACAGCATTCATTGAAAAATATGGCACACACACCCAAAGAACAAGAACAGCAGCAGCGGCAGCAACAGCAACAACAACAACAACAACAACAACCAACACACACACACACACACACACACACACACACACACACACACACACACACACACACACACACACACAAATTAACAGCACATTTTTTTCCTTTTGATGAGTTGTGACAAAAGTTTGATACAAGCTTTGGTACAGTACCTGCTATTCCACACCATTGTCAGACACATGAAATGTGTTAAAAGTGAATACCTAGCAAGCAAGTGACATGAAGTGGGTACAGCTTCAAGAATGTACCACACCCTGATTCAGAGCTTCCCTCAGTGCTGCATAGCTATGCTTAGTCTCCTCCTAAAGAGTCCAAATTCTCACCCTGTAATTCATTTGGATTGTTCGTACTGTACTTTTGTTGTTAATGTTGTAGTATGGTGTTGTTTATCTCTTTATTTTGTTGTGCATTTTTTTATTCAGGGAGAGGGTCGTTTGTGTTTTTGTTTTGTCAGTTTGAATGAAGAAGCATTGGACCATACAGGGAAAGTAGCCCCCTTCTCCTTTCCTGAGCTGGAGAAAAAAACCCCCACCAAACAAACAAACGAAAAACACAACAACAAAAGCACACACACACACACACACACACACACACTTGAAATCAGAAACACAAGTCTCCAGCACATGCACAGCATACCAGCTTGCAAGTTGCAGATCTGCAGGGATGATCTAGAGTCTGTGAATAATGTGCATGGCTTCAAAAGTGAGCCAGATCCGATTAGCAATCTTATTAACCCATTCAACAAGCATCAGTTCTGCAAGGCAATTTATTACGCCTCATGCTTGTAAAGAGCAACCTTGATGCCTGTAATAACATGCACAGCATGTACAGTGTATGTGTGGAACTTGCAGTAGTCACATTTGTATGATATATGAAAGTAAAACTTGTTTAGATACCATAACACTTTTAAATAGAATTCAGAAGTGCAAATATATTGTCACTGAAGACAATAATTAATTTGTAAAACACAGAAATTTGTTGATGGTTTCTTTTATGAGTCATTGCGATCACATGCTATGCACAATCAGTCTCAATTCTGACTCAAGCCGCTACAACACTGTCAATTGCTCACACACAAGCATGTAAAAGACAGCAAGGGAGAGTGCTCTGTGCATGTGCATGTGGTTTTTTTTTTCTTTGTAGCTTTGTAAAAAGTCAAATCCTTTCAAGAGCTGAAATTGAACAAGGACATGTACTTTGACTGCAGTACATTTTTCAGATTACAACACATACAGGGTTCCTTCAAGACAAACATTTATTTGTCAAATTAGTTTATTGACCAGAGCATTGATAAAAAAAAAAGAAAGTAATTGAGCAGTCTAGGTTCAAGGTTGCATAGGCACATCTCAGTAGCCCTCTTTGCCATTTGCCAACAACCCCTCCCAAATCAAAGATCATACTTGTAAGAACATGGCCTTGTGTCAGCAGGGGGTCAAATCTCAGGTTGAACACAGAATATTTTAAGAGGAATCAAAATGCTCCTGATTTTTTTTTTTTTTTTTTTTTTGCTGGAAAAATACACAGTCATCTTTGTGGTTAAGTCACAATTTAAGTAAAACAGATTTATAAATCAGAAAGATAATGTCCAAATGTTTTTTAATCTAGGGAGACAGTTTTATAGAGCAGTCACTTGAGGTTAGTGGTAATAAGTCCAGTGAGCTAGTGTTGAAACTGCACTGAGTTTGATGAAGACCCGACACTGCAGCGTTCACATGCAAGCCACTCCTTCTCTAACTTTTATGCATTGGATTGAATCAGCTTTCACTTATTTTTTGGTTATGTGAGGATTTGTGATGTTAAAGGTAGGGAATCCCATTTGCATGCCTTAAATGAAGAGTTGTATAAATACTGTGGTGTGTTGAAGACAGTATCATTTTAGAAACTCCCATAAAGTATTGAAAGTAGAAGGTAACATTTAGTACATTTTTATTGACCGTTAGATTTTGAATTGAATTTTTTTCGGGGCTCACCGTAGATTGCAGTACATTACTAGGCTACCTTTGCAGACCCATGCACTGCATGTGTGTCCATCATGTATATTTTGTGAAGAAAGTTCATCAAAACTTACAAACGTTTCTACATACATTCTTGCCACACACTCTATATGTTATTACATTAGCTCTTATACTTTTAGATTTGTGTTTATAGATAAATAACAGAAGACTGCAACAAAAAGGTTTGAGTGTGGCTGACACACAGAACTACTTAGTAGTTGAGTTTTGTGCATTATTCAAATTGTAGATAACTGTTGACTTCCAAATTTCTCAGCAGTGGCCTAAACAAGTCCCCTGAGGTTCATATTTAATGTTCAATTCAATTCAATTCAATGGAGGTTTATTGACAATAAAAAAGAACATGCAGCTCATTAGCTGAAATTGTTCATTTTACAATTAAAACAGAAAAACAACATTGTACAAAATAAAAAGATATATTTGTGAAATTGGCTATAGATATGAATCGAAATGACGGAAACACTGTACAAACGATATAACGGAAACACTATACACAAAGATAAAAAATTAATATTTTAACCCGGCCTCAAATCCCTGAATTTTGAACCAAGACCCTAAAATTCCCATGGAGATTATCAACAAACAGTACATGCATAAATATTTTATTTTTCGTTGATTAAAACCTTTGACCTCTTAACCCTCAATAAAAATGCATGTATTAAAATCATCAATAACGGAGTACGAATACTGAAAAATATTGCACATGTAAAGAAACAAATGATTGTAAAAATCATTGAGTAACTGAACTGAGCAGGGAGTAATTAAATTTCTGAACAATAAAATAATTGAGCTTAATTATCGATACGCATAATAAACACAATCATATGAATGTAAACAAACTCAAGGCGCCGTTATGGCACAACATGTGGTTCTCAAAGCAAGTCTAAAGCACATCTCAAATATAAAACAATATTTCAACACAATTGACAAAACATTAAAACAAAAACAGTGTATTTATCACAAAGGTATTGAGTGCTTCCCATTCCCCACCCACCAAGTCCAAATCAATGAACATCCAAATTATTAAATAAAACATAAAATATCTAAAAATCCAAAAAATTTCAACTTACACCGAACCTATCACAAATTCATGCATCAAAACATAAAAGAGAGAAAAAAAATCAGCACCAAACAACAAACTTATAGCATCCAGCCTGACCCTTGACCCTTGACTTTTGACCCCACGCCCTCAAAACTCTCAAGAGAATCATTGATGGGCAGAGATATGCACTTCAAATTGACCTTGACCTTTTGGACAAAAACAAAATACGCATGAAATTTACTATCAAAAACACAAAGAGGATACTTTACAAAAGGTCAGGAATATTGCACATTGATGAGTAGAAAAGTCTACAAGCCATTGAGTAGCCTCACTAAGCAGGGGATAGTTGAGTTTCTGAAACGTTGTGTTCTGGTTCGGGGGATGTCGATATTTAACGAGTTCCTAAGGTTACGAGTTATGAGTTGGGAACGCTGAGGAGGAAGCATGTCACGGTGACGAGTAGAGCGAAGGAGGGATTTTCCAAAACTAGTGAGAAGGGAACTCCTTCTTTCAGACAATGACTCGATGTTCATATCGCGGAGAGCATCATTATAGGGGAGATATAAGGGGTAACTGATGAGGCGGAGAGCCCTCCTCTGCACCTTTTCCAACGCTTGTGACTGCTCATGAGTCAGGTTGGTGCACCACACTGGGGCAGCAAATTCAAGAAGGGGGCGGATATACACGGTGTACACAAACAACAGATCATTATGGGTAACTCCGTTTCTCCTGAGTGAGCACAAAATGTAAAGTCTCCGAGAGGCGCGCGAGATCATTTCCCGTACTTGACTATCCCATCTCAGGTCTGATCGGATGGTAACGCCAAGAATGCGCATGGAGGATACGACTTCAATCGGGTTGTTTCCAATAGTAATGACCGGAGGGGGGACATGATTACGCAAGAAGGTGAAGTGCATCAATTTGCATTTTTCAGGCTTGGGTTTCATGTAATTAGCATTGCTCCATTCACAAACAGATTCAATATGAGATTGCAAATTGTTGTGGCCGGCTTTGTGAGAGATTTCGACTATGCTCAGGTCGTCGACATACTTCCATCTATTGTCCGCTGTCAGGGCGAGGTCATTGACCATGATCAGAATGTTTTGCTGCATTTTGGGAGGTCTGTAAAAGGTATCCCCTACCTTTAAAGGACAAGTTCACCTTCATAGACATGTGGGTTAAGTGAATGCAGCAATATTAGTAGAACACATCAACGAGAGTTTGAGGAAAATCGGACAATCCGTTCAAAAGATATGAATTTTTGAAGTTTCTGCTCAGTCACGGCTGGATGAGAAGACTACTATAGCTTGTGATGTCATAATATGAGTACAACTATATAAAGAAAGTATAAAGAAAATTCAAGATATTCTCACTTTTCTCACTTAATAAAAGAACATTCGACTTCTCTCTTTCTGAAGTCAGGGGGAATAATATTACCCCTAACATCAGTTAGTAACAAGTTGAAGAAATGTGCACTTTATTCAAAAAGTCAAGTTTTGTGAAATTTTCTTTTTATATTCCTTATATTGTTGTACGCATGTGACATCATACACTGTAGTAGTCTTCTCCTCCAGCAGTGATTACACAGATATTTTAAAAATTCATAACTTTTGAACGGATTGTCGGATTTTCCCCAAACTTTCACTGATGTGTTCTACTAATATTGTTGCCTTCACTCAATCCACATGTCTGTGAAGGTGAACTTGTCCTTTAAATAAAAAAAGCTTTGTTGTTTGTGAATATGAATTGAGTATTTGTCGCCACTCTTGACCAGAGTGTCAATGTGCCACAGCTGACATACTGTACGTCACTTGTAAAAACATGTACTGGATTCTGAAACAGAGGCTAATCTTTGCTTGCAGTTACTTAACATCTTGTGCAGTAGACATGCAGATCAAAATATTTAATCTAGTAGTTTTGCTTGTTTTATTAAAGTTACCGGTACTTGAAAGTGAAATGGGCCTTTACAATGCATGTTACTCTGAATGGAAAATTTTTGTTTGAATTTGATTTCACTTCTTTCGCAATGAAATGAGATTACTTTCAATGGGTCTCTCCAGTGCTTAGTGTCAGTATTCAGGGCTGCACACTAACCCATTTTTTATAACTGGTCTGACCTGTCTGTTGGACCAGTAGGTACCAAGTCTTTCTATTTTTTACTGGTCCATTCCTTAAAAGTTACTGGTCCGAAAGTGATTTTTACTGGTCAGGGATCATCGGACCAGTGCCAGTGTGCAGCGTTGCAGTATTGTACACATGAAATTGGACTTCATTCTGATATCGCAAATATCTTCAGCTGTATATTGATTTGACATTGGGAAGGCTTCCAAAATAGGGCTTCCACTGTGATTACTAGCTAGCAGTTTTATTGACTACATTGATTGACTGCATCTAAAGGGGGCTGTCTATTGTAAAACTTATGGCAGTTGATGGTTGGCTCATAATTTATATGCCCTTTATCATCTAGGGATGTGTATTTGGTTGTATCGTTGATATCAATGTCATCTCGCAGTTGTAAAAAACAAAACAAAACAGAAGAGACATGACAAAAAGCGAATGTGGGAGAATAACGTCTCTTGCCACCATTTTATGATACAGGGCTCTGAAATGTTCCTCCAATTCTACACGTATGTACCAGTCATGCAGTGCTGCTGCATGGTCAATCCGAGGCTGCCTGCGTTTGTGAGATGTAGAGAATCTATTTGTGGGCTAGTTTTTAAATAGATGCAAAGCATTCCATTGTAGAAAAGCTAGTCTTCATTTCCCTTCAATGGAGCTAAATCCCAGCACCCTGTACAAGATATTATGATGTGACATTTCTAGGGTTGACGGAACGTGCTAAGCTCCTTGTATGGTTCCAGTGAGCCGTAGCAGTCTCCAGAATGCCATTTTTTTCACACCGGAACTGAAAGGTTTTCTAATGACCACCTTTTCATGGATGTTACATAACTTAGGGGAGGATTATACCCTCTCTTGGAAGTCAGGCCTCTGGAACCAGGGATAAGCCACAGCCCAAAACCTTGCATGTCATTCTTATGGGGATATTTTGGTATACGCATGTGCCTTAGCACGGTTGACGCCTTTTTTATCCCCAAGATGAACATTGGAAGCTGGTACCACAGCATTCCTCTCTAAATGTCCTTTAAGTTATCATCAGTATTCTTATTTTTCTTTTTCTTTTTCACATAAGTGGTTGTTTAAAATCAGGTATTTTATTGGCATAGAACTTAGACTAAACTTTTGGTATCAAATTTCCTGATGATAGAATGGTGGGAAGTTGAATTAATTTCTTTCTTTTTTTAAAATGTGACTGGTTAATTTGTGCTCCAGTCACCCTTCAAATAAGGTGTAGGTACTTTTGAGGAATACAATCTTGACACATTTGAAGTTTACATTTAAAGTGATACTCTAATAATCATGAGATGAAAGATATAACAAGACAGCAATTACAATACTGTAGCCAGTAATGACTTTGGCACATACACCGTAAAGGGTTCATAGAGTCATTTTGTTTAAATTCTGAGACCCATCATGATTTGCATTTGAGAAAGTGCAAAGTAAAAGCCTAGATATGTACCAAAGAGACATCCCAAACAAGCCTCTTCTTCATTTGAATATTTTTTTTTCTCAGTTGCATACATGTTTATAGTATATTATCAAAATTACCTCTGTATGATTAGTAGAAATATTCTGTACTTTCAAGACTATGAAAAAAGTTTATACAACAAAATGCATGAGTTGATATGTTTGTGTTTTATGTTTTTCTATATTTCTTGCATGCATGATATGCACTTTCTGCATTTTGATTTTTTTTCTTTCTCTCCAATATAGGTTAAAAAAGATTTTTTTTCTCAAAAATCCTTTGTTGGAGGCTATCACATAACACCATGTGACGCTTACAAATAGTGAGCTCTGGTTCCTCTCACACTTTTGATTGCATGCATTTTGCTATTTCTGAACCAATAAGCAAAGTGTACTTGACACTATAATTTCTGCATCATATCATGTTTCAGTTAACCCTTTATGATCATAATCCTCATCATTCTCTTGTCTCTTTCTGACACTCACTTTTTATAGCTCCTTGCTGCCAGAAAAGAAGCCAGCAGTGCAATGACTCGCTTGAAAGAGGTCGAAGGCGAGCTAGCGGCATCGCGACAGAGATGCGAAGATCAGGCGTCGGAAATGGTGAAGAAATCAAGTAGGTTTGCTCCTTTGTTGTTTGCTTTCCCAGTTTCCATTGATATGACCAGGCAGAAGTATGTGCCGATCTACAGAAAGAGCATCCCATCGGGGAAAATTAGTCATTTCAAACTCTGGCGTTAATTGCTTATGCACAGATTCATGGTCATGTGAAAGGGGATTGTTATTTTATGTTTATTTGTGTTTTTGTAAATGTGTTAGCGTTTTATGTAGGTTGGTGTATATGTTTTATATATTTGTTTTGCACATTTTTACATTCAAGTAGAATGTATATAAATCAATGAATAAAATGAAAATGTTAAAAAAGTGCTGGGGAAAAAAATTTAGTTATCCCATGTTGCTTTCAAAACTATCTGTCCTTTAGTACATTGTAGTATGTTGATGTATAAGATCAGTAATCTGCAACCAAAAATGAGTGCAATGATAATATCTTCTCCTGACTGTATGTCAGGATTTATGTTTTCTGTTGTGAATCAAAACAACAAGAATGACAAATCATGTACTAATAAGTCCATGTCAGAATCTGATTTTTTTTTTTTGTTACTATTATTATTTTCTTTTTTGTCTTCTTTGACCAGGTTTGATTGGCACACTGGAGGCAACACAACTCAGCAATGCGGCCACCATCAAGGACCTGGAGTCCGACCTGTCCCGGCTGCAGGACAAGGTACAGTGGTTGGAGAAGGAGAGGGCTTCGCTGGAGTCCAGCAAGCAGTCTCTCAGTCAGCAACAGACCAACCAGCTGCAGTCACTGGAGAAGGTATGGTGGGGTGCAGTGGTGGTGATGATGGTGGTAGTGATGATGGTATTGTTGGGAGGCGGGGGGAGAGGGGAGGGAAACCACCAAACTTCAGGCTCAATTTCACAAGTTACTGTAGTCTCCGCATACTTGGGTACTGAGAAAAAATATATTAACGTAAGGGTGGAAAAAGCAAAACTATGATAAGTGCCTCATGATCACCTATTGCAAACTGAAGTGCGTTTTACATGTGTGTCCAGTATCAAAGCATAACATAACTGATCAGTTTTATTAATCTGAAGTGATATATTACTTTAATATAAAACCATGCTGTAATGGTATTACAAGGTGTAAAAAAAGAAATGAGGAGATTATTAACATTTATTCATATACAAATAAGATATGAACTTTCATTTCATTTACTTTTATAATAATTCATTTTCAACTGAAAAAAAGAAATAAATGTACAAAGCATATCATGCTAATACAAAATAACAATATACGTATTCTGAATGTCAAAATATCAAACACAATATGATAGCTTGTAAAGCCAGGATGCGTCATGTGTAATTAAATTATTACTTTTTGATAGCAAATTATCTATTTGTTTGTCTGGTAGGCTCTTGAAGACCTGTCCATCGAAAAGCAGGTTCAGAAGGAGCGCTATGAGAGGGAGCTGGAGGCTGCCAAGAGTCGGGGCTCGGAGGACATCGCCAGGTTGGAGAAGGAGCACGGCAGCAAGGCGGAGGAGATGCTCCTCGCTCACAGAGCGGAGCTGGAGAAACAACAGAGGGAGGCTGCTGAGGAGCTGGCAAAGCTGAAACAGGTGAGAGAGAGAAAGATAGATAGATAGATAGACAGATAGATAGATAGATAGATAGATAGATAGATAGATAGATAGATAGATAGTTCTTATATTCTGTTCGTATTTTCTGTTCAGTCTTAGTTGTTTATACATATATGTGACAATTATATGATATACTCATCTTGAATGTTTGTGTAATTGATACAAAGTCTGCTGGAAAGCTTGTTTAACAATTTGATGGCAGCAAGAATCCTTCAAAATGTGACCACTGCCTTCGCTCTCCTTCTTCTTCCATTCCTTCTGTGCATGCATCCAGGAGCTGGAGCAGCAGCTGGAGTCCACCCGGAGCCAGCTGACCCAGGAGCGGGACTCCCTGCAGACCCGGCTGACCCACCAGGAGGCCGAGCTCAGCGCCAAGCTGAAGCGCGCAGAGTCGGAGGCCCGGCGGCTGCAGGGCATCCTGGACGAGAACGAGCGCGGCCTGGGCTCGGCCAACACCCGCATCGGGTCCCTGCAGCAGACCAACGCCCAGCTGCTGGAGGACCTGGAGAAGGCTCAGAAGGATGGGAGGGAAGCCAGCAGCCAGGCCTCATCTTTCAAGGTCAGTCACGCTTGGCTGCACACTAACTCATTTTTTTTTTTCTACTGGTCCTGCCTGTTCTTGTCGGACCAGTAGATACCCACTTTTTCCATAAGATTTCTGTAATTCACTGTAAATGTAAAATTTACTGGTCCAGTTCTTTTTTTCAACTAGCCCCAACAATTTTTTTCTGACAAGTCACTTAGGACCAGTAAATTTTGCAATTCCTGAAATGTTACTGGCCCGACAGTGATTTTTACGGGCCTGTGACTGTTGGACCAGTGACAGTGTTTAAGTGCTGCACTACCTATAGAGGATGAACAATACAATAACATAACATGGTGAGTAAGCACTCTAGTACCTACTCATATTATATACTCTCTTTCAGTCTATTGAAGGTGAATTTGCATGAAGGACTTGATTTCAGATAAATATGAATTATATTGGAACATTATGTTTAGATTCTATAGTAATATTTTAAGCTCATATTTTAGCCCAGATTGGCCCAATGAGGTTTTTTGTAAATGTTGATCCTGAAGTAGTGAATGCATCTAGGAAGTGCTAGGGAGGGATTTTGTCCACTTCAGTCATCAGCCTGACTTTTTTCCCCTCTCTGATGGTCTCGTTTGAATTCATGTAAGAATATTGTAGAGCTGCTGAAGCAAATTACGATTAAATGTTGAATGCACCATTTGAAAGATGATTTGAAAAAGATGAAATATTCGATATCTGATACAGTGTTCATCTTGTGTCCAAACTTTATATGTAGACGGAGCTGGAGAAGCTGAAGCACACCCATGCCACCAAGATGGCAGAGTCCAGGGAGGAGCTGAAGACCAAGCTAGACCAACTGTCCAAAGATCTGGACTCCAGATGGACGGAGACTCTCAGGTGAGACTACATCAGCCCGGTGGTCAGCTTCAGCCTCTAGAGTTCACTGAGGGGACTGTGATACCTTGGAGAACATTAAACGAGATGTTCTTTGCCCCTAACAAGACGTTTTTTGCCCCTTAATGAGATTTGTGTCCCACTTTATGTGATGTGTTTCCTCTCTTTCTGAAATTTACATCACTTTCGGCTTATGGCCGATGCACAGTGAGCAGATTTTGTCCTTCACTGTTGTGATCTGTAGCAGTGAGAGCACACCATAAAATGTAAACTTCACCAGTACAACCATCATTGTTCCATTGACAAGCCAGGAGGTTTATTGACCGATTCGGGTTCGTTGAGGGCAGCAGACATTTCATGGCACTGGGCGCAGCCATAGTGGGTGTCTCAGCCGACCCCCCCTGCTCTCCTCCACCCCGGGCAACATGTTTATCACGCACTTGTAACAGGTTCGCGCACTCAGTACGAGACGCCCATTGGCTAAAGCAGTTTTTCATTCTGCGCGCGTGCTAATGTAGGGAGAGGGGTGGGGAGTGGGAAGGGGGGGTCGGCTGAGACACCCACTATGGCTGCGCCCAGTGCCAAAAATACACATAACGCGTCACAGAATCGGTCAATAGGAAATGGGACTTGTTGGATACTGATATTAAATATTGCAGCTGCTGGAACTGTACAATACTTGTAAAGGGATCCAAGAGCATTGATGACAAAGAAGGAATCATGCTTAAGTGTTGATTATGTTACCATTAATTAATCATCTTATGAAAAACTACAGGAAAGCTAAAAGTTTACTTTAGGAGGCAGCAATCTGCATCTGGTGATGGTGTATCTTTAAAAACATCAGCTGTATATAAAATGAAGTCACTCATGAGACCGGTCTGCTGCTCATTCCCCCCTGCAGAAAAGAGTGCGAGAAACTGAGAAGCGAGTTAACCGAACAGCATGACGAGGACAAACAGAGCGCCCTCAAACAGCTGACTAGCCTCAAGAACCAGGAGTTGGATGCCAGCAAACAAGGCTGGCAGAAGAAGGTCACCGAACTCCTGCAGGAGGTAACAACTCTAAACGTCTTTATTTTCACATGATTAAATTTGTGCACTGAGGGGCTCAGAAGAACATATCCATAAGTATTTGAATTCACCCTGTACAATACACATAATACACAAAAAGAGGCAGAATTTTATGTGCCATTTACATGCATGAAAATTGATGTACTGCCCAATTGCCCTAGAATGTAATACATGAATTTAAGTTACAAGTAGTGTTTGTAAAGGGAACAGAGTCATACCAATGTCTGCCAAGTTTTCCAGTAACATAGGGCTATGAAGTATTGCTAGGCCCGTGGCAGGGATAACAATCGGCCATGCAGTGCAGGGCTGTACTGTTGGCATACTAGTATTAGCACACATACACACACCCACACACACATGCTACAACTGTAGTATTATCTGTAGTATCAGCTGATGATGTCCACTATTCAACATGTTATAATAAAGTGTGCCTAGAAAATCATGAGGTTGCTTTTGTGGGGTTTAGAATTTGTGCTAGCCCAAATTAGCGTGAAATTCATCAAAATTAGTGGAATGCATACATTTCTGTACTTACCATACTTAATTTGTAACATGGAAATGATAGCACACTGGATGTTCAAAGTGTGGAGCCATGGTTGTATCATGTTGCTGTTGATTTTTAGAGCCTGTGTGGGGGAGAAGTAAGGGCAAATTAGAAAGAAATTGAAAAGACTTTGAGTCCAATCCACATATAGGTAGGAGTACTGATGCTGCTGTAATGCTTATTATGTACTGTGATATTAAAGTGGAAGGTGAAACTGGGATATGCACATCTATATTCCTCATTTCTATGGTAACAAAGCATGATATTTTTCAAGAAAACAAAACGCCACAAATCTCTTTCGTCAGATCTCGAGCCTGAAGGAGCGGCTGACGAGTAAATCGGAGCGGTCGCTGGAGGAGATGGCCGCGCTGCAGCGCAAGGCCGACCAAGAGATCAACCGGCTCAAGTTCGAGATGGCCACTGCGGCCGAGGGCCACTCCCAAGTCCTGTCGGACCTGAAAGAGACACAGGAAAAGGAACGTGAGAGGACATTGGCCGAACATCGGAAGGCTCTTGAGGTATAGCACAAATTCTCTACTCTACACAACAAACACACACACATTTGTAGTGTGAAACTATTACTGCCTGATCAGACCTTCATCATGTAGGCCCATGTCTCACTTCACATGTGCTCTGTGCTCATGTTGACATGTCATGCAAATCAGGAATTCACTGTACTGTAAAAGTGGTTTCTTTCGCGGTGGTTTTATTTTCGCGCTTTTCGCGCTTTGAGGTTGAACCGCGAATTTAACATCACGCGAAAATGTTTTGAACTCGTCGCTTGTTACAACGCTATCATTACCGACCGCGAATTTAAACACACGCGAAAAAGTCGGCACCGATGGAAACCGCGAAAGTTTCTGTACGCGAAAGAAACCACTTTTACAGTAATTCCCCTTTTTTGTTAAACTTACAAGTATGTACTGCATAAGTAGCAGTGCAATGGTATGTATGAGCCATTTTTGATTAAGTGTGCAGTAGGAATGGACTTGCTAGATCTTGCCATTTTTTTTGATGATACACTTACTTTGTGTATACATAGCTGATTTATTATCTAAAAGTATGTATATATTTTTGTATGTGTGTTCTATTTCTCTTTCTCGTGCATTGCAAAACAAGTTGAATGATATCACAGCATGCAGTAACTGAGTATGTAATTCATGATGCCATGGTGTTAAAGGAAAGGTATTACCATCTCCTGCAGGACTTGGAGAGTATGCTGAAGGCCAAGTACAAGTCCAGCACCGACTCAGAGCTGGAAGCTCACCAAGAGGCCCTCAAAAAGCTCAGGACCGAACTGGACCAGACTCGGCTCCAGGAACTGGACATGCAGTCCACAGAACACAGGAAGGCTATCGGTACGAGCGCCCCCATCGTACATTTTGTTGTTGTTGTTGTCGATGTTGTTGTTTGTGGCAGTCTTAATAAGAGAGGCTTGGCAGATTTCCTGCAATCAAACCTGCTGTAGATTTTTAACTTGAATGTAGCAGCCTAGTCACATAACATCACAAGTTTTTAATTTTTTTTATCAGTGATATTAGAGATGCTGGCAATAGGGGATTTATGTAGTCTGGTGTTATCGTATGTTTATTGATATTGTTTACTTATTGACATGAGCATCATAATGATGCTTTTGCTGTTATTATTGCTGTCATTATTGTTGCTTCTAGTACTACTTTGTTTTGTTGTTATTGTTCTTATCATTATCATCATTGTTGCTTTCTTTGTTAGTAATAAGTTTCAGAATTGTCGATGTTAGTGATAACGATGAGCATTACTCTTCTTTGTGTTGCCACCATCTTTATTATGCGCGAGGAGCTACTAGTATGTTAAACATATTATGCATGAGATATTTAATGGAACTTTTAAAGAAAGGCTGCCTTTTCCTTTGACCTGCAGAGAGGCTACGCCTGGAGCTGACCCAGCGGCAATCTGCAGAGCTTGACCAGCTGACCAGGGCCCACCGCACCCAGATGACCGCTGCTAAAATGGAGCTGGACAGAGCCATTGAACTCAAGGAGAGACAGGTAAGGGTGTCCAGTGGAAGCAGCAAACTACTGTAAAAGTGGAAATTTTTGTGGGATGGAAATATCTGTGCATTTCACACAGCATGAAGCTACCACAAAAAGTAAAATTACTCAAATTGTTATCATGTTATATGTAATATTTCATATATTTGATTCTGTATGATATATTAGATAATTGTAGGGGTAAAATTGCTCTACGTAATTTTTTTGTCATGTTTGCTGGTCCTATGGCGTGAGTGATTTTGCTGACGTGGTGTGGACCAGTTACTTTTCACAAAAGCATGTGCTGCCAAAATTTTTAGCCGCTGTGGCAGCATTGAGCTGTTTGAAGTGTGTGCTCAATTATTGTAACCATCTGCGAAAATAAAAACACACTAAATTCATCTTAACCAGGCCAAGTGCGAAAAATCACATCGGCAAAAATGTCCACTTTTACAGTACCACATGTTACTGGTACTCTGATGTAACAGTGTATGTAAATTGTGTAATGATGAGAGAATATGTGGTAGACAGCAGCTAAATGGTCACTGAGGCAATGTCATCTGCAAGGACCCATGTGTGGTTTTCATTAGATGGCCCGAATTGCAGTGATTTTATGTCGGTCTCGTGGTTTATTCTGAGCATATTCAATGTGATACTCAAGGCACCATATATGAGCTTTTAAGGCAAAGCATAGTGCCGATTTTTGCTTGACAATGGAGACATATGCATAAGAAATATGTGAAATAATGCTGTGATAACACAATTTCAGTTTGGTATTGACGAAAATGTGAAATATTACTCAGAAAAGTACGCCGTAAGTATTGCAGTCTCAGAGCTACCCGATCATGGTTCCCATGTGATGTTGTATGATCGATTACATCAATTACATTAATTGGGCCGTAGCAGTATCCATGGCAACTGAGTGAATCGCATGGAGCTGGTTAGCTGCATGTGATTTGGTACTGCTGCGAGGGAACGACTAGATCATCATGTACATTGTACTAGTAACATTTTCGCTACCTACTGCTGAATGGGAAGGGCACTTCAGAAATAAAAGTGGTACACATACCATCAAAATTATTTTGCACTTTTATCACATTATCGTGGCAAATCCTGTCAAGTTTCTGTGGTAGAACCCTTCAGATTATTTCAAGCAATGCCGAATGGTGGCACATGAATTTTAGCCCTCAAGCTTTAACTTGCTAAAACCCTCTGGACCCTATGACCAGGAGCGTGATCATGAACTGCGTAGCCAGGAGTTGAAGGAGGACCTGCACCACCGGGACCGTCACATCGGGACCCTGGACCAGGAGGTCAAGGATCTCAGGGGAGAGCTGGACAAGCTGAAGGGGGAGATTGACTTCAAGGCTCAGGAGGTGCAGAAGATCAAGTCCGAAGCAGTCACACATCTCAGGTAAGTGTGGCAATCATTTTTTTTTTTTTTTTTTTTTTTTAGGGGGGATCTTTCTTTCTTTCTTTGAGATGAGGGTGGGGATGGGGGATGGTGTTTCCTGTGTTTTTCTGATTACTTGATTGTTCCGTATAACACTCTGTAGCAAGTGATTAATCAACTTCTTCAGGGCTTTTTATCTACTCTCATACTGATTCTATCTCATTTGTCCGGAGCGTCCAATGAATTTTAGAATCCTCTCTTTCTGGGGTGATAGGGGATGGTTGATAAAGGAGGCTCCACTCAATAAAGTCATGTGTGATGGAGAAGAAAAAAACAGTATTGCTGATCGATATGCCCCCTTGATGCACTGTTTTGAGATGAATGTAATATATGTCACTCAGAACTTATGCAATTTATGTAGTAAAACTTTATTATATTTTCATCTAGTTTGAGTGTGTATGTTGCTCAGAACTTGTATTGTAAGTGAATGAAATTACTAAAACGTAGTTATAATTTCAACAAGTACAAGTGCTCAAAACTTTTTTTTTGCACTTTGGCTACATATTGATTAGGTTTTGGTGTACAGATATGAAAATCATGTTTTATTGATGTACAGTTAGCTTGTTTTAAAATACACCCTGATATAACAGAGGAAACCTGTGCACAAATGCATATTGACCTGTGCATGAGGAGAGAATGTGCATGAAAGTAAACTTGAAAACAAAAGACTAGATATTGCGACATATCACCAAAATTTGCAGGAAGCGAGAGCAGGCGCTGCAGAAGGCCCACCAAGACAACTTAGACAAAGCTGCAGCTGAGCACCTGAGGGAGACCCAGGCCATGCTGGGGGAATTCAACAAGGCCCAGGACCTACTCAAGGACAAGATTTCAGCGCTGCAAATCATGTGAGTTTATACTCACATGGCATTGTGAGCTAGTAAAAACACTTGTATTCGTTGGACTAACAGCATTATATACACTGCTCCCACACAGGTAGTGCCACGGCAGAATGTGTTAGTAGCTGGACGTAACACCTGTTACTCCCATATCTATAGAATGGTGTTGGGTTTAAATTGAAATTGGATAGTTGGGTAGGCACAAAAAGTTTGTTCACCCTTGTCACAGCATGAAAGACAGTGATGCCTACGCTTGGCTAACTCTCTTTCGGGAAAAGCAGAAGTAAATTGACCCCTTGGGCCCAACTGCTTACTCAGTGCCATCCTGTTTGCAACCAATATATCAGTTCTGGTTGTTATTTCCGTCTTAAAGGGATGTCTTAAGTCACTTCAGCAGATCTATACTAAGACTGACCTTTAACCCCCTTCCCATCATGCTATGCTACACACAGGTTGGAGGAGGCGGAGGAGCGCTACCAGTCACGGGACTCGAGGCCGGAGGACCTCCAGCAGATCAGCAGACTCAAGGATATGATAGCAGACAAGGAGCAGGCCATCAAAAAGCTCATTGTGAGTAGCAAGCTCTCCCTCTTCCTGTCCAGACCGTATCACTTGCCCCCCACCGCCACACCCCCCCCCCCCCCCCCCATGTGATGTGTGTGCGGTAAAACCAGAAACATTCGCAGCATGAAACTTTTGCAAATTTTTCAACCAGCATTTATGATGCATTGTGCAGCCATTTTTTATTTTTCTCTTTCTGTATTTATTGAAACATATATACAATGTATATAAACATACCAAAGATTACAGCACCAAAATCATGGGGCATACATGTACATGTACAACCATACATTTTGTGATTTCAAACACGGATACTCCTACCATTCACAAAGCATGTTACCAAAAGTACATCTTGTAAATTTGTTTAGTAACTGTTATTAGACAAAAATTTTTGTGTGCATTTTGCTTTTGTGAATCTTGGCTCCTCGCAAAAATTCACGAAAGTTTCACGCACTAAAAAATTTCTGGTTTCTGGTTTTACAGTATTCAGTGTGATAATCGTGGATTCCTGATCTACATAATACACAGAGTGGTTTCAGACAGTAAAATATCTTGTTTTTATCAAGTTTCTGGAACATTTAACCCGTTGAGGACGGTTTGATTTTGCTACAACATGCATTTTCCATAGACACCTGCCTGAGTATACTCGAGACTTGTCCTCAACGGGTTAATGCACTTCTGATCATGTCCAGAGTTACAAGCCGTTCAAAAACATTCAGACACCTGAACACAAAGTCTCCTCTCCGATCACTCTCAGCTGCTAACAATATTCCCATACAACAGCAGTAGCAAGCTTGAGATCTGCGACATGAACACTAAGACGGCACAGCCTCCTGGGTTGAATAATGGAAACGGCTGCCTCGTGCAAGTGCTGAACACCATTATTAGTCTAACAGCGTCGTCTTTAGCGTTTGCATTGCAGATATAAAGCTCACTAGTGTCACACACTCTGTGGCCTTAAAGGGACTGTACAGTACTGGTTGAGCTGGGGATTCATGTTTTGAACATTCCTAAGTGAGATGATGAAAAGCCTCTTATAAAATATGAAAGAGCATGTAACTTTAAAGGGTATGTACAGTTCTGATCGAGGTGAGGATTTAGCTTTTAACGTTTTGCAAGATATTCAGAAACCACGCTATGAGATGCCAAAGAACATGCGATTCTAAGGGGTATCAAAAGTTTATTCGATGAAAATTGGTTTTGAAATGGCTGAGATATCCTAAAACAATGTGAAACAAAGAGATCCTGATAAAGTTGTGGCATGTCGCCTTTTATTATTATCACTTTTTTTGGATATCTCAGCCATTTGAAAACCAATTTTCATCAAATAAACATTGAATCCTTCCTAAAATTACATGCTCTTTCATATTTCATAAGAGGTTTCTCATTATCTCACTTAAGAATGTTCAAAACATGAATCCCCACCTCAACCATTACTGTACAGTCCCTTTAACCCTAACTAGGCCTGGGGGGGCCTCCGAGACCCCCCCTCGACGTTCGGCGCGATGTATCGCAATCGCAAAAAGCTATCGCCGCGACGTTTCATGACTTTTTTCTTTCGAGTCTCCCGCATCTTTTGACACCAAATTTGCGACGCCCGGGCGCGCGGTTCCGAAGTTACGCATAAATATGTACATGCATGTCAGACCAAAAATTGCTCAAAAATGTGAATTCGTGTACAATTTCAATGCAAACTGTGCTTGCAGACAAATTTCATAAAAGCATGATTATTTTGGTGTTTTATTGATTAAAATCAATGAATAACATATTTTCTTGTTCGGAGCGATGTCGCGAACAAATTTCGTCGAAAAAACAATGAAAAACATAAAGTCGAAAAAACAAGGAAATACATAAGAAATTCAAAAAACAATAAAATACTTAAGATTTTTTTTCTGATATCACAATTTTTTTTCATTACATTTGCTAAGGACACTAAAAAGAATATTTACACAAAAAATGTGCCTGTTTTGAGCTTTATTTTGTGATTTATACCAAATAGTCTGATTTCATGCATCATTATGCATAAATTAGCATAATTTAGCATAAATGATAATTTTTTGAAAAATTAACTTCATGGTATTTTAGATTACATGATAGGCAATGTGTGTGCCAATTTTTGTCGCGATTGCGCGGTCGACGGCCGAGATCTGGAGGGGGGGCCTGGGAGGCCCCCCCCCGGCTCTATCAACTACCTAAATAGCCCGGCCTAGTTAGGGTTAAACTTACGTGCAAGAGTGCAGGACATAATATGTGCACACATTTTGGAAACTTGACCCTAGTTTACTTTTAGACCTACTAAAGTAACTTCTGCAGCGTTTGACATCTTTCTAGGTATGTTTAAAAACAAATGCTTCTATGAGTGTGAAACCCCATTTGGACATTGGTGTAGTATAGAATAGAACTGCAAATGAGGTGGGAGCCACAATATAAGACTATCAGATTATTCTGAGCAAGGAGATGATGCCAAGACACAAGGGGTAGAGATATGTAAGGACATCCATTAAGGCAGTTGTGTTGGGTTGTGTAAATGTGGTGCTCCACCCTCACTGCCATAGTTGCAGGGCGGTCGTGTGGACAAGTTTGGGTTGAGAAATTTTTAATTAATGTGGCCTCTAGCTACCCCGTATGTACGCTGTAACATCTTTCATGAGCTAGTCTCAGCATTTGAAACCTATGACCATCCGATCCTTGAATTTGTCCACCTCTCTTCTTTGGGTTCTCGACAATTTAGCCATTCTGTGAGGAGATGACGTCTTCACTCAAGAGGCAAGATCTGCTCGGTTATTTTGTAACTTTGCCAGTAACCATATAACACCGATAATAGACATATATATGATGTAACATGTACATATCAAAAGTACACACCCTATGGGATATCTATGGAGTCTGTATGACATATTATCTCAATTCTGTTTAATTCTGGTACTGCCTCTTGGTCCTGGGGATCTAATCATAAGTAGGATCCTTTTTGTTTACTTCTATATACTCACAGCATATAACTTTCTATGGTAGAGCACTCCTGTATAAAGATGTGGGGGAATGACACATCACAGCATTTGTATCACAAATGATGACCCTTAGGGTTCCCTGTACACAACAATGTATTCAGTCCATGATGTAACTTTAACCCGTATATCGGCTTGACACATAATGCAGTTTATAAGCTGTTGGTGTTGGAGGCTATTTTGCGCACGTTTACTCAACTGAGCTCTGTCAATGTCAAATTAATGTCACTAGCACGTATGAGATGATAGTATGGAGAACTATATATCCATTGAAAGAAAAGGAAAAAATCATATATAGTTCGAAATTATCATCCTGTAATTAATTATGTGAAGTCACACAACATAGATATTTACATATGAAATACACGATTATGAATAATCATATCGCTCATTCAAAAGAAACCACTTATGAACATATGAATAGTCTTTATATATGAAAAGGTAATCATCATTTTTACAATTGTCACTATGTTTGCTTTCCATTGGTATATAGATTAGAGGGTATAAAGCTTACAAGATGAAGAAATGTTGAATGGAAACAGATAGAAAGATGTGGACTAGTATGGTCTAACTATGGATAGGACTACAGTCAAGTATGTACACATACAGCATTGTTCTATCTTATGTAGATGTAGACCTATTCTGTTAGCTGTCAACTTCAAAAGTGAATGCCAATCCAAATCACTGATCTGTGTAATGAGAGGAAGTGAGGCAAGGGAATGGGATGTTAGGTCATAGTTCATGGGCTATGAAAAGCTCTATATATGACGTCATCATCCTAGTCATTTCTGCTACGGGTTATCCGTACATCAGGGCTTGCAACGTTTGCGCAAATGACGGGATATCTCGTAGATCAGCAGATATGGGTTAACTGACATGTAATGTACTCTTACCATAACTGTGAGACTCACAATTTATATTACACGAAATTAACTTTGTCATAAAGCGATGATAAGAACTGGGATATATGTTAACCCGTTCAGGACGAGTCCCAAGTATACTCGGGCAGATGTCTAAGGGAAGTGCGTGTTGTAGCAAAATCAAACCGTCCTCAGCGGGTTAAAGAGAAGCACAAGATCTCCTGATATGGGCATCAGCCATTGGTCCCCATTAATTGCAGGCATTGATCATTCTTTGTCTACTGAGTCAAAATGTCACTCTCACAACTTTAACACTGGCACATGCGTCCCTGTGAACACACTCCAGATGGGAATGTAAGCTAGAACAAGTTTTGTGTTTTGAGGTAGCTGCCAGCAGCTGTGAATTATTAACTTGCTATAGTGATTGCAAACATTTTAGATGATTTATCATTCTCCTGCCATTATGAACTCCATGAAGAACATGTTCCGAAAAGTTATAGAAAAACGTCAGTCCCTCCTCATTTCAACCAAAGAATAGACAGATCTCATCCATCTTTATTTCTTCAGTTGCTGTGAATTATCTCAGGTCCCATTCATTACTGGTCTCACCCATTTGCATGCCCGGATGATAATGACTTGTTTGTGGTATAGCTCCATTGTAATACAAAGTAACAAAAGACTGTTCATATATCATTTATAGAATTTCTTAACATGTGCTATCTCCAGGTTGAAATGTACCATACCTCCATATTTCTCCTTGTATTGAACACTAAAACTCCAGTATCAGTTATAATCATAACAGTATCATTTTTATTTTAATCTGCCTTTCAGCAAGACAGGATAAGGCATATAGTTGTAGTTTAGATGAAAATATAGTGTTTCTCAGAAGTATAAATTCAGGAGTGTAGAGTCATGTGAAGTGTAGATTGTAGCAGCTTGATATTGTAACGCGTAAAAGCATTCAGTGGTCAGACAATGATTGTTAATTCACAATCCCCCCCCCCCCCTTGATATGAGCTCTGCACTACAAGCAAATGTATTTGATTATTGCACAGTGGTGCAACTGACCAACAACACACCTGATATCTGTGTGTTTATGCAATTTACCAAATGCCCTCATGCTGCACAGATGGTTTGGTTGGTAATAACACTAAGAGCATTCGCAATGCAACACATCTCTGAGATTAATACTTCTATTGCCGCCGAACTCCTTTCATTTAAGTTATTTGTTTTTGTTTTTGTCTGCCTCTTTGTTTGTTGATTATCCAATCTCTGCCTTTTTTTTTTCTATTTCTTTCTCAGGATGACAAACGGTTCTTCCAAATGGAACTCATTAACCGAGAAACCAACTTCAACAAAGTGTTCAATGCAAACCCAAACATTGGAGTGCTGAACCCCCTGGCAGCTGGAAAGGTGAGGAGACATATTATGTAATGTTCACCAAATCTTTTGCCCTTCTGGCCCCGTCTTATAAAGCCTTCAAATCAATCCCAAGTCCCCAAATCAATCGCAACTTGCATCGAAGCTCTCAATAAACTTGTGATTGATTTCTATCACAAGTCTTTATAAGACAGGCCCCTGGGAGCTATTACATAAGATGTGTGTATGTCATGAGAATTATTCATTGCATTATTGTAAGGCTGAAATGAAGAACATAAACACATAGATAGAGATGTCCTGGTATGCTAGATCTATTCATTTCATCAGCAAAGTATTTCTGGTCGTCTGGCACAAGAACACTACAGCATCATTGTGTAAACAATAACACTGAATATTGAATAGACATGCATCCAAATGCAAAGTGGTGTATCTTAAATAGTTATAGCTTCAATATAATTTTATAGCTTCAATGTGCTTTAATTATTTGCTCGTGCTCTGTGATTTTTTTCCCTTCATCATGAAGAAGATGTAGGTACATTGAGTGCTAGGCTACCATGATAGGGAATATAATTCTGCTGTGTAGAATGTACAAGGATTTTTTTCCAGTCTTGTGACAGCTAAATACTTGGTTCCATTCCTCAGAACCAGTACAGTCTTCATGGTCGGGATCACCCTTTCCAAATGTCTGTGGTCCTTGCAACCTGTCAGATTTTGTGTGTGGAAATGAAGCTCATTTTATCTGATTGAAATTGTCACAATAGTGAGAAAAAAATAATGATTCAAGAGCAAACATAGCATGTATTGTTGTTTTTTTTTTCTGTGTGTGTGCACATTTGCTTCTGTCCGTACCGGTTGCTTCTGTTACAACAAACATAATTATAACGAAATGTTGTTCCAATGAAGTAAAGATGTAGGTCCCAAAATCATCATCATTAAAAATATATGGTGCAAAGTTCCCTTCAGTTGTAACAAAATTTTGATATAACAAAAGAAAACCTCCAGTCCGAAGTACTTTGTTATAACTGGAGTCGCCTGTGTTGTAATTATTGCCCATCAACTTTTGAGCAGGGAGACCCCTCTCCCGTGGATATGTGTAGTGTATACACAAAGAATCAAGTTTACCCGTAGCTGTGGATTTCCGGCATTCATGTAACCCCACTCTGTGCTCATGCTGCACCCTTTGCTGCAATTTTTTCTTGGTGCAACTTTGTGCTTTGCGTAGATTTATGTTCTTCTTCTTCTCTTTCTATTTGTGTGGGGCTACGTGAAGGTAATTCCCTGATGCACCATGAACATGTAAGGAGGTGGAGTTGCCACATATATTCTCTGATTTCACCCATAGTTTTATTACAACCTCCTTTCCCCTGTATGCCACCATTTCACAGAAGAAGCGAGGGAGTGCAGGCAGTACGGGTAGTGACGACGCCCAGCGCTATGTAAGCGCTCCCAACCTCAACTCCCCCGGTGGCATGAAGGGGTTTGGACTGACGGGCACCTCGTCCACTGGCAGCAGCCCCGGGGCCAACGCCCGTCTGGACCCCCTGCCGGACTCGCCCATCCACGACATCCAGCTGAACCCCAAGAGACCCCTCCAGGACGCGGCCCTTCTCCCGCCCCGACCGCCACGCACCAAAAAGTTCATAAATACCTGACTCTATTCTTGCGGAACTACCTGAGAGCAAGAAAGGATATGCAGCAAATTATATGCCAGAACTAGGATTGTTGGATGATAATCCTGTCGTGGTCAACCATTTTAGGAATTGTGCAAATACTTTGTGATATGACATAACTTGTGTGTTTATTTTGCAGCAGGAACTGCTACTACCAAATCAGTAAACTTTCATTGTAAATGACGCCTGCAACTGTGGATGTAAGTGGCTTCTGCAACATTCCAATATACTATATAATGGAAAGAATGCAGCATAATACCAGTATCATGCCCGTGTGTAGTGTCATCGTACAAGATTCCGGGTTGCACATGAAGCATTCCGAGACCTTGATTTTCCTGAGGTTGCTGCTAGCCGTCACCTTGGTGAGATCCAGGACTTATGGCAATATGGCACCTTGAGGCTTTGCAGTTCGTAACAACACACTGCATAGGACTCAGCAGAGATGCTATGCAAATCCAGAGCAAAATGCACCCAAAAGTGGTCACTATTTTGAAGACGTGGGGCACTGCAGTATTTTTGCGGGGTCCATAGAATTCACAAAGAAAAATATCAATGAAGAGTAGCTTCTCACCAAGTGTCAGGCGACACCAAAGTGAATGACATTGGATGTAAACAGTGTGGTGTTATAAGCTTGATGAACCAATTCTATTACGATTGTTCCCAAAGTATTTGATACTGTGACCAAATAAAAATAATCTTCCATATCACATCTTGTTTTTAAGTTTTCTGATGGCAGATGTTTGACAAATTATTACTTTGTAAGCCCTGAAGACTGTTCTCCCAGCCTTCACAATTTAACAGTTATAGCCATTAAGCAATCACTGTTACCACAGGTTTATGGCTTGAAACATTACTCCATGCTGATAACTTTGAACGCGGTCTTTTAGCGCCAATCAGTTCTTCTGATATGCAATGAGTCATTCATAGTTATTTGGCCACATCATATTTAAGAAACAGTCCTGTTGGTAGATTCCTGTTGGTACACTCCACAATTTGGAGTCTGTCAAAGTTAGCCATAGATACTTCGTGTGTATGAATCAAAATTTGTCTAATCTGTGAAGACTGATTTGCCACTGGGTATACAAATGGTACATAGCACTGTGAGATGCCTTTCCTACTCGGAAGGAAGATTCATACATAGCCTTATAGGAATTGTTTCACTTTCATGTGTATGCAACAGACTTCCAACGCACACAAATCCGTCCAACTGTCTGCCCTGAGGTATCATACTGCAGGGAACTTCGCATTCAAAGTATTATCTGCTCCAAGAAATTCATTTTTGTGAAAGTCATGATTTTAGTGTCAGGTTGTTAGCATGTGTGAAAGTGCTTCTCAGTGCCAGAAGGTAGTATGTAGTTTCAGCAGCATGCTATACAGTAGAATGAACAGAGTATTAGGCAGAGGAAAAGGCCGCATTTGGCAGGCTTTTGTTTGTTGCTGTTTTGTGCCTATAAAGCAGAGCCCATTCATTTTTATTAGAACTTGAGACTGTCTGTCTCTAGCAAATTAGAGAAGAAGATTATTGCTGATCAACCTCTATATGGTGCATGTTTCCAATTTTTTCTTTTGGACAAATTTTTCATTGATGAACCATTACACTTGTCTGCTATGCAGTGTGTCGCAAAAATCAGATAGAAGTGGTTAAAGTGATCAGTTCAAAGGTGGACTGTAGGCCTCTGATTGGTCAAATTGGGAGGCTTACATCTTTTATTGTTGTTGTTTAATGGGCAAAGTTTTCATTATTATGTACCACCAAAAAATCCTCACAAGGTGAATGTTGAGGGCAGGGAGTATCCATCTGTTAATAGGTAGAATGTGGAAGAGAGCACTGGGTTGGGTGTTAATGTGTGGTGATCACATATTCACAGAACATTTTGGATTCTTCATGGCTTTGACATTTTGACTTTGGTGCCTTTTAGTCATTGATTCCAGGAATGAGTTCTCAAAAAATAAGGCTAACTTATTAAATGACATGATAATGTGGCTTCCGACCCCCATGGTGACAGCCATCACCCAACAACTTTCTCATGAGGGGAGATTTTTATTGACTGTGAAGTGCTATCATGGCTAGCATAGCGCTGTTGTATTTTTTTTAATATCACAATGACCCGCTATTTTGCAGGTCTGTAGGATAGCTGATTGCACTAGGAAGCATTATGCCATGTCCAGTTCTTTAGATTGATTTGAGATTTTTTGGCCTTCCACTAACTGACAAGCATCAGTACTTTAGACTACATCAATATGGTGACAAAGCTTGTTGTGTAGTGTATTCCACTTCAGTATTGTAACCTGTCGGGAGTAATTTGGTTGTGAAATGGGCATTGTTGCTAGTACTCTCGATGTGATGCAATTTTGCTGTCCCATTTGTGTAAAACTGAGGCATCCTCTTGTAATTCTCTGTACCTGATATGGACAAAGAGTGTATATGTTCAGGATTTGTCAAATGCAGAGGAGTGATTTGCATTCATTTGACAATTTTGGTAGTTTATACAACTTCTCGCTCCTCCATGACTGAATGTTAATTAGGCTAATGTAGTACTGTATTCACGTCTCCTGTGGGAAGTTATAGGTATTTAGCAAAATATGGAAGGCGTTTCTTTTTCGGAGGGGGTCTGTCCTTGCCAAAGCCACAGTCACGCCAGAAAGGACTGTCCGTGACGTGTAGGGACTACTAAAGCCCGCCACACACTACACGACTCATGACTATACGACCTTAGGACCATAAGACCCAGTCGTACGACCTGCCAATGCACACTATACGATCAGACCTTACGAGTAGCCTTACGACTGTTCTGTCTTCAGCACATTTTACCAATGAGTATTAAAGCGCACACAGTGCGCGCTGCGTGCTCTTGCATTTTACTGTATCTTGATTGGCTGAAAGCCCACGACCGGTCGTAGAAATTCAACATGTCAAATCTCTACGACTGGCGCTAAGACCCAGTCGTACGACTGGAAACTGGCAAGACTGTGACGTCACACTTCCAGTCTTAATGTCGTACGACCGGTCAGATCGTATAGTGTGCAGCGGGCTTTACTCGTGATGTAGCACAGGAGTTATGTGTGTTTGGTTTTGCTTGTCTGTGTGAACATTGTGTATTCTCCCTTTGTTTTCAAGGTGCTACCAATCTCCTCACCTTGCTTGGTTGGGGGTGGGGTGGGGGAGGGAACAACCCAACTCTGCTATCAAGACAAGTGAAATGCATGGTTACCTATTGCCTGGCATTGTTCAATTAATACTACATTGTGCTCACTGGCAAAAAGAGGAGATGCCTGCTATATATAAAACATAGAAGACTTGCACATTCATCAATTGCATCAATTATACAGTCAGGCTTTCTCAGTAAAAATGCTCCATTTTTGTATGGTGATTATTATAGCATACAATATAATGGTGATACAACCACTAGGTACTATACAGAAATAGTAATAGTGACAGCGATGATGATAATTATTATAGTAATAATATATATTTTTTTAAATTATAATTTTCATCATTATCACTTTTGAAATGGCAATTACATGTATTCTCTTTTTAAAAGACCTTTCTAACTCTGTGAATTCTATTTATCAACCCATTTACCAAATTATGGCAACATGGGACAATGATTAGTGCAGCAACCTGCTCTTATGTGGAGGGAGTTCAAATGATTTCCTATTTACAGTTCCCCACAACTGACTAGTATTCTGATACCCAAAGAAAGTTTTACTATTATATATATATGTATATGAATAAAGAAAAAAGTTTATTGAGTCATGATATTCTAGTACACCTTCTATTGTGTAAACACCTTGAAAATGTCAAGTTTCTATCATTTCTATGCAGAAATAATCTCTCTGTGAAAGTATTCTTGGCTTTATTTATTCTTTTAGTGGTAATTGTTTCTACAGAGAAATGTAATCTACCTATGAATGTAAACACTAAATGTTCCGTCACAGCTGTGCTTTTTTTAAAACTCTACCTGTTCGTAATGTTTATTGCAAATCTATACAAATGAAATACAATAGATTATACATGAAAAAAAAAAAACCTGTGTTCAGCGCTATATGTATTTCAAAATTATGGAGGATATAGGAGGTAAATCAAAGTAGAGAGAGAGAGAGAGAGAGAGAAAGGGGAAGAGAAAGGTAAACTATAATCACAGAGTCTGTTGTGAGCCGGCAAAGGAGGAGGACGTCTACAGAATAGATGTATACTGTAAAAGTGGAAATATTTGCGGTGTTGAAATTTTCGTGCATTTCATGCAACCAGAAACTAGAGCAAAAATAAAAGCAGGCAAATATTCTTGCTTGCCGTATATTCCAATAGTTGATGTCTTGATTCCATAGAATTAAAAACACGCGAAACTCTTCCTTGGGCGAAAAACTAGTCGTGCAAAAATATCCTCTTTTACAGTATATGGTAACGGTTGAGCCTTGTTATAATGAGGTCAGATATAGCAAGATAACTAACATAACAGGGCAATTTTGCAGGCCCCATTCCTTTCACATTCTTTTATATTTTTATCCCTGATTATAACATTTTACATGTCACCGGTTCAAAGCAGCTCTATATTATGAGATTCCCTTGTACAAATGGTGCATATACTGTAATATGCCGTATATTTAGTGAGTCTAATTTTTCATGAATCGGGACTTCCCGACAATTTCGCGAGTGGTTAGATTTGCGATTGTGGAATCCAGTACTGAATGGAGAAATGTATGGGAGAAATGTGCATGTCACTTTTAATGTTGGGATGAGAGCTAATATTTCTGTGTTTTAAAATTCGTGAAGAGCACCCGACTTGTGAAATTCGCGAAAATAAAAACCTCGCCAAATATCCTGCGTATACAGCATACACAGGGGATCAGCTGAGACCATCTATACATACCCGAGAGAGATCTATGTCTATGTCAGAAAAAAAGGAACCAGTGGGACTTGAACCTGTCATCTACTGCTTTCCGTTATGTTAGGTTTCTTGCTATATTTTGCTATTACATAGACAGCTTTGTATTACACACACACACACACACACACACACACACACACACACACAGGCTTATTGGAACATAATATGTATTCATGTACATTACAAAGCCACCATTCATCTCTTTGAATCATACAATGCACGACACCAAGACAAGGCAAATGTTATACTACCCTCTACTGTTAGCATCAGGTGTTTAATTCTTTACAGCTTTGTATCATGTATTTAACCCTTCATGGATATACATTTTGACATAATTAAGTAATACATTGCAGGGAAACCGAAGATCAAAGTTTCCGCCAACTTTTTCAGACAAATTATGCACACATTTGCATTTCACGCATCCATTCCCTACATTGGGTGGGCAGTTATCTTAGATCAATCCACTAGTTGACCTGAAGCTTGGCCAACCTGTATGAATGAATGTGTCCAATATAATTCCAGCTATAGAAATACTAAATCAAAGGAACACAGGGAAAAATGTTCTATGAATGCAAGTTTGTTGGAAAATTCAACAAATTTTGAATCACGGTGCAAATGATTGATCTCTAGAGATATTCCTGGATTGCTAAAAATGAGAAATGCTGCATCAATCACAGAACAGACGTATAAATACAGATGTTCAGTGCATACAGGCCTGTTAATCTATATGTTTTAAAACATCATTTTGTTTAGTACCACAAATAGTTTTGCTAGGAAAAGACAGCAAGGGGCATGCCAACAGCCACATGTTATCAAAACTGCATTTTATACACCAGTTTCTCATCTCGGGGGAATCTTGGAATGGAAGGAATCTCAGTTGGTGTAGATCTGTTTTTTAGTCTCTTGAACAACAAGCCTTTACACCTTTGGTGGTGGGGGGGGGGGCATGATTGAAGTGGACTTCATGTTTCATGTTTACATTTGACTTTGTTTGATAAACACAGAAATATCAAACAGTCAATATTCATTGTTTCATTACCACCTGACACAAAAATAAAATAACACATTGACATAAAACAGCCAAAATGGTCACAGTTGGATTTCTGGTGTGCCGGTCATAAGTCCTCTCATTTTTTTTTTTTTCTTCACAAAATCAAGAGGAATAAATCACAGCCTTCCCATCAAGGTTAAGACCTGGTAGCATTGGGAAGGAAGGGTAACCCACTTAAACTGATCTTCATTCGCTACCCACTGGGATACATTTGAAAACCAAGACTAGCACAGGTCTGCTAGAATAGAATTACTCATCATATCCATTAAAGCGTACGCTCAGCATGTAACATTCGACTCTACTCGAGATTCTTCAGCTGTGTGTGGACTGGCAGAGAGATTAGTGATGAAGCTGTACACAATTTGTTGCGGGATTCCTCGAAGATAACCCCAAGTCGGACCAGCCTTCCCATTGTATGGTATCCTTCACGCTGACTGGTCTTCAAAAGCTTGACTTGCCTAATATCTTTAACCCGTTGAGGACGAGTCCAAAGTATACTCAGACAAGTGTCTATGGGAAATGCGTGTTGTAGCAAAATCAGCCCATCCTCAACGGGTTAATGAAAAAAGCCCTCTGGAGAATTTTGAAAAGATCATCACCTCATCCCCAAGTAGTATACATTCATGTTCTGAGAGTGAGTCTGAACATAGAGTGGATATGTCCCTTTAACATGGGAGCCTTTCCAAGTTGACAGGAGACCAAGGTATAAAGGATAATGGAGTCCCTCTTGCAGCTCTGATAGAGAGGCGTGTTTGTCTCAGGGTGTGAAGGTGAGATTCATAGGGGTCACCCGACCGAGCACATCCCCCGCTCCGCCCCCGGTCCGACTGATCTGCTGCTGCCCCTGCGTGATGGACCCCCCGTCTGCCTCCACGGTGGAGCGGGCGGAGGCTTGAGGGGTTTCCCCGGCCGGCCTCCGGCTGGAAATCTCTCGTAGGATGGCCTTGCCTTCCTCCCTCGTCTGGCGAAGGTATAAATGGGAGAGAAAGATGAGATCACATAAAAAAGAATCACACACAGCCATGGTTAGTCTGCTTCCGTCACAGAAATGACCACAGAACATTACCAAACATTAAATGGTGTTACATATAACAAGCAAAAATATTTGCATGCTTTAATTTTCACGCTAGTTTCTGGTCAGGTGGATAGTATGAAAATTTCTACACTGCAAAAATGTCCACGTTTACAGTATTCTATGAGAGAATGAGACATAATTTCCAAATATTCAAATAACATATCGTCCCTGGGGTGAAAATACCTTTTATCTCAAATATCATGAATTTTCAACAGAGAGAGAGAAAAAAAAAATTATTTTGCAAAACAATATCACAATGTTGACATCAAATAATGTAGAAACATTGTTTTGGATTACAACAATCATTGCAATGTTTTAAATTTCAAATCAGTAGTTTTAGATATTTAGAATTGAGTCAGGAGGTTTGTGAATATATGTATGCCAAGTGAGATATGGGGACCTCTGAATTCAGGGACTGTATGACATAACAATCTTGAGAGCTCTACATCAGTGCAATCCTGAGTGAAGAGCAATTATGCCAAACTGATACATACACAACTATGTTTGACAAATGAAGAATTTTATCGCAAAATGAGCTAACTCCATTCTTGTTAAGTTTAAATATTTGTTATTAAAGCCGCTAAAAAACAAAGAAAATAATAGAAAATACAGGATATTTTTAATCATAACTTCTAGAATATTCCTTGTTATATCACAAGTGAGGAATTACTGGAAAGGTTTAAATTTGCTCTATCTGATGATGGACTTACTTTGAAATGTTTAAAAATGGCACTTAGCTCATTTTGCAACAAAACTCTTCAAATAAGAAAGCAGACGATCATAAGGTCCATGCATTTGTCAAAACCTGTCATGTGACCAGTCTTCTCTTCATCCATTACACAGGGCTCCACATTAGCGGTTACCTGGTTGCCGAGGACCACTACGAGTTGGTGTCAGGCCATCAAATTTATCTTTTGGTGGCCCGATTAGGCAATTAAGATTCAAAATGGAATGTTACTTTTGCTTTTATTTTGGGCCACAAAAATTTCAGATTTAGAAATTTTAGTGGCCTGAACGGGCCCCAAGACAAAAAATTTAGTGTCAAATCCTGCATTACACATACCACAAGATTCTTAATTTGCACTACAGCATGGAACAATTTGGATCTAACATTCTCATGTTAGGACTGCTCATATCTGGTGGCCCAAGGCCACTAATAATTGGTGTCAGGCCACCAAATATATCTTTTGGTGGCCCGATCAGGCAACTAAGATTAAAAATGCAGTTACTTTTGCTTTTATTTTGGGCCACTAAAATGTCAGATTCAAAGATTTTAGTGACCTGACCGGGCCACAAGATAAAAAAAAATTAGTGTCGAGTTCTGCATTACACATACCACAAGATTCTTCATTTACATTACAACATGGAACAATTTGCATCTAACATTCTCGTATTAGGACTGCTCATATCTGGACAGGGCCCTGTTTCATAAAGCTGTTTGTAAAGTTACGCATAACTTTACGACTGACTGGAATATGAAGTGCCAAGATGTGTGCTCATTTTTTTTTTCATTTCATTTTAACAAAGTACGACTGTATGTCAATATTTCATCTACATGTACATTGGGGCAAAAAATACACTTTCAACTTAAAACAAGTGTTAACATGCAAGAATAATCATTTATCATCTGCAAATTTCAACTTTAGCTTTTGAAATTAACAATCATTAGGAAACCCATTTGGCTCCCCATATTTGTCGTTTGTAAAGTCATGCATAACTTTACGAACAGCTTTATGAAACAGGGCCAAGATCTGTTCAGATTGGGGCCATTTGCCTTCATGGAGAACTGTTTACTTCCACAAACTACAGCTGCAAAGGAGAAGGCTTTCTTTGACGGACACGAGCAGACACTGACCTCGCTATGGTCGCAGCATTTGTGTGCGTAGTTTGTGGCTTCATCGAAGTTGTTCTGCTTGAGATGGTAGCGGGCGAGGTACCGGTAGGCCTGACACTGTTCGTCCGTGTCCGCAGTCTGGTGGGAACGAAAAGAAGACACCGCATGAACTTTTTACTATACAGCACAGTAGTTGGATAATGGCCATGAAACTCTCATGTTTTTCAGAAAACAAGCAAAGTACTGCATCAATCTTCCATGGTCGACAGGACTTTATTCTATGGCTTCCCTGACGTTCAAGAAACAAAACAAAAAAAAAAGAAAATGCCTTGCGGAATCTGCGGTAGGCAAAAACCATTTATCACGTCTTTTGTGGAGTTGCCTTTCTCTGAAATACAGCAGTGCCACTTATTGGTTGTCATAGTAGTGTCTGACATGTAGGAAGACTCATTGCAAAGTGAGAGGAAAAATGCCTGAAATAAGGAACACATGTACAGGTTATTCACTACCGGCATCAAATTCATGCCATCAAATGCTGGAATTCTCCAGTGTGTGATTTTTGCATGCATTTCCCAAATCATCCTACCAAGTAAAAAAAAAAAATGGGTTTTTTGTCTCTTTCTCTACATGATGCATTCTTCCATTGGTTGTATCTTTCATCCTGCATAACTTGTCCTTTTAATCAAGCCCAGTGCTGAAAAAATAAGCATTTAGTGTTTGCCATATCTCTCTTTGCCCTTGTTTTTCTCATGCTTTTTAGTCATCATAAACATTTCAAGGACTGCAGCTAGAAATGTTGATGGAAGGATACAAATAAACAGTTTCAAGGGTATATGAAGATCTATCTCTTTTGACTTCCTAGGAAGAAAAAAAATGCACACATACAAGACAAAAACATGGGGATGAAAGGAGAGCAACGTGAGTGAGATTAGATTAGAATAACATTAAACAGACATTGTTATCTTTGTCAATATAGAAATGCATATTTTCCTTCATGTTTCAGACTTGAATACTGAAATTCTAATCAGTGACTTTATGTTGGCTTTCTGTGAGGTGGATTAAAACCTAAAGTTCAAGGTAGTCATGGCAACTGTCATTCATATCACAGACACATCACACATGAAAAGAATGGTTTTGGGGTTGTTGTTTTTTGGCAATTCCAAGCAACTGGAAAATGAGCCTGAAAATTAAGCACATGAATCACATCGACATAGGCTGTCCTTTTACTGACAGCCCAAATGATAGTTTGCCATGGAAAATAACATCAAATGCATATATGTAGTATTGGCAGTGCACAGCCTCCACGAACTGAAATTCTGCTGGAGAGTAAAATGCTCTTATCACAATGCAACTTGTCTTCTTGGAGGTGTCATATGTGAGAATATCTTACAGCGCAATCCTTAAAGGGACGCAGTCCTCACGAAATAAAAAAAAATATGTTGTTGTTGGTACCTCCAATGAACTACTTTCATCAAAAACAAACTTTCAAATCACCAAATAAGCTCGTACATTTCGGTTAAAAAAGTGTGACTCTGCAAATGAGCAAGTCTTGGCGGAGAGTCATACGTCATCGATGCACAACTCTTTCCAGCGGTGTTCTGCTCGTCATCCCTAGTTATTTATAAATACATGTTTACTATTTATTTTTATATTAATTGTATGTATAAATAAGCTTGAAATATTTTGTTTGAAATAATAAAACCACATATTGTCACATTTTATGAAAAAATCAGATGTGATCATTTTGAACACTTAAATTGGTTTTCTGAGGCACGGCTGTCAACTTGAGAGTAGGGCATCAATGACGTTGCACCTTTTGGCAGGCTCTTACACGATCGCTTGCAGGAATTATTTTTTTAAAATCGCGTACGGAGACAATTTTTGATGTCCACGCGTATAAATTGGTGAAAGGTTATATTTTTTACTCTTCTTAATTATCAGTACAGTGAAAATCTCAGGACTGCTTCCCTTTAAGAGAATAAAATCACATGCTACACACAAGTGAAGAAAGACAGATACTAACCCCGACACTCTCCATTTCTTCCACATACTTGGAGTAGAACGAGGCAGCCTTCTCCTCTTCGTTGAATTTCTCATGCAACCTGAAAAGAACACGAGAAGACAATCTTGCCGTTCACATCGTCTTTCAAACCGCAAACACCAAAGAAACTACATGTATGTGCTTCCAGTATCACAACTCAAAAGACTTTGCCCATGAAAGTCTCATAGTGCTAAGCATTGTTGTCTCTAATGCATCCATCATTGCTCGGGACAACTCAAGACTTGTCAGTAACAACATATGCTTCACTACTGCTGATGATCCAAACATACTACATACAGCCGTCAAAAAAAGGCACCCATACCATCGAAGGTTGATCTTTATTTAAGAGAGTGTAACATTAATATCATCTATTATGTCAATGGTCAGAAAAGCACTGAACATTCCTCAAATAATTTGTAACACTGCATTATAACACACTGAAATGGATTACATACATAACCAATCAATCTTGCACAAGCTGAGTGACAAGTCTAACTCAAGTATGCAGTGAACATACCTGGAATCATTTGCAACACTGCTAAACACATTGCCATGAATGACAAGAGCAACCAATAAATCTTTCACAAGCTGGGTGAGCAGCCAAACTGTCATATGGGAGAGGAAGCTTTACCACAGTCTTGACTGCACCTGAATAAAATGCTTGACATAGACTGTTTACGTGTGCCAAATATTGTATTTCACAAGGCCTCTTTTCTCTTGCTCATTTTTGGTGGACTTGAGGCAGGGCTCAGCAGTAAAACGATAAAGAGCTACATGGTGGTGTAATCCCTGTGGCCTCACCTGGCTAGCTTCATCACCGCCATCCCTTCAATGTCCCCCACAGAGTAGGCCCTCCAATAGCACTTCTTGGCCTCGGCGATCTTGTCCAGACGTTCATAGCTCTCTCCCAGGGCCAGGAGCATCCTGGAATCATTGGGTCTGCAATGTGGGGGGGGGGGGGGGGGGGGGGGAGGGAGGGGGTGGAAGAGTTTCCAAGAGCGGTTAAAGCCAAATCATGGTTCTCATCAGTAGGGCTCAAAATTCATCTTCCATCATTTAAAATTTGCTTGTGCAGCCAAACCTGTCTATAGCAGCCACCCTAGGGAGACGAAAAAAGTGGTCATCACAGACGGGTGGTTGCTATAGACAGGTTCTTTAACATACTTTTTCTCTTGGAGGGAGTTGTTTTTAGAGGCCGTATACAGCAGGTGGCGGCTATAGACAGGTGGTCTTGCACTAAGACAGATTTAACTGTAATACATTAAAAGGGTCTAAAATGAAACTTGCCAGGCTGATGCAATTTATCAGGATAATGAGTTGTTTTGGAGTATTTTCAGATCAAAAGTATGCATACAAATTATATTCTTGAAGCACCCTCCCCATACAGTAGTGGGTAGGTAGAACATAACCACGATTGGGTATGCTCTCAGTAATACTTTCGGCGAACCTTTTGGGTTAATATTTCGCATTTTCATTGTTACCCAACTGAAATCATGTTATTATATAGCTTTATTTCACACATTTTTTATGCATATGTGTACATTTTTGAGCAAAAATCGACAGTTCTGCATGCATATGAGAACTGTGGTTTCACTTTAATACCTAGACCTTGTATGAATTGACTGTTGCATTGAGCACTTGTATCACTCCCATGTGTGGTCTACTGATTACATAGATCGTCACGTGACTTTAATGCCACATTTTCTCTTCCAGTAAACTGTTTGTTCTTCCCAGTACCTGCGCCTTTCCTTTTCCTTTCCTTGCTATCGCCTCCATTCTCTTTTGCATCTCATTCTGCCTTTCCAAGCCAAATTCTCCTGCCATCTTCTCTCCTCTATCTTCCTCTACCCCTTCTTTATGCCTTTCAACAATTTGTTACCAATCGAGCCACTGTATTCCACTTGTCAAGCAGCCAATACTGAAACTTGAAGATGACAAAATGTATGTTTGCAAACTAATTTCTTATTTTCTTTGCTTTAGTTGTGAGGGATAACTACCAAGGTAATGGAGAAACAAGTAGGAACACCCTGGAAATTAATGAGAATCATTAACTTAAATGCTACAACCACATAAATCATAAACCTCATAAATCCTCCTCCTTCCTCCCCCCACCCCCATTCAGCCTATTGGAGCTCTACTTTGACTGGGAGAGCTGGCCATTCCAAGTCACACAATGAACTCGAGTCGTTAAAAAAAAATCCTTTGTCACCTGAGCTGTTGAGCTTGCCGATAGTAATACAGACAGTAGAAAGGCATGCGCAGGATCTCGTAAGTCTGGCCGAGTCCGTACCATGCTCTGAAGTCGTTCTTGTTGACCTCTGACACAGACAAACAAAGATACGGAGAGATATTCTAATGATTCTGATTCTTAGAAGTTCATTGCTCTCAAATATAAATGACCATCTCTTCAAGTAGAAACTACTTTGTTTTTTTCCATGTAAGAGACCACTATGAGTCTGTCATCAAATCCTTGAACAATACAAGCAAATTTGGTGTCATATGCTTTATATGAATAACTACGACATGGTACACTTTGTTTCGATGACAACTGAATGAGCTACACAAAATGTCATCTAAAATACATAAATGAGATAAAGGCTTTGATTTGACTGGAACAGAATCGAGGTCACTGAAATATATTTCATCATCGTATATGTCATGTCACCAACACACAGGCATCAGCATGGGCTACTCTGTGATGTAACTATCAGTAATGGTTTTCTTTAAAATAACAATGTAAATAACGCATCCATATACATCTTGTCCAGTCACCTGGTTTCATAGAACCAATTTCTCCTCTGAAAATTTGCTTAAGATGGTCAAAATAACTTGTAACTATAAGTCTGTTCATCCACTTTGTGCATGAGCTACAGGTAATTACAAACTAACTTATTTAACAAACTGTGGCTTTACAATATATTTGGATGTCATTGTATATGAGCTCTCTGCATTATTTCTAACAAAATTCTTTTGTCTCACCGATGGCCTGTCGGTAAGCCTCTATGGCTGCCGGTGTGTTCTTCATCTCCATGTACTCCAAACCCATGAGGGTCCAGGCAGACAGGTAGTGGGGGTTCAGCTTCAGGGCTCGCTGGAAGTACAGCACGGCCTTCTCATGCTGGGCTCGCAGTGAATAGTAATTCCCTGTTTGATAGGACATTTAGGCTCAGTTAACTCTTTGTCTGCCACGGCATAAGCCCCCTGTGTGCCACATTTTTTTGAGACTGCGACATTTGAACACTGTTGAAAAATACTCTGCTTTTGATAATTACCACATCAAGTATTCCATGGATTAAAGAATCCCATTTTCTTTGCTCACTTTTCCACTAATTAAAACTTGACGAAATTCAATTTTTCTGTGATAAAAGTGTAAAACATAAAGTTAGTCTTTGCTGACTAACTCCAAAATAATGATGAATCAGATATATCAAGATTTGAGACTGGGACACGATTAGATTTCAATAAAAAAATGGGGATTTCAAGACTTTGTGAACAAATGAGTGAGCACCAGCTCCCTCATTTGCATATTAATACTGAACTGTTTTCGTAATTTCATAACTTGCCTAATTTTTATTTGATTTTAATGAAACATTCATTGTTGTGCATGTTACATTTTACTCTTCATTTTTCAGACAACTTTTAACTGGTCTGGAATTGGCCTTTAAGACCACACAAGGCCCTTTACCTATCACACAGCATGTCTCCACTCTGTACTTATCCACTTCACAGACATGGTGTGCCAAGTGGCTCAATTCTGCCTTCATCTCCTGTTGACAGAAATAAAAAAAAAATATAAGAGTTTTTCTGATAATTTCCAGATATATGCTTGCCATCGACAACCCCTTCACTTGAAAAAATGCTGCTGGTGTAGAAACTTCGGTCGGTACAAGAAAGTCAGTAGAAAGTTTGCGGATTTTGGAGGGTTACTTGAGCACACAGCCACCCTTCCATTGTGTAAAAGACTTCTTGATGAAACAAATAACAGAAACACCGACTCTGCATTACAGTGGAACTTAAACATAACAAGGTTGGATATATCAAGAGACCAGATAAAATACGGTAATTCTGTAAGCCCCATTCTTTTTACTTTCTTATTTTTATGCCTGACACAACGATGAAATTTCAGTGGTACCAAGCAGCTTATAATAACATGGTTTCCCTGTGTATAATAAGACTGATTAAAAAACAACAACTTATTTTTCCTTGGAATTCAAACAAACAGGAAACAACCATCTTCTTCTGTCAAAGTTTCATACATGCAAAAAATGTCTGGTTTGTCGGCAGAAAAATCATAGTACAGTAGAGCACTGTGTGACATGTGTAGAGGACTTCTGAAAAAAAAAAAGAGACTTCGTTTCCTGCACATGGCTTCACAAGCATGCACTACTGATTCAAATATAGGATTTAAAATGTCATGGTTGTAAACGTAACATCAACTGCACTACAGATGTAATTTCTGTCCATCTTAAAGAGAGCGACAAATCATCAGAAGAGGTGATTTAGTGAGTCACTCTCACTGGAAGTTAAAATTACTTCTCTTTTCCTAAAATGATATTCGTGAACTCAGAACTTTCATTACACCCCCACAGTCTGACGATGGATCTCATATATAAACATATATCTACACACAGGTATTTTTTTTTTCTTTGCATGACATGCCAAAAAAAGAATGTAGATGGAATGAAACCAACTGTGTTAGAAGAGGTTTCTGGTGATGAGTAACTTTTTCATAAGAAAGTTTCCCCTTATTACTGAGCCATCATTGATTTAAATGTATCTCATTCCAGAAATGGTTGCAAGCATACCAGCGTCTCAACAAGTTTGTTGGTGATGGCGAAACTGAAACAAAGTTTTGCGATGGGAGGTGACGTCAAAGCACCACAAGTACATTGTACCCAAGTGGGGAAGTGCATAAGGGCCTTTTATGTCAAACCATACTGCGTCAAGAGTCATCTATCACTGATCACATTATTCTTCCAACTCTCAAGCTGAACAGACAAACAACCAAAAACAAAACAAAAAACAAAACAAAACAAAAATAAAACAAAAACAGTTAGCCAAAATGTCTGATCTTCCGGCATGAGTAAACTGAGAGCACACTTTATACTTGTGACTCTGCATAACAAAACCACCAAAAAGTTGCCAGACAGTGATTTTAAGGTAAAGGCAGATTCTGGAAGAGCAGACTCTAAGCTTTAAAATGATGTATAACTCAATACAAATGGACTTTTCCAACCTATCTAAAGTACACACTCTGGAAAAGTGTTTACTGAGAAAAGAGGCTTTGAAGTGTAGGGTATAAGGAAGGAATTATCAGATTGAGCTGAAATTTTGCACAGTCCCTTGGCACTTTCTATTCTTGACTAATACTAACTTTCAAAGCATGGGCATCATTCTTTCAATAGTTATGAATTGGAAGTGAAGAGTGTGTTAAGGGTTTTTTAAAAATGAAAAGGGACCTTTAAGACATACATATTCCACTATTCTACAAAAAAAAAAGAATGTTCCAAAAAACCTGCAAACATACAGTTTCCCATTCATTTTATGATCCCAAGCTTTGCAAATATGTAGAAGAAGAACTGCTCTTTCAGAAATTATGAAAAACTAGAAATGTCGCTAAGGCTACTGGTATGCCTCCGCCATAATGCATGATTCTCCTAATAGGTCTATAGTACATGTGGACAATGTGTGATTACATTTGCATTGCATAGATATGGTGGAAATAGTGAAATTTTACATATTTGACCTTAACCTTTTGACCTTTGACCTTGAGCATGTGCACCAAAAAGTTGATAGGCACAACTTCACCCCCTAATACACATACATGCCAAGTTTCATTAGGATACCTCAAAAGGTTTTTTAGTTACGCTGTCCACAAAATTCATTACGGACGGAAGGACGGACGGACGGACAACCCGAAAACATAATGCCTCCGGCACCACTTCGTGGCGGAGGCATAAAAAAAAAAAAAATCAAAGATTGACTAGGTTGATCCATTTCACCTTGAGTTGTCACGTAAAATCACTGCATGCGACTTATCGTTGGCTTTGTGATGCATGGTCACATCTCATCTCTCACCTTGACATAGAGCAGATTAGAGTAGATGTCCATGTTCTCCAGCCGAAAGGGGTCTGCCTTCTGAAGCTGCTTGAACAGCTCCACAGCCGAGTCCAGTGCTGCAAAGGAGGGCCCCAAAAAATATGTACAGCCAGCACATTAATATTCTATGCACAGAGGAAAACCATCTCAAAACTAGGGTGAGGCTACATGAAAACTTGATAAGTCCTTTAAAGTCATGTACAGATACATCATAAGTAAGTTCTACCATACATGCATAATGTAGTGATATTTTTGAAATGACAAGGTGTTTACTGGCAATGCAGCAGCAACAACAAAATGTGTGGAGTGTATATGTGAGGGAGTATTGGAAGCACTGGTACTTCCTCAATAATAAGTACAGCATTTGTAATGTGCCTTCGATCTAGTAGCCTATTCTGAGGCGCAGAGGGACGTAATTATAAAAAGAATAACATACATCGTAGTCATCGTAGGGTTGAAAAAGAAGAAAGAGATAGATAGAGATATACACCCAATGAGCAATTCGTTGAAAATTCAATCAAAACAAAATGCGAACATATGTGATTTCAGAAGCTTTTTAAATGTTTCAATGGTCTCTGCTGATCGGATCCTCAGTGGAAGAGCGTTCCAGAGAGATGGGGCTGCAGCAACAAAGGCTTTTTCTCTGAGAGTCGAGATTGTTCTTTTAACTGTTAATTGTTTATTATTACTTCCTTGGAACATATACCCCATGTATGTATGTATGTATGTATGTATGTATGTACCGTATTCACCGGCGATAAGCCACATCATTTTTTATGAAAATATAGCAGTAAAGCTGGGGTGAGGCCTATACGCCAGCACAAGCAAATTACTGTATTGTCTTTCAAACTCAGAGAATCACCTGCCTAACCGACACACATAATTATGTATGGGACTATGCAATGTGCCGTTTGTTATTATCGTTCAAGGAAATGTGTGGAAACACGTAGAAATAACAAAGTTTCTTATAAAAAAATAATGTAGAAAAATAATGAAGTTTTGATCAGAACAGAATCCCTCTGACTTTTTTTTTTCCTGTTTTGCATCACCAAAGTCGGGATGTGGCTTATCCGGCGTTGCGGCCTTATCGCCGGCGAGTACGGTATGTACGTATTTACGTATATGTGTGTATATATGTAAGTAAGCACAGCCATATGTATGTACACAACTATAGTTAAGCTGTGGCTTACCTCTAAGGTTGTGGTAGATGTTGGCGATCTGTGAGATAATGTACGTGCTCTTCTGGAAGCCAGCATCACTGAGGGCAGTATATCTCTTCAGGGCCTCCTCGTTGAGTTGGAGCTCCACACTGGTGTGTGCCAAGAAGAACTCCTTCATCCAGTGGTTAGGCAGATTCAGGCCTGCTAGCTATATTAAAGCCAGGAGCGATATATCACATGACCGTACTAGCGAGGTGTCTTTAATCCTTTTTCTTCTCCACTGACATTAGTTATCCTCTGCTTGCTCATTCACGTAATTCAGGAAATATCTACAGTCTTGTGCCATACTCCATTAGGCTGAAGACCGAATGAAATATGGCACCAGACCGTAGACATTTCCTACATTTCATAAGAACACGCACGGGAGAAGCAATTTAATCTTTTACCTGTAATCTCATTGGCAAAGTTTTAATGGAGACATAGACCCTTAGTTGATATTTCAGAAACTTTGGTCTACCCACCACTTGTGCTTTTTTGTCTTTCTTTCATATACTTCGTAAAGTAGCTGCTGCAGTGCTGCTAGCTGGCTAGTACTTTAACAGTTCAAGTGTGCACAGCTCTGATGCACAACTGTGATGTGCACCAATGAACAACATGATCAACACAAAATGAGATGAAATGAAAAAGAATGGATGGATAGAGTGAAATCACTTCTTTTATGTTTCCTTTGTTGTGTGTTTTAAAGCGCCATGTCAAGACATGGAACCTCAGTGTATCCAGTCAGATTGCATATTGTTTTTTCTTATCATGATGCACCAAAGAATTACCGAGCAATTCCGCCATAGGTTTACACACAAAGGAAAATGGGACCTACACAATCACCTCATCAAAAACAGTTCCTCATTTTAAACAAGGTCAATATAATGGAGTTTCACTGTAATTTATTGATATGTAGCATTCTGCAAGATGACTCTGAAGTTGTCAGGGAATCTGCCATGTTTCAAATTGGTTTCCCCGGTAACCATGCCGTTTTTGACACTACAAGAAAGCTGCAGTACACCTGTACCTTATCCCAGTCAGAGACAAGGGTTGCCAGCTCCAGCCAAGCTGCCCAGAACAAGGGCACCTTATGAAGGGCTTCCACAAGAACCTTCTCTGCCTCCTTGAGTAACTCCAGCTTCTTTAGAATCACACCATATCTGATTGAAACAGGAAGAAGAACACAAGATTGATTGTTTTGAATTGACACACACTCTCTTACTCAGTAATTACTTGCTAAATTGCTACAGCTGCAAAAAGCCCTTTTTTTTTTCTAATGATATGAGGTGCAAAACAGTTTATATATGAGTGGAAGTTAATGCAGGAAATGTAAGAACCAATTTCATTGAACATTGGTAAAATGATTTGATCTAAACCTGAATGTGACAAGAAATGACCAAAAACACATTTCAGATTGATTTCCTTCTCACATAATCCTAATAACAGTCAAAAGATGTCACTGTAAAATTCTACCAATATATAAAAATTGCTAGACAACTGTAAAAACCATGTGAGTAACCATGGCTGGTATAACAGTTGAAATTTGAAGTGAACAAACTCTCTCCAAAACTGTAACTACACCAACATTTTATACATGTACCTTTTTTTTATCTACATTTTTATTGTAACAGGAAATACCCTGAAGAGGCACCTGAGGAAGTTTTTGATTGGATAGCTGGTATGGGCTTTAACACAAATTTTAATCTGGAGTATTAAAACACTCCGCAGAGGAAAGTGGACAATTCATTTCTTATGCAATTATCAAAAAACTCACAGGTAGAGTGTAAAGCCGTCACAGCCGCCTTCATTGTACTTCTTCTCAAGCTCAACGCGCAGACTCTTCAAAGATTCATTCTTGATGCTCTTAAACTGGATGGGTCCAATCAGGTCTGTGAGGTCATCGTACTTCTTCTTCTCCCCAGCCTGGTTGGGAGTAAATGTATTGGGAGCAATCAGGCAAGCAATCAGGTGAACAAAAGTAACTGTAAACACACTCACACAGCAGCATTATTATGCTTTTGCCATTCAACATCATTACTGATGTTCTTAAAGAATACCAGCACCACTGATCTCGCTCTTTCAAAATACAGCTAAACACATGTCAGCTAGTGACTTTGTGAGGTTGGAGTAAACAGCAAAATAAATTTGCATACTGTCTCTGTTGTGACAAGCTCTGGTAATGTAGTAAGAATTTTGCAGCATTTTCTTTCTTTTTTGTTTTCTTTGCATTAGTTATAACATTATAGTCAGCTGAGTAACTGACAATGCACCAGAGATGTGTGTTTAAATCTACTCATCTTCTCTGAGAGTCCTACCATGTACTTTGTCACACATACACATATACACACAGACACATACAGACAGACACACACACACACACACACACACACACACACACACACACACACACACACATTAACTCCTTGGCACCCCTACAAACAAGAGAAGTTATTCAAATGGAAATTGTGCACTTAGAAAAGCAAAATCAAACACATTGTACATTTTACTTTGACAATGACTGCCACATACCAAATAGTTGGCATACATGTGCAAGAAGAAGGCCTTGTTGCTCTGACAGTCCTCAACAAAGAAAGCTGCCCGCTCATATTCCCTCAGATCAAAGAACGTCTTGGCCAGAGTGTACTTGTCAAACTCTTCCAAAAAGTCCTGCGAAAAAAAAAGAAAAGAAAAATGTGAATTTACATAATTTACACAATTGCATATGAAAATACATGTGTGGGAAGGGCAAAGAGAATTGTGACATTCATGACATGGAACACAGATACTGAGCGGGATGCAACCAAGCAACGTACACACAATCAATGTATAAGTTATTTGTGATGCCGCCTTTTTTTAGAGCACAGTGTAATTAGGTTCTTCTACACAGTAACTCAAATTTAAACTCAAATTCCTAATGATGACATAAAACAAAATATACCCCCTAAAAAATATAAGCTTTCCATAATCATATATGATAGATTTGAAAGATGCGTCTATCCTGTTATAAGACACTTGAAGAATGATGACCTCTAAGTACAATAACTATTGACCATTTATGCATTTTCTAAATGATCCATATAATCTATAAGTTTGTGATGAACAGCAATTTGTTTTTTTTTTTTAAGGGAAACCCAGCCACGCCCCGCTTGCATTCTTTATGCAAATATGGGCCAAATTTATCATCATCAATATCACTTTTCCTCTTTCCTCTCTATCATCCCTTTTGTCCTTCTCCATCCACAGAAATGTTCTTCCTTCTCACACTTCATGTCCTCCTCTGACTTCAACTCCATTTTCTCTCCCTTCTCCCTCTCCTTCTTTATAATCTATTATCTCACTCCGAGTCACTACACTCTGACACAATCCACCAATCAATTTCACACACTCTATGATTCATGCTCTACCGGACAAGTGGTAGACTGCCTTCTTACCTGTGTGTCTGGTTCAGCGGTGACAGTTGCAGGTTTCACATTCTGCAGTGAGTATGATAACTCAGCACACCTGTACATACAACGATGAATGAGGTCACAAAAACTCTTCCTGCTGGCAAATGACTCATATCACAAGATCAAAGACTTGAATGAACATAAACTGCTGCACTGCATTACAAAATGACACGGATCATCATCCCTTGGTGGTCCATTATGATTGGTCAATGCTGACTAGAAATTGACTCCTTCAGATTTGCTGTTGCTCAACATAGCCATTGTTAATGTTAGTCAATATGTGCAACAATGCATAATTTTGATAACAATGATGATATTTCATATCATAAAGTGCATAAAACATTCACTTACAAGTTGTATCAGTAATTCTCTGCATGCGTGACACAAAATATGCAAATCATTCATGCTTTAATATGTAATTTAGTTTTTCAGCTCAGAGCCTCCTTGAAAGTTGAAAGAATCAAGGAAGACAGACTCCTAATTGTGAAGGGGTAGCTAGCAAATTCCAGAGTGTGAAAGCTGAATTCTCATAAAGTGACAAATTCTGCAGAGTTCCATACCTGCAGTTACACTTTTACAGATTGTATCATTATAATGTGTGAATACAAGTCAGAATGAATGATAAGCTCCCTAGCAAAAACAAAAACCACTAAAAAAGTACTTGAGAGAGCACAACCCTTCACCAAGCAGCTCATTTCCACCCATACGCACATGTTGAGTCGCTAAATTTCCTAACAAAGAGGCATTTCATTTTACGTCGCACAGCTCCCTGCATGCTGCGCAGTGCACTGAGCAGAGAACACGCTTTACTGTTCACGAGCAAACCTCAAATATGCGCAGCTTAACCTCCCAAGTTCATTGACCCCATCTGCCAAAAGATTAAAAATCTTTCACAAATCCTTTAAGATTCTGGATCACTACCAAAATTGAAGAATCTGTACCTTGTGTCAATATCAGCTTTTCCTGCAAGTTTCATTCAAATCCACTCACAAATTTTTCATTTTGCAAGCAGACAAACGAACAAACCCATGCTGATAAAACATAACCTCCTTCCTTGGCGAAGGTAATAAAGTTTATGCATGACATAGCATGATTCCACGAAGATAGACGCCCACCCGGCTTGGGTTAAACTTCTTTAATGACAATGACAATCATACCAAACATAGGCCATAGCTAGTATAGATCTTCTAGTACAAGTGTAGCAGTAGGTCCTATTTCTATTCATTTCATACATACATTCGATAAAGTCTCCCATCGACATCTCATGGAGAAGGTCCAGCACTGTGGAATCTGTGGTAAAACAGCAGATTGGATATCTGATTTCCTCCACTCACGCACACAATCTGTTCTTGTTGATGGCCAGGAGAGCAGGGAATCCCCTGTTACATCGGGAGTCCCACAAGGAAGTGTCTTGGGCCCCCTGCTCTTCCTCATCTTCATCAACGACCTGCCGGACTGCATCTCAAGTTCATCTGTCAGACTATACGCTGATGATAGTGTGGTTTACAGGAACATTTCTTCACCTGCTGACTCAACCCGCTTGCAGAGGGACTTAGATGCAGTTCAAGAATGGGAAGCGAAATGGCTGATGCGATTTAATGCTACCAAGTGTCAGGTCTTGCAGGTCACCAACAAGAGGAATCCCGTTCCTGCCTCCTACACCATTCATGACCATGTACTACAAGTTGTCCGCTCAACCAAATACCTGGGTGTCCATATCGATTCAAGATTGAATTTCAACAATCATGTGGATACCGTCACCAAGAAAGCCAATGGTACTCGAGCCTTCTTCTCACGCAACCTACGTCATAGCAGCCAAAAAGTCAAAGAAGCTGTCTACACAACATTCATCCGACCAACTGTCAAATACGCAGCGACTTCATGGGATCCGCACACACAACGGAACATACACAAGCTTGAGCAGGTTCAGAGAAGTGCAGCTCGATTTGTCACGGGCGACTTCGAAAGATCTAGCAGCGTCACAGCCATGCTGGATCATCTCATGTGGCCTCCACCGCAGGAACGTCGCTCCCAAAATCGTCTGCTGATGATGTATAAGATCAGACATCACTTGGTTGACATCCATTGGCAGACTTACCTGACCCAGCTCTCAACATCTATCAGAGGACACTGTTCCCGATTCACTATCCCCCACACCAGTACTACAGCGTATGCCAACTCATTCTTCCCACGCACCATCCGGGACTGGAACAGCCTGCCTGTTGATCCTGCCACATACCCATCCCTCATCGCCTTCAAAACTGCGCTGAGGGAACTCTGTAGGATGTAACTCTTCATCCAGAGATTTTTACTCGCACCTGTAAATATTTTTCACCTGATTTCAAATTTCTGTTGCCCCGGTGCGGCGTATGCGCATGTTCTCGCAGTGCGTTCATCCTCGACCATTTGAGGGCAGCACTTTATCGGAAGAAGAAGAAGAAGATAAGGGCTTCTAGCCCGACCAGACGCAGTGCAGCTCAGCAGTGCGAAGCGACACTCATGTTCAGCGACAAGGCTGTGCTGTGTAAACTTTAAATATTGGTTATTATTGCAGTATAGCAACGATACTGCAATAGTAAATTTAATTCATTTTGGAAAACATATTTCATCACCACATGCAATTACATTGGAGGACATTTGTTGTTAGTACTATCTACAAAAACACACCTAGCCCTAGGCCTACTGCAAAATTACTGGCAATCCTCGCTTGGCCTTCCCTTGTTGGGTCTATCATCATGTGCATGTGCACCCATTCATTATTTATTGTACGTTTAACATGTATGACTAAAGTACAGTCCCACTCGTTGATCTACGTGATGGTGTGCACTGTCTTGCACAATTGTCTGGCTAAGACTCAAGAGAATTTGAACAAATATTGAAAGCGTTTTACCATTTTGCACTCTGAAGAAGGCCCCTCTCTTGACACTGCTTTGTAGCTATCAGGAGGTCGCGTTTTACTTCAGGCAAGTTAAACTCTTTTCTACAAGTTGTTTCATTTAGCTCGGACTCGGTTGAAATCGCCGCCATGGTTGCCGATTTGCGTTTACGTGATTCGCGCAATCGCATGTCCAGTAAAAAGTGATCACGATCACTGTATTATGTGTTACTGATCTCTATGGAACACACAGCTCAATGGACAGTGTCATACACAACGACAGTCGTGGTTCCTCGAAGTCGACCCCACCCCTACACCCTCCCCCCCCCCCCCCCCACACACACAATGAAAATGAAGGAATAAAGACATTTGATAAGGGACAATAATTGAGGAGCAAAGAATTTAAGACAGCATGGTTGTATATAGAATTAGCTGCCGTTCCTCAAAATGAACACAGCAACAATCAAAAATTCACAATCATCGCGATTACCGTCTGTTTTTTTTTCCTTTTCTATCATATCTTTCTCATTTTTCTTTCTTTTTTCTTTCTACATCAATCGATTTACTTCCTCCTTCCTTTCTTTCTTCCCTTCCTTCTATCATCATTTCATCTCTTGCTCTTTTCTTCGCTTCCTTATCTTCCCTCTATTCATTCCATTATCATTTCTCTCCTCTATCTGTTCTTCTCTTTTCTATACCTGCCTAATTGTGCGTCATTTTTCTTGATGGTCGTGTTCTTTTCTTTGCACACGAGCCGTAATTTCGTGAGTTACAGAAAGTAGGCCCTACTTTGCATTTGAAAGAACCAAGGTGACTTGTTAATTGTGAAACAGGGTCACAACTTTTGAAACAATCGAGATACAGATTAAGTTATAAAACCTATAGGCCTACTTCGCATGCAACGTCATCCCATGATTTATGATGTCAATAAAACCAAAGCCAAAATATAATGATCAATGTGGCTTGAGTGAAAAGAGCAATGCTAGTAAAACACATCAGTGAAAGTTTTAGGAAAATAGGAAAATTGATTCAAAAAGTTATTTGGTGACGTCATTGCTGGATAAGAAGATTCCTACAGTTCATGACATCATTTTGGACAACAATTATAAAGAAAATATAAGCAGAGTTCCACAAAAACTTTTTTTTTTCACGAAAAGAACAACTTCCACTGACTTGTTTATACTGAAATATGTTAAGGGAATATATCTTTGAAGGGGGTAAGGCAAGCGCTCTTTCATTCTGATAGAAAAGTGAAAATGAATAAAAATTTTGAAATTCTTTATATTTTCTTTATATTGTTGCCCATAAATATAAAGAAAATAATATCAAAGTCTCTTTATCCAGCGATGCCGGCACCGAAGCTTTGAAAAATCATAATTTTTTTTATCAATTGCCCAACTCTCCTCAAATTTTCACTTATCACGGTGTTCTACTAATAATTTTGCTTTCACTCAATCCATATTTGGGCTTCAGTTTACGTTAACATTTCGATCAGCTGTTTTATTTTGAAGGGCTAGATAAGGTCTTGATGATACACTCTATACCAGTGATAATCACTGACATGTCATGAGGAGCATATCTAACAATATTTAAACGAATAGCATCAATACACTATAAAGAGACGTCTCTTAAGAATCATTAATACAAAAGGATTCCCAGATAAGCATGTCACGTCTGACGAACGCAAACTGAAATCTTTTACACGCATAACGGCCTCTTCTCAAGATACCCTGTATACGTCTCGTGACAGACGTAGGCCCTACATCTGCTTATATCGAAACTTTAGACAAACATTGTATCATGAGTAATAAAATTTTGATTTTTTTTTCCTTTATCGTCGACGCACTTTGTTGCTGCACTTTGATTCTTATCAGGTGTTTGATGTTCTGATGGTTATAGACCGTTTGTTTTGTCATACAGATTTTGATTCAATCCAGCTATCGCTCTATAAGTGAAGGGCCTATTCACGCCATGTTCAACCCTTGTTTATCATCACGATTGTTATTATTATCATTACGGGGGAAAATATGATAATAATAACAATATTAATGATAATAATTGTAATAATAATTATAATAACAATATTAATAATGATTATGATAATAATAATAATGATGATAATAATAATTCATTATCATTATTATTATTATTATTATTATTATTATTATTATTATTATTATTATTATTATTATTATTATTATCATCATCATCATCATCATCATCATAATTAGTATTTTCATTATCATTTTTATTGTTAACCTGATCTATATTACTATCATCATCGTCAATAATCTTAATCGTGATCATCATGTGATTGTGTTATTATCAGCAGCAGCATCGTCATGTCCATTATCCCTCACATACAGACTGCTACCTTAGATTCAATGAAGTTTATTATACATTACTAAGATACAATACTCAAAAAGAGCTTTCACGTCGTTGATAAACATTTTGATGTGGGATTCGTCACATGCTCCTCGTCAAGTGCGCTGAGTTCGCAGGTCGTAAACATTGACAGGCGCCATCTGACATGTTCCTCCGCATGGGCCCGATTCGGTGACACGATATCAGTTGCGACTGCGACAATATTGCTCCAGTCTTATTAATTTCTCCAGTCTTATTTTCTCCGTGGACTTAGGGTTAGGGTTATAGGGTTGTGATATAGGGTTTTAGGTTTATACGGTATATTTAAGGGTTATGTTAGTGGGGACTGGGGAGAATTTATATTTGGCTTATAGCGTGTAGATATTTCTTATAGGAGCAACTGTCGCCGGAGCATAGTCACAGAACCGCCTGATTAACAAGCTCACCTATTGCTATTATATCAGTTGTACAAAATTTTAATGACCGAGGAGGTGTATACCTCCTTGATATGACATCGCGTACGAACCTGTTTGCCTTTCTTCAGATCAATAGAGGAAGCCTACATCATACAATAGATAAGGTGCAATATTTTCCTGTACTCTCTTTCAATTTCAATTAAATATTTCCATTCAACAACAAAAGATATTACATTATACAAAGTATATTGACAAGTGTTGTTTGTAAAAAGCAAGTCATGAAAATAATATGACACATGAATTAATGAATGTTTCATTTTGTTTTTCGTTTCGCTTTATTTAATTTCCAACACAATATTTGAACGCACATAGTAGAACAATGAAAAACAAATTACGAACAATAATACAACTTTGTAATTTCAAGACGAGTACAGGAAAAAAAATGGTTGGAAAAGGAGGAGACTGCTAAAACGCAAACCTTGTAGTCTGCAGTCCCCTCATGAAAAAAAAAAACTGAAGTTACAAAACTGATAAAACGAGGCAAAGAAAGTAAGGTAAGACAGAGACGAAGTACACACATACAAACCCAGAGACACATTAACAATGTATAATGAGAGAAACAATGAATCATTTTACAAGAATGACAAAAAGGAAATATCAAAGCGATGCCTTTGAGGACAGAAACCAGTAATCGGCACAAAAAAAAAAATACTTGCCCTAGATATGCCCTTTATACTCTATGCTCTTAGGACCAATACATCTGATAACATCATTAACATTTTGTCACGAAAGGTAAACAGAAGAATTGTGGATTATTCATCGTAACTCATTTTAAGTGGACTCGAGAAACTCATTTTCAAGTAACTCTTGAAAGTGGTTTGGATGAGTTACTCAAATGGGGTGTTATTGTAAGCAAGAATTCTGAACATAGGTTGATGGCCACATTTATCCCGCAGGATATAATAGAAAATAAAAGTGAAGGCGCTGTTTGTTTGTCTTTTTACGTTGGTTTCACCTTCGTAAGAAAATAAAAAATGTGCAGAAACGAGGTGTAATGTGGTTATGCGTGTATGAGTGAGCGTGCATGCGTCAATGATGTGCGTGCGTATGACTATGTGTGGGTATTTGTGTGTGTATGTGTGTGTGTGTGTATGTGTGTGTGTGTGTGTGTGTGTGTGTGTGTGTGTGTGTGTGTGTGTGTGTGTGTGTGTGTGTGTGTGTGTGTGTGTGTGTGTGTGTGTGTGACTGGAATATCTGGATGAAAACAAAGAAATGTTTTGAAATGAATTAGGACTTTACATTTTGTTAATATGGGATAATGTTGTTTTCGAAACAAGGGCATCAAGCGTTTTTTTTCCAATATTATCATTATTATCATTACCACTGTAGAGGTAGGCTACATGTTATGATGAGCAGTTACGTTTCATCATATTTTATGTACTTATATAAGTCGAACTGGTAAACTGGTCCACATGGTCCTTCAAGAATGAAGGTGGTTTCGGCATGGTGTATACTAAATTGTGTACATTAACTTTGTATCCAGAAGGTATTGTTGATTTCAATGATTTGAATGAAATCAATAAGGATCAGTGCACGGAATAATACACCAGCAAAAAGAAAAGCATGTGTGTGGGAGGGGGTTTAATTTTGTGTGCTTGTAAGCGAGCACGTGTGTATTGGGGTTTAGGTGTTTGTGTGTGGAGTGTTTTTCTTTGGGTAGTTATAGTAAAGTAGTAGTATATAGGCCTATGTGATTACGAAGTATAGGTCAGCTATATAGGGAGAATTGTTTTGGGGATGGGTTTTACTTTAGATATAAATGTACTTCCATTTTTTCGGTAATTGCTGTACTATTGTATTTTCTATTTGTTATAGTGAAATATGATGATTATTTCAGTTATTTTTACAAAAATGATTTTCTTTTTATGTTATACAGTACAAAGTGAATTGAGGTTTCTTGTATTATTTGATTGGGAGTGATATTTTTTTTTTTTTTTTTTGGGGGGGGGGGTGGTTTTATATTGTACTTGTGGTCACGTGCATGAAATCGGTGACAGTATACTGACGTCCACAGGTGCATGGGTAGATCTGATACATCCCTTTGAATCACGCATGTTTTGATTTTTCTTATACCACAATGCGGTCTCTTGTCAAAAAAGAAAGAAAGAAAGAAAGAAAGAAAGAAAGAAAGAAAGAAAGGAAGAAAGAAAGAAAAAGTTGTCAGAGACACCTTACATATCCAACGGTTCGTCTCTGAGACATCGTATATGGGCTAATGATTCCCCACGAGAATCCTGATCCTACACGGTATCAGGTTGGTTAAGCAATGACCTTATACCCTACACCGATATGAACCAGTGGAAGGGATGTAGCCTATATTATTGGTGGAGATGAGGATTGAGCTTCTAACTTTTTGCGAGATACAAAGAAACCACACGAAACTTTACAGACCATATATACCGTTCTAAGAGGAATTCAAAGTTTGTTTGATGAAGATTGGTTTTAAAATGGCTGAGATATAAAAAACAAAACAAATTGAAACAGAGCGATCCTAATAGCGAAGGTGGGTCCCCCACCCTTATATATAGGATCGCTTTGTTTTCTATAAATTATCTCAACCATTTCACGACCAATTTTCCTCAAATAAGAGTTGAATTCCTCTGGGAATTACATGTTCTTTCATATTACATTATATAAGGTTTCTCATTATCTCATCAAAAAAGTTAGAAACCTGAAACCAGGTCTCAACTGAACTTTACCATCCCTGTAATAAATGTCAAAAGATTATTGAATGAAACGCTTCAATTCAATCCACATAATTATAAAAGAATAGCTAAATTGATTATCCATGATTGATTAATGAATGGATCCGGGCTAGACTAACATCGTGAACTGATTGTTTTCAAGATAAACGAAGCAGATTAGGCCTAAGCAGAACTCTCAGCTATATGCATTATACAAAACAAACAAACAATCAAACTCGTAGAAACAACAAAACGGACGTGTGAAGGCATGCACTATACCCCGTATTGTGATAGGGCTATACGCTAAATGGTGGGTGCATGAGCACCCAGTCGTCATGCAGAGTGCACATTTTGTGTATACAGTGAATTATTGACTAATTTCCCTTGTATCCAAATTTGGCATTGTCATTATATCAGACACCTTCCGAAAATGAACCTTATATTTTCTTTCAAACAAAAAGAAAGCAAAGCAAAACAAGTTGATGCGATGAATTGACAATTAATATAAAAGGAGCACTTAATTGGTTAAATAAACAGTCACCGTGGACATGACATGACATGATTTAGCTGACGAATGCAGTGCCTGGTTTTCATCCCGAGATAACTGTTGCTGGTATACAATAATTTGTGCCATCATGCTATATTTGACCATCAAATAAGATAACCATCTAGAAATACTTAGTGCCAGATGAATGTTTACGAAAGGAGGCGAAGGTGTGTGAGTGGGTAAAGCCATTGGGCGATTTTCCTCGACCTTTGCGCGATTCGATGGTTGTTTATTGGCTTGACGACACAGCGTTGAAAGCGAGGATACCGGCGACATCAAAACACGTACAATAAATAGGCTTCATTTCGTGTGTACGCTCGGTCGAGTGAGCACGGTATGTCATTGTCGAGGAATTGAGGTGCAGCAAGAGGAACAGTTTACAATCTGGCAGTCCGTCTCTCATTCAACACCGTACCGTTTGACGTCATACAAGCTCTGATTGACAACAAAACTAATAAGGTAAGGCAATTTGGGCCTTCGAAATGGGCGAGTATCACGCTCGCTGGGTACTACAGTATAAGGAGGGTTGCATACGTAGATGTTGTGTGGGGTCTTCCAAGTTGGGAGTGTTCCTACCTCTTGTGTGGATGGATTACCGGGCTCTTGGCGTCAGTGTAGTCCGGAGCTGTTGGCCAGTGTTGCCGTGAGGGTACCGTAGTATTTCTTGCCTGCTTTAAACCGACAATCGAGTGGCGTTGTACTAGTATTTGCATGAAAACATCGTTTTGGATTATGTCGGACTGAGTAATGATGTAAGTAAATGACGTGTATAGATGTGGGGTTTTATCCATAGATGTGTGTGTGTGTTTCTTCACCTCCACTGCTGAACCAGCTCACTCATTTCCCTGATTATCAAAATGAAGCGTTTTACTTTTTTGTGTGTCGTACGTGGGCAGCCTACTTGGTATGTAGGCCGTATGCCAAATGCTTCACCTGTGAGCTGGCACTGGTTGGAGCTATGGAGTGTGAACTGTGAGAGTGAAGTGATAAATTTAAAGAGTCTTTGCAAGTAAATTATTTCCATTCAGTACGCTAAGGTGACACCTCCTCCCTGGTTAGATACAGAGTGAATGTGACTGAATGACGATCATAGGACACTGTGTCACTGGAAAAAGCCTGGATAATGAAGCTTTGTTGCATATCTGTAAAAGCTCTCGCAGACCTTGATGATAAAATTGATGACTAGGGCTGAGGAAGGTAGAGTCTAGTGAATGTGCCTGTATGTTTTGACATCATTTTTGTTGAAATTGAAAAATGCTGATCTCAAGGTGTGCCACTATAAACCTACAGTAAATTATATAGGGCCTACCTATTCCATCAGACACCGAGAGGATATTTGGAGTAAATAGAGATATTTCACTTCAGTAATATAGAATGGATGATGTAGAAACCGGCTCATTCCTGCAACTACATATGATGCAATATTTGTTAATGTTACCCTGGGGTACCAAATGAAAATTCGCTATTTTGTTGAATTACCGATATCTTTTTTTTAGCACTATACAATGTACCTTGGCTTGGGCTACCCAAAAAATGTGTAAAAATGATTTTTTTTTTGTATTTACACATTGTATGCACAAAAAAATGATTTCTTCCCTTAAATTCTTGTTAATAGTGATTATTCGACAATTGATGCATGCAAATAATAACTTTTTTTTTTCACATTTACAGTGCACGTGCTCTGTTGAAATCTTCACTGTCTGGGCCTATTGTCTATTAGGCCTATTTATTACAGTGCATAGAGTACAGGAACCACTAATGGGAATGAGTGATAATGACAATGGTGTGAGTTCTGGGATTATCTAATTATTGTGTAATAAATCATTGCACTGGTAAAAAAATGATAAATTCTGGAATAGTTACTCAGTGAAATTTGTATTATCGTTGTGATTGAGTTTTAAAACACAAATTGACATGGAAGGAAAATCGGCATTGGGATCATTATCGCCATGCCGATATGCCGGCGCCGATGATGAAAAAAATAGTCGCCATGACAACATTGCACAATTGTATGATAATGGCCATGAGATGGCGCTACACAACGCTGTACCCAAGGTTACGATGGTGCCTCGGGGTGTGGCGTGCGGAATCATATGTAAAGGATCCCGGAGTAAATTTTGACAGGAAGTTAAGTTTTACTCATCATGTGGACAATATACTCGATAGATCTCTACTGTGCAGCAAGTTGTAAGAGTGGAATAATCTACCATATATTTTCTACCTTTGAATCTTGATGAGAAAGGATTCACTCGACTGTACAAGTCTCAATTCTAAGGCCGATATTAGAATACTGTTCTCCTGTGTGGCATCCATATTGGAAGAAGAATGTTGTTAAAGTAGAAAAAATACAGCGTTGAGCTACCAAACTGATACATTTTTGTACAATGTGTCCACTCCAACCTCTGAGTTACGAAGCAAGAGTAAAGCACTTAGAGTTGCCTTCACTTGTATCAATAGATGCCATGGAGCTGATATGATACAGAATTTTAAGATTGTAAATGATGGGATTGACAATTAACTACTCCTGGGTTCTCTGAGTTCGCTTCTGAAGGAAGGGCACGCAGACACAAATTTAAGATATTGAAGAAACATAACTTGAGAGTGAGACAGTGCTCCAACAGAGAGTGATGAGTGGAATAAGTTACCATCATATTTTTTTTTGTAGTTGAGAGCCCAGGAGTGAACAATTTTAAGTCTAGTTTAGAGAGATTCTGGTGTCAGAACAAGAACAAATAACCCCAAAGAGATTTTTCCTGTCTGTGCAGTACATTTTCTGCACAGTGCCTACCAACGAGTTATTCAATTCATTTTATGACAACACCAAGGGGCATATTGTTAGTTTGATTTGACTGTACACCCACTTCCAAGGTATGATATCCACAGTACAAGCAGTATGTGATACCAAAAAGGAACAGATACAGGCATTTTCTGTCTCTGTAGACCCCTATTCGTTTTGACATTTTCTCTTTTTCTTCAAATTAATCTACTGTTCCTATTTTTCAATGAATTTGAGAAAATGAAGGAATCATCTTATTCGGGATATTTGGCAAAATTTTTACACATCAGGCACACCTCAGCTACAGAAGCATACCTGGGATTGTGTATGTTTTAACTTTGGCTTGCAGTGCAAACAAAGTCATATATATTATGAACAAGCAAACTGATATTGAACACTTAAAGGCAAAGATAAATTGTGTTGGGATCTTGGGGATATTATTTCTTGTTCAAATGGTCAAAACTACCGCTGTATACAGCTCTTCTTGATTTATGTCATTGTTAGAACATGTTTGTCTTGCATTTTCAAAAGAGTGAGATGTCTGGAAACAATATGCAGCTGGGGATAGACTTGGTTTATATGCATTTAGTTGCTCTAGCTGGTGTATGACCCATAATTCTTTATTGTGTAATATCCTGTGTCTGACTGTACAGTACTGTAAATTAACACAAGAGTTGCAAGTAAAGAATCATTCCCTGTGCCTGAAACTATACCCGAGTTTTGTACCTCAGACAAAGTTTAAATGGAATTCAAAGCATTCATGTGTCATCCCATTTAAAGAAATTATTGAGGAGGAAAACATGGTATACATTTTCTATGCATATTCAACACATTTTTACATTGGTTGTTTATATCCCTAACTCACATTTTAGAACTATTTTGAAGCATTAAAGCTGGATTTTTGTTTCATCTGCAAATAGTAAATAATGCCTATGAGCGAAAACCACAAAATCACTCATAGATGCCAAGCCTCATCTGCCATTGACTACAGTGGGATTGTACATGTAGTTTCATTATCATTTACATTATGATCTCTTTTTGTGTGATTTGATTTTCCTGTTTCTCCCAGTTCCATAATATTGTACAAATGGAACTTTGATGCAGTCTATTGTTTTATTGTAGATGATATGCATGGAATTTTTATTGATCAAATGTGAGAAAATGTACGCTTTCCCCCATTTATTTTCTGTAAACAGTAAAGGGAATGTTTGTTTGTTTTTTCTTTAGTCTGAAGGAAAACAACAACTCGAGATGATGATTAGTTACTAGTACTTCTCGGAATCCACAGAGCTGATATATCAAGTTTCGTTGTTTATGTGGTCACATGAATCAGGCATACAATGCAGTCGGAATGGTGCACATTAATAAGTGTGAATGCCTTCATTTTGCTTCTTACTCCAAGAAAAAAAAAACAACACCTGGCAAACAAACAAGGGAAAATGTAAAATGAGATGTACTAAACAAGGAGCATGGAATTGGAAAGTATAGGGCATATGGTTTGTGTGTGATAGTATTATCAATTGTTTTTTTTTTAGAAGGAGAAAGGAAGAAGAAAGTAGAACAGCATTGAAGTTTCACATTCATGCTGTAGCTCTAGTACCATGTGTTTGGGCTCATTCAGAGATTTATGGGGGCAGACCACTTTCTGTCAGGTAGTACATACAATGTATGATGTTAGGGGGAATCCCTATCTGATGGGACAGGAGGTCCGACAGACCGAATCAAAAGGAGCCTGTAGTTTGAAGTGTTCAATAAACCAAAGATTTCATTCAGTTTCATAGTGAAATACTTAACTTAAATTTGTGACAAACAAACACAAACACACACACACACACACACATACACACACACACACAATCCTGCTTTCATGCTGTTGGACCTTCTATGGGGCTGTAACCATGATGTCACATTTTATTTTTGCTAGAATGCATTGTGAAGATTTCTCATCCTCATGGCAACTGCAATGAATATGGAATCTAACTTTAATATTTAACAATTACAGTGTATATGAAATGTGACAATAGTACATTTCTATATCTAGTCAATTGTGGGCATGATTCAAAGATTCCATTGTATCCAAGTATAGTGTGGTAAGGGGGCTTTTACAATTGAAGGGGTCGGTGCAATATAGTGCTAACCCACACAATAGTCATTTGGAGATGATGGCTGTCGAATGTTTGGAAAGTCCATACATTGTACATTAATAAAACATGAATGCATGCATTTTTAACCATCTTATTGATTGAATTCAAATATGATATCTTCACAGAGGTTAGAGTGAAGGATAAGGATTATGAAAATGCATAAGGGCATAACTCAAATTTGACAAAAGAGTGGGTTAGCACTATATTGCACCGACCCCTTCAATTATGAATCCTGAATTCTGTGAATTTGCTGTCATTGTTGTTTGTTTTGGTTTTCATTTCCCCAACCATTGTCCTTGTCGTTCATGGTATTGTTCCTTTTCTCTCTTTCATAGAAATGAAGCCACGTTTGTAAAGTGACAGCTCTCTCTGAGTGATCATCATCATCCTCCCGTTAATGACCTATGCTTGATGAATCCAATTATCCGATGTTTCCTGGAGTAACTTTCTGGGGAAACGTGCACGTCGTAATTGGCTACTCGATTCCTGAACTTGCATGCTGTCGTTTCCGTCAGGCGACACATGCATTGGATGTTTTGACAGGACACATGTACTTTCTCACCATGACTTCCCCAGAAATTCTGGATGTTTAAGTCTAGTGTAGCAGCCTAAATTGCATCAAATACTCACTCTGATTGGTTTGTCTGATTTTGCGCAACGTCCAAGTGGGACCACGAGAATATGAAACTGTCCAGAGTCATGAATAGATGTAGGACTGCCACGTAATAGACTGCAGATTTGTGCGACAATCGGTCCTTGGATTTATAGGAGGGCAAGCAGACATCTAAGAGTGTCGGTTGTCATACCTCGAGTGGCCCACCGTTACTTAGACAGATACAGGTAGGGAAGGCGAGGGAGGTACATTATTTAAGTAGGTAGCCTGCTAACAAGCCGAGGAAGAGAAGTCCTTGGCCAGAAGACAGCCGGCAAAGACTTGTGCAGTGCGTTTGGTGAGCGTCTGTGCCCCGTACACCGACAATCATGGAGACTGAGTGCGAACCAGGTGTGCTTCTCATCTCAGCCAACGTGGGCTCGATATTTGAAGAGGTAAGATCTCGAGCGACTTTGCTCAGCTCATGTTAATGATATCATCCCCAACCCCCCCCCCCCCTCCCCCACTGCAACATGCAAAGATTGTTTACACCAGAAAGCTTTAACATCAGATGGCAACTGCCATGGGGGTTGTGATAATTGCATCAGAGCTGACATCACAAAACATCTTTTATGCAGAGAATCCTTTGTCTCACTTTGTTGTTGTTATTTTTGCTTTTTCATTCAGGTGGCCTTCCTGTGTGGTGAGGAATACGTAAGAGGTACTGTGGATTGAATACCACATTCGAATGTTCAGCTGTTTACAATAGGAATACAACTTGTGCATACACAGGCCTATAATGTACAAATTACATCACAATCTAATGGGGCAACATAACCAGTTGGCCTGATGGAATATCTCACATTCAATAAAATCGAATACTGTAAAACCAGAAATTCTTGCATGCATGAAACTTAAGCGAATTTCAAGACAAGCCAAGATTCGCAATAAGTAAACTGCATGTGAAAGGTATTGTTATTGTTTTTTCTTCACAATGTATCAAATGCCACTGGCAATTTGTAAAAGTTTCGTGCTGCAAATATTTCTGGCTTTACAGTAAACCATGTAGATATACAATGTATCTACATATTGTGTCACCACTCCATGTTCGTTTATGCTTGGATTTGTATCTGTGAAATCTTAATAGTCACAGTCTCATGAGAAAGTCCTCTTTTTTGTCAAAGGTCTTCTTCTTCTTCCTCAGCCTGATATTTCCTGCTGTTCATGACATTTATTAAATGTCAACTTGTGGAATTTTACATTTTCAGTAATGCACTGGTATGTAGCAAACATCAAAAGTGAGTTGCATTCAACCCACCTCAGCCCTGGTAACGTTTTGCTTAATGACTAACAACCGAAGAGTGTACTCCCCATGCTTTTTTTCCCTCCCTACTACATTGTAGCTACTAGATATTATTATTGAACCCAGTTGTACGTGTTCATCATTTCGTGACAGCCTTGTAGCTATTCTAGGTCTGAGCAAATTACTGCGACTTCCCCCAAACAGGATTCGAGAAAAGGTCACCGTGGAAGTGCAGGAACTGAGATTGTGTAATCGTGGCGGGGTCCAGAGCCTCGCAGATTAACCTCCAAATATCAAAGTTGAAGGGTGGCCAGTTGTGGATCCGTGAGGGGTTTCCTAGCCTACAGTGCTCTGAGGAGCAAGAATTAATTACTGATGATGTTGTTGTTTGTTTGTCTCTACCTCCAATCAACATACCGTTCTCTCTTGCAAAGGTGATGAGAGTTTACAAGTTTCATGGAGGGACAACATCATTCAGTTCATTTGACATACAGTTGTATGTCCCCCCAAAAAAATTACAATCAGATTCTCGCATTGATAACACCCAATATGATTAAACTGTCTAAATGCTACAATGTACTCCAGGGTCTTAAAATATGACATCTTAGCTCTATTTTGCAGAAAACCCCATTCAATTCGGTTTAGCAGTCACAGAGAAATGTGGATTGTTGTAAAGCATGTCATGAGTCTGATTCTGCCAAGTGGAGCACTACGATGCTCTTATGTGTGAATACAATAGACAGAACTTGGAAGGAAGAGACTCCTGACAACCTCAACAAAATTCCTCATTTCTCTTTGACCACGGAAGCAAATCGAATGGGGTTTTCTGTAAGATGTGGGCAATGAGTTATAGTTTCATGCCATGAATTTTTATTTAGATTGATTAACTATTTTTAAAGATATAATTGTGGAGGGTACAGTTGTAATTTTTTTTGGGACATACGGTACTGTTAAAATTTTCTGATAACCGATGTCCTCTTATAGCACTCCAAAAATAGATGTTTCCTTTGATTTAAATGCATGTCGAGTGTCTTGAGGTAGAGTTAATATTGAAGCAGTAATGTCATGGTGATAAGAGTTGATTAATGCTCTTCCTCTCGTAGAAGTAGGTTAAGAGACTTCACCAGCTTGTCCGCAAAGGCCGAAAGTTACATGCATGTTTTCGTTGTCATAGCATGCTGGCAAGCGGCAAATCACTTGGTCGGCTCTAATAAAGAGATGTGCTGTCGAATCCCTCATTTGATTCATGTCCTAGGAAGTTGAGATTGAGAGATTAACTTACCCAGACATGAAATGATGGATTACCTCTTGATTGACTAGTGCCATAAGGTTTTGGTTTATTGTCAAACAGGATGCTGCAAAAATGTCTTTCCTCCTTTGATTGATTTTGAATGTTAGACAAACAGGTGATATTCAAAGGTTAAAAAAAGAATGCATGATTTGCCAGAAAAGTATGCATGAAATGTCATCGGTCTTGAAGTACATTGTCAGTTGCTTAGAGCAACCTTTAGCTAATATGACCAAGATATCTTTGTTTGGAATATATGTTACTTGCTTTGGAATGAAAAGGTTTGATTTTATCAATTGTTTGTTAATGCATCTAATATTCAGTTATTCAACCATTCTCACTTCATTGTTTTAGATGTCTCCAGGGAGCTTTGGACTAGCTTCCTGTCATTATTTCTCTTTCTTTTAAACACTTCTACTTCCAAATCTTAGGCTTTGAATAGAATATGATAAAATCTTTATGTTTGAAGCAGTGCCTGACATTAAAATGAAACTGAGGATAACCAGGATCTGTATGCCGTTAAAGGTCTCTCATTCCTCATCTCACAATGTGCCATCTTTGAAACGAATAAACTTTGAAATTTCGTGAGAGATTGGGGCGAGGTTTATTCAACTCGATGCTCTCACTATCCTCCCCCCCCCCCAAGTCTGCTTGTCGATCAAGGGCATCACTACTGTGGTATTCTCTGCAACATTATGTCACAATTATAGTAGCATTATATATTGTGCAAATTTTTTTATCATAATCTTCATTACAATTGCTGTGTCTTCTTTATGTTTATATACTGGATCTCAATCTATCTGTTATTCCTAATTCCTCTCCCTTTCTTCCTCACCCCTTCCCCCCCTCTCCTCCCCACCCCCTCTTCTCCCTCCCTCATCATTCCTATCCTTTCTCTATGCTGTTTCGCTGAGTCTAATAGCCTCACACAAAATTACTAAAACTATATATACAGTATTAGTGGTCTGCTTTGTATATCTGTTAATGTTACTTTGTAATAGTGACTTGAGATCGAAGCGCACACAATTGTGAATAATAATATGAGGTGATTTGCTAGGGCTTGAGGCACCTTTTTAAAGAATGAATTCATCATGAATGCAAGAAGTCTTGCTGATTATGATTATCGTCCTGTTTGGAGAACAATTGAGCCAGAGAAGAGGGATAATGCAACAGCATCCACTCACCGAAAGTGAGATTGGTACAAAACATGGCACTAGTGTAATGTAATGTACTGTATTCTAAACGTGGCACTGTAGAAGTGGGTACACCGGGCATCAGTTGGCTCCTGATTCCCTTCAATCCACATGTAACTCACTCTATATGCACATGATGAACTGCCTGGTTAAACAAACACAAACAGTTGATGACAGTGTATATGGAGTAAACATCTCAGAAGATTACGGGTATACATCCTATCTTTCTGAATTCTGTCTCTTAGTCAATCTCATCTGATAACAGGTTATTGTTATTCTCAGAACTGAATGACTCTGACGTATTTGCTCGTTCGTCCCTGTGTATGTAATGATAGTTACGTTCACACGATGTTTACAATTTTCGAGGTTTTAAATTTCATGATTAGCTGTAGAAGTGCATCCAAGTGATCTCCCACCTACAACATTGTAATTTTGAAGATCAAATTTTTAAAGTCCAGGGCCCTGTTGCATAAAACCCTTACCGCTGGACTTACCGCTCCTTTCTAGCGGTAAGTCTTCAAATTAGCGGTAAATCTTATAATCCTTGATGCTGATTGGCTGTGACGCCTAATTTTGACGGTAGTTACCATTGAAATTCAACGGCAAGTTTTATGCAACAGGCCCCTGGAGTCTCAGTTGATACTACAATTTGACTGAAAGAAATGCATGTAGATATATGTACACTTAGCGCTAATGATGAACCCGTCAATTTGCAATGATATAGTAGTGTACAACATACTGGAGGTTGACCTTGAAGTTGAGGGGAATTCATAGAGTTCACAGAGAGGTCACACTACAATGTAACTTATGAGTTGATTATCATGTCCACAAAATGCTACAGCTGTAATCTATGAGTGGGACTCCCTGTTGCTCACAGATAGAGCATATGAACCCTTAGAAGCCTTGTGGTTCCAAGTATCAACTAATCTTTAAGACTTTGTAATTTTGAGTGCGTCTTGATGAAGCTAGTTAAACTACAAACTAGTCATCAAAGGCTGAAACTTCGAGCTAATCTTTTATGTTAAGGTGCGTCGTGTAAACATAACTGCTGTGATACCCACTGGACTCTGACTAGCGAGCTACAAGATACCCTAATCCCCATCCTTAACAGTCCCTCCCATCAAAGTCTTTTCTTGTTTTGTCCACTTTGTCCATTCAAATGAAGAGCTTGCCATAGCTGTTTGAAGATCATACACACTACAGTAATGGTGCCTTTCAGAGGTGTCTTCAGAATATGAACACAGTACTTACAGATCCAATTCATATTCAAGCTCAGGTCCTCAAGTAAATGCAACTTTCCATTCTTCTGATACCATGTGGTCGCTCCCTTGTAGTCAGCTCCTTCTGTGGGATTTCAATAAATTAGTTTGCTCTTTTGATGTTGTGAACTTCTTCAACATATAGTGCCTGCAACTTCTCTGATGTGAAACATGCTTATACTGTTAAAATGTGTAGTTTTTTTGCCACATGGGCTTGTATGTATGGGCTGTTTAAACCATCTATTCTAGTAAGTACAGTGTACAAAAATTGTATGATGTACTTGAAGTATGGATATTTGCAAGACTCAGTTCTCTCGAACTGTGATACTTTGTCACTGGTTGTCAGGGTTACTTAGTCGCTGAATAAAAAGATAGATATCATGAACTGATTTTTATATTGATTATTACATTCTTCTTCTTCTTTTCAGCCTGTTCAGATGATGTCTGTGTGGCTTGAAAAGTTCTATGAGGTGAGTGTCCAACTCCTTGTATCAAAAGATTTCAAAAGATAAATTTGTCATCAATAATCCATGAAGAGCATGAATACACATTAACACTGTCATATGCCATAGTGGCATATATTTACAATTTGTTCATTGGTAGTGAAAAAAGTCACTTCCATATTTTGTTTATAGTGTACACATGTGTATGTTCCCAGGCAGCTACCTCTGTATTTAGGGAAAAAAAAAATTGGAACTGAAAATCCATTCTGAAGTTTGTGTCTGTGTTTTTAAACCTACTGTTCTTTTCCTGTTTTTGTTATTGCTGTTCCCAGTGTAAATGTCAGCTCACTGCTCACCAGTGAAATTCTGACTTCTATTCGCATTAGATTCTCATTTCATTTCATTCATATTCTGTTCCTTTTTCAAGATGCTTTGTGCTACTTAAAGGCACACCATATTTGATGGCAAACAACTCAGTAGAGTGTTGCTTATTGAGATTTATCTGGCAGCATCCACTGTAGATCTAAAACACACACACACACACACACACACACACACAAAACAAACAAAAACAAAGAACAAATAATTTCAAATTGCATGTTTGTCCAAATATGCAATTTGGCTATCTGTTTGTGAAAAATGATTTACTATTATCCTGGTGATCCAAGTGTCACACCATAAGTTTGCTATACCCTTGGTATACAGCTGTTCAGTTCATGAATACCTGCAGGCTGCGTACCATACAAGCTTGTTTGCGTACTACACATACATGTTGCATGTTCAGAGACAGTTCCGGTTCTCTCTAGATAATCGTTTTCAAGAGTAGGTACAGAGATTTAAATGGTGTGTGGGCCTGTAGTAGTGGAATAACATTTTGTGTGGGTGGATAAATTAAGTGCATGCTTTGATTTGTGCTCTACTTCGTTCACTTCACTGACAAATGCGGCAAGTATCCAACAAAGTCATTCAGGAAATATGTGCCATTCAAGTACCTGGTATGTGTTTACACACTCGAAGGTTTCATGCAAGAATAGTTACAGTAGTTGTTCATCATAATGCCGACCGATGCTTCAATAAGGGGAATTTACCCCCGCACACATTCCGTGAATGCAGGGAGGCAGTGGCAATAACTGGTGGAAATGTGAACAACATTCTGAAAGAAAAAGTCACTTCAGAAGGAATCTTCCGTAACATACAGATGGCTTGATCAAAATCACAGCCCAGCTGCAGTATAAGCAAAGTCTTATTGAGTATCAGAGGGAGTTGAAAAAGTCATTACAGCAGTTAATTAATGTCAGTACATTATCATACACGACTGCATCGTCACTGGCCTTGATTATTAAAACTTTAAAGAATTCCTCATTTATGATTTACCAGATACCGATATTGACCTATTTGGTTTTAAAACACTGTTACATGTATCGGCCATAACTTGGGGGGTGGCATTCGAAGGTCTATATTACAGATGACCAGAAAACATAATTTGTTTATTGCATATATGTGTATTTCTAGTGAAGGAATCAGTTTTGCATGTTGTGTGTGTTTAGAATACATTGTACCTCTAAAGGAATGTTCTTGATATATTGATCTAGCAGTTAGTAACTTTGATACAGAAGTCTAAATGATGAGAAGGCCTCTGCTTCCTCAAACTGGGTGCAATTGTCCTCGAGATATTAATTTTTGTTTCTCCTGCCTTAATGAGTTATAAATCTTCCGTGATGCACCATTTATTTCTCCTGTAACAATCACAACAGTGCCAAAGTGTTTGACCCACATCAGCAGGCCAGTACATGTGCATGTATACACGTGCACACACAAACACCTACAAAGGCTAGCCACTTTTCCATGTGATTTGAGCATTCCAACTTAAAGGGCTCTGTCAAAACATCTACCATGATACTCTTTATTGTCCAACCAGAAATGAAACATGAGCAAGTTATGCATTGATATCTCGGAGAGGAGAAATTTGTTATTATTTACAGTTAATAAATCACTGCCAGTTAATTCATTCAGCAATTGTAGCATTCAACAAAGTTCTAACAAACCGCTGCAGTGCTGCTTTTTCAACCATGGGATATCCCGTATGTGGACCGATATGGATCAATTCTTTACAATATCTCTTTTTGATTGGCTGTGACCGTTCATATAGCTATTCAGGATGCTTCAGCCCACATGCCCACTTACCATGGGCCAACTGAAACTCACTTTCATGCAAGTAAGATGGATGGGTATTCTTGCCCAAATGCCCGTAAGGGCAAGTGGGAGATATACCATTAACTGTATATTTTTGTCATGCCCTGCTGTTTTCATTAAACTTTCTTCCACATTTATGGAGTTCAAACATTTGTCTATAATAATGCTGATGTTTTCCCCAAGTTGCATCTGTATGGCTGCAGAGATTGTACCGTTTGAGACTTCGAATCTTTTCTATGTTTTTTTGCCTGCAATTCAGACAATACAGAGACTCCAGCCACAGTTCGTTGCGCTTCATTGTCAAGAGCTGGGAGGGAAGAATTTCGAAGTCAGCATGCAGCACGTCGACAAGTTTATCCAGTGAGTGTGGTTGAAACCAGCTTTCCTCTGTTCTACTAAATATCATATATTTTGTAAACTTATTTCCTCATTACAAGCGTTTGTATTTTGCCCGCATACCGTACATGTTAAAGCCAGAACTGTGTAAAAGGTAAAACATAGTTTCCATACGCCTGCAGACACTTGATTTTTTGCTCTAGAATAGACGTGTGTAAAGAACGTGTAAAATAACACTGAGAACGTATCCTATCACCATTGCTACGTATCAGTATTCGACAAATTAGGCCATAGCAGCATCAACTGTTGATTGTAGCGATCTTCCCAGCAAGAGTGAATCACATGTGTCGTGTTCGGGGAATACAATTGCTGGGGCACGATCGATTATCACATACTGTAACATTCTGGCTACCCAATACTGAATAGGGATGGCTCTTCCATGATAAAAGCTGTATACTGTTGCACTGATTAAAACAATTTTTTTTTTTTTCTCAAAGTACTCCAAAACAACTAATTGTCCTGGGCAAATCGCGTTAGCCAGACAAGTTTCTAGATATACCCTTTTGATATAATGCAAGCAAATTCTGTGTAGTGGAATTTTGATCCCTTCTGAGAATTATGGTATGTTTTACCTTTTAAAGACAGGTGAAATGTCTTATGATTGTGAATGCTAAGGAGCATAGAGGAAGCTGCTCCAGTATTGAACCCTAGACCTAATGACCGAAATGTCTCCTCTACTTACCACTATGTATTTTGCATCAGATTGCGATAGTGGCATTATATTGTGCCTAAGGTGGGGAATACCGTTTCCTCCATAGTTGGTAATGACTGCTTTATATCATTTGTTTTTTGGTTCTTAAAAGTGTAGGGCAAGACCGAAGATGAATTTATATTATAATAATAATGATAATGATAATTGTTAATTCGTTAATTTTGCGAGGAGCCAAGTTTGGTGAAAGTGAAATGCGTGGAAAGTGTTTGTCTAAACAACGCCTTGAATGTCGGTGGTAATTTGCAAAAATTTCACGTTGCGAAAAAGACCATTGGCTTCAATTCGCGAATGTTACATGCCGCGAATGGTTTTGGTAAACCCACTCTCCTCCACTGTAGATGTATTATATATCTGTGTGTGAGTGCTAATGCATGTTAAATGGTGTCTACAATTGCATTATATGTTTGATTGACGAGTCATAGCATTAGTGACACAGCCATCATATTAAACATTGTGTGCAATTTAGTGATCAGAGGGGAGACTCGTTTGTGTGTCTGTATGCTACTAAAGTACCGGTAACTCTAGATACGTTCAGAAAACAAGTTTCAAAATCTCAATTACAAATGAGCTTGAAACCCCTTTGCGGTGTGCAATTGGACACATCCAGATGATGGTTATGCTTTCATTCTGGCCAAATCATATATATCAATTTGAAAATAGATGAAAGTGGTTCAGTAACATTGAATGCTGTCATTCACATCCACCAAGTATTTCAGTCTCCATGAGGAAAGTTGTGCCTATGCTAGAATGAAAGAGCACAGGCTAGTGTTTGCAGAGGGGAGTATTTATATACAGAGAGGGAGGGAGAGAGTTTGTTTGTGTGTGTGAGAGAGAGAGAGAGTGGCAAGAGTTGCTAAGCAACAGGTTGCTATGCAACAGAAAGTCATCTTCATGGAGTGTGTTTGAAAAGGGAATGCTTTTCAAATTGAGAAAGCAAAAAGGGATCGGAGAAATTCAATAAACATTGATGAGGAGCACTTGGGGGAAAAAAGTGAGTAATGGCATTTTCTGCTGCAGGCATTTCATTATGACAAAGCTTGTTTCAAATGCAGATGAGAAGTGCATATTTGTTTATTTTTTTTCTCTCTCTCTGAGATCATTGTGCTGATGCAACAGCATCCCTGTCCAGTAAATTGATTGAACTAATGTAATTACTCTAATTAGATGTTATAAACTCAAACTCAATTATGGCTGTGTTTAAATCAAGACAGAATTATTGACTGTGTGTTTTCAAAGATGCCATTCCAATTTCATTGTGCTCAATGAATAAATAACCATGCAGTGCTGAGTGTACATTGGAGTATGTTGATGAATTTTTTCTAATCAACATTGGGACAACAGCTCATGGTATATCAACCATTGATGGTTGATGCAGCACTGAATGGAATTTGTGTGGGCATAATAGATAGATGAATACATTTATTTATTTGTCATGTTATAAAATGTGCACAAAAAATACCTCCAGACTCTTCCATACACGAATGAACAATAAGTACAGGCTAACATGAAAATACAATATGTTAAACAATGATGCAATGGAAACACACCATTATGAACACGTATTGCTCATAATTATTCCAGAAATCATTACAATCCATTAAAAATCTATTACAAACATGCAAATGTATATTCTACTGAATACAGTTATCTGCTTCTAGGATACTTAAAAAAATACAATGTACATATCCTTGTCATCGAAAAGATTTATATTACCAGAAACCCTGTTGCTCCACCCCCCCCCAAAAAAAAAGAATGACATCAGCCTTCTTGTTCATGTTGTTTTTGTGGTACAACGACAGTAGCTTATTTATTGTGGACTCTTTCTAGCATTAGATTAAAAAAATTAGAATTTGTCTGTTCTAGTCTGGAAGAGGGTGTAATATGAAATGCTCGTGGTAAAAGAACCTTTGTAGTATGTGCAATAGTTTATTATCCTTTGTCCATGGTCAAGATGAATGGGCTTCATCAAAGCTACAACTGAACATTTAATAAAATAAGGACCATTTATGGCAGATTTGCATGAGAAGTAGAGGCTTCCGGTTTACTGGGAGCAGCAGTTGCACTACTCCACTTCTCAAATTACTCTCAATTGATCGATTCTAAAAGTCAAAAGCGATACTTTAAGAATGTGATGTGACATCCTGTCCACAGCAGTCCCAAATTTGAGCTGCTTTTAACAGTTTAAAGGGTTATTTCATCCTAACATTATCATAACGTTGTTTAGAAATGGAAAAATCAGAGAAGTATATTAGTATATACACTCGTTTGGAAACTGCTCTTTCTTTCCTACTTTTTAGCCTAATCATTCCTATCTTTCAATCAGAAAGGTTGGGAGATCTGCTTCCTTTTTTTTTTTGCCATTCTGATTTTTTTTTCCATTTTTTTTTCTCACTAATCTACTAGTGTACTTCCCTGATTATATTGAACAAATCTACTTTTGCATTAACCACACTTCTTCACATATATATATCAAAATGTGTTCCGTAAAATCTGTAGTGAAGATATTGCATGTATTTTATGATTCTATGGATGGTCTTTGGAATACAGTAATAGTGACTATCAGAGAACCAAATTCATAGCAATTCTTGTGAGAGGGGTTGCATATCACCGCTATTACATCTGTCCATGTTGAAATAATTCCCATTTTGTTGTGATTCCCCACATCCTTTGAAACAACATCCCTGGTTTTAAAAAAAAGTCAATTTCTCTCTTATAAATTAGTTTGTGTGTGTTTGTGTGTGTGTGTGTGTGTGTGTTTGAGCTTGTGTGTTCGGGGGGGGGGGGGGATGGTGGTGGTGGTCAATATGAAGGACCATCTATCTATTGGTGGTCAATTAGTGAAAAGCTGGAGGCATATGATGTCAACATCTAGGGAGCTGACGAGGGAGGCATTGTATGTATTGACAGTCACTGGATCCAAACAGGTGATGGGAGGGCGGGAGGAGGAGGATGAGGAGGAGGAGGAGGAGGAGGAGATGAAGATGGAGGGATGCCAATTAGCTGCCAGGAGCCATCCATCCATCACAGCTATGCTTAAATTATGTAGATTTCATCTCCATGAAAAAGAGGCGACTCTTTGACAAACAGAGGAAGAGGAGGCATCTCATGAGAGAAAGAGAGTATAGAGATAGAGACAGCAGTTTAGATTGGAGTATATATTTCATATATTCGTGTTTGTATGCATGGACATGTGCATAGAAATGTGTGTGCATGCTTGCAGAGTGGAAGATATATCCTATCACATGACTAGGCTAAAAGGTATTCTGCACACTTTATGGCAAGTAGCAAGGCTATTGACCGCATCAATAACAGTCCGTAATATCTGTGTTTTTGGATATCTGTCGTAAAATTCAGAATTCTTTATAAACAGAAGTAAGACCCGAGAAATGAAACCAAGAAAACAAAGGGGATAATGTTATGCCAGATATATTAAAATTTGTAATTGAATTGGGTCTGTTGTAAACCTGATACGAACATTTGTATCAAGTTTCATTGATGCTCATTTTATCTCCAGCCTGTGATTCTTTGTATTGCCCTTGTACAAAGTAGGTAAACCTGAATAGATTATCTGCATCCAAACTTTGCAGCTACAGTTGTACAGATAAGACCATCAAGACTGTTTTCACATTACTGTAGAATGTGTGCATGACTTTTATGAGTGCTCATTTTATGTTGACGTAATGCTTCTTGCGATACTCCTGTAGTGCACGCGCTCGATCGGAGTGAGTGGTGATGTGACAGCCTGGTTCAATGTTATCATTTTTAATGTTCATTTTTACCTGCATCCATGATTAGTTAGAAGAGGTATTGAACTCACAACTCTCCTCTGCTATGCATGCACAGGAATCCAACAAGTGTCTTAAATCAGGGGAAGTTTATTCACCACAGCGCTTTTCAAACACAGCCAAGTGGTGACCAAGAAAGTGATAGTTGTAATGATTTCAGCAACTCTTACTCATCTTTTGAACAAGTTTTCACTTTCAATTTAATAACTGAAGGATGGATATCATTTAACTCATTAGATTCTCTTTCTACATTGTACATTTTCTGATGTGGGGTCACAACGTGTGCACACAAAACGTAAAGTATTAGCAGCATTTGTAGGAGAGTTACAGATCATGACACCATGGAATGCTTTATTCACTCACCATGAGGACCAATATAATTCATGCCATGAGTGGATTAAAGGAAACCAAAACCCAAAGAGAAATGTGGATTGAGTGAAAGCAGCAGCATTAATAGAATTCATCAGTGAAAGTGTGAGGAAAATCGGACAATTGATGCAAAAGTTATGAATTTTTAAAGTTTTCATGTTGGAACCGCTGGATGAGTTGACTACTTAAGTTTATGACATGTGTGTGGGCAACAATTATAAAGAAAATATAAAGAAAATTGAACATGCTTTCACTTTGCTAGCATAATGAAAGAGCGCTTGACTAACCGCTTTCAGAAAGCAGGGGGTGGGGATAATTACTACCCTTATTTCATGTCAGTATCAAGTTAATGGAATGTGTAATTTTTGTGAAAAATGAATTTTTTGTGGAACTCCCTTTATATTTTCTTTATAGTGCTGTCCACAATGACGTCATAACCTCTAGTAATCTCCTCATCCGGCGGCTCCAACACCAAAACTTTAAACATTCATAACTTTTGCATCGATCGTCCGATTTTCCTCAAACTTTCACTAAAGTGTTTTATCAATGTCGCTGCTTTCACTCAATCCACATTTCTCTTTGGGTGTGCGTTTCCTTTAGTAAAGGAGTAACCTGTGGTATACACTGTAGTGTCTTTGTGTTCCAAGTTTTTAAGAAGACTCGGGCTGTTGAAATCTCTCCTAGTAGCATGCTTTGTGTGTGTTTTTTTTCTATCAATGCAGAGGCCATTTAGATAAGACAAACTATTGATAGTACCAATGCATATTTGATGGGGCATACTCTTTCACATTATAATGACAGATTTTGATGATAGAATTGTATAAATTATGTATAATTATATTGTGTATTTATGGTAGAATTGTTTGACGTCGTAGTTGGTGCTTCATCACTGTAATCACTTCCCCTTTTCCCAGTTTAGACAACTTCACTTTTCAGTAATGAGAGATGAGTGTTATTGCTTCCTCTAATGATACCATGGAGTGGGTTGGGTATCAAGTAGTGTGTTGTTGATGGCCTTATGTGCAATAGTTTTCCAGGTAATTTGCTTTGATGCATGATCATATGACGAACAGAATTTCCAGCCTTTAGCCGATGAAGTAATCATAATTACTCTTTGATACAAATGCCTCGTAAGTGTACTCTGGTGCCACAATTCTCTGATGCAGATTTTGTATGTACACTGTATATCATCAATATGTATACATGTCATTTTTAATTCATGGACTGACCAAAAAACAGCCATCCGGCAGAACCCAGTGCTGTGATGAAATAAAATGACATGACATGAAATGAAATATGTGACGACATCTACTATTCATCAATATATGAAAAGATAATGTACATACATTGTACATTTATAGGTTCCTTGACAAAGGCCTACATTGTGTGGCCAAAAATTAGAAAAATGAAATGTCTCCACAGTATGATTCATGTACACATAGGCATCTATATTTAGGCATGTATTTTGTGTGCAGCATGTGAGCCTTGTAATCACATACAGTAGTTCAAATTTGAGCCTACCCTAGCAATGTTGAGTGACTTATCATGCTGTTCTTTCTGAAGAGGCACATCTACATTTTTCCCTCAGGCAGGACATAAACTGGAGGTTCTGCGTGCATGCGCGTGAAAACGAAAGTGACCCAAGTCTTGCTGCACAAAAGATCCCACCTCGTTTCTCATCGGCGGAGAGCAGGGTGCTAAAAGCTGATTTGACCTGTCCCCCACACACTTTCATAGCAAAATGGCTGAATAACATCCCCTCCCTTGTGACTGCTCCCCCCCCCCCCAGTCGACTTTCAATAGTCAGCAAATGTTGTCAACCATTCTTACCATACCACAAGTTCACAAGCTGACATGGTGCATGAATACCAGTACATTGTAGGTGCAAGGATTGCATTCAGGAGCCAAGCAACAAGTCAACCCAAGAGATTGTACCTGTTTTCATGTACTGTAAACATCAGTGATATTGGGTCGTAGGCATTGACCCTTTTTAGTAATTTCACCTCCTGGTCATGACTATTATTCCAAAGGTTCGTTAATCTGAAACTGAAATGAGGTTCATTATTTCGAAGATGAAATAGGTTCATTATTTCAAAGGTTTTTTTGCTAAATTCTGAAATACACAAATTCCCTGTACCTAGATATTTGTTAATCTGAAAATAAGGGTTTGTTAATCGGAACATTTTGGGCCCTTTTTCCCCCAAGGTTGGTTATTCCAAAGATCTGTTAATCTGAAAAGGAAGTGAGGTTTATATGAAATGTTGATTTGAAAATGAAACAAGGTTTGTTATTCCAAAGGCTTGTTCATCTGAGGACAAGAAGAAGGTGCGCACTAATGTACCTTCAAAATTTAGAACCTTATTTCATTTTCGGATTGACAAACTATATTTTATGTTTTGATTTATAAGCCTTCAAAATAACAAACCCTCAAAATAATGAACTGTAACCTGCACCTCCTCTCCTGAGGCTATGCGTGTCAGTACTAGCTTGTGTGTGTGAAAGCTTCCGTTTTCTTGCCTCATTCATGTTGAAGTCATTGCACCATCTTTCTCCAATTATAGTGTGAAATTCTACTGCATCCAGAAGTGGATGGAGCTTTACACCATATAAAGAAAAAACAAACAAACACAACTCCGCCCCCCCCCCCCCACCGCCCATTCTTAGGACAGTGCCAAAACCCTAGCAGTCAAGTCATCATTAAAATCCACAATTGCCTGATGCTCAATCCTGATGAGTTAATTTAGAAGGTGCCAAAAAAATCACTTTTGCTTTCTCTGCAGTTGCCAAGTGTATTAAAGTTATAAGTGGGCTGAGTAATTACTACATAGCTAATCATTAACGCGCTAAGATGCAGAAGCCAACGGAGATTATAATACGTCTGTCTGTGTGGGCGTATGGTAAAATTTCACACCTCAGTTACATATACATTACATCCCCTATATCGTATTTAGTAGCAGATCAAGGACGATGTCGAAAATGCTTCATGGCTGTATCAATCACATTGAATAACATCAGCTCTACCACCATTGTGGTACAGTGTGAGGTAGCATTGCCTGCAACAGACAGTTTGGTGATCGATTTTGTCTCCCGCATTGTGACAAATAAAAGCAAACACCTCTCAATTTACTCTCCAGTGCCAATTGCCAAGGTTTTTCATATCATATTCAATAACCTTGACATTTTACATGTATGGTGTCTATTTCCTATTCATATTTATCTCACCGCGAACAAGGGGGAGCTCTCGGCCGAGGCACTGTAATATTGATAATGAGCAGCTCACTTTTGAGTGTTTCATAGAGGCCACTGAGCTATTGATCGCGATTGATTGCCTTTTACAGCTGAAACATTTCATAGTGTTACCATGGATACCACAGAGCAGAACTGGCTAGTCTGTGGCATCCAGTCTGTGGAATTTGATATACACCCAAATGCCATATTCATATATCTAAATTTATGTGCGATTGACTCAGTTATGAAATATACTCGGTCCCTCTGTTTGTTTGTTTTTTCAGTCATGACAGAAGTAGACAATTTGAACAGGATTGGTTCATAGTTTATGAGTACATGATCTGGGTTAGACATCTTCAGTTATGCCTTGTAGATATAGATTTGACTCTAGATTGTTTTTGAGTTGTTTCCCCTTCTAATTCTATTGCTGTTTTCCTGACTCGCTGTTACCGTGTTAATAATCCAAGGTTATACACAGGTCACACTGATGTGTGACTCTATTACTCTGCACATGATGATGTGCATGTGTACAAACTTTTGCTTCATGGTATTGACACAAAAGATTTTTTTTCTGTACACGTGAATTCCGCTTGTGTTGCATCATTTGCTTCAGTAGTAACACACATCCTGTACATGTACATTGTATATGCTGAAAGAATCATCAAGTCAAAATGATTGTAGGGGTCCAGACAATATAAAAATTGCCAAAAGCAACCTTGAATTTACCACATCCTACAACAAGTAGAATTGTAGATCACTTGATTTTCCTCAGAAAATCTTGTTTTACCAAAATCACTTTGTTATTGTTGCATATTTGTTTGTACACGTTATAGTTTTCATTGACAAAAAAAAAAAGAGGTTGCAGAAATAAATTGAAACTGAATTGAAATTTAGATATTCTGTGATAGTTTGATCTGATATTGCTTTGTTAAACAACAACAACAACAACAACAACAACAACAACAACAACAACAACAACAACAACTCCTTTGGATAACTTGAGTGATTTTTATGTGTTTTATTATCAAATGATCCAAATTTTTGCCTCTTATCTGTATTGATTTCAACATCGCCAGTAATCATCAACCTGCTATTAAATTCTGTTGTTTTTAGATTGGGTATGTTAAAGCTGATTGCAAAATTATGATTTAAAAATGTATAAATGGGCTCTGTATATGATTACACTTGACCCTTTGTATGCTCTGTGTGTATGTCTATTCAGCAGTGGAACTGATGTGATATCAAATACATCATGGAAAGTATTGAATTTGGATGAAAAGGAGGGAGCTATCGTTGATAGGAGTTAAAATATTGAAATGTTTTGATTGATAGGTGTAAGACATACGCAGTGTAGTCCTTGTCAATAATTTATCTCAAATGGATGACATTATTGTGTTGCGTGAATACCAGAGGTGGAAATACCACCTGTAACACTGGAGGGTAACAATACCCTTTGATTTTTAGCTCACCTGAGCCAAAGGCTCAAGTGAGCTATTGCGATCGCTCTTCGTCCGGAGTCCGTCGTCCGTCGTGCGTAAACTTTTTACATTTTCATCTTCTTCTTGAAAACTGCAAGACCGATTTTCACCAAACTTGGCAGGTAGCATCCCTAGGGGGTTAGGATCTCAGTTTGTTAAAATGGGCACCATGCAAAATTAAGGAATCTTTAAAAATCTTCTTCTCTAGAACCAGAAGGGATGGAGCTAAGTTAATACAATGAGCTAGTACATTGATGACTGTAGTTTCAAGTTTGTTCACTCCCCTCCCCTTGGGACCCAGGGGAGGGGAGTGGGGAGGGGTCCTAATGGGGCCTAAATTGTACATTTTCATCTTCTTCTTGAGAACCCCATGAACGATTGTCGCCAAACTTGGCAGGTAGTATGCCAAGGGAGTTAGGATCTCAATTTGTTAAAATGGGCACCATGCCCCACCCAGGGGGCCTCCATAGGGCCCAAAACCCCTCAAATTAAAGAATTTTTAAAAATCATCTTCTCTAGAACCAGAAGTGATAGAACTTAGATAGTACTATGAGTTATTACATTGATGACTGTAGTTTCAAGTTTGTTCATGGCGGAATAAGGGGTGCCCCCTTGGGACCCAGTGAGGGTAGTGGGGAGGGGTCCTAATGGGGCCTAAATTGTACATTTTCATCTTCTTTTTGAGAATCCTGTGATCGATTTTCACCAAACTTGGCAGGTACTATCTCTAGGGGCATAGGATCTCAATTTGTTCAAATGGGCACGGAATCCCACCTGGAGGGCCCCAATGGGCCCAAACCTCCCAAAATTAAGGAATCTTAGAATCAGAATTGATAGAGCTAAGATAATACTATGAGTTAGTACATTAATTACCGTAGTTTCAAGTTTGTTCATAGCAGATCCAGGGTTGCCCCTCTTGGGGTTGGGGGTAGGGGTGGGGAGGTCCAAATGGGGGCCTAAATTGTACAGTTTCATCTTCTTCTTGAAAACCTGATGATGGATTTTCATAAAACTTGGCAGGTAGCATCCCTAGGGGATTAGGATATCAATTTATTAAAATGGGCACCATACCCCACCCCAGGGGCCCCAGGGGGGCCCTCAATCCCCCAAAGTTTAGGAATCTTAAAAACTTTATGCCCTTATTGTACATTTTCATCTTCTACTTGAGAATGCCTGGTCAAATTTTGGTAGAGCTGTGAATAATTAAAGGTAGGGGATACCTTTTACAGAACTCCCCAAATGCAGCAAAACATTAAATATGAACGTCAGGGGACTTGTTTAGGCCACTGCTTAGAAATTTGGAAGTCAACAGTGATCTACAATTTGAATAATGCACAAAACTCAACTACTCAGTAGTTCTGTGTGTCCGCCACACTTAAGCCTTTTTGTTGCAGTCTTCTGTATTTTTTATCTATAAACACAAATCTAAAAGTATAAGAGCTGATGTAATAACATATAGAGTATGTGGCAAGAATGTATATAGAAATGTTTGAAGTTTTGATGAACTATATTCACAAAATATACATGATGGGCACACATGCAGTGCATGGGTCTGCAAAGGTAGCCTAGTAATGTACTGGAATTCACGGTGAGCCCCCAAAAAAATTCAATTCAAAATCTAACGGTCAATAAAAATGTACTAAATGTTACCTTCCACTTTCAGTACTTTATGGGAGTTTCTAAAATGATACTCTCTTCAACATACCACTGTGTTTATACAACTCTTCATTTAAGGCATGCAAATGGGATTCCCTACCTTTAAGATTAGTGACTGCGTGAAAGGTGAACTTGCGATACTCAGCTGAGCGCTAGACCCGCGGGTCTCTTGTGAAATGAACTTATCCTTGTTGTAAAGGTACCTTTTGATTTTTAAATGAACTTCCTCTTCTTGATTTCAGAGTCCTCTATGACAGTGCTGCCCTCCAGGACTTTGATCGATCAGTCATCTACTTGGACAAGGAGTTTGGAAATCCGGAAACTTTCACAGTGAGTTCAGTTGATCTCATGTCATTTAGTAATTTGTTGTTGTTGTTTTTGTGTTGTGTTGTGTTTTTGTTTTTGTTTATTTCTCTCTTTTTTTTTGGGGGGGGGGGGGAGGCATGTGAAGACATAGTAGCTAAAAAATACCAGTCATAATCTAGTATGGTGTGAAGTGGGAGGAAGATGTAGTCATAGTAGTTACATTCAGATGGTGATACTTATCCTCAAGGATAGCTATCTTTGAGGATATGCTCTAGCCCCCTAACTACAACGTGCGTTCTCATGTGGAAGCTTTATCCTCGAAGGTAGCTCTCCGTGAGGGTAGGCTCACTGCCCCCTGTAACTGCACTTACCTACAAGTTCTTATCAACAAGTTCTGTCGACACATTGCTTTACTACAAATAGGGACCCCCCGGTGGCTCGTTGATAGAGAACTAACCCCGGAGATATCTCATGGATAGCTATCTTCGAGTTAACTTCAACTTAGCTATCAATGAGTGCGTCTATATGGTCCATAACTACTAAAACTACAAGCTTATCCTCGAAGACATCTATCCTCAAGGTTGAGGATCACTGTCTGAATGTAACTTATGTTAAACTTTCTTGTGAATGATGAAAGAAGTCTGGCTAAACCAAAAGTTATTATAGGGAGGCACATATTCTTGTCAGCAGAAAAGGAGGCAGATTTAAAGTGAGATGCCATGCCATGTTCTAGTCATCTGTGATGAACAGAATAAAATTGGACAAAATATTTTGGTAGAAGTTTTGTGAAAATTGGACTCGTGAAGAAAGCAAAGTTGTAAAATTATAAAGTTTCACATGTAGTCATAACCACACACACATACAAAAGGATGGTCCCATTGCTAATGGACTATTAACAATCACAAGGTCCTTGGTTCAAGTCCCATCTATGGCTGAAACTTTTGCGCCCCTAGGCAAGGTACTTTATCCTTATTGCCTAGTCTTTCCTTAGCAGTCGCATAGAGGAAATCAATTCAAAAATGAAGAAAAAAATGCTCCTTTGCTGTTTCTTAATCATCTGTCCACTTTTGTAGAGTCAGTTTCTTAGAAATGGGAAAAGTGTGTCACATTTCAGTCCAGCGAAGAGTCCTCTCAAAGCAGGAAGCACTTAAGTGATATGCAAAACAAAGTGTGCGCACAAAAGGAGCATAATGAGACGGCGTCGGTGGTCCTCCACTTCCAAATGCCTCCATTTTGAATTTTTACTTCTCGAGTTTTCCTCAAGTACGTCCTCGTACTTTCTTGATAAAACTCGACACGTTTCGGAAGCCGTCTTGCCACTCATCTCAAAGAGACTGCTGGAATCGTATGGGAGCACTTCAAGCCACAAAGGAGCGCATTTCATACACGTGGCCAAATGGCGCATTGCAGAATGTCTAGTTGTACTACCTTTTGGCTGTTTCCATGACAACCATTGCATTGGCGATATGACCCCTATTGCAATCACGTATATTTCTTTCACTCGTGTGTACCTCTGATTAATTTTTAATTTTTTTTTGTCATCTGGGTGTGAAGTAATTCAAACTAGTGACGCCATTATTGCACAAATTCTCAGTTGTGATCAATTTGGCCTCCTATCTCACATTCATTTCCATGGGATTTCAAGAACAGAGGACCTCACATATATCCAGAAATGGTCAGAAATAGATAGCCTCCTACAGTACTTATGTCCTTGAAATTTAAGTACTAGGTTACCGGAGATAGCAGTGCGGGAGGGAATACATATCAAAGTCAGGTTCCCTAAACAAATGAGAGTAGCAAGGTTTTATTTTGTTTGAACATGAATTTATATTCTAATCTATCTAATTTTTGAGAACTCTTGCAAAATGATTCTAATGTTTGTTTCCACCCCATTCCTGTCAGTGCATGAGTTTGGCCTGTGTGATTATTGAGTGACTCAATGCAGATGATAACCCCACCACTTTCAGGATCAAGTACCTTCATTTTACATCTATAGTCAGATTGACTTTGATAAATCATGTGATAGAAATATCAAAATGAGAATATTACTTTAAAAAAAAAGGGGGGGGGGCTTCAAAGTTAAGATTCTCTTGAAGCACAGTGGCTCCCTATTTTATTCTTCCACAAACAAAAAATTGGAATATATACAACATCAAAGTGTATGAAGGAATAATCAGCTTTAAATCAGAAACAAAAGAAATGTGTCTTCACTATTGATATCAGAGTCAGCTTGAATGCAGGGTGGAGTTTCGCATTAAGGGTGCTGTGTACGCATTTCTGATTTAGTTCTCTTTAAATGAGTTTTAATGATGGCCATACTAAACCTTGTGATGTGGACACAATGTATGTCATGAACTGGCTTCTTTTCACGATAAGGTGAAGTCTGGCTTTGAATCGCTCTCAGGGTTCTCATGCTATATTTTTAAAGCGTATCAACTGCTGGAGGCAAATTTTAGAAAGTGTGTTTTGTCAGTGTGTTTTTGGGAGTTTTTTTCCTCACATGGACTTGGTCATTGATATTTTGTCAGAGGTGATCTGACCTTTTGGATTCTGATTTTCTAAATGTCAGCTGGGAGTAGAAGCATAGGTCAGACTGCTGCTCCGGAAGGGGCTGTGTCTCCCAAGCCAGATGCAATTCATCATCCACGTTTATTGCTCATGAACGCAAATAGAGTGATTATTTCTGGACTTGACAGGATTCTTTAAGAGGTTCACATTGCAGTGTATATAGCCACCAGTTATTAAAGGGGGGGGGGGGTATCTGATTTTGAAGTTAGCGATGGATGTACATAATGCTAATCTGTGAGTTGTCACTAGTAAAGAAGCATCTACTTCCTTCTCAGCCTATGAGTGATTAATATTACCACTTCTACTACTCACTACGGCTACCTCTGCTGCTGCTGCTACTACTACTACTACTATTACTATTACTATTACTACTACTACTACTACTACTATTACTATTACTATTACTACTACTACTACTACTACTACTACTATTACTATTACTATTACTACTACTACTACTGCTACTACCACTACTACTACTACTACTACTACTACTACCACTACTACTACTACTACGACTACTACTACTACTACTACAAAATGTTTTCTGCATATCTTTTTTTTCAATGAGTGTTTTAATGTTTTCCATGGGCAGTACATTGAGTTAAGCATCAATTACATTTAGAAACCTGGGTCAGCAAAAAATAAACAAAACACAGCTTTTACTTTAAAGTCCAATGCTTCCAAACTTCAGATTTAGATATGAAAAAGTTCATTCCCTAACAAAACACTAATAGTAGGGCTTCAACTTTATCAATTCAAAACTCTTCTTTTTTTTTCTCAGACCTACTGTTGTTTTGAGATTTTTTTTAAATTTTTTTTTTTAGTCATGCAAGGCCACATTGCGGGATTTTTTAATACAACACAATGAACCATCTCCACCTCCAAATGCATTTTGTAATGGAATATTCACAGCTATTGAGGGGCTTTACAGTACATTGTAAAGAGACAAAATGTATGACAGAAGAAAGCCTGCATACCACTTTATAAAAAGGCATTGTGCTGGTGGAGAGATCCTGAAGAAAGAATTTTGTTTCCTTTTTTTTTTCGTTTAATGATGAGCTGCGCTGTATTGCCCGTGGCTGACAGTATTTGGGTGCCTACTATCAGAGGCACTGCTCCGTGTGCAGCCTAGTAGTCTGTATGGGCTCTGTCACTTGCGAGGTTATTTTCCATTAGTGGCCCCGGTAATTTCATATCCATCCAATTAGATGGCTGCCGCTCCGCTGGGACCTGCATTCTGTAATGGTTCACAAAAAAAGAAAATGAAATGAAAGATGAACTACGGTGTAATGTTGCGCAGTTTGGCGTGAGCAATAACATCAATATCAGAATGCGAGGCTGTAGAGTTTTTTAGGCCTTTTAAAAAAAACGTCCGTCTCGTTAGTGTGTGAACAGCTTGATCAGCAGAGCAATTCCACTCAGCTCGAGCCAAATTGGTTAATCTATTGTGTTGGTTGAATGATGCTTTGTATGTGATTATTGGACTCATAAGGGCTGTAAACAAGATTACACATTTGCAGTTGTGAGTGCCTGTTCGATAGATGCAGTGTCAAGCACTTTTTAGTATAGGAGTACAACTTTGCTGCCTCCATTTCAGCTCTAGAATTACTTCTTGATTAGTTTGTTACTGACATGCCAAAAAAAGGAAAGAGAAAAGAGAGGATATCACATAACAGTTTGAATAACTTTTAGACTGTGAATGTTCACATAATTCAAGGTTTACTGATGGTCATTATTTCATATTAAAGGACAAGTTCACCTTCATATACATATGGATTGAGTGAGGGCAACAATATTAGTAGAACACATCAGTGAAAGTTTGGGGAAAATCCGACAATCCGTTCAAAAGTTATGAATTTTTAAAGTATTTGTGCAATCACTGCTGGAGGAGAAGACTACTACAGTGCATGATGTCACCTGCGTACAACAATATAAGGAAAATAAAAAGAGAATTTCACAAAACTTGACGTTTTGAATAAAGTGCACATTTCTTCGACATGTTACTGACTTATGTGAGGGGTAATATTATTTCCCCTGACTTTTGAAGGAGAGAAGTCGAGTGTTCTTTTATTATGTGAGAAAAGTGAGAATATCTTGAATTTTCTTTATACTTTCTTTATGTAGTTGTACTCATATGACATCACAAGCTATAGTAGTCTTCTCATCCAGCCGTGACTGAGCAGAAACTTCAAATATTCATAACTTTTGAACGGATTGTCCGATTTTCCTCAAACTCTCATTGATGTGTTCTACTAATATTGCTGCATTCACTCAACCCACATGTCTATGAAGGTGAACTTGTCCTTTAAGGATGTATGGCAGATAAGCTGCATTACATACAGAGACAAGTGAGCATTTCCAGACCATTTAGGAGCATGTTTGGTGTTATAACTACTAGTATGCTTCGAGTGAAGGTGACAACAGTATTCTGTGACTTCTTTGGGGTACTGCATACACCGTATATTCTGTAAGCATAACATTTTGCGAATTTGGACTTCACAAGTGGCTAAATTTGCATTGAGAACCATGGGGATGGAGTGAGTCTTGCTGAACTATTATCCCTTTACAGGAAAAAAGGTCAGTGATTTCTAACCTTGGATTATCATATTCAGTACACCTTTGTAACAGGAGCACATGTTTTGCAAAAATCAGTTGACTTAAAAATTTGCAAAAATAGAAATACCGCAAAAAAAAAAAAAAATACTGCCTTGTAGACAGTATATTATGGTGACAAAACCCGCATCTCAACAAAGTCGATAGGATCTAAAAGATCATGTGTGTGTGTCAAACTCTTGCGATTCTCTCTTGTAACAGTGTGATTTTAGCGATTATATTCCTCTAGTACGCTCATGATTTGAGCAGCTGCTCGTGGGGTGGGGGAAGGGGGGGGGGGGGTTGAATATAATGATGTAAAGTGTTGCCTGCAGAAAATCAAGTTCCCAAGTTGTAGAATGCATTCTTGTATTCTGAAAAGAAGATGGCATCATTCATGTACAGCTATTATCTGGATAATTGCAGCACGAGAATATTGAAAGTTGGTTCAATTTTCCAGATAATTGCCCACACACAAAAAATAATGTGGGTCATTTTAATCCGGTTGCTAACTAAAACACTCCCATGGTTAACTTGCAAGGGGTGTCAAGAATGCTTCTGTGTCAGGTTTTACTCTCTTTTGGTCACTTTCAGACACACTGAGGTTAGTATTATACAGTATATCTAACAAGTAATTGCATGCTGTATACGCCAAATACTTAGCGAGTCTAAATTTTCACGAATCGGAACTTCGCGACGATTTTGCAAGTGGTTAAATATGCGATCATGGAGTACTGTACTGAGCGTGTGCATCACATTCACATTGGGATCAGAGTCATTATTTTCTTGTGCCTTTAAATTTATGAATAGCACAAATTTGCGAAAATAAAAACCGTGCGAAATATTCGGCGTATACAGTATTCATACAACATATGGATATATGAGAGCATTCAGACAGAACGTCCTAATTTTAGTAACCAGTAATCGTATGGCATCATTAAACCCTGTGCACTGTCATATTTCATGTGAATCCTCTCCCTTGCGCCATACGGACTTTGTGTGGGCTTTGCGCATCATGTTCTTACTTTGCGTGCATTCATCTGGTGGTTCGCACTACCCCAGCTAGTGTCACGAATGAGCCCCGCCTACTCATGCCACGTATGGATATGAGAGCACTCAGACACGAATAACCCTTGCATATGTTGTATGTATCCACTCAAGTTTTTGATGTACGACCATTCAAACATATCCTATATCCGTACATCGTATATCCATTTCAGAACTTTCTAGTTTATAGTTTTTATTTACTTTCTACTATGTAGCAGACTAAAAAACCCTCAACTGCAGTATAAACGCTAGGGGGTTCAAGAAGCCTTTTTTTTTTCCAAGTTATCACTGAAGGTCATTGGCAACTAACATAAATAAACCAGCTGTCGCGATCAGTCGCCACTGATAAACGCCGCACAACTTGCACACTTTTGTACTCAATCACATTGGCGATTATGTAAGAAATTGTGCCTGCGTGCTGTGTATTGGAAAGGAACTCCATTACCATGGGGATGGAGTTAGTTGGGCCTGCTTGGGCGAAACCAGCATGAGCAGTATAAAACAGACCAGAGACAGCTTTTTGGAGCAGGTTTTCAAACCTCCTTGAGGAGACTCTGAAACCCGCCTGCAGTATGAACGGGGTATAATCCCTTTCAGTAACTCATTGCATTTTTGGCCGGCTCCTGGACCGAGCTGAATTGGCCCGCGCCAAGCAGTAAAATTTGCATTCGGTAACTAAAGCAGAGCCGTGCTACTTTTACGTTGACGCATTCACGAACTTGGCAACGTAAGGGATAACTACCATGATGGTAACTTAATGCACGCACTGGGGGAGGCACGGCCAGGTAATTGCGACCTTTTACCATGCAAGGAATTTTGGCCCAAGTCTGGTGCTGCTATCGTTCATAAACTCTTCGATCGGTGCCAGGCCGAGCCTGGCCCGCGCCTGGCATTAGCTTACAGCAGCGCCAAAATAGCCCAAGCTTTGCGCAAGCCACTTTGGCCCGACCCATTCATAAACTCAAAATTTTACAACTTACCTCTGGCCTGGCCTGAGCCAGAGAGTTACTGAAAGGGGTATAACCCCCTGTTCTGACGCAAGCCAGTTTATACCAAAACTCGATAAAGAAATGACGTTTAAAGAATCGTCGTATAGCTGACAGACCATTTAAGACGCTAATCTTGACCGTTCTGGATAACGTCGTGTAGATGTGCTGTTTCCCACTGCGCATGCTGTTATGGTTATGAGTGACAGCTATGGGGTCACCTTTCATGCGTGCTCCCATTAAGCCCCACCCAGTTATACTGTTCTGTGGTTGCTATACGTTCAGACGCACAATGGACACAATAGAATGCTGATTCATTATCGAGTTCTAGTTCAAAACGATGTTCTGACCGTCGTTTAGTTATACGTCGTTTCGTTAGTCAGCGTTCAGATGTATAAATTCATTGTATAGCTATACCGTTTTGGTATAGCTATACCGTTCTAGTAAAGTATAAATTTTTTGCGTCTGAACACCCTGCTAGAGGGTCAAAATGGTTATTCCAAGGCTCTGGAGTTGAGGTGTGGTCCCAGCTGATGTTCCTTTCTCATCGCATTTGCTTAGGAGCTTCCACCTCCCTGGTTTGCTGCAGGTGGTAATACTCACAGTCACACTTAAAGTTTATCTCAGAAGAGCTATAAATCATTCTTTCAGCCTAAAGGAGCTTCACCGCTATTACAAAGAACCGTTTGTGAACATGTGTAAGACACTTTTCGTGCTAGTAAAGTTACTTTTGTAATGAGTTTGATTCAAATGTTTCTCACAACTATATAAACTGTTTTTCAGAAGATGCTCATAGGCCTCTTATCCATGCAGGGTTTTTTTCCTCCCCCATATACAGTGGTCTTTTTCATTTCATGGACATGCATTCTGTCCTTGCTCTTGAGCAGGATGTGGTCCACAAGTCCTGTCCATCTAAGTTAAAAGCTCAAACTTGCCCACACCAACCACTGCCAACTATAGGCCTACATTTTGTTCTCCTTGGGTCAAACTGCACAGTGGGAGCTGCGCAGTTACATTACAAGACTTTCCCTCTTCACTCAAGATGGAGATGATGAAACGCGATCTGAGAAGGCCTTTGCAAACTCATTTTGATAATGGTAAATGAAATATGTTTCAAACATGGGAAAGCTGATAAAATTAGCAGTAGAGCGATCATCACTGGTTTATGTTAACTGCGATAAACACCCCCCCCCATCCAACCCCACCCTGCTCCTGATTTACTCTTTTACCCCACCCTGTGTGTTTTTTCCCTACAAGGAACTACCACCAATTTAAAAATAGCAACACAATCCCCTTGCACAAAACGCAGTTACACACAATTAGTACACACACACACCACACACATAGGACTTTGGTCCCTGTGCTACTACTACAAGTACTTGGCAGCCCTTGATTTATGCACTAATACCTGCATGCCAGGGCAGTGTATATATCGCAAACAGGAAAAACAGTGAGGAGAGAAGAAAAGAAATGGAGAGAGAGAAAAAGAGAGAGAGAGAGAGAGGAACTACAGGGAGACAAGGCCTCGTATCGGGAGCTGGGTATCATCAGCCTGGTATAATAGCGGAAATATGGTTTGACGCAAATGTTGTCATGGAGACGACCCAAGGGAATCCTGGTATTCAAAGGGGCAGACGACAATTAAAAATACTGACAAAAAGGCAGGGGCCGTTTGGCACCACCATGGCAAGGGAATAACCCAGATACTGGAGATCATAGACCAATGTCGTTTTATATCATATCTTGTCTATAGGCTTTCCATTTTTGCTGCATTTCCTTGTCTTGGATCTGAATAGTATGTCCCTGTTTTTAGTCTGTTGCCCTAGATTACCATGCATTTGAATGGCCCTGAAAAGCACCTGGCAAATCACTACCTAATTGGGGGTGTACGTAGATAGAAAATGATGAAATGATTTGAACTGGTATTTGCGAGGACAATTAAGTGAAGTGTGTCATCCGATATATTCAGTGGTAATGCCTAATGGGGAGATGTAATACCCAATATTATGATCTGAAAAGACAACTTATGTGTTGGGGGAGGGGGATAGATCAGAAAGGTTTTGGGGATGACTCCTGTTGAAATCAGATTACCAGATGAATTCAAGCTTGATTGAAATTTATAGACAAGATGTTAACGTTGTTCATCAAGTTGTTTTGGATGTAGGCCTAAATGAATTGAAAGGAATCTTGTTGAAAACACCTACATTGTACACATTTTAACTGTTACTGTATGTACATTGTAGCGGCATTCATGAATCCTTTAATAGGCTGAAAACACGATTCACATGTCTTTTGCATACAGTTCTGAAGGGCATTTTCTGTGAATATAGGAATTGGTTTGATACATAGAGTCTGTATTCCAAGGGAAGTTGTCTATGACAGAATCTCCCCGCCCCTGTAGATTATCTCCAACACTAATATGAAACAAATAGGGCCCTACCATTTAACCTGTTACGTACGGGAACCTGGTGGCCTGTGTATTAAGTCTATGGGAATTTCAGTATTTAGTATGGAACGGGTTAACAAAGATATTATCTTTGGGGAATACTCTTGTTGGGTTTTTGATCGATAATTGTCTTTGGATCTTCCTGGTAGTTTCTTTCTTTCAGAATGCATGTTTGGGAAGCTTCTCAAACTCAAGTAAAAGATGTTTTGAAGACAACACCATTTCTTTTCTCCAAACATTATCTAGCCTTGTCAAGTCTCATAGCGTAGACTAGCCTTTAAACAAGGCGACTCGCTCTGCGTGCCCCCGTATAGCGCGTTTACCCCACAAACCTGTTGGCCGGCGAGTGGAGCGAGCCGCCTTTATCCACTCGTTCAGGGATGTGTACTTTTGTCGTTGTTGTTGCTTTATATTCTTTGACAAATTTGCGTACAAATTTGACGCAGAAAATACACACGGCACCAAGGCAAGCCTCGTTAATATTAAGTAACTATGTAGAATAAGAATAGTTATACTTAATATTAACGAGGCTTGCCTTGGTGCCGTGTGTATTTTCTGCGTCAAATTTGTACACAAATTTGTCAAAGAATATAAAGCAACAACAACGACAAAAGTACACATCCCTGAACGAGTGGATAAAGGCGGCTCGCTCCACTCGCCGGCCAACAGGTTTGTGGGGTAAACGCGCTATACGGGGGCACGCAGAGCGAGTCGCCTTGTTTAAAGGCTAAGCGTAGACCTACTTTGTTATCTGTTGGTATGTTGTGCAAGATCATAGGGGTATTGAATGATTAAAAGTAAGATCTGAGTGGGGGGAAAAAATGACTTTTTGTAGTATAAAAAAATCAAAGTGGCGTAGTTGTATTCATATCAAATGGTGATCTCCAGAGATATAAGACTTTACTCACCTCTATTGAAGATATTTTGTCCCTTCAATGAGAATACAATTATCTCAAAGAAAAAAAAATTATTAGTGCCAGGCCAGATGTCAATGTCATGAGAAGTTTTGTAGCTGCACATCTCTTTTCTTCAATTTTTTTTTTTTTTGTTGCCAAGTTCAAATGTGCAAAGTGGATTGAAGTTTGTGGAAATTGAGTGGTCAAAAAGTAGATAGTGTTGGCAAGGGGTGTGCTTGTCTGATGTCATCTCTTGTTGGAGTTAAAGGGGAGCTGAAAAGGGGTTGGATGCAGCGCTGAGTCTCTACTCCAAATAAGGTGATTCTGTCAATGTGCAACTATTACCCCATTCATGCTTAGCAAATTTCACCCGAGATTTTCCGAGAACTCACAGGTGATGCTGTAGCATGAAAGGCATGGTGGGTAGACCCTCGGGTAAAATGCCGTGTGACTTTTCAGAAATCTCGCCCTCGAACTGTCTCCGGTAAACTTGCGAGTGTCCCAATGAAATTCCTGGGTGACTCTGTAGCGTGATAGGCATTGTGGATAAACTCTGTGGTGAAAAGCTACATCTTGTGGGCCATTTCACGCTTGCGCCATAACGTTTACTTGCACTGCAGAAGAGCAGACAAGACAAATTAAAGAGGGAGCTACCTTATTCGCTAGTTTGAACAAATTTTCTTGCTTGCGTTTCCCGTTTAATTTCCTGTTGAATCTACCGGATGACTGCCTGAGTGACTAGCGAGAAAGGGGTATAATTTGAAATTCATGAGTATAAAGTCTTGCATCAAAGAATGTGGGCAAGTGCACTACCCGTAAAACAATTTCCCTGACCGGTGCAGGTTAATGAAGGAAATGTAGATGATGTCATCATTTTGGGGAAAGAAAACAAAGTCTACCCAAAAACTTATCAAGCTGCCATTCTACGGGTAGTATAGTAGTATTATAGTAATTAAGGAGATCTGCATCTAGTATCTAAATGTATGGCCATGTGTTTGAATAGGAAGTGGCACGGTGTGTATTGTGCTGCGGTATCAGCGGTATCAGCGGGTAATCGGAGATTAAATTTATGAATGCAATGATAGCTTTTGCTTTCACTTTTGCTGATAACTCCATTGTATTGCATTATAGCCATTGAACTCTTGTTGCGACGCGATGAAAAACTCTTAAACCTGAAATGATGTTGTAGCTGGAAGCATCTCTCAAAAATAGGCCCATACACCAAAACATAATTAGGATTTTATGCCAATAGCCTGGACTTGACAGAGATGTAATGTATTGAAGGATTTTTTTTTTTATGGTATCAGGAGCATATAGTGAATTGAGCCCTGATTTTATGTGTGCATTGCAAGCAACCCTTGAGAAGGATTAGATCGTCATTATATTTGCCCAAGGTTCATAAATACCCATGGTATTGAGTGCCATTAACCATTTAAAGTGCATCAGCCTTTCTGAGAGTGAAAACTCTGTGGAAAAAGGAGATGGGCTGTCATTTTCTTGTCGTTCACAAAGAGGCGGTATAAAAGGGATTCCATTTGCCGGAGAGTACGGTGTACTGTGTAGGCCTATAAAGCTGCAATGTCTTTTGATAGTGCTCAAACACATACATCATATAAATGGATTTAAGATTCGTGAAGTGCACTCGTGTACAAGATATGTTGAAATTACATTAAATAACAAGAAGGAAGCCAATCATATAGGGGAGACAACATGTAGGCCTAATCACCATTTTAAGTGATTGTGATGCAATGTTTACTTTTAGGAAAAGTAGATGAATACTTCACACAGAAAATGTCAGTTTGCATTTAAATGCTTGCTGAAAAATCAACAACATATTTACGCACACACAAAATCAGATTTGATTTGAATTTTGATGAAGTATCATGCAAAACTAATGTTAATTGAATTTGATTTACAACATAGCTGAATTAGTGCTGTAATGCACTTTTAAGCATTTTTACCACAACCTGGTAAAGCACAGATTAGCAGACTTCCACTGAAGGAGGTAATGCATGACGGTGAAAATCGTTGTAACGTCCTGAAGTCAAGGTTAGTGTTTATTGCGGTCTGCTCCAATGTTTGTCTGGTGCTGGTTTTTATGATGACGTCCACGACCAATGTTTACACTAGGAGGGCATTGCAGGGTATAATAGTGCTGTCCCTCAATCTCCCAGTGGGAGAAGTCATGGGGACTTTACATACATGGGGTGTGTGTGTGTGGGGGGGGGGGGGGGGGGGTGGGGTGTATGGCTTCAAAGGGTGGAGCTGAAAGACTGTTGTAAATGTGACTTGGACTTTTCATGGATTTAAAGCTAAACCATAGTGTTGAGAAGGACTCAAAATTCATCTTCTACCATTTGGAATTTGCTTGCAATATCAAGGGTCTGCCAAGAAGTTTGTCAGGCTGATGTGATTTACAAGGATAGTGAGGTTTATTGTAGTATTTTGAGATCAAAATTGTGAAATGATACAAGTCAGTATACCAGACTTTTATTCCTTAAGTGCCCCTCCCATTCAGTAGTGGGTAGGTAGAACGTACTTGTATGTGATAATTGGAACGTGCCTTTCGTAATAGCAGTAATATTGAATCACATGCATGTAACGAGCTATGAATGCAATTCCCTCTCCTGCAATGGAGACTGATATGGCCCGATATTCATATTGTAATTGATGTAAAGGATTATAAAATATCACACAGCAACCACAATCAGGAATGCCCTGAGATTGCAATACTTCTGTCATTATACCTATTTTGGTAATATTTCACATTTTCATCACCAACTGAAATTGTGTGAAATCACAGCGTTATTTCACACGTTTCTTAATCAACGTCTCCATTCATGAGCAAAAATCAACAGTTTCTGCAGTCATATGGAAATTGTGATGCCATTCCATTTAAAAGTTGAGTGCACTAATCAAGAGTCAAAGTCAACAATCAGTATGGGGGAAGTTGCATCCAAGCTTTACTTCAAGAGTAAAAGTCAGGAAGTTTCACAAGATGCGATGAAACACTGATATTTGTGCTAACCACATATCCAATTAAGAGATGGAATGATATTGACACCTTATAACTCTCCTCTAAGGTTATACATAAAGATATTGGAAAAAATACACCCTTGTTTTTGTAGATAATTTAGCAACTTAAACCCCTCTTTCTAAGTTTTTCTGCAGTTCACACGAGACATAAAATATAACCTGTTGAGCTGAGTGTAAAGTTGTGCAAAATTGTTCAACAGTTGTAGAAAGTGCACTGCCATGTAACAGCACATTATGAGCCCGAAAATCAGAGAAAAGGCTTGCAGATCGAGCTACTTCTCCAGTTTTCAAGTGATTCAAACAAAAATTGGCACACGTGTTTAACTTACTGTAAGACTGAGCATGACACTTTTGCAACAGTAGCAGAAAGTGTGTTGTCATGCTAACACAACATTTTGGCTCTCAAAACCAGGTAAAAGGCTTGCAGTTTGAACTACTTCTCTAATTTTTTAGTGATTCACAAGAAAATTGACACACATGAAGAACTAGATCTATACATGTTTGAAGTCTTGCAAGATACAGTACGTAGAGTACTGGAAAGTGCATTGCCATGGTCACAGGACATTATAGCCCCAAATCTGGAAAAAGCCTTGCTGATGAAATTTCGGCTCCAGTTTTTTAAAGCGATTCTGAAGAAATTTGGGTTACATAGTGATTGTAATATCAAATCTGCAATAGAGACTATTGATAGCAGCGGAAGTATGTTGCCATGGTAACAGTGCATTATGACAACCTCCCAATCAAGGAAAGCCTTGCACATGGAACTCCTCCAGCTTTTAAGCACTTCAAATCAAATTTAGTACACTTCTTGAAGTTGATGCAAAGAATGTGCAGGACAAATTTGTATGAATAAAGGAAGTATGTTGCTGTGGTTACAGTGACTATGGCCTCCAAATCAGGAAAAATAAACCCTTGGATACTGAAATTCTTCTCCATTTTTTTTCCCAATTGTAAGCGATATAGAAGAAATTTAGCACATGTTGTGATTGTAATGTATACTGTAGTTGTGCAAGACATTATTTTTTTTTAGAGAGTGATCGAAAATGTGTTCTAAAGGCGGGGATATTAATAGCCTTTATAGTGATATTTCTAGTTGGTTTTTGTTTACCCTCCTGTGAATTCAGTTACCAATCATGTACTCTGATAATCACAGTTCATGTTGCTGCTTTTAGGTACCTGACCTTCAAACCTGACGAATTGCTTATATTTTTGGCAATCGAATTCCATCACATTCTGACAGCAGAAGTGAGGTCAGCTGTTTTGAGTAACTGATATTAACCTGCTCGCCCTGTTTTCCTCCCTTGATGTGGATGGCTAATACGACAGCTTTCCGTCATACTGCAGACCAAACATGACTTGTGGCAGAATTTTGTAGTACATGGTATTGTCATCACTCCATCGTCATCATTCGCGTCAGTTCATACAATATCAGACATTCATAACGGGAGAAAGGAAACATCAGGAAAAAGATACCCCTCGAACAATCTGCAGATATGTGTGGTGTGGTTATTTTTGGACTCAGTGTTCAGCAAATAGGGCATGGGTTTTGTGTGTGTTGAAAGAGAAGAAATGATTTCTGAATGCTTGGTGCCACACAATCTATCATCTCTGCAAGAAATCATGCTGATTTGATTTTTTTTTTGAATGATTTTGTATCAGCAACCCTGCATACCACTAGTATACATCTTTGTTTTTGGTTTTGGGGTAGATCTAGGTAGGTCAGTATGGTAATGATATGATTTCATGCTTTTATATTTTGTCTTCAATACTTATGAGGGTACTTATATGGGTAACACCTTTGAACATTACAAATGTAGGTGTTACAAAGGTCCTACAAATGTATGTTAATTATTTTTGTATGATAATCAAGACTACTCCCTGCTATCATAAGACATTTAGAACAAAATTAAGTCTACCACTAGGGGCAATATTGTCATGGGAAAGAGGATCACACTTGGTATACTGGGAAGTCTCATCTGTATTCTAAGGCAATGAAGAAGTGCACTATCTGAAGAACTACCTGGCATCTTGCCTTCAGTGTACAATGTATGCCGTCTTTGTTCATATCTACTGTAGTTAATTCATGGGGTGTGTCTGGGCTCTACAAAAATAGTGAGTCGTACTGTGCCATGCTGTGTCCTGATCTTGTGCTGTGCCTTGACGTACTTTCAGTGAGTGCTAACGCCTTGGGCTGCGATTTGAATGTGCCTTCCCAGGTACCATTTTAGCAGGCTTTGCACTTGTGGGGCACTGCCCTGACAGTGTGATTTAAATGATTTATGCAGTTATTTGAGCAACTGTGATGTGATTTTACTCTAACACTATGATTAAATGCTTGGGAAGTGTTGGCTAAGGTTGCATCATACCTCTTTGTTGACAACAAGCCTGCCTTGTGGAGGACTCCCTATATACACAGCTGTTATATTTCAACCTACAAGTGCAAGTTCCTGAAAAGGGATGGTACTTGTCTCTCATTTTGTGACTTTGGTTGTCAATCACGAATTCAACCACTAGCGGAATTGTCTCACCAGTCCAAGTTTGCAAAGTACAGTCCGACCTCTCCTATCTGGCCTCCCTTTATCCGGATGTCTCTATTATCCGGATGCGATCTCGGCGCGATGTTTGTTTTTGTTTTTTTATTCTGATAATCACAGGGAAACTTGGGGATTTCAAACCCAAACAAAATTCCTATACACAAACTCACATGAATTACATATTATTCCCAACATAATGAAGATACATTCACATCTAATTTTCGTCTAAATAACATGCATTCAGACGTATACACTATTCCTACTGAGCACCGCAAGAACATGGACAGAAACATTTTCATGAAATCAGGGCACGGTACAGGCAATCGTTCATTGACCACATTATCAGAAATTCTGAAAGCAGACCAGCTGACGAGAACGTGACATGTTCACGTAAAACTAATACAATAATACCTGTGCATTTAGCTACCATTTGGTATGTATGTAGCTGCGTGTATTAAACATTAAGTCTCTCATATCCGGCCAAATGCCTTATCCGGATGAGCGCCGGTCCCGACATGTCCGGATAGGAGAGGTCGGACTATATCATACTCACAAAACATATGCCATATACAGTAGTCATGGCGACATGCCGCATCAGCAATAACCTGGATGATGTTTCTCCCACATGTTAAATGACATATATTGCAAAGTGAACTAGGTAGATATTGAAGTGGTGCCATTTTTCTTGATTTCCGCTCGTGTTGCGACATGGCTAACTTGCAGGTCCCCCGTGGAACAGAATCTTACGCTTTAGAGAATAATATCAGTAGGCGCAGTCAGACTGGCAAAAGATCGAGAAATTTAAGATCCTGAAGTTTCAGTTTCTGGCGGTCACACTGGCAAAAGATCGAGAGGTTTGGCGGGGGTGGGGAAATATCCCTAGTTGGAGTGGGAAGTTTCACTAGAAGTTTGCGGTCACACTGGCAAAACCTCGAGATCTTAAAGATCGCGATCTTAAACTTCTCGAACTTTTGCCAGTCTGACCGTGCCTAACATGTCATTTTGAGTTGTCATTAACCTGTGATGTCTTGTTTGAAATTTCCCACAGTGCAGTACCGGTACAAAAGAGAGCCCATGAATTGTTACTGTAGACAGAAAACGTGCAGGGACATTTTTTTGTTTGTTTCCCCATGTACCACTATGGGACAGTGAAGATCAATGTATGCTCTTGAGCCATACTTGGACACTTCTGCTGGTATGAATCGGAGTAGCATCCCATAGACATGGAAGTCTGATATTACATGATTGCTTTATATTCATTCCCCCCATCACAGGGAATAATTTTCCTTCTCGAAATTGAATAGCAAGTTTTGTCGATGGATATACATTTTCAACAAAATGGTATACGAGTCTATGTAGTGAAACTGCTATGCAAATTACATTTTGTATAGCAGTCATACCAAAATGCATAGCAAATTGCTATGCGATACCAGGAAAGTTATTCCGTGCATCGCATTTTCATTTTATGAAGTTAAAGAAGACCTCCCAAAAAAATTTAAATCTCGATAAAAAAAAGATATCTATTTTTTATTTTTCACAGATAAACTTTAGAATTTTTTTCCTGAAAGTGGTACTTCATTAATATCTTCCAAGAAGAAGAAAGAATATTGTATACATGAGGAATTATCCCTGTTTACTGTGAAATGTGATTAAAAAGGAAGGGGAGTTTTGTGATTTGTTAAGTGATCTGATTCTGCTACGTGTACATGCAGCCCTTTCTTCGGGAACTTGATGAAATATTTTCCAGCGTATGGTATTTGTGCATTTCTGTCAAAGCCTGAAGAAGCATTGTTCATTATCCTTTGACGTCACATTTCTGTCAGCCTCTCAACAAAGTTCAAATTTGCTAATTATAGTAACTCAGACGTCACGGAGCTGTCTAATGTCAATTGCGACTTAAGAGTTGTGTTTGTTCTTCTCCATGATGCTCGAAATTTCCCCCCGCAGTTATTAAGTTTTGCAGAGTACCATCAGCAGATCTTCAGACAAGGTCATTGCAAAATATGAGAACTTGAAGCAGGATTAGTTTTTAAGGGATCAAATGTCACCTTGTGTTGTGCTTGTTGAATTTATAAGCATAATAGTGGTGTACATGCTTTGTCATTTGAATATCTGAAATAAGACTGCAAGGTTAAGTTAGTTTTGTTTTGAGTAAAATGTTCAAAATCAAAACCACAAGGACACTATTTTACCTGATATTTGGAACAATGCTTATAAATCTACCCACTTTTGATTAAATAAAATATTTCTATTGAATGAGATTTGATAGTTTCATATTTATTCATGCTCAAATCTTGGAATGCGATAGCGCTCTTCTTGCTTTCAGCAGATGGTATGTTGGTCAGTTTTATGTAGACAGAAAATGAACATGAAAGGAAAAGGATAATGATTATGGTTATGTACCATAATTTCTCAAACTTTTCACGGCGAACAGAGACACCTCAGTCATAGCCCTGAGTAAATTCTGCAATGCATCATATTTGCTTAGATGCTGTTTTCCTCACACTTAAAAATTCAAGTGACAAGAAGCTGATAGGAATTGGCAAGAAAACCGTGTGACATCCACAAACTTTCGAAGGTGATGGCAGACCACCTACTTTACAGATGAGTCCAATGCCAGTATGAAATAAGGAGTGATGTCAAGGAAGAGTTGATTTATTGCTGGTTTTTACGTGAGGCAGGGTTCCTTCCACTTACACAAAACCTGCCATTAGAGAGCTCTTGATTTGCTGGTCAGCAGTTTTATGAGAAAACAGAAGTTGATAACATCAGACATGCAATATGATGTGCTGGTGGAATTGGGTATGATGTGTACTCATTGCACATGGGAGGAATAACAATATCATAAAGGAGAAAGAGTGCTATAAAGTAGAGATAGAAAGAGAGTAGGCACACCTCGAACAGTGCAGATGCGAGGATATCTTGTATCGAGGAGGGATTCATAAAAAGTGTGAAGAAAAGATGGTTTATGGTCAAGGCTTTCCAAAGTAGATTCCTCTTCAGAAGATGCAGCTTGGATGATTTGGGGTAGCCTATTCTGAAGGAATGGGCCAGTTTGTGCAAAGGCTTCATTCCTGAAACTTTTCGCAAATTTTGTGAGGAGCCAGGATTTGCGAAAGTAAAATGCTTGTGAAAGTGTTTGTCTACACGATGCAATGAATGTCAGCTGTGATTCGCAAAAGTTTCATTCTGCGAATGTTTCTGGTTTGCTATAGTGAAGGACAAGGAATAGACAGGAGATGCTGAACTTGAAATTCATATCATGAGATTTTCTCTGGTAATGTTGTACAGTTGTAGTTTAACACAACAACAACAACAACAACAAAAAACCTTAGAAAAACTCGTTAGGTGCATGGTTTCATTTGCACCCACCATTTTCAGATGTTTTCTTAAATGAAAATGAAGCTTCAAGCAAAAGTGTAATGTTCAATATAAATGCTATGTATGTAAATGCTCAAACAAAATGAAAGTCTGTTAATGACTATATATTTTGGTTTTGCTTAAATCTCAACGTTATGACAATAATTTTTCTTTTTAATTCATTCGTGTGAACATCACTATTCTGTATGTACATTGTATATAGCTCACTTAGCAAAGTTCCATGTTACTTTTAAATGGAACCTCCACAATGTTTAGCAGTGTCTTCAGTCGGGGATATTGATTGTGGGCCTCACACAAAGGGGCTCACAGCTGACATCTGACAAGCTACAATGTATGTTATCTCGTGGCAATGCTTTTTGAGTTCATACAACCCGAATGAGCGGCAGCTGTCACAATGCTCTGGAGATGAGAAAATGTTGTCTGGTGCTTTTTGAGTAAAACTGCAATGATTCAGCAGATGTGGCATTTTGCATTTTTTGAGATTGGAGTGGAGTTAGCCTCAGTCAAAGGCTGTCATGCTGTATTAATTGCAAGAGAAGCAAGCAGAGGGAGGGTCATCAAATGAGACACTGTCAAGCCATCAGCGAGAGACAGGACCCAGCAAGAGGACCCTTAAAGAATCCATCCAAATTTCTGTAGTGATGTCTTTAACTCTTAAAGTTTTTTGTATACCAGTATGTGGTCTGTTAGCATTGTGATATATTTTTGTTAGATCTTTAGATAGTGACAGCATCATTCTCAAAAACATTTGAATATTTGAGTGTTTTTTTTAAATACATTTTTAAATAAATGCATTACAACTTCATCACTTAACTCGGTCATGGAAGTTTCACAACTGTTTGCTGAAATTGAGCCACAACTATGTTATACAGTGTCTCTTGAAAGTCTTCAACCGGCTCATGAATAATATAACATTTGTAGATCAGCAAAGAGACCCCTGCGCAGACGTGCTCGGCTTCGGCCCGCTTTGCACGCGATTGTCGGTGCTGACAGCAGAGCGTTGAGCCTTTGAAAGAGGCTAAACTGGAATGAGAAACCCTATCATTTGTTTGCCGGCGTGTTTATGCCACAGTGTCGGGCGGAAATGTGCGTTTGCCGTCGTCGAGAGCGAGAAGCCGTGGATTAGAGAGTTACCGTGGTGACGTCAGGCAGACGTCCCTTCTGTTTACTCCGTAGAGCGAATTCTCCACGGGCAGAGAGGAATGTACATACATCATGCCATTAGGGAAATGACAGGCCCTTCCATATCTTTTTTGTCTTTTATTTGACATTTTCTAGGCTCATATTTTAGCCTTACACGTGGGGTTTGTAAGCTCCCCAAGATCCCTCAGCCCTCCCTCCTTCCCCCTCCCCATTGCTTTCTCGCACTGATTGAAAACTGAATGTGGAGGGAGAATTATTACATAATGCAAACATGAAGTTTGCAATATTGATATGAATACTAATTCTTTCTGGCATTCCTCTATATTTAATCACCTTTAAGTGGGTGCTTTGAAATAGTGCAAACTTCCTCTGTCTTTCCGGTTCATTTTCCTATGTGAGCTATTGAAAAAAAAAAGTTACCCTGTGTATTCAAACAGATTAACAAAAAAATGATATATGCTTCAGAAAAGTCCTTCTCCCAGCACTGAAAATCCAGGAACACTGCAATGTTTACAAATGCATTGATTTTGTGATGAAGTACATGCATCTAGGCAGTGTACTGTAGTACACGTATAATAACCGCACAATTTGCCGCAGAATAAATGTATGGAGATAATCGCAAATGTCTGGTGTCAGTTTTACCAGGTATGTGCTTCCGTGTATATTTCTGGATGAATAGCAGGGATATAGCACGTCCAATTCTTTTCATCAAACCTGCTTTGCATTATCATCGGATAGACAGGTAGAATGTGTAGTGCTATTCTGGGCCTCTCATTGTTACGTTGCACTTTTAGGACGACTGGTAAAGGGGGTTACTCGTGCATGAATGATCTAACCTAATCCTTAAAGGGAACATTGGTGGATGCATTTAAAAAAAAGTATTTATCCTGCCTACTGAATTATTTGCTGTATTTAGTCATCGTAGAAGAATGCCGTGTGATTTGTAAGTGACTGCATATTGTTCACTCTAGTAACTTAATACAGAACAATACCTTTAAAGATAATATAAAGTTTTGGTACCTCAAAAGTTTCCCTGAGTTTCCTTGTCTTAGTTTGTGTTTCAGGTTAAAGTACCTTTCATATAACTAACACTGTGAGACTTACTCGCCCCAAAGTGCTCTCATGTCTTAGTAATCATGCAATAATGGTTTCGTACCAGAGCAGTGAAAAATTCGAACGAGCCGTTAGTTTGACTCGACGCGGTACCGCCAGAATCAATATACACGTATTGTACGAAACCATTATTGCATGATTACTAAGACATGAGAGCACTTTGGGGCGAAGTAAGTCTCACAGTGTTAGTTATTGTATATGAAAGGTACTTAAACCTGAAATACAAACTAAGACAAGGAAACTCATGGAAACTTTTGAGGTACCAAAACTTTATATTATCTTTAAATTGGCATAAGTTGTGTAATGATTTTGTCCCAGAATGAAGTATTAGATTTCTTCCTGTCTCCAAATAAGTCTTTCTTTCTCTGTTTCAGTGTTATACTGATTTTAATTGTCTATTTCTTTATCAGGATTAAATGAGGAATAAATTGGGTATTGTGTACTTAATAAACATGTTCTACTAACAATACTCAGTGTTCACAAATACGGTTATAACCAAATTCTCATTAAAACTAAGTTGAAATTTAGGTCCCAAAGTTATCATCTCTCTGTATAAAAACTGGTTTGCTATTACAAAATTTTTACATACCGAAAGAAAACTGCTGGACCCAAGGACTTCGTTATAATGGGAGTTGCCTTCAGGTATTCATGCTGCATTATGATATTACTAAAATTATGCCTGCATATCGGGTATTTAGCAGTTCAATCACAGGGTAAATAACACTATGTTGATTAAAACTCTTAAGTAACAGAACTCATTCTGAAATTAAAAAAAAAAAAATCATTACCCTGCACAGTGTTAAGTCTAGTTTAAAAATTCCATGCCTTCTAACATGTGACATAATGATGTTTTCCTTATTGTGGAATGGTTTGTCATTGAATTGACCATGATATATAGACATATGGTATGACTTCAACGCTATTTATTGTATTGAAGTCTATGTATTTGTATATTATATTGAGAGAAGGGTGATTTTTAAATGTTTTGAGAGCTTTATCACTACCATGCTACCAGATCATGCAGTTATTTGTGGTTTTGTCTCAACCATTTGAGGCACATTTTACAAATGGCAACATTTCATGTATGAGTATGGAGCTACAAACCTCATGATTTATAGCTCCATGGTGTGAGTGACTTTTATTCAAGGAGATGTTTCAAGTGTCGATATACAGTATCGTGTTTAGTACTATTTTAAAGTGTTAATATGCAGTGGTGTGTCTTTGATGCAAGATTGATCATAAGCTGTCTTTTCCTATAATCTTCTCTACTTTACAGGCATTAGGAAATTTCTACTTTGTTCACAAGAAACTGAAGGACATTCAGCTCTATGACTTCAAAGGTGAGCTGTTATGTTTTTTTTTCTTTGTTTTTTTTAACATTAAAAAAAAAGAATTGTTGTTCTGTACTGTGTATCACCCCTTGTTCCATCCAGTGAATTGGGCTCAGGTTTTCATTTGGCAGTACTGAACATCTCCCTGTGTTGCAGAACACAAAAATGTGTTACAACCAAAGCTCCTTCATGTAAATGAATTCTTTTCAGCGTAGTTTTGTCATTACTTGTTGTTATACCCCCGCCAAACAAAGTTTGAAGGGGGTATATAGGAATCAGCGGACGGTCGGTCGGGCGGTCGGTCGGGCGGTCGGTCGGGCGGTCGGTCCGTTGCAAATCTTGCGTCGCGAACTACTTCCTCAGTTTTCAACCGATTCCCATAAAACTTGGCACAGATGTGTGCCTTGGGTTGTAGATGTGCAAGACATATTTTTTGACAGTACCCAAAAGTACGTTGCCATGGTAACGGCATATTATGGGCAAAAATGGGTACAAATCTTGCGTCGCGAACTACTTCCTCAGTTTTCAACCGATTCCCATAAAACTTGGCACAGATGTGTGCCTTGGGTTGTAGATGTGCAAGACTTATTTTTTGACAGTACCCAAAAGTACGTTGCCATGGTAACGGCATATTATGGGCAAAAATGGGTACAAATCTTGCGTCGCGAACTCCTCCCACAGTTTTTGATCAATTTTTATGAAATTAGGTACAGATGTTCATCTGAATATGTTAATGTGCAAGACACATATTTCCGCAGTGGCAAAAAGTGCGTTGCCATGGTAATGGCATGTTATTGGTAAAATATAGGGCAAAATGCTTCATGGCAAAACTGCTTCATCAGTGTTCTTCCAATTCTCATGGAATTCATATTGAATGTTTGTCTTAGGATATAGGTCAGCATGACACATTTCTTGACAGTGACAAAAAGTATGTTGCCATGGTAACAGCTCACATATTATGAGCCAAAATGATGGAAAATTTTGTGTTGCAAACTACTTCCTCAGTTTTTGCCCAATTTCCATGAAACTTGGTACAAACGTGTGCCTTTGGTTGTAGATGTGCAAGACGCATTTTTCGACAGTACCCGAAAGTACGTTGCCATGGTAACGGCATATTAATGGCAGAAGATCAAGGAAAGATCTTGCGGATTTAACTACTTCCTCAGTTTTTTGACCAAAGCTTATCAAATGTTGTTTTGACCAAAGCTTATGAAATGTTGTTTGACGGGGGTATAACCAGTCGCTGTAGCGACATTTCTAGTTTTGTTTTAAATTTGTTCTGCTGTATGCGTCTTGTATGTGCTGGACAATTTCATCTTGTTTGAGAATAAGATCTTGAGTGAACAGACTGGTATGATATAAATACAGGGGCTTAAAGCCACAGAAATTTAAAGGGATGGTATAGTCTTGGTTGAGATGAGGATTCAGGTTTGAACTTTTTGCGAGGTAATTAGACACCAGTAAATATGAAATATTCAAAAGCTTACAAATCTAAGAGGAACTCATTGTTTATTTGATGAAAATCAGTTTTGACATAGCTGAGATATTAAAAAAACAAAATAAAACAAAGTGGTCCTAATAAAAAGTGGGTCCCACCTCGTATAAGGACCTGTATGCTTTTGGATATCTCAGCAATTTCAAAACCGATTTTCATCAAATAAACTCTGAGTTCCTCGTAGAATTGTATGCTCTTTAATATTTCATATTAGTGGTTTCTAATTATCTCATGAAAAGTTTAAACCTGAATCCCTATCTCAACCAAAACTATATCATCCCTTTAATAGAATTTGACAGCCCCGTTTGGGGTTCATAATATTGTAGTAGTCGCAAATATGTGCATGACCTGAATAAAGATTGCATTGCAGGTATAAGTGTTTACCAGCCATGCAGGGAAAGTGAGTGTGCCTTCCCAAGGGTCAGTCTGGTGGATGGGGTGGGGGGTTGGTAGGAGTAGACCACGTACAGGGTTTGTTCAGAAGTGAGGTGCTCGACAGACCACCGGGTGCCCTTCACAACTAAAGAGAGACATGAATGCAGAAACACGCTTGATTAAGATTTGATTCCTCTTCGTTTCTCTGTGAGTCAGTCTGGTGTGCATTTCTTACAGGGGTTTGTAAATGTTTGAAAGTTTCTCTAATTGTAGTTACCGTAGCAACGACTCCTATTGCTCACAACTGATTTCTTGCCGTACGGTTTGCTACCATAGAAACTGCAATTATTGCAATTTATACTTTTTGCAGAGAGCTTTATGAATTGGTGCCCCATGAGCTATGCACAAATGACAGCTTTCAGAATTGAGATGAGGGCTGACTCTTATGAATGCAAGAGTCTCTCTCTTTCTATATCCAGTTTCTGCACTTGTCAAAATTTTCCACCATGTGCACATTTAAGTGGGGGTTGAAGTGAAGAGTATAAAGCTGTGTTGTTGCCAAAATGTTTGAGTTGATAATGATCAGGAAATGATGCATGATAAATCTACATCATGTGTATACACTTGGTGTATAAAGTAATTTGACCTCACCTGATCTCTACACAATTATTTCGATCTGTATATGCATGGTTATAAATTGGAATAACAGACCCTGTCACAAAGTAATTTTTGTACGAGGTTTTCAATATCAATACAGAAATAATATCTACATTCCATTTGCAAGGATGGCATGAAGAAAAACTGGCAATAGAAAGGTATCAATGATTTAATGTGATATACAGTGTATATGTCTGTATGCATTTTAAAAAGAGATAGGTTTATATGTTTGTATATTGTTATATCAAGTATATCATTCAACGTGAAACACTGAACAAAGAGTAATAGAAGCTGAGCATGGAAAATGAAAATATACAAAAACAAGGCAAAATTGAGATAGTTTGGCCATCTTTGCATTTGCTCTCTTGAACACGTTGTAATATGTGCTTTTCAACAAGCAGGAAGGCGTTTTTGATGCGAGACGTATCGTATGTCCCACCATGAGAGCGAAAATGTAGGTATGGCAACGGTGATCGTGATCGTGCCGCATAAAGTTTCTCTGACAGCTGCTGTGTAGTAATTATACAGAGAGTCCCATTATCTGCCAGCAGTGATATTGTGTAAGTTTGGATTCTACCATTGCAGATGAGGTAGCTAGAATGAGACCTCACGTGCAGGAGGGACGGCTGTTCGGGAGGAAATTTTAAACTAACTTGAGGAGGAAGTGCAGTGTGCATCATATATTTTGCAGGGTTTTATTTTCGCAAATTTTGCAAGTTGGGCAAAAAAAAAGAAAAAAAGAGTTAACTAGAATGGAACCTCTAATATGTTCAAGGATACTTCTGAGGAAGTATCCTGTGTCGTTAAGTTAGTGTATGGCATGTTTGTGCCTCATTTCATTCATGAAAAGGAGTACGGTAGTAGGTATTGCATCCAGTTTTGTCATCCTTCACCCAGAGTAACACAATTTGCACAAGTATTATTGAATTCACCCTCATTTCTTTATCTGACTTGAATAATATGCCAAACTCATTTAAAGGGGAATTCCCTTCTGATATTATGCTGCTTTGTATGAAAAAAGAAGAGTAAGAAAATTTTGGAAAAAAAAAACATATACACACAAAATAAAGTTGCAAACTGCTAAAGTTTAGAGAGCAATACAAATTGGCAACTCTGTGTGACATAGATGATGAGCAGCTCTCCATTCCATTTGTACACAAAAAGTTTTTTATTTTTCTCATAAGAAAAAAAAATCTTCAGATCAGTTCTTGGTATAAAATAAGAGTAATATGTTTTTGCATGTTTTCCTTTGCAGATAAGTTCTGTCTGTGCCAAAAGATGTGAGAAAAAAAAAATAGAAAATTAGTGAAAGTTTGTATACAAAACAAATGGAGATCTGCTTAAGACCTTTGTCACACAGAGTTGCCAATTTGTATTACTCTCTAAACTTTATCAGGCCATAACTTATTTTGAGTGTCTGATTTTCTTCAATCTGATTTTTATGGATCTACTTCTCTGATTTTCCTGTGTTCATGCAAAGCAACATAGCATCAGGATGGACTGTTCCCTTTAACTTGATGGCTTGACAAAAGCCGTCTACAATTATGATATGCATCATGTATAAGCAATAATTGGCGTTGCTAACTTTTCTCCCCGATTGCAGAGTTCAAGTTCCGATCAATCAAGGGTCGCGAGCTCTACTCCAGCAACCTTGCCACAGTCACAACTCAAGAGAAACTCAAATTCCCAGCCAACTTCTTCCCAGAGGTAAGGTTACCATCAACCACTCACCTGGGTAGTATTACAGAAAGAGATTTTCGGGGGAGATGTGACCCATTCGGAAACTAAGAAAAGCACTCTGAGAGCGCAGACCTCCGCCAAGGAGCTCATTTCCTCCACCGATCTTGTTCTTCCATAGAGATCAGTGATTTCCACTCTTACCGTATGCATGCTGAAAATCACCCAATTTCCTAATATAGAAGCCTTTCGTCTATGTCATCAGCTTGCCCGAGCAGGAGAGCACACGCTTTATAGTGCACTTTAACATGTAAATCTCCAGTATGTGCAGCTTGAATTCCCAAGTTCATTGACCTTATAAATGCCCAAATATCAAAAACTCCTTTAAAAATTCATAATGATTCCCAGATCACTACCAAAATTTATTCATCTGCTCCTTGTTTCATTATCAACCTTTCCTACAAGTTTTATTCAAATCAGTTCACAACTTTTTGAGTTATTTTGCAAACAGACAAACAGACAAACATACAAACAAACAGCAATGAAAACATAACCTCCTTCCTTGGCGGAGGTCTTTTACAAAGATGAGAACAGGAAGAGGCTCATGTTAACATAATAATGTTACCATTAGCCACTCACCTGGGTAGGATTACAAAGAGGGTTTCTTTTTTTTCTTTTTCTTTTTTGAGAGGAGGATGACTATAATTTACCTGCTTACCTGTTTTGGGCTTAAATCTTGCTAAGCTACTGTAAAAGTGGATATTTTCGCTTGAGTAATTTTCATGCTCTGCCGAGTAAGACAAATTTGGAAAGTTTTGAATTCTGCGGAATCAAGACATTGCATAGTGGTACATGTAGCAAGCAAAAACATCTGTGTGCTTTCATTTTCGTGCTCGTTTCTGGTCACGTGAAATGGGCAAAAATTTCCACACCACAAATATTTCCACTTTTACAGTAGTTCCATGATGATGATGTTCTCTAATGCATTTTTTTTTTCCAGAAAAAAAAAAATAGTGTTTGGGGGGGGGGGGGGGATTTGAATTGGATTATGAACCATTAGAAACCTGTGGTTTAATGATTACCTTGTAATGTCAGTTTGCCCACGTGAGAAAGCTGATCAGGAAATGAACATTAGACTTGTCTGTGTGAACAGCATAATCCCAAGATGAGCTAAAAGACATTTACATGTTTGTAGGTGTGATAATTGCACAGTCATGAGAAAGATGATCACGAAGTGAATAAGACAAGATTGGGTCTGTGTGAACAGCATGTTCCCAAGACAAGCCAACAGGCATTTACATAATGTCAGCAAATGTGAAAATTGCACAACGTGCATATTAAACTTGACACGGCACCAATACTTGCTGCCACCATGAAGCTACCACTTGTAGATTCAACAAATTTGCTTGAACTCATTAATTAAACGTTGAATTTCTTGATAAGTACAATGTACCTAAGAGAGGGAGCATTCAGTTATTAGCTTGAGAACTAGGTTTTCTTCAGAGAAAATCTGAAGTTGTGAGATACAGACTCCTCATCAGAAATCATGTCATTGTTTAAATATAACGTTACGAAAAAAGGACACGACAAAAAAATCAATGTCTTGCAACAAAAAGTGTGCAAAAATTCAAGTTACTTCAAACAAAGTGTTGCATTAATTTCAATTATTGCATCATGACAAATGTTCACACAATTTTTTTTAGCAGTTCGACCAATAATTTCTAAGCTAGACCCCCAAATGCATGGTTAGTAACGTTACGGTTAGTAACGTTACATTTGTCCGGAGTAATTCTGCAGGTCATTTCACCCTTTTGTAATTGACAAAATGTCACATGACTTCTAGAGTATTTAAATGTATTTATCTTTTACCCTTTAGCAAAACTTTGAGGAAAAAATTTCAAAGGAACCCACTGTAATTTGCATTTAAGTGAATTTCAGCATCCCTAGTCCCACATGTACATTTTAAATGATGGTTTTAGATCTCGCGAAATCAAACAACACGAAAGATAAAATCTACTGAATTTGAAAGACCTTAATGATTGGTGAACATCCATGACATTAGTCTGATGTGTTTGTATTATATTGAGTGACTTCTATTATGTCTTTGATTGTCTCCTTGTGCCGTGTTCTTTCCTGTCACAAACAGTGCCGGTGGTCAAGAAAAGGATTCTTGAGGACGAGATGGTGTATCAATGGAAGGTTGGTATACCAGAAGGATAAGGGGGGGGGGGGGAAGGGGGTTAGTTAGAGGACGATGGGCACCCAGCTTTCTTCTGGTGTATGGCTCTTTTTCTCTTGCATAATAACTTAAATTGTGCATAAACATGCGGGTCCAGTTTTACTTAACTTCGCCTGTTTATGATTTTGGAGGGATTCTTGTTAGTTTTATACCTGTTACCCCAAGCTGAGATTACAGCATTCCATGACGAATAAATTGCGTATATATGTGTCTTATTGTGGGAATGTAAAAATATCCCTTCAGAGAGAGAGAGAGTATGTTATATATACACTTATGTTACCATATCTCTGATAGTGTTTTTCATCAACATGTGTCCCTTTCTCCTAAGATATGACACTTACCTGGCACCCAGAGAAACTAACAATAATTTTTTTGCAAGTTGATCGAAAGCATTTCTTCTCCTTTTCTTTTTCCTGAAAAGGCTTGTGGTTGTTGCTGTAAGTCATATGAGAGCAGACTTCTAGCCAGTAATTATGAGAGATGTTTGCGGAGCGTGACATCGAAATATCCAACGTCGACTTGCACAATCACTTCAAAGCTTGTCATGTTTTCAAAATGAGGTGTTTTTGAGTGTGTGTGTGTCTTTTTTTAATCATTTCTGCCATAGTGTAGATGACTTTTTTGCCCCCCTCACAATCTGCCTTGAAAAGGCAACGGTGCAAACACTTTTCCTTGTTAACGCCGATGTAGCGGATGTCATTTAGTCTGACTGGTATCCAGGTCTGTGTGTAAGCTCCTCGTGGTCTCAAATTTCTTGCTGCTTGCTCGCGTGGCCATATCATATTCCGTTGCCATGGCGATCCATTTACGTCACCCGGAGCCTTCTTTGTTGACTTTGGTATCTACCCTACTCTTGTTCGAGCTCTTTATGCCAGGGCCCTTTTTTTTTTCTTCTTCTTTCATCCTGTTTTGTGGGCAAGATGAAGAACTGCAGAGTAATGATTTTTATTGTTTTTCTAAAGGGGCAGTAAATGCAATAAATGGTGCATTGCTAATTGGGGCATTGTGCCTCAAATGGCGACAAACCAGCTGCTTTCTCCACTTTTCCTTAAGCGAAATCCTGTTTGCCTCGTTTAGCTCGAGACGAATGTCAGTCAAATCTATCTAGATTTCAAGGACTAGGCTTTGTGTGTGCCTTACAATCTCACACAACTGATTCTACAGTAATTTTTTTTTCTTTCAATCTTTTCCCCCTCCCAGGCCGTTTGAATTGGTGAATGTGCACCTGTTTCATGACGCGAGCAATGTCATCGCTGTGGAAACGGTAAGCCAGGCTCCCATTCTTTTCTGCCCCACCTCAGTTTCACTTGTTTTCCCTTCATTTACTTCTTCTTTTGCTTTTTCCTTGCTCTTTGGTATTATTATTACTTTTTTTTTAATATATATTTTGCAGCTCTCAGTGTCACAGTCTCACTTTGCTGTGTATCACATGTCAGGCACTCTTGCCATGTGTGGTACGTATCAGGGTGGTTGAAATAGAGCGAACTTGATAGCACTGTTTTTACCTGTTTTTCTAAATCTTTTTTATTCTGTCCTGCATAAGATTTTAAAGGATGTGTACAGTTATGGTCGAGGTAAGGATTTAGCTTTTAATATTTTGAGATATTCAGAAACCACTCTATGAGATGTCAAAGAGCATACAATTTTAAGGGGTATCAAAAGTTTATTTGATGAAACTTGGTTTTGAAATGGCTGAGATATCCAAAAACAAGGTGAAACAAAGAGATCCTAATAAAAGGCGTGGCCTGTAGTCTTTTATTATTATCACTTTTTTGGATATCTCGGCCATTTGAAAACCAATTTTCATCAAATAAATGTTGAATCCTTCTCAAAATTACATGGTTTTTCATATTTCACGAGAGGTCTCTCATTATCTCACTTAGGAATGTTCAAAACATGAATCCCTACCTCAGCCAGTACTGTACAGTCCCTTTAACCCTGACATACACATATAGAATGTCTCATTGATGTACAGTATGTATACTTTCTCATTATTTGCCTAGTTTGAAATGCTGCCAAATGAAGGAAATAAATGAATGAATCTTCCTGTCTGCTCTCCCTATGATATAATTGTAATTATAACAACAACAACAATAATAATAATAATAATGATCATGATAATGATAGTAATGATAATAATAATGATAATTATAGTAATAATATAATCACAATAATATAAATGTATGAATCGCAAAGCCTATGTACATATATTCTTCTCCTCTGCGAAAGCGTCAGATATGGTTGACAATAACGCACAGTTAAATGAAAAAATGTGTCTTGAATCTTGATTCAAAGACTGCTTCAGTTATATGCAACATGTACTTTATGTTTTCCCCTTTTCTGCGAGAGTCTCGCTATCAAGGTGTCACTGCTTGCACGTTTCTGTGCAGATGCTCATTTAAAGTCCATTTGTGGAGAAAGTAATAATAGAGGGGATTGTTTGCATTTTGCTTTTTTTAGATACACGTGGAGAACAGGCTTGCGTATTTGCTAGTGACGCAAGATAATTCAGAGCCAAACTAAGTCCACAGATTATTTTCCACATCTTGATTGACAAAGGAGAGATGTTAGGCAGCCACAGAGCTGGAAGTGATGAAGTTTACCCCCGTCATTTTCTCTGCATACACAAACTACCACATGCTCGCTGTCGAGCTGAATAAGCTGCCAATCTTTGATTGTTCTTTCGTTGTGTTCTTTTGTATGGATCACGTACAAAGAATTTCGAAGACTGCCACAAACACATAGCGGTCTAACCAGCATTGCTGTCGTATATCAAGCGGCAGCAGGTAATTGCTACACATTTGATGACTCCTTTTGTTTGCTGTACCGACAAACAGTAATGATGTTGTTGTGGTTGTCAAAAGGCTGGGAACACTTTTTATTGGGTGTTGTCACTTCTTTGTGTGAATTCAAGTATGAAGAGAATTTTCCTCATATGCTCAGTTTTGCATTTTCTTCTCTTTTTTTTGGCAGAAATTTCCTTCACTGTACAGCAAAAACAGAAGGAAAGCACTAGAACATGTCTTACAAAGGTAAGTATTTTTTGTTCCTTTCTGCAGAGATTGTCTTAGTTAGGTTGTATAATCAATAAATGAATAGGTTAGCAAATGAATCAATAAGTAGCAATGATGATTATAGTAATAATAATAGTGATGATGATGATGATGTGTATAATGATGTATAATGATGTATAATGATAGTGAATATGTTCAGTAGTAAAGGGGATGCCAATTTTAACCGAAGGAAACAAAAATTGTCATAGAGATTCCTGAAAGTCATATAAATCTAATTGTAAACCAATTGATTTTGCATAAATATTTTCAAAGGAATATTATCCAACTGAAAATTTTATATGGGTTTATAAACCAGTGAGATTATTTGCGACTTTATATATGAATAACATGATATTATCCTGTTTTTCGTTGACAGACTAACGCGAGACAAACACACGAGGGTGCCTTTCTTTCTCTTCGGAGACTTCAACTTCAGATTAGATGCACAAGGTGTTGTCAATGTAAGTTTTGTGAAATGGCTGCAAACCGGACAGGATTCTCTTCCAAGAGAATGCCATGTCCATGCTTTTGTTTGTTTGTTTGTTTTGTTTTGTTTTGTTTTTGTTTTGTTTTTGTTTTGTTTTGTTTTGTTTTTTACTTACAATGCTTGCAGTGTATGTGTGTAGGGTGTTGGTTGTGATTGTCATTATAGTGAAGAGATTCCATGAGGCAAAGGAAACAGACAGAAGGAATATTGCTTCATTTTTAGAACAAAGGCAGTGCCACTTCCCCTCCCTTTCTCCCCAACAGTAGACAGTGTTGCACTGCCAAGACAAACATAGATACTTACTGTTAAATGGGATCTTATAAGTGTGTGGGTTTTTTTTTATAATACTTTGTGACTCCAAATACTGAGCAATATGTCATGATTGTGACTGCAACTTCCGTGTAGCCCCACACATTATGTCTCAGTGGCTAGGTGGTGCACAACAACATGGCAGGCATGCGGGCACGTTTGGCCAGAAATAGCCATTCTAAATTAACATGCTATTTCATTGCAGTCCTGCAGCAGCCAAGTTTATTCATTTATCTACATGTAAACACACTTTGAATTTGAACAGTCAGTGTATTTTTAAAGATGTTCTTTCACATTCTTTAAGTTCGATAGTTTGCCTGGTATGGCCACTTTGCGGATGCACACAGGAAAACATAGAGATGTTCATATGTGATGTACTGATGGGGGATGGAGTGTACAAAAATAGTATCTAAATTGAGGGGGAGGGAATAATTGCAGTGAAAGTAGCCTCCGGGCCACCCTAACTGGACAGGGTATGCATGTCCTTGTGTTTGTGTGTGTGTGTGTGTGTGTGGGGGGGGGGGGGGGGAGGGGGTGTATATGTTGATGTGTGTTGTATGTATGTGTGTGTGCGGTGTCAGCTTGGCATTGAGCCCCCGGGGAAACCTGAGCCGGAGCAAATGAGTGTTGTGCGTCATACTCTCACATTCTTACTGGTAGTCTTGGGGACACAATGGGACATAAAGTCCGTGGGGATGTGTCCGTGTCTCTTTTTCCCATGTAGGTGTCTGTAGTTCAAAGCACTGTATAAGTTGCTGGTACTTCCCTGTCATTGGAAGAGTCCCAGTCCATTAATTTTTGTGTTACCACAGAGTTAATTTGAAGTCTTGTGACAGTTGGCATTGACTCATTTATCAATCACATTTATTTATTTTTTTCTATATGATTTTTATTAAGTTGGAACAAGGAATGATGAATTGTGAGTTTTCATTCCTGGTGAGTCCATAAAGTTTTAAGGTGTGAAAGAAATAGATTGGAGGACATATGCCACACATTAATTATGTCAACAAATGCATTTGACATATCAGGAGTTTTTATATTAGGAATGTGAGAGTTCAGAGATTAATCTGATTTCAGACCTTTTTACTCTGTTCCAAATTCTCCTTTCTGACTTTTTAGAGTTTAAATGCATTGAAATGTTCACAGTTTAAAGCATTTCAGACTGTTTTTCATAAGTTTCAGATTTTTTCAGACTCTTTTATGCAAGTGATTTCTCATGCCTGATATCTAAATATATAGATATATATATATATCTGTCCATTTTTCCTTGTATGTATATATGTATGTATGTATGTATGTATATGTCTGTCTGAGATATATAATTATATATATGTATATGTATATGATGTGCTGACGGATGTAGAAAGATTTATAGGTAGATAGAGAAAGATTGTGGGGCAAGGCCATCAGATGCTGTAGATAATTAATGAGACATTCCCCTTCCCATTTATCGTCTCTTGTTTCAGGCGCTGGTATCGCAAGCCAAACCGGAGTACACCAAGGAAGATGGTGCTGTCACGAGAATAGTCTACACGTCGAACGAGAACAACGCTCATGTACGTGACGTATCGGGATCTTACAATGCTCATTCTTCATGAAATATGCGATTTAAGTCATTCACGTAGAACTGCTTACATGATAAAGAATTCAATCCTAGAGTTGCAGCCCAGATCAATGCAAGATTTCATGATGAGTCCAGTACTAGACCAACTTTCAGTGGAAAATTTGATAATTTTTTTTTTTTAAGTTTCAGCCTAGAACATGAATTCATTACAACAGTGTCCTGCTCCCATTTGGTTATGGTTGTGATTTGATAATTATAATGATGGTAGTAATAGTTGTAGTAGGTAGTAGTGGTAATAGTAGTGGTTGTAGTAGTAGTAGTAGTAGTAGTAGTAGTAGTAGTAGTAGTAGTAGTAGTAGTAGTAATAGTAGTAGTAGTGGTAATAGTAGTAGTAGTAGTATTAGCAGTAGTACGCATAGTAGTAGCAGTAGTAGTAGTAGTAATAGGATGATAATGATAATGGTAATGATAGTAATAGTAACAAAAATAAATGTATTGATAACAATATTTGTATTGATGATTATTATTATTTTAATTCTTTATATCATTTTTGAAACTTTTTTTTAATGATATGCTGCTGATAAGATCGGGAGAAATGAAAAAGGAGGTGTCAATTAGTTCAAGCTATCTTTACATAACAGGCCTCATCAGGTCTCTTTAATTTGAAACATATGAATCCCTTCATTGTGCTGATCTCATTGTATTTTTGTCACATAGTAATTCTGCTTTTGTAGTTAGAAATATTTTTTTGATTGTTCATGTGTTGCAGTACCTCATGTATAAAGAAAATAGCCTTTTTGAAAAATGGCTGTCCAGCAGAAAGCAGGCTTGTAAATCTGTGTGAAGTAGATGAAATAAACTCAAACCCAAATCTCAAAGAGAGAGGGATAATGGGAAAAAAAAATGAAACTGCTGTGATATATCATGCATGCAGTACCTGGGGATTTAGGACAGGCTTGTAAAGGGCACAGCACATTAGATTATATCACCTGATATGATATGCTCCACACCTTTGTGATGAGAGGAATATATGAATATTGCCTGTTATTGTCACTGGTAGTCACAACAGGGTGGCGGTGTCAGAATTATCATTATGACACAGGGCAACAAGAACAGGATTCCTGTGGAAATTCCGTGTACAAAGCCTTACAAAAGTCATATTTTGTTTCTTCTGATGTTGACATGTTGGTTTTTTTTTTTAACTTCCTTTTTATGCCCTTCACACATACCATGAAATTGAGCTGTAAATGAAGAATGCCGATTTGAAATCAATCTGGTCAAAACACTTGTTTTTGTTGTTGTCAGGATAAATCATTTCAATGTTTATCCTATCATGCTGTTTGTAATCAAGACCTGTAAACTTATGGAAATATTGTTTACTATTATTCTTGTTATAGTTTGCATATACATACATAGATATATAGTACCTTTTTTATTCATGTTAAAACTTTTGCTTAGTGCTTTTATTTTGTTTCCATTCATTAACTCGTTTCATGGTGTCATCTTTGTTGTAAATCAAAGCATTCATTTTGTTGTCAAGGATCATCAAGTCTGTACTTTAGATAGATTTAAAGTTAAAGAATAATATTGTTTTATTCATAAAAAAAAGATGCCTGTCGTAGCAGAGTTGTTGCAGTGCGACCAAGAGAAGTGGCAAGAATTCTGCTCCGACATTCCCACAGGATGTAGACTTGCTCATTGCATGTGCAAGGCTGCACACTGGCACTGGTTTGACAGTCCCTGACCAGTAAATAATCACTGTCAGAACAGTAACTTTTTTAGGAATGGACCAGTAAAACATGGAAAAACTGGGTACCTACTGGTCTGACCTGTCTGTCGGACCAGTAGAAAAAAAAGGGTTAGTGTGCAGCCCTGGCATATGATTGTTGATTAAACTGTCATTTTACAAACTATACGTACATTTACAGTTCATTAAGATTTTTCTTCCGCTGATTTTGGTGATTCATGCTACAGGTCTTACTGACGTTAGAGAAGAAGAAATTTGAGATGGATGACCCCAGTAGGTTATTACAGGATGGCATTGAGTGGGTAAGTGTGTTTGTGACTTTTCTTTTCTTGCTTAGCTTGATTAGATTCACGCTGTCAATCCCCACATTACCCTGATAAAGTCAAAGATGTGAAAGTGTGGAATGTGGTGCTTTGGCTGAAAACCAAGAAATTCAATGTTTGTCCAAAGATCACAGGTATTATGCCTCAGTGACCTGCTGTGAGGATTTCAGAGAATCCCAGTTATGAAATTTGGTGGGTTTTTATGGAGCATTTCTCATGTTGTGCATCCCAACTTTCAAGCCAGTGAATGTAAAGTTTCGTTTTACCGGATGCCTCCCGTCTCAGTGTTTTCCCTAGAAGCTGTGTGAAAAATGAGGTGGAACACATGATGCAACATTTCAATGCGGAGAGTCATGAGAAGTTTGAAAACACCAAAATCAGAGACCAATTTCAAGTGGACTATGTAAGTCCATCTTCCATTATGAAAGCTTGAAAGAAGAATCAGTAATTCAACCCTGCCGTTTTTAACCTTTGAAACGGAGTGACAACATTGCACAAATCCAGATAAAAGTGGGGGAATACTTGGAAGGCCTGAAAAAGGAAGGATAACACAAGGTGAAGTGAGGAAATGTTGTTATTTGTGCAATGCTGATGACATGAAATGTAAAAGCTTTGGTGTAGTTCATACCTCTTCTTTTGTACTGGAGTATCATTTAAGGACTTACATGCAGATCCAATTTTGATCTCTCCATACATGATATGAGATTTTTAGGCACACACTTCTAGTAGCTCTGTCAAAGTTGGAATGCGAGGGCTTGCTCTCTCTCTCACACACACACACACCATAAAAAAAACGCACACAAAACAAACAAACAGACAAACAAAACAAAACTGCTTCTTTTCTCGTTGTCATTATGTGTGTCAGTGTATTGGCCCCTGATTATCAACCACTTTGTACTTCTCTTCCAACTTTGTTTCTGTTCAGCTGTCAAAATTCGACAAGGAACTAGAAAGCTTTGGCAATCAACTCTTCGAATATTCTGTCAACTTCCCACCAAGGTAATGAGGTCAAGAGTATGCCATTGCCCTGGAGTTCGTTATATACTTCATATGATCCTGATGTTCATGGAGCATTTATTTCTCTTTTTAACTCACTGCTCTCTTTCTCTCATTTTGTCTGTATTTATCTCTCTCATAACCCCATTCCACAGAGATTTTCTCTCATCGGTCACTCATTGGAAGCTAAGTTTATCTCTTCCGACCACCCACCGAAGTGTAGCGGATTGCAGTCCGACGGATCCGACTTATGTCGGTCGACTATTGGCTGGAGGTCATTGTCAGACATGTCGGGCGGTGATCCGATGAGGCAAGATGGTCCGATGGGGATCATGCATGGCATGTCTCACATTGACCTGATAGTCGACCAACACAGGTTGATCCGATACACTTCGATTGTTGACCGGAAGTAACAAGCTTTGCTTCCCATGAGTGACCGATGGGAAAAAAATCTCTGTTGAATGGGGTTATTACTGGCAGCATTAGCTGATGCTGTTTTGATGAAACAATTGGGTTACTGTAACATTAGAGTGTGCAATGTGACTATGCTGCTTTTTAGTCTTATTTACATCTCATTGATGTTTAAACAACAATGTGGCAAGGAGAAATGAACAGGTGTAAGATCTTTTTTAATAGGAAAGAGAGGAATACAAAGAAAATTTTCACATGTCTTGACCCAGAAATAGCCATCAGTGAGAACCAAGCTGTCATTTTTCAGCTGCTTTCATGAACATTTAAATGAATCAATGAAGATTTGAACGAAATAGAGCAGGTGACTTGGAGGTTAACACTCTTTTAATTGCAGCAATCTGTACAAGGCAAAACATTATTTTAGGGTACACAGATTTCAGTATGTGGTAATCACCTACTCATAGCCATGTTTTAGTGATCTGATTTTATATTTTATGAAGAAGAATGTAGTATTTACAATGTGCCCTCATTCAAGAGAAGGAGAATATGTTAGTCACAACAATAGGGTAAAAGCAAGATTTTTTTTTTCAGTAGAAATCACTGATGAAAGTTGTCTACACTTATCATAAAATGTGGCTACTGCCCTCTTGTGATTTACAGACTTGAAAGTGTTGTCAGGAAACTTCCATAATTCCGGATCTTTTTTAGGCCTAACTTTTACTGATTTGATAGATGTTGAAACTCGATATCAAAATGTAGCCCCAACATAAGGCCTTTCTTATCCTTTTCATACTGTTCGAATTCTCCAATTACATCGTACATGTATGATTTGCAATTTTGATGTAACTGGTATGTATTACTTAATACTTGCTGTCGTCTTTGAATGAGATATTCCTCAAGATTTGGCAACATGATGTGATTCTCAAATGCATTAAAGAGCAAATGAGGAGCTACCTGTTTTTTTACCACTTATAGACACCTTCAATCTCACTATCAGGAACCTGACAAGGTGTGTAGACAATAAGATAATCCACTTACCATGGGTGTATGCAAGGGGGGGTCGGGAGGGTCGTACGACCCCCCCCCCCCCCCCCCCAAATTTTCAAAAGGTCCACTTTTTGTAAAAGACAATTTCTGTTTTTCGAGGGCTTTTTACCCTGGGGTCTATGTATTAGGAAGGTGTAAGGTTAGCTAGTTAGCAACTTTTTTTAAATGCACTTAATATGCAGTTTTCAACTTACCGATTAACGAACTTACAAGTGACCAACACAGGTTTTATCACCAATTTTAACATGATGAATGGGTGTTTGTTTTTTTTAAGTATGCTGAAAAAGTCACTTTTGTATGCACCAAATGGCCCCATTTTAAGATATAAAATTCAAAAACTCCCTACTGTGGGAGGGGGGACACCCCCCTCCCACACCCTCCCCCCGCTCGGTCGCTCCGCTCCCTCGCAAAGGTAAAGGTCCAAAAACTTTGATTACGACCCCCCCAGAAAAAATCCTGGATACACCCCTGCTTACTGCAAACACATGGAATTTCCATGCAGAGTCATTCACATAAATAATTTTCTTCTGTTTCTTCAGTTTGATGGACCTACATTAATGTTCTTCCAATCTGCCTCATTGAAAGCTGTCCCCATAAACTCAAAGCTCTGCCCTGTGCATATAGGTCTTAGGCATACTCCTTGCATCTCACCCCTGCTGTGCATATATATTTGTGTGGAAGTCAAACTGGCACCATCCGTTTCACACTTTCTTCCCCACAGCTACCCCTACAGCGAGGATGTTTCAGATGGTCACAGCTACATGAAGACGAGATTACCGGCCTGGTGTGACAGGGTCTTCATGTCTCATTCAGCCAAGAGTCTCATATCGGTAAACTCACTAGTCAAGAGAGACTGTCTCGATTGGGACATGTTCATAATGTTCTTTTCCTGTTGCTTAAAGGAGACATTATGGACAGCAGAATATTTTCAGAGATATATAATGTATTGAGGAAAAAATATTTTGTCTTGTCAACGCGCCATTTCATCTTTGTCTCTCAAAGATTCACTCCATCAGAATTTGCGTAATTTGGAGGACAGTGTCGTGCAGCTGAGGTGTCTGTTTAATCACAACCAAATGAAGTTGCTTCAGTTGTGCTCTTTAAATGTACTTACTGCCGATATTTGTGGCTAATGAGAAAATGTGTGCTATTTGTAACAGACATTTACACGGACTTGTTGCAAACTTGTTAATATTTATTTTGTGCTTCTTAATTATATTCTTTGATTGATTCATTTATTTGGCAAGATCTAAAACAATACAAATCATGACAGAGGAGCAGATAATATGCAGGCCAGGACTCCTGAGGAGCAGTGTGCTTGTAATTGGAGCCCTTATTCTTGAAAGAAACAAAAATAGTGCTTCTCAATGTGCCATGTTGATGTACACTATGCTGCGTTTAGAATTATTTGGCACCAGTCAGTATCACACTTCGCAACTTTTGCTCATTATGATGTAGAGGAGAACCACTAGGATGAAAAAGAAAACTGAATTGAATGCTAACAAAAGGCACTACTTTGGCAGGAAAAGAAAATGGGGCAAAGGATGCATCAAACCAAAATAAACCAATAATTTGCGAATATCAACAGTATGTTGTCCTGTTACTATGGAAGTCTGACTAAACAACTGATAGTCAATTTCCTTAGTTTGACGTTTTTAACATTTTCAGATTCTGATCTTTTACCATTGACATATAATTTGACCCATTCTATTTCCTAACACAAACTGTAGAATTGGCAAGAATGACAGTCACAACTACATTAACGCAGTTTTGAGAAAATCTGCTTTAAAGTTTAGTTGAGTCAAGCGTACTGAAGATAAAATGTGTGTAAACGCAATCGGTTAATGTGAGTTGTTAATTGTGGCAAATGCCAGTTGACTTGCAAAAATAACAACAGCGTGAAATGCTCTGTGTAATCGGCATTCTGATTTTTATTCAAATCAATGCCTATGCAGTTGTAAGTCTGGAACCTGATGAGATTGTTGTGGTGAAGAGCTTCATACGACATTCTCTCATTGTCTGGTATGTGTGATATCAATAATGTGCCCTTTTTTCCTTTTGAATGCAGGATGCAAACTCTGGAAGTACGTACGGCGTCATAGGACAAGACGTATGTATGGGAGACCACAAGGTAAGCTGTTTTTTTTTTCCTCCTCTTCACAGGTCATACTCCGTAAAGCATTCGTAATGATGTACAGTCCAACAGCAGTTATTCCACCATATCGGGACCGACACCCATTGGAATAGGTGATATATTTCCGCATATGCGAGACATGCTCTAGCACAACACTCTTGTGTGGCTTTTCATTACAAACAGCTATGATTATGACACTGTCCTATTCGATGCAAGAAGTCCTCTTGTAGAGTTAGTTCACATTTTCTGGACAACAGTAACGTTGATATCAATACCACAGACCCTCGAGGTGTCACATTTAGCATGCCCTTGTTTGATGATCTTTACAGATCAATACCTTGTCCTAAGGGTATAATTCCCAGTCATGATTTGATCCCCTGACCTCCTGGTTTAGAGCTTTACCCACTTGACCACAGTGCTCCCTTGGGCATCTTCTCAAAAGTTCACTTTGACGTAAAGACAGAAGTACCGTTCCCCCTGAAAATGCATCACAGTCTTATACTAAATCTCTTCCACAGGTAGCAGTTAATATCCGAATGGCGTGTGTCATATTGGAATTCCACTTATTACCTCCGCCAATTGAGGAGGTTATGTTTTCGTTACCGTTTGTTTGTTAGTTAGTTAGTTAGTTTGTTCGTGTGCAAAATATTTCAAAAAGCAGTTAACGGATTGGGATGAAACTTGCAGGAAAGGTTGAGAATGACACAAGTAACAAACGATTAACTTTTGGTAGTGGTCCGAGAATTTTGGGGGAATTTATGAAGGATTTCTGATATTTTGGCAGGTAGGGTCAATGAACTTGGAAGTTCAGGTTGCGCATAATTGAGGTTTGCATGCGCGCACTAAAGTGCGTGCTCTAGTTTCTGCCAGGGCGAGGCACGCCTTGCAGCTGAGGGTTTATGACATAACAAAGGCTTCTATATTGGGAAATCGGGGGTGGAAATTACTGATATCTCTATGGAAGAACAAGATCAGTGGTTGAAATGAGCTGCATGCTTGGCGGAGGTCTGCGCTTTCCGAGTGCTTTTCTAGTTACATAGATTTTGCACTCAGAAGTGGAATCAGTGAATGGATTTTGTTCTATTCCCACTAAGTATGTAACAATCTTCCAGTCACTGTCAGTAGGTTAAACATTGCTGCCAAGTATCCCTGATTTTGAAGAGGCTTCCTGAAAACCTAAATATTGTTTGTACATGTCCCAATAGGAGAATATGCAAATCTCTCTGATTCGGGAATTGGTTCCATTTATCCCATTGGGATACATGTAACGCACAGGTATCTCCCTGATTTTTATGGATTAATGTTGCCAGTCGTATATTAAATGTTGCAATCTAACAGGTAGGTGTTTGTTTGTTTTTTCTTGCATGACAATTAAGTACGTGCATTTGCGCAAATGAACAAACACTCAGTTTGTGGTAATAATAGTCTCAGTCCTAGGTGCACATTATTGGCCTCCTGTAAAACGGTAATCCCAGACTGTGACGGAAATAAAGGTGATGTTGATGATTATGACGATTCAGTCATTTATAAAGATAATCAGTTACTTTTGTAATTTCTCTTGATAGAATAAAACAATTTACCCGTTTAAAAAACTTGGGAGCAATTAGATTTCTCACTCTTGTACACAGTATCAAACATTTTTCAGAACAAATCTAAGATTTTGCTTACCTCATGTATTTCTCTTTTCTTTTCCCTCTCTGCATACCTCGATATTTCCCTGGTGACTGTGTTCTTTAAATTATACAATGGTACTTGGCTCATTGTTTGACTACCATGCTTCTATGTCTGGAAATGCACCATTTCATCAACAACAACAACAACCTGGTGTCATGCCAACTTCAATGGTGGTGCCGCGACTTGTGCCGTGATCATTGGAACCCAACAGCCCATCTTCCTGAACTTTAAGCTCTCGCAAGCCGGCGCAAACATCTCAGGTAAACGTCGCGCCGGCCGCCGATCGAACTGTCGGTGTTGCGTGGTGCAGTAGTAGTGCCGCCAGTCCCCGCCACAACCGAGCACCCACCAAGCAATACACACTCTCTCCCCCATCTTCAACGCAACCAATATCTGCATTCCCCCCTTTCCACTCTTTGTCTGTCCGTGCCCCTGTGTTATTTATTATCGACTCACACACGCATTATATTTTGTCTTTCGATGTCCACTCGGCCTCCATGTTATGTGCTTCCTGTGCCTGCCAAGTGACTACCCACCACTGTTCTACTTCTACTTCTACCACATCTTCGTGCTCTGGTTGTATCATGTCTGTCGTGTAAGTGCTTGGCTGAGATTTTCTACGCTTCCTCTGTTCGACAGATATCTAACCACTTTGATGCTGTATACGCTGTATATTTTGGGGATTTTTTTTTGCTATTTTGCAAATTCCGCGAGTGGGCTGGTATTCGCCAAATGAACAACTTCATGAAAATATTCCCTCTTGTGACATGACTACCGTCTTTGGGGCGGGAAATCACACTCTTTTCCACCGAAAACGGTTAACGATTATTAGTCATTCCGTCACTGCGGTTCTTGATCGCAAATTCAGTCACTCGCAGATGATTTTACGAGTCCAAATTTCACGAAATACATAGCGTATACGGTATCTCTTCTGAGAGTAGCAGCGCTTATTTGCGACGTTCTCAAGGACACGCCATTTTCTGTGTTTTTGTGTATTGCATGATTGTCAAGTACTAGTATCACTCTTTACAAAACGAGACCTGAGAATCCTGTAAATTATCAGCATGCTCTCTTTCTCGTAGATAAATGATAATTTTTTTCCCACCTCTGTCTGTTTTCGTCTTCATTCATGTAGGACACAGAGACAGTGGCTCCAACACACATATTGTGACATGTGTGCTTGATGAGTCATGGTTCAAATTTATACCCCACTGAAGCAAAACTTTTCAAAACTTTTTTTGTGATACCTTGCAAATGACAGCTGCTACATAGAGTACCATGCAGAGGGATGACATGGGGGGGGGGGGTGATAACTAAGGGAAATATGATTTGAGAGAAATACAAGTTTAGTTTCGGAGCTACAAAGCTAAATCTGGGGAGATAAATATTATTGATGATATGCTACACTGCATTTTGGTAGAAAACTGATGTATTCATCATCTATTGATTTCTTACCGTAATCTGTCTCGTGATTGGTTTGTGCTTGTTGTTCATCTACTTACTTTGTATGCCGTGGCTGCTTGAAATAACTGAACATCGTATCCAAATGATGACAACTACACGGATAATTTTAAGTCGGAAATTAGAAACTGTCCCACAAACTCCTAGATATGCAGACGAGTCATAGTTCATCGTTACAGAAGTTAGTGATGCAAGGGTAGAAATTAGAGTTGCTTTTATCATTTCAACCTCTAACCTCTGGGAGCATAGTTGGCACCATAATAAACCCCTGTATATATATATATATTATATATATAGAACATTGTATAATATACCACATGGGGGCATTATAACTCCGGGTTTCTTTCTTCTTTTTTTTTTTGCACTGCAGAAGTTTGTCATTGCCCTGCATGTAACTGCACAATAAGTAACGTGAGAAAGGTTGAAGCAAACTGACAGTACACATACTTAGCGGACGTGATTTGGGGCTTGTGTGGAATAACAGTATCTTTGCGTTTTGGTGTAATCTGATCAGAGGAGAATGCTAGGAAGAATGGCTGTATGTTTTATCAGTGTCAGTGTCGTAAGATCTGTATTTGAGTGAATATAGGTGACAAATTGCTGGCAAATGCAGCACCATTAAAACTGGAGCTCAGGTATGCAAATACCAGGTAATTTAATTTGGAGAGAGCATTGTGAGTCCTTTGCAATGCAATGTAAGAATAACACTGATTTCCATTGTGAAGTTTTAGTACAAGTTGGGTTTTATATTCTGTAGTGCAATAATTTGCAAGCAGAGTGTGTAAATGTTGTGTTTTGCCTTAAACATCCTTCTGCCAGAACCATCTGCTGGTGAAACTGTTTTGCACAGTAGACCTCTCCTATCCCATGATGTGCCTTAGAAAATTGCATGCGTAAATGGCACAACTCCCTCTGTAGTTGGAATGTTTTTAGGCATCTCTGTCAGAGCCATGGCACCAGAAATGATGTATTCAAACCTACAAATGTATGTGCAAATTGTATAAGAGTTTGTTGAATGGTTGCAACCCATTTTTTTCCTCAAAACTTAAAAGAAATACTGCTAATTTTAACTGTACACCCGAGGGTGATATCTATCTGACTCACTTTTGATTCCCACTGGTTGTTGGGTGTGTGGGGACAGTTTTGTTCCTTTAAAGCTTCCATACCAGATACCTTTCAAGGCAAATTGTATTGTCAGTCTTGATGAAATGAACAAGTGACTACTGTTTTGAATTGCTCATCAAGCAAATAAGGTCATTCAGGTCATTAAGACATTCATGCCCAAAGAACCGAATATTGATAATCACCAATAGTAACTAATCACATCAATAACTGATAAGTCAGTATTGCCACATGTTTAAAGTAAATGCTTGTATTAACTTGTCTCATTTAGCTTTTATTAATTGGTATTGTTCTGGAGTAGTGTGTTGAATGATGTGAGATTTTTATAGTTATTACTATTTTATGAATTTGATTTTCTAGACAATTATTAATGTATTGGAATGATGTATTCAGCACTTGAAAAAAAAAAAACTTTACTCTTTTTCGAAATAGGTATGAAACATTGTAATGGCCAGAGCTAATAAATCTTATGTTATAGAGACAGACAAAAGCAAAAACAAAAACAAAAATCAAACGAACAAAATAAAGCAGATATTATCTACCATGGAATGTGTAATTATGAATGTTGAAATGTTGTACCCTTTTAACCTTGCATAGTGGAAAAAATCAACCATAAATGTTTTATTAGCAAACCAGTAGCACCAGTACTGCAGAAAATATGGAAACAAAACAAATGTAGAAAGTAAAGAGGTTGTACAGACCATGCTCTAATGTCCTGAAAATTGAAGCTGTGTCATTAACCAATGTGTGCGGGACAGAGGGTAACATCCAGACAAGCTGCTCTGCAGCGAAATAGGTACATGTCTGAGTTTGAGAAGTGTCAGACCAGAACAGTCAAAAGTCAGTGTGAATTTTTGAAAATTGTTTAACTGCATAGAGTGGGGGAATGAGACTCGGTTGCTCTCATTAGCTTTATCTAGGCACATGTTGTGTAGTTTTATCCTTTAATATGTAGTGTTGAGAGTGTTATGTGTATGGATAAGCTCATTGCTGTAGGGTGTCTTTTGTGAAAAAAAAGAAAAAGAAAAGAGTAATAAGGTTTGGCAGGATGGTAGAGGGTAGGGGGTTGTTGGTTTGGGGATGGTTGGGGAGGAATTTGGGTTGAAAGATTTGGGAGTATTCAGTTACATGCTTATTTCCAAAAGTGCCAATTGCGAAGCTGAGATTGTATTAAGTATAATTGCACAATCAGATGTCTCACACGCATTCCACATTGTCTGCAATTCTTATTCATGTTTCTTATATATGTATATATATATATATATATATATATGATGTCACGCACCACAAATACACACACACACATGTTCTCACACAGTCTCAGGGCACAGTATGAATCAAGTAGGCGGGACCATGCACACACACACACACACACTGCAAAATTGTTTTTGAAGAAGTTCGTACACCAAAGGATCACAAGTATCAGATGTTGTGTCATGTGTATGCACCAAACTCTCTATTTTGTTTTCTTTGTTTTGCTTTCTCTCTTTCTTCTCCCTCTTCACCTGTGTGTCGTCCAAGTAGCACAGTAGAGACCGGAGCCTAAAGGTCTTGAGGTCCAGCGTGTCAGCACCCAGTCTTGTGTAAGTGTGCCGAAACCACAACTTTTGTCCGTCCGTGCCTCCAATTTTTGTTGTTGTTGAAGTTTCACTTTTGGTTGAAATGATTTCTTTGTCTCGTTTCTTCATGCAACTATGCTCTTTGTCACTGTTGTTGAAAATGTGTTTCTTTTACAGCTTATTTTTCGGTTAGTATATATTCTTTTGTTTTATTGTTTTATTTATTTATTTATTTTACGGTTGGTATATATTCTTTTGTTTCATTGTTTTATTTATTTATTTATTTTACTTTGCACATTTACTGTGGACCTTGCATGCAAGCTATGTGTTGCCTTGCAAACAGGCATATACCCGTTCTTTGATTGCAGTACTATAGCTTTATGCTTCCAACCCTGTGTCGATAGCAAAATGCTAGCAATTTATTCGTCTCGTACTGAATTTCATGACATGTATTGCCATTTTCTCACATCCCCTTGTGATGTTTTAGATTTGATTAAAAATTGTGACTGTGCTAGAAATATACACTTGTGGGATTGGTTCCAGACTCAGTAGATGTGGACATGCATAGCAATCGTGGCTTGAGGCAGGAACCATGTTGGTTTTTATGTGTTGCGAATTTGATTCTGAGTGTTAATTGACATATATCATCTTCTGCCTTCAGTAGAATCGCCACAACTCCCTAACTCTGCCTGAGGCTTCGTAAAAAATTGAATATGTTTTCATGCCCCGACTAGAAAATGTTATAAAGGACCCTCCCCCCCCCCCCCCCCCCCCCCATCTAGGAATAATGTTTACCTGTTGAACTGCATGTAACTCAGTAAAAACTTTCTCCTTTGTTTGCTCTTTGAAACCTCCATGATTTTGATGAGTGAATGTTAGCAGCCTAGCTTCAGCCTTCTAGATGCAGTGCTCCCAGTTGTGCCAAAGCGAATTGTGTCATGTAATTTTCCCAACCCGTACAATCCACAATGATAGTGTCATGCTTTGTGACTATAGTGATGTTATACTGTAGCTGGTTCATCTATCTTTGTGATGAGCTCTAGTTAGTAGGAGACCAAAATAGCGCCCTCTTTGGGTTTGGTCAGCGTGGTCACCACATTTTTTTCATCGTGATACAGTAGGAGTAAATGCAATAAGAGTGAATGCAATATGAGTGAATACAGTAAGAGTGAATGCAATAAGAATGAATGCAATAAGAGTGAATGCAGTAATAGTAATGGAGCAAGAGTGATTGCAATAGGAGTGAATGCAGTAATAGTAATGGAGCAAGAGTGATTGCAATAGGAGTGAATGCAGTGAAGGTAAATGCAATAAGAATGAATACAGCATTAAAGAGTGATTGCTGGTGAGAGTGAATGTAGTAAGGTTGAATGCAGTAAGAGTGAATACAGAGTGAATGCAGTTTGAAAGACTACAGTAAGAGTGAATGTAGTAAGAGAATGCAGTAAGAGTGAATGCAATGAGAGTGAATACAGTCACTAAATGCAGTGAGAGTGAATGCAGTAAGAGTGAATGCAATAAGAAAGTCTACAGTGAGAGTTAATGCAGTAAGAGTAAATGAGAACCCATGAGAAGCAGTGCAGCAAAAAAAAAAAATAAATAAATAAAAAATCTTCCTGTGATCAAGGTAGCAGAAATATATATGTTTCTATTCTCATTATTTCGCATTTTCAAAGTGAATGTTTCACAATCAATTCTAGAGATGTAATGCTTTAAGGGTTAAATAGTTATTAAAAAAAAAGATTTTTTTTTTTCAATGTGCAGTGAATGGGGCTAAAAGGTGATGCTCTAAATATGGCATATTTTGTGGTGTGGGAGTTTTTGTCCATTTCACAGTCCATAATACCACTGCAAAAACATAAATAATGTCCAAATTCTTGGTTCACCATGTTTTGTAGACGTGAATTTATGCCAACACAAGTAAAGGTGACTGCTGAAGGTGACTACTATGCAACATTCTGAGATACCAGTCCACACAGCATTGCATATCACTTAGGAAAAACAAAACAAGCTCTCAAAGATACCCTTGTGTTGTGTATCATACATCTAATGCTATATTTCCACCATGTTCCCGGCAGCCAGGGCAGCCCTGTCTGCCTGAAACGTAATACGCCATGGGATATTATGTTCACCTTTTTGTCTCTCTCAGTATTCTAGTTTTGTTACAAGGGTATCCTCGCTGCAGTGAATATCTAGCTATCAAATGCGATATATTCTCTCGTCTACATATATTTTTCGTTGGACCCCACTTCAAATCACCTACAAGTTATATGCTGTCACGCACCTCGTTTTACTATAACTTAGTAGGTTTCTAATCAGCGCCATGGCTGCCGTGGCACATATTTTTTTGACAGTTCAAGAATCTGACATGGCTTCCACAGCAATTATGGGCTGTCATGTTTACCAATCTTGTCCCCCGCATTGTTTCATGTGTATCCCATTTTGTGCAGAGTGGCCTGAAATGTGATTGCCGTGGCCGATAGGAACATAGTGTAAAATAGCATAGTATAATTGTGGATGTGGAATTTTCTAGGTCAAAAAACAGCAGTCTTAATGCAAGCGTCATTTACGAAGTCATATTTTTTTAAAGTTTCCTTTTGATTTTTTTTTTCGCATATGAAGAGGAAAACAACTCTCAAGTGTCTGTATCTTTGACGTATTTCATGGGGAACGTCACAAAGATTTCCGGTAGGGGTCTTCTGTTTTTCTGAAACAATCTCTCAAAGAATTCCAGTCTGTGAGGTAATGAGCACTGGGGAGTAAATAGCTGTGCATTACTTTGCAACTATGCAACTTAAAAAAATGTTTCTTGATCTTAAAGATTTGTTTTCCCACTAGCAAGAATAAGAAGAAAATTTCACGATGGGGCTTTTGTCTTCAGCTATGAGATGATATTTCTTAGGCCAGCATGTTAGAGGAAGATTATGCGGGATTGTAGTTTTATTCATTTTTAAAAAATAAAGATGGAGTAAATATTGGCAACTAAAAGCTTTTAGGAATGTCAGTGAAATGAGAAAGTGGCAATTGATAGGTGAGCCTTGAGAAGAGACCAGGCTCAAGAAATCAAGTGGGATCTGAGCTTTAGTCTCTGACGAAATGTTCTTGAAAGTCCAAATATATTGCTCAATGAAGTCATGAAATCATTACATCTATAGGATGGTGATTTGGCTCAATTGGTAGCACATCTGCTCTCCCCCCCCCCCCCCCCTTATCCAAAAGACATGGGTTTGATTCCCAAGTCTAGCTGAGCTATGATGTGTGTAATCATACCATACCCTCTTGTAAGAGGCAAAATACTTTGTCCCTCAGCTAGGACATGAAAGGAAGGTCCCATGTTTGAGTTAGTTGTGACTTATGCACATAAAAGGATGCCATTTTGTTAATTAATCGCAAAGAGCAGGGTGCTAACTAGGTGAAGTGGTCCACCTACCAACCCACACACTAAAAAGTGGTGACTAGCTTTAGTCAGTAAACAGTATCGACCAGGCACATTGTGCTGTACGAGAAGAAGATTACAGCCATAATACTTCAGCCATGAGTAGATGTCAGTACATTCTAATTATTCAAATTCAAATACTGATCAATTCAGTGCATATTTATGTCGACGTAGGGCAATTTGTCAATCAGTTGCAAATTGTCACTGTTTACTATCACAGCATGTCTTGTATTGGAAAAAGAGTAGATGAAACTGATTAAAGTGATTAAATATGCACATACTGGTACTAAGAAAGTTTAAGTCACATTTGCCGATGTGATTGAGAAACAGGATCTGAAATCTTCTAATTTGAAATATCTGAAATCGTTGAAAATATACTACTGAAACAGTTTTATGTAAATAACAAAGATCTCACATGAATATGAATGTTCTCCTCAACCTTAAGGAGAACAAACATTGAATAGTAAAAATGATAGTAGAAATATACACTTGCCAAGCCTTACATTTTTTCCCCTGGAATTCGATGAGTTACGGGATAACTACGTCAGCGTGAATATATGTGGGATGGAAAGTTGAATCATGTACGACAAAGCAAAGATAGAGGAAATTAGACAATGGCTCATCATGCTGTAATAGGTGTACCAAAGACCGTGAAGGTGAAGATTTTTTTTTTCCACCCCATCTTTGAGACAGTGACGTTTAAGTCAAAATGGATCTGAAATTTTGTTTTTTACAAGTTGTATAATTCCAAAGGATTGTATGTATTTCCAGAACTGGGATTTTTAAAATCACTTTCACATTATGAATTTTGATGAGGTTGTGCTATCATAACATCACAAAGAAATGTCTCCCAACTACTTGCACAGGAATTTTTTTTTTTCTGAAGGCTATTATTTTCTGTTTTTGATAAAAATATGAACAAAACAAAGATGAATAATAATACCATCCTGTCATATCAAATTGTTCTTGACTTGAAACTATGATAATGATGATTTGACATTATTTAGACTTCCAGCTTCAATAATCTATTGTTCTTATTTTGTGCATTTGGCAGACTTCATGAACTTTGCATGTACTGCCATTTTTTTCTTCTTAGATTGATAGCAATGCAGTCATTTGGTGAACTATTGCAGTAGGCCACAGCTACTTAAAGGCAATTTGACATCTGAAGGGTTTTATAACTGAGATAATCTTCCACCATTCATTACAGTGCGTATTTTGCTCTTCGTTACACAGTATTTTACGTGCCGAGTTTGACACCATTGTTCACATCAATTAAAGAGATGAGGGTGACGTGAAGTGCCATCGGAAGACTCCGATCAGCCATTCCATTTTCGACTCGTTGGTTATCACTCATCAATCATGTTCGTGCCAGTAGTACGCTCATGCCATCGCCTCATTTATTCCGTACGAAGATGACTATACGGAGGACATTATTGATAGATTAAGCCAATTATAGAGACCAGAGTCCGATTCTTCCGATTCCTCGTTTGACTTGAGGAACACCCAGACTACTCTTTAAGGGGGCAGATGAGTGTGATCACATATAAAATGCCGAGTTGCCAGGGAGAATGTTTCTTCTTCATTAAAAATAAGAAAATATGTTTTTGAATGATATTTTCTTTCTAAAATTTGATAGAGCAAGCCTGATATGTGTACAGTGTGTATTTTTTATATCTTTTTTTTGGGGGGGGTGGGAGGGTGGGAGGGGTATAGCAAGAAACGATTTCTGCTTTCAAAATATGTTTTTCATTTTTAAAATATGTTTTCCACTGTCTGAAATTTGATAGAGCAAGGTGAATATGTGTGTGTGCATTTTTTTCCTTTTTATGTGTGTGTGTGTGTGTGTGTGTGTGTGTGTGTGTGTGAGTGGGGGGGGGGAAGGAAAAGGAGGTATAGCAAAGTATGATTTTTGCTCTCAAAATATGTTTCTTGTTTTCAAAATGTGTTTTTTTCACTGTGAAACAGAATATTGATCTGGGAGAGGTTGGCAGCCCTGGAAATTACATTGATGTAAAAAGACACAAAAAAAAGGGGGGGGGGGGGGCTTTTCTTTTGAACCAAAGAGAAAATAAGGAAAAGAAGAAAAGTAATTCTCATCATCAACCTCATGATATAACATGAACTGAAGACTATGAGACTGCTGGCATAGCATGAAGCTACATGTGCAAAAAAGTGTGTGTGCAAAAAACAGACAGACAAACAAACAAACAAACAAGATTGATCAATTTGATGGACTGTTTATTTTGTTCCTGAGGTCAATTCACACTGAAAGTTTGACCACAGCGCATCATGATCAGCAGTGTGAAATGGAATCGATAAGAAAACAATTCCGAATGTGTAAATTCAGACAGAGAATGATTCAAATTCCCGTATCATGTATATTTGCTTTAACCCTGTTATAACCACAGGCAAGTGCATCCTGTACATTAGCTCTGGTACTTTGATGGATTGGTATCAGGAGAGATAAGGACAACACAGCTTTGACAACAACATTATCTTACACATATTATTGATGCATTAGACTGACCGGTAGCTATAAATGCTTCCCTCAAAATTTGTTGCCTTTAAGCTGTATTTCCTGTACTCTTAGGCCCTTATTACCCTAAAGGCCCCGTCACACTACAGCGAATGCCCAATGAATGCCCAACGAATGTCCAATACATTTGAAAATTTGAAGATATGTTCACATCCGTTGGTAATACTAGAATAGTTGGTAACATGCTTGGCGTTCTTTGTATTCATTAGCTATTCGTCAGGATTCGCAGAGATATGCTGGAGTCAATTTTTTTTTTAAACATGTCCAAAATCTCCAGCGTATCTCTGCGAATCCCTACGAATAGCTAATGAATTCAAAGAACGTCAGACATGCAAACTGTCTTCACATTTTCGAATTCGTTGGGCTTTCGCTTGGCATTTGTTGGGCATTCGCTGTAGTGTGACGGGGCCTTAAGATCAAGTTCAATTCCTTCCTTCATCCATGGATAGCACACAGTTCTGTATTCTTTTCTCACTTTAGTTGTAACCGAAAAGAAAAAGTAAAGAAATATTGCACGGTGGAGATGAAAAATGACACCAGTTCTTGCTGCAGTTTCTTCATTTTTCATTTCTGTTTTGCGGCTGAGGAAGAGAAGGCAATTGGTGTGTAATGGGCAATTAAAGACTGCGGTACATGGAGTAAATATTTGCGGTAGGCCAAATTTTAGGTGACAGGCGGGCATTAAGGAGTGATTGATTTGGTTCTGTATCAACACCGGAGTGCCCCCTATCATGGTTTGCGCACCGACCCTTCGATGCCAGCAAACACAATGCAGCAGATTGAATGGAGGAACAAAATTATTCTTAGAAGAGCAACTTGCAAAGATTTTGGTTTTTATCTTTTGTCTTGTGTGAGGAAGCAATTATGAGCAAAATTATTCTGTGATCAACTGTGCAAATATTTGTGTGTCTGTGTGTGTGTGCGTGTGTGTGTATGTGTGTGTGCATTTGTGTGTGGACAGTGCTGACCCCCTATCTGAAAGACATTGCCGTACTTGAGATGTGTGAGAGTGAGGTGCTGTGTGGCTTAACAATCGGTGATATAGTGATCTATAAACCTGTCACTATACATTCCTGTGGCTCCTACCTACCCATGAAGTGTGTGTATATATATGTGTGTGTGTGTGTATGTGTGTGTGGGTGTGCACAGAATTATCATGGTGGGACATCTGGGGATTTAATGGCGGCTTCAGTGAAAAGAAGTCCACAATCGGCGTATTTTTTAGAGAAAATCATCAGATTCTATTTTTCTTCCATGATTGGCTTTGAAATTCCATGAAACTGTCAGATATGGTCCATCTTTATATTTTTGATAGCCACAAGAAACGCTATTGGTAAACTAAGTAAAAAGAATGGTAGATCAAGGATTCTGAATGCTAATGTTGTGTCGTCTGTTTCACCACATACATCTGTAGATTTGTGCACTGTATGATTGTGCACGCACAGCATTCACATCAGTTCACAATCCAGCTCCGCACATTCACTGTACAGGCGAGCTGTTTGTTTCCACTCCAACTATATCAAAAGTGATGCGTACCCAATCATGAGAATTGCCATACAGCAATCTTTAGCTTAGATTCGGATTTACTAAAGTATATTAGGAAACCTTGTTGACTGAAAATGAATATGGCACCCATGCAAAATTTCTCTGGCCCTGAATATGAGTGTGTGAAACTGAAGTTTGATGCTCATTGTCACTTGGTATCCATACTTGAGTTCCATAACGTGTGGGAGCCACCTACATATGTCAGGTTATTTGTGTGAGACCCTTTGCTCATATGTTAGTTTTTAATGGATGCTTCATAATCTTACACCTCTCTTTCTTGCTTTCCATTCCAATGTAATTGTTCATCTTTTGGGATGGTATATTGGTTTCCCATGGGTTTTTCATCATCTGTGATCTGCTCCTGGAAAAACCTGATAAAGTCATCTAAAAATTTAACTTTTCAGATGTCAAAATTTCTGTATTTTTCACACCCTATGCTAAACTTTGATACTGTTTGGAAGATATGTCCCATTTGTTTTATTCAGAAACCTTCTGCAGAATCAGTAAGAAAGCAGGCCATCATGTCAATATAGTTTTATTCATATTTTAGCCATTTATGAACCAATTTTCTTCGAACAAACATCACCTCTGTGTGAAATTCATAATTTCACATCGATATGCATAGCTATTTTGATTGCAGCTGACAAAGTAGTTGAGTACCCAAATGCCACCGCCCCCACTTCTGTACCTCCTCTTTAATGTTGATATGTTTAGATGAGGTCAATTTCAAGAGTGTGTCTGTGAGACAAAAATGTGTCAGTTGAACAAACAGCAAGAGTATTTTGGGTAAAGACAGGTTGTCAAAAAAGTTATTTAGCCTTCTAGACCTATCCATGTGTTTTTCATCAGAAAGGAACAATAGTTGATAATAAGTGCTTATCTTTTGAATTTGCCTTCACATATAAGAAACTTTCTAAAAATTTGTTTTTTATTTTTTACCATTCTCATCAACAATTGCATTCAATCCTACTTCAGGCCAGATTTCACTCTTCACAAAAGCAAATCATTCCTTTTTCTTTTTCTTTTTCTTTTTCTCTGCTATGTAGGGTGGTTATATGAATACATTTTCAGACTGAAATTTTGGCATCAGGAAGTTAGATGATAAAACTTTTTTCAAAGATTTTACAGCAAATCTTGTATGTTTTTTTTTCCCTCTTGTGTTGCAGCTCTCTTGGTTCTGAGTTGTGCAACCCTACCAGGGTGTTGAAGTTACACATCACTTGTCATTTCCACCCTTGGCCCTGTTTCATAAAGCTGTTTGTAAAGTTACGAACAACTTACGAGCAACTGGTGATCAGTTCTGAAGTGCTATACTTCTCAGAATTTCAATAATTCAGCACAAGAACTGATCACCAGTTGCTCATAAGTCGTTCGTAACTTTACGAACAGCTTTATGAAACACCCCCCTGTTTCTTCTTAATACCCTGTTTCTGTGTGTGTATCGTCCTTGCTGAATCCTTTACCAGTTCCTTAACAGAAAATGAAAAATGATAAAAAAGTAAATAAAAGGCTTGTGGCTGAAAGGGCAGTCCACATGAGCTTAGAGAATAAATAATAGGTAGATAGATTAAAAAAAAAAAACCAAGGAGAGAATGAATAAGTATGCTCACATCTTCTTGTTTTTGCCATGCTTTTACGTCATAAGCAAGATCATTTTATTGTTCAGTTGAAGTCATACATGTCTTGTCCTTGCTCTTCCCCACGCTATCTTGACTGACGTTAGACTTGTTTGGTTTGTTCCTCCCTTTTGTTCGCGTTCTTCATCCTTAATGTATTTTTCATCCAGTATTCTGTCATTAGAAGCAGTACAAAACTTGAATCTCCTGGAATCCACTGGGCAGGATTTTCTTCTTCTTCTTCTTCTTCTTTTTTTTTTTGCGTGATACATTGTTTTTCTCTCTAGTGACAATAAAGAGAGAGAGAGAGAGAGAGAGAGAAAATGAATGGAGCCATGCTTCATACCATTCGATTCATTTTCATATTTCTCAACATTTGAATTACAACAAAGTTTAACAAAATACACTTGAATACTCTTACTGAGCATAGCTACAAACAGAAAAAGTGTTCAATGGTGCAGTAATTTTTTAGTACCGGTACATGAGGAATGCTGAGACCTGCACACATCGACAAAAAAGTAATTCCCCCTTAATCAAAATAGCATAACTTTGGAATGAATAGGTTTTGAGCGAAATAATATGGCAAGGGTATTCTTGCAATTATTGGCTAACCTCTGTGTGAAAATGAAAGTGATTCATTGAGTTATGCATGAGTGAGCACACATAAAATACTAAATGGTCACTTTTGATTCAAAAGTCAATTTTGGGGGACTGCGAAACAGTCTGTTTCTGTCGAATGTTTTTAAGTTGCTGTCGTTGTGTTCTCATCCAATCTTTGACCCGCTCGTGCCAGATATTTACAGTATATTCTAGCTGTTCGCGCTCTATCTTTACGGTGTGCTCACTCAGCCAAAACACAAGGACTCTCTCTCGTGTTGACGCAACATGTGCCGTGACATGCCGGTGACAATACCTGATGTCAACTCTTTCCATGGACTGCATGGATTTTGCAGTTATAGGAGGGTTGAACATAGCCATTTTCCAGCAAGATTGAACTCAGTAGCGCATGCTGAGCATATCCTGGTGCCGTATCCCAGAAATAGCAATGAAGTGGGGTGCCATAAAGTACTGCATACGTTAAGAAGCATAACTGCACACAAGTAGCCCTATGCATGTGACGACTTTTGTCAGAATTAGGAAAGGGGAGGAAAGAAGACAAAGAGTCTTAGTGGGCTAGGTATCTGTGATCTTTGTGTCAAACAGTGTTTTCCGCTAATTAACCCCTCCATTGTAATTTGCATTTTATAGTAATTTGACATATGCCATGAAGTTCAGTTTGCCGTATACAATGTATATATCATCCCTGGGATGACAAGACCTCGTATCATAAAGTCATGAATTTTCAGGAGAGCAAAAAAAATGTTTCATTTTTGCAGCATTTTCGTGAAATATCATTAGTGTTGACGTCAAATAATGTAGAAACAATGCTTTGGACTACATTGTTAATTGTTTTGCAATAAAATTCAAATTGATCTTTGGATATTCAAAATTGAGTTTTGGGAAGTTTTTAAGCTATGTGGCCATGGAGATATGAGGTTGTGTCACCCAAGGGACAACGTAGTACTGTAAAACCAGAAATATTCTTGTGCATTTTAATTTCACAAATTTCACGAGAGCCAAGATTTAAGATATTAAAATGCACTTGAAAGTTCCTGTCGACGCTATATGTATTGAATGCGGGTGGCATATGCGCAAAAAAAAATTTATGCCACGAAAAAGGCCATCTGCTCCAATTCACGAAAATTTCATGCCACGAAAATTTCCTGCTTAACAGTGTATGAAATTAAGTTTGCTATATATTTCAAGTGTTATTGTTAGCCATTCATGCTTCTAAATTCCAAGGCAATAGTAATTGATCACTCCTTATTCTTCTCTTCTTTGTTATGTTTGTGTGCGCTTACAGTTCTCTGGCCCCTGCGCATTCGCTACAAGTACAATTATCACTACCGCTGCTCGGACCGACGTGTGCTGGTGTACAGGGAAACATCCGTGTGATGGCGTCGGATCTACGGACCAGCTGGATAGCTCTTTCATCTTGAGACAACTGCTACTATTTTATTGGAGGCACATATTCGTTCTTGCTTTTATGTAATCTCAACGGAATCTTTCACGGAAAATGTTACAGAGGCTGATGTGTTGTGTGTTCTCCCATGGCCAGCACAAGTAACATCATATCTATTATACCGAGGCATTCGTGGTACCAGGGCATATACCGGAGTCACGCATTGAACTTTGTCGCCTAGGCGGGGGAAAATATGATGAAAATATTAGACATATATGCAATGTATATGATTGAACAGTTTTTTGCAGAATTATTCCTAACCTAATAACATGTATTTATTTTAGGGAATATACTAGTACTAGCAAGAGTGTAGAGAGCGAATCAACTAGGAATGAACATACAAGACTTTGTGGCTATATTATATGAACATTGTGTACACAGGTTCAAATATTTTGGGTGTGTGTGGATATACTTACAGGCAAATTATGGTGTATGAATGCACATTAACAAGAGACAAATTCATGCATTCAGATCATTTTAATGGAGGATCTTCAGATATTGTTACTATGAGGATCATTTCATTCATTTGTTGATTTTTGTTCATTTGTTTCATGTGCACAGATGACCTTCGGTTCGCAATTCTCGAATTTGTGTACAAAATTGAAATGCATCGTGTTTAAAGAGCTGAGAATATGTGTGAAGTTGTGCTAGCAGACACCCGTATGATGGTGTGTAAAAGTAAATTTTGTGAGCCTTCCATTTTATCCATAGATTTTATCCATGCAAGGTGACCAGCCATTCAAATAACAATCATCCTGATTTAGGTGAAACTGCCTCCTATTTTGACGAAGAAGGATGTAAAGCTTGTCTATAACTTTTCTTGGAGCAACAAAGTTATCATCCGATGTCTTCAGAGCAAAGGAAATGATTGTGTTAACTTGGGTTGTAATCTATTTTAATGTTTTACTCGATTCTTGAAGCTGTAATATAAGAGTCTTCTGAATTCTGCAATGACTCGTAATTGAAGGGCAGTGCACTGTACGTAAATGATTTTACACACTGTAATTTGAAGCTGAAATCTGATTGAGATCGTACGTCTCGGTCTTTCTTTTCTATGAAATGATATCAGCATTTTTAATTTTAGACATCTGAAAGAATCAAAGCTTGTGGAACTTTTTGAAATGTTTGGTTGTTCGGTTTTTCATTTTGTTATCTTAACTCCCTTTTACTGTCTTTTGAAGAAATATGATTGCTTTTATATAAATTTGGATGAAGAATCTGGAGTGGGCATTTCTGGCAGTGATGGTGTGTTGCCAATTTGCTGAGAGGAGAAAATGTAGTCAAGACATGCCAGCAGTTAATTGCGGCATACTGTTGCACCAATGAATTTGTGGATTGGGAGTTGGATGGGTGGAATATTTTGCATTATTTTGGTAGTCAGGTGCCCCAAGAGTCATTTGAATATCAAGTCAGAACTTTTTTTTTCTTTTATGCGATGTTAGGGCTGAACGTAGATGGTCAAGAAAAGGGTGAGGAAGAGGAAATGGCTCAGTTTAGTTAAGGTTAGACCCACTTCAGAGCGTGAATTTAAAGCTAGACTAAAGTTTAGTCTGCTTTCAAGGCGTACAAGTGACTGAATAAGTGTCCTGTGCTAGCTACTTGGAAAGCATTTCACCGGTCAACTATTTGCAGTGATCAGCCACTTCACCCACACAAGAAAAACGGATTTGGGCAAAACTGCCATTGCTGAAAATCTACCCATGGAAATTATGTTTAATAAGGCAAGGATTCAGCATATTTTAAAATTAATTGAAGGACATGGATAGAACTATGCTTCATATATTATGAATGTAATTATAATATACTAATCTCCCCCGGTGACTATATACACTGTACGAGGGACAGTTAAATCATTTGTAAAATTATATCATGTTTATAACCTTAATATATAGATTAGATAGTATTGTTCTATTTAATGAAGGAGCACATACGAAGACACTGTATTCAAATTTAATGTACCGAGTGAGACTATATTGTGGATGAGGTGTAAGTTTTTAGCGCTTATTAACGTGCAACTCTCTTGCTTTTTCGTGTAAGGGGTAGTTACAGGATGAATAGCTAACAGTTTAAAGATGTGTTTTGTTCTGAAAATTGTGTATAGTCAACCTCCCATGAATGTACCTCTATCAAGGAAAAGTTCCAACTAAACTCTAAATTGACCTTTGACACCAGTCATGTGACCCATTTCTGTAGATGAGAATTTTTTTTTTTTTGTCTGCCCTAATAGAGCTGACTGGAATGTATAGAGTGTGTGTTATGGAAAGGGGAAAAGTGCCCTTTGGTGTTCAAGTTAATGTAGATAGGAAATGTGAAATCACACAGCAGAGAAGCCCAAGTTTCACTTAAGGCAGACAAAGAAGAAAAAAAGGAGGGATTATGGAATTTTGAAGGTTGAAATGTTTTTACCAAACTGTGTGCTCCTGTGAGGAAGCCTGAGATGAGACCATGGCTTGAAAGTATCTAGACGTGTCTCAAAGCTTCGGTTCCTAGAAATTATGTAAAATTTTCCAAGGACATTGCCTTTCTAACTATCATTATTATATTTTGTCGTAGGGGGTGGGGCTGATAATAATGATATTCTTTTTCAGTTCTGTTTATTTCACATCATTCCAATCATGTATGTCAGGGTGATAACAGCTGGTGGAGTGAAAAACCCTCTCTGATCCTTGACCTTTACCTACTACCCCAACTAAAGTGTAGTTCCTGTCTCCCTTCTCACTCATCTGTCTTCCAATCTATTCATACTGTCCCACCATTCTTGCTCTCCCTCTCTCTTAATATTTTGTTCTAAAGTTTCCTTTTCATAATAAACTTGCTCTCATAAAGGATTCTTACAGTCTGTGTAGACACACTCCAGCAATGGATGATTTGCACTCAAAGAGTTCAAACAGTTTTTCATTTCATTTCTTTCTTCGTCAGGTTTTGAGGTATCTCATACCAATAAGTGTAGGTCTTTACTCCACCCAGGGGATCTTGGCTGTAGACACTCTTGCTTCCTCGTCTTCCTCTGCACTTTCCTTGCTGTTCTGTCCTTTGCTCCCATTTTTCACAGTCCGTCACTTAATGCCTTTTAGCATTGTACTACATTAAAGGGATGGTATAGTTTTGGTTTAGATGGGGATTCAGTGCTTAAGTTTTTGTGAGATAATTAGAAATCACTAATATAAAATGTTGAAGAGCATACAATTCTAAGATCAATCAAAAGTTTATTCAATTTAAAAAAAAGAGTTCTGAAATGACTGAGATATTCAAAATCAAAGTAAAAACAAAGTGGCCCTAATAATAGATGGGTCCCACCTTTCATTAGGACCTCTTTGTTTCTGGATATCTCAGCCATTTTAAACCAATTTTCACCAAATAAACGTCAAATTCCTCTTAGAATTGCATGCTGTGTAATATTCATCCAAGTGGTTTCTGATTATCTTGCAAAAAGTTAAAACCTGAATCCCCATCTCAACCAAAAGTACCATCCCTCTAGATGACTTGACATGTCATGAGATAAAACAACCCTCTTGTAAAGAAAAAAACAAAACAAAGGCTTCTTAGTGAACAAATCTCTCTGTCTGCCATTTTGACAGATAGAACTGGATTGATCCATCTCATGTCATTTGCTGTGTGGCCTCACCCCGCTGTCCTATTCTCTATCTATCTGTCAGCTCATCATCATTGTCATCATCATTAAAGGGGTGGTATAGTTTTGGTTGAGATGGGGATTCAGGCTTTAACCATTTGTGAGATGATTATAAACCATTTATATAGAATATTTAAGAGTATACAATTCTAAGAGGAATTCGAAGTTTATTTCATGAAAAATTGGTTTTGAAATGGCTGAGATATCTTTAAACAAAATGATCCTACTAAAAGGTGGGACCCACCATTTATTAGGACCATTTTGTTTTACTTTGGATATCTCAGCCATTTCAAAGCCTCTTTTCATCAAATAAACTGTGAATTCCTCTTAGAATTGTATGCTCATCAATATTTCATAAAATGTTTTCTAATTACCTCGCAAAAAGTTAATGCCTGAATCCCCATCTCAACCAAAACTAAACCATCCCTTTAACTTGCTGCATTGTAAATTCCCCCCCCCCCAAAAAAAAAAAAAAAAAAAAGTTCCTGTGTATTGCCTTAGTGCAGAACATTTATCTCCGGACAGAATTATGGACTGCGTCAGGTATGGAATCACAATACCCATGTTTCTTTTTTTTCCTCCATATGAGATACGAGTATTTCATCATTTATATAAAATTTTATTGTCCGTCTTCAGTTTGATAGTTTGTTTCATTTTTCCCCTGGATGTTTAAGGCCATGCGGCAGGATGCAGGGCTGCATTATGGGATTGGGTTTGAAGCATTTCGAGAGAGAAAGAGGAAAATAAACCCAACTGACTTTGTTCTAGGGAGATCTTTTGTTGTAAATACGTCTGTGCAATAATCGAATACAAATATGAACGTTGTGTAAAGGTGGTAGCATTGGCCACGTAATTTGAGTGTTTTGATGCCAGCATATCTCTAACTGTGCTTTTGCTTTGCGAGACACGTTATGTCGTGGTCATTAATAGGGTGTCGTCTCGGTAAAGATTACAAAAATGTCGTAACAGAGAGATTCCACTGTCAGAGGAATCATATGGAAAGAAAAACAACTAGGAATAGAGCTTTCTTTTTTTTTTTTAAAGAAGACTGCTGCCGAAAGTATCAGTCATCATATATTTTTACCATCTGAAGTTTAAATGATGAAGAAATTTGATGTCGTGCTAGCAGTTATTCTTTTTCGCTATCACGTGTTACATGACGATGTCATGGTTCATATTGCTCTTGTTGGTTTGCAGGTTTAATATCTTGCACCCTCCTAGGGAACTCGGCAGAAATCTTCTTTATGTATAATACTATGTACTTGTAATTCAAACAGTGTAATTATGTACATACAAATCACCATTTGTTGGGTTGGTTTTTTTTTTTTTCTTCAGTATACAATGATTAGGGTTATTTATGACGTATATATGCATGTTGTGCAGAATTAAACTTTTTTTTTTCTAAATAGCATAATCTGAGCAATAAATCGACATTCACACAAAGGTTTACTAGACCACATTGTGAAGCATAAATCTCTAAGAATGTATAGTATACAGAAGTGCATGGTGCGAATTTTACTGTGTACAAAGTAGTTGAGACATGCATTGTGCATGCAGTGATTTAAATATGTACGAGTAACTATTTGAGCAACTGTTTCGGTGAATTGGTCGATGATTTTTTTCTACTCAAAATCGATGTCGTAGTTTCGTGAATCTCGGTCAGTGTGGTGCGGGGCATCACACTGACCGATAAATTACCTACAGGAACCAAGCAAGGAGGCAATAATAGATAGGGCCTGTGATTTAGAATGTAGAGTACATTGTAACATGTAGAGAGACAATAGATAGAGACTGAGAGAGATAGAGAAAGAGATGGAGAGAGAGGGAGAGAGAGATGGAGGGGGAAGAGATAGCATATGAGAGGATGTTTACATTTTTACATGTTTCACGATTTTGCCCAGGCAAGGTTGTAAAACGTGAACGTGCATATATACCAGAGTAATGATGGTGGTGGTAGCACTATTATAGTCTTATTCCAATATAATGCATCACTGTGAAGTAACCTTGTAGAATCACATGCTATATGCACCACGTTGGTAACCTGTGTTCCATATAATAGTATACTCAACTGCAGCTGACGTGTTGGTTTGACACCTGTGCACTGAGATAAATTTCAGTTTTTATCATTTATTTATTTACTTTTTTGCTTCAACCCAAGTTAGTGACTCGTACTTAGGAAGTGAATTCCCCCCCCCCCCCCACCCCTTGACAAGCTAGGTTTCTCATCTGTCACTCGGTTGATATTGATGACAGTGCAGAACATTGTCATTCTTCTATTATTCATTAGATTACTCAGACACTTTGGATATTTTTCTTTGCCTTTTTGATGGAAGAACTAAGTGTAATTAATTAAGAATTTGCCCCCCCCTTCCCTCTTTCCTGTTTGATGATGACTCCAGGAAAGCAGTGGATAAACAGATTGTCAGAACATTGTGTGCTGCAAAAATAATGCAACCGGGTAATATATTGCTATATATATATGACAAATTATGAAAGACAAGTATATCAGAGACGAGAATCATTTATAGCCGAGTTTATTGTACCAATGGCATATTGATACATACTTTGAAGGAGTTACTATGGAAAATCGAAGTGAAGCGTGTGTTTCTTTTTCTTGTAGTTTTTAAGTTTGACAGATGTTTAGCCAACATAAAGTGGTGTATATCCATTATGATATGTTTTGTCAATCAACCAGACACTTTATTTGAAAGCATTACACAGTAAAACATCTCTTTAGTAGCATATTACAATGTATATCATCTCAGCGATCCGTATTTTCAGGTAGTGCAGAATGTCAAAGAATGTCAAACTTTACCATGATTCTATTATGCTAGTTATTATTATTTTTATTGTTGTTCCTATTGTAATCATTGTCATTAGTAATGTATCAAGTGTTATTAGGTTTAATGAAATTGTTTGTTTTATCGTTTTATTATTTTCGCTGTTGTCGCTGTTTAACCGTTATGCTGTTCCCGTGAAGAGAGAAATTCTGTTTCTTGAAAACTGATGTGATTACGTAACTTTCCTGACTGCCTGGAGATATGTGCCAACATCTGATGTTATTCAGTTTTATTTTCCTGATTATTTTTATGTGTAAGAGAGAGTGTGTGTGTGTGTTTGTGTGTGTGGTGGGGGGGGGGGGGTAGTTATATGAGTTATGAGGAGGTAGATATAGAGGATATGAAATTAAGAAAGGTATATTCAGTTTAAAGACAAAACAATTAATAAGATTGCCACATATAATTATATAAATACTTAAGCAGAGGGAGATAGAAGGATTGAATTAGAGTGCATTTATATCGTTTTCTGTTAATTTCTACCTCACCAAGATTTTACTAGATGTTCAAGAGAGGTAAACATTGTTTTCCTTATTATTAAATATTATTATTATTATTATTATTATTATTATTATTATTATTATTATTATTATTATTATTATTATTATTATTATTGTTATTATTATTATTATTATTATTATCATTACTACTAGTAGTAGTAGTAGTAGTATTTTCGTTCATGTTCTTGCAGTTTATCATCATTGGTGTGATGTTTTATATTATTTTGTGCTGCAGGTTTATGCGTGATTGCGTAGTCCCTTAGCATCGCTACAACTGTACACTGTGAACATGTCTTACTGCACAACGAACACAATGTTTTAAAGAAAATTTGAGGGTTTTTTTTTTGTGTGTTTGTTTTTTTGTAAGTGTGATATTTCCGCAGCTTTTTTAGTTTGTAAACTAAGATATAAGCTAACACTCTTTAAAAGAAAATTCAAGTTCACATTCTGGAAATGTAACTTGCAGTGGTTTTATAAAAAAGTTATTAACGGGGACGATTCCTTTCTGGTTGATCGTCTCCATTACTCTTTTCCGGGGGGGGGGGGGGGGGGGGGGGGAGTCGGGGGAGGGTTCGGGAGGGCATCTAGCCATAACTGAAGAAGCGATTAGTGAAAACCTGTTATAAAACTGTGATACTTTCCAGGTCCATAATTATGGCACGTGCTATGACGTACTGCTCAGACGGTGTATGTAGACCATTCAGATCATGCCGCGCATGTTCAATCACGTTGCATTTAAAAAGATGATACGTGATATTAACAGCACGCGGGATTGTCCCCACCTATGTTTGTTTTTGGGGTGTTTTTTTTTTTTTCATTTCTTATTGGGTTGTTTGTTTTACTACGAATGCTCCTATCTAACGAAATCAGCGTCGAGGCATTATTGGTGGGGAAAAAAGAGAAAGTAGCTCCATATGAAACGAGTGATATATCCCCTAATGTTTGTATGGTATGGTCTATAAGGGGGTTTCTAATGGTGCGACGTGCTCCCTGAGCAATTGTGTCTGCACCGTAATTTTGCAGAGCAAAATCAATATGAACTGCCGTTGAGTGCGCCCTGTGGAAGTGTCTTTGATTTTGATGTTTGTGTAGCATTACTTGGGAAACTTTGTCAGATGTAATAAGAGGTGACGAAGATAACCATCGCGTCTGCGACTTTATACTCAGAACATCAGAGGTTTTCTGCAGACGTCTGAGTGATGGCTGGATAAGCATGATGTGCGAGGATTTGATAAATGTTATGTTTCTCTCTCTCTCTCTCACGGTCGTGTCTTTACAGATTTATATATTACTATATTTATGTTGGTATTTGTGTGTAGTTAAGTTATTCTCATTGTCAGGAGTGAACTAATATTGTATTATATTTGGTATTTTCACGTTTGTCCTATCATGTATCAGAACGAATGCATTATTACGATATCTACCATACGGATTTTGTATTTGGCATGTTAAAGAGACAGGGAGTATTAAACATCGGTGAACCCAACGAGGATTTGCATTTTCGTTTTTTTCCTTCCTTTTTATGTGTGTGTGTGTGTGTGTGTGTGTGTGTGTGTGTGTGTGTGTGTGTGTGTGTGTGTGTGTGTGTGTGAGGATGCGTGTGTGTGTGTGCGCGCGTATAGAAATTAACACATGTGCATGTATGTTCGCGTGGTTGCGTGTGTATGTCCTGTTTGTCAGGACTGGCTGTTTTTGTTATGATGTACGACATTTGCTCCTGCGACAGTAATCGCTCCGGTCTTATTTTCTCCAAGGATTAAGGGTTCGGGTTGGGGTTGTAGGGTCTTAGGTTTAGTTTGATATGAGGAATAGATTAGGGTAAGGGTTATATTTGTGGGTAGAATTTTTGTTTGGCTTAGTGTGCAGACATTTCATTGGAGGAATTGTCGCAGGAGCAAATGACGTCATGGAAGCACTTTCTACAGCTCATTGTCTGCGAAGTACAGGGGGACCTCCGATCGTTATAACGAGGATCTGAAAACCATGACAATTGACTTGTTGTATCAGGTTTCTCACTTTATCAGGGTACCAAAAAAAAAAAAAAGGAAAAAAGAGAAAACAATAGTTAAAAGCTGGAACCTGTAAAATCATCTTGTTTAAATGGGTTTTGAACGAGGTTCCACAATTAGGCTTTTGGGACATTAGGCAGTCGTGGTGAGAAACGTCTAGCCGCTATTGCGCCTTCACGAGATAATAGGGAGCTTTAGTTTTTTTTTTTGCGACGTGGGCGTTCAGACGAAAAAAACTTAGAAAAAAAAAAGATTCTACGCATGCCCAAAATTGCTTATCAAAATCGATCTCGCGTCGTCTAGGTTTGCACGGTCGGTTCTGGGCCAATTTTGCGTCCGCTCAAATTCACACCGCACCGCGTGATCTAAGCTACTTTGTAACACGACGCATGCATCGCAGGGAGAGAGGAGAACGGCTAACGCAATCTTGGTCTTAAACGTCGGCGTCGCAAATCTAAAGCTTCCTATTCCTAGATGGAAGTACCGTTTTCACCTGACTTCACTTCACGTTTTCCACAAAATTTCACAGGCTCCAGATTGCTTTCTAAAGAGAGATTGTCCCGTGGAGTTTTGTGCTCTAGATTAACGGTAAAACAACCTTTGCTGTCCTGTGATTGAGCGGAATCGGACGGAAAAACTGCAAACTTTATCCGTTCCAGAGAAATTGTGTGCTTGAGTCTTGTGGTCTAAATAGAAATAAGAATTATATTTTCAGTGTTCGTCACTTAATCGATCAAAGTCATAGAGTGAAAGAAAAGGTTTCATCGTCAGGAAACTAAAAGCATCAGGATGATCACGAGGGATGTACATTGACTCTGTCACGTAACTGGTGTCGTCTTCTGAAGATATAGGCCCTACTTTTGACGTGGACGTGTCTAAAGCGAATGACCACTTAGTGTTTCCCTTTGTTTTGTTTTGTTTTGTTTTGTTTAGTGCTTGTGTGTGTTTCATATTTTGTGTTTCATTTATATTCATAATTTGTTAGCGCGATTCAAGAAAACCCACTTGATCTATTACATGTATATCTTGGTACCTTGGACGGACGCGCTATACATCAGGTGTAGATATATGCTTAGATTTTACACAAAATCCCTGAAGGTCAATTTTAATGTCACCAAACTACCAGAGATTGTCATATTTTCCGCTGTGACGTCATGAAAGAATGTCCAGTGGGGCGTGCCAGTGGTAGTTAAGAAGTACAGAACATACGTTGAAAATCGTTTACATGAAATGATAGTGGTGAAAGGTCAAAGGACAAAATTAATCTACTTTTTGGAATTGCTAATTTCCAACCATATGATTCAGCTACGAATGTCCAGTTGTGATATAAGTTCTTGGACGGGGTAGAAATAGATTAAAACTTGACATTGTAATAGTAGGGCCTGGTGGTGAAAAGTCATAAAATACTTTTGCGACACACGCAAAAAAAAAAGGTCATTTCCAGCATAAGCTTAATGATGATGGAATGTTCAATGGAGATATCATGTACTTAGAATAATAGTAATGAATGATGATCAGTTGCCTAAAATGAGCAGGATTTTTCTTTTCGACTTCTTGTGAAAAAGTAATTCATTAAATAGGTCATTGACACTAGTGACGTCATGTCTTCACCTTAATAATTTGCATATTTATTATGGTTGCCACTAATGGCACCTTTACTCGAAAATATGTGAAACTGTTATGTTCTATGTTCTACTTCTTTCATCTTCCAGTTCCGATTTTGAAATAAACATCTACTATTCTGCAAGTTGGGTTTTATTTACATAATTATCTGTCAGGGCCCACTTGGTATAGGTGGTGCGGATAATGCACGAGTAATGATGATGATGATAATAATAATGAAAGTAATAAAAATGATGATGATAATAATAATAATAATCATAATAATAATAATGATAATAATAACGTCTTATTTATCCAGGGTAACCTCTTCAGTGTAGCCACTTCTCTACCAGAGGGCCCTGCCATTATTATTACCCCATGCAGCGTTGCCAGGTACCCATTTGTGTACCTGGGTCGAGAGGGACATGGTGAGTAAAAACATTTTGTCCAAGGACGTAAGCACTGGGCGAGATTCGAACTCGTGTCCTACGATCGGGAGTCGGAAGTCTTATCCACTATGCCACAGCGCCCCCAATAAATGGATGACTCTGACGGTCTCGTACGAGGAGAAGCAATGAGTCGTACAACCGGATCAAAATTTTCAGAGATACCAGAACTATGTCATAATATTATGAGATGACATCGAGTCTTGTTGAGCATTTAGGGCCTAATAATTCATTAGTAGCTCACCTTCGGCTTTTCTACAAGTTCTAATTTCTGTTGGGTGCAGCTTCTATTTTGTTGCTTGTCCGGAACACAAACACACACACACACACACACACACACAGACAAAAACTGGATTCGTGGACAAAGGTTGCATTTCTAACAAATTTTTCTTATTTTAATTTTTGAGTATGAAGTACCCTTGACCAATTAAAGATCAATTTAGTACATTTATAGCTGAGGAATAGTCAAACTGTTAGTGTAATAAATATGCTTTACTTCCATCAGATCTATGCTGTGACGTTATGACTTTCACGGAAAGTTATCACAATGTACAACAAATTATTTCATCTATACCATTTAGAGTACCCTAAAAATATCAGTGGCACCTTTAAAGGAGGTGTATCTCCTCCCCCCCCCCCCCCCCCCCCCCTCCTCGATCCTCCTCCCTCACGCGCTCCATCGGGGGCTGGTGAGTGAGTGGGGTCAGACACAAGGACTTCCCTGCGCCCGCCAGCTCAGTATCACAATTAGAAAGTCATTTACCGGTTATTTTTAACCAATGAAAGGGCGGGAGCCAATCGAAGTTCAAGTCTACAAAACGGCGATTATATCTAAACCAGGTGCGCCACCAAAGAATGTCGATCCTTTGTGCTTTGTTTGGGCAGTGAGTGTCACATGGAGTTACGGGCCGGCAGGTGAAGGCGACAGGACGCTGTGTGTAACCCGATGATACACGGCTCAGCATCCAGCTAGTATACGAGATCTCGCCTCTCATGGTGTGGAAGACGGGTCGACGTAAAGTGCAGCGACCCCGCCAAACGCCATCAAGGATAAATGTAAGTTTTATTTGGTCAAATACACATTTTTTTTTTTTCACGCAGTCGTAGGGCAATGATATGCCATACTTACATTGTTGTCATGTCGAGGATCCTGAGATAACACGGAGGAAGTGTGACTATCTATATAGCCCGCCCTGGACTGGACTGGCGATGGTTTGGAGTGGAAACATCCTTTAACATACGTCACACAGTAGCTCCAGTCTGTACTTTGTCAGCAATGACAAGTGGAATTCGTCTGCATCAGATTGTCCTGGACGCAGGTGTCGAGAGGACCTGTAACATGACAGCTTAGCATCACAGACAACCTTGAAAGAAGACTATTCTGATCGAATACTCATGATGAAATCCTATCAGTAAACACACTCTCGTTGCAAATATATTAAAAGCTTCGTCAATTTGGATAAGAAAAAAAGCAACTTAAAAATCCCAACACAATTCTACAATCCAAATCAGCGCTGTACCACGGATTTCTTATTCGTCCACAACTGAAAAGGGACGTTGCTCCAAACTGTTTTGTAGGCCTATATGATATATTCCGCGAATGCTGAAGCACTATCTAGTCGCGTAACCTCGTACAATCCCTTCAAAAGTTATGAAATGTTAGTTAATTGAATGTGCTACCCTTGCTAAATATGAAATCTTTTATATATGACTTGTAAAAAAAAAAAAAATGGCGTCGCGATAGTAGAATGATCAAAGAAAAATGATATAGGAATTTCACTATTCTTCACTTTTCATGAGAAATACTATCTATTCACTTGGAAGGTAAATATTGGATGTGTTCATGCAAACATCTTTCCGACAATGACTTCTGGATGAGTTATGTCGAGTGCTCTTGTTTCAGTGATGTTTTTGCATCAGCTTGATGCAGTCATTGACGTTTAGAGGAGTGTCCTTTAATTTTCTGTTCTTATGTCCGTGAATAAAAGTTTTTGCTTTGTGCGTGCATGTCTATTGGTGCGTTCAGGCATGGCTTCGTGAGTGCGAGCGTGCTGGCGTGTGGTGGGGGCGTCTCAAGCGTCAAAGTGTCAAGACAGATCAAAGAAATCACGTACTTACAGGCTGCACAAAATGACTGGCGACAGGCGTAAATCTGAATACCAAACTCCGCCCAATTATCGCCTTCACAACTATTCGTAAGTGTGGCAAATCATCAGCAAATTCGAACGGGGGTGTGGTGGGGGGGGGGGGGGGGGGGGGTCAATATTCCACCAATGACACATTTTGACGCCGCTCTCGTGGTAGACCTCCGCTCACGATTTCCAGAGCGTGTGGCTTGAACATAATACAATCGAACAAAGGTTTTGCTAGTCCGAAACATCATGTCCCCCATGGAAGGCCACAATATCATATCGTTTTGGTAACTGTGATAACCTGGTTTCCGAAACATTAAAAGAGCTACTCGAAAACGTCATATTAGATGCTGACAGACTGTATTCATGACATTTTGTTTTCTGATCATGTCACGCCGCCTCCATAATTTGAAGTTTAATCTCTGCAAGTTTGATGTGTTGTATCGCTCCACGATCCAAACCTGCCTTTATGGTCGACATGTAACGCAATCTAAATGTTGTAAAATTTGATTTGGGGAATTCATGTGGCTACGACAAAAAGAAGACAAAACATCTCCGTTTGTTGTTACATTGAGACCATGAACTACTGACAGTGATATGCACATACCAACTGAGTCATAACTTGACTTTGCAAGTATCATAGGCAGTGGATGGGCGCCGTAACCATGGTTACAGCGAGGTAGATAATGATCAGACCATCCAATGAGGAACCATGGGGGGGGGGGGTAGATGCGGGATAAGAGAACGATGACATAATGTGCTTCGATTGGAGACAATTAAGTATCACTCAATAATATAAATAAACTTTTTCTCTCTATTTTGTTTGCCTTGATGCAATCAGATACAAAGCTTGCAGCACAAAATCTTCTTTTAACCCGTTCCGTATAGGGATCCATGGTGGTCTGTGTATTAACCCGTTCTATACTGAATTCTGAAATCCCCATAGACGTAATACACAGGCCAACAAAATTCCCGTAGGAAAAGGGTTAAGTCTATGGGGATTTGAGAATTCAATATGGTTACTTATACCATGTCATAGCACAGTATGAAAATACAAACTGTGATCATTAGTCAACCTCCCGGCGCCTTCGCTCTTGTATATTAAAATGGAAAAAACTCCATTTTGTAGGTAAAACAAAACGAAAGGAAAATTTTTGTTTGTACATCTGTTTGTCAAAATTCGCTTAAGCTCTTTTTATTTGCGGCTTCCTAAGAATGTTCTCCTACATAGCAACACTCCAATGCTGATAAGCAACAACGTATTTTAATTTTGATAATACAGGCGCCGCATCCTCGTACAACGCTATTGTTACAGACATCCAGATGGAAAAAAAGGCGCATGCAAATTCTGATGACTACCCGTTTGCTGCCATCTAGAGGCCAGTGGCAACAACAAAGCCTGCCGAAGAATATTGCCACTTGCCATCAATACTTATATTTAAGTTTGATTCCATGTTTTTGAAAAAAAGAAAGGAAAAAGAGGGGCATTTCAATAGACTATGAGATGAAAATACGATCAGATCGTAATGAAGAAACATAAAACTGAATCACGCTATGTCCTAGGAGAGACTGCTCAGGTTTGGTGGAAGAACCAAAGAACTAGATACGACCCTTAGAATTTTTGTCTCTACTTCCACCACGGTGCAGTTATAAAGCAATTACATATCTTCAGCAAACAAGTAAGGGCAAAGGCCCTAAATGCTAACAAATCCCAAGAAAACTGATATCATCATTAACAGTGGTATGACGCAATATACAGCTGTAAATCAAAAGCCGTGATGACAGTTAACATGGCAGGGATATCACACATTACTGAGCAAAGTCTTTCGCTCCGTGTGTCAGCGAAATTCTTTGATCAAACGCTTTGCTACCAAATTCCATTTTCTACTCAAACTTAGATCGGATACGGCCTTATTTAACGCAACAGACAACACTGGAGTATAATAAGAGTATTACACAAGGAAGATTTGATTGCTGCGATGTGGTGTGGGCAAATTGTGGCAAAACGTTAATATACAAATTGCGAAATCGGGCACTACCGTCCTGAACGTCAATTGGAGGTATCTAACACAATTGATATAATGATCAATTAAATATCTTTAACAATGAAACAAGACAAAGACACAAAACACAATATGCAATGCACAAAATTCCTCATGGAGTCTATGTCTGTATCAGTTGTTTTTATCTAAACTTACATTCCTAGGTGCACCATGTAAAGAACAAACAAACTTGAGTTATGTAAGTGTCCAACCAATTCCAAACGCAAAAGTTTACAATATAGAGAGAGTAAAGAGCGGAAAGAACTTCCAGCTGATATTATGATTATGAGTTTTAATCATTTCAGGTTTAATTTAAAACAGAAGCAGTTGTAGTCTAATGTCTATCACGTACTAAGGATAATATTTGGTTATAAAATTTGATATTATGTTATGTGATGAGCACCACTGCTGTTTCATTTTCTGTCAATCTCTTGTAAAATGTCTGTATTCTCTCCATGTTCTGTATGTGTTTTTTTTCTCTATATATGCTTTTTTAATCTATTTTTGTGCACTGAATCTATTGTGCAATGTTTTTGTATGCATGGACTTGCAAAATAACAGTCACTGGCTGAGCAACTTCATATTATCACCGTGTTGAAATAAAATGAAAAAGAAAAGAAAATGAAGCTAACATGAATATCATATGCTCTATAAAGTGAAATCATGATCGGTGCGTTCCTTAGTGAAGCCAGTCGAAAATATCAAAAATTGGAAAATGGGGCTTTCGTGTTTCCTTTTTGTTTTGTTTTAAAGCTTTGTGCTTTAATCAAACAAAATAAGCTATACTTGAAATTGCATCCCTTCAGTCGAGGCAAGCGTAGTGAATAAAACGGGTGATGAGTAAATTAGTTAGATCCCAGACTGTAATTAAGTGCCGTGCACTGGGTGTTAAAATAGTAAACAGAAACGCGAGTTGCATCCGTTTGTATCCTAGTTTGCTGACATACCCAATGGCCACTTCACCGTTACCACGAGAAATAATCAGCCTATTGTCAATGCGCTCAATGATGTACTTTTGGATCTTTCAGTTAGTGTCTTATCTGCAGCGATTAAGCGGGGTGAAGCGTCTGTTCCACATAGTCCTGCTTCAGTTTCATCTTTTATCGCATCAAATTGGTAATAGGCGATAATTGCTCGGCAAACTATCGTTATAATTAAATACACCGTGTCCTCCAGGCAATTAATCTTTGACCCAGTGCATATTATCACCTGTTCCACAGTTGCTTAAACGCGTCGTGGTTGATGATTAAGAAAATGGGAGCAAAATAACTCCTCCCCCTTTAATTATACAGCTCACATCGAAGAGACGTGTCTGCGATAACCTTCTTTTAGTTGTGCTCATCATTTCTCTAATTGCCTTTTTTGGCTGTTGTTGTTTAAAAAAAATTAAGCTGAGATTTTACGAACATCACATAATGATGTGGGATCATGATTCTACGGCACATAATAGCAAACCCAATGTGCATAGCGCTACCATTTGATAATCATTTCACTTCCAGTGGTGCGATACAACACCAAAATTGTAATGATAATCATTACGATCTTTGACTTTGGATAAAGCAATATTAGCAGTCAAACACAATACGGACAGGGCACTCCCATTATAACGAATACGGTTATAACGGAATTCTGGTTACAAAGAATGGAAAATTCAAGCCGCAACATCATCTACTCAATGTATTTTTGTTGTTTATTTGTTCGGCTATAACGAAATTTCGATATAACAAAAGAAAAGAAAACTGCCCTTCCCGAGGACTTCGTTATAATGGGAGTCCACTGTATTCGCTTAAGGCAAATTTTTGGAGTTTCCTTTGATATATATATATACATATATGTATGTATATATATATATATATATAGTTTATTACGTTTCTTATTACGTTTCTGTATATATATATATATATATATATATATATATATATATATATATATATAAAACAGAAATGAGTCATTTCTGTTGAGACGCTGACGTACGCACAAACATTCGCTTGGGCAACATGCGAAAACGCACAAACCCTCAGATCACGAGCGCAATGATGATGGGGAAGGGGAGGGGAGGGGAGGAGGTACAGATTTTTATACAAGCATAGCCTATAGAGTGCCTAAATTAGACAAACAGTCATTTGGTCTGAAGTTGTTATCCGTATATCTTCTAGCATTTTTCCTTGGTGTGATGGAAATAATAGTGGAGAACACGGCAACTTATCTCTGGGTACATTCATTAATTACCCCTCTGTACTCATCAAAGGTTGATACCTGTAATCTAAACGTGACTAAAGGTCGACTCTGGTGCGATGTTGTGTTTTGTGCTGGCCGTGTTTTCGTTGCGATCATGACCGTTTGTTTAACGGTTTAGATAGGAATTAGTGGATAACAAGCTATCATCCACCCGGGATAATTGAGTTACATCTCCGTTAATGATCCCCAAACAATAATCCCCTGATAAAAATATTGGCATGCAATGAGGCTACGAGACACGATAAGGTTGCCATGATTCATGTACCAAAGGCAGGTTTAAAGACTCGTCACAGTTAAAGGAATTCAATGATTAATAGAGTAGGTATATATCACATCTTCGTCTTTCCTGCTAAAATCTGCGAGCTGCCGAGAATCATCTAACGCTCGATATCAGACACTCTCCTATATGCCACCTGTCCCTAACATCTTGTGCAAGATGTACGTTTTAATGAAGAGAGCTTGGATTTACAAATTGTGTCATTTCACATTACAAGGAAACGAATATTTTTGTTGTTGCTGCTGTTGTTAGTGATGGGAACAATCCAATTAGGCCTAGAGGTCATTTGAAAATTTAATTCAAATTTATTTCCATTTTCGACAGAAATGTAACATACATTTCACTTTCTTTTGCAACAGAGAATGATCTAAACAATAAATGTATTTTGAAATTAACAGAGTACACAACAACAGCGGAACATGAAATATTGTATCCTTAGAGTCATTCTGTATTACAGACTCGTGCGAAGTAAATCATGCCAAAAGCAGATTATTTCGTCATTGAGCTAACAGAAGGGACCCGGGTTCGAATTCTGTATACAATGCTTATGTTCCGGACAAGCTGATGCTCTACCCACGATGCACACCTCTTGCCCAAGATACTAAACAATCTTAACAGTCATAACGTTCCCTCTTGCAGAGCAGCGCTGACACTGAAATTGCTGCCGAAGGTATAGATAAGACCTACAACGATGATACTCGTCTGCTGCTACTACTACTGATAGCTGTAGTTATGAAATTCATCACCACCCTCATTATCATTTTTGCCATCACATCACTAACACTTCAGTATCATTTTACGTAAAATGTACTTTATATCAAGTTGGTAAAATACTTTATCATGTCATACAGCATAAATCAGTTAGATCAAGCGATAGTCATGATATAGTGAAACGTTGTCATGATTATGTTACTGCAATATCCCTACCATCAATTTTGTGTCTTTACCTGGAAGGGGAGGGAAGTAACTGGACACCAAACAGTGAAGGCAACGTGATAAATATACTGTAAACCTTACTGTCACTGATTACCATGATTTTGATTAAAATGAAAGTTGTCCCATGAGACAGTTCTTGTTGTGACGACAACGAAGGCGCTAATGACGACTCCGTCGACATACATGACTTGAAAGCGCTGCTGTTTCCGCGGGAATTTCTATCTTTGGCTTGTCGCTATCGGTCAGAACGGTAAGGGGGTGGTGATGATTTCGACCGTAATGGTGAGAATGGCGACAACGATGAAATCAGCTACATTGATAAGGCTTATTATTGTTATTATTATTATTATTATTATTATTATTATTATTATTATTATTATTATTATTATTATTATTATTATTATTATTATCATTATCATCATGTAAATTATCATTATTATTATTATCATCATTATTATTGTTATCATTATTATTGTTATTACCATCAGCATCATCATTATTATTATTATCATTATTATTATTATCATTATTATTAATTTCATTATCATTAGCGGGCTCCATAATCACTGCGACTGAGATGTAAGCCTGGCGCTATGGCCTCATTTTCTATCCATGGCGGGTTGAATCCATAGCGGGCACACTTTTAATCTGTTGTGCACACTAGAAAGACACGATATTTATCTCCTTTACCGCAGATTGCAGACACCACGGGGCAATGAACAGTGTGTGTTTTTGACAGATAAACGACCTGGATTCCACCACTTATCTGACGCAGTTGGCGTCACGTACGAAACCTTTGTGGACAAGTGGTGGCGGATGAAGGGGAGATGAATTATTTTAACCCATTAGTAACTGAACCGCCCGAAACCGCCCGTGAGTTCAGTTTAATTTGCTATTTCTTTTTATCCTTACCTATTTTCATTGTTTCATATAGAATATATAATTACGTAATCTGACAGAGGTTAAAGGTCAACAAAAGTAGGCCTATGTCAGAAATACTTTTGTGATACGCTATTCTCTTGGTAAAGTCTTAATAGGCTTTCAAATAAACATAACTTATAATGGACAAAGATAAACATGCAGTGAGCTATTTTACATAATTTAGAAAGTTGACAAAATGAGTGTAATATTGCTCTGCTTTCTAGGGAACGATAGGATATTATGTAGGGAATCTTCAGTTGCTACAGGGTTAAACTCCATTCAGACCTGAGATGTGACAGTATAATATGTGTACATGTACTTTGTCTTTGGGACGAGATAGCTGCGTTAAAGGCTCCCTGTAATGAATCAGTCACACATACATTTAAATGCCGAATTGTTTCCTTTATTCACGAGCTCGCCAATCATTACAGTAATTATACAGGCCCCACATACATGCGTATTTTACAACTGTACTTTGCCTTGAGAGTTTCTGGTTAAAACTATGGGCAGAGGTGACTCCAAAGTAGTACTGTTCACTGAGAGGCGCAGTCCCGAAGTGAATAGTACTTTTGGAGACACCGAGGCCCATAGGTTTAATCATATTGAAACTTGAAATTAGGCAGAGTATATTTGTTTTACATTTGGGATAAAAAATTTATACAAAAGAAGGGGGAAATGTGAGGCGAGAAATCATGTGGTGGACGCGATGTTGTGGGGGAATCATACAGTACCGACCGTATGAAGTAGGCCGCGATGTCACAGTATTTGTTTTTAATTTGTGCCATTTCACAAAATGGCCGACAAAGCAGCGTGCAATATCAGAATTGCTTTGTGATGTCACCGTTGCTTTGTTAGAAATTCTCAACATTTCACAGAGTGACCGTACGAAGCAGCGCGCGATGTCAGATTTGCTTTGTGATGTCACAAGTGCTTTGTAGCATCATTTCACAAAAGTTTATGGTGTACTATTTGGAGAATGTCGTCGTAAGGAGTGACGTCATTTTATAAATTATAATTATACCATGGAGTGTCAAACATGCCAACATTCTGAAAAAGTTGAAAATACATACAATTATCTGAGTCTCTTTGAACCAATCACCAGAGGATAATATATATATATGTACACAAAAGAAATTATGAGTAAGTGCTGAACTATACAACCCAAAATATTTATAATTATATTGTTCTTGTGAGGCATATAATTTACCTAAAATGTCTGTCAAGAATGAAAAGTCACGAAGTATTCTAATTCACGTTAGTTTTTGAGAATTTGATGAAAACAAAACAAGTGTGCGTTTCTGAGTTTTGGTCAGTGTTTGTGAGTATGTGTGCGTGTGTGTGTGTGTGTGTGTGTGTGTGTGTGTGTGTGTGTGTGTGTGTGTGTGTGTGTGTGTGTGTGTGTGTGTATGTGTGTGTACGTGTGTGTGTATTCTTCTGTTCGTGTTGTAGACACAGACGAATACGCCGTAGCATCTTAATCCGGTACTTTCAAACTTTCGCGCGTGATGAAACCCACTTATCGAACACGAACAAACAATGTTACTTCTTCATGCTCCCCCGTCCGGCTCCTCCTGCCGATATTTCAACCGTCTTCAGAAGACATCAAACGACTCCTTACTTGTAACAACTCTTTTGTTGAAAGCTGATAAAGCGGCGATGCGTTTCATTGGATGACAATACGATTCAGGGAATGTTTGACCTCTGCGTTCCTGTGATGTTTGATGTCACACCATTATATGAAAACCGGAGTCTTCCGCAGAGAAGACCAGCTCTGTATACAGCAGGAGCTGAAATAACTATAACTGATAACCAGATGCGTAATGATGGACCATGTTCTCCCTGTCATTGGTGATTGCGATGGTGATGATGATAATGATGATGATGATGATGATGATGATGATGATGATGATTGCCATGATGATGAATTATCCTTTAGAAGAGAAATATGCAATCTGTGCGTAAGGTAAGGCAAAATGCAATTATCGCTTATATTCATATCAATTACATTTCTTTCTTTCTTTTTCTTGCTCTTTAACTATTTGAAAAAGGCAAAACAATTCACGCAGCAAAAAAAAAAAAAAAAAAAAGGTTTATAAACATCAAGAAACTTTGCATGTCATGAAACAAATCCATTGGAGTTGTATCGGCAGAGATTTGGCACAGTCGGCAGCATGTCTGCCTCCAGATCCAAAGGGCCCATACTTCGATTCCTGAGTCGGGAACCCGAGATCCTGAGCAATGTTGTGTATAATGAATGTCCCCTCTATAGTATGAGGCAAAACAGTCTGTCCCTAGGATAGGACATGAAAATAATGGACGTCCCGTGTGTGAGAGAGCACAGCTAGCTAATACAAGTAAACAAAAAAATCCCGCTTCATTCATTTATCGTAAAGAGCAGGCTGCATAACCCACTGAAATGGTCCCGCCTCACAACCAATGGACCCCATGGAAGACCAGCTAGTACAGCTGAATATGTTATGGGCTATCCAGCTATCTTCTTAGCTGAAAAAATGAAACAAACGAGCAAGGTCACGGATGAGAGAGACATGTAGCATGTACGTAAGGTAAGACAAAATTGAGGGGTCGGTGCAATATAGTGCTAACCCCACACTTTTGTCAAAATTGAGTTACATGCATTTTCATGATCCTTATCCTTCACTCTAAACTCCGTGAAAATATCATATTTGAATTCAACCAATAAGATGGTAAAAATGCATACATTCATGTTTTTTAACGTACAATGTATGGGCTTTCCAAACATTCAACAGCGATTATCTCAAAATGACTATTGTGTGGGTTAGCACTATGTTGCACCGACCCCTTCAATTGTTTACATCATCCATATTATCATGATTTTGCTTTTGTATCGCTCGGTCTTTTACGTTTTGGGAAAGCATTTCAGTTCAGGCAAAAGAAGATCTGTATACAACAAGTAACTTTGCATGTCACCAAACATTGAATTACTGTAATTATATCAGCTCAAGAATGATCAAACTGCTGGATGAAGCTCTAAAGAACGTCATTAAGTTTAATAAGTAATGGTTGTTATTAAAATGTCCTTCTGGGGCACTCGTACGAATTCAGTGCGATGAAAAGATGCCGCGCACGTATCATGGAGCTCCGTCCCACGGACGAACATTTTATTGTCCTTCCTGTCCAAGGAGGGTCCTGTCTCGTGCTGACGACCTCAATGCGTATCACTGCCTAGGAATTAGTGAGCGCATTTTTCTTTTTTCTCCGCATTGACATCAGCTTGTTCTTTAGAAGTGTCACCATTTCGCAAGCACATCTTTACTCACGGAGAATTTGTATACGTTAGGAACAGCTCGTGACAAGCGAAAATTAAGTAACAGGTTGCATGGCGATACCACCATCCAACTACTACGCTCTTGGCTTCAGTAATTAAATGGTAATCAGTCATTCCGCGCGGAACTTACATTTATTTTGTTACTCGAGATTCTCGTGGTATTGTCAATTTCTTGTTACATTACATCCATTCTGAATATGAAAAAGTTCTCGGTATATGACAATTTTGCTCGGGGATTTTAAAATCATTATGGCATTTGTACATGAACCACCAGGTTCCGCATGCAGGCAACGCGTTCATTTGAATATCCAAGCAACTGCTTTTGTTAGTTTGTTTGTTTGTAGTTGTTTTTGTTTGCTTTCTTATTATGTTCACATTTATGAAATGTCGAAGTCTAAAGGGATTCAATATTCCTCCGGTGTTCTTGGAAGTTCTTCTCCCCCCCCCCCCCCTTTTCTGAATTGTCGAGATTACGGTGGGTCTTATTATGAGAAATTGTAACCCACTTTCCATATTCAAATCATCTTAACAGAATTTCAGGAGCTTATGATGTGACTGGAAATGTGTACATTCAATCAGATTTCTCCCGTAAATCTTTTCTCACATCATCTTACGATCAATCATAATATTGTTGTCAATAACACAAGAAAAATAAAACTAGATAAACTAGTCATATCATGACAGTACGGATGGATAGTGTATGAATTGTATGCTCGCATAGCCTCTACAGCAAACAAAAACAACAACAATAGAATGGCTCACAAATTTGGAGAACTAAAGGAACATGGAAAGTCGATTGTATCATTCCTTCTAATCTTAATGTTCTAGAATTTTTCCTGAAATTCTTTTGAGATATATGTGCAGTGTCACACCGTCCGATCAAGTTGAAACAAAGACGGTAATTTACTACACAAAGACCGTGCTTTTAACTTGACACAAATCACACCCGCTTCCCAGTTACCAACGTCCCGTTCCTGTCCCCGGACTGACCGCTGGCTGAACCCTTGACACTCCACACCCACCTCTACCTTTGTCCGTCACTTTTGACCAGTTTAAAAAAAAAATGCTTAGCTCCCATTTTCAAACCACATTGTTAGCACGTCGTTTTTTAGCCGCTAACAAATTTGTCCTTCGACCCTTAATGATCAGTCGAAAAAAAACCCCTCTAGAATGCGAGTTTGGACTTCCTGTCTTAATGGAATAATGGAGAGCTAATTGATCTGCCGCTGTCGAAGTCTGCACACTCTTGTATTGTTGGTAGAGCAACTCCTAGGTGTGGCTACTTGCGCACCTTTGAATTCTCACTCCGCTCGTGAAGTAATAAAACAAGGAAGGACCGAAGGATTATAAAAAAAGCTTTTACCAACGAACATAATATAAACATATATACTGAATTTGGAGAGAAAAAAAACATTTATGTCATTGATCTGAAATATATACTTCTTATTCAAACACAATTAGTTTGTCAACTACACAGATCTTTAAAAAAAATCTTGTTTATCAATTCGGTAATGGCCAGTGAACTAATGGCATAGCAAAGTATCGTATGCTGTTTGTTTATTTGTTAGTTTGTTATCGTTACTAGTTCTCTTTTGAAAGTGATGTCCAACCACACTCACTCCCCTCCCTTCCGGCGTGCAGATAACATTTTTCTTTTCTCGATGTAAGCCATCAAAACCATTCCTTTCTTTTTCTGTTCTTTTTTTTTCTGTTAAGAGACGTACCATCATAATTTACATTAGAGGACATAACATGCCTGTTGTGTGTCGTGTACATGCCGCTTTAGTCCTTTGTCGCTTCTTGCTATAATTTCTCCATTGATATCCGCCGTACACCCAAGACAGTTTTACACCCTAAAGGATTCAAGTGCGGTTGCACAGTAGACTTTACACCCACAGTTTTGATTCAATAACGGATGACAAGGAGGAGCATATTCAAAATGTCTATGAGACGAATAATTTCCAAGGCCCCTAATTCAACATATTGGAGACATTTTGCCCTGAGAGACGTCAAATTGGCAAGATCCCTCAGGAGTCTCCAAGACCAGATAAAAACAGAACAATGTCTATGATATGGAATGGTTCTTTAAAGAAGAAAAAAACACCTTGAAAGATTATCAAAAAGCCAAAAAGCAGTTTTCCAGCAAATTTCTCAGATCTCTGCGGGACCTTGAAGATTGCCGAACGTTCACGGCAGAAAACTACTAGATCACTGAAAGATCATTTGAAATACCCCTATGATCTTCGAGAGATCACTCAAGATCGCCGAGAGACTAGTCGTTCAATGATCATTCAATGATCTCTCAATAATTTTTTTTTTTCTGTGATCTCCCCATAAAAATGTGGCAATTCTTAACAGCATGTCGAAATATAATTGAAAGACTAGTAAGACCATTGACGGCTCGTTGAGAGATCGCTGAATGACACCTAAAATGCCATTTGAGCCATTTCAAAAAAAAAATTTGAACACCATGGAGACCATGAAATTCACCGAAAGATCGCCTAGGAATCACGAAAGACCTCGGAGATCATTGACAGTTTACTGAAATATCACTGAGAGAGATCTGTCAATTCATACGGTCTTTCAGTGGTCTTTCAGAGATCTTGGCTTTATGTGGAATAGGGGTGTAAGGTGCTTGTCGTCGCGCAAAGATCCGAATTCGGTAGGTTCGCAAACGAAATACTGGTATATTCAATGTATGAACTACATACTGCCAAGTCTTATTGCATCACCACCAGTGACCGCTATATCAAATGTATATCGGACACACGTCATTTTAGCGTAGTCATAATTGATGCTGTGCATAGTATTGTGTCTGTGCGCGCTTATTGTGTGCCTGAATTATGCCCCCTCTACCATTCTTTGTCTCTTTCCCCTGATTTGACTCTTTAAAATCATTTCCTGAAATCCACTTTGCAAAAGTCTCTACCTTACCCGGTTGTGCTAAGTCTCACCCCTCCCCCTCCCCTATCATCATTCCCCGCCCCCTTTTGAATTATCATTTTGTTATGCATCTTTTCTGAAAACTTCCGTTATTATAAAATACAAGTTGGTGCAATACTAAATGTTGTTTTCTGTTGAAATCTCTTGTCAATTTTTCATTGCTGCACATGTCACATATTTGTCTGTCTCTTTCTATCTCTCTCTCTCTCTCTCTCTCTCTCTCTCTCTCTCTACCCTTGTACATCCCTCCCTGTTTTATTCTTCTTTGCCCTTCTTCCCCCCTGCCATCCGTTTCTCTCTGTACGCGGATAAAGCCAGGATTGCGTCGGATGACAAATCGCTACTACTTGATCACCTTAATTTGATTAGGGCCTCACTTCGGCTTGGGTGTCAGGACAACAATCGGCCCGGGAACACAATCTTCACTCGGAAATGAAATTCAAATACAGGAAGGAGCAATGGGGAAAACTAACGGAATCAAACAATAAATACAACCCTTTCACGACTGAATATTACTCATATTTCACATTTCTTCGGGCTGCGTCATTCCGGGTTAACTTTGGAAAAGTCCTACGCGGGTTCCATCTCGATCCTGTTCATTGCTCGAGCCTGTTGACACCGCGGCGTTGTGTTTTAAGGCGATAGGGACTTGCTTGGTACGGCGCGCAAACATACCGACACACATGCCTACTGGATTCGTCGTAATAAGCAAATTATTGTGATTCCAATTCGTTTTTCATAGAATCCCGTCCATTCAGCTACCCGCAGTAATCATGAAACGTGTTTTTGAGCGCGTATTAAGAGAAGGGAAAAACTCTACAGACCTTTAAAGAAATTGCGTATTAAGTAACACCACTATAACAAATACATCGCCGAAGGGCCAATAGGTGCAAAGAAGAATAATACTGATTCAAGAAATATATCTGCTCTCGCACGACAACTTCTCGTTTCCATGCAGCATCTCGCGTTCGGGGAAGACAAATAGAAAAATAGCAGCCGGGGGCACCCGCTTTCTCAGTCGAAGATGACAATAGAAATCCTTTCTATATCGATGTCCCGCTTGATATTGCTCTTGTAATAAGATTAATTGTGAATATAAATTTTCAGGGTATTTCAAGAGCATTTTTCCAAGCAAGAGCAGAGAAAAAAAAAACAAACTCATTCGTACTGTGCCTAGAGAAATTGAAAGAGAAAAAACAGAGAAAGAGAAAGAAGAAGAAAAGGAGAAGAGGAGAGATAGATAGATAAAGAGGGTAAGAGAGAAAAAGTGTGTGTAGAAAGAGAGAAAGATAGCGAGAGAGAGAGAGAGAGAGAGAGAGAGAGAGAGAGAGAGAGAGAGGAAGAGTGAGAGATGGGAAGGGGGGGGGGGTTGCCTGTCACCCAGAATTATGTCTTCAATAATCCAAGATTGATGTAGATTCATTGTGCTAGGCTCCCACCGATATCGTATGAAATTTTTCTTTAATTGGATTACTCTTTAGTAGTCGCTTCCCCCCAGGAGCATTTTTCTCTTTCTTTCTCGTCTCTGGGTTATATATTCCTTCCGTTCCCTCTCCCCCTTTTTTCCCAATCTTTGTGTCAATCTACGCTCACTCAACCTATCATGTCTGGTGCCCCCCCCCCCCCATCCCTTCTACTCCACTCTTCTACCTACATGCTTATGAGGATGATAAGTCGTTGTCAGGCGAAGTTTGAGAAGAAGTTGTAGTCTCTAATTCTCTTTTTAGGCCGAAAAAAGGTGTTTGGTGTAGATGCGCGCTGCCTCTTAAAAGCATCAAGTCTTATTCTATTTCCATTTACATATCTTTGTCTTTACGATATATTTCATGAATGTATATGTGTATGCATAAATGTATGTATGTGTGTGTATGTATGCAAGTGTGTGTTTGTGTGTGTATGTGTGTGTATGTATATGTGTATGTATGGGTGTATGTGTGTATGCGTACATGTAGGTATAAAACTACATCTAATATATAGTATTTATACGTATTTAATTCAATTATGATTTATTTTCGTCCCCCCAAAAAAGAGTGAAACAAAATTATAACTGAATTGAATTGAATTGCACATATAGTATTTGTAATGCTCCTATCATTTGGCAAAGAAAGATCCGGAGACATCCCCAAATCCCAACTTGCGTGTAAGGTGTAATAGACACCCAGTTAACATGTTAAGGTGGTAGGCGTGCCCAGGATTCCAAGAGAGACTGGTAAGCTTCGGTGTCACGACTCGGCCCTCTTCAGGTGGAAATAGGGAGACGCCCGCCTTGGCTGCTGTCCGGGTAAGATGTGGATATATTGTCCGGTCTTACACTGAAAAGAAACTGCTATTTTAGGAATACTACTTGATTTCGTCGGAGAAATTACTGTGCTCTGGAACAAAGTTCCGTCCATTTGAACTTAGCATGATGTAGTGCCGTATCTCGGAACTTGAGAAGGCTAAAGATGTAAAAAAAGATTTTAGCTCTCTTTTTCCGACCCTCACAACTACAGTGTATATCCGCTATCTTTCCGACGGTAGATTTCATTAAACAACCGACTGAAATAATCAATGTTCTAAGAATTCTAACCATGGGACGTGCAGGCAGAAAAAAAATGGAAATGTTTTGATTTTGGAATGGTTAAGAGTGTTAATCAGTCGCAGTTAGAAATGAGAATATGGGCGGTTATGACAAGGATAATCCAACCCAAGTATAAGTTGACTTTAGTAAGAATAATGCAATCAAACAGGTGACATGATGAAAGTTTATAGGCCGGCCAAAAAATAAGAAAGTTATTAAAGCTTTGAAGTTTGTTGTGTTCTTAAGAAGCGGTGATATCGGTCATAATTACATATATGGAGCTTATTTGCTCTTTTATAAATTATCATATTTTTATAGTAATTATAACTGTAACCTCCAAAGAAGCAGAGGGAGAAATTGCAAAAATGTGATTACCGTTGCATAAGATCTCAGCCTTAAAATGGAGGTGCACTGTGGAGCGTTATCACGAAGGCTTGGCAACGAAGAATTGAATAACCACGGAGAAAGGAAACACAAAACAAAATTGTGAATCTTTCTTTTCAGGTGTTTTGGCATTGATGCGTGCCTCAAATCAGTATGTGCTCAATATATAACTTTGCCATGTTTGCGTCTGCTGTTTATGAACATAAAATGTGTACATATAGCCGCTTGTTTTCACACACATGATGAGTGCAAACCTGTAACCACGCAAGTGCAATTTCGAACCAGTTGAGATGTTACTCCTTCACATGAACAGTATGTGATGTGTTGGTTCACGAGATGATCTTGACATAATGATAATATTATCGACTCACATTTCGTTAAATACCATCTTCTGATATAAGTGAGCTTCTCAGGCAAAATAGATTCACACTCAAAAAAATAGTGATTATCAGCGTCATTGCGTGACTTATAGGTGTGCATACCTACCGAACATCATCGAACTTTCTGCTCGGCAAACTGCACTTCAGTATCTTCACTGTACCATGCTCTGCTCCGTCTATCACAATACATCACCAGTGAACTAGTGAAGCGCAAACAGTCATATATTATGGGAGTAGCAGCCTTGAGGAAGCTAGTTTCTCTGTTGGGTTTTGAACCGATTCGGCTCAGGCAAGCGGCTTTTCTTTCTTCTTATACCTCCTCCTCCTCCCCCTCCTTCTCCTTTTACTTCTTCTTCTTCTTTTCTCCTTGTCCTTCTTCTTCCTTTTCATCTTCTTCTTTTTCAACTACTACTTTCAAATCATAATATGATTAATGAGCAATCTGGTCATCATGGTTATAACGTATTCAACGCGCAACGTCATAGGACAAAAACATACATGAAGCAGTGCAATAAACAGCAATAAAGCAGTGTAAGTTATGTAAAGTATAGCATATAGTGAGAGCGCTCAAAGGCGATTTAATCTTTAGAGACCCCACCCTGATGAGTTGAATAAGTTTCACCAAATATCATCGTTCATGACAATTGGGAACCTTCTGAATGTCCCTTTAGCTTGATGTACACTCATTTGGCCAACAATAGACCCGATGCAGACAATTACAGCTGAAAATATAAACAATCTCATTTTGTTCCTACTTCAAATTATATGTAAAGAACTTTCTTGAAGTTCAAATGACATTTGCGGCTACACACTTTGGTAATTGTTGTGTGTGTCGCTATATGAGACAATTCCGATCCTATAACTGCAATTACACGGGATCTAATCAAGTATATAGACTCAAATAGATCTTCAAAACCTTTTTAAACATGCCCACTCTTCCAGCATATTTTGCTACTCAAAGCTATTCTCAGGTTCGAATGGCTCGGACAAAAGGGGGAAATGTAGAGCAAGGAGGTAGACATCGGTTTTGAAATCGTACAATCATTGTGTGGACTTAAAAACTGTGCCCCGTGGCGAATAGGAGTATTATTTGTTCAAATTATCAAAAAAACCCTCATTGCAAAAACATAATCCGGTCATCTCCGTGTAATCGAACAAAAATATTGGATTATGTTTCGAGGTCTTTGGTGCGATGCTTCTTGCTGTCTGCTTTGATAAAATAGCGCGCGCTTTTATCAAACGGCGGGAGTAAAGAAAGAGAAAAAGAAAGGGAGAATGGCGCGCAAAAGAAGAAAGAGCTCGAAATAGAGGGGGGAAAATGATATGAAAGATTGTAACATTGCAATTTCATCAGTAATATGATTCAAATAAAATGAATCAAAATGTTTGGAGAGTGTGCGTTTACACACGCGATTTTACCGCTGGAATACGATACGAAATAATATTGTTACATCGCAATTTCTCTTTTGTTCTGCCGTACAAGAGGGAGCGCGTAATCTCTGTGGAATACGCCGCGGAAACGAATCGTCAGAGAACCAAGAAGGAGAGGGAGAAAGTGGAGTGAAAGGAACCATGAATAGGGGGAATAACAAGAGCGATCTCGGATGAAACGAAAAGTTCTCCTTTTTTTCTCTCCCCCGTCAATTCCACTTGGTCGTTGATTAAGTCGGCAATTCTCGTCGCCATCATCCAGCGTCAGAGTTTCCATAAATTTGATTGTCTTCCTGTTAGTAATGTAATACCGGTAATGGGGCGCGGAAAAGAAAATAATTAAGAGTTTTTTGAGTCGCTCTTGCTTTAATACCGGCGGATGTTCCTTACACGTGCTCGAGCCGTCGGTCGGTCGCGAAGATCGCATCGTGAGTGTGTATGAAAATGTTTC